>NW_026138071.1:0-1312083 GCF_025592945.1 Manacus candei
GAGAGAAGAGAGAAGGCAGACGAGAGAAGAGAGAAGGCAGACGAGAGAAGAGAGAAGGCAGACGAGAGAAGAGAGAAGGCAGACGAGAGAAGAGAGAAGGCAGACGAGAGAAGAGAGAAGGCAGACGAGAGAAGAGAGAAGGCAGACGAGAGAAGAGAGAAGGCAGACGAGAGAAGAGAGAAGGCAGACGAGAGAAGAGAGAAGGCAGACGAGAGAAGAGAGAAGGCAGACGAGAGAAGAGAGAAGGCAGACGAGAGAAGAGAGAAGGCAGACGAGAGAAGAGAGAAGGCAGACGAGAGAAGAGAGAAGGCAGACGAGAGAAGAGAGAAGGCAGACGAGAGAAGAGAGAAGGCAGACGAGAGAAGAGAGAAGGCAGACGAGAGAAGAGAGAAGGCAGACGAGAGAAGAGAGAAGGCAGACGAGAGAAGAGAGAAGGCAGACGAGAGAAGAGAGAAGGCAGACGAGAGAAGAGAGAAGGCAGACGAGAGAAGAGAGAAGGCAGACGAGAGAAGAGAGAAGGCAGACGAGAGAAGAGAGAAGGCAGACGAGAGAAGAGAGAAGGCAGACGAGAGAAGAGAGAAGGCAGACGAGAGAAGAGAGAAGGCAGACGAGAGAAGAGAGAAGGCAGACGAGAGAAGAGAGAAGGCAGACGAGAGAAGAGAGAAGGCAGACGAGAGAAGAGAGAAGGCAGACGAGAGAAGAGAGAAGGCAGACGAGAGAAGAGAGAAGGCAGACGAGAGAAGAGAGAAGGCAGACGAGAGAAGAGAGAAGGCAGACGAGAGAAGAGAGAAGGCAGACGAGAGAAGAGAGAAGGCAGACGAGAGAAGAGAGAAGGCAGACGAGAGAAGAGAGAAGGCAGACGAGAGAAGAGAGAGGCAGACGAGAGAAGAGAGAGGCAGACGAGAGAAGAGAGAGGCAGACGAGAGAAGACAGAGCAGACGAGAGAAGACAGACAGACGAGAGAAGACAGACAGACGAGAGAAGACAGACAGACGAGAGAAGACAGACAGAAGAGAGAAGACAGACAGAAGAGAGAAGACAGACAGAGAGAGAAGACAGACAGAAGAGAGAAGACAGAAGAGAGAAGACAGAAGGAAACAAGAAGAAGGAAACAAGAAGAAGGAAACAAGAAGAAGGAAACAAGAAGAAGGAAACAAGAAGAAGGAAACAAGAAGAAGGAAACAAGAAGAAGGAAACAAGAAGAAGGAAACAAGAAGAAGGAAACAAGAAGAAGGAAACAAGAAGAAGGAAACAAGAAGAAGGAAACAAGAAGAAGGAAACAAGAAGAAGGAAACAAGAAGAAGGAAACAAGAAGAAGGAAACAAGAAGAAGGAAACAAGAAGAAGGAAACAAGAAGAAGGAAACAAGAAGAAGGAAACAAGAAGAAGGAAACAAGAAGAAGGAAACAAGAAGAAGGAAACAAGAAGAAGGAAACAAGAAGAAGGAAACAAGAAGAAGGAAACAAGAAGAAGGAAACAAGAAGAAGGAAACAAGAAGAAGGAAACAAGAAGAAGGAAACAAGAAGAAGGAAACAAGAAGAAGGAAACAAGAAGAAGGAAACAAGAAGAAGGAAACAAGAAGAAACAAAGAAACAAAGAAAAAAGAAACAAAGAAAAAAGAAACAAAGAAAAAAGAAACAAAGAAAAAAGAAACAAAGAAAAAAGAAACAAAGAAAAAAGAAACAAAGAAAAAAGAAACAAAGAAAAAAGAAACAAAGAAAAAAGAAACAAAGAAACAAAGAAAAAAGAAACAAAGAAAAAAGAAACAAAGAAACAAAGAAAAAAGAAACAAAGAAAAAAGAAACAAAGAAAAAAGAAACAAAGAAAAAAGAAACAAAGAAAAAAGAAACAAAGAAAAAAGAAACAAAGAAAAAAGAAACAAAGAAAAAAGAAACAAAGAAAAAAGAAACAAAGAAAAAAGAAACAAAGAAAAAAGAAACAAAGAAAAAAGAAACAAAGAAAAAAGAAACAAAAAAGAAACAAAGAAAAAAGAAACAAAGAAAAAAGAAACAAGAAAAGAAAATAAAAGAAACAAAAGAAAATAAAAGAAACAAAAGAAAATGAAAGAAACAAAAGAAAATGAAAGAAACAAAAGAAAATAAAAGAAGCAAAAGAAAATAAAAGAAAATAAAAGAAACAGAAGAAAATAAAAGAAACAAAAGAAAATAAAAGATAATAAAAGAAACAGAAGAAAATAAAAGAAACAAAAGAAAATAAAAGAAACAGAAGAAAATTAAAGAAACAAAGAAAATAAAAGAAACAAAGAAAATAAAAGGAACAAAAGAAATCCACTCAAATTAAGGGGTATTGACATGAAAATACCTACCTGGGAGATACCAGAGGCATCTCTGATAAACTAATTATCCACATTAATATCACCTCTGGTTACTTATGAGACCAACATGAAATAAATGTTTCATAGAATCATTAGAGAGGGAAGCTAATGAAGCTCTTATCAAGAATGCAAATGGGAACAGATTTACAGTGATCTTGCAATTACTGTGGTCTGGCAGAAGCACATACAGTTTTCATAAGGATTTATACATTTCAGCACATCTTCCTTATCATGAAGAGGACTCTAATCTGTGCAGATCAAATAGCCAGGAAATGGAATCTTGTCATAGCAAGGATGACAGACAGGAGTACTCAGCTCTCAACTTGGCTTCTACACTTCCATCAAGTGCTCTCAGCAGAGCTTGAGAAAAATCCTTCAGTCTCTCACTAGTCATTGGATAAAGTCTTAAGGATAAGGAAAAAGGAAGTTCTTCAATTCCCATGTTCAAGCATCTCTTCACAGGTGCGGAGATCACAGTGCTTCAGTGCAGTAAGTGAGCAAGAGCTTCTCCAAAGCTAGAATTGCTAAGTGATGTCCATAGGGAAAGCCAAATCTACACATTTCCATTAAATTGTTTCTTATTGCCCACTCAAATGCACATTTTCTCCTTCAAGTTGCAGGTGTTGCTGTTATATGGAGACTAGACATATATATTAGGGATGAAATATATTATCCAATATTGTACAAACCTGGATTCAATTATAGTACATCTCCCATGTGTACAAGGAAAAAAGCTCCTGAACAAGTTATTCTGCTTAGTAATATTCCATAAAACTGCAAACACTATTAGTATTTCCATAACTCAGACCAGTACGTATCCATAATTAACTGCTGCCTTGAGTATAATTGCTCACAAGAATCCCTGCTGCTGTGAGCCAAGTAGAATCAACCCTAAAGAAATAATACAGCTGTTAACTTTAAGGTAAATATAATTAGAAGTATTAAAAAAAAACAAAAACACTCAAACAACAAATCAGGATCAAATATGTAACATCAGTCCTCTTCCTCACAATCAAAAAAAATAGAAACTAGTACATACAATGCAAAAGCACATTATTTCTTTCAGAAAATAGGAGAGAAACTTCTGCTAGGCAAATTCCTAAGTGTTTCTATGATAAGACCCAGAGTCATCAGACTTGCTCCCTTGCACACTAGCCAGTACCAGAAGCTGGGTTTTCTGCAGTCACAGGCTGCAAGTTTGAAATAAACCCACTGTTTATAAGGTGTAGGAAACATTTGATGGTTGAAAAGTCCTTTCACATTGTGGAATACCAAAACAACTCAGTATGCTCCTCCAAACTCAGCATGGTTTGAGTCATAGCCCTTGACAACTGCCCTAACTCAAGGACTAATTTGATTACTGCTTACATTTCATCATTTCATTAATTCCCTGAGGAGGGTGGGAACAGCAGAAAAAAAACACTGGAGTCATCCAGCATTGTGAAGGGCTAATAGCCTCACAAATATGGAATAAAAATATACAACATAAGAAAAATCCTGTCTGATATCAACAAAGTAACCTGAATCACAATTGCTGAATGGAAGAGGAGGGAGAGACTACTGGAGAAGGACATTGATAATGGTGCCCATGTCCAGCCCATCCTCAGAAAGTAAGCAGCAGAAGGCTAATACAGTTTTGGAAGGCAGATAAAAGAACATCATATTGCCAAGTGCTCAGAGAAGAAAAAACTCTTAGCATCAAATCCAGTCAATAGATGCTGAACCTCTATTGAGCTGTGAAATGCTTGAAGTGCAGGTGTAACATGGAGTCATCCTGGTAGCTCACCCTTTTAAATAAACCCACACAGGTGCATTGCAAGGTACAGCCTAGTCTTGCAGAGGCATTGCAACCAGATGCTACAGCAGCGGGTGCAACAGAAAGCATACAGCAGTGACAACCTCACTGTATCATGGGAACTGGAGAACCAGACTGGCAAAGTTGCGTCAAATCTCACAGCAACCTATTCAGGATAGAAGTTTAGATGGACTCCTCTTTAGTACGATTTTCCTCTACAAGAATAAAAGTGTTTCCAGAAGGCCTCTTGACACAGTTCTACTCTCTATTTGAACCACAGCGTGTTTATTTTGTGGTGCCCTGGTCAAATCTTGCTTTACTCTTTTTCATCTACTTGTTCACATGAAAAGAGCAGAATGATCCATATCTAGAGCTGAGACATTGCCAAAGCACATACTAGGAACCAGGAACTGGGAAGCATTTTTGGGTGCCACACATTACATTCAGCTTGTATTTGTTACTGGTCACCTATTCATACACACACATGCAAAAAAAAAAAAAAAAAAAAATCAACCCAACACCATCCAAACTCAAATCCAGCTTCTTGAGCAAGCACAGCAGATAACAGGGTACTCAGAGTGGAGAATGGCTGTCCCCCCTTGCTCCCATCCCAGGGGAGACTCAAGCCTTCTGGAAACACTGGAGTAGAACAGACAATGTGACTGAATGAAGCAAAGAAATACCACTGAATACAAATAGGCAGAGTTTTATAGCCAAGTGAAAAATTCTAGGCCAGAAACTGATTTTATAAGAGCACCTTAATCAATAAGCCTTTCCATTAGTCAGTCAAATTTCTGACTAATGAATTCTCTTATATGCATGCTGAACAAGTCCAAACACTCCGAGACAAAAACAATAAAACAAGAGAATAATTGTATGGGTCGCTGTCCATGACGAGTCTCCATTTCATACATTTTACATAAACCTTGCAGTTTACAGCTTGGAGAATTTCCTGCATCTTGAAACTCAAAAGGTTTCCACTGAATAATTACCATCTCAAAAGCGCAGAGACAAAGTCTTGATCGCTATAGTCAAAACCTTAAAAATTCAATTATTGCTTAGTAAAGGCAATTGGCTGACTGAAAGAGGATGAAGTTTGTTGCTTTGTTGTGTTTTGTTTAAAAATCAAAATTTCCTTTGACTTAAACAGAAAAGGTAGGAAAGAGAAACAATTCATTAACTGATTCAAATTCCAGTAGCTGTTCATCTCCAGATGGTTGAATAATCTTCTCTGGAGTCACAGTAACTTTGAGACACCTAACTGATACACCCCACTTTTCAACATTTCAAAGGTAACTTCAAATGTTCCTCATGCAGAGCGAGCTCAAGAGAGCTGCACCACAGGTAATGGGCCACTGGGGATTCAAACAGACAAGTGAGGAAAAAAAATAGAGTAGGAGGAAAAAAAATTTTTTTTTTTAAACTGTAAATGCAGGACAAATACAAAGAAAAAGATAGAGAGAATGCAAGGAAAGCTATGGAGATTCTTCACAAGAGTACTTTGAGCCAAGAGAAAGATATTAGTCAAATTTTTCTTTTTCCCTTCTGCAGTTAAAGTCCTTCAAAGTTGCTGCATTTTTTTCTTTTTTGTGTTTTGATGCAAAAATTTATCAAATAATATCCTGTTATCTACAATGAATTTTGGAGTTTAGCAGTAAAGCTCCACTGACATTTGAATTTTATTTTTCCTTCATAGATACCAATAGCCACCCAAACCCAGCTACCAATGTGTAAAACAGACACCATATCGTCTTTTAAAAGATTAAAGTACTTGGGTCACCTTTGCATTAAATAAGGGAGAAAAAAAACCCTTAACATCTCATGCTCCAAGCAACTTTCTCATTTCTACCATCTATTTCACAGTGGTTGTTAAATAGGGTTATAGCTGAGGAGTTTAACATATGCAGACACAACTTACTTAAGAGGGCAGCACCAGGATCTGTGGGGTAACACAAAGCAGACAAACATTGGTGGCATAATGGGATTAAGCACAGGTATGGTGTAAGAATCAGATTCACCTAGATACGGAAAAGATCTGATGCCATGAAATAAAAATGATTTCAGGAAAAAAAGAAATTACAGACAGAAATAACATTAGAAGTGTTCATGCAGAACATTTATCTGCATTCACCATAGTATCAGGACAGGCACATGCTACCAAAACAACCACAAGAATAAAACTGAAGGCAAAGGAAGCAAATTTCAGTTATCCAAAGATATGAAACTCATATGTTATCCCTCTGCTGCTTTTACCTTTCTATTTGAACTGGAAAGTACAGCCTCTTGGTTTTTAGTAGTTTGTCTTATACGTAATTTTTATTTTCCATTGATTTCCTGTTGCAATCATACTTTGTGTGAAATAGCATACAACAGAAAATAATATGTATGCCCATTTTACTATCCCATATTGAATTTCTGTGCCATTTCTTCTGACAGACCAGTTTTATTTCATCCCATCATTATTTTACCTTATCTGTTCTCAGTCTTCATTTCATTTCAAGAAAAAACTCATCCTTATGCAGGAAAGCCAGCATATGATATATCCAACATTAAAAACTCACTGAAGCTTTATTTGGAGTGCATAGTTCACAGCACATGGATGAATTTCACCCTCAATAAACACTGGGGATTCCTGGCCAAATAAAGGAGAATGCAGCATGCCAATATTCAACGTGTTTTCTTCAAAACAGAGTCAATGCTTCATTTCAGAAGTGATTTGTGGCCATATCCTATTCCTTACTTTCAATATCCCTTAAGCATTTTCTCAAATAACAGAGTGGTTGAGGTTATGATGTTGTCTGTCAACCAGCTCCTGCCAGAGTCAAAAGGTATGGTGATGTAAATTAGGCTCCCCATGACAATTGGACCCTTTTCTTGGGAAGAAAAAGAAAAAATAGACAGCTCTATACCTCTAAAGTTTTATGTCATGTAAATCAGGATGCAATCACATACCCAATTGTTTGCTGCCACAAATACAAAATACTTCCCTTCCACACTATACCTACCTTCCACGTTTAACCCATCCCACCCAAACTGACTCTAGAATTAAATTTTTTAAAGAAATCCAAGATTTTATTCTTTGTAAATTTAAATAAGATTTCTGTACATAGGGGAATACCTAAAATATCTACCTCCCTAAAATAGAACGCACTCAGGAGGGGAATCTGCAGAATATATGTGTTCCTTCAGCCTGCAAACGATTGGAGCAGAGCAGTAAACAAGGACATCCCAGAACATCCTTTCCCATCCTCAGGAAAGGACTCCCAACAGAAAGACGCTCCCAGTTTTCAAATTATTTTTTGTTTTAATTATTAACTCAGGCATGAGAACAGTCACATAGCAGATTATCTTAGGGGAAAAAAAAGATATCATTACCAGAGCTGACTGCTCTATCCACCCTGGTTTTGTTTACCTCTGTGCTCAGCTCTTGTGTCCATAGCAGTGTTACCAAAGCCAGGCAGCAGTCAAAGTCCCAGGGTAACAGACCTAACACCTCCCTGGAATTCTCAGGGCTCCCCCCTCTCTGCTCCATGTCGCTAAGGCAGCTCTCCTCTAAGGTACATCCCTTCCCCTACAATTTCCCAAGAGCTTCTTCAAAACACACAGCCTTGCCTCACTTGGGGATTCACCTAATGTTAAAAGGTATTTTTCTTGTTGAATGCACAGCAGTATTTCCAAGCCTTGCCAAGCTGCTTCCTCTTTCTCCTCAACCAAAGGCAACACCTCTTAGTGTGATATATGAAGTGCAAACACAGTCTACCATGACAAGCTTGTACTAAACTTCAGGTTTATTAAATAACTCCTACCTCTTAAGTCAGTTACATTCAACTGCAAATACATCTTTCTTAGGTTTTTGTTGTTGTTGTTTCATTTGCGGCTTATTCCTTTTTCTACTTTCTTGCTGTTTTACTTTGACTTGTAGTTTGACATCTTTTGTTATTCCCTTAGACCAGAAGGGGCATCTACAGACTTGCAAACTGAAAGTGAATTTTATTAGACTCAACAGGGAAATGGTGCCATGGGATTCATCATGGGTTTGTGTCAGAGCGGCTAATTGACAGCAGACTAAAGGCATTACACGGTTCTGATTTCATGGCTCCCACCACAGCTCTGCAACTACTACTTTTTCTCTTGAAAAGTGGAAAATAGACATCAAAAGCAGCACCAACTAGTCAGAATGAGAGAACTATACATTCAGATGAACAAACCCACTGCAAATGTCTGTGTTAAACCACAGCACTTTTATAAAATGCAATAATTTAATAGCTACAGTAGAAATCAGGAAAGAAGGGGTTCTTAAATATTCATATTTAAATATGAATAGTTACTAGATAGTTTAAAAGGGTGTGAATTTACACAGACCAGAAGTTACCAGCCATGTTCAAGCATTAATTTTAGTGGCAGGAAAGACACTGAGATTTAATGTCAGACATTTAAGTGCAGTTTAGCTGTAAGTAGCAGGTTAGACACAGTCACACGAGTTTGGTTTTTTTTTTTATACTGGCGCATTTCCTTATCTCTGGTCTGTATGGTTTGGAAATAATATAATCTTCCATGAGCAAGTGTATTAGTTCCTCCTGAAAGTCTTCTTGTTCCACGTTCTGCACACACACACACACACGATGCGCCTAATGTGCAATGACAGCTGCCAAACTGCTCTTTCTACTCCAAAAGATGGGGCCTGTCTTCTGTTTCAATCTGTTAACCTCAC
The DNA here is from genome assembly GCF_025592945.1 of Manacus candei. NCBI lineage: Eukaryota > Metazoa > Chordata > Aves > Passeriformes > Pipridae > Manacus > Manacus candei. The sequence goes on from NW_026138071.1 coordinate 8,841, forward strand.
AGTCACCACTCCTAATTACCCACAAAGTCTGGATTGTCTCTTACATTACCTAGGTAGAGAGTTCCTTGCAACTGAAGGGGTGACTCTCTACCACCCGACCGCTCCCGGTGGATGTGCCAGGTCTGCCCTTCTTAGTTTCTTCTGAAGACACTGAGTGCACGCAACACAAGTGCTCAAAACTTGCCATCTACTCTCCAGTCAACACTAAAAACTACTTTCTGGTGGTTTGAAGGAGCCCTGGGTTGGGAGAGAGGGGACAGAGTCGTTTGGTTTTTGGTGTTTTGGTTTTTTTCAGCCTTTTAAAACAAAAACAAAAAAAAATCTTACAGTAAAACAAATGTTAATATGCCAGTTTCCTGCAGAGATCAAGACATTCTAAATATTTAGTATTTTAATGCAATTTTGAATTGTCTATAACGCAGAAAAAGAGGCTAGGAAGAACAGAGAGTATCGATTAGAAAATATGGTTAGTGCTAACATTTCGTACTGTAATCTATAGCTTTTAAGCCAATTAAGTTGATAATTTGACAAGTTTTTGTTCTTGTCACTAAATCACATGTAGTGACTGTTGTCACAGAGCCCATCTCTTTCAAAAAGAGTTCAGATCATTAGCAGTGCTTGGTGTTCTGTCCAGATGATTAAAAAAAAATAATGAAAATTACAGAAATTCCTTTCAAGGACTGAAAGGCTCCACATGAAGTTGGAATTTTAGGCTGTTTCCACTGTTGCAGAAACCAACAGGAGGCATTTGACCAGACGCAGAGACACAATGGGTAGAACCAATCCTATTCTTCAGAGGAGCTTCAACATGTCCCTGACAGAGTTTATCCAAACAGAACAGCAACAACCAGTAAGCACGGAAGCAGATGAGAAAGCCGCCTGTTTGTCCCTTAGGTACAAGGGAATGCAGCAAAACACGTGATTTTAAAGCAAGCTTTCCACCTCCATGCAGATAAGGGCAACTGTGACAGCCTTTATGCCACTATTAGGCACAGTAACATATCCAAGCAGACGAGAACTTATTTGTCCAATTATTCAAAAAGAGTGTCTCATACCACTTAATATATCTTAATATATCCCAGCAACCTTTTTTTTAGTAGTTCAACACCTGTCAAACAGTAGTGGCATAAAAATTCAAATGAAAAAGAATTTTTACCCATCTCTGTTGCAGAATGTATTTGATATACAGCGCTCAATCAGACAGCATGGTTTTTCTTGTTTGGATCAGACTGAACAAAATATTTCTTTTTAAAATTAGTCTAATCCAAAATTGAACGAAAATACACCTTTTTGTCAAGCAAGCAGTGATTGTGTGGGAAAATACAACTGCAAATATTGATGATGAGTATATATGTGTAGGTTGATTAGATGAGGCTTTTTGTGTACTCCCAACTTGAATAGTCTCTCTTCAGAGATCTCTGCTCAAGCTACCTATTAGTCACGGTTAAATGAGCAACAATTCCAAATATACAGAAAACAGATACATTTAAGTCACAGAAATTCAATGTGTGCAACACTCAACATTAAGGAAGGCAACAGAGGTTACCCAGAGCTGACAAAGCGTGTCTGCAGCTGTGGAAGGAGAAAGGGAGGCTCTTCTGCTCCAGGCACTGCAGAGACAGTGAACAACAATCCCACCCTCCTGCTTGAGGTGCTGGGGAATCACAGTTGGGTCCTTCAGAAGGAAGCATCAGATTCCACAGGCTGTGCTTTGGAAGCAGATTTTGCGCCACTGTAGTTTAATTGTAAGATGTAGCACAGAGCAAATATCTGCTGCAGGGATTTCTGGTCACAGAGCTTTATACTTACTCTTTGCTTCAGTGATTTCAGAATATAATCAAACTCCTGGTCGACAAAATTCAAGAACTGAGGTCCCAGAACATCTGTGCAACTTTTCTACTCTGTGTCCCCTTTATCAAGCTGATCTTCCAAGCATGATACTGATGCCCCTCACCATATATGAAATACCACAGAGTATTGCTTGACAGCTACCGAACCCTTACTGTAGTCCTCAGAGTTTTCATGGTTCATAAAACAGAAAGGATGAGTAAGGGGAAATAGATGTGATGTACCAGGATAAGAAAAAAAAATTCATGTGTGGAAATGCAGCACTGAGAATCATAAAAAAACTACAGCTCTCCTTTTAAAGCAGGATTTCAATCTCTTTTTTTCATACTTGTACAGTTTTGGAAAAAGTAGTCATAAATGGCACAGTGATTTATATTCCATATGAATTAAAATAGTTCTCCATAGAAGCTTAAGGTTCAAAGATATCCCAGCTAGATAGAGTAAACTTCTAGGGAATGAAAGGGACATTTTCCCATGTATTGTTCATATGAGAGCATGCAGAACGCAGGAAAGGTCAGTGATCATGCATTATGGCAATATAGATCATTAATCCTAACAAATAATGTAGCATTACCACATTTGTTTTCCCATCTTGGAGGGGTGGGAAAAGTAGCACCTGGGTGAAATCCAGCATCCCCACCTCCCAGTGAAAACTCAGTTTCCCAAAAACTGTCATTTTCCTCAACAAGAAGCATTTCCATCACTGCTGACATGAATAGGAGGCACTGCAACTTTTGTTACAGCAACTGAGATGAAGAGGGGAAGAAAAAGGGAGCTTAAACTCCACAGCACAGACACTGAGCTCAAATTTAAATCTCGCTAGGGGCTCATCCTGAGAAGTATCCTCGAATTAGAAACAGTGTCTGGTGAATCAGACTAGGGAACCAGACATCAGTCCTCCCTCAGTGCCCTTTATTGGCAGATGTTTAGTCAAGACCATGTTATTCCATGTATCTCCCTTCTCTCCAAGCCCTGGGCCTTCTTCCATACAAAATTTTCAGCATTTTGAACAAGACACTGGAGGGCAACTTCAGTCTCTGTGTGTACAGAGACAGAAGCGGCCATAAGCAACCTGAGATACCCTTGCCCTGCTATCAGTCTTCACACCCCCACTCAGAGCCAGTTGAGAGTAATTCACCAAAGGTCTCACATACTTGCAATTTAAACCATGGGTGTTTCTCCAGTACTGAACAAAGAGACAGACACTGAAGTACAAAAATATCCTGACAGACAGAAATTCTCTTAATTGGTTCTAGTTATACAGATTTGAAAACACCTGTTATGATTTCACAGTTAAAGCAAAACTGTGTTGGTTTCTTCTACCATGGCACATACAAAGAGTTTAAAAAAAATTCTACAGTCAAACAGAAAGGATTGTGACATCAAGTGAAATGACTGAGAGAAAGTAGCTAATGTTTTCCTGACCACGCTTCTTCCCAGAGGTAAATCACTTCAAACCCAACTGGAATGACTTTGTTGTTAGTCAGTATAAACCAGAGCCAGCAAGGTGTGCTCAGAGTAATTGGACATAAAACCAGTCCTGATGTGATAAGAACTGGACTGACATACTGCACAGTGAATAAATGCTCAGACTTTATACTCTCTGTGACCACTCCATGCAGTCATGGTTTGGGAAGAAGACAAGGTGGTGGTGGTGGTGTTTGCAGACTGTGGTGCACCCCAAGGCTCCAAAGCAGAGATCTAAAGCGTTGCTTGAAAGGAGAGCAGAGGGTACAGTAATGAAACTAAAGACCGAGAAACTCACACGGTCCAGGCTTTCCAGAAGCACAATGTGATGTATGTTTAGAGGGGCCTCAAATGCCCTTTTTCATAACTCTGTTTATAGCTCATCTGTGTGCAGTAAGTCTTGACCAGAATTGGTCTCTGACACAGACAGTAAAATACAAATCTTAAAAGGACCCAATGGAAAATAAAAGTCAGTATCATGACAAAATGGATGATTTCTGATGTAATCTCTCTTCACTCATGCCTTCCATATAAAGGAGATATGGAAAATATGTTTCCCACTATAGAAATTAAGAATTCTGCTTCAATAAAAACACATCTGGCTGCTGTGACATTGAAAAACTTATTAGTATTATTGCTGTTATTACCATAGCTGCTCCTAAATGAATGTGGAGCCCTCCTTGTTGAAGGAGGTCTTCTTCAGCTGTCTGTTTATTTATCAAAGAGAGGGGTAGTTGTTAGAAGAGGTGGTAGTCGCATTCCAGTAAAATACCAAATTATTACCACGAAGAAAAGCTGCATGCAGCAAAGCTGCTGTTGAACTTTGCAGAGATAAAATACTTGTTCATCTGTTCCAGATATTTTGACATCAACATAAAACAAAAGTTGTCTTCCACAGTTAACAACTTTTGTGACAGAGGAAGCTTGAATAGGAAAGGAAATACAAGTAATTTGTTTCCTGAGCTGTCAAGCCCTTTGTCTTGACCCAACAACAAACCTATTGATCTACTTCAGAGCACAAAGGGAATGGTAACTATCATGACAGTATGACACAAACCAGATTTTAAAATAAAAAGAGAAAAGAAAAAACAGCTTGTTTATACCCTAACAATTGTGTGCTCTGGCATTACTCCTCCATCACATCACACACATTCACGAGGGAGATGTGACATATCTGTCCATGCGGCCGTGTTCTCTGGGTGTAACTCAGGATCCCCTCTCCTATGTCCTATGAGCACTCTGTCCTCTGCTTCCTCAAGGAGAACAACACTGAGAAAGCATAATAGTGCAGCTTGTCATCTACCCAGGCAAGGGAATTTCTCAACCTGCTTTGGAGGAGGATAAATGTCACAAGGTGGTGATGGTGCATGCTGTGAGCTCAGCCACATGCCTCCAGGACCAAGAGCCTATGCACAAAAGTCAATCCTTCCTGTTGGACATTTCCCAGTAATAGTGGGGTTAATGTGTTTTCCCTGCACTGCCAGGGAGCAACATATCAACTTTATTTTCACCTCCTGCCCCTCAGGGTGGGGATATCCACAATTTCTTTTGAATCCAGATGTCTCCATCTGGCTTCCCTACGATACAGAACAGCTTGTCCAATGTCTGCCACCACCTGTCAGTATTGCAGTTGCAGCTTCCTTAGACCTTCTCCAAGCCCATCTTTCTGAAGAGCACTGAAAAAATTGTTGCCTCAAACCCACTGAAAACAGACCTGTTGATTATGACTAATCATATTTTTCTTCCCTGGTGAAAGAAACGGACACAAAAGGAGGGCTGGCCCTGGCCAGTGCCCTGTGGGTGGGTCCATGCCACTTTTAAGAGCCAGCAGACATGATTAGAGATGGAATCCTCCACCACCAACAGTATTCAGCAAACAATAATAGTTAAAACCAGTGATCCTGGAATTTTGTTTGGTGGTTGTTAATTTTAAAAGTTTTAATTTTTTTTTTAATATTCAACATGTTCTGGTACTTAAAAATAAGTCACTTGTCCTGAAGAAATATCAAAAGGTTAAGCTAGGATTTTGTGTAGACTAGCTGGTATTTTTCCACTAAGAATTTTATTGGAAAAAGCAAGTTAAATAAAAGAGAATGCCTTACTCTGCAGTTGTTTTGATCAGTCCAAGTTCGACATACCAAATAGTCTGAAAAGTTCTCTCTCATTACAGCCTGATCCCCTCCTCATTTATTGCTTTGACTGTGGAACAAAAGTATATTTCCCAGCTGTATTAATCAGATATTGAGGATATTCCATTATTAGAGCACAGCTATAGAGACAGTGCTCCCAGGTTTTCTTTTAACAGAAATGAAGTTAAATCAATACTAAGCAAATTTCCCTGAAGTCAAGTTAAAATGAGGATGGATGAAAAAGTATTGTGCCAGGTAACACTGCAAAACATGAGGGCATCTGGGACAAAAAGATATGTTTCTCCATACCAGCTAGAGCTGCCCCTTTGAGCAGATGGACAACTGTACAAAACCTGAAACTCTCAGTGGTAAGCAGAGCACAAGAAGGCAATAAAACAGCCTATTTCCCCACCAGCACCACCAGTTTATCCTTTTCTCTCTCTGACACCAGTGGAGATACCTGATGTGATGGATTGTGTTATGATGCCCATCAATTAAACCCCAGTTCTATTGACTGCATTTTTAAAAGGACACCAAAGGGTACCCAAACATAGTCCCAGTGACCAAACAATATGCTGTATGTACACTGCTCATAAACGTTGATCTTGCTTTTGCAAGAGTACTTACACAGAATATAATTTTTCATTTATCTTCAATTCATGAAGTAAATAAAATACTCCTCCCTCCAGAAAGGCATGAAAGTACATGCTAAAATTTAGCATGGGGCCACATGCAGTGAAGCCCAGAATAAACATATTTTAAAACTTTGTTATCAAAAGCCCAATTTAACTTACCTATAATAAGATTTAACTTATATTTTTTCTTGGAAATTGAAAGTGTCAGTAGAGGGGAATTTAAAAACTTTCAGATGAGTGAAAGTCCCAGTACAGCTATTAAGGTGATTTCACTAAACAGGTATGAACTACACAGTAACATACATAAATTAGATAAAAATTAGATAGGGGGCTCAGTATTTACTGCACTGCAAAGGCAAGGGTTTATAAATTTAGACAGTTACAGGAATAGTAAAAAAAAGTTACTAAATATTTTGTAGGAAAAAAAGCAACCTATTTTCTTTCTGTAGGCAACTCACGTTATGATGTTTGTGTTTATGTACTTCTCACCTTAAAAAAAATCCACAACTACAGCAGGCAATATTTAGTAAAAGTGGCAAACCAGCCTTGGAAATAAATTTCATTTGTAAACGTACGCAATTTTCAGACATGGTTGCTCGTTTGCTCTGTGTTAGCAGTCTGTGAGTGAAATTAATTCACTGCTTCCTTTAGGACAGTGGCTACACCACCTGGGTTACTTTGCAGCTTGGAAAACTTAGGAGAATGCTTTTCCTTCCTGGTTAAGTTGTAACCTGTTAGACACCACCTGTTCATGGAAACTAAGGTCTAAAATTCTTCCACCAGTATGAAATTCTGTATGTCCTATAGTATTTTTTTTCATGGAGTTGGAGCCTTTGAAATTTTCTTTTCCTCTGCCCCCCAAGTTTTCCCTGCATGATGCCAGTTTTTCCTCCTTTCTCACTGTTTTAATGGGCAATGTTATGTTGGCCATACCTGATCAACTCCTAAATGCAAGGCACAGAGAATCAATAGTGTAATCCCACACCAAAAACAGGCATCAGAAGCCAGAAGTTATAAAAACACATTGCACATATTTAATAAATTACTATACACACTCACATCTACGTATATTAGCTATACAGGACTAGGGGGGTTACTTCTATGTTCAGGTATTTCTCAAGAACAGATTGACAAGGAGTACAAAAGAAGCTATAACCAGCCCTTACTTTTATTCTTGGATGTGTCATGTAAGGTGGGAAATGTCTGAAGCAGGTAAAATTCCAACCACTGGAAGATGATTGTACTTAAAAGGATTAAATGATTCATTCAATGGCATTTCTGCAGCACTCCGTGTAATTGAACAGCCTTTCTTTCACTTTTCTCCTGAAAGAAAACCTTAATTGTAACCACTGAAAGGAAATAAAATTCTGGCTATTTTTACAAAATATGTGTTATGTCTCAGCAAGCCGCTCCCATTTAACTCTGCAATACAGCTATAAAATGGTTTAGTTGATTTAGTGCCTTACTTCTGAAGTTTCTCACACACCACACGAGGCAGACTGCAGATGGAAATGTAAAATCTTGAATAAATCCTCTGTAATGAGAAACTTCTGAGGGACTTCGCTGCTCTTATTTCAGGAAGAGGAAGAAAAGTTGCTTTACAAGCTTGCAGAGAATTTCAGATCACATCAGTCCAAAGTGCCATCAGCCACACTTCAGCAAACCATTCATGCACCACTTGGAAAAAGGGGAAGTTTTTTTCCTCCCTCCCAGTCTTTCTCAAGGGATAGTACTCCCTTCCAGCTTCATCCCCAGTCAATATGCCAAAACACGGTCAGAGAGAAAAGGATATTTTCCCCATCATATTTCAGTCACTTGTCTGGTGGTTTAGAGTCTTCAGAAAGGGTCATTCTCTCACACAGTACTCTTCAAACCAGTAGCTGTTATCTTCCTGAGTCCTTGCAGAGGATCCCATTTAGACACAGGGCAACTAAAACTGGTTGGGCAACCCATTCACACACACATCTCATCATTGTCTCAGTCCAAACAAGTTTATGGCCCATGATGCTCATTTACACTAAAGCCAATTAGCCTGAAATTTCATTTATTCTAAACCCACAGTATAACCCTGGCAGCACAGAGGGGCTTTAAAATGAGTCACAGTATAATTCACTGCTCCTTTACGATGCCAGAGGAGCATAAAGTAGCCTGAGTGCAGACAAGATCATAGCCAAATGACTTCTGCCATTGATTTCATCAAAGTAGAATTTGACCCAATTTTAGTGTTTATTGAACTGAGTGTAAAACCCAGCTCAGTGGCACTGGTGTCAGTGAAACTACCTGTTTGGTTCAGCTAGGATGTGCACCAAGACATTCAAACATGCTTCTTTTGAGTCCCAAGATCTACTGGGGAAAAAAGATCCAGCTTGAAGGGAGGATATGGAAGAAGTTGCAACTCAAATCCTTCTATTAACTCATTAGATGGACACTAAAAAACAGAGGGACTCAAGAATTCCAGTTGTTCCTGACCTTAATTTCTAGGCCAGTTTTCAGCTATCATTATTACATTCATATTATGCAGGTAACTACTTTGCTTTGTATTGCAACGCTGTAATCTGCTATATTTTTGAGCCTCTACTTTTCATTCCCCTCCTCCTCCTTCCCTGATGGTGGCTGGAGGAGAGATGAGGCAAAGAGGTCTTTGGAAAAGATAATCACAGGTCTTTTCTCACTGTGCACTTCAATCAGACCTATAATGCTCTAAGACATAAAGGGTTGTCCCACAGCAAGAAGCAGAGAAATCAGAAGATACCATCAGTCTTATTCCATTCCAGAAGCCCATTGTTAAAAGCAGTTTTTCCCAATTTCAGCTTGTATCCACTCTAGTACACATAAAATCATCATTTGACTTATTTTTTTGCTAGCTTTATGACCATATGTAGCAACCCCATGGATGGAATAAACATGAATTAGTCCAGTATTCTCCAAGTTTTGACTCCTGAGGAGCAAGGTGGAAGGATGAAGCTTTATGGCTACTAAAGGCCAGGAGCTCTGCCCACTTCTACCCACATGATTCTTCTTTGCTAAAGTTGCAGACCAATACTGATGTGGTTGCTAATCCACAGCCAAAACAATGCCTGTAGTCTGGACAAAGGCACTTTTTGAGGGAAGATTAGGGCCATAAAACTAAGATTGGATCTGAAATTCCCAGCTCATTTCTATTGTCTCAAACAGCCCCAAACCACTGACTTTCTTCATAGTCTTGGTCAGAATCCTGCCTGTGATAATTATCTGTATGTTATAAAGGAAACTTGGTTCTAATGCTCTGGATAGAAAATTGCATAGAAATAAAAAGCACATATCAATAAGATATGTTTTTCAAGATATAATGTCATACACAATATTATTTGTCTCTCAGTTATTGTAGGTGGACAACAACTAGATCATACTGAATGATTCAAACACATTCTAAAAATAAAGCTGCTGTGAGTGTTTGTAATGCAGCATCTCTGAGTGCTGCAGAACAAGTAATTGTTTTCGTGCATCAGTTCTGCAAACCATTTAATGAGAAAAGCAGAGCTATTTTCATTTTCAGCATGTATGCAAATCATTCCACTTTCCTGTTCACTGTTACAGCTGACATATAACGTGACTAATCACCGCTACCACGTCTGCATAGAATAAATGTGCAGGTTCTGAAAATGCAGCTAATTTACTTGAACCTGATATTAGGCTTCAACTAATATCAAGCTCAATTTCATCAGAGGAGATATGACATGTATATACTCTGAAAACAGTCAAACATGTACTACTTGCAAACTGAAATCAGCATCTGAATTATAGTTATTTGGAAATCACTAATGAAAAACAGGGGGTTGTTTAATAGACATAGAAAAATATTTACTATCAGAAAAAAAAAATCATAAAATGTTAAGATTCCATTATAAACTTATGTTATTTAAGAAAAAAACCACAACGACAACAAAAAGAAACAAACAAAAACAAATTCCCCCTCCTTTTTGAAAGTTTGGAAGTAATTTGTTTTATCAACTTTCCACAGGGAAAAAAGAACTGTTCACTCATTAAGAAATGTTCATTTGAAAATAAGCTTTCCACAAAGCATTTAAGTGGAGAATTTGCTTTCTATTTAAAAGGAAAGCCTTTTGTATCGGATGGTTACACTTTCCAACCAGTAAAATAAGCTTAAATGATCAGCAGTAGGAGTACAGAACAAATACCCATCATATACATTCAATCCCTGAAATCATCATCAACCCAGACCTTACCTGACATGTCAGCTATGCTATTTCTTTCCTTCAATCTCTTTTCACCAGTTTCCTCATTACAGACTTTTGGAAAGAACACACATACTTTAGCTTCTTTTCACACAAACATGCCCATTAACAAGGCCAGTTAAGCACAAGCCACACAGGTGACCTCGCTTATTTGTATTATTAAAACCAGCACCATATAACTCCTTTATAGCCTCCAGTTTTCTCTCCCCATACTCCTATTTGAGGGTATTTCAATCAGCATTTTTTAAAAATCTCATCCTAAAACCTGCCCACACACATTCCCAGCCTGTTTACAACTTTGTTCAGTGCCAACATTACCCCTTAATTTAAGTGCTCATGAGCATTTATGATTTTTTAATCATGTTCTACAAACAGCAGTGAAAATGTACAGTCAAGCCAAAAAAAAAAAAAATAGCCTAGTCCAGGTACAATTTTGCCACCTGCAAGCCTTACTTGGCCAGATGTGAAACACTGGATACCCAGAGCCACATACTGCATCTGTTCTTGCAGAGGCCTCACCAGGCACCAGAACATCCAAAACCCTCATGGAAATACGTGTCCTAATTCATCCTCCAGCTGCATTTATCACCATCACATTGGTATCTCGTGTGTTTCTGTTAGAGCTCCCAGCTTAGACCAGCAAATATTTCACCAGTCCTCCAGTACACGTGGTTTTTCATTTTGTGCTGCTGAGTTTGATCCTATTCTTGCTACTCCCTTCTCCAAGGTCAGTCATTTCTTGTGTAGAGACCTTTTTTTGCTATTCAAGCATTCCTTTTAGTTTTGATCCGGCAGGAAGTTTCGCCAACTCAAATTGATTTGTTTTTTGGTGTTAAGTTTATTTCATTACAAAAGGAAAAAGAATACTGAAAAAAGATTATACAACTATAGAATGGTTTGGGTTAGGAGGCACCTTAAATATCATTTAACTCCAACCCCTCCCTACCATGGGCAGGGACACCTTCCACTAAACCAGCTTCCTCCAAGGCCCATTCAACCTGGCCTTGAACATTTCCAGCAATGGGGAAGTGTTGCCTACAGCTTCTCTGGGCAACAACACGTTCCAGTCCCTCACCACCGTCACAGTGAGAATTTCCCTCTGACATCTAAACATCTTCTCTTACAGTTTAAAGCCATTTCCCTTTGTCCCTATGCAAATAGGGTTGACTTTGGTGTTTGTCTCGGTTTTGTGCAAGAATCTCAGCTGAACCCTGGCTTACTGAGTTCATTTAGGCAGTTATATTGACTGCTAAGAAAATTACTTTAAGTAGTACAGGTGCAGCCCTGAAAAAGATCAAAATATACTTCTTACGCATACATATGGATAATTTAAGCAAAGGTTATATCCTGAAGGGTACCCCCAGTATCCACAAACCAAAATAATTAGTTGCTTCTCATTTGCAGAAAACCCCTATATACAGTATTAATAAAGGACAAATTAAAAGGCATATTTTATATGCACCATTAAACTGGTAAGATTAAGTTTGCACAAAATGTAATTGCCTTTTGATGTGAACAAAGCACAAAAAGCCCAATCAGATGCAGCACAATCTAATTTATGACACAACCCTAGAATTTTTTGGTGATTAGTGTCACAACATCACAAGTCTAATATATTACAGTGTTAAGAGGTACATAGCCCTGTCATAAATTATTTCACTTTTCTCTCCTGCACATCTGAGGTGACAGAATGAAGGTAAATTTCTTCCTGACCACTTAGACAGCTCATTATTTCCCCAGAACACTCCTGTGCCATCACTAATCACTGCAATGTATCATCATTCATTTAAAATATCAATTTGCTACAATCCATGTTTAACAGCACATTTTGTTTTCTAACTTTCCAATATCTTTGAGGAAAACTTCTCAACTTAATTGTGCAAGGACTGACAAATCGAAACACCCAAAAACTTGAGGGTAAGACACCTTTATGAGCTAGTTTCTCTTGTGAGGCAAGTTGTATTTTCTCTATTGTGCATGTTACATTGGGGGTTGGATAAGTTCTCACTGTAGCTGAGTGAGAACTACAGTTCTCACCTTTCACTTGGTATAAGCTAAAAAATCAACTTCTTCCTAGAAAAGGGGAAAGGACTCTTATTCACAAGCATCTGCCAAATAAATGGCAATTCTAACACACTTCTATTAAGAGCATCATGTACGAGGCTCTGAAAACAAAGCTGCAAACAGGTATTCTGGCACCAATGTAGTGGGCAAACAAGTGTCTCCAAACAAAAGTGCTCAGAAAGTCATGGAAAATACCCCTCCAAGGATCCAGAATTAGATTGGTAAATTAACTTTAGGGGGTGTGGGGGGAGAACCTCAAAAGCTCCCAGATATTCATATAGAATTTAAAAACAAGCAAACAAACAAAAAACATCACCGCCCAGGAAAGCCAACCAGAAATGAATGTCTATGAATGTTCATTTTGGTACCAGCTCAATATTGCAACAAAGTCATGGATCTTCCCAAGGATGTTTGTGGGAAAGCCAATATTTTCCTCCTCTGTTTTATTATTAAGAGAGGAAGAAAAAAGTGTAAACAGTCTGAGAAAGTGATATTCAATTAGCTCCATTTATCAATATTAAAATTATGCACTGTCTGCATAACAACAGGTCACAGCAATTCATGGACATTAAGTTACTGGAAGGAAAAAAACACAAGAAAATAGCTCAGAATGCCAGTCAGGAAAGGGTAACACAGTCACAGTCAGTCTTGTCATCTAGAAACGCCCTGAAAACAACACTTTAAAATAAATCCACAGAAGTGGGATAAGTACGTATAAACACTAGAGCTAGCTGGGTGGACATGAAAGTATTTTTAAATATTTAAAAAAGAGAAAAAAGAAGCCACATGTGTTTGTTAGATTATAAATTTATGTCACCACTAATAATAGTGTTACTAGTTATTTTTACACTTATTAGCACCCACTTTGATATCATATCTCATATAAAAAAGACAGGAAAAAGCCACTGAATAATGATGAGGATATCCATGAAAAAAACAAAGCTGTACTGTAGCAACACCTGTCCTACTGTAGCAGCAGAAAGGTATGAGACATTAAGGTGGTCTTCTGGTTTTAAGTCTCAGATGATAATTTTCAACAAATATATGCTCTGGTTAACGTGTTCGATAACTGTTCACACCACAAAGCTTTTTTGTCCCCAGGGGGCCAGTTGCTGAGCCTGTGTCACAACCATGGGAGTCACACATTAGTGTTAGGGAATCTTAGATTATAGCAAGAGAGGTATTTTCAACTGTTAACCAACCTCATCAGATAAAATCCCACTGCAGTTTCAATTTCAGATTATTTCATTTAAAAAAAGAAAGGAGATTCTTAAATTACCCAGCACCCCAGCACTTTTTTTTTGCATTGAGGAGCTCTACACATACATTTTGGCACTTCAGAGACTTCAGTTCCCAGTGATATGCATGTAACAAGTTTTCAGATACCACAGTGACTGCAGCATTAACAGAAACAATCACAAAGCTGTGCCAGCATTTTGCAGTCCAAAGCAATACTTGGCTTTGTATTGCTTGATCTTCACATTCAGTTTCAAAAAGAGGTTTAGATAAATGAGACACTGCACAGCTGTGTGCATAGTCACAGATGTGCACAGTGTGGCAGTATCCGAGGCTTTCCCAAATGTGCTTTCATTCCTTTCCCCAGTTCACATGTCCAAATGCTTCCTGAGAGAAAACGAGCACCAAACATAACAGAAAATATTTTCCCTTTCAAGTTTGACTCTCTAGATGTTACTGTTCCCCTTGAGGTCAGTACAAAGTTTTTATTTCCCTGTTCTAAGCAGAGTAGAAAGTTGTCAGTATCCTTCTGTTTTTACCCATCATCACAGTGTTTATCTATGTGCAATCCTTGCTGTTTGAGTCTCCCTTTTCAGGCACCCAGAGAGTCATGGAAAGTATCCCTCCAAGGAACCAGAATTAGATTGGTAAATTGACCTTGGGGGGGAGGGAGGGAATCTCAAAAGCAGGATCAGGCCTTGCTATCAGCACCACAAGTTCCTTTCAAGAGGAAGGCTGGCAGACCCACAACATTGTTGGAGGCTGCATTTGGGAGTGGGGGACAGAAGAGATGGATCTAACAGTATCAAACACCAGCACTGTTCAAACAGGAAGGCAGGTTTGCACAACTGCATTGAGAAAACACAAGAATTGCTCAAATGACAGCTTAAGACAGAAGGGCAGAAATGAGAGCTGACAATCAGCATCAGTGGAGCTCTAACTGGATCCTGGGAAAGCCACAGTTTTTGTCCAAGAAACTGTTTTGACTCTGGTTGGTACGGGGATTTTTATGGACTTGTGGGCAAGGTTGGCAAGACACTGTGTATGAAAACAGATCTGCCTTGGCTTGTGACAGAACAAAGTGTCTCTGCAGTAAAAAATAATGAAAACAAAGCTAACATCTTTACTGAGCATTTTCATAAGAATAGCCAAAAAATAAGAATAAACCAGTCTTAATGAGGCAAATGAAAGACCACGAAGAGAGAAAACAAGTGATCGGGGTCAGAATAACTAAGCCTTTGCAGGAGTCCTTGTGAATGCTCTGTTAAACAACATCACCACCACCAAAGCAGTCTGAGCTCAGGGCCCAAGATAGCACTGTCACAATATTAATTGTAACCCACAACCAGAGGAGACAACTAAGCTTCAAAATAAACTATTTCCAAAAGATTTCTTCTGTTTTCCCATCTACAGGGGGATCAGTGTCAGGTGGGAACATCAGATTCAAGCAAAGGTAACCTCAAAATTAAGCTTGCAAAGCAAAGGATATAAAAGGCAGCTGCACCCTATTGTGCAGTTGAACCATTTCAAACACAGACATGGAAAACAACTTCCCCATATACACTGCTGGAAACAAGCCAGGAGAATTGCAATGACTTGCAAGTTTAACTAGTAGGCAAATTATAAATATTCAAAAGTATGCATTATGTAACATTTGCCTTTATCTTCCCTTTCTGATGGAACAAAAGAAAAGCTGCCAGCTCACAAACACCTAAACACACCTGCTTCAGCACAGAACAGTCACTTATCCTTCAACCTCCAGGCAGCATAAGAATTATGCTTTCTGACTGCTTTCAAATTGGATTCGTAATTTCCCTGCAAGAAACACTGCATGTTTCTCAATAGTGGATATGGCAGATAGAGTGAAGACATTTTGTAAAATTGACCAATTTTTTTTATTGGCACACAGTATAATCAGGGAGAACTTCTATTAGGTAGAGCTTTGCATGCTTTCAAAACACCCTCAGAAAAGAAATGTGTCTATCAAAAGCAGTGATAACATATGTCTGCTTTAAGCCGTGAAGTCCCTGAAAGGCTTAATGGATACAAAGGCACACAGCACCACCTGCTAAACGCCAGAGCAATCCAAAACCTGCTCCAAGCCAAGGCAAAAGAGAGTTCTTTGTATGGCACCCAAGCTGGGTGAAGGAAGAGGAAAAGGACAACTGTGATTTTCAGGTTTTAAATATATTCCTAGCCTTTGTGTAAAGAATTCAGTCGAGAAGAGTTACAAGAGAAGAGGCTATTCATCCCAAGTTATAGGAGGAGGTTAATCCATTTCAGCACTCAAGTGCATTATACAGAATAACTGTTCAAGGCATGAACAGTTTCACCAGGGCTACCAAGTCAACATGTGAGGGAGGGCATTCATCATGACTTAAGTTATCAAACTCAGGACCCTAAACTCCTGTAGGTTTGCTTAATTTCACTGCCAGGGTAAAGAATTAAATTAGGTGACACAACCTGCCTGTTGAAGAACCATTATACATTTAATTAAAAGTGAGGAGACCACAGAAACTCTGTTTTGCCTACACTACTCTTTTCTGACTGAACATTTCTCCTAGACAGAAAACCTTAACTCTTAGGTAACATTGTTCTGTTTGAACTGAGGTGTTTTTTCCTGAGCAATTGCTTCAGTGGTCTGCAAGGTTCTCCTTGACAGAGAGTGCCCATCAGTGCCATCATAAATGCACGGACTCTCTTGGCTAGTAAAGGTGAACCCATGGCTAATAGATTTTGTTGGAAAGGTTTGCTGTATTGCGTTGTGAAGAAAGCAAGAAAGACTGTTGCCCAGACCAGTTCCAATTTAGCAGATGCAGCTTAGTTTTAAAAACTTATTCTAGATACCAGAAGTTTTTCATATAGTACCTTGATTGCACAGATTTCCCTTACTCAGATTAGACTGCTCGGGAAATCTCCTTGCAGCAACTCCTGGTTCAGATTTATTAAGTCTAAATAAACCATTGAGTGCATTGACTTAATCTGCATAACTGAGGGCAAAAAAAAGTCACACCAAATTCCCCTATTTGAATTTATTCCATAAATGCTATTTGCAAATGCAAATCTTGACTGTTTAGGAAATATCAGAATATCAAACAGACATTATGAGCTTTAAGTGGACAGATTTCTCACATTCATTATGCAGTGAAATATTCAATAATCAGCTGCTTAGTCAATACATGCTACATCTTGCAGGCCAGAAATAACTGATGGCAATTATCATACCAAACTTGCTTTCAAGGGGGGCAAATTAAAAGAAAAGGAAATAAACTGAGAGATATCACATTTACTCTGCTTCCTTGCAAGAACATGCACTGGGGCAATGGAGAAAAGAAGGACGCAACCAAGGAGTTAGAGTTGATTTTTAATAAAGAGTAAGTTTTAAGTGCAAAAAAGCCTGGAAGAAAGTGCTTACTGAGCAACAATTTGCCAACAGATATCAGCAAGCTAAGAAGCAGCAGTACAAGCCAGAGG
The DNA here is from genome assembly GCF_025592945.1 of Manacus candei. Lineage (NCBI taxonomy): Eukaryota > Metazoa > Chordata > Aves > Passeriformes > Pipridae > Manacus > Manacus candei. The sequence continues at coordinate 25,929 of NW_026138071.1, forward strand.
GGTTTCTACAAGGAGCAGCAGGAATCCCCACCAGCAGAGCTGGGGAGCTGTGCACAGATATCTCATTTTAGCCATATCTCCAGCACTTTGTCAATGAGTAAAGACCATTTAGTTCATAAAATCATCTGCAAAAGCTCTGTTTTCTTTCCTTCAATTGTTATATCCCCGCAAAGAATAAAAAAAAAAAAAAAAAAAATGAAGTGTAGTAATCGGAAGCTGAAATTCTACCCAGAGCAGAGCTGAGCAATAGGTAAGTCCTACAGACCAATACTCCCCTGCAGGTGCCATTACTGAGCTGTCGTGCCAGGAAGAGCAAGGATCAATCTGTGCCCAGCAAAGCTGCCTGCAGAGCTGCAGACAGTGATCGTGATTAAAGTCATGACAGCTCAAAGGAAAAAAAAAAGTCACTCGGTTCCAAAATTCAACTTTCAATGCAGCTGTTCACAATCAGGTGCTCAGCTGGGACTGTGCAGACAGGTTTTAAATAAGCTCCTTACAAAACTGAAACACTTGAACCATATTGTTTGAAACACTGAGTCTGAGGTACTAAAATAGAAGGGTACTTTTTTCTTTAATAAGAGACTCAAACCTGTAGGATTGAGCCTTTAAATCCAGACCTGACACCTAAGGGAGACCAGCTCTCCTGCCACGTCAGAGACCAATCCTGCAGCACAGAGACCCCCCAATGAGCTATCCCTCTCTGTGGCAGAGCTGGTGTCTACAGGCCCCACAGAGAGGAGGACAAAGGGGGGAAACACAGCACAAGGATGCAGTTCTGCAAATTGGGCCCCACAGTTTAAAAATAATTTTATGGTACTTCAATATATCTGAAGGAAGGCAGCAAAGCAGACTCACAGAAAAAAACAGCACTAAGAGGGGCTGATAGAGCATCCTCTAAGAAAAAATCATTATCTAAAAGCAGCTTTTTATATACTGATAGAATCTACATTGCCTGTGTATGTTACTATATGTCATATGTGCAATCTTTAACCAAGCACACTGAGGAAAGACAGTAGCAGCAGAAGTTAGAAAATAATATTTCCACATGAAGGAGATATGAATTCAATAAAGATCAGAATGCAGTAGCAGCACTCCCAGACGGAAGTATTAGGGAAGAAATAGAGATCCTTGTTCTGACCAAGTTAGTTTGCTCAGTCATATCTAAATTCTGGTTTCTTAAAAAACAAAATCTATCTATGGAATAATATTTCAAGATAATTTTTCCACATTGAAGTTATCTGGCCTTTATATCTATGTCTCTACGAAGAGTGAATCACTTATGAGCTATTCTTACAGTATTCATATTTTGTCCTGTAGATTCAGTTACAAGAATGAGTGCTCCACACAAGTCACAGTTGACAATAATTAGTCCTCTTGTGAACAGTTACTATCTTGATAAATAAAAAAAGAAAAAGGTAAGATGGGAGCACTGTCCATTTGTGAAGGGAAGCAGCATCTAAGGAAAGGCTGTGTGGAACAGGCTCTGGTCAGTGCCAGACTTACTGCTATTGCTACAAGAGGGTCACATAATAAAAAGACACTTAAAATATTTTTATTCATTGTGTGTCCCATAGTTCTTCACAATTCTTAAGCACATGCACAGAGATCCAGAAGAATCTCAAACTGTGTGATGCCCAGCTGCATGTGTTGCCTGTAGTGCTTTGGGTTGATTATTACAGGACTGTGGCCCTCACAGCTTGTGCACTTGTCCCCAGAAACACACAGCTGAAGAACATTTCAGTTTTTGGAGAAAGTACCATTTCTAAGGATCATTCATCTTGAAGGAGTAAGTAAATCAAGTTCCACACTGAAGCAGGCTTCTGGAGAACAGGTGTGAGAAATGCAGTTAATTGCACCAAACAAGTGTTCTGCTGCACTGCTGTAATTGCTGCTTAGCCAAGTCAGTGCTGAAGTTGTCAAAAAGTCACAGAAATCAGTTACCTGTTATTTTTTCCACTAGCACTTTAGCATTTGGCACAATTCAACTCCTGAGCTTACAACCATCAGTAATAACTCAGATTTGAGTTAAAACTCATTTGCACAACCAAATAAATTCTGCTTAGAGGATTTCCTACCTGATAGCTGACCCTAACACCACCACTACCCCCAGCACAGATGCAATGGCTCAGGTCTGCACAGCGTCATATGCACAAGTTTACTAGTGGCAGGACAACACTATTCAAGTTTGTCACCTTTTTATTTGCATTTCTTTAAAGAGCTGAAGCACAAAACAGCTGTTGCAAGACATTTCTGAGGCTGAGTCCCTAAAAACTCACAGTGCACTGCACTCCTCAGTACCTAACACAGAAAGCACACAGAGAATCCAGCTCTAAATGCTTTGCCACTCCAGTAGGGTAGTGTTTGTCTTCTTAGACATTCCAGATGTTAAATCCTGTGTTGTGTTTTCTTTTTTAATCTACCTTATTCAGGCTTGGATGATGGTACAAACACAACTACCTTAGAGGAAATGGTGATACAATGAAGACATAGTGGGATATATGAAAGTCAGAAGTCACTTCTCATGTGCTGTAGTGGAAAAGTTATATTTTTGGCTAAAACTAAGGTGTCCTTCTAGTGAAAACTATTACTTGAGGAAGGCAAAGATGATAGGGAAAAAAAAGCCAAAAACAAAACAGCTTCAAAATTAGCAATTTCTATTGCAATAAAACCTTGGAAGGTATAGTGAAAGCAAAAGTCTTTAGTTAAAGCAAAGGTGAAATAACTGTTTAAAAAACCAAAATTTATAGTTTCTACCAATAGAAGCAAGAAATACTGTGGGAGGACATAAAACAGAAGGTAATTTAAAGAGTGTAATATCTCTTATTTTATCCAAGAAAAGATTTTTATTAGTGTTGCTATTGAGCGATTTTTAGAGGTAAGAGGAAAGGAACAAATAAATTGATGTAATAATTCTGAAAGAAAAATCAAGTTTAATAAAAAGCAGCTGTAATGTATGAACAGATACAAGAAAATCCTTCATGATGATAGCTCTGTGTCAGCTTTTGACAAAACATGGCTAGAAGATTATATATTGCATTTTACATTAGTTTCTGCTAAATGGTTACAGTGAAATTGTATTGTTCCCCCTTGTCCCTCCAGCATGACACTGTTAGATGAAAGTGCTTTTTTTTATTCTTTTTAAACTTTCCTAACCTCCTCCGCTACTTCTGCTTACAAAAAACAAGAAGAAAAAGAAAATGAAAAAATGCAGATTAGGGCAAGGCAAAGAAAACAACTATTCACACAGAGAAGATAGAGGACTTAATATGATGAAACACGTTAGTGTACTACTGCTACACACAAGTCAGCAAAAACAGCTTAAGTGATACTTTTACAGGGCGAAAGATAAGAATCAACCCTCCTTACTCCACCTGTTTCCTTGCTCTCCTTTGGTCATTTGATCTATAAACTATACCTTGGGACTCTGGTCAGGGCAACAGCGCAGGGATAAGCAGACAGAAGAGAAAAGAGAGAGGGAAGCCCATGCTGAGGCTGTATCTCAACACTATGAATTCAAAAGACACAACAATTCACAAAGAAATTCCCAAACTCCAGTTGTTTAGATCAGGTCTGAAGACCAGTGGATTTTCACAACCTTCTTAACTGCGTCCAGACCCCCATAGTACAGCCTGGAAGTTCTTCAGCCCCTGGGTCTTCATCTCAGTAGTTTTCCTCATAACTCATTTATTTATTGTATAGTAGTCAACTGCTCTGGCATTCCTGATAAAGCACTTAGTTCCAGTGAGCTAAGCTTTGTGTCTCATTAATCCCTACTTAAGAGCTTCTGGTTCTCCTTCAATAGGCTGTGCCTGCTCTTACAATTAAATCACTGACAAACATACAACCTACTTTAGTCCACTCTTAAAGTCCAGAAATAGAAATAAACACCAAGACAGACATTTTACAAATTGACAACATACCTCTACATAAGCTCATAATATCCAGCAGAAGACACATCCCTCGCCTTGCAGCAGCAGCTCAACAAGCAGCACTCTTTACTTCTCCTTATCAGAGGGGAACTTTGGAGGACCACACAACCTTAGAAAGCACTTTACCTCTACTCAAACCCCAAACACTGCACATCTAAACCCAACCCTTTACACCCCTCCCTCCAAATCTCCTCTTCTATAATGAGCCTTGGCCACCTGTTCTATCCCACCCTCCACAAATCACAGGTGGTACCAATTTTCCAAGGCACTCATCAATTTACCTCAAGGGGTCCCAGCTGCCTCTGAGGCTGAACTCAAGAGCTTCTTCATATACATTTTATCCATATATTCCTAAAGAGTCTCATACTTGTTATCTAGTGCATTATGATTTCCCCCAGCAACAACTGCTGTCATCAACAAATGAAATAAGCTGCACTTTTAGTTGAAATCAGTAAATACTTTGGGTCCCACAGAGTTATTGTGAATTACAACAGGGCAAATCCTTCAGATTCCAATATTTCACTGATAAGTCTGCTAAAAAAAAGGATAGAAGTAAAAAAAAAAAAAAAAAAAAAAGGATAAAAAATATTTTTTGAACTAGAAAGAAAAAAAAGAAGATGTAACCAAAAGCAATGTAGTTCATCCGTTTACTAAAAAAGACTCATCATGTGATAGGCAAGTACCATCCCAGAGAAATGTGAGTTGGGTCAACTAAAACCAAAACCTTCTTAGCCTGTAAAAACTAAATGATCAAGAATTCTGGTTTGTCTGGTTGATGATGAATGGTGGAAGATAGTAGATTAAATAGGACTCACATCACCCTCACTTTGATTAAAATTTTTCATGCAGAAAAAGAAATAACAACTGCCCAAGCCTTTTACGTGATGTACAGGAACATGGCATGAGTATCAGTCACTCATTGCAAGATGTCAGAGATGTTTCCTTTCACACTGGTTGCCTGAACACCCCAAAGCTGCTGACCAATCTGAACCAGAGTGGCAGAACCAGCACCTTTATTCCTTTTCTGACCCATGGCTGTGCACTTAACAGCATAATATAAATAATGTGAATCCTCATACCTACCATACATTGGGATAGGAAGATTTACCAATGTGCTTAAAACCAGTTTAAATTGAGCTTTTACAGAAGGTGAAGGACAGAAGTCCCTTGCTCTGTTCCCTGAGTGCTTGGAATTGATATCACTTAACTTCATGTATATGAGGAATAAGAATTTATGCAATTAATAATCTGTAGACAGTATGTATTTTGGAACTCTACTATGCCTGGGGAAATAGCTTTGGCTACTCTTGTTGAACAAGCACTACTCAGTCTGCTCTCCAGAGCAATGTGCTTGTATTGCCAGCCCAAAGAATCCAGCAATCCTAAACTGGAAGCTTCAGAACCATGAGATTTCAATTAAACATTGCGATTTTTTACTCTTTGCCTTCTGATTCTTTTTTTTCATCTCCAAGCTTCAGTCAATACCTTCTTGCAAGTTTTTTCTTCACAAACCCAAGAGCTTAACAGAAGCTGAAATTCTCATATAATTGCCAAGAGCTGGAAACCGAGACTTTAAGCAGAACAGCAAATACTGTAACAAAGGCAGAAGTTGTGAAGTCTGAGCAATTCATATTTCCAAAACAGGCTTATGTTTAAACTTTTTGAAGTTCTTAATGATTTATGCAACAGCAACACAAGTGTCTCCAAGCTATTCTCAGGCTTATCACTCTTGCTACAGGTTTTGAGATCCCTGCTAAACATAATTGTGAATTCATATGGTGACTTCAGTGGAGCTGTGTTGATTGACACCATAAGGTGATCTCAAAGTTCACCAAAAAGAGGTACTATGTTCAGTAAAACTTCTGTTCAGAGTTAATAAGAATCTTGGAAATGCCAGTTTTTACCCATAAACCAATCTAAATACATCTGCACCTTGACCGTGCTTGTCTTGAAATATTTGAGCTTTCTTTGATAACATCAAGTTCCAATACTTCAGAAATACTTTTCTCAGTCCTTCTAGGTTCCTTCTTTCATGACAAGCTTTTTCCTTTGATCTCCATGTAAGAGTTTTCTCCGCCCTGCTCCTTGCTCCCACGTTTTTCTGGTCTGTTTCCAAGAACTGAACATTTTTAGTTCTCCCATCAGCTTTTAACTTTTGTGTATTTTGCTTTATTGGAACTGGCAACATGGTGCTATTTAAACACAGCTCCATCTGTCAGAGTCAAGTCCTGCAGGTAGGGTGTCATGTTTGATTTCATGCTATCATTTGTTGTATAGTCAGAGCTAAAGAAAAAAAAATGTTTACTATAAAACAGTTACTTTCATAAATTCCTATGAGAGCTCTTTTACTGCTGTTGCAGGACCTACTTGTGTCCTTGTGAATACAGCCCCTTTTGCTCTGCCAGAGAGAAAATAGAAGGGATGTGCTCAGCCTGGCTTTGTTCCTTGGGTTTCCTTCCCTCTTCTGCTTTCCACATCAACTGCACATCCTAAGCATGTATGTGAATTGGTACACCAGCATTACAGTTGATCGAAAACACTGTAGGCTTAAAAGAAGGCATTTTGGAGATGGAGTTTTCAGATTTGAAAATGAATATACTTTCATTGCCCAACTTCAGAGCTGCTGTCCAGTATGAGGTTACATCTGACACTGGAAGAAGAGATATGGTGGACTTTTATCCCAGAACAACAACAATCGTACTTCACAGTCAGAGCTTCCCAGCCAAAAGGAGACTAGATGGGAAGCAATGCCTAATAAAAATATAATTTCCTGGAGCCTTCCTGCTGCGCATATCAAACAGATGTAGTGAAAAACAATTACTTCCTTCTCAGTCTCATAAATGGCTTACTCTTCTCAAAAAGGCATAACCTCAAAAATATGATGCTGCCTATACTCGAAAGATATTTATTATGGCATATCTAAAAACCTTTGCAGACTATTAGAGTACTCGTCTTCTCTTTTCACAAACAATATATACATAACACCTTTCAGGTCTCTCTGATCGAAAAAGCATTAAACATGAGATTTTAATTTTGCCTTACCTTTGACACTGCCTCAATATGAATTTTCTTCAAACATCTAGAAATGGCAATAAGAGTTTTCCTGAGTTTCTTCCTTCTCCCTTAAAAAGTTCAAATTTCATTTCAGTTTTTTCCAAACAGTAGCATTAATGTTTCTGGCCTGACATTTCTTAAGAATGGTAGACCTGCAACACTCACCCTGTACAGCCTCCCAAAGGCAGTGGTGTCCTGGGGCAGAAATCATGCCCAGCACCTCTTGTGCCCTCCCACTTGGAGAGACACCATAGTGGTGCACGATCAAGTGCTGACAGACAATCCCCAATGCAATAGTGGGAGATCCAGCACTTCCCAAAGGACTGTCACATGTTTTCTCTTAGCATTAGGATGGGCTCGAGTGTCATAAGATGGGCTGTTCCCTTAGGGAGGATCTGACACTGTGGGAGTGACTGGCAGTAAAAGGGATGGTGATCCCACACAGGTTCTCTGCCAGTGTCTGTGCAGAGGCAGAGCAGTTTTCCCGCCAGGAGGACCCAGCAGACCATGCTCAGAAAGGCTGAAAAAGGAAGCTGTAAGTGAAAACATGGGCAAGTGGGATGCAGATGGCAGGCTGGGTGGGCTGAGCTGCAGCCTTGCCGCAATCCTTGCAGATGGCCATGCTGGCAGCTGGCACAGGCACCTGCTTTGGGCACAGGAGCCCATCATGGCTCTCCACCTATAGAAGAAAACAGCTTGGGAAAGGCCATGTCTTAAACAATCATAGTTCCTCTGCTCAGTAAATGTGAGGCATAAATCTGAGGGCTTACACTGACATCAGCACAGCTGACCCAGAGCTAGGCTGCTATCACAAGATCTGTGCTTTTAGTGCAAATAAAGTACTGTGTCAGAGGGAGGAATCAGTTAAGCCCTCTGCTATTAGCTCTGTTGTCATTGTAAGCACTTTTCCAGGATGTGCTGCTGGAAGCAGCTATTTCAATTCATCCACGATTTTTTTCTAAAGCAGATATGACCAGATTCTCCAGTCTTGATGGAATGTAAACCAGCAAAGCAGATACAGAGTGTCCAGAACATTAGGTATGCACACAGACTCTCATTTGTGGCTGTATTGAACTGGGGGTTTGGAGAGCACTGGTGTGCTGGATATTGTTCAAACAGCACAAAGAAATTATGTCCGTGATATAAAACTAGAAGCAAAATTACAAATGGATAACTCCTATCTTCACATGCGATCAGTGCTTCTATTTAAACCTCCAGAACAGAGCAATCCAAGCCCTGAACTGAAGCCAGACATTATCACTGGCTGTGCCCAAGAAGGTTGCTGGGGTTCCTGGGACTCTATTTTTAATGTAATAAATTAATCCAGAGCCAGTATCCTTCTTGGTTCCTTAATGGCTGTCCTGCACACATGGAATGAGATGCGGACAGCTGGAAAGGCCTCGCCCTGCAGTGAGCAGCCTTCAGAACCACACTGGTCACAGCCTGCAGTGGTCCCATTGCCTGAACCTGGCCTGCAGTGGTTCCTGTTTCTAAACAAAAAGAGACAACAGCAAACTCTGCGTCATGTACAGCTCGTGCAATAGGCACTCAAGCTGATAGCACAACACTGGAATTACAGAGATCTTTCATTTTATTTGCCTTCCTTGTATTTACAGCTGCAAACATCAAAGGCTGACTCACTGCACAGATCAACAAGCACATTTAAGTACCAGGATTTGCTAGAACAGCTGCTGCCTGACCAGGAGAACCATCCTTCAGGGCCATTGTCATTAACAATTCTGTAATTTATATTGATGGCAATGCAGGGAAACAAAAACAACTGTTGTTCAGGCACCAGCAATCCTCAGCTGGACAGCCTATCTCTCTCCAGGATTTGTATATATCTGCTCCAGTTTAAGGGAGGATGGAAAAATGGAAGATGAGAGGTGGAAAGCAGCTATCTGAGTAGGAGTATATCCTGCATTGGTATTGGTGGATTATAGGCATTGGTATTGGTGGATTACAGGCTACAGTAAATTCCTGTTTGATGGATTTAGTTACTAATGTAATAGTTGATGAACAAATGCATGTTGCAATGGTTTGGCCAATTCCTGCATTCTTTAAGCTGGACCATTTCTCTAATGGATCAAACGGTTCATTTTCTGCTGCTTTATAAATGGTTTGTGCACAGCCCACCTAGAAGTCCACCCGTGACAATACCTCTCTCAGGCACTTAGTGGTCAGGTTTATACAGGTGAGAGACCAAATGGGAACTTTTCACTCTGCCTCCTTCCCACTTTACAGGAGGTGATGATGCTATCACTTGCACAGTCAGGTGTTTCCTCTCTGCTCTGCTGGCTCCAGATATGCTCAGAGCACCTGTCCCATCCTCAGGGAGAGCTGAGCAAAGGAGATCCCCAAGGCAGGCCTGGTTTGAGCACCCAGGGTCCCACCTGTGCCACAGACACCCAGATTATGTGGGCTGTTGCCTCAGAGCACCAGCACCACTCAGGGTCTTTTCTAGCAGACATCAGAACCTAGAGCTTATCTTATGCTTGCTTTTAAATAACATGGGTGACAAGCTGGATCAGGGTTTGTCTGCAGTGATGTGTGAGCTGACGTGCCTGATATCACTCAAGAAGGCTGTGATAGACTTGGGATTTGCCACCACATGGTCTGAGCACCTTCACCACGGTGTGTGACGCTGCATGCAGTGCTGTAGCTACAGACTCTGACTTCTCACCAGGGGATTAATTCCTCACGGGATTTGTAGCAGCAGAGGATTTCTCTTTAAGAATTGCTTTCTGATCTTTGTCTTTACCTTGTCTTGTTTTTGTTTCTCTGTAAGTCATCTTTTCCCTTATTAGTATTTACAGTCTCTCATTCTCTAGACACTTCTATTTCCATGCAGCGATGAGCTCCTCCTTGTATGTTTTGTCTCCTCTTTGTAGCTTTCTGCTGCTTTACCAACATGGGATTAAAATAACCAGAAAAACATTAGCATTTTTAATCTCACAGACAACTCTGGGAGAGCTTCAGATGTCCTATGATTCAGAGATAGATTCTGAACAACATAGGACTTCTTTCCGGGCTTCTGAGACAAAAGAAGCTGCAGCTCATGCACCTACTTCTCAGTTTGGAATAGACAGAGGAGAGGTACCCTAACTATAACTAATATAAATGTAATTACGTCTGTGGAAGTAAAACTGAGTCAATTGATGTAATTCTCATTTTAGGTATGAAGCAGCCAACGCAAGAGATACAGGTCCTTCCTACTCACAGTCATTTTCCTTCCAGATCCTTCTCTGCATCTAACCTGTCTGAAAATTTTCTCTACACCAAGGCAGAGGAGATTCCTTTGATGAGGAAGATGCATATTCTTTTAATCCTACATTTTCTTCCCTTCTCATTTTCCTAAGCACACAGGAAGGTTTTTTTCCTTTTTTTTTTTTCCCCAACCATATCAGACTGCATAGTTGTTGGGCATAGTAGCAGTGGATTTTCATTTCTGCCCAGGGTTTTTTGTTTGTAAATTCTTTGATTTTCAGTTAAACTCCCAGCCTCAAGTTTTCATATTTCCCCACAGCCTCAGCATGGAAGGAGATAGAGCACCCCCAAGCAATCAGTCATTGGAAATAATAGTATGATTAAGGATGGAAAAGCTGGTTAAAATGGAGGGATGAGCTGGCTGCTTCCATGTGGAGCCTTTTCAGCAAAGTCAATACCTATGCATGTTACACCCTGCTGTCTGTGCTTCAAATGTAGGAACACTGGGTCAGAGTTAGACACAAAGTCAGAAGTGAGCCTCAGAAAGGGAACGGGGAGGAAAAAGGAAAATGTTCACTGAATGTGGGGAGCTGCTTCTTTGGTTTCCTCCTGAGATCTGTAAAGTTAGGGATAGTGCAGTAAAAATCTGTTTCCCTGCAATATCCACATTTTTTATGTTAATGAAAGTCAGAGTGATATCTCAGACCTGAAGACAATTTCCAATTGGACAGTAGTTCGGTGTCCAGCATTTTTCTAATCCTGAAGGAAAAAAATAAGGATGAGGTAGAAAAATGTGGAAGCTTTTCACAAATTATAGCAAGTATATATTCAAATGTAGCTGTCTATTCTGTACAGGAAGAAGAAAACTATGATATGACTGACATCACGTCCACAAAATAAATTAGCTGGACATTAGATCCCTCATTATGCTCCGTGGGAATCCTCTCCCACTCCTCTTGTTACAGGGATGATTTTCCGGCTATTCATAAAAGGTGCAGCAGATGCAGAGAATTATTCCAATGCCATTTTACTGTGCAACCCACAATGACAGTGGGCTGTGCTCTGACAAGATGTAGCTTGCAATACAAAAATGTGAACCATTTCAGGAGAAAGAATGAAAAACTGAACCCATCTGATGCTTTTTTCTCAAAACTGAATATTTCTTCTTTATATTTTCTCCGAGACTCCTTCTGGAGAATTGTAAATTAAAAAACTTCAGGTGCAACAGGACTGAAGAGTAGCATGCAAAGCTTACTCACTGACTGAGTGAAACAAAGGAACAGCCTATGTTTTTACTTTTTCTGTCTGCCTTGTAGGTGTATTCTCTGTTAGCTGAATAATAGCAAGTATTTGTACCCTTGCATTGAAATCGGAGATAGGTTTTTTAAGAGAGAAAATATACTATCCTGTATAGCAATAATAATTGTTATTATTTTTTTTTATGAGTGCTGATTGGTCCATCTCTCAGGAGAACAGAGAGATTTTTTGATTTCCTTTGAAATAAATTTCACAACTCTCAGGAGAGCAGAATCTTTCAGAATACACTAAAATTTTGGGGAAAAAAAACCACAAACCAAACAGGAAGGGACTAACAGAGAATATCTGTTGAAGAAAAAGAGAAAAGAAAAAAAACCCACAGCTTACATAAAAATATAATTTCTTCCATTAGCAGTATTTTAAATGCTGTGGATTTCATAACTAGTGGCATTCATAAGTGCAGCAATATTCATTTTCTACAAAAACCTCAACTTAGGCAATGATGAAAGGCTGAAAACATTTTAAGAAAGATCAATACATTGAAAGCCAAATGCATTTGGAGGAATGGCATTACTGTGTGATGTGGAGCCTAAATGTTAGTGGAGAACTCCCATTATTGCAGCTGTTCACTCACATGTTCGCTTCATTAACTCTATTGAACACCCAGAAATCATACTGCCATGGGAGAAGTGTCTGGCTTAAATATCAATACCTATCAATTTTACAAGTTAAAAATGAGATTTCTTGTCCCTCTACATCAGGGTTTATGCCCAGGAGCAGCAATGATTGTCTGGTACCAGAAAGGAAGGCGAGTGGGAGCAGAGGGACAGCAGGGCAGGGGGATGGAGGGACCTGCCTGAGAAGAAGGTGGGATGTCAAAGTGGCAGTGTGAGTCTGGGCTGCCCTGGAGGTACTAATTAGAGTCTGTTTCAGTCCCATGGTCACTGGGCAAGTCCAGAGGTAAAAGGCAGGTCCAGGGTCAAGCCAGGAAGACAAACCACTTCTGAAAGCTCTCAGGCTGTGCTACCACATGTATGCCACACACCGCTCAACACTAAGCCACTTAAAAACATGTAATCCATTATATTCAAATTTATGTTAGCTTATATTATGTTTATTATTTCAAAGGAGAATAAATTCTTAACTAAATCACACCAGAATTTCAAAGAAAAGGCAGACTCAACAGCATACTTGAAGAACTGTGACTGTACTTCCTATGCACATAAGACAAGAACCACAGAGCTCCTGAATATTTGTACACATCATAGATATGCTATAAAAGAAATCCCAGATTCCTTAAGAGTCCAGTGTGATGATGTTTGCCTGGTCTGTAGGGAATCCAGGATTAATATTCTGCTGTGACATTCTCCTACTCCTCACAGCTAAGTGACTTAGAACATCATGACTGCTCTAGGAGACACCAGCCAACTTCTGAAATCTTCTGTCCTGAGAATACTTTCCCAGAAAAAGATTACCCAAACTTGCACAGTTTCAGGAAAGGTTTGCATTTTCAGATATTTTCACTTATAAGAAATCAGGGGTGTTTTGAGAGGCAGCAGGAGCCACTTTTTAAGAAACTTAACAACTCAAAAGACAAAATTCCGAAGCAGCTTTAACTCCTATGCATCATAACTCACAGCCTAGATAGGCAAGACTGATGAAGAATAACAGAAAGAAATAATTATTCCTTGAGAGGAGGAAAACAGAGAGGTAAAGTGCTTGCCCAGTGTAAATCTTTTGGGTAACCATCTAGTTAGTACCTTATTCAGAAGGCTATTTTAGCTTTTTAAAATGCATTCCTCTTGCTTTCCATCCCATATAACAAACACTAGACAGCTGCTTCTATTCTCATAAGCGTGAATCTTTAATTCTTCTTCTCTCATCTGGTTTAAACAGCAGAGTATGATTTTCCTGTGATAAAGTTCTGGAATCACAATATATAAATCTGTTTGTGATTTGTAAATGTCAGTACATAAGGTACTTGGGCATTTGATTACTGACTGCCTCAAGCATATAAACTAGCTTATTAAAGCCTTAGCATTCTTGTCAGAATTAACTCGTCTTAATGCTTCTGAAAACATCTCTCCCATGCAGAAGTAATTTCCTTCAAGGTTTTTAAATATTCTTTCATTTAAGCTACTCCATTTGTCATTGTAAATGGCAGAATTTTTTTCAAAAAGACCTAGTTGACACCAAACTCACAGGGTCACATGCTCAGAGTATTTAACTCCTTTAATTTTGAGGGACAAATATGAAACAAGTAGAAGTCTAAAAGTCTTCAAAGAAATCCCAGTCAAAGTCATACACTAGCAGTGCACACAACTTCCACATCTGTGAATATAAATAGGTATTCAGGCCAAACCTGTTAAGTAAAAAGAAAGCTCCTTCCTTCCAACCTGATAAAATTTCAAATATTCACAAAAATGTAACCAACAAATATCATCTAGTCCCTGCTGGCAAAAGAAATGATCTCTCCTCTATAATCCATCTCTCGCTCCTCTTGTTGTTTGATGGAGCCTTCTCTCATCCTTCTTACTGAGATTCTTCTCGGTGGAATTCACCTTTGCCTTCTTGCTGCTATCACTGAATGGCTTCTTCTGCAAATCTCTTTTTGGTCCACTAAAGACAAAAGATAAATGTCATCTTCAGCTCCACAAGCTTGTAGCTTAAAGCAACCTCCATGTACATTTTTTACTTTCTCTATACTCTGTAGAGTGTGTATAGTCTATACATGAAAATGGCACTTCAGACACCCTGCACGGCCACAAAGAGGTGTGGCAAAGCTTCAGTACCTCCACTGCACACAGGTACAGACACAGAGGGACAGGTAAAGCACATTCCCTATTGAGATCTGCTCTACTCCAGCTGTTCCTGTCTGTTCTGTCCTTACACTGCTTGGAAGTGTAGAAAACACTATAAAGCTACATAGTGCAATATAATAGAGAGGTATGAAAAATATTTTTAAACAGATGGCTTGATTTCTGTTTTCCTTGTCTAATCAGGACTACTTTTGCATATTAGAGTTTAATCCTATTTTTCTCAAAGCTAATTCAGTAGTAGGAAGATCAAGCAATAACTAATGAAGGTGAAAACATACTTTGAATCTAACTGATGTACTATGTCCAATAAGATAATCACTCTTGGATTCATGCAAAAATATTATAGAAAAAATTATATTACAAAGCTGAAAGAACCCCCCAACCCTATAACTTCCAGGAAGTTACTTATTGTTTTATTTTGTGGGTTGGGTTTTCTCTTTTTCCTGAATTTCAATTTTGAGCCACAGCAAGGCAACTCCATTTTCCCCATAATTTAGAACTGGCAGCATGACACACTTCCAGAGAAATTGTCTAAAATTCTGCAATTTTTGGGATCCTCCCTGGATCCCAGAAGACAATAGTAACAGTCCCTTATATTCACTTTCAATTAAATGGAAAAGCCATAGGAATCCTACTGTTCTGCCATGGGCTAGTGGAAGGCTTCCATGGTCAGGGCAGTATGCAATTAGTGAAAAGCATTACTTTGGAGTACCTTGTCGGCACCCTGAAGGGGGAATTAGATGTTCACAGCTGACACTCTGCCTATTTTTTCACAAACTGCATGGAAAGTTTACTCCACTGAACAATGAACAAGAGTGAATTTGCACTGCACATTTTTATGCTGTTTTTATGATGAAATTAGAAGTAGGACTTGCAGTGTGATGTAATATTAATGGACACGTCCATGTATATGTGTAACTGGCTTATAGAAGTGTATAATCTCTTTGAAAACAAATCACAGTAGTGTTAAAGCAATAGCTAAGGATTCAAAAGACACAGACATACCTGTCTATGTGGAGATGTGGATTTTCCACAGAAGTCTGAGGAATTAAATATCTACTGCAGATGGGTTTGATTTTTGACACTTTGTGTGCCAAAATCTGCTTCCACAAACTGTGATATCGTTAGTCTCCAGAGCCTCCTGAGCATTGCAGTGTCTCCATGGCTGAGATGGGACCTTCCTGGGCAGAGATAAAACATCCACACCTATCAGAGACCTCGATCCACTGCGACATCTGCACACTCCCACATGAAACCCCTCTAGTATCTCCCTTCCTTGGTTGTCACAGCAAAGGGCACAAGCTCAGTTTGGACAAACTAAGCAGAAGAAGGGAGTGTGAAGCTGAGCCATGAATCAGAGGTGGCTGCTATGAAAACGAATATTGAAACATTGCAAAGCCAGCTGGTAAAACCAGAGATATTGCAGTTCCCTCATGGATTCAGTCAGTGCATGGTAAGGCCAAGTTTTGCTTACCCCTTCAAAAAAGGGTCAGCTGCAAGTACCCAAACAAGGTATATAAATTATACAAAGGTTTTGGAAATAAAGAAAACTATCTCCAGCTTACTTCTTGCACTCCCAAAGAATGTAGCCCAGAGAACCACATATTAAGTAGCTGGCTGTGTGCTAACTCTCCTGCATGGAAAATGTAAGGACAAGCATTGAATACCTATAGAGATTTGGAATCAGTTCTAATATATGGACAGGTTTTTTTGCACCTAAAAGGAATACTGAATTCCTGTAGAATAAAAGGACAAGGGCTGAGTTTTGGTAAACTGGAATGCTTTTGGTAGTGCAACACTGGCAGACTGGGCCCAGCAGACAGTCTTGCTCTATTTGCAAGGAACTGCTGATTATTTTGCTTCCCTTTTTTCTTGATGAAGCTTGGACAGCCCTAGGAAAAAACCATGCTGGGATGAAATAATCACAGAAATTTTTTTCTCTGAAATTCAGAAATTTTATTTAAAAACAAAAATATTCTCAGGTATTTTGCTTGTCTGAAAAGTAAATAAATATGATTAAAAGAAAAGAAACACATACTTTCACACTTAAATTACTATGTGTACAATACCTACTTATGACATATTTGTCTTTAGGAAATTAAATTAATTGTTCAACCTCACCAGTGAAATTCTACACTTGTGCATCCTGCAATTATAGCAATTTCGAATTAATGATCTACTGATTCCTGATTATTAACAGTTTAATAGTTATGTGATTAGCATTTTCAATTAAGTAATACAATTCATGAAGCTGATTAAGGCAGCAGCACACTTCTCTGGGCACGTGCTGTATTTACAAGTGTGAGTTATCACCTGCAAGCCTTAATGAGAAATTACACATTAAGGAATTAGCCCCACATTGGTGATTTAAACCATATACTAGATTTTTCAGTGAGGACTTTTGAAAATTGCCACAGCCTTACAATATATGGATCCATAGTTATCACAGGTTGGTGTACATTAAGCACAAAAAAAAACTATAGACACAGCAGCTCAAAGAAAGGACTCGTAACATGAATATAGCTGCTTAGCCAAAATTTTAAATCCCCTAAAATCCAAATAGCCTCAGGGGATTGGATCTAGTCTGCTTGTTGTATTATGGCAAACCTACAGTATTGTCTGTTCCATGTTAGGTATTCTTTTCATTAAGGGATAACATACACTGTGCCTCCAACAATAAATGTGAGGAATTAATCCTTACTTCCTACGAGCTTCAATGATTGTAACTTCTCTCTAAACATCACAGACAGTGAAATTCTCAAGAGTGAATCTCTTGTTTCAATACTGAGGACTCAGTTTCTAGGATTTCACAAATCTGTAATCCCTAATGCATGTACTATAAATTTATATATTTTCTTACTACTGTCATACCACATCAAAGCCAAGTTTTTTGTTACGTGTATGCTATGGACTTCTCCTGGGCTATGGAAGGATAATTTTATTATGTCAATCAGCCATTTTTATGGATAGCCAAAACCAGGCAAAGAAAGGAAGCTCTGCTTCCTACACTAGACAGAGACTGGTGACTAGATCATATGCTGCTTTGAAAAAACCCCGTAGGACTTTCAGAGAGGATCTCAAATCAAATAAAGCTCATCATTAGAGGATAGGTACTTATTTTAGACTTCATCCATGATCTTTCTGTGTTTACATCAGACTTTACTTGCCCCATATTTGCACCAATGGACCAGTACAGTTGATGTGCATTCACATGAAACGACCATTTCAACATAAACACTAGGAATATTCACAGAGATATTGATCTTTGATTTAGCCCTGCCCCCCTGTGGTCCTCTTATGTAGTTTTCTTTTATTGAAAGTATGACTGCCAAGTACTTAGTAAAGTCAAGGTATTTCTTGCCACCTTCTATTCTTAGTTTTAGTTTTCTCCATCCATGTGTTCTACAGTTTCATCTTGGTCTACCTACCATCTTCACTCCTTCCCATTTCTCATCCCTATTTCAAGTGTTTCTAACTATGACTGCCAATTTCTAAGTAGATCCACACAAATCTTCCCACAATTTGTCTATGGTGTGTGACTGAGTCACTGCATTTTGATAAGATTCATGTTTGGTTGGCAGTGTTATCTGAGCACTACAATTCAGAGGAAATTACAATTCACAGTTATTACACTGGACTGGAACAAGAAGTAGGACAAATTCTCAAGTGTGTTTCTGTGGATGAGTTCTTCTCTCAGGAATCTCTTTCCTCCCTTGTGTATGAACAATATAAAGTAGAGCAACAGTAATCCCATTAGCCTAGGAAATTTTGAATAATACCAGCCTGTACAGTTGCAAGTCTCCCACTTAGTACATCGTGTTGTCCTGATCAGAAAAAATCCAAATGATGTTTGAAATCACAGAATAAAACAGATGGGCACACACCCCAGCATCATGTCTTTCTACCATGAGAGATTTTGTTTGGAAGTGAAGAGAGGAAGGCTGCAAGAATTGTTTATACCAGCACAGGGAGACATATTTGTCCAAGGGATCCAGAGCTGAGGGGAGATAGGAAGTTACACTTAGATGAGAAGTATGCAAATAAACATCATTTGTCTGTCTTATATCAAGCACACAGACACATCCACCAATGAAATCCCCAGTATTTTACAGTGACATAGATCAATTACTGACACATCTGTAAAAAAAAATTATTTGCATTTGAAACTCGAGGTTATACTATGCCAAGGTTGCTTTCGTAGTGGAACTTATAGACCCTAAATCAGAACTTTAAATTACAGTGGACACCTTCAGAAGATATGGAAGGCAAATGGGACAAGGAAGCACTGTTAATAGTTAGCAACATTTTCTTTCACCCCCACATTTTTCACCTTCCAGCAGCAAGGGAATTGGCACTGTGAACTTCATTTTATCCGAGAATGGTTTTTTATCTTTGCAGAATAGATGACTAGTTAGACCGAAGTTCAGCAAAGAGGGATTCTGCTGATACAACCTGGTTGTGTTCTTTTCTTCACAAACTCATCTGGCAAAATACTGTATGATCTTACTTACTCAACTCCAGTTCAGTGAAACTTCTGAAGTTCAGTATAGTTTCCCTACATTCAAAGACTGCATTCAGACTTCTCTAACCCATTTTAAAGGGTTTTGATCTCATCATCTCTGGAGACACCATTCTTGCTATATCCTAGTCATATACCAACTCTAAATAATGGTAAAACATGCTCATCAAAGTAATTTCTTTTTCTCAGAATATGCAGAGCCTTTTTCCAGACACCAACTTGCAAATCACATTCCTGCCTTCTGTCTTGTCCTCTTGATATCAGCTCTAAAACTAAAAACCCAGATGTGAAAACGCTGCCTGTAAAGTTGGCCAGCCTCCTACTCTGATGACCAGAGGTCAATCTGTCCTTTTAGACTAGCAACACACCCCTTTTTCCTGACACTTCTGTAGTCTCATGTCTATGGATCTCTGTGCTGGAAGGATTCCACCTTCCTTGATTCCATTTTGTTTCTTTGTAGAAAGTTTGTGCTCTAAATCCTGTGCTCCATCTACTTCACACTGCTCTATCTCCAGTGGGCTCTTACAGTCAAGGATCCATGGATATGCTTCTCTTCAGGGCCCGTTTCATCAGGAACATGAAATGATGGCTTGAAACAAGCAAAGCAGAAAATTTTCCATATGAAATAGAGTATATTCCATTTTCCCAGTATATGTAATGCCCTATGTAACCCTAGCATCAGTCAGAAATAGTTATAAATAAGTACTTATGACTACAGATGCTGACTTCTGGGGATAAACTACTTCATCATGAGCTAATGACTCTCTTACAGTCAGTTATTCCAGTGCCAGACTCTGCTGGCTCAAGTTGCCCTATATGCCCTTGTGTTAATTACTTTGACTAACTGCAGAAGCAACTTATTAAATTTACTGATTGCCCTGTCTATAAACCAATATTTTACAATTCTTCCACATCCATAGCCAGAGCACTGCTCTCTTTAGCTCTGATAATTCTTCATTGGCCTTTATCTCTTTTGTACAAATTCAGTGAAATTTCCCTCTGTTTACAGGGCCAGCACACCACACTAAGATTCAGTGACTGAGTTGTGCATGTTTTGTTGTAGCCCTCTCCAAGGGACAATTTTTCTTCCAACTCCAAGGTTTCAACATTTGGCAAGCAGTAAAATAGACAAATATTATACAGCTTTGATATTAAGATATATGGGACCTTATTCCATTTATGTCTTCTTCCAATGCCACTGAACTATTCCTGCAATTTGCAGAGAGGCTGTCACAGTTCAGGCATTATTAGCAGTGCCATTTTCAATTTCTTTCAAGAACAAGTTAATGTCATTATCATCACTATGTATCAGTACCCCCCTTGAGCTGTCAATTATGAGGGAAGAACACTAATGTAGAAGTCAGACGCGTCCTCAGCATTACTAATTTTAATGCCGGTGTATCTATTAGTCTGCATATGTATGAGGAAATAAATTATTTCATCTGCTTCTTCTACATTATATTTCCCATCTCCTCCCATCACTAATTTCTGAAATTTCTGCTTATTTTGGTCTTTTAAGACCACAAATGTAAATATCTTTGCTTAATGTGCCTTGAAGCAGACTAAAATGGTCACCCTTCTACAGGTCGCGTTAAACTTTGGTCTCTCAGGTCCAGAGCAGGTGACTTTCTCCACTTTTAATTAGTATAATTACTTATCTCTGTGCTTCACCAGCTACTTATGGCAGAATCTAGAGCAGACAGCGACACAGTATTGCTCCTATTACTACAGGGTAACAATGGCAAGGTATCCCATTCATTTGAGAGACAATCTGAAATGGAACAGAACTCTAATTTCTGGTGCCTCTAATGCATTATCTTCCGTATGTGTAACTCCCTTTAGCTCGTCAGACACCCATCTTGAGTTAAGAGGTTGTGGGGTAGCACAGCCAAGAGTGCTCAGTAGGGGAGAATTAAGGGGTCATTAAACACTTTGGTACCAGGTTCTGGAGGGAATGCAACTTAATTAGGATAAGGACCCGAGGTTTTCTAAGGTACAGTGACTTCCCCAGACTGTTTTAAAGCATTTCAGTATTGCTTAGAATTCCAACCAGATGTTTTGCAGCTCAGTCCCTCCCATGCAGCATGTCACACGCTTTGCAAAGGAACTTTAAGAAGGCAGCACCTGATTATACCTGAGATGACAGACCATTCCATGGTCAAGTGGGAAATTTTTAAGAATCATTTACCTTTATTTGGAGCAAGGACTACAAAGAAGAGGCAGAAAATGAGGATTTCAGACCTTTCTCTGTATGATAAAAACCACAGTGTGTTTTAAAAAGTTGCAACGTTATTTATATTGAAAATATGTATACTGTATTCCAAACATTTGAACCATTGTAGAAGAATAAAACCAAAGAGCAGTTTACTACATTGCAGTTTTGTCACTGAGCTGCTATTTTACCAGGCATTGGAATTTGATAGTTATCCTGTATCAACATGCAGCACAGAATTTTGTGAGTCAGTGCTGTTTTGGAAGTAAGCCAGGCAATAAAATAATGAGGGATTTGGGTGTGAGTTAGAGATAAATGATCCAGAATATTAAAGAAAGAAAGGAAAAAAATAAAAAAAAAGAAAGAAAAAAAAAAAAAGAAAGAAAAATAAATATAATTGACCACAACAGAGTAAAAATCACAATGTTTTAGAAATTACTGGTCATTTTTCTAATACTGCAGCTAGAAATATATTGAAGAACCTAAAACCAAATGGCTTTATTTTCAGAGATTCTGAGCATTCATTCACACAGCTGGAGTGGTTTCTGTTCAGCTCAGATGCTATTTTTTTCCTTGTAAAAGAAATAATTTCCTACACTACTGTGTGTCACCTCTCACAGTGTTATGACTACAAGCAGCCAAAACCTAATGATGACACAGATTTCTGTTGGAAAAGGACAATTAGGTTTTTTAAAAAATTATGTTCCATGGTGAAAGCTCAATTTTTGCACATTTTATAAAGCTTTTCTTCTGGGAACCTGGGTCAGACTTTTCAACTTTGGAGTAGATTCAGCTTGGAAGCATTTAAAATGTTTCTCCCAAGGAACCAGAAGCTTTATGAATCCCACTGTGAACCAAAGAATTCAGGGTCAAAGCAGTGTT
The DNA here is from genome assembly GCF_025592945.1 of Manacus candei. Lineage (NCBI taxonomy): Eukaryota > Metazoa > Chordata > Aves > Passeriformes > Pipridae > Manacus > Manacus candei. Next base: position 47,808 of record NW_026138071.1, read on the forward strand.
CGGCATTTAACACATGTAGTTTCTTTGTTACAAACTTGTGATCTTGAAAATTGCAAGCTTTCTGTTCCACGATGGTGATATTAAGTAAAATTCAAAAATCTCAGTCCTACCAAAACTCACATTTGCAATTGTGTAGTCATGAGATCCAATTATTCAGCTGCACAGTTGCTTTTTGAAGAGGGAGGTTTCACCTAAAATGAGAAGAATTACACGGCTTTTGGTTATAATCTCTTGGAGATCACAAGGAACACGTTTCATTTCACAAAATGAAATTTTTAGGATATTAATTATAAACCTTTTTTCTCATTATTCTGGATTGCAACTCTGGACTAGACATTAAAAAAATTTTTTTAAAAAAATGTGGAAAGGAATCTAAGACTCACAGCCAGCTTGAGACAGCAAGATCCCAAAGGACAACTGTTTCTTTACATTTCTGTAGAGCTCCTTGGGACCTTTTACTCGAATGCATAAAAATAACCATTAATATGGCATAGCAGAGTTAGAGGAGTCCCAATACACATATGTAAGCTGATTTGTAAGGAGCAGAAGATAAAGATTTGTGTCTTTTTATCTATTTTTCCTCTAAAGAGAAATTACCTTTTTTCAATCCACATTTCAGATAGTAAATTATATGTTACGGAAATTTTTGATAAATATATATTCCTTCGTATTCCTTCCACTCAACACCACTCTGAGAACGGGGAAAGAAGAACCTTTCTTCATTTAAGTCACAAAGGATTGAGGAGTGTTAGAACCACCTATGAGAAAAAACATAAAAACTGATACCTCTTCCCCTAATCTACCTTTTCCAAAAGAATGAAAAGCCCATATCCCAACTTCCCCTCCAGACATTTTCTAAAGCTTGCTTTGCTTTACCTCCCCAAGTGTTTGATCAAAACTATTTGCTCAAAAAAAGTAAAGGTTAATGACTTCCAAAACCTTCTCTTTACAAATGGATCAATAAAGCCTCCAATGGCAAAAAGCAGCTCATCTCTCATTGCCATCTCAGTATTTGCATTTTCATCCACTTACAGCAATCAGTGACACAGGGCCCCTGCTGATCTTGTGGACTTCCCAAGATATGTGCTAGAAGGAATAATGTATGTGTGTGGATAGATACCTGCACACCAGAGATCACCAAAAACACAACATAAAATAATCAGCTAATACATAGTATAAGTAGGAGAAAATAATGCCTTTTATGTAGATTTTATTAAAAAGTCCTCAGGATTAATTTCTAAAAGAGGTTTCAAACGTTATCTGTGGATTTCTCTTTTCCTGCTTCTCAGTAGTCAGCATTGATTGGCTGGGGTTTTGTATAGCATCGTGCATGCAAACGAGGTAGACTTGTTGTTAGCACTGGAAAATCACCTGCCACTAAGCTGCACACTGTGGATGCAGATTTAACATGCTCATAAATGGAAAGCTTGAGAGGGGTACAGAATGTCCCTACAGCTACAGCTCGGAATATTAATCAGTTTGAGATATATTTAGACTGGATGAGCTGGGATTAATAACATCTCAGAGATAATAGATCTTTCTTCTTTAGATAATCGATCCAGCTTTTACTTTATTACTGTTTTATAGCAATGTGGTGGGCCATGTGAAACAAATAGGAGGTTCTGAAGTTTCCTACTGAACAGCTTTGCCCACATTTCAAGATCTCTCTCTCATCTCAAGCAGTGTTTGTGGCCCCAAATGAAAGGTGAAAGCCTGAGGGGGCAAAAGTAGTCCAGGATGGGATTTTCAAAGGCTGGATCAGGGCATCATCTCAGATTCAGAAGGCCCCTTTCTCTCCTGTACCCACCCCCAGGGTTAGAAAGCTCATCACTGACGTACCCAGGGTTGCTCCTCCTCACCACCCCAGCACTGCCAAATTCTTCACTGAACATCAATATGGCTTCAGCAGGAAAGGCCAAGAGGAAGGGTAACTCCAGAATCCAGTGGTTACAGTGCTCTCCTGGGAAAAGGAGATGCAGACATGAAGCATTTCTTTGCATGCAAAGGGAGATCTGCTAAACCAGGTTTCCTGATATGTACAGCTCATGCATGAGGTCACAGGGCTCCTGCTTCTCCTCATCTTCCTTGACTGGAAAGTGAGGTCACATACTAACAGAAAGTCTCACGTACTGGGAGGTACAAAACACTGCAGCACTACAGCTATGCTGGCTCCTATGAATCAATCTGAACTACAGCATTTCTGCTTCAAAAGGTTGAAATCCAGCTCATCCCATATTTTATCTGCATGTTTCTCACATACCCTGGCTCTAACACTTGTCTTATCCCACAGAAAGCCAGTGCAACTCACTAAATATGAAAGCTATTGAGAAGATACATTTTGAATTAGGAGGGTGGCTTAGGAGTCTTGTGAAACCCTTCCCGAAGTTCTTTTTTCAGTCTGAGTCCAAGATTAAAAGACACCCCACTCCTGAGTGTCCATCTAGGGTCAGCCAGCTCTCTGAGCAGCTTGCTTTACTGTCCGCCCTTCATGTTTGACTCAGCATTCCTGAATCTCCTGCAGGCACCAGGATATGCATATCAGCAGTAGCTTTGCCATACCTGCGACTCAGATCTCTACAGGCTTTTACGTGGATGACTCCCACTGTTTTGAGTTGAGTCAGGAGCTTAAATAACTCTGAAAATTTGATCCTATAAGTCTTCCTTTCTAGCCTCAGCCCTGAAAGTTTCAGTCCCCTATGCCAGGAACTATTATTATTGGTTACAAAAGGCTTACATTCAGTCCTTACTGATGACATAAATACAGGACTTCAATTTCTGAGAAGCAATTTTGAAATAAGAGATAAATATGCCACAGCTCCTATGCAGCATGGTTTCCAACTTATTTTACTACTGACTGTCAGCATGAGATTTTATACAACCCAACCTAAAAAATGAAGTTTATCATGGAACTGCTGATAGACTCTTTGTAATGTGTTATATGCTAATGCTTTTTAAAGTCCTCACATGCAATTTAATTTTAAGAAAAGGAACAGACAAGGATGAAACCTCAACACTAATACAGTCTTTTCACAGTGAAAAGATCTTAGGGTATTTCCACATATACACATTACCCCAGGGTAATTCACCTTTCAGTGTCTAGCAAGAAAATTGCTATCTTCATTAAAAAAATTTGCCTCAAGGAACTTGACAAAAGTTGAACTATTCCATTAATGAGATTTTAATGAGCTACCCAGTGAGATGAGGGAATTACAAGAGGATTTTATTTTTTTCTGTTCTACAACTACTGTTTTATCACAATGGAATAAATACATCTCCACGAACACATCTGTTGTTCTCCATGGTTTTGCAGTGAGGATAAATTAGAGCCAATACTTCTTGTTGAAATTCTGTAGTGCTGGTTACAAAAACACCTTTATGTTTTCCTCTCAACAGCAAAGACCTTGTAACTGCGAACGCTGAAAGAACCAGTGGGATTCGTCTTCAGATGCCATGTTTTGCTAATGTTGGCAAAAACAACCCCAATGAGGAATTTCTTTCTTCATGGAAAATTTCAGCAAAAAGAAAAGCTTTGTCTAAACTTTGCATTTAGTTACAACACTTCAGTCTTTTGTCCCAGAAATATAAATGGACAAAAGTCTTATCTCAGAAATTTCAGGTAACACTCAGGATCTAGACATCCTGGTGTTAACTTCAAGCCATTAGCAATATGTTGGATATTTACTTATATATGGACTCCTTTGGATGTTTATTCTTCACCATCCCCTTACCATAGTATCCCACTGTCCAGTAGTATGTCAAGTTCTGTCACGGGTATTCCATTTCTCCAGCTTATTGTCTGTGCACCCTCTCCTCTAAAAGAAGATGGGAGCATGTGGGAATGGGCTGCTGTGGGTATTTCACAACACAATAACAAATAATTCTTACTCGACAGCTATCATACCCCACTTAAAAAACAGTGGGAATCTCAGCACTCACCTCAGTTGCAGTAAGAAAAGAAATAATATTTATTGTATTTATTATATTTAAAAATCAAGGGAGAAGAAGGAAACTTTTCTTGAATCTAAGCTAATTTTGACAGTTACAGATTTTACATACTTTTAATCCCAGATCTCCTGCCTTAACAAATCTTTTAAATAAATAAATAACTGTTACCACAGAAGTAAAAGACCACCACGTACTAATTACACACATAATTTGTGAGGAAATGGAATTGATGCGACCAGTGAAAGGCAAAACCAATATACATTATGGCATTTGTTCAGAGCAAATGTAAAAGTAAAAGCCAAAACCAAGCAAGAGTAACATTTCTCTTTGAACTCATAAATTGTTTTAATTAGAAACAAACAGGCTGACGCAGCAGAAGGTGACCACCTCAGTGAGATCAGAAAGGACTTCTTCAGGTCTCCTCAGAGAATATTTACAATTGCAAATCAGGTTGTGGAACAAGCACAAAGCAGTAAGAGTATCCTCCTCCAGTCTGAATTAAATCCAGCTCCATGACAGTATTGAAGCTAATTTAGGTATCCTGATTTAATAACCTCTTTTACAGCAAAAACAACAACAAGGAAGGTTTAGCTACTAATTTTTACTATGTATCTTAATATCTAACTTTCAGGTAAGTTTAGAAACAGGACAAGTGTTATTTCCTTTATTTTACTGAAGGCTACAGCACAAAAGCAATGTGCTACCCAAGGTCAGGAGGGTTGGCAGCAAAGCTGGAACAGCAGTGCCCAGCTGAGAGTTGTATTCCGTGGTCCCCTGATGCAGAAGGCAATCAGAGAACACAGGCACCTCTGCCCCTTGAGAACCAGTTTGCCTGAAGAGCTGTTTGTACCTCTGAAAATACTCAATCAGCTAATCTGGGGGCCAGGAAGTGAGGAATTCAAACTGGAGAGCACATTGAAAGTTCTTATCCTGAGCACCTAAGAAGGAAAACAATAAACCTCTTTCACTGCATCTCCATTTTCCCTTGTTATATTCATCTACAGATTCACCCTCTTCACCACTCTCCACCTCAATCAGGGTGTATATGCATTACTCAAACAAAACAATAAAACCCAAGCATGGAGATAATTTTTCATAAACTACATAAAAATAGCGCTTCTTTGAGATGACACTGTGTTTCAGTGTTTGGTTTCTCCACTCCCACACACATTACAGATAGCCTACAATGGCACAGGGGCTCTGTGGGGTATGATTTATAGCCTTGATTTATTGAACTGAGCAACGACAGAGCTCCCGCTTGACAAGTTTTCGTTTCTTCATGGCAAGCAATTAGCCTTCATATTGCCAAAGGGCCCTTCAGCTGCCCTGTCAATGCTGTTCCAACCTAATAAAAATACATCATCTTATCATACTAAGACATTTACATTATTCACATGCTGCTTTCCAGTAGCCTCTCATTAGCTCCAGCCTGCTTAACTTTGCTGGTTTATATGTTGCAACAAAACAAAAAATATGATGCTCAAGGAGGAAGGGAATCGCTCAGCTTCAATCCTGCCTTGCTGCTGGGTTAAAGTAAGGTCTTCTGGCACCCCCATGCCAAAGATTTTGAAGAGAGGATGTGAGGATATACACCCCAGCACACATTTTTGGCTATATATTTACTCTTTAGCCTTCACAGAGCTGCATCCTGTCATTAAGCTCCGCCACAAATAACAGGCAGTGTTATAATCCACACTTCATCACAGTCATAATCTCTCTCCTACCTCTTCCTCCTGACAGGTAGTTTACAGCTATCTGATCCTGATACCAAGCTCATCTCCTGCCAAGCTGCCAGTGCTCTAGGCCAGCAAACAAAATCTATAACCACATCCCTACCTCTTCCCTAACTACCTGGGGAGAGGATAACTGTCAGGAGTTCAACATCCTTGCTAACTCTCTCAGACTGGGACCAAACCCTGCAGGCAAACAGTCCAGCTGGGGAGGAGGAGGAGCTGTGAGGGCCTGCTGTCCAAGCCACAGTGCTGCCAGGTTTATATAGAGGAAGATGGTCTCCTGAGTAATTCCATAAAATCCTGCAAAGAGAGCTCCCACTGAAGATTGTGAAATGTAAAGTGATTCAACACCTTAGCACATATCACACACAGACCTACCCAAAATAACTTTAATCCAGCCGGTGCAGCTGGAGCAATCCTGTCCAGCAGCAAGATCTTCAGCAAGGCTGTACAACAGCACCTGGGACCCCTGGTTAGGATAACAGTCAGATTTGTGAGAAAGAAAAAGCATGTGGTGAGAGTGAACAGATGAGCTGCCACAAAATATACATTCGGCTAGGCTGTCTTATAAACATTCTAGAACCGATGCTACATGCTTTCAGAATTCTTTTAGCATTTCAACCCACAGATTAAGATGCTAAGGTGTTTTCTACACCTTGCAATTAATTTTGTTCCTGTTTCTGGGACAGGGAACTCTTCCACATTCATATAGGACTGGTCTGTCCATTGACTAGAATTCTGGACTGCAAGAGAGAGAAATTAGGCAGCAAAGCATCCTTATGAAGAAAACCTATTCCTTCATCTGGAATGGATGATGAAGAAATATGAATTTTACCTTGTGGACTTCAAAGCTGTCAATGAATTGCTTAATCTACAGTGAAAAATTTCAGTCTGCCACCAGCAAGTATTAAAAAGGTGTAGAAAACCTGCACCTGGCAAAGATACTTCTACAGAAAGCTGCTTTCTTTGCAGAAGCCATCTTGCTAACTGTCCAGCAGAATATTTAGTGAGTTTATATTCAAGAAGAATCTAACTTCCATCTGGACTGCTGGAGACTTGCTGGATTTATGCCAGATAACAGTCTAACCCTAGGTGAATGCAAAAGGGTAAAATAGGGAATAAGGACCTCCAGATATGTGCTATTCTGTAGCTGTTCTCAGATCTTGCCTTCCCCAGGAGGCATAATGAGGGGAAAGCAAATCTCATTGCCCCCTCTTTAATTCTAACAAGAAAAGACAGTGAGGAAAAGGTGAAGCATCCCTCAGTCTCATCAATCCCACTGGATTGCACACCTGAGAAATACAGTGTGTAATATTCATGAACTGGGCATATTGCTCTCAGCATGTTCTCCACCACAAATGAGAGATAACAGATAAAAACATTGTTCTCTAAATCCCACATTCTTCCCCACAGATCCTTTGAGGATGATAAAGACACATATATCTCCTCATTCTAGTTTTCTACTTCTGCCTTTATCCATGGAAGGAATGTCTCATCACCAGCCTGATGCTTACTCTTTTGTTTTATTTCAGCTTTCAGGACAAACAATTCCCTGATGTAAAACTACTGTTCAAAAGAGCAAAGTCCAAAATGGATATGGTCTTCTGTTTGCCTGTGTTTATTTTTTCTGGTATTGCCTTTGATACTAACACTGTATCTTCCTTTCAATCTGCAAAGTACCTAGAACACTTTCTACTGTGCAATCAAAAACTATGAAATACTCATAAAACATTGCTTGGGAAGCATTGAGTAACAAAAACCCAGCTGTCCTACAGCCATGTATTTTGACAAAAAAAAGTAAGGGTTGATTAAATTCGTGCTGTACAGTTTAAGTGTTGCTATTCCAACTGTGAGCAACTACATACTTCATCTTGAGTTTGCCTTTCAAGGCAGTGCCTTAGGAGGGTCTTTAGTCATAGTCCCTTGCTCATTGCAGAAGTTTCCCCATGCCAGTGCTATTATGCATACAGCAACCTTGGAAACTGTGATATTGGGCTTCTAATGTTAAGGCCAAAGGCTGCAGATAAATCAGGTTGTGGTGACCCAAGGGAATCACGTATTTCTTCTAATTGCTTTTTTCATTTTCAATCTGAATGTTTAGTGACAAAAGTCTACTGAAATTTCAGCGTAGCGGAAGGAAGAAGGGTGAGAACAGAAAAGTAATCATTTTTTCAAGTCTCCTTAAACCCTAAAGGAGATTCAGCGGTGAAGTCTTGAAAGTCAAAAACTAGGTCCTGCTTTTCTACCTGAGTGATCAGAAAAAAAAAAAAAAGCTAAATTTGCCTGATACTTAAATCCTAAATACAAAAATGAAAAAAGCAAAAGCTGAAAGTTGCGAGAAAACTAAAGTACGTTTGTAGGGATTTTAATGACAAAAGAAAATCCTCCTTCTTTTTTTCCCCTTGACCCACTTATTAGCAGTTCCATTTAAATCTTGCTGTGGGTCATGTAAGCTCTGATGACACTCCTGTAAGCAGTAGGGAGTTTTCTTGTAGGCTAAAGGCTGTATGGCAGATAAAAAGCCTTCCCCAAGATGTGGGGGCTTTTAAATGTCATTAATCCCTTTTTGTCTCTCTATTCTGCTTTTCTTTATGAGGTTTTGTTATGTTTCTGCCAACTCTGGAAGCCCCATCCCTCTAACTTTTGTTTTTACTGGCATTTTTCTTTCCTTTCTCTTTTCTTTTCTGAGAAGTCTCCCTTGTACTTCATTACTTCCCCATTTCATCACATCTTTCTTTCTCAGTTCCCTGTGGTAGGGGGAATTCTCTGTTGTGTGTAACCCATCCCCTGACAATGTTGGCATTTCTCTTATCGAAGTACTGCAAAACTCAACACCAGAGCTGTATCAACATCCCCAAGTCTGGTTTCCTCACAGCACTTCTCATTATTGCTTAACCGTGAAGAGATGTCCTCTGAGATGACAATTCATGTACAGACAGTTGATCTCTGAAAAGCTACTTGTACTCACCCCGCACAAGAATTTGTGCAAGGAAAGGGAAACAGGGATTTCTTCCCTGTTTTGATTATTGTTCAGTAACTCTGAAACTAAAGGCCCCATTTGCAAACATGGGGTTCAGCCAAGACATAGATGTGCTGATACAGATGCCAGCTGAGAGGCAATGGTGTTGCAGAAGATGATCTATTATTAGCTTTTGGCAAGCTGGCACCAAGTCCTACAAGCTGCTGAGTTAATGAGTCATGAGAACAGGATGGGAAGGAAGACATCCCTCAGGGTAAAAACTGATGTCCTTCAGGGACTGAACCAGAGATTTGAACAGCTGATTCTCAGGGGGGCTGAGTCCAGAGGAATTGCAGTTGATCAGCATCACTTCACATCTTCCTGCAAACCACCCACAAATGTGGATCCTTTCTATGTGGCCACTGTGAGTTACAAACTGTGTACCTCAGAGATCTTTACAAGTGCACCTTTCTCAAGCCTTCTCAAGCAAAACAGATTCGTCTATGGAGTCCTTAACTACAACTCTCATTTCAGCTCACCATTTTCATTAGATGTGCCTTCACTATGATATTCTTATCAGTACTCTTTTCCTAACCCACGCAAGTCAACCAAGAAGTTTTAGGAAGCAAGCCTGGGAAATAATTACCTCCTTAAATAAAATTAAAAAACCATCATCCTTTGCTTGCTGCTGGAAGGTGAGAAAGCACATAAAAAATGCACAAAGGTCCAGCTGCTCCTATGCAGCTCAAAGCCTCCTGCTTTTTGCAGGCCATTGAAAAAACACATTCATTTGTCAAATCTAAAATGTCAATGCTTTGAAGTACCAACAGGGAAAAGAGAAGCAATACTGGGACTAAAAACAGGGTCCATATGGACATGTCAATTTATTATTTACAAAGCAAATTTGGGGTTTTGTTCTCTGATAAGGACTTCAGCTGTGATCTTTGATGAGTCATTTTAGGACAAATCTGAAGAAAGACTTCGGTTCCAGAGTCCTGCCTGATTTCCATTTGAGCAATGCAAATCCAAATTAAAGTCCTGAGAATCATCCCACAGCTGCCACTCCACAGACTCTTCACCTTTTGCCAAAGATGAACTGCCTTTATAAAATATCATTTCCTGGAAGTGTTAAGAAACAATCTACTTCAGCTTGGTCCTCTTTAAACTACTGCCTATGGAGTTTTTGCACTGATAGATAGAAATAGTATAGAAAGTCAAGGGAAAAGGCAGTAGTCAGTTGAGAGAGCTGGCTGATGCCATTGTGTCTCCATAATCTTAAAGAAGTTGTGGAGACTGGGGGGACATTCCAGCAGACTGAAAGAAAGCTGTGGACAGGCTGGAGAGGGTCCAGAGAAGGGCCACAAAGATGATCAAAGGACTGGGAAGCCTGTTGTATGAGGAAAGGCTGAGAGAACTGGGTTTATTCAGCCTTGAGAAACAAGGCTAAGGGGAGACCTTAAGACTCCATGTTCCAGTATTTAGAGGGTGACTAACAAGAGGATGAAAACTCCCTTTTAACAAGAAATCACATGGAAAAGACAAGGGGTGGTGGGTACAAGTCGATCCTGGTGAGATTCCAGTTACACACAAGAAGAAATTTTTTTACAATGGGAACAATAATCCATAGGAATAATCTCCCTAGGGTAGTGGTGGATTCTTCAAAATCGGACATTTTTAAGATTTTTCTGGACACTCTGCTGGGGCATCTTGTCTAGCCTGTGCTTTTACCAAGAAATATTTGACCAGACGACCCTTGAAGTCCCCTTCAAACCTAGTATTCTATGAATCTATGATAAACTGAGCATAACAGTGCATGCCCAGTTAGGCAAATATTACTCAGGACAAAACAGTTGAATACAGATAAGTACATGTGACTCTAAAATTCATAAAAATACCTTGATTACCTTAATTCATGCAACAGCACACTAGATTGTATAGCACGGCTAATACACACACATCTGAAAACATCTTAAGGAATGTCATTAAAGAAAATCTTAAAATAGGTTTAAGAAGAAAAACATGAGAGTATCCATGCAGGGAGAAAATGAGGGGTCAAGAACTGCATTATGGGTCCCTGCACTACGAGATGCTGAATGAGTAAAGAAAGAAACTGTTGTTGCTTTATTGCCACACTCCATGCAGACGTTCATGCAAAGACAGCCACAGACTTATTGATTTTCATAGCCACAGGACAGCTTAAGGCAGTTGAGAGAACGCTTTTAGAAAGACAGAAGAAATGGGTTCAGCAGGAGAAATGGTTAAAATATGATCCTCTGGTTTTGCTCAGCTGCAGTTGCCCTTTTTTTAGTTGGACCACAAGGGTATATAAAGTATTGACATACAGAAGGAGAAGAAGAAGAAGACCTCAGCCTATAAAATTGTGTTAATAGATAACTTCAACGGGTGGAATATGAAGATTCCCACTAACAAAATCATAGATGTGAATAAGGACACGAAAAGTAAAATAATGTAGAAGAAGAAGAAAAAATACAGAAGGATAGAATATAGGCATGATAATTCATGCCTGGTCTGTAACAAACAGGAGGAATCCCATCTAAAAAGTTTAACTTCAATGGGAAAAAAAACAAAGCCAACCAACTTTAAATAAAAGTTTAAAAAGGAAGAAGTGGAAAGGAAATGGCAATTTCACCTTCAGATAAAAGCTACTAAGGGAAAAAGAAAGTACAGAATGTAAAAGGGTATTTTCTTTAAAAAAATATTTTACATATTTCATTTCTGGTATTTCCCTTGGGGTTTGCATATTTCAGTCACATAGTTATCCAATTAAAATGAAAACTCTGCGTTATCCTTTAGGCGAGGACAGCTGCCAGCTGCTAAGTTTTATAAAGTCTTTAATCTTGTCCATAAATATTTAACAAGAATTGGTTGGTACACAAGCCAAAGTAAAGTAAGAAATCAAAGGCATGAGCTCTGCAATAACCTCTGTATTGTCTGAATGGAGATGAACTACTTGAACAAAATTATGACTTTTCTCTTTTTATGTTAAAATTATTATTAAAATGTATTCAGGCAACTTTTCTGATCATTTTCCCATTTTTTTCTCCTCATGTAATGTAGAGTAGGGAAGCGAAGAACTAAACATTTCAAAACTGAGATAAATCTCTCTGTTCCAAACTGAGTTTGCAGCACAGCAAAGTACCAATCTTTGTCACTTTATGTTATATGCTTTGTATGTTAATGAGTTGTTTCTCAAGAACAGCCTTCAATAAAGGGTCGCATCTTTTCAGGATACATTGGATATACAGAGGCTCTGTATTCAATATGTGCAGGCAGAAATATACTTAGAGGTGTAAGGAATCTACAGGCACAGCCCCCAATTGGGTCTTTGCAACATCAGCAGCAGCACACCCTTGCATGTGGAATGTTGTCCAAACCCCATGGCAGCAGAAGTGCAAACAGCCTCCTCATTTAGACTGACAGCAGTCTGACAGCATAAGTCAGACCCAGGAGCAAGGAGGAGTCCTGTGATCTGCTGTGTTCCCACAGATTATGTGCACAGGAGGGTTTGAGGAAAACAACAATGCAACAGCTCCATGCCAAACCAGGGAAAATTGGCAGCTCTTGCTTGGATACAGGATATTCCAACTGAGGGACTTGCACACTTACATTTTTAAGGTTGCATGCCTTACATAACCTGTTTTTTCCAAAAAGCAGAGGAATAGTCTTGTTGGCTACAAGGAAAGGGTATCCTTAAAAAATAATTAGCGTGGCCAATTTCTTGCCCTTTTGGTTGTCAGGTCTGTAGAAACTCAGAACTGAGAGTGAGCAGTTTCAGTCTAATAGAAAATATCCAGCAGCAAGCGCTGTTCTTAATCCTGTTGGTTTGACAGTAGCTCTTTAAACATCATACTATTTCAATGGGTAAAATATTGAAAACCATAAGCAAAGGCTCTCCAGGCACAAGTTACTGAAGAAGAGGATCAGCCAGATGACCTAATGACTCTGTCTCTGTGAAAAAAGTAGGTATCTTTGTCAGCTCTACCTAGCTCAGTGAGTGAGAGAGATGGTCTTAAATTGATTGGTTTTTACTAAGGTAGATGTAGCAGAAATAAAAGAAAGAAAAATAATTTTAATTTCCAGAAAGACTGTATGACTTATAACAACATAAAATAACTATCTGTGTCAGAATGTCATGCTTGATGTAAACAGACAGATATTGGAACTACACTCAGTAAACTAAAGATGCATATGCTATAAATTGGTTATAAGGCACCCCATGGCACTGTGCTGTGGAACAAATCACACACTAGAGGTTAATCCTTCTGCTTTCTGAATCAATAGAAATATTCTTCTCAACTTAACAGGACGGGATGAAAACACTAGAATCATCTTCACATGAGTGGCAGAGCGAATTGTGAGGGATGCTGGGCATAAAATCATATGAAAGGGGTCATTGCCATGATCTTTGTGAGTGACAAGTGCTTTTCAGAACTTTGCATTTTCAGTTTTAATCTGAAACCTGGAAATAAAAAAGCTTGACTTTTCAAAATAATTAAAACCTTGACATATTCAAAATCAGTAGTCATTAATGAAAAAATGACTCATTCTCCCATCTCTGCCACTGATGAGTCAAGAAAGCCTGGAAAATTATGGTAGGAAGAACAGGTGACTGCAAGTCTCTCTGAAGTTAATGAAAGCTGCAGGGAGCTGCAGGGAAAAGTCAAGTTATTAATATCCCTGCACCAAAATTTCACATAATTCTGAAGCAGTATTGACTTATCTTCATCAAGTAATCAAAAGAAGGACTCCGAAATACATCCATGAAAAAATTGCTTCAATTAGTCTGAAAACAAGCTCAAAATACAAAGTCTGTGGCACATCCCACCCAATCTGTGTTTAAAAAGCTACATGAACTTTTGAGTCCTTCACAGGACTGTGAATAATTGAACAAAGGAATTGCAAACTGCTATGGTCAAGGTGAGCAGAACTTGATAAATATTTTCATGAAAGAACTTATCCTCATAAGAAAATTTCATAGCACAGATTCATCTCTGACATGTATTAATTATAGATGAGGGAGCTCAATGCAAAGATAAACTAGGCCAGATAGGTACTATGAAAGACTCAGAAAACTTGCACTTAGCCTATCGAGCAACCCCCCTTTTGTCAAAGCAGGGTTCCTCAGGCTCACAAGCCCTTAGGGCAGAGCTAATTATAAAGTTCAGAAAGAGTAGCAAGAAGTGATGAGTTTGACAATTCCTCTGATGGAGAAAACAATCCAGGGGATACCAGTGGAAGGCTGAGCATAATCAACCTGAGAGGTGAGATGTGTCAAAACTAAGGAAGGCTTAGGAAAAGTGGTGATATCTGGGTGAGAACAGCTGGGGTAAGCAGGCTGCCGTCCCATTCTTTGCAATGAGGGGCGCAGGAAAGCAGTAAGTTACTTTTTTTTTTTTTACTAGTCAATGGAAACTTAACTTATCTTCAACAAAAGCACAGTTTGTGTGTTGAAGGGCAGCAAAACTGAGCATGACCTTTGGGCTACGCCTCTACATCCAAATTTTTAATCCTTGATCCTGAATTAGCTGTACCGAGCAATAAAACACTCTGGATGAGGCCATGGCTACTGCCAGAAATACTATGGGTGGATGAAAACATGCAGTTCAGCTGTAGAGACTGCTAGGGGCACCTAGTTGCTGCAAGCTGAAACATATTCTGCAACTAGTATGGGACAGGGAGGAGAGGGGGAGCAGTTCACCTTCAAAGGGTTAAACTGTTCAGTGAAGCAATATAGACTGGCAAAAGAGAGAGCAGAAACTGGATTGTGTGCATCCAGACAGCAATGTGCCATCAAGAAGCTTTGGTGAGAGGCACAGACAGCAACTCTCCCATTTTGGATCTCCCCAGTAGACAATACATATAAAATATAGTACAAGACATAAACAACTTAAAGTGCAGGACATATTGCAATTCTATTTTCACCTGATGCTACATCAGAAAAGATTGTGATTAAACTACTGAAAACTTATAAAGTATTGCCAACTGCCTCTAACTGATACTATTACTTTAACTGATTCCTTCAGCAAATAGCCAGCAATAGCCTCTATTTTCTAAGTTACTTCCCCACAACAGTAATCGAATTCTTGTTAACAATTTTCAGTCATGGAGGAAATCTGAACAAACCAATCTCTGACAAAGCACCTCTGCCCACAGCTCTGCAAGCTGAAGTATTTCTGAGAGAGAGACATATTAAGCCTTGAAATTCTTCCATTTACTATCCTCATGCCAATGAGAAAATGGAACATTTTAATTGAGTTTTGAAAGAGTGTTTGCAAACTGCTGACCTAGAAGGAAAGCTCTGCAAATCATTTGCCATAGATTTCTTACACAACTAGTGGGAAGCCTGTCATGAAGCAAAACAGCCACAGTGCACTCACAACGAGTG
This sequence comes from Manacus candei, assembly GCF_025592945.1. Taxonomy (NCBI): domain Eukaryota; kingdom Metazoa; phylum Chordata; class Aves; order Passeriformes; family Pipridae; genus Manacus; species Manacus candei. Next base: position 62,851 of record NW_026138071.1, read on the forward strand.
AGTAGTGCATAAAGATCAAGGTAAATGCTGTTCTTCTCAAGCTTCAGCCAGAGCTACATGAAGCTTTGATTCAGGAGCAAGTGAAGCATTTTGCACCACAGCATCACACACACCATTTCAGCTTTCCTTTAAAAGGGAAAAATCAGGAAAATATAAACAGATACAGATGATCTCGTTTACAGTGCTTGCCTCTCAGGAGAGCACACAGGTAGAAACTCAGGTTGCTTAAGCAACCACCTGCCTGTTCTCTAATTTGGGGGAGCTCTATGCGAGTTATCATAAAACTTAGGCATACAGTGGATATGGTCATATCATTCTGATAAGAATTGATTCAGCCTAATTCAGCTCCCTTGAACAGACCAGCACAGCACACCACCAGTAAGCAGCAGAGGCTACTCTAACATGGACTTTTTGTAATAAATTATTCAGGTTGGATTCTAAAACTAGGTTTCTGACAATGAAATGTGCTCCTAAGCCCAGAGATGCTTACAGCTGCAGAGGAACACACACCACAGTTACCAGTAAGGAAAAACACGGAATGATATAAGCCGTACTCTTGCACTTCCAGACCAGGAGATTACCTTTTGGGTTATCTTGGCAGGGTGGGTTGGAATACTTGATATTTTGGGTAGAGCATAGTTGTGACAAATAGTGATGTTTCCCCTCTAGTCAGCCCTGATGAGACACCTCTGGAGTCCTGTGTCCAGCTCTGGATTCTCCAGGACAAGACAGACCTGCACATATGGTAGTCCAGCAAACCATCACAAAGATTACTAAGGGCTTTCAGTGCAGTAGAAGCAGCTGAAAGAGCTGGGGCTGTTCAGGCTGAGGAGGGGAAGGCTTGGGATGGTCTCATCAATGCATCTCCTGATGGGAGAAGCCAAGAAAATAGACTCAGGCTCTTCTCAGCAGCTCCCAGTGGCCAGACAAGAGGCAATGGCAACAAACCGAAATAGGGCAAATTTCATGTAAACATAAGAGAAAGCTTTTTCACTGAGAGGGTTCTCATGCTCTGGAACTCATAGATGTTGTAGAGAGTCCATCCTTGGGGCTATTCCAAACCTAACTGGATAGGATCCTGAGCAATCTGCTTTAGCTGACTCTGCTCTCAGGAGGGCAGTTGGACTGGATTATTTCCTGAGTTGCCTTCAAACAGCAACCATTCTGGGATTATGTGAATTTACCATTTTGGTTAATTGTCTACATATCTTTCAGAGAGGTAATCCAACAAAACTGTGATATGTCTATGATTTCATTTAAGAAACGTATGTATGGCACCAGGCAGGATACATTTGGTGTTGTGTTTGACAGCTGCAGTCAGGGAAATGGTTTTAAAGTATACTTTATATTGCAGTGCATTAGTGTGACTGCTCCTGCTGTCTAGGGACTATTATTAGACAGAAATACCTGAAAATATGGATGCCATTGCTCTTTGCAAAGCAATGTGTCTATGAAAGAGTCCAGCCTCTTTGGTAATGCACAAAGAAATTGTAACTCATACTTATATATATTTTAAAGCTTCCATAATTCAAAGATGCCAGCACTTACATGTTATTGATTATACTTCCAACTCCTGAGTCCTTGGACTTGTTTCTCAGAGACAAAGATCACCTTTTTTCCCCCTCTAATCCATCCATACTTGCTTATTGAACAAGGGGTGTTTCACTCACAGGCACCCACTTGTAGTCAGTTGCTGCTTAATAGCAATTCCCTGCCTCTCTGTTTTTCTCTTAGCTCTAGTATAACCTCAACAGCAACTCTGTACTGACTAATCTTACTTACATTTAGTGTATATATGTCTCAAATAGCACAAACATTAAATTACAAAATGCCACCCTCTGTTCTGGTACTTCTCTGCCTCGGTTTCCTTTCTAAATCTGTTTGTCTCATCCATAAACTTCTTTGGATCAAGAAGCATTTCAACTAAAGCACACAAGTGGACAGAAATAGGAGGAAATATGAACAACAAATCTCTCTCACTGAATGCTGAAATAAGGTCTTGGCTTCTCTCCGCATGTGCATCTTCAGAAAACAGATTGAGATGATTGAACACAGGAAGATTTTGCCTCTTTGAGATAAACATGGTGAGGAGGGAATATAATCAGGTGATACTTGAATAAATATATTAAAAAACAAACTAAAATAAAACAAAGCCATGTTTTCTCTAGAAAATTCAATACCATGACCAGCCTTCTCTTTAGATATTCTCCCTGTCAGAAGTATGAAATGCTGCTATGGAGCCAACTTAGGTGGCCAATAATGAGTGGCTGGGGTATGACTTAGTGTGGTCTCATCAGCATTCAGAAGCACTACATCATACTGCAGCAGAGGTGAGACAGAATGGGGGAGAGAGGAAATAAAAGGAAAAAAGGATTAAGATAAATATTATTTCATAAATTACATGGTAGGTTTTCATGTTAATGGATATCCCCTTCCAGACTTCATGCTAAGTAAAGAAATTGGCATAGTATGTAGTGAAGACTAGCATGATTATTTTTGGTGGTTACACTCTAGCAGGAATTTTGGCAGTCTTATTCCACATAGATATGTAGACAAATCATTTATTCTGTAAACAAACCTCCATTACAGCCAGAACAACATCTAGTATTATTCTCTTCTTCCCTCTCTCTGCTCCTGAGACAACACCAGCTTTGCTTGAACAAAGAATACATAGAGTGTCCACAGTCTTAACAGCACCCCAGGCCCAGGTCTAATTTTGGTGCTAATGACCACAGAGTTGCTGTACACTCCTCACTGATCTCTGCCAGAAAGCATCTATTGTCCTAGTGCAGCATTTGTTAAAAGTATTTAGCATGCCTGTTATTAAAGTTGTCCCCAACTTCTACAAGACTATAATTAGGTATGGCAATGAGGTTTTTTGGAATTTTATGAGGTTTTTAAATTATATTTATATTATATATTTGTTGGAGGATAATATGTATTTATTTTCACCCTTAAAGCCCTTCCTTTTCAAGTGGGCTAAAAAATTGATAGCTTATGCCTTTGATGAAACACCAACATTTTCAAGCAAAAATCTACCTTGCTTAGCACTGTGCCTGGGCTGTCTCCATGCACAATTCCCCCAGGGAACTGTCACACCCTTTTCTCATGCTCTTATGGCATTCCCACTATCTAAAGCCTTCCCAGTCCCTCACTGACCAGCTATGTTGGCTGCTGGGAGAGAATGGAGTCACAATCGTAGTTTCATCTCCTCAGATTCACACAAAATTTGGTAGGTGGGAGTAATAGTACCATTCCTTTTTAAGGATTTATGGCAAGTGCATGTACTGCAGAAGAAAGTAGAGAGAGGGAACTGTAATGAAGATATGGGTATAGATAAAGTTCCAGCTTGTAGTTTCACATGGTGTCACTGTGAAAAGAAAAATCACTTCCATTTAAGTCTCCTCTCTTATTAATATTGCTGGATATATCAACAGACTTCACTTTCAGACCTTGTCACTTGGCAATATAGAAACAGAGCTACACCTGGTTCTAATTGATTACTTTTACCTGTTTCAGAGACCCTATCTGAAATTTTATAAGATATAATTCCAGCAGTTTGCTGTAGATCTATTCAAAGGGACCATAGATTTCTGACTCCCATTTGTATTGAAAATCAATAAGTACTAGGCATTAAACAAGAGATTTGTTATTAAAATGGAAGGTCAGGAGCCCATATATGGTGGTTATATTTCTGGGTTTAGCCTTGGTGTTGTGGCTCCAAGTATATCACTTCATATTTGCCTATCTAGCTGCATTTGTAAAATGAATTATTTAATTTGCAGAAGGCTTGCAAAGGCAAGGTATCATTTACAAAGGACCTGAAGTCTTCAGGTGGACAGGCAGTCTGGTGTCACCAGACTAACAGTAGGTGTCTGGTAAATTCAACAGGAAACAAGTGAAATGGGAGCTATTAGGAACAAAGTCTGGCAGAATGCAATTAGTCAAGGCCAGTTCAGTTGCCCTGATTCCCTTCCCTTTCTGCACACTGAATAAGGTGAGTACTTGTAGAGAACTAAAGTAGGATGTTATAATTTAAGACACTGGATATAGAGTTAATGTTGCATGGACAACCATAAATCTGGCAATTTTCAGCCTCAAAATACTTGATTTTGCAACCTAAGCAACTGCCTTAATGAACTGCATTGTTCCAAATAAAAAGTAGACTGTTAATCTGGAACAAGCATAACTTTGAAGTGTGAAGAAATATAAATAACATAATTTCATATTTAATTTTTACATGGTCCCAAGCTTACATTCCCACAGACAGTTTGTTAGTCATTCTATGGACACACCTGCTAATCCCACAGCCCCATGCCTGGGGGTCTGGCTGCATTTGCCTGAATTCAGAGGGTATCACTGAACCCTAAAAGACTCCCAGCCTGTGGGTCAAACAAGCATTTACTAAGGAGATAAAATGGTTATAACAACTCTTTCTGCCCCCCACTTTCTGCCTGTGTGTCACCCCTGATTTTGCTTTTCCCCTAGAAACACCAATCCTGGCATCTACATCCTGTACCACACCCCAGCCATTAGCACCTGGAAAAAGTCCCAGAGACTTCATTTAATTCTTATTTGAACTAAACCATTCCTTTCTGTGAAAGAACAGTCTTGCTATCTAGAAAGGCAAAGAGCTCTAAACCTTACACAGGCTCTTTATTTCTCGTACGACACTCTCATCTAGGGGGAAGGCTGTGTAGGTCAGATGAGGTGCCCAGTTTCACCTGTGTAACACCCCAGCTGTCAGTGTGTTTGCACAGCTGTGACTTAGCAAATGGGTCTAATGCTGAGGAGAGACAAGGAAAGAAGTGTTTTTCTTTGTGGTATTGGCTGAGCAAACCTCGTAGGCGCTCTGCTAACAGAGTGAAAAATCATCCAAAGGTGTCTCTTGTCAGGCGACTCAGCAAGTGTCATACTCTGGGTGCAGCCTTGTTGAGAAGGAAGAGGCAATTCTTACATAGACACCTTTTGATCTACAGTGCATTTTAAGGTAGAGGTATGTATCTGAAAGTGAGAACACAGAGACCAGTCAGAATAGAAAGAAATGCAGCTTCTGCTAGAATGAAACCAGCAATGGCAAAAAGGACAAGACTATGATGAAATACTTTCTTTTACAGCATGAATATCCAGCTTCAGCATATGCCCTTCACAAAGCCTTGAGGGCTGACCCAGAGCCTGCTGAAATGAACAGCAGGCTTCCACACAGAATATTGCTAGTGGCACCCTGACATGACTGCAGGTATTTATACATTTCTTGCAACAGACACAGTATTTTGTACCTACTGAAAATCAGCCACTGTCATTACCCAGCCAGTGGGAGGCTGACTGCTTTCCATTACATATGTAAAATAACTAGAGAGAGAACTAACTGGGCTGCGATCTGGCTGCTTTCACCCACCTGTTTATGCTTGTGGCAGTGCTGTATGACTGACAGCAGACAAACAACAGTGTAGGTTCCTTCCTAAGAATGATTTTTGCCAGGCCTCTTCATTAAAATGGTACAGACTACAAAAAAATGTACGTAGGAATGTCCCTATAGCTCTCCACAACAGGCTATACCCAGTCTTGTCTTTTGGATTTACTCTCAGATGTTAAAATAAGCATTTCAGCTTATTCTTGAGAGTCGCAGCAATCAGACAGGTATCCCTCCTGAAGCAGCAGGAATGAGTGGCAGAAAGCCTTTTTAACCTCTGTTGGCATTATATATATCCTCTCTTGAGTTAAATCTAGAAACTGAAGAAATGCCTGGAAAAGTGCAGCTGTAACCTGAGCAGACACACTGATCTTTATTTCACACAGCTGTGTCCCAGGCCCAGTCTCATCTCCCCAGAAGCGTCACCCCAGTGTCAAGGACAAAAAGATCGCTGGAGTTCTTACCTGTAATGTGCAATTTTGTGGTGCACCAAAAGCAGATATACAGACAACACAGTCAGTGCGTGGGAAAATGCCACTAGCTGTTAATTCAGTTAATGGCTGTATTAGTAGCTAGCATAGAGTTTCACGTCCTAAAAACTGGCATATTTTAAAATTATCTCTAGAAGTAGAGAGCTAGAGCAGGATCACACCGAGAAAAAGGTAATTTCAGCCATTAAAAAAAAAAAAGGTTTTGATTTTTAAAAGTAGATTCAACACTAAAATGAAATTAAATAAATTTTCCACAACATTGAACGTGATATTTGCAAAAACGTACTAGTGTATGGGGGTTTTTCCACATGAAGCAGTTGATATGTCCCAAGATTTTCATGCCAATAGAGACAGCATTTCATATGTCATTTCAGTGCCTTCATTTTGAGGTTTTTAGCTCATAGCACGTTAATGAAACTTTTCAAGGCAAGTACTGGTGTCAGATGAACACATCAATCAAAGCACCAACTAGCTCCTTTCTTTGGAAAGTACAAGTCATGTTTTTTTATGTAAGAAGTGAGCTACACAAAAATGACTATTAGTTGCCCCACTCTAACAAAATGTTTGATTTCTTACAAAAAATATTTGAAATTATGACAACTCACTATCTATGATGAGGTACTGTTGCAGGATAGTCCCACCCTGACCAGACCCAAGATCCAACCAAGCTATCATGCAAGATCAACTGCTGGACCCAGGGTGTTGTCTTGGGTGTTAGCTATGCTAAAACCATCCTGGTTCATCAAACTTTGAATACACACCCTGCTTTTTGAAGTCTGATTTGACATATAAGCTGATAGCTGGCCTGTAAAGGTGTGACTAGCAGTCAATTGCTTTATACTATAAAAAGTCTGGTCCCCTCTCATGGAGTCAGGTTCTTCTGACATAATCCTTCTTGGGGTTTGGCTGGGGATGCCCTCCAAGGTTACTCCTCGAGGCTCAGAGAAAGAGGTCTCCCCACGAGTGTTGGTATGGATGAGTTACATCAGATCTCTACTTAATAATTATTTCTTTTTGCCAGCTTTAATATAACTGCTTCGATAATTTCTTTGTTACAGTGTACTATACTACTTTATGCTATATGATACTCTACTAGTAGATTTTTAGTGTTTACATTGTTTTAGTGTTTATGATGTGTAGTAAATAGTTATGATTAAGGTTTTCTGTCTGATCATTTGCATAAAATAAATCTCTCTGCCATCTCTCGCACTGAGGTGCAATGGGAGCTTTCTGACTCCTAAGTCTGCAGGGGTACTCGTGCTGCCTCTGCAGTCCCTTTAGGGTCTGTGTACTTCCAATTTTTTAAGCAAAAATTACTCCTTGTAATTTTGTAGGACAAACCTAAAAGGGGATCAACAGACTACCTGTTTGAGAAATTGTCTTTTTTCATATTTAAGAAGCAATTCAATATAAATATGAAGCCAGAGGAGGCTGTTTTTATTTACAATGTCCTGGTTAAGGGTGGTTTCTATGGTAGCATAAAAAGAAGGGTGTTGTTTCTTCCCATACACACCCCTCCAGAAGAACTATTAAATTATTGAATTTAGGAGGATTTATTTAGCTTATTAAAAGAATTTTTCTTCTTTGATGATATGCAAATAGTGATAAAAGATCAGCTACTTATATCATATCCACATATCCTTCTATGTGTCTGCAACTGCATTTTCTTATTGCTGTTCTGTGTTTCAAAAGAGGTGTTTAGAAATATAGCAAGGACATTTGATTATTTAGCATCAGCTGAGGTCAGAAAATCACACTGAATAATGATATTAAACTGAGGAGAGTCACAAAATTAATTATAATTTATGTCAGATCTTCAGAAGCAGATAGCTCTAGGTTCATAAGAATGACATTAGGGTTTGGATAAACAGCTACATAGCTGAAGATAATTTCTCCTATTAAAAGTATATGCATTTACAATTTCTATTTTTGTATCTGATAGCAAAAGCTATAATCACCAAGTCACTGTGCAGATAAGGAAAATTCTGTTCTAACATGTCTAGGTTAGGTAAAAAGTTGCAGACAAAAGAAACAGGAGTCTACTTTAATTGAACACCTTACAGCCACACATTAGTAGGCAAGTTCAAAGACTCAAATACTGTGATCTTTCTACATTGCCTGTGGAAGACTAATATACTCTCAAATGGCACAATGGTAAAACAAGACATACAGCCTGGCATTCAGCAGTGGTGAACAACTATAAGGGCAGATTTAGGATATCTGCTCAGGATTATTTAGACTGTTAGGCACTTTGAGACTGATCTTATTTCCACTGAAGTCAGCAATTACGCTTCTGTTCACATCCATGGTAAAGATTTGACACTTTGACTAAATAGTTTCCCTGTTCCTTGATAAGTCTTTTACAACAAAATATGTCAAGCTGCACAGCTTCCCAGCACCAGAGGTATGTGTATATATAATCAACATCTGGTCAAATTTGTGCTCAGTCCAAACCATTACTGTGTCCTCATTGTGTGGACACAATTTTGGTTTAAATCTGCATGATTCCTTTATGTATATTGAAAGAAAGCAGTGGAAAAAGCTGGATGCCTCATGTCCCTTGGCACAAGTCCAACTGCATCGATATCCAGTGTTGATAGGATGGATATGCTACACTTAAGAGGTCTGTTGCCACATATTCCACTTGCTCTTGCAGCAGTGGCTGAGTCAAGAAGACATATCATCTCCTGGGTCTTTCCTGGGATCCTTTTGCTTGCATATGAGCAAATTTTACAAGACTCCTGCACTTCAAGCAATGCTATAGGCAACAATCCACATACACATCATATGCGCAGCTCTAGTTCTTACCTTCCTCTCAGGTGTTTGTATGGCAGATTCCCTTCAATTCATGAGAGAGGCAGCTTTGATGCAGTGAAGATTACCTGGTCAGATCCATCCCATGCTTTGCAGGACCTCTTCCATCTTCTCTGCAGCACCACGACCTTCTGGAACACAGCATGCAAATAAAGGACATATCATTTCTTTATCGTTTTCAGAAGGATTCAGTCACAGAAAACCATTGGCATTAGCATGGTCCCAACTCAAATAACACTCTTTTACGGAATTTGCACCCTATATTCATAGTTCTTTGCTAACCTGGCCTTAAAATCTTCAATTCTGATGCCACAAATACACAGATAAGCAGTTTTCGGGATAACCAAGTTTTGCTCACAATGCAAAAATCCCACCTATGGAACACAGTTCAGCAATCTATATAACTGTAAAAAATACTGCTTAATTTGGAGCACTGCTTTTATCACACTGCTGTACTAAACACTTAACATTACTTTCTATTCCAGGATGACATACTGTTGAAATGTGCTCTGAGAAACTCTAGTGTACAAACAGTTTTGCTGCACTGTCCTGTGAAGCCTTTCAGTTCTGCAACTGCTTCAGTGCAAGGCTCTGAAAGCACAAAGAGTGGTACCTCACTCCCATTGACTGCACTGAGAATTACACTTCATTCCTTTTCAAATCTTCCTCCTTCCTCTCCCACATGGAAACTTTCCAGTTTCTACTGGAGGGAGAAGAAAAAAAAAAGAGATTAAAAAGGCAGCAAAGTGTATGGTGATTGCCTTTTTCCCTATCTAGTGAACATTGTCCCAGTGATGTTCTCCTCAAGTCAGATAAAACTGAATAATATATTTTAATATCACTGAAGGCTAAGTTTGACCTTTAAATATTAATATTTAAATATTAATGAAACAGCAGGAGAAAGCAGACTGACAGGTGTAATACAAGTCAGACAAAATAGCACAGTAAAATTATATCATGCATTGAAATTCTCATTAGTGATAATGAGAAATGCACCTATAATCCATGATCTGAAAATGTACTCCAGGAAATCCTAGTAGAATAGATGATCAGAAAATTTTGCTTAGAGTAATTATTCTTATTTTATAACTTTAAGGGAAATTTTTTAAGAGAGGAAAAGTCAGACACCTCCACTTATGCATGGACTTTTTTCTTTAAAATGGACTTTATTGGATCTGTTTCCTAAAATATTTTACCCAAGGGCCTATTTCCATTCCAACATATAGGAAAATCCTAATCTTTATACAATTCTTCACATTACCTCACTAGTCTGTTCTTTATTTATCAAAGTACATCTCTCAAACACACCCAGAGTACTGTTTATACCACTAGAGCTGTCTGAGAATAGCAGAAAATTACATGCTGAAATTATAAACATTTTCTCATTAAGTTCAATATAATGAGAGACAGAACTTTGAAGTAGGATCAGTTCTTCATTCTGCACCTTCAGTGCAACAGAAAAAGGCAAAATCACAGAAGTCAGGTAGAGACACTGGGAATTTTCAAATCATTCACACTTAAAATCACGTGTGCAAATCTACAAGATGGTTTTCAGAACAAAACTCAAAGAATCTGCCTTAAAACCAATAAAAGCACACATAATGAAGGAAAGCTTAAGAGATTCACAGCTGCTGCCTCACAGATCTGTGTGTCTGCTAAAGCTGTGCTGTTTAGTGGAAAGATAATATGATGTTGGAAATTATGTAATTAAAAAATTATTTATAATTGGTTTGTTTATCATTTTTAAAGATAGTTAACTACTGAGAAGGTGTAAAGTTGCAAAAGGTGTAAATGTGTAGAAGTGCATGGTGGAGGTGATGTTTAACTTCCCTGGAAGTAAATATTCTACAGTAAAATCGGGCTGGCTAGGGAATTTAATTTGCTATATCCCCCAGTGTCTCTCAGCATCACCTCCAGGGCCAGCTTATTCAATGCTTTATCTTCTGTCAAAAAAACCCTGAGTAACACTAATTCTGTGGCACAGCATAAGTGACTTTATTTTTGCAGATAAATTCTTATCCCAAGAAATCAGACTCTGGAGAAAGTCTTACAGTAACCAAGAAATAGCAGTACAACATCAGCCAGTGTCATAGTACTGCAAGATCATGAACGTAGAATAAAACTGAAAATGGTGTTTTCAAAGGGCATGTCTATTCTGAGGAGGCCAAAATCTGTGTGTGTTCTAAGTTTGAGCTGCCACCATAGGAACTGTTATTTTAAATAGCACCACACCACCTACTTTGCACTTCCTGAGCTCCCAACGCAGCCCTTGCAATACTTACACCCCATCACTCACCTGCCCTGTACACATTTCTTTGGCTCAACATACAGTCCTGCCAGCTCTTTACTCTCCCTAATGATTTCTCCTGATTTTATTGTGCCAGAATCCTGTAAATAGCTCATAACAGGATATGACAGGGCCCTGAGAAAACACAAGCACACCTTTGAGGATACACAACATATGGATGGTGGTGACTGAAGCACAGCATGTTCTTGGCTGTGAGACATTGCATTTTGGAATCATCAAAGGACTGTCCCACTGCTTTGGTCAGGGTCAATGAGGGAATGCTCTTTCAGAAGAGCATAATCAGAGGACTCCAAGGTGTAGCAAAACCAAATCTTTTTGTTGAAGTTGGCTATCACTTTATTTTAATGAAGGTTTAGTTCTAGGGCACTTGGAATAGCATTTTTACAACTGTAATTTTGCTCTACATTTTGTATCTGGACAGAAGACATTTTTTGAATGCTTATGCTTGCTGGGATGTTAAATCTTAGAGCCTAAGAAGTCACACAGAATTCTGTTTCATTCATCAAAACCCACTGCCCATTTGCAATATCCACATATATTATACTCCAGGTCTCCAAGTGAATCCTTGCCTTATTTTTCTTGAAATGTACAAATCCCAGGTCAGGATCTCAGGATTTTTTTCTTTTTTTTTTTTTTTTCATTTTGCCATCTAAATTGGTTATGCATCTCTTGGTTTTCTTGCTTTCTTTTGCGAAATTACATGACTACAGATTAACGCCATTCAAGGTTGAAGTAATTCAGGCTTCATTTGAAACCCTAAATTGTCCTTTTACACACTTTAGAGTGAGTACATTTGCTTTCAGTCCAGAGCTTACGTATACTGATTTGCTGGCTCCTTTGCTTTTGATTATCTTCATTCCTCACAGACATGGATGGGAAGGTGTAAAGCACACTGTTAATACAAAGGATGGAAATTATATAGAAGCAATGTCATTCTGAGACTAAAACAAAATAAAAATCCTTTCCATTTCATCAATCTTACTTAGAAAAAGTGTTTTTTCACTCCATACCCTCCAGAAGAGCAATGACGGCATGGGCACAAAAGCTACTGCAAAGCAAGCTGAAACCAGAATTCCCTCATGTTTTGTGCAGAGAGGGTTGAGGGTGGACAGGTTCTCTGAGAGGCCAAGGGCTTAACAGGAGGACACGGGAACTGGTCCAGGCCAGACTCTCTCTCTGACAGTAACCAGGAGCTTTAATTCCCTACATACCTCGGACCTAGGTCAAGGACTGATTATTGTCATGGATCAGAAGCATAATGGTTACTGAACTCTGTGCAAAAGGGTATGAAGAAGCCTCTAGGGAAGTAGAGCATCTCAACTCAAGCAGGTAATGCTTATAAACCTACTAACCCAGATAAACATCCAGCATGATTTCCAAAACTGCACTGAAGGACTGCTAAGATCCTGTTCACTCTGTACTCCCAACAGTCCATGAAGAGAGACAGACACCACTGTGACATTTGGACTGCTTCTTGAAGGGAGTGCTTTAAAGTAGGACCTCTGTCACTGTCCAGGGTCAGATGGCAGGAGTGCAAACATGAACGATTTATTTCAATCATGTAGGATGTCTTTGGCAGAGGTGGAAGCTCTGCATGTAATCTCTGAGTTCCAGTCCCATAACTGACACTGAAATAATTCAGTTATATTACTAATGTTTTAAGCTGTCAGAGAATGGGGGAGTGCAGAAACTAGACTGTATACCGTGGCTGAACACTGTTTCAATCACCAAATGCTTTCTTCTTTCACTAATGCATATCCTTAATAAGGCTGTGTTAATTCCAATATCTGATGTGCTGTTGTGTGCTTGATAAATGACCTGTGTTTTACCATTATGTAAGTAAAGATGGAACATCTCTCTTTGAACGACTCAATGATTTAACAGTTATTAATGAGACATTATGTCTTCAAATATTTCTGCCAAATGATTAAGATAAATGTTGGACATAGCTTTTAGAGGCCCGTCGTGTGATGCTGCATAGCAACTGAAAGGTCATATACACAGCTAAGGTAAACTGTTTCTGATATTCTATGAAACTGAGAAAATAACAAACTTTGGTAAATACATGAAGGGTCATTCATATGTCAAGCAGTTTTGCCACACCAAGGAGTTTTTAACTCTCAGTGTATCCATATTCCAAGCCTATATCCAGATACTCCTTAGCATGTACACAACTCTCACCTGCAGAATCCTGGCACACCAGTCCATAAGACATTTACCTTCTAGATGGGAACAGCTCTTCTTCCTGCATGCCAAGTTAAAAATAGAGTTCTTCTGTGAGAGCCAGTCATCTGCAGGATGACTCCAGGATGCATGAATGCTCAGGAAAACAGTGCCAAGACATTGAGTAACATGCATCAAATTGAACATGGTGAGCTGCAGAAGAAAGGTTAAGGACCTTTACACAAAAATATGTCATGGAGGTCTATTATTACTAACTTGAAAAACCAAAAAACTTTCCCTTAAAATACTGACAAATATGAGTGAGAATGTAGCTGGACCTTTGGAACAACTTATTATTTTTCCTCTTTTCTTGGTTCTGCAATAAGCTCAGGTAGCAATCAGAATACTTAATACACAGCAGCTAGCTTCTATATCTGCCCATCTAATTCAGCACTGCCTAAAAGAATGTTTTCATTTTACTATTGTTAATATTGTTAGCCACTGAGGGGTTATTTATGACAATCTGAAATGTTTGTAAGGTACAAAGCAAGTATTTGCCCCAGTAGTAGATGAAGTATTAGTCCAAACAATGTAAAAGCCTGATGTGGTTATGAATATAATGTAATGTAATGTGTGCTCTTGGTCTCTGTACACTTGCCATTCCCCTGCACCTTACTGTAGTTTAAGGAAAGGAGTGGTAACACTGAGAGGCAGCTTTGGGAGTCTGAAGACCATGATGACTACGGAGATACAAGATAATTAGTTTGTTAGAATTAAATCTATCGCTGGTTCTAATAAATAATTGAAGGCAGATCATGGTTTTCCTAAGCTCTGTTTGAGTTGCACTGTGTCAGTAAGGACAAAGACTTCATTTAAGACACTCCTGTGCTCTCCTGTGTCAGTTTCTCGTGCTTACTCTACATCCTTTCCATATAGAAAGGATGGAAGGTTTTGTTCATGCTTGCAACCAACAGCTCAAAAGAAACTGGTGCCCAATACTGACATGCAGCAATTTAGCAGGAATAAGCAATCACACATTAGTGCAGTGATATCCCAATGGGTTATAAGCCAATGTGACGCTGCCTTTAATCAGGTTAATAACAGACCAAAAAGCACTAGAGCCAGTCAAAACCATCTTGGTCACCTGCAGAGCAGCTGAGTAGTCCAAGAATGGTGAGAAATAAATTAAGGGACACACTAACAGAGAGACAGAGTAGATCACACAGTTTCTGAATTACCATATTTTTACTGATTAAACATACATGAATGAACAGTGGGTTGTTTCTAAGCCAGTTTTCTGTGAAATAGCCTGCCTTCAGATGAAGGACACAGTCTCAAGTGGGCTGGCTAGTCACTGACTTCTCCTGTGTGTTACCAGGAAACAGAGAACTGTAGTTCAGGTATGTTGAAACAGCCAGGTAAGAAAACAGCACTAAGGCCAATGTGAAGACTTGGAAAATCACAACTCCCTGGGTTTATATGATTGTTCGAGATCTGACACCTGAAAGAAAAGCCTCTGGAAGATACCAGAGGGGTCGAGCAACGACTTTCTGTTCCAATGGGACAAGAAATGTGGCCCTTCCCTCACTTTATTTTAAATTTTTCATATTTTGAGGCAAAGAAACAGAAATTGATAGATTTTAACTGTGATCCATTAAGAAACACTACCACCTCCTGGTTTCTTCAACAACAGTCTTCCTCGGGATAAAAAAGGGTTTAGTTAAATCTCACGGTTCATCATAAAGTCATGCTTGCTCTGAACCTGTAAGGGAAAATGTCACAGTTAATAAAGGACAGGCAAGGGAAACTTGGAAAGGCTAATGCATTACAGCTACACAATATAGGTTAAGCCAACATGTGCAATAATTATAACTATCACATCTTGACACAGTTTATAAAGGCTTGAACTGTAAAAGCTCAGAGTCCAATAACACAAGCTATTGAGCATTCTCTTCTGGAGTGCTGACTCTCCAAGCTTCCACTGATTTTCCATCAAAAAACCTAACATTACATAATAGACTAAGAATCGACTATTCTCATTCTCAGGAATATTAAATCTCCTTTAAATGGCAGTCTGAAAGGGTTTTAAGAGCAAAAATAATTTACACTGATCTTAAGGACATGCAGAATTATGTAAAGCAGAAGAGTAGTGTAAAACTATGGATGTAGGAGCATACTAATAATATTGGGCAAGGGAGGGGTGAGCCACCCAAAGGAAAATGTGACAATGAACCCATTAGATATTTTCTTGAAAGTATTCAAGAATGGGCTAAAATATCAGTCAGCCGGAGATACCACAGATTATTTGACATGCTCTGTGTTCACTGTTTAGTTTACTCCTCTGTCCAGGTTGATGAGAATTTTATCCCATAAGATGTGTACTTTGTAATAGAATTGTATTTTACTATTGCTTGTATGTTTAAATTTTGGTGGTTAAGAGTAATACACTTTTGTTTAATATTAAAATAGTGCCCAGAGCTCCCTGAAACACACAGGCCTTCTCTGTTCCAGGTTCCATACAAACATATTTTTTGAAATAGTTCTTGCTTTAAGGCCTTGCTGTCTAAACACAAACAGGCAGTGAGAATAAGGGAGTATTGCTATCTTCATGTTACTGAAGAAGATATTCTCACTGTCTGGGTGAGATAAATGAAATTAGAATGACCACCTAAGGTAATATGAGCATCTACAACGCAGCAAGGCATTGAGTTCTGTCTCCCAAGTCCCATACAGATGACTTCAGTGAAACAAACATTTAAAGCATGAATGTCACTTTGAACATGGGCATGCTGTCTCTATCAGTAAAATCAGGGGCTTGAGCTAAAGGAGTTCAATATTTAAGATATCTACTCCCAATCCATAATCAGAAGAATGCCATTGTTTAATTAATGCTTTGTTTAATTCAAGATTTTCAACTCCTTCTTCCTTGAAGGAAGAACTTGTATTGTTTAGAGTAAAGGTAAAGGGAATTTCAAACTGTTACATGAAGAAAGTATTACTCTTCAGCACAAAAAGGTTTACATATTTTAGGAAGAAATGTAACAATTCAACTACGTGATGGTATCTGAAGTTTTTCACAATAGTTACCATTGCATCCTTCTATAAGCTTTTAGACTTCTAGGTAAATGTATGAAAATGAATGAGACTGAAGAAAACTCAGAAAAATGTCACTGTTCTCCATCATCTTTTTCACCTACTGTATAAGAAACATAGGGCTACCATTCAAAGAAGTAAAATCTGATTTCAAATTTCAGAAACTACTTTAAAGCAACAATTTAAAAATGATAACTGGCATGAGATAATTTATTTAAAAATATTCAACAAGGTGGAGAAAATTTTGCAGTGAACACTGTTTCAGGATAGGTAAATGAAGGAACACATGTAATGGACAACTTAAAAAACAAAAGTGTAAACCTCAATCCTTCATTCTTTTTCCTTTTCAGCTAATGGCATTTGTGTGTTGGAGCTCTCTCACAGCGAGGGTGACATCGTGTGTTCATTCTATCCACAAATTGTGACTGATCAATCTCCATTCAGCTGCCATGCTCCCAGAATATCCCTCCCCTTCAAATTTCATCTTCAAAAGAGTTGCAAAGAATTTAACTGCCCCTATGTATTTCATTTACTGCCTCAGATTTCATAATCTCTTTTAGTTCAACTGTGAGTTTATATTATTTGAACAGAGCTACTTTAAATGAAGATCTGTAAATGATAAAGCAATATAAGAGACACACTCCTTCTGAATAGGCAGCAGTAATATTTTTACTAGGATTCTTTAAATTCATGAGGGCACTGTAAAAAGAATGTCTTTTATGTCTGAGAAAATTATTATTTTAAAGATTATGAACCTGTCAGTCTGTAAGTTATAAACTAGTTGCTACACCTGCAGTTTGATTAATATGCTAATAAATCACTTGATCCTATTTGTAGCCCTTGCAGCATTTTGAAAAACCCTCACTAAGTTTTCTAAAAATAGGAAAATATTAAAAAGTAGATCTTTGTATGTAAAGAAAGAATATTGTGAATATTGTGAATACACATGCTGTCTTAATAAGAGTGGTTGTATCTTACTGTCCTGTGAGAACAAGATATTTATCAACACTTACTAAGGATGGTTGAACAGTGGAAACAAACAGCTGTAAACAGCCTCCTAAAACAGAACAGAAAATGTTTGATTATTATTTCATCTGATTCAGAAAGCTTCTGAGTACCCCAAAAATATTTTGTAAGTTTAAATACAAATGTCAGAAATAACTTGTAATAAAATAAAATAAAATAAAATCTCAACTATTCAACTGTGTGTCCTGCATACTTTTACACTACAGTTATACTTTTACACTACAGTTATGTACAGTTATGTACAGTTTACATACAGTTACACCACAGTTTACACTATGGTACCTTTCTGCCTGGTACATTACAAACCACTCTTGTATTATGTATTTTCTGTACTCTTGTTGCCTCTGTGAGGATAAAAATGTGCATAGCATCCTATTTTCCAAGAAAATTTTTTTGTTTGCAGTGTACAGGTGTTAAATATAAAGTTATTGTCTATCCATCCTGGAAATAGCAAAGTTTTCTTAAGGAAAAAGAGTTACACAATTATAACAGAAAGTCCCACAGCAACAACTGTGACAAACAAAAGGGGATCCTTCCCTCTGCTCAGTACAGAACTGAATAATACATCTCTGGACCTCTGTGTCCAGCTCTGGGCTCCCCAGCACAAGGACAGGGACATTCTAGAGCGACTTCAGCAAATGGCCAGGAAGGTGATAAAGGGATTGGAGCACCTGGCATACAAGGTGAGGCTGAGAGAGCCGGGGCTGTTCAGCCTGGAGAAGGCTCAATGTGTATCAACACCTGATGGGAGGGAGTAAAGAAGATGTAATCTTCTATGGAGTCTCCATCCTTGGAAACACTCAAAATTGGAGCTGGACAAGGTCCTGAGTAACTTGCTCTAGCTGGCCTTGCTCAAGCAGGGGAGTTGGATCAGGAAATCTCCAGAGGTGCCCTGTAATTTCAACCGTTCTGTGATTCTACAATTGCAACTTTCTTCTTCATTTCTGAGAGATTTAACAAATATTTTAGATAAAGTAGGCCCTAGTGTTGGTGTACTTTGGAGATGAGGATCAAAACATTGACCTTTGCACAAATTTCAGTGGCAAGAAAAAGTATAATCTCTCTTACTGTATGGAAGAATTACAGTATTTTATAGTAGGTGGCATTTCCTAGACTTTTCCCCTCTATCTGTGTAAAAGAGAAGATCATGAATTAGAAAAATTGCAATGGTTTCAGTTTCAGTTGCAAAATATGGGCTGAAGAAGAAATATCCTAAAAAAAATCATAAATGTGATTTGAATCCACCTGTATTGCCATGTTCACACAGCGCTGATGATGTCACTTCAAACTGAGACAATACTTACATATGGCACAAGGGAGACATTATTTAAAAGCAGTATTAAACAAAACCCCTAAAAAAAGGTGATTATGATAGCCCAACTTGCTTTTCCCAGCCATACTTTAAATTCCCTCACACATTCAGTGATATTCAGTGCTACCCTATGAAGACATGATTTGTACCAGCAATTTTTAACTCCCATTAACACTGACGTGTTCTATAAATCAAGTCATCCATTCTCTATATGATATATCTGAATATATCTGTATCTGCACCATTTACATCAGTTCAGGTTTGGGTAACTTTTCTCTGTCAAAGTCCAGATTTCAGAATTGTATATCTCAATTAAATCGGAAAATTGATTATTTCTGCAGATACTTTTGTATCCATTATTTGCATACATATACATATTAGCTTTCTTGCATAAAGTAGACACATTTGGAAAAAAAAAAATCTGATATCTGATTTTAAACCAAGTACTTTTGTATTACTGTGTGACAGATAAATTTGCTCTAACAGGGAAAATTATCATCTGTTAATGATGAAAAGACAACTCTTAGTTTTCCAGTTCAAAACTTTTAGTTTAATGGTGCAGATGTTAATTAATTACATCAGTGGTGATTTTTTTCATGTCCAATCTAAGACATCAAAAAAGCATTTTTTTCAGACTCTGACTTCTGAAAATAAAACCTGTCTTCTTTAAATGAACTCTGTGCCCCAACTCTTGTATCAAAAAATGACTACACACTTTTGTTTCATGACCTTTTATATATTGAATTTTGGTACATTTTGTACAAATTATCACCATCTACCTGAAATTATACAACTGAAATCAATTACTACTTTTGTGTTACATTTTAACCAACCCAAGTTCGTTAATGGTAACCTGGAAAAAATATTTTGAATTTGGCTTTAATGATAAATTGACTCTGGGAGGTAAAATACTGACTTTGGAAGCCCATTAAAAACATTCATCTTAGGAGATAAATTCAGAGTACCTTATATGGACTTATTTAGCTCTGTGAAGGCTTTACTAACACAAAACATGTTTCTCTACAAACCTTCCTGCAAGACCATGTGTAGAAAATTTGAGACATTTTGACAACAACTCAATAACCATTTTAAAAAATCCTTTTGTTCATAACGATTGCCTGATAACTCAAGCAATTAGGAATGAATTTATTGGACAGAAATGAGACATGTACTAGGCGGAATTCACACAGTATCTAAGAAATGACAAAATTCAGAGAAGAACTATTACCATGAGTTAGTGGTTCAAATTATTGTCTAGACCTGTCACAATAAAAATATCATTATTACCTTCTGAGTCTTCTTTCTGTGACAATTACAACTTGAAGAAAAAAAAAAAGCAAATACAAAAAGAAAGAATCTTGTAAGACATGTTTTGAAATTTCCAGAGAAGCACACCTCTTTGTTAACGCTAAGCAACATATTTTACAAGATTTTGAGAGAAAGCAATGTTGGAGCACATGATACTTTGCCACCTAATTAAATCTTCAATTTCTGAATTCCTATACACAATGCTATGACATCTGTTTACACAGATGCAAGATCATCTTTTATCTACAAAGTTCTCCCTGTGCACCATGTTGACAGTAGCCAACAGACAAAGCCAATATATTCTGGTCAGGGGGATCTGACATAACTTCTCAGGACAGTTTATCAGTCTGGGCCTTGTGCCACACTAATGCAATTTCACAAAGACTTGCCAAGTCAGCCAGGACCCAACATGGCCACTGAGGTGAGTTTTTATTTGGGCTTTTACCTGACCAGGGTTTTCAGGTCCTAATTCTTGGCAGAGCTGGGGATGTGATGACGTGGGTAAAAGCAAAAACAGTTATGATCCTGGCACTACTGGTTAAGATGGGAACGTGCAGACCATACCATGGCCAAAGGACATAATCTTGTCGTCCCTCAGTGTAAGTATTAGTGCCAGCTCCCTCCTGTCCAGGTTTTCAATACACTTTATCTGCACAATGACCATATTCCAGAAAGAAGCCCTGCCTGGGTTAAATCCAGATCCAGACAGTAAACACGTAAATCAGTACCGACTAAGGAGAGCAAACCCATGTCTACTTAAAAATACATCCTGCAAACACAATATAAGATAGCCAGGAAGAAAATATGTCCAGAACATAAATTACACTGCTCAAAATTAAGCTGGTAAAACTGAGTCCCCTGGATTTTGTACCAAAAGCCTTTCTTGCTGAGGATGGATCCGTTTGCTTTCCAATGCAGTTGATGGAGATGGCAGTTTTCCATTCAACTCAATAAGCCAGTGGCTAGACCTGCTATCTAGTCCGTGAAGGTCTGGACAAGTTCACATGGTTCACAGTCTGAAGCTGTGGCAAAATAAATTTAATTCTCATCCTGCTGATCCATATGACCTCTGCAAGACAACAATTACAGATGGTGAAAAATTACTTTTGTTTCATCTCTAACATCAGTAGTTTTAAAAAAAAAATATGCAATAAACACTTAGAAATTAATACAGAAGTATTTCTGCAGTTTATTCTGTGTTATAGCCAGGTATCACAGGCTGAGCCGTACACAATTTGTAATTATTCAGGTTTCTGAGAGCGCGGTGGTTAGCGATTTCAGGTAGCAAAGCTGCAGTGCATTCCTGGGCTGTCTGTGCCCTCTGCTGGTCATGAAGGAGCTGAGGGATGCTGCGATTCAGCCTCAGGGAATCACTCTTTGGAAGAGGATGCAGAGACAAAAAGCAGAAGGACACTAGAAGGAAAGGTCATGCTGCTGGGAACTCTAGTTGGATGGCTGGAAAGCGCTGCCTAATAGAGCTTCAAGAAACCATGCCCTGGAAATAATGGGCTCCCAGATGCATAGCTGACACTAGAACAAGTTGCACAGAAAAGTTGTGGATGCCCCATCCCTGGAAGTGTTCAAGGCCAGGCTGGATGGAGCTCTGAGCAACCTGGTCTAGTGGAAGGTGTCCATGGCAGGGGGTTGGAACGAGATGACATTTAAGGTCCTTTCTAACCCAAACCACTCTGTGATTCTATTATTTGGGCATGCACTAGCACTGCCAGGCTGATGAAAATGCCAGGGGATTTCCATGTTTCTTGCATAGGAGGAATAGACAGTGGTGGCTACCAGGTGGCTACTGCAGATGCAGGTCTTTACTGAAGACACAGCTGTGTCCTTTATCCCCAGGGTTGGTGCTGGACATTCTGCAAGCCTGAAAGTTTCACTTTACAGGCTAGGGGGAGAGTGGTTGGAAAAGTGGTTTAGCAGAGAAGGACCTGGGGCTGCAGGTCAGCAGCTGGCTGAACATGAGCCAGGAGTGTGCCCCAGTGGCCAAGAAGGCCAATGGCATCCTGGCCTGTATCAGAAATAGTGTGGCCAGCAGGACTAGGGACCAGATTGTCCCCCTGTATTCAGCACTGATGAGGCTGCACCTTGAGTGCTGTGTTCAGTTCTGTGCCTCTCAATTCAAGAAGCGCATTGAGGTGCTGGAATGAGTCCAGAAAAGGGCAACAGAGCTGGGGAAGGGTCTGGAGCACAAGTCCTGTGAGAAGCAGCTGAGGGAGCTGGGGTTGTTTAGTCTGGAGGAGGCTCAATGGAGACCTTATCCCTCTCTACAACCCTCTGAAAGGAGGTTGTTGCCAAGTGGGGATTGAGCTCTTCTCCCAGGCAACAAGTGGCATGACATGAGAGGACATAGTCTCAAGCTGTGCCATGGGAAGTTTAGGTTGGACATTAGGAAGAATTTCTTCACAGAAAGGGTGATTAAACATTGGAATGGGGTGCCCAGGTAGGTGGTGGAGTGACCGTCCCTGGGGGTGTTTAAGGAAAGACTGCACGTGGCACTCGGTGACACGGTGGTGTTCGGACACAGGTTGGACTCCACGATCTCAAAGGTCTTTTCCAACCTAATCGATTCCGTGATTCTGTTTCTTTCTCCCGTTGGAGTTAAACAACCCGTAATCGTGAGCAGAGGCATCACCATCGGGCAGACGGGTCCTGCGGGGGAGATGGCGAGTCCCTTCCTGCGGGAAAACTGGCCCCTTTTCCGCCTCGGCGGTGGAGGCTCGGGCCTGGGCGGGGTACTGGGAGGGTTCCCCCCCGGTCTGACGGCCATGCCCGGACACGGCCCGGGCGGCGCTGCCTCCGCCGGGCCCCCAGAGGGCGCTGCCCCCGCCGGGCCCCCAGAGGGCGCTGCCGGGCTCCCGTCGGGCCCCGCGGGCGGTTCCGGCGGTCCGGACGCTGTGCCCCCACGTGTGCCGGGACAGCGGGGCCGCCACCGCCGCGATGTCGGTGCCGGCGGCCGCCAGCAACCTGCCCATGCGGCTGCTCCGCAGGAAGATCCACAAGCGCAACCTGAAGCTGCGGCAGCGCAACCTGAAGCTGCGGGCGGCCGAGGGGTCAGGTACGGGCGCGGCGGAGCCTCCCCCCGGCTGAGCGCTGGCCGAGCCGCCGCTGACTTTGTGTTCTCTCCTCTCCCTCTTTCCCTCTCTCCCCGCGCCCCGCAGTGCCCTCCCAGGGCCAGGTGGCTTCCCAGGGACCCCCGGAGGAGGAGGAAGAGGAGGAAGCAGCGGCGGCCCCGGAGATGGAGGAGAGCGCGGAGCCTGCGGACGCTGCCGGACCCCACGGCGGGGAGAAGGAGAAGAAGAAAAAGAAGAAGAAAAAGAGGAAAGCGGCGGCTGATGCGGGAGATGGTGCGTTGTCTTAGCAAATACAGCTTGTCTCCCAGGGCTGGGTTATTCTTGGGCGCCCCTAAAGCGCCTCCTTAGGGTTTCCTCCCCGTGCCATGTGCCGGTCTGGTGAGTGTTTTAAAGCCCCAGAGGTCTTCAGCATTACCTGTTTTATTGCAGCTGTAATGTTTGAACTCTTACTCATTCTAGATCAGTAGCAGCTAATATAATTGTTGCATAGAATTCTGCTTGGTAACATTCGGTTCAGATGTTTTTCTTGTTTATTGTGGAAATGTACACCCTGTGTTTCAGAGTAGAGCTCTGACAGATGGGTGGTCTCTTTGTGCAACCAATACGACATTTTAGCAACATGTCCAGCCTTTGGCAACATCTGTACATTATGAAACTAAAGTATACTGGAAAACTACCCAAAAAATAGCACCCCAGAAACATTGCTAGATTTTCATGTATTTTCTTACATATGCATATATATACAGACATATATATTTTTCAAGCTTCTATTCCTCATGCATTTAATTTTTGTGACACTTATCGTGGTTATGCCAGTGAAGAGATGCTTTCATCCTCTGAGGATTCAGGTACTTAAAATGCAACAGAGACGTTATGTTTCACATATTCTGAGCACAGACTGTGTTGGAAACTTGATGTCTGCATTATAGATAGGAAAGAATTTTGTAACTTGTTTAAGGACAATTTATCTTGTTTCCACAGAAAGTATCATCCAGTATACATTAAGCTTCATTGTTTTACTATGCAAAGTGGGTTGTATGGAAGGGACTTCACAATTTTTGCTCTTGCCTTAGAAAAATTCAATAGAAACCTTGCCTCCCCTTCTCCAGGCCCTTCCACCCGATGTAAAAGCATGATCTTTGTACATGGTTTAGAGACTAAAGGAGATGCAGTCTGTGGAATGCTTTTTCATGATTAATGTGTCCCTTTTATTGCTAACTGACTGGTCTTCTATAAAACAACACTTTAGATACAGAAACCAAAAAAGCAAAAACTGAAGAAGATGAATCTGCAGAGGTAGAAAATGGAGATAAGCAGAATTCTGGAATGAAAGAAGTGGAAGAGGAGGATGGAGAGGAGGATGAAGTGCCCAGTTTACCACTAGGTTTAACAGGTATCTTGTGTTCTCTTTTTCATGTGTGTGCAAAAATCCAAAGGTCTAACACTTTCTTCCGGAGCAAGTTGCAGTTTTCAAATGAGCTTTGTAATGTGGGTGTTTGAATTATAGTGATGTGACACTAGCAGCTGTTCAGCCGTCCTCCAGTTACTCTTCTTGGGAATTTGCATTATATACACACCTGTTAGTCTTAAAATTACTAGTGAAAGTCTGTTTTTTTAAATCTCTATACACTTGTGTTTAACAGTAGAGGAAAAAAAATCCATGAAGAGCAAGGTGGAAGCATACAACTAATAAATTGGCCATGAGCAGTGGATTCACGTTCATTCTTATTAGCTCGGTGTAGTTTTCTTAGTACCACATTAACAGAGAGTATTTTGTCAATGTCTTTGGATTTTATGGTAGAATGCAATAAGAAAAACGTTTTGATTTTTTTTTCATATAGGTCAGTTTTAACTGGGTAATTTCAGAGGACAGATGGAATTGAAGAAATAAGTTTAAACATTTTTCATTTTCCCCCTCACTTCAGGTGCTTTTGAAGACAATTCTTTTGCTTCCTTGGCTGGTGCTGTCAGTGAGAATACATTGAAAGGCATAAATGACATGGGGTTTAAACACATGACCGAAATTCAGCATAAAAGTATTAAACCTCTTCTGGAAGGCAGGTAAGAAATAAGTCTTTTTAATGACTCTCATATCTGAAATGTTGTGTGATTTTTGCTAGCAAGCTAAATACATGAATCATAGAAAAGAATCATAGAATATTTAAGGTTTGAAAAGACCTCCAAGCTCATCAGGTCCAACCTCTGACCCAACACCACCTTTTCAACTAAACCATAGCACTGAGTGCTATGTCCAGTTGTTTCTTGAACACCTCCGGGGATGATGACTCCACCACCTCTCTATGCAGCCCATTCCAGTGCGTAACAACCTGTTCAGTGGAGAAATTCTTCCTGATGTCCAACCTGAATGTCCCCTGGCACATCTTGAGGCCATTTCCTGAAATATGACTTTCTGCACCTAAACTGTTGGGGTTTTTTAATGCATTCTCTTATGTTTTATGTATTTTGTTTATAGTAATTAATACAGAAAGCCTGTCATTACTGTGTGTGAACAAATACTTAGAGTAAGGTCCTGGAGCAGCTTTACCTTTGGCTTTGGAAGCAGAGAAGCCTGTTTTCATTAGTCTTGTCAGAGTGTCTCAAAGACACTGTCACCAGAGACAGAGTGACCGATTGCTGTGACCTGCATCTGACACCAAGCTTTTAATACCAACTCCACTGGTCTCCTTTAAGCCATGGCAGGTTTCTACAGTGTCAACATTGTTCAGAGTGGGACTGTTCTTTTGCCTATATGGCCAACTAAATACTTATTTTTCTATCTAAATACTTTTTCTAACTCTGTTCCACGCAGGGATATTTTAGCAGCTGCAAAAACAGGCAGTGGCAAAACACTTGCATTTCTCATTCCTGCAGTAGAGCTCATCTACAAGCTGAAATTCATGCCTAGAAATGGTAAGGCTCTTCATTTCAGAACTGAATTTTACTCAGCCATTTAGGGACTGAGTGGTTAGGAGGGGACTGGATGAGTTGGAATTTACTCCTCTCATTGATGTATTTTTTTAGGAACGGGTGTCATTATTCTTTCTCCTACTCGAGAGCTTGCTATGCAAACCTATGGAGTTCTTAAAGAACTCATGAATCATCATGTTCACACCTATGGTCTGATAATGGGGGGCAGTAACAGATCAGCAGAAGCACAGAAGCTTGGAAATGGAATCAACATCATTGTAGCAACACCAGGGAGGCTGCTGGATCATATGCAGGTAGATACAATATTGATGTCTAATCTGTGTTATTAAAATGTGACTCCTGTCTGACTGTGAATTTGTTTATCTTCTAGAACACTCCAGGTTTCATGTATAAGAACTTGCAGTGTTTGGTAATTGACGAGGCAGATCGAATCTTGGAGGTTGGATTTGAAGAAGAAATGAAACAGATCATAAAACTCTTACCAAGTAAGACCAAAAAAATCACTCTTTCCTGGAAATCACTTGTCTAACATTATGTCTTCTTTCTGACTCAAGTATTATAAGAGAAGTCATTAATTTTATAGTTCTGTAAATGAACTGCGTAGTGGTTGTCTTACTCTGTCTTTTTTTTCTAATACCTCGTATATATTGCTTGTTTAACATCATTGATCTGACAGAGTTTTCATATGCACTTTAGAGATATAATTCTGCTCATATAAGATCGTTTTTTCTCATTCATCCTCCTCTGCCTGTTTATTTCTTGCAATTCATTATTTCCTAATAAGATTTAACTATAAGGAAAAAGATCTTCTGTCTTGCAGTTCAAGGTTTTTTTCATACCTCCAAGACCAGTGTCTTAAGGAAGTTTAAGTATTTACCTAAAATTTTTCTTTTCCTAATTTTTCATTTAGTTATTCTTTGTAATTGCTATATTAAACACATTCTCAGCATCAACAAGGCTCTCTCCTTTTAAACTTTAAAAATGCAGAAAAAAAACCCATGGAAATAGTGCATAAAAAACCCAATGATAAATATTTTGAGTTTCCACATCTTAAATATTAAATTCAGATCTACATGCTTAAAATGCATATATACAAACCTAATAAATAACATCATGTGAAGAATGTTAATGAACAGTGCTAAAAAGAGAAAGGGAAGGAAGAGCATGAAAATTACATGTGGAGTGGGAATTGATAGAGAAAAGAAATATTTACTTTGCATGAGTTTAATTTGGTTTCGTTGTGTTAGAAAGGAAATTGTATTTTAAAAGGGACTCTTCAAGATAGAAAAAAAAAATCAAAGATGGTGGCACTGAATGTTCATCAAGAACCGTTGCTGTTGTTCTTGAAGCTGTGACATGGAACAGGCTGAGTGCATTTCCCATGTACCTGTGCAACAAGAAAATCTGGTAGGATCAGGATGTGTGTTTGAGCTGAGAGATGACAGCCAGGCAGGAGATTTCCTACACAAAAACATTTAAATATTCATGGGAATTAAATCAATTAATAGGTAGAATTACAAGGCCAGTCTCTATTTAAATAATTGCTTTGTGTCTAAATTGGATTGCAAATGATATTGACATTTTCCCAGAGAGGGAGAATATTGCAAGTTTATAGCTGTTAGGATTGTGGAAGTGGGACCAGCCTAAGTAAACAACCTGTACAATCCATAATACAATTACACTGCTCTTTGTTTGTCAGTAGCAGTATGTTTTAATTAGAATTTAATTGAAAAAAAGTAAGAGACTTGCTCAGGGTAGTTTTCAGTTGGGTATTTTATGGACTTGCTATTTGAATTCTCCTTTAAAAAGTGAGGCTGTCTTTCAAAATAAATATTTTTCCAGAGCGCAGACAGACGATGCTTTTCTCTGCTACACAAACCAGAAAGGTTGAAGATCTGGCAAAGATTTCTCTGAAGAAAGAGCCACTGTATGTTGGGGTTGATGATAACAAGGAGACAGCAACAGTAGATGGTCTTGAACAGGTAAAGCACAAACATTAGAAGGGGTATGATCTGTGAACACACCAATTCCTCTGTATTATTAATGGGGTTGTACAAAAAAGGTGTTTACCATCCTAGTGGGCAGAAGCCATCCAGTTGCCTAAAGGGCTTTATTCAGAGTGCAAACTCTGGTAAGTTACCTGCATCTAGTCAATGTTTGCAGGACAGATGATATAAAATAAAACCTCATGAAATAATAATATAGGTACTGACACTTGTCTGTTCCTGTTACATGCACAAGCTCCAGTTGTCTTTATAACTGTATTTTCCACCTTAGTGACTAGAGATTGATATGCTACAGGTATATTTCATTGTTTAACTATTTGGTGTATTTGTTTCACAACATAGCCCTTCCCTGATTTAACTGTATTGCTGAAACAGAATTCTTCTCCTTACTTCTCTGTATATAATAATGTTGAAAAATTTCCCAGGGGTATGTAGTGTGTCCATCTGAGAAAAGGTTCCTTTTGCTCTTCACGTTCCTCAAGAAGAACCGGAAGAAGAAACTAATGGTATTTTTTTCTTCGTGTATGTCAGTGAAGTACCACTATGAATTACTCAACTATATTGATCTGCCTGTTTTGGCCATTCATGTAAGTGTTTTATTCATTAATTTATTTTCAATTAATCTCATAGTACCTGGAAGTTGTTACTGACCTTACATTTGACTTGTTTGTTTCAGTCCAGTTTCTAAAAAAACAGACACCCTACTCACAGAACCAGTGATGGTCCTGATTAGTCTGTAGAGAAAGAAGATAAAGCAAAGACTGTGTAATAACAACACTTCAGTAATTAAATTTGCTATTTTTTGAACTAGGCTGAACTATGATATTAATTTATGCTCTGTAGAGCATAAATAAGCTGTGTAGAAAGAATTATGGTTTTTTCCAAGAGGTCGCCTTTCACAAGCACTAAAACTCAATTTGTGGAGTAAAGCTCTTGTCAGGGAAATCCAGAGTTTCTGATCCCTGAAGTGTTTGGTGCTTTTTCTAAGTCCAAGGTGATGTTTGGTTGTGCTGTGCCAATTCTTACCATTTGGATGAGCATTGTAACTTTTCTGTCAAAACCACAAAATGGATAGTTTAGGACAAAAAATTGACTGAAAGTCTATGAAACAGTTGTAACTAACCACAAATGTCCTCTTTTATTTTGTTGTTTGGGAGGTTTTTTTGCTATTCTTTGATAGAACTGCTACAAGTGTGGGTTTTGTTTGGTTGTTTGCTTTTTAACCTGTAATCACCCTTAACGTATTGCTAGACTTGCAAATGTCCTTTTTCTGAACTTCAGACATTTATGCAGCCCTCCTGAACAGAATGTTTATGCAATTTTTAATACTTTTGGTGATACACTGTAACCTCTGGGAATTGTCACTTCGTGTAGCCCTGTGCTGTTTAAGTTTTTCCTTGTTTCTTCACTGTGAAATGATCCTGCTTGGTCTGTACAAAACCAAGATTTGGAAAGATGCCCCAAATTATTTTATATGTATAAAATAATGTATATGTGAAATGAGAAATTGTATTTAAGTTTACCAGCTGGCAAATTTAGCTTTTTTTGGTTGATATTTCATGCTCCATGTGTTTGTTTCCTTTTAGGGCAAGCAGAAGCAAACCAAACGTACTACAACGTTTTTCCAGTTCTGTAATGCAGAATCTGGAATATTGCTGTGCACTGATGTTGCTGCCAGAGGATTGGATATTCCAGAAGTTGACTGGATTGTCCAATATGATCCTCCAGATGATCCAAAGGTAAGTTAAGGAAAGAGAGAAAGAAATCAAATCTTAACTACAAACATAGTTGCAGAAAAAAGCTGAAACTGCTGCTTGGGGAGGTCAGGATTCAGCCATGATCATATCCAGCCACTGATTTCTTTCACTTCCCTTCACCACTTCCTAGGAAACCCTGCTCCTGAGACCTTTATCATCTTTTTAAAAATTACTTCTTAAAACATTCTTTTTGCTGTAAAATTAATTTAAAATCTAATCAGCTAAACAACAAAATGCTTTTCAAGAGGAGTGTGAATTTACGTGTGCGTCCCTGAGTCTTACAGCTTTTCCAGTTGAAATTTGATTTTTGTTTAAAAAATAATATTCTGATTTGAATAAATGTCTACTATACACAAGTGAAATTCAAAAAACTCAGAAGTTTTGACAAATATACACAGCAAATTCACCAAAGTCAAGGTTTAATTTTCAGTTACAGCAGACTAAGATTTTTTTTCCCTCAGTAAAAGGTAAATTACTTTAGCCAAGGATTCTGTCTCAGCCTACCTGTGCTTTGCATCTTTGGCAGTTGGTTTCCCTCATCCATGTGTCAGTGCCAAGAATAAGTCTTAAGAAAGAATGAATGATATGTTACGTTATATTAATGTCAAATTTTGGGTATTTTTTGTGAAGCACTTTGATTATTGCAAGTTTTTAAAACAGATTGAATTTTCTGTTGCTTATTCTTCCCAAAAGGAATATATTCATCGTGTTGGTAGAACTGCCAGAGGCATAAATGGGAGAGGTCATGCTCTGCTCATTTTACGACCAGAAGAACTGGGCTTTCTACGATACCTAAAACAAGCCAGGGTAAACTTGTGTCTACATTTTAATGGGGTTTTTTGTTTGTTTATTGTGTGTCAGGTTTTTAAATTTAAAAACTTTTTTACTATTCAAAGATCAATTTCAATATATTAAATTCCAAAAGAAGCGTAGCCTTCCCATAAATGTAACCATTTTAATATGATAGAGCTGGACAGAGTTTTTTTGTTGCTCTCCTTATGCTCTTGTTTTGCGACTTTTAAAGTGGTATAACTTCTGAAGCAAAAGTGGTAAAAGAAGGTGTCATACTGAGCATCTTTATTACTCCAGCTTAAAGGAAGTGATAATACTGTCATATTGATGTAAAGGCACTTTACAGATACAGCTGTGGTGTTAAAAAAGAAATCTTCTGTTATCTAGCAGGTCTTTTTGTCTTGGGTCTTAAACACATTCACTATTTACAGAGTGTAAATAATTTTGAAATTTCATTTCCTTTTTTGCTTTTAAGGTACCACTGAGTGAATTTGAATTTTCTTGGTCAAAAATTTCAGACATCCAGTCTCAGGTATGAAATGACTTTATACTACAATTACTTTGAATATTATATTTTAAATGGAGAATGTTACAGCCTATAACGACTGCAGTTCACAAATAGGTGTGCTTGTTTAGGAAAGTTCCTGTAAATGAGTACTGTGCAGGAAATCCTCCTACCCTCGATGACAGTAAAGCAAGAAAATATTTAGAAATTAAAGATGAATTTTAATATCTAGTACTAAATCGTCATCATTATACAGTACAAATTTGCTTTTAAGAATTGGTTTTTTACATTACATCACAAAATAACAAAAGGACAGTGATGCAAAATGACAGTGATGTCAACCTGCTTTCAGCTTTTGAACAAAATGTTCTTGTATGGCTTAGCAAATAGGGGTTTTGTTGGGTAATGTTTAGATTAATTGCGAGTAATGTATGTATTGTAAGATGATTTTCTCAGACTTCAGTGTGCAGAAATACACCCAGTACCAACACTTAGGAATGTTAGTATATAGTCCATATGTATTTTTAACTAGCTGGTGTTAATAAAGCCCAGCATCAGCTAAACCTGCTTTGTGCTCTGGTGCTACAGAAATAACCATGGAGCACAAAGTTGAGTGGAATAGCATAGATAGTTCTGTAGGTGTGAATTTCTGTTGTTGGTGAGTTCTGTGAATCACAGTTTTGATAAGAGATCTATGAAGTTTCTTTGCAGTAACTTAAATTGAAAATAGCAAGTACAAGAAGCTGGTCCTTACGTAGAGAGGTTCCTAATTAAGAATAGTCAGGAAATAATGGTGTCTAATGTAGCTTATTTTTAGTTTGCTGAATTGACATATGTTAATCATCAAACGAGACACACTGATTTAATGAGAATTGGGAACTTGGCCCACAACAAATCAAATATCTCAGTCTACACTAGTGTTATCTGCATTTTTGTCTTAGAATTAACACTTCTTATTTTACAATGCATTTGCACCATAACGGATAAGACTGTACAGAATTGCACGGAATCGTGGAGTTTAGACTTAAAAGTGTATTGTCGTTGTCCAGTAATTCTCAATACACATAGTTTCATGGTGTGGCTGCAGTTGTATTCTCCTTCTTAATTAACTTTTTTTTTATTATTTCTATAAATTTAATAGTTGCTGAGGCTTTGTTTGTAATGTAATTCAGCTTCAAGCTTTTTTGTCCCTCTGCTTGTTTATAAAAGCATTTGATACCTGTATGTGCACCCTGCTGTCACAGGGCAGTTTTGCTGAAGTGAATAGAGAATGTCATTGCCACTCACAGAGTAAACAATCTGCTGGAATAATATGTATGGACTTTACAGATATAATTGTTCGTGACTCTTGGTTGTTTTTTTTTTTCTCTGACCAGCTGGAAAAACTGATAGAGAAGAACTATTTCCTTCACAAGTCAGCCCAGGAGGCATACAAAGCTTACATTAGAGCTTATGACTCCCATTCTCTGAAGCAGATCTATAATGTCAATAATTTGGATCTTCCCAAAGTCAGCCTTTCATTTGGTTTTAAAGTTCCTCCGTTTGTTGACCTCAGTATCCTTTTACTGCGGTGTTTCAGAGTTGAATTTCTGCATTATAAGTGTTCTGTGCAACTTACTGAGATCCTGTGCTACCTCAGGTTCTGATGGTTTGTAGTTGTGGGGGTTTTTTTTGCTATTAACGATTGGAATCCATCATGCTCCCACAGTAGTTTATCAAAGAAAATGTTACATTGCACGTACTATAACTGCAAAAATTGCCTACAAGCATCTGTGTTTTGGTGCATGTCCATGCTGTGTGTGCCTCAATTGCTGTGGGGCAGCAGATACTGGAATGCACACGTGTTCCAAAGTACTGTTCTCCTCTGTGCAAAATTATTTTCATGGAAATGCGCACCCTTATGTTTCATAGTCGTGGAATATTGACATAGAGGGGCAAAAGCATGAAATAGAAGGCTGTATCTAGATTACTGTCAGACCTGGCAGTGGATGGAACTTGAAGCAATAGCACTTTGGACAACTGCAGGAGTATTTACAACCACAGGCATGTAGTTCTGGTTTCCTCTATAGTTTTGCAACTCAGCTTTTTGTTTAATGCTGGTATTTTTTTCCTCATTTTAATAACCCTTTCAAAACCCAAAAAAACAACATTCAAAATTATCCCTTTTTAAGTTCTTTAACCAATAAAACTTCAGATGTGAACAGCAACCATGGCAGAAGACTTCAGAAAAGAGGTGGAGGTGGAGGATTTGGTTACCAGAAGTCCAAGAGTGTCCACAAAGCGAAAATCTTCAAACACATCAGCAAGAAGTCAGACAATCGGCAGTTTTCTCGTTAGTCATCCAGTCATTAAAATGGCTGCTGGCATTGGAAGAGCCCACCTTGATCAACACCATCTGACAGTTACTTTCAGTTTAAACTGCTCCATTCACGTGTTTAGGTGGTTTTTTTCTGGGAACATCTTTTATTTCTAAGGTCAGGAAGACTCTTTGGAAGGGAGACTAAAGGATAATATGGCCAGCTAATTTTGCCATATTTAAGGAAGAAGCTCATTTAATTACTTAAAGTCAATACTACAGAGGTTTTTATTAAAGAAAGAAAAATTACTTTTAGGTTTTATAGAAGAACTTGCTTTACATTTACCCTTTTTTCTATGCACACCTCTGAAAATTGTTGGAGTGGTCAACATAAGGACATTACAACATAAGATAAAAAAAAGGTTTTGCTCACTTGAATCTTTGCAAGGGATTTTAGTGCTACAGAACTCTGCACTGGCCATCAAATATGCTGAAGGATATAGGAAGATTCCTTTAGAACAGAGTGTATGGATGAATAATTAAGGCCGTATGAGCTTGTGATTAATTTCAGACATGGTATCTTTATAACAAGTACAGTGTCCAAAATAATAAATCACCTTTTACACCACTTCTGGGACATACATAATACTCTTTTGATGTTGTGGTAGAATGGTAACATTCTAGTGCAATGTTTGGTTTTCCTTCATGTTCACTTTAAATCTGAAATTATCTACTGTGCTCTCTTATGAAATGCAAAAAGAATTAAGAAAAGCAGGTAACATAAACTGTACTTGACCCAGATAATGTTTTTTAAGATACTTCATAACCTTGATGCAGAGAAGGTTTGTAGTTGTGTCTTGTAAATTACAAAAGTGAATTCCTTTTAGTATATCAGATCAGTGGTGGGCAAAGTCAAAGGTGCTGCCATGGGACTGAGGGTGGAGAGAGTCAATATGTGAAAAAATGAAATGGGGTATAGATATACCAGGAGGGTATTTTGAAGGAAGAATATAAAAGACTGAAGTGGAAGAGGCTGGAATACACATTGCAAACGAAATGTGGAGGGTGCAAAAAGAATACAGAAGTTGGCAAAAGTAGAGTAACTGTATTACATATTATTTTCATCTCTGCTATTGTAGCAGTAGGTAACTGCTCATATGAGGCTGCAGTGGTGGTGGGCAAATGTTTAGAAAGTGTTCATGTGTCAAGGCAGGGAAAGACAAATGTCGCAGAATCCAGAAATCTGGACCCCGTGTGATTACAGTGAACCAGCTTTTAATTAGCATTTATAATGTAACTCGAGACTAGTTACAAAAGCACGAGTAGTTATTCCAATATAAATAGGACTGTTGTTTCTTAGGTCTTCTGAAGTAGTATGTCATATTTAAAACTATGATATGAGCATTGATGTATGGCCAAAAAAAATAAGTGAACTTTGTTTTCATCCTTAAAAAAAAAATAGATAATTTTTGGGGGGGAGAAATAATATCACCATTCTGTTGCCAGTGCTTCCAGCATTCAGAACTGAACATTGCCTGCTTTTCAATTTCTGTCTGTAGACTTGGACTTTTCAGGATTCTTAATTAACACTGGTCAGATCTTCAGAGCTTCTG
This sequence comes from Manacus candei, assembly GCF_025592945.1. Lineage (NCBI taxonomy): Eukaryota > Metazoa > Chordata > Aves > Passeriformes > Pipridae > Manacus > Manacus candei. The sequence goes on from NW_026138071.1 coordinate 97,759, forward strand.
ATACATCAAAATGTTTCAGTAGATTAATTTTGTCACATGGATTTGAATGTCTTGTGCTTCTAGGGTTGCATTGAAATGGCAAAATCTGCTCTGAAGGGTAAGCAGTGCTAAGAACATGATGCCTGTCTCATTGAGTTCTAATCTTTGATTCTGGGGTTTCTTATATATTTATAAATAATAGATGTTAAAATAGTTCTCATGCCTGGTTATTAGTGGCACATTTTAGGAGTTATCTCTGAGACCTACAGCCTCATACAGTTTAAGGCTTCTGTCTGTACTTGCCAGCTGTGTAGTCACAGCATGGGAATTAACTTACATTACAGCAAAAGAAACGCTGAGGGACTCATTAGATGAACTGCAAAATTAATTACTTGGAAAGAGATGTAAGCAAAGCTTTAGTAAACCACTGTGAAGATCAGAGCATGGTGATGTGGGGGAAAGCAGCCTGGCTGTGGTAGTGTGGAATATTTGTTTGGAACAGGTAAAAGAGCTGAGATGTTGGGCCCAGTCACCTGTCTGACCATGTGCTGCAGAGCCAGAACTGGTTGGGCTTGAAAATGCATTAAAATTCCTGCCACTTCCCTGTGTAGGCAAAAGCCTGCACTATGGAGAACTACTTTTATCTGTCAGTCATTTTGGGAACAGCAAGCTGACTGCTTTCCCAACAGTTCGAAAACCTCTACGTGCACCTAATTTTTTCTTTGGAAGAGCTGAGGTACTGTCTGATACATGGGAAACACTGACAAAACAGTGCTTTGGCATGAGACTGCACAATTCCTCCCTGGGATATTTGGGTTGCATTTTCTTATAGACCCTACTACAAAGAAACCTTTGAACCAATCTTACTTAGGAGATGAAAAGACTGGATACTATTACTCTAGAGTAATACCAGCTTACCCTAAAAAAAATTAAACACTGTTACTTAAACATTATAGATGTATGATGGCTGCACAGCCTGTGGTAACTACATAATTTGCTCTAATTTCCTGATCAAGCAGAAGAGAAATTCACGAGCTGAGACTAAGTGGGAGTTAAAAGAGAAAGGGCTTCAGCTTCCTGGCTTGTGCAGATGCAATTACCTTTCGCTTTGTTTATGAAATCAGAAAGGACAAATAGTTTCTGATGAAATATCATGTATGGGGCAGCATCTGTTCTACTGTGGGGTATTGCAAGAAGTGTAAAACATAGTCAAACTGATTGGAAATCCAGCATTTCCTTTGCAGCTTCCCCTGTTATCAATCTTGTGAGCAGTTAATAGACCTCAGCCCTCAGACTCTCAAGGCTTGTCTCATAACAGTGACCGATAGGTTGGGGACTAATATTGTGTGCCTTGAGAAATTGCCTCCTTTCTCTGAGAACCTTGACAAAGAAATTGGACTCTTTAAACCACTTAAGGGGGTCATCAAAACTGTCCTGCTTGAACTCAAAGATTTTTTTGACAGTTCTTGGAACAGGCCCATAAAGGAGAATTCCATTGCTGAGCTACTGTTCATAATCATGAAAGATCTTGTCATGATACGAGTTTCCTTTGCCATAACAAGGTATAGACAAGCACAAGACCAGTCAGAAAGTGTTGCCATCAAATTTTTCAGGGTGAATGTCACAGGTAAAGGGCACATTTATTGACGGTGTAGAGCAAGAATGCTTGAGAACTGGGTAAGATATTATCTGCCGAGGTCTGCTGTAAATAAAAAGTGTTTATGTTTTGGCAATAATTAGCCTTTTTGTTTGATGTATGAGTTGATGACTCAATTTAAGTAAGCTACCAAGCTCTAGATACTCAAATGATTTCCTTTCAAGCCAGTGATCTGAGGCTCAGGGGAAGCAAGCTCTCACAGGAAGAGTGAAAAGGGTCATGTGATTTTAAAAAATAACATTTTAGGAGAGGTCCCACTGTGAAGGAAAGCAGGGTGCTGACAAAACACAGCACAGCTCTGTGACTTTTGCTTGTAGTTCTACCACTGTCCTGTTTAGGAGACAGTTTTCCAGTTATTTCACCACCACCCCTCCCCCCAAACTTAGAAGGGATTTTACAGAGACCTAAAAACCTAACAACTAGAAAAGCCAGTTATTAGCCCTTGAAAGGTGGGTTGGTTGTTGGGGCTGGGTTTTATTTGAACTAAATTAATGCTGAAAGAAGCCTAGAAGCAAGGGGCTGGGCATAAAGAATAAAGTCTGTCACTGCTCTTGACTTTTGCTCTACCAGCTTGGTTTTCTTAGGATTTTATCTGCTTGGCTTGACAGGGGAATTCATGCAACTCTTTTTGATGCTTTTGTTTGTCCAGTGCTTTTAGATTTATAGATGATGTTGAGCCCTGACAATAGGAACCCAGCCTCCTGAACTGGAATGCTCTTAGCTTCTAAAAAATCTGCTTTCTTCCATCAAAATCATAAATACCATGATGTTGCTTCTGTCAAATCTCTTTATTGCACAGCCATGTGGGGAAGAGATTACATTTTTTTTTATCAGCCACCACGATAAACTTTTGATATGGAGTTGTGAGGAGAGGTAGAGGAAAGATGCCATTAAGAGAAGGGAAGACAAATGGAAAATTGGGGTGCTGTCTAGAAACACATTCACTTTGCTATATCTGTGTCATCCAGCTTAAGAACTGTATTCACTTTAAAGAAAAAAAAAAAGAAAAGAAAAAACCAAACTTGAGCATACTCTTCAATAGCAGTCCATCTTCCTAAACACTTTTGTAAGCTGCAACACTGAAAAACATAACCATCTACTATTTTAACCAGTTGGTCAAAATTTAAAAAAAAAAAAATTCATAGGCTCTGCAAAATCTTATATAACAGTACCAAAACTTCAAAACTATTTTGGCTGTCAGCTCAATGTGTTGAACCACCCAGGCTTTCTGAGCTCCTCTTTGAGTGGTTGCAATCACCTATGGATATTGAGAATTACAGGAATACCAGATATGTCACTCAGAACTAAGCCTAGATGTTCACTCATAGGGGCTGACAGACTATGTGAATTTGCAGGAGTTATTGGGTCTCTGGATAAATGTTCCTGATACATTATCACTTCTGATTTAAAGCACTTTCTGTATGGGAAAACAGAGGAGGAGGCAAGTTCTCCCTGGCACCTTTCTATCGTTATTAAGAAACCAGAGAAAGAATTTATGAAAGTACATAGTAACACTAGTACCTACAAAATGTGATTTGAGGGCATAAATGGAACCCTAAAATGACATTGCTAAAAAAACCAAACCAAACCAACCCCACCATAAAGCAACTTCATGGTTTTATAGAAATTGTATTCACTGATATCTTTGAATTCCTCTCTTTAAGTGTGGCAGAAGAAAAATTAGCAAAATGGTGTGTGGTACTAAAAGAGATAATTCTGTAATACTAGAAAAATAATCCTTTACCAGTACTAAGCCCTATTGCAGATGATCTGTAGCAAAACTGTATGAAGCTTTCAAAGGACTTTTCAATCTAAAACAAAAATGGAAAATAGTTCAGTGTAGTCCCTTTATAATGGTCTAAAAGTAATCTGCCTCTAACACATAAAAAAAACCTTCTGAAAAATGTAACATTAAATTTTATATATTTGCTATAAAAATACAGCATCACTTCACATAATGAGTTGAAATTCTGTTATCTGGATGAATCATCATCCTCCAAAGCTGTTCCTAAGCAGTATTCTGTTTTTGGAAGTGCTTGGAAACAGGGTGCTGTAACCAAGCTGGCCTGGGCAATTGCTGCCTGGTCAGGACAAACACTTCCTTAGCACAGCTGAGCAAAGGGGAGCTTGGGCAGGAATTATGAGGATGCAGGGAGGGTTAAGCCAAGTTAAGAACTTCCAGACTGACAGAAAAAAAAAAAAAGATTATGACAAGACTGAGTCTGAGGAGATTCATTTCAAGAGAGAGGGTTCTGTGGGTGATGTTTGGTAAAGTGATAAAGACAAGGAAATATGTTTTGCAATTCCTCGCCTCTGTCACAAGTCCTCTTCTCAGCAATTCTCAGGTACACAGGGAGAAGTGAGAACAGATGCAAAGGAAGATGTAAAGTATTTCTCCTCTAAGACTTACAAGCAGATTACTATTTCCACCCTTTTTTTGTTTTGCATCCCTCAGACTTCCCAGCCCACAAAGAACCAAACATCCAGATGGAAAGATGACGTTACTTGGTATTCACTGTTAATTCTATCACCCTTAGTCACATATTTGTTTGCTTATTTTAAGAGCAATGAAATGGTTGGTTACACACTGTCATACTCCACTGGAAAAAAAAAAACTATGAAGATTCAAACCGTAGTTTCTGAAGTCATTGAAAAGTATCAGTGAATGAAACAAAGGGGTTTCATTTTTTTCAGTTCACTTTGACATGGCAGCAGCTTATCATACTATAATTGTGCATAAAACTAAACTAGGTCCTCTTTTAGTTTCAGTAGAAGGAAAATGTTTTGGTTTTTTACTTTCTTAGGGTTTTTTTACCTATGTATTTTATCGTGTCATGTAATTTGTATTTGTTTTTCTGTTATTTAGAATAAGTCAATACGTGCAAGTCTCCTCATTTTTTTATAATTCCCTCCTTTTCAAAGCATACCCTGGTTTCTGAGACATTGTAAAGTGTTGCCATAGCAATCTTTGAGGAGTGCTAAGCCTTTGCAGTCACAGGACAAGACAGCAGTGGGGTAATTATCAAGAAAAAATAAACCCCTTGGAGACTTTATTCAAGCCTCTGTATTATAGGACTGGGTTATTTCAGCCAAGAGGGAGGAAAAAGTGGGAGATTTCAATGCATTTGATGTGTGAACTGGAATGTAACTCTCAGGATGTGGCACGTAATGTACACGTAATAAATAGGAGAAGAGGGATGGAGGACACGGCTTCTAGGAAAAGAAGATTTTGAGATCATCTGGGCTGCTTTAATGATGGTCTGCAACAAAAGGGTGAAAAACAGTAATCTGCTTGTAAGTCTAAGAGTAGGAATAGTCTGCAACCCGCCAAGGAAGTACCCTCACACAAGAAAAAGACAACCTCATTTGCTGCAGGAGCAGGAACCAATAGATCATATCCTGGCCCATTTGGGCCCCTAAACATGAAACTTTTGCAGTTAGTCTAAGTTTTGCTTGTTTGTATGCAGTCTTTCTTTAATAACCAAGTTAATTCACATTGTGACAAGATCCTTTTAGTCCTTAAGTTCACAGAATTGGACTGACAATTGTTGAAACATTTAGAAGTTAAAAGGCTTTTTTATCTGCTTGTTTCCCTGCCTGCTTTCATGTTTGGCTGCCTTTAAAATGAACGAAGTGTTGCTCAGTAATCCTTTCACTGGCATTTTAAAAGTGGCATTAACTAACAAAGTGAGACACAAATTAGAAAGGAGTGATATAAGGCAAAGCATGCAAAGCTGGTTGTGAAGCAGTCACATGCTGCCTGCCAAATTTTTAGCAGTGTCTAGCTGTCTCAGGTGCTGCTTTAGGCTTAACTTGCAGCAGTATTATGCAAAGCCTTTTTTTGACAAGCTCTGTCAGATTCTACCCGTTGGAAGCTCAAAGCAAAGGAAGCCCATTCAGCACTCAGAAGTCCTTTTCTCCTCATAATAAAAACTGGTAAGTGATGCAGATAGTCTTCTCTTTGCTGCTGGCTCACACTAGAACACGTGTCAGAATTACTGTAGGAAAGAACAGCGGAAATCATGTTTGCATTAAGGGCCTGAAAAAGGATTTATTTGCTTTATTATTCATCTGGTGAGTGAAGTGGCATCCAAAAGTTAACCAAGAAAACAGCCTGGTTATTCTGACTACAGTCATTGCCCTTAATTTCTGTAATATTTTATCACTGTTCCAGATTCTGAAGTTGGGGACCCCTGAGTAAGACAAGCTGGATTCTGCTTGCTGTGGGTAACACAGTGGTGCTGTGGGAGGTTTGTGTTTTGTCAAATGGTGCTATTTCTTCAGTGAATATGAATGCAAATGAAGAACATTGATTTGAGCAGCATTCATCTAGACAGGACCATTCTGACCCAGAAAATACTCCTTCTCTACCTCAACAATCATCAGCCCATCTCCTGCCCCCAAATTCTGCCCCACTACAGTTTGTGATGTAGGTGTGCTGCTATTTGCAAGGGAACAAACATCACTGACCTTCTTTGGTCTTATTTACAGATGCTCAATTTCTTCTAATCCCTTTGGATATCTCTCAACAGCACCATATGACCTGGTAAGGGAAAAGAGCCTGTGTTTTTCCACCAACTCACATTGAAATAGTCCTGATCACAGACAATGGGGAAACAGAGAGGGTGAAAATGCTGATAGTGGGTTGTAAAGGACCCCAGGAATGAAAGCAGGCTGGGATAAAGGATAACTCCCAAATACCTTAGATGTAATGCTTTAAACACACTTTAGATATAACACCCAGGTTGCTATACAATCCTGTCACAGTACTACAACTACGCCAAGTTGACTTGATGATCTTAAAGATCTTTTCCAATCTTAATGATTCTGTGATTTACTGAGGATGGTGAGACACTGGGACAGTTTGCCCAGAGAAGTTGTGGATGTCCAATTCCTAGAACTGTTCAAGGCCAGGTTGGATGAGGCTCAGAGCAACCTGGTCTAGTGGAAGGTGTCCCTGCCCATGGCAGGGGTTGGAACGAGATGATCTTTAGGGTCCCTTCCAACCCAAACCATCTGTGATTGTATATTCCATGATTTATTACTCAGGAAGTAAGAAATTGAATTGCTATATCTCCTTTATGCTACCACATTGTTAACTTCTATTACAGACTTTAAAAAAGTTTGTGTAATGGGTTTAAAATAATTTCTGGAACATCTTGAGTTTGGGGGGAGTTGGAGTAGGGGGTGTTCTGTCACCTCATGGAGGCTGTGGGGAGAAGGGGGTGTCTTGTCACTGCACAGGCTGTGGGGACACACAGACTGCTCCTGTCTGCTCAGCCCTAGTGAGGCCACACCGGCAGTGCTGTGAGCAGTTCTGGGCTCCTCAGGACAAGACAAGGAGCTACTGGAGAGAGTTCAGCAGAGGCCACAAAGATGATGAGAGGTCTGGAGCATCTCTCTTATGAGGAGAGACTTCAAGAGCTGGGCCTCTTTAGACTAGAGGAGACTGAGAGGGGATCTCATTAAATAAACATCCCAAAGGCGAGTGCCAAGAGGACGGTGCCAGACTCTGGTGGTGCTCAGCGACAGGACGAGGAGCAATGGCCTTAAACTAAAACACAAGAAGTTTCACCTCAACACAAGGAAGAACTTCTTTACGTTGAGGGTGGCAAAGCCCTGGAACAGCTGCCCAGGGGGGTTGTGGAGTCTCCCTCTCTGGAGACATTCCAGACCCACCTGGAGGCGTTCCTGTGTCCCTGCCTTGGTAGGGAGTTGGACTGCGTGATCTCCAGAGGTCCCTTCCAACCCTGACAATTCTGTGAGGAGAGGGTGTCCGGCCGCCTCCCGGGGACCGCGGGGCGATCCCGAGTGAGCCACCATCCCTCAAGGAGCGGCCGCCGCGGAGCGGCTCCGCCACCGCCCCCGGGGCGGCCGCTGGGGCGGGGCGGGAGCGGCGGTGCCGCCCTTCCTCCGTCCCTCCCTGTGCCTGCTCCTCGCCGCCGTCCCGCGGAGCCTCCTGCCCTCCTGCAGCCGCCCGGGATGGTTGTGAGGAGCGCCGGGCGGGAGCCGCGGGCTGCGCTGGGGCGGCGGCACATGGCGGGCGGGCGCTGAGGGGGGCGCCTCCCGGTGCGGGTTCCCGCCCGCCGGCAGCGGGGCTGGGGACTGTGCCGGCGGCCTGGGAAGGGGGAAGAGTGAGGGGTCGAACCCCGGTCCCGGGCATGGCGGAGACACTGAGCCCCTGCAGCCCACGGGGCCAGTGCCAGCCCGGCATGGGCGCCAACGCCTCGTCCGCCAACATGGACACCAACGCCTCCTCCTCGGCCGCCCCCGCGCTGATGGGCGGCAGCGCGTGGAGGGGCCGGGAGCCCTTCTCCATCTTCACCGTCCTCGTCCTGACCCTGCTGGTGCTCCTCACCGTGGCCACCTTCCTCTGGAACCTGCTGGTGCTGGCGACCATCCTGCGGGTGAAGGCCTTCCACCGGGTGCCCCACAACCTCGTGGCCTCCACGGCGGTGTCGGACGCGCTGGTGGCGGCGCTGGTGATGCCGCTGAGCCTGGTGAAGGAGCTTTCGGCCGGGCGGCGGTGGCGGCTGGGCCGGGAGCTGTGCCTCGTGTGGGTCAGCTTCGACGTGCTGTGCTGCACCGCCAGCATCTGGAATGTGACGGCCATCGCCCTGGACCGCTACTGGTCCATCACCCGCCACCTGCAGTACACGCTGCTCACCCGCCGCCGCATCTCCAACGTGATGATCGCGCTCACCTGGGTGCTCTCCGCCGCCATCTCCCTCGCCCCCCTCTTCGGCTGGGGCGAGACCTACAGCCCTGAGCAGGAGCGCTGCCAGGTCAGCCAGGACCCCTCCTATACCATCGTCTCCACCGGCGGGGCTTTCTACCTGCCCCTCTGCGTGGTGCTGTTCGTCTACTGGAAGATCTACAAGGCGTCGAAGTTCCATATGGGGGGCCGCAGGAGGAACGCCGTGGTGCCCCTGCCCGAGGCTGCCCAGGTAAGGGTGGGGATGGGGAGGAAAGCCCCTGCTCCCTCCCCCAGGCACCCGTGATCCTCCGTCTCATCTGTCCCAGCCGTCACTCCTGCGCTGGTGGTTTCGGCACAGTGAGAAGGCTGCCAGGTGTCCTGGGGGTCCCGCGGGAGTTTAACTCTTTTACAGACTGGACACTGTTACAGACTGGACGTGAGCAGTAATTAGCCAGTCAAAAAGCACCACTCTTGGAGAAGAGCTTTATTCTCATTGTTTCCTTGTGTGTCCTAAGAGTGAGAAACAGGTGCATTTACTGCCAGTCGGGAGAGCTATTTAAGAATATTCTCTTTGTTCTGAATTTGCCGTTCTTTGGGGTTTTTTTCCTCTTTATTTCCTTTTACAGTGTTAGTGGGGTAAGCAAAGACATAAACAGACATAAACAGATCCCTAAGTCTGGTAAGTAAGAGTAAATGCATGCATATTTTATCTACCAACACAGACTTTTTATCAGTATCTCAATACATGTCTCAATACATTTTAATAAGCAAATTATGCACTTCATTGATGTGCTTGGGCTATTTTTCCTTGAATACTGCTCACTACATAGTGTTAAAGCAATGAGCAATTAATTGTTTCTGGTTTAAAATAACCTCCTGTATTAAAAACCGTATCCTTCTTCTTATCCCAGAGATTGTCTGTAATCTCGCAGTGCCTTAGTGGCACTTAGTGTGGGAGGTCTCATTCATTTTGGGGACACACCTTGCTGACAGGAAAGCTGTCTCCCTTCAGAAGGGTTGGGGTTGGCTCCTTGTGTCCCGTAAGTCAGGCTCTCTGCATGATGATGCTGTCAACCATGCCATGGCACCAGAGTGCTTGGCAATACTCTCTATAAATTCTCCCTGCTTTCTGTCATATATTCTTACTCTCACTCCTGCCTGTGGAAAAGATTCTTTATGTTTTTGTGATTTCCTGTTGTACTCGCTAAGTCCAGTCCCTTCCCAATAGCAAAAGATGACCTGTATGGATGTCAGAGATATCTAAAGAGGCATGGAACATTTCTGTTCATTTTGGGCTAATCCTGCAGGGCCTCACTCCTCTAACTTTGATTTCGAGTCCTGGTAGGAAACACGTTATTATGGTCACAAATAGAAGTCTGTAGGTTGTGTCCCCAGATTCTTGTAAGAGATAACAGCACTGGTAATTATATGTGATTAGACTTGCAGATTTGGATTGTAATGTCTTGGAGATATTTTTAATATATATTGGTTAATTAAGGTGTCTTCTGTGCAAAAACATAAAATGTGTTAGAAAACTTGAGAATGTCTCCTCTAGAGGCATTCTTTTTTTTTTCCTACGATCTTCACCCCCTAGTTAGCACCAAATTTCTGTCCATATTGTTATAAGTATGAGGAATGTATTGCTTAGAGTTAATGTATAATATTTCCAATTACAAAAGCCAGCTGATCAGTTGTAGTGGTTCTGCATGCTGTGTCTTTTACATACACACATACTCACACAGGACTACTTGTTTGGCATCTAAAATTCTGGGAAGCTAAATGAACTGAGGCGTTGCTACTTGAGCCGATCTAGAGACATGTTGGTATGTCGGTTTTGGCAGAAAAAAGTCTGTCTCCTGCTTGTCATAGTTGTGTCTGCAGAAGCCCTAGCGTGAGCCCAGCATGGGTGGCAGGTGAGTGCTTTTTGCTGATGCAGTGTCTGGGAACTGGTTTAGGCTGTACTGACAGAAGAGCTCTGTCAGTGTGAGCTGACTCCCCATTTTGGAAGGGTTGCCAGCTGTTTACTCCTCACCTAAAGGAAGGGCTGATGCCCAGGTGTACACGTGCTCATTTAATGAACCCATGGATCAGGGGAGCTGGCATTCAGGATGCATTTCTTCTCAGTTTTCTTTCTAAGAGACTGAGACTTATTCGCTGAGTTTCATCCTGATCTTATTTAAGCTTATAAGCAGGATCCATCACATCCACAGGAAGAGTAGCAGTTTCCCAGTGAATTCTGGAGGGGAATCTTCAAACACAACATGAATGTTCCTTTGGCAAAACCCTTTTTTTTGTTTTAACCTGCAAACACAAGAATAACATTGCCAGGATATGTGGCAAACCTGGGGAGGTGATCCAGCATTGCTTTTCCACATGCAGAGGTGATCAAGCTGTCAGCGTCAGCCCTGTCCTTCTCTCTGATGGGGCAAATTCTGTTCCATATCTCTTGGTTTGCCCATCAGCTCACCCTAATTTACCATTTCTTTCTCCCTTAATGCCTCTCCTCCCTCTGCTTTCTTTCATCCCTTCCCTCTCTGAGAATGCTCACCTGTCATGCTCTCCCTGGCAACATTTTCCTTCTGTCACCCTTACTCTGGATGTGGATTGCCCTCTGCATGTATGACAGTTCTCACTTCAGGTGCCCTGCACTATCCGAGGAGCATTAGAGGGGTTTTTGGCAGAAGATGCCAAAGGCTGGAAGTGCTTCCCAGTCTGGAGGTGAGCAATAACAGCAGCAGTAACAGATCCCTGCTGGGAGAGACCTCAGTGTTGCACTCAGGAATTGGCTGTCAGGTAGTGCTGGATTGGAACTGTGCCCCATGGCTGAGGTATAACCAGCTGGTTAATTCTGGCAAGTTTAAGGAGGAAAAGGTTTGAGTTCGTAGTGCTGATGGACCAGTAGAGATGCCTTGAAGAAACAGATGCACCAAGTAGAACAGTGATGGTGAGATATATATATCTATATCTATGTGTGGGTGTGTATGTATATGTATATTTATAGTTACCAAGTAACTATTTTAAGTAACTTTTTGGTTAAAATCATACTTGTGTTTTTGAAAACCTTCCAAAAAATCCAGGTGAGGGATATGGACATGAAACACCTAGGGTGCTTCTAATTTTAATGAGAGCTTGTTTCTTGCCTTCCCTTGAAACAAAAAAAAATTGCAGAATTGGGATCCTAAATTAAGCTGAGGCTCTTATAATTGTTTGCTTGCTAGTTATGAAACTCCTTAAAAAATGAATTCTGCAGGCAATATTGATGTGGGTGATCCTTGTAAAAAACCTAGTGACATACCGTCACTGACAGAGAACTATGCTCTGTCACACCTTCTTGACAGCAGGTAATAATTTTCTCTCTAAAGAGTCCAGTTGAAATAAATGAAACTGCTTGAAAAGCAGCAGGTACTGCTGGATAATGCCCTTTTAAATCAATGAAGTCCCTTGTAGCTTTGCCCAGGAAAACCATGGATGACAGAATCTGAATGTCTGGATTACTTACAAGTAGCAATTGCAGAGTCAGGATTAAATTTCTATGTGAGGAGTTAAAAATAAAGTTCCATTGATGGTTGGGTGTTTTTTAGTTGTTGTTTTGTTTTTTTCCTTTTTCCCTCTTGAAGTACTTGTATAAAAAATGAGGCATGATCCAAACCTTACTGTTCTGTGAGAGTCCTTCCCACTTTACACAGTATCAGGCCCAGAGCTCAAGCAATGCAATGTTATTCTTCACCTTGGCCTCCTCCAACTCACAATGTGGGAGAGAAAACAGATTTTCCTTCTCTGAAGGGGTCAGAGGCCTTCCATTTCTTATTTCTGCTTCTGACTGTACAAATAGAAAAGATGGGTCAGGAAATGAAGTTCAATTGTCTGGAAGAGTGGCAGCAAATGTCAGATAGAAGCAAGGTGAGGCAGGAAGCAAAGTGGAGTAGCTAGTGGTTTCCTGGCAGAAATACAGAGTTATTCCTGCTTGCAGCAAAAGAAAATCCTGTGAGAGAAAGCAGGTGTTTTTCTCCCTATCAAATGAACTGTTTGTCTTATTGGTGGAGCATCCAAGAAAGTGTAGATGTTCCTATATTTTGATCCTTTCCTGTGCATTTCAATTTCTTGTGTTCTTGTTCAAAGAGCAAGAAGTGCCAAAGCTGCACTGAGGTAATAATGACCTTTGCTGAATCACACTGAATTTGTGGTAGTAAGCCAGATTTGATTGAAGTTTACTGTTGTTTTGTTATTGCAGACCTTGGAAGTGCAGGACAAACACACAGATTACCTGCCACGAAGGACCAATGATAGCAATCATTAAAGCTATAAGGAACATTTTAAATCAAGGGATTTTGTCAGAAGCTCCTTGGTAGCATGTTTTCTATGACACTGCTAGGAACATAGGAATTGGGAACATACAGCTCTTGGAACATGTAGCCATTTAGTAGTAGTGATTCACTGGGGACAAACAAGTGAAGGGGCATTAAACTGTAACTGCTGATCAATGTACAGAAGAATAAATTCTGAAACTAAAACCAAACTCCTTTGTGTCTGTAGAAGAATTTGTACTTGAGATCTCATTTCCTTCATTTACTCTATTATTCTCCCTGGAAAGCAGTCATCTCTGTACTTCTCAGAGCCTGTTGTCCTGGAAATAACAGATTTCATGAATGCAGAGCCTAATTCTGGCCTCAGAGTAGCAGTCCCTTCATACCAGCTATTTCCCCACTGCTCCTGACTCGTAAATCCTGGAGCAGTGCCTGGGCAGATGGAAGGAAGTCAGTGCCCAAGGCATAGTGTGCTGCTGAACACTGAGTGAGAACAGTGTTCAACAGCGCAGAGATGCTCCCAGATGAGAGGTGGCCCTGCTATAACCCAAGCATCTCCATGGACTGCTTTAATTTACAGCCTGTGACCACCTTTTCTACTGCCACAGCCTGCTCATCAGCAGGCCTAAAACGAGCTTGTCCCTCATTTCATGTGGTGCAGGGATAATGGTCAGGTATTGTGGCTTATGTTAGAAATTGGAGTCATGCAAAGCCTCCAGGATTGGCACTGAGAACTGCAGATGTGGTATAGCCAGAGCTGTGTTTAGTTCAAGTAAATCACAACTGGCAGGGCTGGAAAGCAGCCACGTAATCTTTTGACCTGTGCTCTTGTTCAGACAAAGCCAAATTAAGGTGGATTACCCTGTGCCTGCATAGGGGAGGGAATCCTTCAGCACAGCTCCCCTGCCAGCACTGTGCACCCCAACAGGGCTTGCCTGCAGCAGGCTAATTTACCTTCCTTGGACTTTGCATGGGTTGCCTTGTAGAAAATGTCTGTAACAACGTGGTCTTGGGGGCTGATAGCAGTAGTAAAGATAATCTTACACCAACGAGGCCAGTGAGATGAGTCAGGTCTGCAGCAAATCATATAGAGAACAATAAAAATAAAATTAAAAAAAAAAAATGAAGTGATAATGAAAGGTTGGACTTCCCCAGCTTTGCACTCTGCACCGATACATATTTTCTTATGTGAATGGCACTTCTGATTAAATCTGTGTTTAACCTTAAAAGCCTGTTGGGCTCACTCCCTGAGGAACAAGCCCCCACAGGAGAGATGAGGTGCTGCAGGCCCTGCAGGAGGTGTGGATGGTGACTGGGCAGGGAGGGAACACTGGTGCCTTTCCAGGGCATTGAGCACAGGAGTGCTGAGCACAGGGCCTCGCTAGAAACCCTCTAAATTTGGGACCCCTTTGTGGTGGTACAAGCCAGGAGCACCTTGGCCAGGTCTGCCAAGAGCAGCGCTCCTGCTGGGGGCTGGCCCTTGGAGCAGTGTCCTGTGCTGGGAATGCCTGGGAGGCAGGTGTGGTGGGGGCTTCTACACAGCTCCCAGCTTGTCTGTTGAAGGCACAGACTGAAAGACCTCGCTGAGCAAGAATACTAGTTAACCTTTTCAAGAACATTTTCTGTATCCTTTTCAAAGGATTTCTTATGGAGAATTGAAGCAAAATATCTCCAGTCTACCACATGGTTACTTAATGGAAGGTTCCATGAGAGATGCCATTATTTTTCTTAAAGGACCTGACTACTGTTTTCTCTCTTATTAGTATTATAGCTGTTAATACAACATTGTTCAGAAGTCTCAGGCAAAACTAGTCAAAAAAACAAACTAAAAAAGAGCTGTGACAACAGAGAAAGTAGAAATTACTTAGGAAGATAACTGCTGTCCTGTAATTTATAAAACATATCATGATCTATTTTCACTTGCTGTTTAGTATTCAGAGGCTGGATCGAACAACCAGTGAAGTTTGTAAAAGCTCCTTTGACTTCAGTAGGAACTTGACCAGGCAGTAAATGCTGGCTTCATTAGGGAAAACACCTGAGGACTGTGATATTTTCTATCAAAATAAATAATTTTTTTTTAAGATATGTAATTAAGTGATAAAAGGGTTGCTGCTACTAAATTCTGCAATTGAGTCATAAGCCTTTTAAAACCTGAAGTAGCAAAAAGGCTCTGATTTGATGATGGCACACTGCAAGCTCTGTCTTTTGAGCAAGAGTTGAAGGTTAAGCATAGTACCAAACTGTGCCCAATGCTGTTGACAAAGTCCTTTGTATGGCTCTTCCCAAGAGGCACACCTATGTAACTATTCCTCAGGGCTGAGACGTAATCTTTCAGGGTTGCTTGTCACAAATTTGTCCTCGTGTCATACATTCATCCCCTTTTGCAGAGTGTGATTAAGGATGTGTAGAGCAAATCCTTCTGCAGACAAATGGTGTGATCCTTGCTACATGAGGGGTGTCCCATTTTAATTGTCAGAACAGATGTGATTTTCATTTTCCTCCATTATTTGCCTGCACCCATAATCTGCTGCTCTTACATTCTGCAGTCATGTCTCATGCCTGGGGGTGCAGACAGGGATATCCATCTTGAAGAGTGATTGTTTAGCCATTGCCAGTGCTTCCCTCTCTGAGTTGCCATGTTCATATTAAGTAGAGGCCCTCCATCTGTTATAAAGCTTGCACAAAGGTGGCACATGCGTGTGGAATATGTAGCTAATTTAACAACAAGCCACCCTTGGAATGATGTCAAAGTCTTGCAGTGCCTGTGGATTATCAATTAGGCAAATTTTAGAGCCTCATGTCACATCCTTAAACTGTTTCTTTTATGGCACTGTCCTCATAACTGTAGTGCCTAGAAAAACTTTAATATTGCAGATACTTTAATCTTCAGATTAAAATCACAGGGGAGTATCTTTTTCTGGTCAGACTCTAAGCACATTAATCACTTGTGCCCAGAACCTGTTTGCCACAGTCTCAGTGCATAGATGACTCTCCCATAGAGAGACAAGCAGACAAGAAGTGCTGTCGGCAACCTGGAGTAGCTGAAATGTACTCCTCTCTTGTGGAATTCTGCTGAAGCCAGAGTTTGAACTGAAGGCCAGCTGAAATGGTGCTTTTCTGGCAGTGGAGTATTTTTTGAGAGAATACAGAATCACAGAATGGTTGGGGTTGGGATGGACCTCTGGAGATCATGTAGTCCAACCCTTCTGCTACAGCAGTTCATCTAGAGCAGGTCTAAAGGACTCTGAAGGTCATGTACAGCATGAGTCTAGTGTAGGGATAGGCAGAAGGTGCATGGCTTTGTTAGCCTGCCTTAACAACCTGATTTCCCACTAGGTATCAAGGCATCCAATAAATGAACTGAAAAAGAATCCCACAACACACATGGCATCAGTTACTTTTTATTTAGCTCCATTTGTCAGTCACACTTGGCAGCTTTTCCAACATAATGAGAAGTCTGGTTACTTTGGCACTCAGGGGCATTTTCTTTCTTTTAACATGGAAGGAATGAAGTTGAGGCCTTTTGTGGTAGGTGCACAGATGTTGTGCTGTCACTTAGTAATAATACTTCACTCAAACAAACTGTCTTGGTAAGAAACTGTGTTTGCTTTTGTTTTGAGGTGAAGGAAGCTTCGCATGAACCACAGATGGTGTTTACAGCTCGTCATGCAGCTATCACTTTCCAGACAGATGGAGAAACATGGAGAGAACAGAAAGAGAAAAAGGCAGCTCTGATGGTTGGCATCTTAATTGGAGTTTTTGTACTGTGCTGGATCCCTTTCTTCATCACAGAATTAATAAGTCCCCTCTGTTCCTGCAACATCCCACCGGTCTGGAAAAGCATCTTTCTTTGGCTTGGCTACTCAAATTCTTTCTTTAATCCTCTAATTTATACAGCATTTAACAAAAATTACAACAATGCCTTCAAGAACCTTTTTGTAAAGCAGAGATAAAAGGGGACACAGAGGAGAAAATCATTCCTCTGTTGCATAATATAGAGATTTCTTGAGGGAAACATGCCTGTGATACATACAGGTTTCATGCACTAGAGCTACTCAAGGGGATTCAGGAACAATGAGAAAGAAGATGGAAGATGTTTGGATATAAACCAACTGACAGTTTACAGTTCCCCCTTGGAAATACATATGTGCTGCTCCAGGGTTTGGCAGAGAAGATGGAAGCAGTGAATACCTCCCGTCTGCTCTTGGAATCAACATGTGCTGAGGTCTAAAGCGAAGCACTGTGTGTGTGTCTGATACCATGACTGTCAAACCCAACACATCTGATCTCATCCAACCTACACGTGCCATCCTGGAGCTCTCTCATCATTAGCAAAGGCAACAGTGGGAGCTGCTAATTGAGCAATACCAAAATGTTTGTGACAGGGGCAGGATGCTGCTTCATTTCTGAGATTTATTTGGAAGGGAATAAACATGATGTATTCAATCAGTCGTTGAGTTGATGTGAAATTAAAATGGATGATTAAGCAGCTCAGAAACATGCCCTGATGATTGAGGGGCTGTGTGTGCTCTAGTAAGCAGTGCTTGATGGGCAGGCTTGGCTGTGTCCCCTGGAGTCCCCTGGGAGTGAAATTTTAGAGCCAAACGTAAAATTATTCAGAGCTCCCAAGGATGTGCTCTCACTCCTTTCACAGGAGGCATATCTAGCCTGGAGTTTTCACCTGTGTTGCACCCTTACTCTGCAGGGCTCAGGCTCTCCCTGTTTTATGAAACCCAGGTGAGCTCAAGATAGACCCCCAATACCTCCAAGTGAATGGGGACTGGATGCATTATTGTTTCATGCTACCATATAAGTGAGTGTGTCTGTGTTACAAACACCAAACATGCTGTTCAGTCACCAGGTTTGCTGGCAGCAGCGTGTGGCTGCTTGGCAGTGGTAGGTGAGTGTCTGCACCGTGTCTTGCACCATAAGTCTGCTCATCACCCTCCCTGATTGAAGCCCACAATTTGTCAGCTTGCATCAACTACCTCCTGCTAAAGAAAGGTGTTGATGCCATCGGATGTGACTCCCCAGACCCCAAAGTGACTCAAAACCAAGCCTTAAATTGTTATTCCAAGGTCTGACAAACACTCCTGTCCACCAATATATACATAAATAAATGAAGTATTTCCTTGCATACTGCAAAATCTATCTCACTCCATATTGTACCTCTAGTGGGTTTCACTTCCTACCCTGCCCCGAGGGGGAGAGCTGAGAGCATCTCTGAGTATTTCTTGCATGGCAGCTTTTTACTGATGGAGAGTCCTGGCACCCTCTTCCATTTCTTCCTAAAGCTTCCTTAAGTACTGTAAGGGCAAATCATCATAGCTCTTATGGAGCTGGGCAACATCACAGCTCCTTCAGAAGCTGAGGTTTAACCTTTCACACTGCCCTTCTCTGCCAGTCTTGTATTTTCTGCTGCTTAAGAAACCCTTTGGTTCAAAGCGTACCCTCAGGCAAACACAGACTGCACAGGGTGACTAAAAGTCAGGAATTTCAGCTCCAGCAGCCTGCACCACTGGCATCTCCATCTCACTGCAGCACATCACACTCAGCCTCATCTCTGACAGGTACTGACCCACGGGCATCGACACAGGTCCTGAGCATGAAACTCCTACCAAAGCCTTGGTATCCTGGCAGTCTCTCCAGGCAATGGCAGCTAGGTGTGTTTCCATAGCCAGGGACTGACGTCCTGGGCAGCCACGTCAGCGAGGTATTATCGAGTAGCTCGTGTGTTCTGAAAAATAAAAGAATGATGCAGCCTTTACTTCCTTAAATTTAAAGCAGAGTCAAACTTTAAAGAGTTAACTTTAAAGGTAATCTAGTGCATCTTAAAGTGATTCATGTACCTGGTGATGTCAAACTGAGCTTAGTGTCAGGTATACTGGCAACTTAGACCCAGGCATGTTCCTGCTCTTTTCTAAACAAGTGTTTTAAATAAATGCCATCAAAGCACACGTTCCTCCAGCTCCTGAAGTGAGCCTGGCTGTATCTCAGTAGCACAGTGTGTGGTGAGGTCAGGCACTGCTGTACTTCACAGCTGCAGTGCTGTGACAGTGTGACCTGCTGTGCCTGTAGCCACAACCACCTGTGTGTCTTATGCTCCTGCAGATGGTGCTTCTCCTCTCAATTTCAGTGGAAATTCAGAAGTTTTAATAACCTAGAATTTCAGAGTTGTTAGATAGTGGCTCAGACTTAAATGCCAATTTAAATAACTTTCCCTTGTGACTCTCAACTTGCCTTGCATATGGAATAGCTACCATTTAAACTACTGTTTGGAGGCTTAATTAAACCAGAAGGAAGACACATATGTAAGAGACTGAAAGTTACCAAAAACCCACAGGCCTCATTCAGAACCATTCACAAATTTTTCAAGTCAATTGAATTTTTCATGTGAAAGAAAAACTTTAAAATCCAAACAGATGACATGGAAAGAAGAAATGAAGAGGTCATCTTGAGCTGGTGTTAAAAAGCATACAAATCTCCTGAAGTTTCTCATAATAGCACTTTTGCCAAATTTTAGTGCCTGTACCCCCTGTGCCTGGTAAGACAAGCGATTACTATCACACAAATCCAGTGCCGACCCTGCTGCACTGAAGTTAAGGCCCATCACAGTGTGTGGCTGCAGCAGCAGCAGTGATACTCATGTTCAAACTGTCCGTGCCAGCTGACCGGAGCAACACCTGGCTCCAGTTCTGGCACAGGAGCCCTTCCAAGAAACAACAGGTTGTGAAGGTAGATTTTACCATGGCTTGGCAGGTGGAACTTGGGAGAACACCACAGAGCTGTGAGGTCACTGTGCAGGTCAGTGCAGCTGCACAGTTGCACAGGTATTTGCTGCAGAAAGAGATGCAGCAGGGTGCCCTCAGCGAGTGGCAGAGCTGGGAGCAGGGCACTGACGCAGCACAACACAGCTCTCCGCCTCCTCAGGGATGAATTTAGCTTCCTTAGGAGGCGAGTCGGAGCCTCTGCAATTTTGCTGTGAGAAGTTCTGAAGATAACTAGCTGGTGCTCTGCCCGCCCAGGCATCTGTGACAGCAGCGAGCGCTACAGTGACAGCAACCAGCCGGCTTTGGATGCACCCAGAGGCGCCGAGGAGCAAGCGGGGCTTTCACTTCATTACAGTGGCTCTAGAAAGCTCTGAACAAAATCGACTTCCCACACTGGCACTGGCTCTAGATGCAGACTGCATTTAGGAGAGCAGCAGCACATGTTCAGGGTTTAAAATCCTGGGGTTTTAATGGCATGGAATCTGAGCTTAGTGCAGGGAAAAGAAATACGTTATCTGGAGGCCCGGCCTAACCTGCTGGGTGCTGCTTCCCACCCAAAGTCAGAAAAGGTGTTCCCATCCCCTGGCCTCCTGCACAGCAGGCCCAGAGCTTTACCCTCCCATTTGTGTACCAAACCCAGTGACCTGGTACAACAGGAGACTAACTGCTGGATAGTCATCAACCCTGATTAAAAAAATTTGGAACTGTGGATAATGTTCTATGTCCCTTGGTACTTTTATTTCTGCAATTAATTACTCTCATTATTAAATCTTGCAACTTTATTTTAATTGAAAAAAGAGTAAAATCAAGCATGCAAAGGATTCCTCTTTCTGGCACTTAAGCATTAGGGTTTAGATCTGACATTATTGCTGTGCAGTTATCCTGGGCTTCAGGATGGACCAAAGAAAATATTGAAAATACTACTCCCATATGAACTAAGATAAATGACACAGTATCTTGACTATCCAAATAGAAAAAAAAAAAAAAGCAGTTATTATAAAGGAGCATCATTTTGCAGAGCTTAGACATATGGTAATTTATTTCCCCAAATAGAAGCTGCCAATTTGGAGTACAGCAATCATCTCTGCTTGCACACAGTGGACTACTGGTTTTAAACTTTATTCCCTGACACTGAATGTGCTTCTAGAAAACCCCACTGGAGCCCATTGCTCAGCAGAAGGGCATTGCTGCCTCCTGCAGCAAGGCTCTGAGAACCCTGCAGCAGCTGTATTGAAACGAAGGCCTGTTTGTTGTGCTGTTGGAGTCCAGACTGTGCAGAAATGAAAAGGCTTTGGAACATGAACGTGAACAGAAAATGCTAATAACCCTCTATGCTCCTGTCTCCAGGAAACCTACATCCATGCTCCAGCCTCCACAACGGAAGCTCTTCGGTAATTCATCACTGTACTCAGGAGTTGCTGATCTTCCAGCCATTCTCCAGCCTCTGCTCCGGAGTTCACACCGGCTGCAGCCAGGGCTGTGCAGGCACTGCACGAATAAACAGGCTGGAGTTCGTATATTTTTAAGATAAGACTATCCTCAGAGTATGTCACCCACCACCCAAATGAGCAGGATTTGTGTATGGTCCTGTCATGTGTCTTACTTACAAGCCCAATTTAGGAAAGCTGCTCTAAGGGGGTGGGTGCCCTAGCCAAGCACAGCTCTCCAGCTGCCTGTTTTGCATGAGTGGCAGCAGCTACACAGAGGGGGACACACCCTTTCTCTCATGCAAGTAATTTTATGTTTCTAAAGAACTTTCTGCAGTCTATGTCCTGTGTGGCTGGGTGTGCCCATAGTGCCTCTGGAGAGTAAAGAGTGCATCGTGCCAATTTGCCACAGAGTAGAATGCTTTTGGTGTCATACATTTCCTCCCCATCAAACACTGGTTGACTGAGGAACCTACACACTAAGGTCATGCTTCAATAAGCAGATTTTGTCATAAAATAAAGAGGAACAAGGGAAGAACCCTTATAGAAAATACTGGTTACATTTAAAGTTGCCTTCAGAGATTTTCTTTATTGACGTGAGAGGTGACTAGGTGCAGTACTCCATTCGTTGTGATATACTGTAACAAAAAGATTGTCTGGATTTTGGCAACTGTGTGTCACTGATTCCACTCTCAAAAGATGCTTTACAAGTGCACTTGAGGAACTGCATTTAAAGAGAGCTGTCACCATCTAAGGTAAGTGTATGCCTGAATTTCAGAGACTGTCTCAGCTTCTGAAACAAAGGGCAGACTGACTTTCCAGCAGTTTATTCATCAGTATATCAAACTAATTACATTTATTGAAATGCAAATTAAAGCTCTGAAATGGCTCCAGCAAATAAAAAAAAGGAAGTTTTGCTGCAAGTCCTGTAAATGTTACTTTACAAGCCTGGTAACACCAAATGAATTCAGGGCACAACCTTCTTCTTTAAACAAAGAAATTCTGAGAAACTCTTACTCCTCCCTTGAAACCAGCTGAGATGAAGAATTAAGACAGATTCTCCTTGCTATTGGTTCCTCCCCGGTATCAGAGGAAATGGCACTCAACACATACAGCCTGTGTCAGAAGGCAAGGATCTATCCCCTTTTCATATCTCTCCAGCCTTTTTCTTCTCAGTTTCACAGGAGTCTTAAGGCAAAGATAAGTGTCCATCTGCCCTGGTTTCCATCTGTTTTAGAATCAGTTATAATCTGGACTCTGATTTATTCCCTATGAGCAGTAACTGCATCTTCACAAACCTCGGATTTATATCTTAGTCAAAATTACAAACTCTTAGCCAGAGCAATGGCTCTAACATTTTCATACTCCTCGTTGAAGTTTCCAGGTTACTGTGTTTGTAGCAGGTAAGCATAAAATTTAACCTTATACTGAACAAATAATCACATCATTTATTCTACATCCAAGTTCATTACTTATCCTACCTAGGAAATTTTGCTTGATGGCTAAAGCAATTTTGATGAAAATGGTAAAACCCAAATTGAAACATCCACTCAAGTTCTTTTTTTGAGAATTCCACAGTACAGAAATACAGCACAGTTTCAATTCTCAAACAGGTTTTCTTGTTGCCAAAGATGAATTATTTGATCTACAAACTAGAAAGAGCATAACAGTTTTTATAGAGGGCAAAGTTTGTAGATAAGAAATAACGTCACCTAGTATCAAAGCTGACTACAAAGTCTGCAAGTTTCCTTCTTTGAAGGAAATGCTGAATATAATTTTTTCCTTCTTTAAAGGGACTTGGAATCTGATTTTGCCTTCCTTTCTCACTAGCCCTGGGCAGACTGACTTTTTGAACAGATACAAGAGGAGCAGCCTGTGTCTGTTCAGTCCCTGACTCGTGTGGGAGAGCAAGGTACCAGTTGGCTCAGTAGAAAGGTTTTCTTTATGTTTGTGCTGAAGGAACAAGATGTCACAAAAACAGCATCTCATTTCACTACTGACACAATTCATCTTTTAAGGCACTTGTAACTTGAGAGCCTGGTAAAGCTCCTAAGGCAAGTTCCACCTTAAAGACACGATAGCAGAATGTCACTGGATTCCAAACATCCTTTATTTTATATTTGCTGCCATAGAAAGTAATTGAACAGCACTGTCATCAGGGTCATTGGGAAAAAGGAACATGGATTTCTTCTCCTGAAGATGTGACGTACATTAAGAAGTCAGTCCAAAATCCTGGTGTTAAGTACAAAAAGCAACTGTTTGAATTATAAAATACTGTATATACAGATATAAAAATGTTTCAGAAAGTGTCCCACAAAGTTTCTAAACTTTCAAGATCAAATCTTCAGCAGGGTAAGTAGGTGGTTGTCTTCAAAGGTGAGCATCAGTTCATTTGAGCACAATGTCTCAATCTTTATCTTCCTATATTACAGGTGACAGACTGATTTTCATCCCAGCCAGGGATAACATGGTAGTCCTAGTGATTAAGGTGTTTTTTCCTGGAGCTATTAATTTAACAAGCATACTCTCTATATATAAAAATGAAATTTCAAAGAAATTTATACAACAGCTAGACTTTATAAAAATATAGATCTATAATTTTACACCAGGACTTATCCAAGGTAAGTCTCCATTTTCTTATGTCTTAACCATTAGAAATTAATTTTTATCCTTTGGAATCCTATCTATGGCTAGACTGTAAATTAAAGTAATGTGAAGTTATTAGGTGGTGAAGCGAGTTTCAAGAATCTCATTCTGTGGGGGTTTTTTGGGTCAAAATTAACAAAATACTGCATTCTGCAGTGCTCGTCTTGTGGTACTGGACATATTACACAGTACATATCTACTTATTCCAGAATCTTGACCTAATTCAGTGTTAAAACCCAAATAAAAACCATCTCCACTGTTCTTACTGTGGGAAAAAAAAAAACAAACCCAAATCCAAATAAATAAAATTAGACAGTATTTCTATTTTGCTGTACTGTGTTAACTCTTTACTGTGTAGTGGAGGCAATAATGAATAATACAAGCCATGTGATGAGGGATTGTAAACTGAACACATACTGGAAAAAACAGACTTTTACAGTTGTGTGTATATATTTTTTTATATATATATCTATATATATACATCTACATTGCAGTTATAACTGTCACCTCACAAAAGAGATTCAATGGACTGAACAATCTTCTATAAATTTCCCTAGCTGGAGTTCTTCAGGAAGAACTGGCTTTCAGCTTGGACAGCAGCATTTCATTCTTACGGCATTCCTGTGAACAGAAAGCAAACATAGGAGGAGGTAGTTGCTCTTTACTAGTTGTATCTCCACATCAACAAAACCAAATGCTTTTTTTTGTTTTGAAGGATCTCCAAAATCCAAAGTAGTCTGGAGTGAGCGATGAGCTGAAGATAATTCCTATTCATCCACAATGTTATTCCAGTGATCATACCCATTAAACTTTGACATGCAAGCCAAAAGGAACACTGCTTGACCATTCATCTAAAGTTGTAACAAGTAGCTAAAGCAAATCCAGCAATGGAAGAAAAATGGGTTAAAAATTAAATAAATAAACCTCCACCTAAGTTCTGCAACAAGGATGTAAAATTCTGTATGTCAAACAAGCAGCTGAACAGTCCCTGTCATTCTCCCAGAGCACATTGTCTGAAACAGGAAGAAACTGTCTCAGAACAAAGCAGGACAAATTACAGAAAGATATTTTTCCTCCAGCATCTGAAGCCAAATGACAATTTTGCCTGGCAGCACTCCTTTGTCATTCATTCTTATGGAGACAAGAATTAACAGAAGTACAAGATGATTAAAAGCTTGGGAAAGGCTGAATCAATGAAGTGTTAAACGGTGCTTTCACAGTCGTTAGACAACAAGGCTGGTTCCCAAAGGTATTTATAACTACCAAGAATCTGCACTTCCTCCTTATTCACACACATTCCCTCAACCCTCTTTGCTCCAGCAAAGAGACTGCTCATAAGTCTTCAAGAAATTCCACTCAGAACCCTAAATATGCATCTTGCTTGATAACAAATTATACTCCCTGTAACAGGGAGGGATGCCAATCTAGCAGTGAAAGAGGAATTGCCAGAATCAAGGGTCCAAGATTCACATGGAGATAACCACCAGGATACATCATGACCATGGTGTGATAAGCATCGTGGCAGGAAATCTCGTGCATATATTAGTGCACAAATCAAGTCAAAATGGGTCACTGAACATTTGACAGTTTTACATCAGCAAAAGTGCTCTTACCTCTTTAAATTCTTTCACTGTTTTGAAGTAAAGCCTCTGTTTCTCTAGAAGCTCTAAGTATTCATCATTCAACTGGTCTCTTCGCATTTTGTTTTCTTGCTTCTTCTTTTCCATCTGTTGGTGTGTAGGAAGGATAAGAGATCATACATTGTCCATGGAATACACACACAGATATCCTGCATAAGGAACAACTATCTATAAAACACAGTGGCAGACAGATGCCTCATAAATGATACCTAGAAACCTAGTGCTGAAGCCCCAGTAGCAGTGGCACTATAGATGGCATTTGGAAAGCAGCAAAATAGCCCCCAATGTTAGCAGAACAGTTTTGTCTTCTCTGAACCCGTCCTCGCCCACAAACCCTTTCACTTGCTATGTGGACACAACACACTCAGCAGTAAAGCTCAGCCATTTCTCAACCAGGTCAAAAAACCCATCTAAGTGGATTCAACAGGTGAGAGCTGCAACTAAGACAAGGGATGGTTGGGACTCTGAGGTGCTGCTGACCTTCTTCAGCAGCAGAGAGCAGCTCCCATGAGCTCCAACTGCCTGAGGTGCAGCTCTGACTGCACCCACACAATCCAGGTAGAGGACCTCTCCCTGAGTTCAGTGACATTTAGCTCAAGCATTTAAATCACTACACTGCCAATAACCAAGTTATGGGGTATAAGCTTCCTGTCAGGTGTTATAACACTTCTGTTCTACTCTGTTCATTAACATTTAGTGGTGAGAAGTTTCTTATCAATGTGAAAAGAGATAATACTTGTTAGCTGCTTGCTTTATTTGCACCTCACATAATGGATCTCTCCACACACAGTTATTATCAAAGAGGCTTTGCTGAAATAACTCCCAGGTTCTAGCAAAGAAAAGTGAGAGGAGTCTCAGACCTTCATTCGATTCTGTTTGATGCCTTCTACAATCTGCTCCATCTGCCGTAAAAACTGCTCACGAGAACCAGAAGATGCCATTGCTCTGGAAAGAAAAAAATGTAACAACTGACAGGGATGTGAGACACCGTGTCTCAGCTACAAGCTCAATGTACAAAGTGTCTTGTACATTTAGCCACATCCAAGAATTCTCATTGCTTAGTGCTCTGTGTAAAAATTCATCTTTGCAATCAGTGATTTCAGTAACAGTGCAGCTCTTCAGCTGCTATAAGCTACCAAAGAGAGGGGAACAGACACTGCGGAGCTCATCACAAGTGTTGTCCCTCTCAGTTCCTTGTTCTCATGTGCTGTACAGAAATAAATTGCAAATAACTAAATAAAAGCATAAATTTTTAAGAAAAAAATCACTGTTATGAATGTTAAGGAAGTTAGTAGAGGTCTAGGAAGTCAGAAAATATTCACTAAGCAATTTCAGGCCCTAACAGGGAAAGCCTAGAAATCATTTTAGACTTTAACATATCTTAAACAGAGCAAGAAAAAATAAACCAAGGAAAATGCAATCCCCCGTGCACACCCCCCCAAAAAGCCCCCAGTCCAAAGCCCAGCTGTCAATTACAATATTGGTTTCTATTGTCTGGACAAAAGAATCTCATCACCGAGCAAAACAGATCTACAATCCCTGCTTCAAAGGAAAACATCTGAAATAGTAAATTCCTGGGTTTTGTTGTAATTATTGTGTTGGATAACATAATAGGAAAAAAAAATTAAAAATAATTCTGATCAAATACAGAAGGTCACAAGTGTATAGAAGAAAGTAAAGAGATAATTACTCTGAAAAAAAAAGCTTAGAATTTCATAACAGAATTATAAAAAGATATAATAGGAAGAACTGTTTAAAACTACTAAATGGCCATCTCCTCCCCCATGACTCTCTTGAATTGAACTGCTGTGACAAAAATTCCTAATGGGCTTTTGTTTCTGAAATCAAAAAGATCCAGAGAAAAATAAACATTGGCTGCATCACAGACTGATATTTGACCATGAACTTCCAAGGGAACCATGATTTTACATAAGGACTTCACACTATATCAAAACCTTTAAATACAGAGTTGTTTTAAAATAAACATGCCTGAAACATGTCCCAGTCTGATGTTTTGTACATAATATAATAACCACAACTTCACAAAATGGAGGAAAAGATTTAAATTAATGCCAGGAAAATTATGACGGAATTTCCACATCTAAAGACTCAGATATTAAAAACATACGTTGGCTATAAAAGTCTGGGGAATCATAGACTTGGAATTACCTAACCGGCTTAATCAGAATTAATAAACTATTTTATAAACCAGTTTATGATTATAAAACTTTAACAAATTTTTAGTCTCTCTAACTGATGCCCACCACCATTCTTCCAACCAATTCTTTGCCACTATAAAGAGATAAAGGACCATTACTTACTGATGGAAGTTATCATGAATAGAATTTAGTAAGTTAACCTGTGAATTAGAAGAACAAAAAAGAAGAAAATATACATTTGTCTTTTCTGGTATGAGTTCTCACAGACAATAAGATGAAACTTAGTTCAAAAAATTGACTATAGAGATACTGCCCTGAAAAGCAGCCAGTTGTATGAAAATCATCATAAGCTTTCTTTCAGGACAAAACCCACGATTCTTCTGATTAGTAAAATCTATTTCAGTGGTGGAATCACAGGAAGCAGAAGTAGGTCTTGAATCACAAACGAAATTTTTAATTTCACTGACACTCAATGATATCACTGAGAATTTTCTAGCACGATGACTTCCCAAACTAAAGCCATATGGTAAAATGGCCTGTACACATGTCCAAAATGTGTTGAAACACATTAAAATACCTTATAGGTACTGGCCTAGTGTTCAACAGTGACTGTGCACAAGCACATCACAAATAAACAGAAAAAACCTCCACTCTGAGACTGGAACCACACACTGTATTGTGATGAAGTAGCTCCACACAATCCTGTGAAGACTCACCAAGCAGTGCAAGCACAACAGGTGAATTCCTGCCCTGCTTTCATCATGCAGATGAGTATTACAGGTTTCTGAACTGCATCATTACTTGCTTTGCTTATATGTACTTTACAGGATGCTAGAAGATGAACTTGCAAAAGGTACAGAATGGCATTTCACTAACAGTGCACTGACTCAACACAAAAATAGCAACAGCATCACAGGACTATTTTGTTGCTTGGTATAAACTCCTCCAACTAATTAAACTATATTCAATATATCCCATGTAACCACCTTTGATTTTTGTCTTGTTTTTTTATGTACTGCTGAGAATATCAAAATTCAGCAACTAGCAATTAATGTGATCTTTTCTCTTGGCTTTGAATATATCTTGCAAGTCTCCTGTGATTCAGCCTTCCAAGCAGTTTCTCCTTTTGATGAGTGTTTGAAGTGTTCTGCATTAAACAAACCCAAGTGTAGCAAACAGAATCACCTGCCCCACTGCTGTGGGAAGCTGAACCCATCTCTCCCAAATTTAAAACCTTCCACCTGGATGAGACAGCAATAAGCACATGCATGGCAGAATCTGCAGGTGTTCCTGACCTTCCCTTGGAAAATTTAAACAAACAAATTCTGAACAGACTCCAGAGCAAGTATATTCCAGAAATCTTTGTGAGGTACAGATGCCAAAGGCATCTTTTGTACATTACTAGACAATATTTAATTGGTGAAACCTCAGTTCTCATATTAAAAGCGACTCAAGGAAATCTCAGTGATATTATACATTTAACTAAGTTAAGATGGTATCAGAAGAACAGTCAGAATTCTCCCTGTGAACCCCCAAAAAGGCACTGATTTATTTTGACAAGAGTACTTCCAATTTATATATCAGTGAAATAAATCTGCTCTGTATTCTGTTGCCTGTTGTTTATGTGCCCATTTCAAAAACAATCTTGGCGTGCTTTTAAAATTTGCAGGCTTGCCCTCAAAACAAAAAAAAACAAATAAATCCGTATTAAACTCTAACCTAGGGGAGAAGTCAAAGTAATAAAAATTCTATAGCTGCTACTTAATGTAGTTTTTTTAAGTCTGGTATATGACTCTTCTGAATGGAAAAAATGAAAACTACCCAACAAGTAGATTAGAATCAGCTACTTAAGGGAAGGAAATGGTTGCTTATGATCTTTGAAACCAGAGATACAGTGTCTTTACACAGTCAAAAATTTGACCACTGCTGTCTGTCAAACTAAAATATATCTAAGTAATGCAAAACTCACTAATCTGTTCTTATTTCATCAGAATAAACAGAGAAGCCTGAAGAATCAAAACATAGTTTAAAAGTAAAGTCATAATTTTTGTCAACTCTTGACAACTCCTTTTTCTCCATCTTTACTGAAATCAGATGTTTTGTCATTGCCAAAAAAGAAAGCTGAAATCACTCACTTAAGTTATGCCTAACAAAGAGGTGAACCCTGTATGGCTGGGAGAGACAAAAACCAAGCTGCTTCCATGAAAACTACTGTTCTGATACAGTAAAATCACCAGTGGCTTCAGTGCAGACAGGCTCAGACCCTGAGACCTAACTCTGATGTTGCTGACAGCAGCTGGAATTTGCTCTCCAAAGTTATTTCCTGGAGCATTGGTTCATAATAAAAGATATTGACAAAAACGAGAAAAATAGGGCAATTTGGACCTGTGATAACATGACAGAGATATTTGCTAATCAAATGTTACTCACGTTTTGTGAACACAGCAAGTGGTTTAAACATGGTGTACTAACATCAATTCTCTTACAACACAGACCATTTCCCCTCCAAGATTAGAAATATTCCTATGAATCAGTTGTTCCATTTTTATTTACAAAGACTGGTAACTCTGCTATGACAGGACTGAATATGGCGAAAGCCAAGTAAAAACTTTTTATCTCATTCTCCACAGATGGAATATTTAGAAAACAGTAATAACAACTTCTTACCTCCTTTTCCAAATATACTTTCTTATCATCCAGTGTATTATAAAGAGTAAAAAACTGCTTCGTTTCTTTGTGAGTTGCTGAGACTGCAAACAAAAAAAAAAAGGAGTAGAATAATAAAAGAACATGAGGCAAAATGAAATCTGTAGAAATACTTCATAGGTTTTATATAACATACTTTCCACTATCAATAATGGAACACAGTCTTTAATACACTGTGGAAAGATGTTCCCTCTGAATGTAAATCTCAGTAGGGTTTCCAGCTATCATCTTTTATAAGGACAAACACAGTTCAGTGTCTAAATTAAGCCTCAAATGCTGACAGTCCTTTATGGCAACATATGTTGGCACCATCAGCCTGTCCATCCTTTCTTCTCCAGCTTTACTCTTACACCACACAGGTTCCTGTGCTGCTCACAGTGGCTCTGGCACAGCTGTGGTGTTGGAGAGGCACAGGCTGGGCAGGGACAGACAGACAATCTGATAGTACTGTGTGGGAATAAGGTGCATTAGACTATATACTTCCAGCTGCACAGGTGCAAGATGACCAACAAAGCTTTTTCTGTTTCAAAGCCTTTTTTATCTTCTTAGAATCTATTCATGGTGATAGAATTAAATAATATTTTCTAGTTTAGGTGTTTATAGTAGATGTTGGTCAGAGCTCAGTGGGGAAGGTAAGGCTCAGCCATGCCTTCCCTTTGGGCCTACAAGGTGATGCCTGATACTCAAATCTGCTGAGTGCTCTTCTTTTCTTCAATGCCTAAGAAAACCCAAGATATTTGTGATTCCCAAGGAAAGAGTTCAACACAGAAAGACAGTCAGCAGAAATCATTAATATATTAAGTACTGTCTAGAAACCAGAACCTGGAAAAAAATACATGGGTTAAAAAAGATAAACCTTGGTGAAATCATGCTCATTACATCACACTCTAAAGGCTAACCAACTGCCATCTTTAAATAATACCTTTATGGAACTAATACACTTGGCTAAGCTTTTCAACAGAACCATTTACAGACAGAATGACCTCCTTCCCACAGCACAACCTCACTGAAACTTCCAAAATTTTTTTAAAAAATTCCAGCTTTTGATTTGTACCATCCTCTTCTCCAGCTGAAGCTCAGGAGCAACCCACAGCCCAAAGTTGTATGTCTTAGTGACAGAAGTTCAGCAGTGGCTACTTCTGCAGTAGGAGATGCTTGGGATCAAAGAGCTTTGTCAGTGTCACAGTACAAATGTGACATGTTCTGCTCATGCCACAGCCTCAAGGAACACACTGAGTACCAGGAGCCTGGAAACACTGAGGAAATCAGAAAAGCCTGGCACAGGTCGACAAATTAGTAAGGGCTGTTCAGTATGTTCCACAAAGATTTTCCAAAAGGTAAAATCATGTTGCAGCATGAAAAACTGCAGAAACACAGGCAACAGGCTTATGTCAAGTGTGGTCTCTTAGTTAGTCCGGGTTTTGCAGAACTGTTGCCAAATGGAACCAAGGCTTTTCCCAAACCACTTCCTTTGTGCAGCTCTTTCTGTTCTTGCAGCAGCTCTGGTAGTCTAGATTTTTTATGGATTCCATGTACCAGCTGAGAAAACCTCTCAAGATTTCCACTGGGCAGAATGTTGTACCAAGTTATGAAGCCTTATGGGCACACACCAGAACCCGTGTAAGGTATGACAGACAAAGAAGAAGAGGAAGAAAGAGCCAATTGGCTCATTGATTCTCTTGAAGCCTCAGCTTAATGTTTTCAATGAAAGAGGCTCTGTTAGGTAAAAAATAAAGCACTGAACATTGGAACTGAAAAGCATTCTAGTACAAAAATCATAAAATCACTAAGGTTGGAAGTCATCGCTGAAGGCTCTTGTCCAACACCCCTTGGATCAAGGTTCAAAAAATCAACTCTGAAGGTCATCTGAATCTGGCTAAATGAAAAGCCTCTACATAACTCTAAAATTACCACAATTCACAGAAAGACTGGCTAGAGATTGTCAGCTCACTTTTCCAGAAGCTTAGCCTGTATGACACAAGTTGCCAACACGACTGAGCACTCTGTTATCCTGAGTTACTACACATTGTACTATAGAAAACAAAGTCCCATAAAATTCAAAGCATCTTAAATCTACCACAAGCTGCACAAGTCTCTTTGATTCCAATCTTTCTGTACTTCCTATATAAATGAAGCTCAATCATCTGAGCAGGTGGATGCTCTGACTAGAGACTGAATTAATGCAAGACAACAAAGTTCTTTGTAGCTGGACCTGATTAAATGAACTGCATGGCACAGCAAAGAGGGGGGAAGAAGTACTGGATTTTTACTGACATCTCTTCCATGTATTGAGTTAGACAACACACATGGAAGACAGCACATGACTGTGTCACTAGAGATGCCTCACCAGGGCAAAGGATCTGGATCACAGTTAGATAACCAGACTGGAACTGCTCAGCCCTCAAGAGCTTGGTTCACACACATATTTAATAAATGCAGAATATCTTTAAAACATTAGCTAGTTCTTTTTGGTAGACTTAGTTTATGCTAATATACAAGCTCATTAAATATATACCAGTAAGCACAGTGGTCTGTTACCAGTTTAATGAACAATTTTGAAATTTTATTCCATTTGCATGTTCCATACCATCCATGCACAGCAAACACACTCCTATCCAAAAATTCAACTGAGCACACTTCCCAATTTTATAACTTCTGATCGTAGAAGCTAAAGACAATTTGTACTCTTTTTCTACCAAGATACTGCAGGATTTTACTAATCAAAAATTAAAGAAAACAGTCCCTTCAAGAGACTGCCTTTTCTTTGTAGTTCTTGACACAGTTTGGTTTAGAATCAGATATTTCACTTCAATGAAAACAACGAATGCAATCTAATGGTAAGGTAAATTAATTAAACACAACTCAAACTTACAGCAATCTCATTTGTCAATGGTAAATTAAGGACTTTCTAAACACATTGGTCATTAACCTAAACGACAGAACCTGTTGCAGACAAAATTTACTCCAGAGATCTTGTGCATTGAGTTTCACCCTCAGGAAAATTCTTAAAGCCCAGCTTATAAAACCTTGAAAATATGGTGTAGAACACGAATACCAAAAGACCCTTAAAATACCACAAAATTATTAGTGTTGTTGTTACATGCCATATGCTCAAAATGCAACTGCCCTCCTTTCAGGGCTTTAGCCTTCAGCAGGATGTTCCTGCTTGATATACATACCCTGACTGTAAAGTTCAATAAATCTCTTCTGATACTGTGTGAGCTCAGCTCGGCTGGGTACTTCATCAATCTTGCGCTGTAAAATGGCTATTTCTCTGTTTCTTCGTGCCTGAATAGAAAGTTAGGAGGGGAGAAAACAAAGCCTCTTCTTGTTCTCTTCTTAAAATGGATGAAGCCCGCCCCCCCAGCAATACTTTGTTACTAAATAATTTATTTTAAAAAAGAAAAGCATTGGCTGAGGATCAATTTTCTTTTTGTAATTGATTTGTGGCAGAAGAACTTGTTAAAATTAGAACAATGAAGAGAAGTATTAGAAGTTACAAGAGAAGAAAAATGTCAACAATTTCATACAAGTAAATTCACAAAGAGTTACTCACCAGTAACAGCCGGATCTTTTGAAGTTTCTCTTTCTCAGCTTGGTACTGCTGTTCTATGATCTTATTCGGCTCCTAGAATTTGAGAACCCAAAGCAATTGTGTATTACAGTAGCATATAAGAGCTGTAGTGCAAAAATGGGCAGACTGGGTTTGTTTTCTGTTTTTCTCTATCTTCCATTTAACGGTGCCCATAATGACATCACCATTTGCTGTTTTAGGGTTTTTTTTAACAATAATTCATAATCTGTATTAAAAACCTGACACATCTACTGTAAGCAAGTGCATTTAGCTAGCTTTTAATTTTTGATATTTTAGTTTAAGATTTGTCAATAGTATTTGCACTACTTTCCAAGAGTCGCACTTTAAATATGAATCAGAAGATTGTCCGTACCCTTCGTCTGAGTGTTTATACTTTGATTCAGTGGTGGGTTTAAAAATAAACAAGGCATCAGGAGAGAACATAAATCCTCTGACCCATTCAATATTTCCTGGATTGTGGACTTCAAGGTAACTTTTTCTTGTTAAAAAATTTAAGGTTTAGGTTTACTTTCTAATTTTTTCATGCTGTGTTCAGAAGGACAGCAGCATCACAGAACTTCTGATCTACCTCATCTCAGAGGCATGAATGTATCAAATGTTTACCCATGGAAAATACAAATCATTCAAGCTTTTCCTTTTCTGTTCATTCATTATTCATTGCCATCACTCTGGATGCAGTTGTGTCAAAGCCTAACTTCTGACAGCTGCTCACAGCATGCAATGTACCGAGCCACTGAAAACTCCTGCTTTCATCCTTCAAATAAACCCACTTCTAACGAAAAAACAACCAAGCCAAACATGCTTTCTGAGGAAGAGCTGTTTCTGTCAGAGATATGCACAGCTCTTAATACCCAGAGATTCTTCTCTGGTACCATACAGAAAGAAGTAATGCACAAAAGAACAAAGATGCACAAAAGCATCACTGAGTAGATCCCCATGGATCCTGCAAGAATAATCAAGAATGCTACAGCTGTTTCCAGAACAGGAATTATTTCTAGGATTATTAGCCTCATCTGTGCCTTTACCAGGGGGATATGGAATTTTTCAGATATTTCAGCAGATATTTTAATGCTTATGAGAATGTCACAAAAGTCAGAAGGACTTAAACCAACATTTCAAAACAAAATTTGTAAGTAAAAAACTTAGACATTTGCTATTACCTGTTCCTCCCCATCTTCCGCTGCTTCAGCTTTCAAATTCTCAATACTTTGTTGAAGTCTCTCCATTTCTTCCTGTAATACAAACAAAAAATGATGGGGATTTTAACTGAGACCCATTCTCTTAGCAGGGGAGAGCAGGGATCTTGCCAACCCCCACTAACAAAACTGCAGAGCTGACCACACATAGTTTGAACAACATTCCCTGCTTAAGGGTAAGGCATCCATTAATACTTATTACATTAAACTTTCTGCTTTTATCAAACACAGAAACAGATTTATTTTACTTGCAAATACACTAGATCTAGCTAAGACAGCTAATGAATGACATGGGCAGTGAAGCTGAAGAAGCAAAGCAATATTACAATAGCAGCAGAGTGACATGGGACTGTAAACATATGGCACTTGTAGAAATGAATGAACCTAAAGTTACTTGCAAGGAAGTTTCCATTACAATCCTTTAGAGCTTTCCAAAGGAGTACGTATGGAGAACATGAGGTTCTTATGCTCCATGTAGGCCTTAGGGCACTATTTGCTTCTTTTCATTCTATTAAATTACATCCACTATTGTTTGAATAGAAGGAAATGAAAACATTTCTCTCTGATCATATTTCTGGGCAGTCCATAAACACAGCAGTAAATAGGAAAGTGAAACAGCAATTAAGCAGTAAAACTGGAACACGTTCTGAAAACTGGAATAGCTCCATCTCAGTCTTGTCTCTTTTGGTGGGTTGCTCCACAGATAGGGGCCTTGATGAATACTCCTCTTTGGCACTTTGCCTCTCCTCAGGTCCCTGCTGGCTGCATTATCCAGGAAGAGATGATCCATTTCAGGCTGTGAATAGCACAGGTGGGTGCCTAGTACAGCCCAACCTCAAACTTACATTTTAGTATCCCTGTCAGCCCACCCCAGGTTGCTCTCAGCAGAATGGTGACGAGCAGGAGAAGAGTCAGAAGGGCCACAGCTTTGAGTAGCACAAGACAGATCTGGAGTCTAGGAACTGCCCTGTATTAAGGTCCGCCACATGAACTCAGCTGCCCTGGCAGCCCTCAGGGCAGGGGGCAGGTCCCTCCCTTTTGGTCACAGCCTTGCTGCAGATACAGAAACTGCCCATAATTCTGCTGCAAATCAAACTGGTGGCAATATTGAACATCAGCCTGAACTACCAGAACATGGGGGGTGGGGAGTGCGGGACAGATGACAGACAGCGACACACACAGCACAACAACAAATTAGGAAGAAGTACAATGCTTACTCACCAAGCTTTAAATTAATCCTTACATAAGACACTGGAACTTACCCTACAATGTGCTTTGAACTCTTGCTCCTGGCTTTTCAGGTTTTCATTCATGGCCACCAGCGCTCGCAGACTCTGTAATACGCTAAATTTGAAGATCCAGTAAATCATATTAGATTTTTAGTTTCTAATTTAAACAGATGGATAATTAACATATATTAGAACAAGCTTAGTTCTAAGTAAATTTCTAATAAAATCTAGGTAAATTGAAACCTCAAATACCACCACTGATATACCAAGGTCAAAATAAAGATGCAGTATTACACTGAGTATTTTGATGGCTTTGCTATGTTTTAACCTCATTACTGTGGAAGTTTTGAGAGACTCCTAATTAATTTATTTGAGATGAAGGCTTCAAATACGAACAAAATAATTCAAGAAGGCCTCAGCTACTTGTCAAATGTGTCTAGGGTTCTTCTGTTTTAAACACCTACAATTATCTTGAACTACAGACTGACACTTTTCATTCTGACTGAACACTATGGTAATGTTTTCCTGTCTTTGGAAAGCAAGCTGGAGAATTATTTAATTTTAAAATTTTAGTTATTTGTGTAGGTTGATAAAGGAAGAAACATTGAATGATTCATTTTAAAGTCATTATTTTTCAAAATTTCAAAGGTCATAAAGGAAGAAACTTACCTAGAATCTGCCTGGGCTTCTATTGTTTCTAAGGCTGCCAATTCCTTGTCCAGTTTTTCACTGTAACTCTTAACCTAAGGGTTGCAATTAATAATAAACTGAAATACACTTCCACACATGAGTCATGCTACTTAGCTTTCCCACACCATGGGATTAGTGAGTTAAGCTGGCAAACACCTTCACCATTTAATACATTCTTTCACACACAGAACTTCTTAAAAGTATTTCAGCTACAGTCAGCACACAGGAAAACAAACAAAGATTACCTCAGCTAATGTCTTTTTTGCTTCGGTACATTTTGCCTGCAGATCAGTACATTTAGCTTGCAACTGTTATGAAAGAGAAAGAAAAGATTTTGATTCTATATTCACACTAATTACACCTGTAATGCAGAACAGCAATATCTGAGCTGTTCATGACTGTCTCTTAAACAACAGGTCAACTATCACAGACAGTCTTTTCTTGTCAGCTATTCCGAGAGCATTTGATTGCAAGAATTCTGATTGAATATTTAATTAATGACAGCAACATTTACCACGTGACCTTCCAGATAAAGTCCCAGAATAAACAACAGATTGTACAAAATATATGGCAACAGAAGGGTAACTTATTGCACAGAACTCTGTGAAATTACTCGAACTTATTTAGCCTGGTTATACCAGCCTAGTTTCACACCAGGCTAAGAAGAGAGTCCCATTTTGTACTTCTCCAAATAAGTCAGGGTATACCACATGTCCATACCAAATAAGCAAGCTGGTTTATGGTTTTCTTTTGTGTAACTATGGAAAGTCTAATAAGAAGGTAGTTAGCAAAATGCCAGCGGATATTTCACTTGTAATAATTTACAGAGGCTAATTTTAGAAGAGCATCCTTCTTTAAAGTCCTTATGATTTAAGATAACATTGCCAATAGTAACAACAAAAACGGGCCATGCGTTACAAAAGTGGAGCAGAAGTGAGCAAACAAAAACCACACATGTAGCTCTGTTTCACTTCCCTTCATGCTGGTTTAGTTTGCTGTTCACAACACAGAGCTGTGATTTAATGCTCCACTCATTCCTTTCCAAAGCTTAATTTATATTAAAAAAAACCCTTTTTAATTGTTTTTCATAACTTTTCACCAATAATTCACCAATAGACTGGATTCTAACTAATTGAAAAAGTTTTAAGCCTGCAGTCCACATCTCATGAAAACTGACATAAAGATTAAAGAGCTATCTGTTATGAGAAATCCTGCCAAAACTTACTACACTATTGACGCTGGAACTCCATAAACATT
The DNA here is from genome assembly GCF_025592945.1 of Manacus candei. Taxonomy (NCBI): domain Eukaryota; kingdom Metazoa; phylum Chordata; class Aves; order Passeriformes; family Pipridae; genus Manacus; species Manacus candei. The sequence continues at coordinate 135,711 of NW_026138071.1, forward strand.
TTTAAAAAGGTGGGGTCTTGACTGTCACTGATTTCAAACACTGCCTTTGGCAAGTAGTAAGAGAAATTCAGCCAGGAAATTTTTACTTTACTAAAGTGATAAAAGGAGTATATTTGGCTAACAGCTGTCAGTACATTTTTTCCCCACGTATAAACAGCACTGAGACTGTTATGTACTGAAAACAAGCCACATAGAATTAAAGGGTCCTCAACTGTTAAAATGGCATGAAAAAAGACTTAGAAAATACTTAAGTTTTCCTGTGAATTGTGAAGTTTGTTTGGCAGTTCAAAGCAGATCCGTAATGAAGTAAGAACTCTACCAATTTTGTGTGGTTTACAACCAGGGTTCCTCCTCATCCTAAACTGCTTTCTGATTCTCAACAGCACATGGAAAACAAGCAAATACATTCATTCATATACCAGGGAAACTGGCAAAGGAAATTGCGTGCACAAGGCATGAAAACGTAATCCCCACAACATATATCTAGTTAACAGACATATTCTGTATTACTGATCCAGGAGCCAGACTATGCTCAAATTCTCTGGAATATCAGAGTCATCTGCTACAGACAAAATGCTTTTGAACACTTCAGTATATGAGGCTGCAGACAGACTTTGATGGATCCTTTCTGCTTTCCAGATCATAACTACACAACACAGGAGAGCTGCAAAAGCCACCCATGACTGCTGGGCTCACTTACCAGCCTCTCTTACTGTTCAACTAGGCAAGAAAGATCAAGGGAACAGCACGGCTGGAGAGCTGTGCTAGTGCACATCTGCACTTTTTGAAACCTGAGCTAGCTGTTGCCATTTCCTAGTGCCACTTCTCCTCCACAACTGTACCCAGGCTGTCCTCCTCAAAATTAAGCCTGAGCTAACTGCCCACAAGGGAATGCAAGGGCAATGTAGTGTTCTAGAAAATACACACCCTCAAACTGAGCATGCCTCCAGTATGACTACAGATGGAGAAAAACTACAGATGGTTGTGAGCTGTTGGACACAACCAAAACCTGTAGATTTGTAATTAGAACTCAATTAAACCTGAGCAAGTCTACCCTCTTTTATAACAGGACAGTGCTACATCATTGCCAATCATGACAACAAAGCTTCTTACCTGGAACAGGTTTGCTCAGAGCACATGCTGCAAGTGCCTGCATCTGTCTCCATTCTACAATATACACACACCCTACATCTCTGTGTCCCTTCACATGTACGTGTCCTACAGCCTTTGTGGTTTAAAAGAAGAGTTAAAGTGTGACACAAATGTACTGCAATGACTTGGGATACACCGAAATTCCCCACTTCTGAAATTCCAAACATCTCATTTTGTAATTTGTGTTTCTACTTCAGAAATTAACTTCAATCAAACACAGGAATCCACCAGGATTTAACTGTCTGTAAATCCATACTATGATTCTGAAAGCCCGACACTTCAGCCTATATTTAAATGCTAGGTAGTGTCAATACTTTTCTTACTGACAGCCATCATCCTGACAGGACACCAAAGTTATGTTTGACATAAACAGACATGGAAAATTCATATTACCAAAATGTTAAAAGAATATAAACTCAAGTAAAAAAACCCAAAACACAAACAACCTATATTTTATTTCATTATATAAAATAACGTCATAATTATAGTATATCATAATACTTTCTAATATTTGCCTCTAGAGTGAAGAAGAATTGTGATGGACATAGTTTGCATTCAAGATATAGTGAAAACAATAATTGTAGTGTTATTGACAATTAAAAAAATGCTATTTCTAACAGATAGGTATGCCAGAGGGCAACATGAACAGATATGCATCAGTTTAAGAAGAACAAAACTAGTTTGGCAAATTCCAGAGGAAATGCATTCTAATATTGACCAGTCAAAACACTGTCATACTCTACCCCTCAAAATTCTTCTTTTCTGCAAAATAAATCAAGAAGAACCTGCACCGGTTCTTAATAAAGCTTTTTATTAATTTGGAAAAAAGAAGCGAGAAATAAAGAACAGGATAGGCAATTAATCTTTCAAATGTGTTGTGCATAGGTTTATTTCTCCAGTTTTATTTAAACTTAGCATCACTTGAAAGTTAGTCAGAGACTTCAAGAAATGTTTCACAGCATATGCTTTACTTGAAGGAGATTTAAGCCTTCAATGGATAAACAACCTTTAAATAAAAGACACTATTGCACTGTTAAAGACTATTTTATTCTAATTTTATAAATAAATAAATGAGTTAAGTCTGTAAGTGGCTGAGCAGGAAGACTTAGAATCCAGTGCTTCCATAGCTATCCCATAGAAGGCAAGGCTTTCCAAGCTACCCTTCTTTTACCTCTGTTGTTTGTAGGACAGAACATAACACCGTCTCATAAAATGTCTCATACAGACACCTATCTATCAGAGCCCCTGTAACCCAACACTGAACAGATAAAACCAGTTAAGATGTAAGGTTAAGGCGTTACTGACAAGAGCAGAGCAAATCAAAACAAAAAGCAGATGAAGGCTGCTAAAGCAGTGCTGTACTTGACAGAGCATCACTCACAGGAGTCACCGGCAACTCTTTTTCCTCAAGTACTATTTATTTTTTTGGCAAGCTCTTCCAATTACTGACTCTGATGCAGTATGTTTTCATCAGATTCTGCAAGCTAAAGATGGCTCTGATTACAGCGGTATGCATAATTAAAAGCAGCATTTCAGTAATGACATAGCTTTTCCACTTACACTTTTCTGTGTTTAAATGGCAACAGTATAAGTAGGTTGAAATAGAGGAATAATGGAATACTTGCCCCTAGTTATAGATATTAAAAAAACATCACTCACAAATTCAAGAGCCTTTCCTTCCTTAAAAAAATGTGAAAATGAAAATTGAGTAGTAACTTGCAAAAACGTCCACAAACAAACCAGCAAAACCCCCACCTTGGTGAGACAAGCTGGTTCATATAAAGGACAGGAAGTGCTAAAAGTAATTTATAACATATTTTAGAGTAACTTCCTAAATTGTTTCTTAAAACTGTGAAAACAGCACATTCAACACTGTAGCTAACAAATCAAACAGTGATACTCTCTCTGTTTTTCCCTGAAAGACACGCAAAAAGAGGAAAAGCATGTTTTGATTAGCTAGCCCCCTCCTCACAGACAGGGCTACACAATTTTTTAATATAAAACCAGCCACATTTTCTTAGTTATAAATGTGCAAGCAAGACATTCAGAGACGCTGAAATGAATGTTCAGCATGACAAATTGCCGGTACAGAAGATAGCTTGCAAATCTTTTTTGGATAGCAACAACTTTGTGACCAACCACATTTATCAGAGTTTTCTTCTTTATTACACACACAATACTCACCTCTTCCAGGAGCTTGGTTTTTTGCAAAATCTGCTTGTTCAGAGATGCTACCTTCCTTCTGTGTTGTTGGGCAGCTCCAAGCCTTTCTGGTCGCTCCTCAGCTGAAAGCTCAGATTGCTAAAATAAACCATAACAACAGCCTTTTGGACCTCACAACATTGCTTTCTGCTTCTTCAGAAGCTCATGAAATACCAAAGTGGGACACATCTATGACTTTTCTTATCTAGAACTGCACCCCACTATCCAACAGAAAGAATGACTTACCAATTTTTCTCACACCAAGATAAGGAAGTAGCTGAACAATTGAATTATATTCCAAAATTTACAGGTAAAGTAAACTAAAAATTAAGTCAAGTGTCCTGGTACAGGTGGAAAATAATACAGTATATTAGAAGACAGACATAATTTTTTGGCATCAACATTACAGTTAAACCTGGTAGATTCCTTAAACAGAAAAAATATAAACATGCTAAAAACTACCTTAAGCCATGATATTTACTGAGCTTGTTGACTTGGAGATGCTCTACACCCCAGTAAGCAGATCCAGGACTTTCAAAGGCCTTGAACAATAGTGTATTTAGATTCTGAAATAGAGGCTTGGATGCATCTTGATGCTGAATGACAACAACATACTCAGTGTGGTAGATAAAACCCACTGAGTGGTAAATGTTTTTTGTGTGTGCACATGTACTGTTGACACCAGTCTTTGAGAACTACTCAATCCAGCCTGCAATGCCAAGGAAGTGTCTCATAAATACATAATGAAGACAGCAATCTGGATCCAGTCTCCTATTCTCTCTGAATAGTGAAAGCAAAGCTGACAGAAACATTCTTTACCAGAAATAACATTTATAATAGAAATTGTATATTTGCAGTAGACAAAAGAATGATTAAAATCCTGTGACAGCCTGATGTCTATGGGATTATTTGCCTAGAAATTATTTGTAACTTTAGAAAGTCCTCTGTTTTGGTAATTTGCTTCATGCACTCATACTTCTTTTTCTCAATTAATCCATTTTCCAATATTTCATTAGAAAACCAGTTAATTTTTAAGTACTTCAGGTGCTAATTTACAGTCTGTCAAAGACTTCAATACTAAGTGCTCTTTGAATAATCACCAAATATTGACAACCACTACAACGTATAATCACCCAAAATGCTGCAAGAAGTATGACATACTCTTCACTCATATTTGGTCCTGGTTCCACTTTAGGCATACAAGTAAACAGCTTAATTTTAAATGAAAATAAGAGGCAAAATCTGTCTTACTCTTCACCATTTTCTATGTTATTCAATTTGAAGAGCAGCTTAATGATTTGTTGTACTTTTACATCCACAACACAAAAAGACCAATTCTGACTTCTTAACCCAACAATTCACATATTTTCTCTCCCTTTGTCAGGAAAGGAAAAAATGCCTATAAGCAACACCTGTAACACAACTATTCAAGAAATACACACTCAGACTCACTTATTTTTCTCATTCTTTAGTCAAATCACATTCCCTCATCCTGTCATGCATTCCAAGATCCCATCTTTCTCACCATACATTCAGCATATCTTATATGCATAACATGCCAATTGAGAAAACTGGAAGTGCAAGAGAAAAAAACATGAGCTAAACCAGTCCAAGACTGATGTTTTCAAAAACAGTAAAACCCCATACAGTACAGTTTTGGTACAAAAAAAAAGGTCATGTGTTAAGAATGAACTGTTACAGCTTGCTTTTTGAAAATGGGAAATAACCATCAATATAATGCAGAGGTTTCTGCAGAGAAATCCTTCTGGTCTGCAAATGAAAAAGCCACGGATAAGCCTCATGCAGTCATAGTGGGCTAAGGATCCACTCTGCAGCAACACTATAAAGTTATTGAGGAATTAGGTTCCAAGTTGTGGAGAAAAATCCATCTTTCAGCACAGAAGGAAGACAGCACAAAGCATAAGAGCTAGTTTGCTTTCGACCTTGTTGTTGCCTGGAGCAGCAGCTGCCTTTTGAACACAGTTTAAGAAACCTGTATCTGAGCACTAATGTTTCTGACTGTTTAAGATTATCAATTTGCTACTCTATCTTGATATATGAACTTCAATTACACGTGAAAAAAAGGGATACATGGATACATCCTTCAACTTTTCTGTGAACACACATTATCCCCACCACTAACAAGTATAGATTCACTTCTGTATTCTTCCCTGTTTCCTGCAACTGCTCAATTGCTCTAAAAAGATTTAGCCAATTCAAATTAGTTGAACATGAAGTGTTATTAGCCTCATTTTGTATGATAGAATTTGATAAATTAAACCACATTATTAGTTACGCATGAGGATCACTAACCCATGGCAGCTCAAAAACTGGTAGCCAAAATACATGGTTAATTCTAGACTTTCAGAGCCTGTCTCCCACAGTTCATATGTAAAGCTTCTGCAATTAATGTTGTTCTTTATTATGAGACTCTCACACATATATGCTATAAACTAATAATTAAAGAATTCAAACATTACTCTATAGAACTTTACAAGGGTTTTAGAGTGTTTCCTCAAGCCAAAAAAATATAAAAATATCCAATTTATTATCTGCTTTGAACAACAAACCCTAACCAAACTAAAAGGTTAAAAATTTCATTGTATAATACTTCTACTGACTGTATAGGGAGCATAAAAGTTTTTGATATAGGATTCTAGAAATCCTAAAATATGTTGAGTCAACTTAAGATATAAGTAACTTGCAAACAGCACCTAAAACTCTTGAAGAGTATTCTCCTTTCAGGCATTTTTGAAGGAGGTAGTTTTGACACAGCACTACTCTACTTTTAGTCATTCTCTCACTTTACCAGGGAAGAAGGTTTTGCTCCTATTCTACTCCTAGCAAAATCACTTGTTATTGATCACTGTAGTTGTAAATTCTCAGTAAAATCAAAATAATTGAATAATAATTGAATAATTTGCCTTAGAAAGCTGGTGATGAATAGACAGATAAAAGCCATGTTAACGATTTTCTGTCAGTATTTTTAGAAAGTGAGGAATGATACCAAAATCCTCCCTCCAGTTTACTCAGTAAGTTAACACAGCAGCAGAATGGAGGGGCAAATGCAGAAAACTGTATGCATTGATCATCTGCAAAAATGCCTCTTGTAAGAAAGGTCCTGGCACATGGCAACATCAGATCTAGAATTTTGTTTGTCAGCTATCTTCACTGGGCCTGTGGATTCTATTAAGACTCTGGTAGACAAATAAGCACTGCTGCATTCCTCAGACTGGGTTTAGTTACAAGGGGTTAAAACTATTAACGTTATATCCAAACATTGCTGAAGCTTCAATAAACTGTTTGATAACATCCTTGATTCTTTTTCTGATGCATGAATATGTGCACAGAAATTTATTTTGTTTTATCACATCCAATAGTTTTGAAAAGTGATCTATTTTTGGTTTGACTCAAATCAGTTCTTACTTTCCAGAGTATTAATCATTGTTCTACTATAATAGTCAAGGTTCTGCTGCCTTCTCGCAGAACAGAAGAAATGTAACATTGAAATATGACCCTTGGGCTTCTGTTCTTCCAATTCTTTATAATAAAGAAAGGCCAGGAATTTGCTATAGACTCTGTTGAGCTATAGGGTTTATCTCCCAAATGGGAAAGGTCCATACCTCATATGTGTCAACAAAAGGGAAGAAATATGAGAAAACTATTGGACAAATAAGAGTGACCTATAACTCATATCTGGCAGTGATGTATTGTATGGATTAATTGCTTGAAGAGCCAGATTTTCTTTTCACATTACAGTAAAAACAATCACAGTTGAACACAATAAATGGGGCGAATGTGCACATTTAATTGCCTTGACTCCTTAAAGCAACAAAGGTTTGGGTTTGATGAGACAAGATTCAAAACTAGAGACCCAGGGGATGACAGAATTGGAGCCCAGTGCAAGCAAGATCTCAGTATATGAAAATCTGAGTGGAAGAGGAATAGATTTTTTTCTGAGCAGGCCCTCAGAACTGTATTTCTGTGCTAAACACTGAGCATTTTAAAATGTATTTAGAGTTTAGACCTGTAATTTGTATAGGTACCAACTCGGGTCCTTCTTCCTTCACAAAAACATTTAAGCAGCTGCTTAAACTCAAATTACTCATACATCTCTTTAAAATACTTCCCTGAATTCTGGCTTTGGTGCTATCCACAGCATAAATGAAGCAGCATGTTTCAAGAGAATTATGGCAATTAAACTGGAAGCTAAAGGCCTAAATTAACAAGCTATTGAACACAATGTGGTAAAACGAAATCAGGTGACACTTACCTTTTCAGCATATTCAGACACTATTTGCTTGATCTCATCTGACTGGAGTCCAACAATCTGGCCAACTGTGCTTGCTGTCAGTTTTCCCTGCAATTGTGTCAAGAATATGTTTGGAGTTTTGGAGCTGCCTGTACTTTTTACATGACAATTTCCACAAGCTCTAATTTTAACAGAAATTTATAAAATTTTTACACTGGGTAAAAATCTCTAATCAGAAGAAAAGTCCAGGAAACATTCCACCCCTCAAAGTCAACTTTGCTAATGGAAATTTCTCATTTAAAACCTTTCAGCAAATTTGAATTCAGATTTCAGAAACTTAATTTTGATTCTAATCTCTATACTGAATTCTACATTTGCAGTAATAAAACTCTAAGAATGCAGGCACGTGCAAGAATGCACCTTTCAAACTGCATGCTTGTATAAAAACAGTTTTCAAACAGAGCTGAATTCTACAATGGATTTCAGTAGAAAGCACGTCAATCAACTTGGAGAGCAGACTAATTACTGCCTTTGCTTTTGTGACTTCAGCATAAACAGAAACAATTTTTAACAACTGTATTTCTTCCTATTCCTCTCACCCAGAAATCAAAATATAAGGATTGACTACAAGTTCCATTATATCATTAAACACAACCAATTAAGAAAACAAGATACATACCCAGTATTACATATCCAGTATTTTCAGTATCTTAGACCAACATTGTTGTTTCTAACTATTTATCAGTGTATTGAAAAGCACCTTGAAAGGCACAGAATTTTCCTCCACTCTCCCCAGCAAAACAATTCCTCCTCTGCATAACGTCACAAGATGAATAAAGTAAGATCATACTGCATCTTGGGCAGCTGCACAGTGATGTCTTTCCTTTGAAATTCTCCTTATAGAAACCATTTGGAAGAGGCACTAATTTATATTGTTGTTACCATTTCAAGGCAACTGATGAATGCATCAGCCTCCTAAAAATTACTGTCTTTCTAATTCAACCATCTTTTATTGCACTCTCCTTATGAAAGTTCAAATGCAGTCATTCCAAGACTTCATACCTGAATCAGTAATCTGATTTTAGGAATAACTGCCACAATCAACCATAATTTAAACAAAGCTGTATCAGTTTTAAATGGTACTCACCTCTTCTGTTGCCATTGCAGCCATTCCAGTCATCAGAGTTTTAATGCGAAGCTAGAGTAAAATAGGAAGATTTATACGTAACAATTTAACTTCTATTATTTAGCTTTTTTCTGCCAGGGACACATCTATACAATCAGTATCATACAACATGTGTATTTTAATGCATGTAATGGGGCACTAAATCTATGAAAGTTAAAGAAGAGCTGGCTAAGAAAATTCCTTATAACAGTACACATTCCCTCAGATTATTCAGCTCCACTGTCAACCAAAACCCAAGCTTTTAAAAATGCTCCAATTCCAAAACAAAAATTGAGTTTTGGAGTATTAAACACCTACAAACATTTCTGTGCATCAGGTTTCATATTCTCCTGTGGGAAGCAAATGCCACTTCAACTAACCATGGAAATTTTCCTTCTTCCAGAGAACAACTGGGCAGTGATAACTGCTGCCCTCCCCCCAAGTTAGTAACATCCATGCCTACTATGTCTGTGGCACACCTCTTCAGCTGCCTGAAGGTCATCTTCATCACAAGACTCAGCTTTTCCTGCTGCTGCAAGCCCTGCAGGCAGCACCGCTTTTTTATCTTCAGCCTTTTAAAGAAAAAAATAAGACACGATTATATCTAGTTCCTGTTTTCTAAAGTGTTAAATAAGACGTCAAGGAGAAAACTGGAATGTAGCCGTTCTGTTTTCATGAATACATTTCAGCTACACTCCAAATCATGTCAGCTGAAACGTAAGGCTCCCTGATTTCTCACAAGTATTCCAGCTGTGTTTCTGGCTTCCTAGGGACACATTTGGTGCAAAGATTCCTTATCCCACAGCCTTCTGAGAGCTACCAACCTCAGAAGAAAACCAGCTATCCCAAAACATGATGTCTGCTACATAGCAGAAGGCTGAATTTTTTTTTTTACATAAATAATTTTTATAACTTAATACTGATATAATAAACACACAACATAAGAAGTGTAAAACTGCCTGGTTTAGTTAGAAGAACTCATACCACAAAATTAGTGACAGCTGGTGACAGATAGACTTGATTTCTAAGTCACTATTGCACCACTAACACGACTATTTCATTATCCACTTCTGCCTTACTGGAGACTCCCACAACAATCATGATGACCACCTAATATACAATATCCCAAAGTCAACAATGTTTTTGAAGAAAGAAAATTAACTCAATAAACATGACTGCAGCCTGGCAGCTACTCCGAGGGGAAAACAGCCATGCCTAGATTGGGAAACAGCTCTATTTATAAAATTTAAATGTGAAATTTGTATGTGGAATACTGAGATGATGAAGGGCAACCTTAATATAGTCAATGTATTGCTGAGTCCATGACAAGCTTAATGCATTTTTTTCATTATTTCTGTCTCTGATAAAAGCTTGTAGCCAAATTAATAGTAAATAGTAACACTGCACATACTCTGACAAGGACATTTTAAGATTTCATAATCATCAAAAGCAAGGATACTACTTTTCAAGAAGCCCAATGATTTATTTATGACATGGTATCATGTTTCTCTACCACATTTGATAACCTGTTTTGTAATAAATGTCTACAATATTTCTTACCAAGCTGAATGAGTCTTTAAAAAGAAAAAGAAAAACCCATTAATGATCACATTATGGAACACTTAGTCAAAAGATGCTTACTAAGCAGACAGGATATGTCACTACCTCACAGTAAAAACGGAACTAAAACAAACACAACACCCAACCCCTCTTTCTTTTAAACACGGAATACAGATTTTAAGTTCCAGTTAGCAGTTTTTTTAGAGAGGGTAATAATGGAAGTTACAGCTGTTTATGCTACTGTTTTCTTCTAAGATCTAAGAGTTACCAACACTCCAACAATGCAATTCTTGCCACTATTTGAGTATTTTAAATTAGTGGTTTTTTTACCTGTTCTGTTTTTCCTGCTTGTCTGCTAAATCCATATCTCCTAAAAGAACAATAGGGAACATGAAGGAAATAGATTGTTGTTTACAACTTTCACAAATACATTTCTATCAGTTTTCAACATAAGATATGCACCAACAGCCAGATTCATGTTAGTTTTTGGAATGTTTCAAGGTAACTAAATAAGCAAGTACTGGAGCATATTTACAGAATGATTTCAACTCCATCTACTCTTTCCATCACGATTTGCAAATCTTGACTCTTCATAAAATGCTGTCGTGTAAAGCTCATGAAAGGAAAAAGCAATGCCCTCTTTCCATTTGGAAGTTAATCCTGAGCTATTACACTATAGTCCATGTTACTGTTAAAAGGAAGGCACTCAAAATAGTGAGAACAAAAAATACAAACATCTATGGCTTTGGGGGGAGAAGAAGCCACAGAAGATACAAAATGTAATTCAAATGTCATTTGCACTCATTAAGTATGAAGAGCTCAGACAGCAGACAAGCTGTTCTTACCACTAAACTGTGAAAAGAAAAACTGGAAATAGAAACCTCAAATAGAAGCTCTGTAACTTCATTTTTTTGTGTTTGGAGAGCTCTCAGTAAACCAGAGGGGCTTTCAAAGATAATGGAAAAGTGAAAACCTTGGTAACTTGGACTTTGTATGGGAGTTTGCAAAAAGTAAAGACCAAACAATGACTCAGTCTCTTGATGTAACAGTCATATTAGAACTATAAAAAGAGGCAACAGCAACTTCAGCTCCTTTTCCCCTCACTTTCTGAGGGTTGCTTGCAAAAAGACAATATTGATTGACAGTACCTAGAAGGATCATGAATTTAAGCCACTTCTATAACACAAAGAACAACCATGTTAAAAAACATACCCTGCTAAAAGCACAAAGTCTGAACTTGGGCTCCCATTGTACAAAAAACAGTTCACACGTATAAGGACTGTCCAGTCCCCAGAGAACTTACAGGATAAGCAAACAAAATATGAAACCAAACAGGAGTACATTTCACATAGTTCATTTCTGAAGTAGTATGAAAAAACCCATCACAATCTGAATTTTATATGTAATGCTTATAGTACACACAACACAAACCCCAAGGAGAATTAAATGAAGCCTTTCACCTGCCATATTCCAGAAGTGTAGCATGAACCTTCGATTCCTCATCCAGCAGCTCCTCAGCTCCCTTCTGACGTTTGTATTTTCTCTGAGGTTTGTAAACCTCCTGTAAGACAGTGAATGGATTCAGAGCTCGTAAAAGGTTTTTCTAAAATAAATGATGAATTGTTATCTCAAGTGATATACACACTGTTTACTTTCCAACTCAATATACTTACCCAAATAAACATCCCTCACTTTGTCTTTTTGGAATTACATTATAAAATCTTACTGAATTCATTTCTAAACAATTTGCTATACGAATAAAACCTTTCCAGGTTTAAAACAAAAAAATAAGTGGATATTTAACAACAACACAATTTCTCAACCATCTCTTCTGTCATGTTTGAAAGAAGAGTCAAAAATAATACACTCAACATCTATTAAGATTATTTGGCTAATGTCAGTGTCTAGTAATGTTACCTCCTTTGTGAGTTAATTCTATTTGCAAATTCTGATTAGATAAATAAAAGCAATTATTTTTTACTCAATAATCACAGGTTACAACAGAATTAAAGCAGATTTTATTGGAACAAAAATACCTGAAGGAGTTTGTTAGCAAAATGATTCAATCTAATGCTATCCCAATGTGATCCAATAGCTGGACAACAGCCCATCAAATAAAACAAGGATTCACAAGTATTATTTTGTTCTCATAGAGTTGCTTTCAATTTAAAAACAAAAGGAAGAACATTTTTTGCTCGTTCTGACTTTCTATACAAGACAAACTATTATTTTCAACAAGCAGTTGCTGCACTATAACATTGAAACAGATTGAAAGCTATTTCAGCAAAGACAGGTAATCCCAAAGTGGAGATTTCAAACAAGTGAAAATTGACACTATTCCTTGGCAAGTTTCTGCTGAATTTGTCTGTTACCCTTTGCAATTTTTACTTCATTTCTAATCTTAATTTCTGTCATCTTTGCTTCCAGCTATTCAATCTTGCTACATTTTTGACTGTCACATGAAAAAGCTTTTTAAGACCAAGGATCTCCTGCAAAATGTACTTTCATACCTACAGAGAGGCAATGTAAGAAAAATAATTATAGCTTTCATGATGGCACTGTGTTTTATACCTTTGCTATATGAAGTGTAGGCATCATATCATAAACATTAGTCTTGGCATCAGGTAATTGAGTAGTTGAATGAAACCACTGCAAGATAACCTCAATTGACTAGACAGTCACCTTTCAGCAGCAGTAGTTCCTATTCCAATAACCATTACTGATATTTAATATTCCCTTTTCAAACCTTTAGGCCTGATCATGACCATAAATCTTGGTGTACTGACCCCTTGAGAAAAGAAGGGTAGGTCCTCAGACCAGAGTTGTAGTAATGAATTCAGACAACAAACTATTCTTTCACACTTGCTGATCCTCTTTTAGGAGAGCGAATTTCTCTTCCAGTTCCAATACATAATGATTTAAAGGTGACCTACAAAAGTACCTTCATCTAACAGCCACCTTCTCCTTCCAGTTCCTATGGATAGATAGAAAAGCTTCTGCACATTCTCCCTTGCAGATTCATTCTGTGTTCTTCTGGGCTGTACTTATGCTTTGATGCCTTAAGAGATCTCACGAACTAATCTTTTGTTAAGAAGATCAGGTGCCAGCTGTAGAAGACATGATCCTGACAGAGCTCATATCCTTAAGGAAGAGGTGTTTGTCTAATGATACCCTGAACAAATGGCAAAAACTTTATGTACCATGAAGGTGCACCTAAAAACAAGATAACTGAGCCAGAGGAGAAGATAGAATACAAATAATGGAACATAGAAATTAAGCCTTGAAACCACTTCTGTTTCTCAGCAACCACAGGGAACCCTTCATCACTGTTAATCAAATACCTTCTGTATATTTTTGAATGACACTGAAAATTCTAGGTACTGCTGTTCCATAAGAGCATTGTGATTACTTTGTTTCTGTCTCTTCTGTGACAAGGTCAATATCAGCCACTTGGATACAGACTCTTTAGTGCTATATAAAGACAGTGCAGGTAAAAAATGGACACACTTGAAAAACTAGGACAAGTATTCTGAAAATTGAAAATAAACAGAAGCCAAATGAATTTCAAGTGCTACTTGATAGAACTCACATTTGGAATTTGCTTTATCCCACAGGTTTGCATTCCTTCTCAATTTAAAAGGTTATACAGGTGCATAAACAATGCAATGATACCTACGTACAAGGGGAGCTAACTTGTAAAACAGAAAACATCTCAGTGGAAAGACAAAGTATTTCTGGGTGGAGTAAAAGACTCATTGTAAGTCGGATAATAATTAAAAAAACACAAATCAAACCATGGGGAACAATACTTAAGAGATTGTAACTGAAGTTTTCAAAGCAAGGGCAATTATTCAAATAGACTGACAAGGGATTTGCACTGGTCATCACCCGGAGATTTTCACAGCGACCTTATTCTACAAACACAGACTGTAACTCAACCACATCCATGAGGCTCAGCAGCACTCAGGTCACTAGTATAGAAAAACAACTATCTCCAAAATGTGACAAAAAAGTCAGATGACTTGTTTGGTCCATCATACAACCTCTCACACAGCTCATTACACCAGCAGTGGACACCTCCACCTGTGCATGAAGAGTTCAGATGCCTGGTAGAGCTACCTGAAATATCACTGGTTTTCTCTGCAGAGTAGGGTTTCACCATCTACTGAAGATCCCTGGAAATGTCCTAATCAAATCAAACCCAGATTTTTCATCCTTTCTCAAATGCTGGACTGGAATTTATCAAGATGGTCCAAAACAAACAGTAGCAAACTGGGGAGTCAGGAATGGTGAACTGATGGTCCCAAGTAAACAGGGAAACTAGAAAGCAAGGACAGAAACTCCAGGGATAGAAACTTCAGTTGCTAGCTAGGCAGCTGAATTTAGGTATGAGAGTGAGAGAGTCTAGATATGTTCCATGTCATTGTAGTATTCATGAACAAGCTTTCAAAAAATATAAACAAGCGGTTTATCCAAGAGTTAAAAGATCTGCACCTGAAGAGGGAGGGAGAACACAGGTGATACCACCTTTCCCAACCAACATCTGCCACTTGAAGAAAACATTTCTGAAGTAGAATGTGTACTTCTACAGCTAATTACAAGTAAAAAAGACAAGCATTGAAAAGCAGACATTTAAATTGAAGAGGTCATCACTATATCAATTAATTTCAAGATAAATAGTCCAACTGCTGATAGCTTCAAACAAACAGTCTATTGAGAGTTTAACAAACTGTAAGCTACTTGGTGAGTTTAGTTTGATAGTGAGGAATTCCACACTCTCTGGGCAGGCAGTTGATATGATTTCTCTACTCATATAGTGCACACCTAAAAGGTTTTCAATCTCATATATTGGCATTTGAGACCTGTTCTAAGAATGAACCTCAACATGTAACTTAATTGGTATCTTCTCGTGAGAAAAGCCAGGACTGGCTGCATTAAACAGAATTAACTACCACCATTCCATTACTAAAGCCACTTGTTTCTTGATCATGAAAAAGGAAAAATCTAACATACTTACAAAGATATCAGTAACCGTTTTGATCGCTTTCTCTTTCCTTTGCATAAATTCATCATCCTGAAAGACATTAATGGAGGTAATGAAAAAGACCAGAATGGAGATTAAATCTCAACCATTCTAATGATTCTGTGAAACCAAGCTGTCAAATAGTTTCTGAGTTGTCCAGTTATTTGGTGAAACATTAGTGATTTCTTGTAACACAGAAATGTAGTTGCTTCTGTCATCAGATGCTGGGTAGGTCTTTAAAACTGTATCCAGATTGGCAGTCCTGCTCTCTGCTTATACAGGACCTGACACAAATGCAATTCCAGCACACTACTGGGATCTCCAATCTTTACTACACTATAAAAAAATGAAGCAGTGATAGGCTTTATGTGGAAAAGAGAAAAGTACTCTCTACTGTTATTTTAGTTTCTAAGCATTAAAAATAATTTAAAAAACAACCAAAAAGCTAACCAAAAACCAAAAGCACAAACCCCAAAACAAAATCCAAACCATTTCAAGTTAGTAAAATCTGTCTATCCCAATAGCAGGGCCATCTACCTTTAATACTGTTACTAAGTTACGAGACAAACTTGGGTTCTAGGTGTTAAATTTGGAATTAATAGAACTGAGTTCTGCACTACAGGCACATATCCAAGCTCATTCCACCCCTCCTCCTATACATAGGAAACAAAACAAAATGATAGCAAAAGCAACTCTGGTGTATTGTGCTGATTTCAGAGCTGTGAAGCTGGTACTGCACCTGAGCATTTGACACATCATAACAGAAACAGGAACTGGCTTCATCGTACCTCTGGCAGCCTGTGAGTTTTTTGAAACTGTGATATAGAGTAAGAACGGACATAGTCTCCCATTTCTTCCCTTGTTTCTATTGCACGTTTCACCAGCCACTGAAAAAAAAAATAATTATCAGTTGAAAGAAGAAGAGTAACAGCAGCAAACAACAAACTGCTGCATAATTATTTTTAATACATGATAAAAGCTAAAAGCACATTTTAAGCACAGAAACAAGAACAAGTGATTTTTTTATTTGTAAACATGGTAACCCAGGGACCTAATCCTAACAAAGTGATTCAGTATAAGCTATTTTATAAACTTCAAATTTCTTCTTCTTCTGTGCATATGATTCTTTTATGAAATTTTCCTACTATAGATCTCTGTTATAAAAAACTACAGCTCCACTGTGAAAAGATGTATCTTCAAGCCTATGAAGTGCTCATGAAGAACCACATGCCTGCGTAAGAAAAAAAGACTTCTGACATTTATAAGACCACACAAAAAGCCACAAAATATTGAAGTACATTTTAAACAATGTTGGAGAAGATAAATCCTGCTGGCTGTTGACAGCCCGTGCAGGAGGTCACATAAGAGATGAGATCAATCTTGGGATCCAAGTTTGAACCAGCAACTGTTTCCTGTGCTATAACCATGAACCCCTGGAAAGCAAGGGGAAGATGATGACAACGAGAGATGAAAATGCAATCTATTAATTACAAAGTACATCTCAACACAAGTTTGTGTACATACTTTTGTCTGTGAACATAAGCACAATTTACTAGGAAGAACAGCGACATTTCTGCCCACTGGAATATTTGTTATGGGAATTCTTTTAAAATTATTTTTTTAAAGTTCTGCTACAGTCTGTGGCAGTGAGCCAACTCAACCTAATTTCTTCCTGTTGGGAAGGATTCATCTAAAATTTTCCTGTCGGGAAGGATTCATCTAAATTTTTCCTGTCAAGACCACCAGACTAGTTTACACAGTGCAAGAGGTATTGGGACACAATGCCAGGCAGAAGAGCAAGCTTTTTTATTAGTTGGGCACTGATTCGAGATTTACAGATGGCAAGTGGAATCCTGAATTTAACAGGGCACTGAATAAAGTGTCATTATCAAATACATAATTCCTACATGGTGTAGTCAGCATTTTACAGCTCTTGCATGGTCTTTTTCAGAACAGAGTATGCTGGTGACATCAGCAAGTTTTCTAGAAAGCCTGTCTTGTCTGGGATGAAATGAGGAACCCACAGTGTGTGGAGCAGGCAGAGTTTCACAGGAACCTGACAGAAAGCCACAATTTCTAAAAAAAGATCCTCTACAGACAAAAAACTAAGTCAATCAAGAAAGACTTCTTCAAGTATGGGTCAGCTATACCACCTACTGGCCAGCTACTGAGAACCACTGCTCTCAGAGAAACCCAGATTTCCTCCCTGCTTAGAATTAATGTTTCTCCTTTCCTGAGGTAATATCTCAAACCAGGATTTTGGATAAAGCAGGTCAGAGAAAAGAATACCTTGTGCTACAGTTCTTACAGCAGGAGTAATATTTTTCCTGTGAAAGAAGCCTAGTATTTAATAAACGTAACCATTCCTTGTCATCAAGTGACCAGGGAAAGAAATTCACCTGGATTGGATTTATTTTTTTTTTTGTGTGTAGGAAACAAGGAGTTCAGAAGTAAAAAGTCTTATTAACAAGATACAAACTTTCCACCTTAGGCAGCACCAGAACAGCTTGAAAGCTGTGTAACAGTAGCACACACCATGGAACGTTTTGTGGGGAGTGCAGTTAAGTGTGGTTTCGCTCAGGAGACTCCTACTAGAAGATAAGACAAAGCATCAAGATGTTTTCCCCACTTCTTACAAACCGGAACTTAGATTCCATTCTTGCTAAATTCCTTCAAAGGTAGGAGGTAGTGAGATATTTAATGAAAAAAAAAGCTTGCTTAACAGTCTTTATTTTCCCTATGTATCAAAGACATGTTCCTGTGTGCACATGAAAGGAAAATCAAAAACTGATAACAACATGCCAAGGATTCTCAAAATACCACAGGTAGCTGTGTACACTAACATCAAGTGTTAGCTTAAACCTTAATAAACTTGAGAACTATGCATATGCACATGCTTAGCTAGTGGTGCTTGTCAGAGCAATGCATTTTTCCATCCATACAGTTTTTAAGTGATAAGAATTAAGGATGTATTATGCTTAAAGAAACAATCCCAACTGCCTTGAGCCTTATTCACATTTGATTCACTATCTTCGTAACTTACAGTCTGTGCTTAAGCTTATGGAATAAGCAGGTATTCCACAAAAGGTAGAATCTGACTCCATTTCAAAGGATTTAGAGAATTTGATTTGCCGTCTTCTTAAATATGGATCAAATGATACTTAAGGATTCTATCATCCATAATGTCACTCCATTCTTAAAAACATTAAATTACTTCTCTGTGACTATTCATTTCAAAGTTAAACAAAGAGCCAAACAATAATACAAAGCTTTGCTAAATTTTTTATGCAAGTTTTATGGCCTTTTTCAGGAAACTACCAATACACCATAAAATTACTATTACCTGTATAACAGGAAATATATGAATGAAATCCAGTCCCTGGATCTGATGTGGCTCCAAACGATGAGGACACTTCATTTTTGGTAATACTGACACAATTTTTTCAGTTAAGGCACTATTATAAAACAACAAAAACACAGATGTGTTTTTCTTTTGTAAATTACAAATTATTTTTGCAAACACAGTTAAGTCCCCTCTAGTTGCTTCCACTGTACGCAGTTTTTCTATTTATAGTATTACACACAAACCTTCTAAATCTGCGTGTCTGGTCAGATGAAATACCCAGGTAAGATACATCTACAAACACCTTTGCATATTCTAGTATATGCCCACACTAGCTTTAAGAACAGTTATAATAAGAGATATGCACTTAAAAAGTACAGAATCAAATGTAAGGACTTAAAATTTGTTTGGTAGAACTCCCAAAACATACCTTGATGCTAGTCCTGAAACTTGATGGTTTTAAATATATATTGCACTTAAAAGCTAAGTACACAGTATACTTCACATAGTTTTCAAGTGAGTAAAACTGAATTTGCTGGTAACTATCTCATTCTAGAGCTCAGGTAGGATCTGGTAAAGTGAAAGGATTATCCTACCACAAGGGATTCATCTACAGAACCTTCATCCTGTTTCCACTAAATTCTTTATTTTAGGGCAAGGAATTTTTTTGCTGTAAGTGATGCCAAGTACATTTTTAAAGTAGGTGTCAGCACTGAGGATGAAAAATTTACTAGGAAAACCAAAGCTATTTCTCCATGAAGGAGAAAAAGTAACTGGTCCAGTACTGACCTCAGTGATATTTAGTACAGCCCAAATGGACAACTGATATTCTGGAAGAACAAAACGGGAGCAAGAGCTATGAGGCCAAAGCCTGGGAAAAGAGCCTGAAACGTTACACCTATTAAAGGGAAGTGGAGCACAATCAAAGCAAATGCAATTAAAACAAAAGTTTTATCCAATAGATGCAAGGTCCTCTCCTAATGTATGCCCGTGCTTATTTCAACCCAGCAATTAAATAACAGGACACCATCACAATGTCTTTGGAATAATACTGAGAAAACACAATTAACTTTTCCTTATCTTGAGAACACCACAGAAGCCCTGAGCCACCACCAATGCAAACATTACATGGACATCAAAACAGCCTATGCTTGTGTGATTCTGAACACTTCAGATTTACAAATAAATCATTGTTGCTGTTTTGGGAAAGGAGCCTGGTTTTTGTTTTGCCAGTTTTGCATCCAGTCAGCTGGAAAAATAACAGAACATTTTCAGGACAACTTAACTATTTCCTATCCTGCTGTTCTTAAGGATAACAACGATGGCAATTATAAAAACCTGGTGATTATAAAAATTATCACCACCATCTTCATTCCTAGCTTCTACTAAATTCCTTGCACTTGGTAATGCTTTATGTAGTTAGTAACCTATGAAAATTTGAGTGTCCCCGAGGGCAATGGCAATACCCACAAATCTTTACTTTTAAAAGTGTAACAGCCTTGCCAATGCTCAACGACTTTCAAGAAAACAGCACAGAGAAATGTTCTTTTCAACTACATTGAGCAAACAAGTCTCTTCATGTCACTGTAACTTGTCAGGCTATTCTTATTTTCTGCAAATTTTAATTGCTCTTTTATCACAGATATGCATGTGTTTGGAATGTGTTCCCTTTCTCAGCATAAAAAAAGTTTATAACCTCCCTAATACAGGAATTAGCTGGCTTATGAGCAAATTCCATGCATAAGAAATTAATCAAAACAGAGTTGTTTCATTGGGTCAGTCTGAGAAAGGAAATCTCCCACCCAGCATGGGGCAGGTAACTATTTTGGCAACAATGACATGCTTTAAATTCTGTTTGCTGATGCCTACAATTCCAACCCAGAACCATAAAGGAGAGTCAGAGGTTATTTACACAGCAGAACTGCAGACAGAGGGTACTCAGGAAAGGTCTTCTAATGTTGCACTCCAGTTTCCAGCAGCGTGGTCTCCCTCTGCCCTTTGTTTTGGCCTCTGCATCATCCCCTTGTGCCAGCACAAGCATCTGTGCAGCTGTGCAGAGAACTGGATCCAGGAATTCATTCATGTTAAAACTATTTTCTTTTTATTTTTTTTTTTAATAGGGTTTAATCAGGATCAGTTCCCAATCCAGTTCGGTGAGGAGCCACACATATCCCTACTAAGCAGTGAAAGCATTTAAGAGCATGGCAGCCCAGCGGGAATAGCACTGCCTTTTTTGAAATAAACTTCTTTCTGGTTTTAGAGTTTGTGGAACTACAGTCTGAGAAACCCAGAAACTTGTGCAATGTTTTGCAAACAGGCAGTCTTGAAAAGTAGGAAACTTGGACTGAAAATCTTTCTTAGAAACAGGCAAATAGCAGGTAACTTCCCCTTCCCCACCTGCTTCCTCTTTTTTAAGAAGAATTAAAATACCCCACTTGCCATTTAACCAACTTACATTTTTTGACCAATAGTAGAGTTTTCCTGAAATAATAAATCAACATCGATATCGAAGTTGCAAGTAGTGATACACCACGTCATGCCACCTACCACCTATCAAAGGAACAACAGCAGAGTTAGTTCCATTATAAACTGAAGAGGTAAAACCAAATACGTCTTACAGGTTGTAGTGTTCTCTCCATCCTCAGTATTCTCATGGAGAGACCAAAATAGATACCAGAACCATATCAACTTCTACATACAATACACATATACAAGAAAAAAAACAGCAGTTATTGATATTCTAAATTCCTCTCTCAGCTTCATTTAGCCTTAGATTTGAAACAGCTTTCAGAATAAAAAAAAAAAGAAGGATAAAACAAAGTATGTTTAACATACAACAGTATGTTAAATGTCATGATCTCTAAAAAGTGACCAGATTAAAATTTTATCAAGGATCATAATTTTTGCATTCATGTACTTACCTTTATACATACACATTTGATAGTACTATTCCTTGCTTGCTAAGGCAAGTGTTAGACACAGTACCAGCAATGGAAATCCTCAGCTCTACAGAAATCTCTATTTCAGGCCCTAATCTGACATATACTTAGGCATATTTAAACTCCTGAGCCATTTCGTCAACTTTATATAAATATTTAAAGACAACCTTGCATAAACATAGGCAAGATAACCTAAAATATATGCAAAGGCAAAGAACAGGAAAGGGATTAAAATATGGAGTAACTCACCAATATCACCCAGCAAATTGGGAACCTTGTTCTAGACAAGGTTTCTGACACATCACCCGTCCCACATTCCCCTGTGAAACAGTTAACCTCCAGAATCCCTTCTGCACTAGCACCTTGAGCATTTGCAATAGCAATGCTCCTTTTTGTGAGGTTGGGCATTGTCGTAAAATGATACCTTTGCAATTGTTCTTAGGTAAGTATGAACCTGACTTCTACACACAAACACAACAATGTTACATCCTAGGGCACTCTCTTTCAAACTACTCCGTGCCTGTGTGCACAGACTCCTGAGCAGCTACACTTAGCAATAGCAAGGAGTTTGGAGAAACTAAAATTGCATTGTAAAGCGAGGCTGTGCTATGATCAAAGAGCAGAAAACAGAAGCGTCCATTTCAAGGCTTCTGTAGTTGTGTGTTTTCAAACCTTGGTTTAGGAATTTCTCACAGAGTCAGCACTGAAACAACTCAGAAATCTCTCTTCAACCTGAACTTTGCTCACTGTCAGTATCACACACTTCCTGTCTGGGACAAAGAAAGGTTAACATATGTGACATTCTAAAGATATGTAAAAACAGCCCCAAAATAATCTCACATGGATAACTGTTCCATTCTTACACAGATACTTCCTCATTTCTCATTAACGAATACTTGCTTTTAAAATTACCAGGCTTTCTACAAGTATCAAATCTCATTATTCTAACTGCAGTTGAGAGAAGGGGGGAAATTCCCTGGATATGACTCTCCCACAGGCTGTAACACCCACAAAAAAAGCAGACAGCAATTAGGTTGCATCCAATTGTCTCCCTTAAAACAGGCCTTGCTGCACGAAATCATCTTTCAAGACTGAGGAGGTCCTGTCTGCCTGAAACTAGGTCATTTGCAGAATTATTTACACAAGAAAGCCTCATAGGTTGCAAGTGTCCTTTTTAAAGTCACCTAGCACTGCTAAACAAACTAGTGAAATACATGAACCTCATATACTTAAAAAAAGGGTTTAAAAATACTGCAGTGGTCTCACCTTGTCAAAGGGTGACAATCCCTTGATTCTTGCTCGAAAATACCCAGCAGCCACCAACAATTCCAAAATTTCAGTCAACTTGATGTTTTGTTCCTCATCTTCTCTCGTTTCAACCTGACAAACAAACAACACAACACTAATTGAGCATTTCTCATTCATTTGAAGAATGAACATTTTCCAAACTTAACCTTAGCACAGACCACACATCAGGGAAAATCTTGACTACCATATGCAACTTGGTTGTTAATATGAAAGACATTAAAGAAACAGGTACATTTCTACATGGATTTAACATCACATTTTTTTCACCCAGTTAAATACTTTAATCTGGTTTTCCTATTGAACCTCCCGGTCCACTGCTTGCCTCCAGCTAGACAGACCGCCCTATTGCCACAAGCCACTTAATTTATTCTCCATTTTGCACATTTCCTTCAATTTCAGGCTTCATAAAATCACACACCTCAATTTAACCTCTACCCCAGCCAAAACCAGGACACACTTCTATAATCCTTTTACAAAAACAGGAGGAGAAATCCACATGGAATTCCACTTTTTGGAGGGGTAATGCAATTTCAAAGCACAGCAGTGACAAAAGTAAAGTGTGACAGGCAAACCGGAGAGCTCCAGTGCTCCGAAGAGCGACCGCAGAGCGCCAGCACAGCCACCACATCGTTTTTGTCCCCACCTCACAGGATGAAACCCCACAGCTCCAGGGATACACACGGTTCAGGAGAGACGCAGAGCTCCCACACACCTCAGCCCTAGGCCGGAGAGACGGGTCACAGGGCTGCAGGTCTGCCCCGAGGGGCTGCAGGGACCCACCTGCGCACCCTCCCCACCTCCAGTGTTTGGGACACCCTCCCGCTCTCCCCTCGCTCCCACGGGAGCCAGGCGATCCCGTCCGGCAGCGGGGACCCGGCAGGGCGGTGGAGCACCGAAGGTGACCCGCACAGCGTTGCCGGCAGCCCCGCAGGCCTCCCCGCGCCCCCCGCGCCCCCGGGCCGAGCCCGCGGCGCGGCAGCGACCGCCGGGCTCCCGGAAAGGCTCCGGGAAGGAGAAGGCGGCGAGCCCGGGGACGCCGGTGCCGCGGGGCCGGGGGGAGCAGCGGCCGCGCCTCGGGGGGACGGGGGGCTGGGAGCGAGCGCTGCGGTACCTCCTGCGGGGCCTGGCGCTCCTGCCCCCGCGGGACCCCCATCGCGCTCCGCCGGCCGCGCCGCTGTCACGTCCGCTCGCCGCCGCCGCCGCAGCGCCCCGGCGAAGGGGTGTTCCCGGCCGGCGGCTGCCGGGTTCCCCCGCCCCCGCGCAATGGTTCGCCCGCACCCTCCCTGCGTACAAGCGCATCCGGGCCGTGCCATTCGCGGCCGAAGGGGTGCGGGGGAAGGAGGGCGGTGGCTCATGTGACTGACGGGCTGCGCGGAGCGCAACGGCCGCGGCCCCGCCCGCCCGCGGGCTGCGCCCCTGGGGGCGCCCCCGAGTGCCCCCGTGCTCGCGGCTCTTCGGAGCGCGGCTCCGCCCTCAGGCGCCGGGTGGTTCCCTTCAGCTGTACTGCTCTTCGCACTGCGCTTTTTCCCTCATTTTTTCCTTTTCCAAGGGGTCCTGAGGCCTCCCGCCGGCATGGAGGACAAGTTGCGGAGTGCTCTGTGACCGCGAGGTGCCTCACGGCCGCTGATGCCCCTCAGGGCGCTGACACTCCTCATTGCCAGCCGGGTTCCCTTTGGTGACCTGATTGCTGAAGGGGATTTTAACTCTCTTTTTTTCTGCCCTGCACACAGGTCACAGAATCACAGAATCAATTAGGTTGGAGAAGACCTCTGAGATCATCGAATTTGTCCTGTGACCAAACACCACCTTGTCAACTAGACCATCGCACAAAGTGCCATGTACAGTCCTTCTGTAAACACTTCCAGTGATGGTGATTCCACCACCTCCCTGGGCAGCCCATTCCAATGTCTAATCGCTTCTTCGGTGAAGAAATTTTTCCTAATGTCCAACCTCAACTTCCCCTGGCACAGCTTAAGTCTATGTCCTCTCATCCCACTGCTGGTTGCCTGGGAGAAAAGCCCGACTCCCACCTGGCTACAACCTCCTTTCAGGGAGTTGTAGAGTGATAAGGTCATCCCTGAGTCTCCTTTTCCCCAGGCTAAACACCCCCAGCTCCCTCAGCTGTTCCTTGTAGGACTTGTGGCCAGTCCCACGCCGAGTAACCCTGGCACTGCCACAATGTGGTGCTGCCTCTGCCCCCCAGCAGTGGGCACATCATGGGGCCAGGTCTGAGTGTAGCCTGGTGGGAAGGCAGGCACCTGGATGTACTGGAACCTGGCCTCACATCCCGGGTTTGGCAGCACTGGGCAGACCCTGAGGGACGATGGGTGTGTGCTGAGGTTTGGATGCTGTGCCCATGCCCTGTCTGGGTGCCAACACATTTCGGACTCTTGAATAAAATCACACTAATGCAGGAGGATTTGATGGGTGGTAACAGCTTGGTAGCAAACCATGGCACAGTGTGGGGACAGGACAGCATTCTTGTTGGCGACGGCCAGAAGTAGGTGACAGTGGTCTCTTTTCAAGTCTACCACAGGTGTTCTGTTTCCAGGCTCTTTGCCATACACAGAGCATTATAAAAAGTAAACCATGCACTAGACTGTGGCTAGAAGCATCTCAGGGAGGTCAAGGAACAGGAGAAGCCACACAAGAGTGCTGTTCCCATCCCTTGGAGGGTAGCAGAACATATGTGAGCCAGTCCATACTGACTGCTGTCCTCACAGAGTGATCAAAACAATAATAACAATAAAAGCAAAAATATACCAGACAAGATCAGACCTGGTGTAACCACAGGCCATGTCTTAATTAGAGCTGCAGAAAACTGTTATGCAGTCGCAGAGGTTAACGTGGTCACCAGAGCAATATGGGTGTTCTGCTTTTTGTCTGCCTTCTCCTCACAGAGAACTGTATGACAATAATTTGATTGCCGTGGAGAGGAAGACTGAAACAAACAAGCAAAAAGTAGGGACAAGGAGAAGGGTTTAAACAAGGAGAGTGTTAGGAATGGATGAAGGTGACCTTCAGATTCCTCAGTCAGTGAAGGTTGCAAGGTAACTGCTGAAAAGAAACACCAACTTGGATAAAAGCTTTCTGAGCCATGACATGGTCATAAAATTCTCTTTAAAAGATCCACATTAAAGAAAAACAATAAATAAAAAGCCAAGGGTAGTATGGACTAGGGGCTTCAATAGTAACTGAGTATCAGACAATGGAGGGAAGAAACCTACCCTGGGAAATTGAACTGTTTCTCTGGCTTTTTAGAGCATAGTAAAGCAAAGGAGGGAGACAGGGTTAATTAACTCCTATGAACTTTAAAACTCATGCAACTGGAACCCAAAATCACAAAGCTGACTTGAAATGATGTACTTACAGAAATGTAATAGGGTCTTTTAATTTGCTCTATGTTTATGATACCATAAGGACTGGAAACATTTTTCTTCTTTACAGTGAAAGCTGGAATTTTCCTTCACCTGGTATATAGTTGGGAAAGGAAAAAGAAAGTCACAAAAATACAAAAATGTTTCTCTTTTGTCATTACAACTCATCTTTGATCACTTGAATCTCAATAAAATACTCTGCAAAGGCATTGCTTCCTAATACTTAATTGTGATGCAAATTCACCCAGTTACCCAGGCAGAGCCATTGTCCCCTATGACATTCAGATAATCAATCTCCTAAGCACCAATTAGGTTTAAAAAGAGTCCCAAGAGGGGTACCATCTAAAAAAAAACCCAAAAAACCCACTTCCTTCAGATCTTTAGATTTTGTGCTTGCAAATCTGTAGCAGGTTCAGCTTTAGTCTCAGTTTTCCCTTCCCCTTTCCCATCCCTTATTTTGATCTGTGACGGTAAGTGAGCTCTGACTCTTGATGCAACTGCTTTGAACAATCCTGTCTTGATTTTTCAATTTCATTCATTTCAATCCCATGAACTGAGATAAAGAGCTTCCTCCCTTTTTTTTTATAGCCATGTGATTCATTTTGCTGTTCAGCCTGGACTTGTGACATCATCAGACTCGGTCACCACTGAAAATGTAGCAATAGGTTCCACTGTATCTTTTAGCACATATTTGTTTCTTTTGATACTAAGAATAAAATCTGAGATGGAGTTGTAACAGCCACAGCAAGGGCTCCTCACTTTGTAGGGCAGACGCAGTTAGATAAATAAAGTAACCTAAGTCACTTTCCAATATTCTCTATGCTGGGAAGGCCTAAAAGATATTTATTTTCATAAATTCTGGATAATAGATAAAATACAGATAATGTAAGTATAAATTCCTGGTACAACACTCTTTTATGCGTTCCATAAAACACAGTGTCATGGACAGATCTCAGAGTAAATGGAAAGGATCCCAGTGACTGCATTGGACTATGGACCTCCATACTGCCATGACTGCATCTTCCCAGTTGTATTCCTAGTTACAGGAGAAGCTGAAGCCAGCTGTAGGGAACTAAACCCACATCTTCCAAAGTCAGTATCAAATTTTGCTGTGTGTTCTGTGGCTCATATCTTGGATGAGCTCTGTTTTCAATGCATTTAGTTGCCTGGCAGCTTCAGCACAGAGATCACTTCCATCCTAACGAAATGATTCCTTGTATTCATCCAGGTTTCTGGAATTAGCAATACTGCGGGGCACAGCAACAGTATCTTCCTCTGCATGCATTTACTTTTCTTTTATTTGTTGTCTCGGTTGTGTCCCATCTCCTTATAGTTCAGCTCCCCTTCATCTATTTCCTCAGATGTAGTAGGCATAGGGAACTATTCAATAGGCAATTGCAAATTCCCAATTATCATCAGTGGAAGTGAGACTGTGCACTGTGAAATGAAAAAGTCACAGACCTGTTACAGTAGCCACTGTTAGGGGCTGCAGCAGACCATTGCATCCTATCAAATGGGCTGATATGCTTTGCAAGCTATTGTGCCCTTTCAGCAGTCACACATAACAGTAAATAGTGATGTTTTAAACATGCCCACTATCCTATTCATGGATGACAGCTAGAACGTCCAGTCCAGCCAAGGTCCTATTCAGTCTCTCCTCTGAACAATTCCTATTCTCAGCATTTAATAGTTTAAAACATACAGGCTGACAAGAAGATTTTTTTTGCCTTGAAAATTATGTTTGTGTCATTTTTAATATTGTTTTATTAAGATTGGCAATATGGACATGCACATTTTTAGCTCAATTACCAGTTAGTTCATCCCAACCAAATCCAAGGCAAACACAGGCAAAACAGGTGGGGGTAATGAATGTGGAAACAGAAGAAGCTCCTGCTCATGGTCATCTTGGTGATGTAGCTTGCAAAGGGCCACATAGTAGTTCCTTTTTAAAGCAGGAAGAATAGAAAAGACCTTATGGCCTGTGGAATTTGTAGAGGAAAAGACTGTGAAAATATTGAGGCTCTGGTAAGAAAAAAAGCACAGCTCCCTCATGGTCTACGTGACAGAAGCTGACAAAATTGGTGGCTGGTCCTCTCTCTGATTTCATCTGTGCAAGGTCTCTCATACGAGTCTGTGTGGAGAATAAGAGAATATTATAACAAAGTATTTGATGAATACTGAAGTTTTTACCAAACTTCTCTTTTTGGAGTGCTGTGATTTTGATCACATCACTCAAATATTGTGATCAGAATATTCAAGTAACTAGTCATTCTGGCTACTTCAGTTTTCAAGAAACTTTTGAGAGGCTTGATTTTCAGAGAGTGCTGCTGTGAAAAATCAGGCTACTGAGGAGTTTCTGAGTTTCTACATGGATATACATTCCAAAGTTCAGGCAAGGACAGGCACAGCACACCCGGACACAAAGTAGTTACCTATAGTGAAGGACAGGGCCTTTACACATCTTCTCTTATGAAAGTCTCAGGTCATCTGTAGCTGTTACATTCAAAAGAAATTAATCTATGGGAGAGGTCTTTTATGAAACAACTAATTAAGTCTGAGTCATTGAGCCTCAGAAGATACAAAGAAAATGAGAACCTTTGCACTTTATGTCTATGATTTGGGCTAGGATATTAAATTTCAGATCACAGCTGTGTCAGATTACAGTGAAGTAATGTTTTGCTTTGTTTTTCTATTTATTTATGAGCAAAACTGATTTGGAATTCTTGGAAAACAAAAAGCCCAGTCATTTATAATATACTTTTTTTTAAAAAAAAAGGATTACTGGCTTGCAAATCCTTACAAAGGGGCAGAGAGATGTATATTTGCACTGTAGCATTTTTAGGCAAAATATATGGATTTAGATTTTACCTTCTACATGTCATAATAATATGGCACATCCTTAACTTCAAATAGTTGTAAGAATGAACAGTTAATTTCCCCATGGAGTGAGATAATCTGACACAGTAATAGACTTCTCACAGATACACCTCACCCCCAAGAGAATGATGATCTAAGGTGGAGGAGGGTTTTTTTGGCTTTCTTCTTCCATATCAATTTCTGTGAAAGAGAATCAAAAAGGCAGAGAAGTGGTAAGAGGAGCAAGAGAAAATATCAGTGATGGAGGGGTAGAAGAGACAGAAAGGTAGATATACAAGGTGAGCGCTGGCAGTGCAACCTTGGACAGAGCTAAGCGAAAAGGAAAATAGCCTGCAGAAAAAAAATAGCTGTGTGTAGTCTGAGTAGACATCAAGTTTAACTTGAGTAATTTATACATGTGTGTGTTCTGAAATGAAAGAGTCCCACCGAGCAATGTTTAGGAATTTTACTCTGACTGCAACTTAATCCTAAACGAAAAGCAAATTTTGCCAGCATTCACTACTACTCCCTCCATCTTCAGACTAATTCTAAGCAGTAGATTCTGGCATAATCCAAAACTGCCATTAGAATCACACATGTTTTTAAGAATCAAATCCTGCTTACACTCAGGCAAACACTTTGACAAATGGTGGAAGAGCACCATCTGGTGACACCAGGCACTTCACTGTATTCTGCTGCCATTAGAAAATACATTCCTGGTGTGTTGTGCTTTGGAAAGCCTGCCTCAGTGTGTTTCAATGTGTTTTAATTCATTACTCAGTTATGCATAAGGAGTACAATAGTGAACATCCTGAAAACAAATCGGGGCTGACAGTGACCTTATTTCTACTGTCCCTTAAATCACTGAGAAATTCTTGTAATTTGAATCAAACATTTTATGAATTGTTCTGAGACATTTTTTAGGAGGCTTTGGAGAAGGTTTTATGGGCACCATGAAATGCAGTCCCAAGTTTTATTGCACTGGACATTTCAAGGCTTTTCTGTGTGTGATCCAAGTATTTTCTTACAGCGTTCAAGAAACTTGGCTTAGCTGTCTTTTCAAAGATTTTCTTTTTCCACAGAAGCAATTATGAAGAAAAATGAATTACTTTTTGCCATTCTAGCTATTCAGAGCTAAGGAGAAAGGATAGATCTTAACCTGACTGTTATTTGCAAATCATAGCTAATTTCAGCACAAATTGAACCCAAATATGCTAACAAATAAAATACAGAGTTTTTCTGAACAGGTTCTTTTTCACAATGATGATGGCGCCCATTTCATTAAAATTCAAGGTCAAGTTAATGTGAGTTTAGTTAGGAATTTATAAAAGCAGTTAGTAGTTATAATAACCTTAGAAAACACTTTCCGGAATTTTAGTCTGCAAAGAACTGGTTTTCTAAGTCTGTGTTTTGTGCAGACTAACTCTTACACTTCAAAACCCCCTAGACATCAGGGAACCTTGCCAAAAACTAGATGAAGGTCAAGAATGTTGAAACCATGGAAGTTCTTAACTGTGATGTGGGACTCAAGTATATAATTAATGAAAAAATGTTCATATAATTACAATATTATTTTCTAATTTATCATATGAACCTGGTTCACATCATAGTGATTTAATCTTTTATTTGATAAAATAATACAGCACTACATCCCCAAAGTGTAAAGAAAATCATCAGAATGTCACCTAGAATAAAACTGAGCAGCATTTTTTAATAAGCCAGCACAGGGCATACCATGATTATCAGGAAAGAAAAGTGATGTCCTGATTCCTCTCAGCATCTCACAGCAGTGGGGTGATAAATCTTTATTCAGCCAGTGATGCCCTCTAAAAGTGTTAGGATTGTTTCAATGTTGAACATTTTGTAGCAGAAACGCTCAACTGATAAGCCTGCTGTTTGTGCAGTGAGGAATATTGAGGAAGGTTTTAGTAGTCAGAGAAAAATCACTCATACTGAATGGTAACTTAGAAAACAGGTCCATTATTGCCCAAAAGAGCGAGGGAGGAAAAAGTTACAACCCAAAAGATTTAGCCTTCAATTTGCACAAGGCTTCTAAGGCTTCTCAGAGTCAGAAAAAGTCTCAGAAGTCAAAAATAGAAGACAAGAGAGCCCCAAGCCCGGAAGACTCAAGTTCCAGCTCAATTGTTAAGTCATCTAGTAGAGCTACATGCAAAATAAAGAAGAAACCTCCCTTGAGTTTAGCATCATTAGTGTTACTAAATAATGAGCATTAAAAATTCAGTCTTCATAAATAATGTAATCAACTTAAATTAGATAATTTAATATATCTAAATCATACATCATTATGAAGGTTTTTCTATCTGGTTTTTTGGGGGGGAGAGGGTTGCACACCTTTTTTCAGCAACACAAAATGAAGGAAACCTTTGTTTCTTAATTGAAACAGAGACTTTCACGTAATCTCTTGATTCTGGGAGCTGGGCTATAAACAAACATCAAATACTGCAAGGTTCATAATACAAACAAGGAGAATTGGCAATGTCTTATTACACAGCTTCATATCCTTTATGCAGGGCCACTTAGGACAAAGATTTGCCTCCAAGATTGTTAGCATTTTTCTTATCAGTCTCCTCAAATGCAGCAGTTTGTCTGACTCCAGTGACTGTGCTGGATTTTTTTTGCAGTTCAAGGCTAATGAAGTCTTTTGTTGTAGAATTCTCCTACTAATTTCTCCACTGTCTCCAGTAGTTCATATTCCTGTGAGTTCGAAAGGCTGGAAGTAATATGTTTGGAGTTATACTGCTTATCCCCAAAGCACGCCCTGTTACCAGGGACTATGCCTTCTAGAAAGAGAAGATGGAAAAGGATGCCTTGTTAATTCTATGACTTTTGAAATTAGGAGGAAAGTTCCTACTGGTACACTAACACCTGGGATATGCCATATGATGTCCAGTCTAGTTTGTTCAGAATGGCCATTAAAGTCACAGCTCATTCAAAAAGCTCTTCCAGCTTCCCATCTCTTGGACCTGCTCTGAGAACTTACTGTACCTCAGGCTGTGATGCCCTGTGGTTGCAGAGATGTGTTGTTTGTCTTACTCAGACTCTTTGCAAACTAAAAAGCCATCCTGTAAAACTGTCCATTCCCTGCAGAATGGACTTAGCAGACATTACTTCCTTGCACTTCGGGAAGCCTGGGGCTGGTGGGAAGCTGAGCAGTGAGCACAGAGCAATGCTATACACTGGCAGTTCAGTGCAGTCCACATGGAGCAGAAATGACTGAATCCAGGAACTGCTTCTAACAGAGGAGGTGCAGTTGCACCCATTAATTCAGGCACTATAACTTCCACAATAATTAACCTTTTACCTTGACTATTCTACTGAGCTTAAAGCCACTTCTCTGTCATCATATCTTCTGGCAAGACTCTCTCACCCAGTTCCCTTTCTCTTTGCAGATTTAAAGAAAAATCCGACAATGCATTTTCCTTTTTGTTGGTCTTAGCTTCCCTAACTGGCTGTCTTGTAGTCGATCCATCTGCTATGCTTCTCCTTTTGTGTAGCCAAAAAAAAAAAATCCTGCCACTTTTTGGTTTAGAAAGTAGGATGAAATGAGCTGCATATGCTCTATCAGAACATCACATCAGGATTCGCCCGCCTTTATTTCTGGAAGTGTGTATGAAGTGAAGCAGCATGTTTCACAGTGGCTCAGAGAAAAGAGGCCTGTGCTGGTCTGTGTGAGAGAGAAAATTCAAGTCTGCTTTCAATAAGATAAAGTGGACTGGGAGTTCCAGAGTGAGAAGGTGAGCAGTGGCTCTCATGCCATGCACTAAGTCAGAAGTACCAAGTGCCAGTGATTTCCCATGAACTTTCCAACAAATTTCGAATGTTGAGTCAGTTCTGAAGAGATTTTAGTTTATGAAAGTCTGCTTGCATATATGATGGGTGGTTGTGCAAAAGAGTGGGTGTTCACAGGAGAATAACCACGTGTCATAGGAGAAACCAAGGAAACAAAGAAATGCGTGGTGAAAGGGTTTGAGTCAGGACAAGTACTTTAAACACTTTAGGAAAAAATAAAACGTAAAGAAAAAAATCCAGCATCTCTGGCCTTTGACCGTGGTCAGCTCTAGTCCAACTTCTTTCCAAAGTTTTTTCCTTAACTCTTTCATTTTCAGAGTATTTTGTTCCATGTCTGATACCGAGGTTTTTCAGGAGGCTTGGACATGAGTATGCCTGTTAATACATTCTGCCCACCACAACACAATCCTGTGCTAACAATGCTGGATGAGACTTTTTCATGCAAATCTTGTTGCCCGAGGGATGTTGTTCTACTTAAGAACTGACATGTTGGTGTTCCATTCTCATGCTTCTTCAATTCCATATCAAATTCACTCCTTTTATAAGGCAAAATAAGATTTTTCTAACTTATGCCATGTCTGCACTTAACACAGTATCTGAAAATCGAGCTACATTTTCTCTGCCATATAGTTCATAACTTAGCTTTGATAGTGACAGATATTCTGAGATCAGGACTGAAATGCAATTTCATTGCTAGCGCATAAGGGGAGATAGACTGAATCTTGTTTTTTCTACAGATGTACTGATTATCAAGCCTTTTAGTAATTAGAAAAAAAATAAATCAGAAAAGCAAGGAGATTGAAAGTATTGCCATGGGGAAAGAGTTAATACCTGAGTAGTAAACTGCTACTGACAAAAACCTATTCCTGACATTGTAGATTAAAAATATACTATTTGTAGTAAATGTATATATAACTGTAATATCATCATTTACCATTCAAGGCCATCAGATTAACTATCTAAACACAGTATTTAGGTTAATCTTCAAATATCACTTTATATTCCACAGTAGTTTTACTGACAGTCTCAGCCAAAGCCTCCTGTGGTCAAAGCAAAGTTTTCTGTTGCTTTATATTGAACCAGGCCAAAGGATTAAGTCATTGAGTCAAAGTTGGATACACATACATAGGAAGAAATAGAAAATGTCATGCTTTTACAGACTTCCTGTCTTTAACTGCACTCATCACTAGTAGAATATATTCCATTTTTAACATCTTTTCCATAACCAAACTCTATTTTTTAATTCATAACCTTTATATATATATACAGTTTGGGGGGGTTTTCTTGGGGGGGTTTGTTTGGTAGGGGTTTTTTAGTTTTTTCCTGGCTGCAATCCATTACCCATACTGAGTTATTTTATTTGTTAAGTGCAGTGAAAATACCAGCATCAATGAATTAGACTGGAAGGAACTACCTGACATACTGAATGAGAAGAGCTGGTGATCCATCTGCTCCAGTTCTCTCTGCCTAGCGCTTCCCCTGCACAAAATGAGAGATGTTATAATGACTCATTACTTTTCAAGCTGTTCTTCTACATTCTTTTAAGCTAGGTGGAAAAGATGGGATTTCCCAGGATCTGTTTTATGGAACATAGGGCAATAGTGCTGTGAAAAGGGACATGAGGAAGACTTTCTCTCTAGAGCAAAAGGAGGAGGAAGATGAAGAAGGGAAACATGCCCGAAGAAGGAAGGTGTTATTTATGTTGGTGTCGTTGGAGTCTTCACAAGGTGTATCAGTGATAAAACACTCCCTTGGGTGAGGTATAAGGATGCACAAGATGACAACCAGCAGTAATCTGCGAGGGGCCAGGCTTGCTTTGGATCTAGTCAGGGGCCATTTTAACACTTAATTCAGTAGGACACAGCAGAACTCCTGGCAATGGTAGCAGTAGCACAGTGTCCCATGGGACACAAATCTCACGGACAACTATTTCCTTCCTGTCCTTTACAGCACATCAAAAATGTGTAAACGTTGGAAGTACTATGGCAAGTCATACCTGGGCACATCACAGCTATTTCTCGGGCCTGTGGACCAGGTTCCCTTCCTTAACAGCAGATGGCAGTGAAGTTAAACAAATGAGGGGAAATGAGTCAAGAAAATATGTTTTGCCTGGTGGATGGTGCTGCTGCAGAGCTCACAGAGCTCTGCCCATATTCAGACAGTGTAAGGTTCATTTCCAATGCACAGGTCGCCTGTAGCACATTCAAGAGGCAGAAAATATTAATTCATCCATATCTGTTAGTAATCCAGGTCATGTTTGCTTTGTTTGTGATGTCTTTGGTGATACAGATAAAATCTCTTGTAATTCTTACATCCATATTTAAAACCTATGCATAGCTGAACAGATGAGGATGAAGCTCAGTTTCAAGTGAGTAAACTTTTACTCTTTATTATGTATCCTATGCTACATCTGAGAGAATGAGAGTGTATCACTATGGGTTGCTTTAAAACTTTTGTATTGCCAATTTTTTTTTTACTGCTAAAAAGAGTGTGTGAAAGGGTTAATAAGATATCAGTTTAAAGCCACAAAGAACAAAGAGTTTGAGAGTAAACTTTTACATTCCTGCCTTACACTTTAAATTAATCTCATTTCTGGTGGCAGGATGGCAGAGGGGGGGTGGGTTTTTTCCGATTTTTGGCAGGCAAATGACAGAGATGTCAGTATAGATATTTGATTGTAACTTTTAAGTTCCTTGCCTAAAGTGAAAAAGGGATGAAAAGATAGCAGGGATTTTTATGTGATGTCATTAATATATTAGTTCCATGGCAATGTCATGAAAAAAACATACTTGTGGGGTCTGTGAGTTCCAATCAGATGTCAGACCATCAAATACAGCTCAGGGCCTGATTCACCTGAGGAAAACCAGCTCGACTCTCCCTCCTCACATACAGAGGTAATTACTCAGTCCTGTAGGGCTATGCAAAGCACTGGAGGAGCGCCTTGAATAGGGCATTCAAGGCCCAAATCTTTATTTCAAAACCTTTCAAGACAAAAGCAAGCTCTGGGTGAAGTCCTCAGCTGTTTACAGTGCTGATCTCAATGTCAGTACTGTCATAGCAGAAGGAAAGGTACCAGAGGAACCTTTCTTGCCCTGCTCTTTTGGACCATTAATGCTCTGCAACAGAGACTTGGACTCTGCACTCCTGTTCCTAAGAGAGGTACCAAGCCAGTGAGACTTCCCAGAGAAGAGAGGGCTTTAAGGCTGCTCCCAAGAGTTTGATTTCCCTTAATATTGCATGCATAAGTACATATTTTCTTTTCAAGCTCATATTTACACATCCTATGGTATCAATATACTTTTAATCTTCCAGTCGTATTCAAATTTTTGGTTAAAAAAATTCACGTGGCACCCCAACAGACATATTTATCACAAGCAAGGGTACAAGTCTCAATCACTTGTGAAGAAGGAGCCCTTCTTAATCTGTCAATCAGCCCATGCACAAAATGCACAGAGCATCAGTTGCTTTTTAGGTTATTTACAGTGACTTATGTATCTGCCAATAAATCTAAAATACAGGTCAAAGAATATGTAGCTCAAGTAGATCTATAAATGTAGCAGAAAAGCTTCACTAACTACCTCAGATTGCCAAAGCTGAGGTCATTTCCTTGTTGTGAGAAATATTGAGTCCATAAATTATTTTTATCACCTCTGGGGCAATGCAAACAGTTTCCCACAGATGCTGAAAGTACGATATGTTTTTTATTTAATATCAGAACACCACTTTTACACAGCTCTTAAAATACAAGGTCCAAGATTCTGCTTGAGCTTTAAGGCCCCAATTCAGCAACATATTAAAACAGATGCTTCAGGTCCTGACATTAAACACGTGCCAAAGTGCTTTGTTGCATAGTCATAGATTGCTGAATTGGAGCCTGAAGACTAAATCTTTTCCCCATGAAACTCTGGATTTACCTTCCATTTTCCTTCAAGGGAAACGAGGCATTTATGCAAATATAATATACATAAACATTTAAAAGCATTCAAAAAGGCTTGTCTTTCAGAGATCACTGGGTGAGCCACAGTTCTGGAGGTAAACCTTGGACAAAAGCTGATGTATCATTTTTTACAACAGTTTAACTGGTGTTTATTTAAGATTTAGTTAGTGTTGTTTTCACAAAGAAAATAAAAATATTTTGAACATGTGAAGACATAAACATGGATGGTGAATGTCCTACAGAGAACTTTGGAGAAAGCACCACTGAATTAACTTACAGTACATTTGTTAAACATGAACAGCTCTAATAATGACATTTCATTTAACAATGCCCTTTGTCTTTTCAGTTCATCAGTTACCTATTTCAGTAATGAACTGCAGTCATACCATTCTGATTTTCTCCTAATGTAAAGGCTGAGATCACTTCACTTGCAGTGGAGCGTGATGCTATTATTCTGTTTGTGGCTTAGGAAAAAAGCTATAGAATATATCACAATTGTAATTGTCTAACAAATATTAAAGTCTTTGATCAGTAAGGATACCAATAACTTCGTTTAGCTTTTAATGGAACAAGTAAAATTAAAAAAAAAAAAGACAGAAAGGGTTGAAAATGCTCAGGATATCTATTTCATGAGCAGAGCAGTAAGTATTCAGCTGGGAAAAAAAATGAGCCACGCATTAAATGTTATTTTAATTTTTTATCAACAGTCCATGCATAGAACTTAACAGCAACATTTTCACTGAAGATGAATAATCTCAGTCACAAAAATAAAATGGAGTTGCCTGCCCTATTTAAGAAGGATTTTCTAAAGAACTGGAGGAAGTCAGATTAAGTGGGTAATATCCCACTTTGCACTATGTAAACACAAGACAGATATAAATATCATAGGACTACTTGATATGATCCATAAGTCTTACAAGGGGTAATGGAGCTTACTTTCACTCATTTGCCTACCTCTTTTTTGGGTTTCTTAGATTTCAAAAGCTTTTTCATTGCCTTTCTAGCTGCAAGAGAGACACTGTAACTGGATTGCTGTTTTCACTTTTCTGTTCACTGCGATCTATTCAAAATATTTTCAGAGTTCACCAAAAACATTTAATTAGCAAAGAGTGGTGTCCAGCACTCCATATTCTTTTCCCAACTGAACCAAATCTGCACAATTTACAATAGATCTTTGGAAAACGGCTTTTTACTGTGTGCTGCATCTATAGATCTCTCTCAATTACCCACAGTAAATTTAGGCATTGTACACGAGCAAATTTTACAGTCCATGAAGAGATGAAGTGAAATCTAGATGAAATTCATTGTGACAGATTCTCAGTTAGTGCCCTGATGTGTCTGTATTACAGAAGATAGACATTCTATTAGCATGGAAGCTCCCATAATGGACTGTGAATCATTTCAGGTAATAGAGATGCCAACTGGAATGACTGAAAAGCACTATTGAATTCCATTAGAGCTCTTTGTTTTTAAATCAGCCATTTCTTTGTGAATATCCAACTATATACTTCTTGACCCTAGCTGAGAGTAATAATTGTGAACTAATATTACAAAACATTAATCTGAGTTACTGTTCAATTAATGTTTCTGTTTGAGGGTTATTTTTATGCTGCAAATGTGAAGGAGACTGTGGCTTGTATTACAAATATGTATTTGGGCTTGAGCTAGTGCAGAATGCAATTTTCAGTTATATTTCTGTCTCCACTGTATTCAGTCTCATCTCATTAGCTGTAAAAAGACTCGGGTATTGGCTTTTCTTTTTCGAAGTCATCCT
The DNA here is from genome assembly GCF_025592945.1 of Manacus candei. NCBI lineage: Eukaryota > Metazoa > Chordata > Aves > Passeriformes > Pipridae > Manacus > Manacus candei. The sequence continues at coordinate 174,409 of NW_026138071.1, forward strand.
ACCAGAATAAAATAACTATAATCAACAAATCTATAAAGATAAACATTTTCATAAGGGATGCCACAAATAGTCTTGTTTCATTTAGGTGCTTGGTTAATTATCAGCAAAATAACTAACACCATATCCTGTTACCCAAACAGCCCCACCTTATCTATCAATCATGTATGATTTATCAGACTTGATAATTGCTTGGATAATTAACACAGAATTTAGGTTTATTCAGTGTGCTGAAACCTCAGAAATGCCTGCATAATTGCCATTTGTGTAGTAGATGAAGTTATGAATAATTCTTTTTCACATAAATAAGAAGGCTGGCTTGCAGGCAGCACGTATTTCCTCACCCATAGCCATTAATGCAGATATCATGTCATACAAGTGCTATGGCATTGTCACATGTTAACTATATGTATATAGTTAGAGTAATTAAAATACATATCCGTAAAGATAAGGGGAAAACCTTCCCCTTTGTTTGTAAGCACTGCATGCCTCTTTCGTGAGGAAGTACAGAAGGAGAATGAAGGAAAGTTAGTCCATTCAGTACAGCAGCAACTGGATTAGAATCTGTGTAATGTGCGCACATAAATCCTTTGGGAAGTCTTTAAAGAGGGTAGGTTCTATATCTTCTGTCTACGATCATCTATTTTCACATCAGAATGAGCAACATTATCCTTATATACTGGAGTATCTGTGTCTACAGCTTGAAAATGAGCCTCTCCTTAATGTTGTAATGACAGGTGTAAGATTAACTTTGTTAGGTGTCTAGCCACTCATGCAAACTAAATTAAATTAATGGAACAAATTTCTCTCATAATTAAGATAAAAATTCATGTCAGCTGTAACCTTGCTGTACACTAATTATATACAAATGATTTATCATCTGCTTCGCCCAGAATATTAATCCTCAACTCATTGATAACTGCAGCCAGTGTTAAGAGATGAGAGTTGATTAACTATGACAGATTGGGCAACCACAGTACCAAATGCCTGAACAACCAGTGAAACCAATAATATTCAAATAGCACTTCTTATTTAAAAATGCATTCCCATGGAAACAGATGCATGTTTAATGAGGGACACAGAGATTATTTCAATAACGACTGATATTGGAAGAGTGGGCAGAACTAATCAATAATAATTAAGCCCTTAGCCTGGTTAAGATATGGTTCTCTAAAGCAGGTTATGTACACATTAGTGAGGTACTAGTTCAGGCCACGTTACACATAATGTCTTCATGCATTGCTGTTGGCTATTTATTTTCCTACTGCAGCAGGTATCACGTAGTTTACAGATGTTAAAAAGCCAACAATCTAGTCTTGGCTCCCACCAGCTCTAATAAAGACAAGAAAAAGCTGATGCCACCAACAGTCTTTTGAAAGTCAACTCCTGAGGTAATTATGCTTTCTGAAAATGTCATTCGAAAAAAAATCAACCCAACCAACATAAAAACCCCCAAACAACTCTTGAAGCATCATCTGTTAAACAGGACATTCATTCATCTCTGGGAATATGACGTTATATTTTTCCTTTAAATGAAAATTATTGAAATTAACTTGTAAAACCTTAAAAAAGATATTACTTTTTATTTTTTAATAGATGACAGGTATTTTTTGGGAAGATTGCTCGTTAAGAATGTATCCTTTAATGAATTAAAAAATACACAAAATTTCAGACATGTTGAAGTGTTTCAAGTTGGGGCTTGGGATTTTTAGTATTAATTCTGTCTCCCCAGGACAGCTTTTTTAAACTAATTGCTCATTGAGAGTCCAAGAATCCCCGTCAGAATGAAGAAAAAACCCAGTCTTGTACCTAGGCATTAATAAGGCACAACCAGCCTGCTGGATGAACTAAGTAATATTGCTGTAAATTAATTACTTTCCTCAAAAGCTGGTGTGTCTAAAGACAAGTTATGTGTGAAAAGGAAACTTAAATACTAATATAAAACTGAAGACAATTGCAAAATCAGCACAGAGTGTGAACCTGTTCTTCCCACTATTAAGGTGGGACGAGACCTGTGAAACCCTGCATGGTGTTGGCACAGGGATGTACAGTCTGGTCTGCAGGGAATGTGCCGATGGCACAGCTCAGGTTTTCCTGCTGGACAGACTGGTTTGATTCTGACATAAAGGAACAAAATACAAGAAATTGGCTCCTATCCTACAGCTGTTCAAGGCCTGGCTTTAGATAGCCTACCTTTCTCAGTCTGCTCACTCTTAGTATTGAGGACACCTATTCCTTTGGAACTGGAATGGCTTATTTCACAGACTCCACCAGGATTATGTCTTAAATGTGAATTTGAGCCCTTTCTTCAGCTCCCACGTTCCATAACACCCATTCAGCACCTGACTGAACACAGGTGTTCCTGCATAGGTAGCTTCAAATCTTGGCTTGAATAAAAATTTGGGCTCCTATTACGGATTGTAGAGCCAGCTGAATGCCAGCCTGAACACAACAGATGGTGGGCTGCAGGTTTGTCAGTGCTCTGTGGTGGCACTGCAGGCTGGTACTGAGCATATAAACCAGGCTGGCCTCTAGAAACAGTCAGCATTGCTCAAGCCCAGGCTTCAGCTGCCAGGAGAACCAAAACACCAGAGCCCAGCCATCCCAGCACTGGCAGTCTCAATATGTGGATGACAGATAAGGAGCTGCTTTCTACATACCAGTATAGACTCAGTCTCTCAAAGAATATTTGAATCCTCAGCATAGGAAGCAAATACTCTATTTCATGATAATGGTCCTTTTCAGCCTCCCATCCCATGAGGGGCTTTTTTTTTTTTTTTTTACATTTGTCTTACGTGCTTCAAAAGAAATTAAAGTTCCACTTAAATGAAAATGTGAACTTTATGGGAAGTAAAAATTCAAACATTTCTTTCTCTACATTTCTAGCTATTTCAGGGCTAATTGCCTTTGAATTTGTAAATGCAGATAATGAGAAGAATCCTATGTATATGGAACTGAAGAGAATATATGCAGAGCAAGTAAAGTACTTGATATCCAATTTAACTTGGAGTTGGATATCAACTTTAAATAAGCAAAAAGGCCTTAAGTTTTTTTCATCATCTTATCCCTAGGGGATACATAGCTGCTATGAACCTAATCAACTACAGTACATCACAGATCCTCTGTGCCAATGCTAATGAACGAACATTCCTGTAGAGGACAGAGATGAACCATCAGCACTACAGGTCTGATGTGTCTTTTCAAGGAGAAGCTCAGCATGGACATTTGGCAGTGATGGTGTCTAAATGCAGCCTTCTAGGAATGGCTAAAATGGGTCTAGACTGATTAGTGCTACTTTGGCTAGTTCCTCGAGGTAGGAACTAGAAACCCACTGGTAGCCTTCATTGCTACCAGTTAGAGCTATAGCTGATAGACTTAAATTTTGCTCATACTGACACAAAAGAAAGTACACCACCCTCAGTAGAGTCCCTCCAGGTTAAGAGGCACAAGGAGAAGCAGATGCAAAATATGGATATTGTTCTTGTACTAAATCTTTTTTGCACACTGAATTAGTGATACCTCCAGCATCTCCTGCCCCTTCCCCTCAGAGTAAGAAGTGTGTTTATGCTGCCTTCCCCATCAGTATCACTTCATTCCATTGATCAGGCTCTGCAAACCATGCCATTATTTCAGAGGAAAGTTCAGCGAGCCCTAGTTTTGCTATTTCCACTTATTACTGAGGAGCATCAAACTACCCAGCCCTTTTCCTGCAGCCATCTTTAAAAAAGGCAATGATCTCAATGTGCTGCTGACCTAATGAGGGCTGTGTGTGACAGAGCCGTAGATACATTTTCTCACTAGCCTAATGAGCAAAGTGACAGACAGTGAAACAGTTCACACTTGAGTAATTTTCTAGTCATCAGCAACTGCAGTGTTCATGGGAGCAGAAGCCAGAGAGGGGATGGAGAGATATACAATAAATACACACTGGCTCCATTGGCCAGAATAAGTTATCACTAGGATAGAGGTCTTGGGGCAAACTCCCTGAGGAAATTCAAACAAAAAGAGTCAATTTAAGGCATCTCTAGCAGTGCGTTCAATTAAAATTAAATTTAAAACGTAGGATCAGCTGTTGGGCTGTTAGGCCACCTGCCCAAAGGAAGAAAAAAATTAGGGATGTAACGAACCTTTACTCCTGATGTCTGCAAGCTGCTCGTGAATCACTGAATAGTACCACCTTCTCACAACCACCCATTCAGCACAAAGTACAGTTCTTCTTTGTCTCCCACCCCAAGAAGAAGGAAACTAGCAGCAGATAGCTCGTTATCCATACTGACAGCAAGCCTTCACATGAAAAATGCCATCCTTCTTACATTTTTAATGTACTGGCAACTTCTTCCAGTGAAACTGTTATTTCTCAAGGGAGCGTTACTATGAGCCAAGCCTTGGAACATCCACTGGCACAGGCTCCAGGATACGATAGGATTTCCACAAGGAGATAGCAAAGCCATTCAGAGCCATGCAGCTCTCCAGGCACTGTGTTTGTTCACAAAGCACCTCCCACCGCCCTGACAGTCAGGTATGGGAGTGGAGAAGAGACACAGCTGAGGTGCAAGGGAAGGAGCCCTTCCCAAAGATAAGAAAACCAACTGGTGCAAGGAGAAGCATTTCACTTGTCCATGGTGTGATCCAGGTCTTGAAGAGATGCCATATCAGCTTTTCTTATCCCTTCTTGATCCCCCTCCTTGGATATTGCAGTTTTTACCATAAAATATTATGCCTGCCTCGCTTCCAACTTCTCTCAGATGAAGAGAGGAGACATTTGCTGCTGCCGGGACAAATAAAGCAGCAGCTGCACAGAGTCCACCTGCCCAACCCCAGAACTGTCCCCCTGTGAATGGGCCTGACTCACTAAGCAGAAGGGACATTAGGAAATGAAGTTTCCTCCCCTGGATCCTTCTGCTGTGGCCCTTCCTGCCATGTGTGGGAACCAGCCCCTAGGCAGAGGGGCAAGTCCTGTCAGCATTCTAACTGTGCTGGAATCACTTCATGGAGAGCTGTGGACATGCTTCAGAGGTGCAGCAATTAGATGTGGTAGAGGTCATACTGCCCTTCAGATCTGGTGCTGCTCTGCAGCTGCCCTGTGGGAGCTGGATGATGCCCAAAATGCCTAAACTCACCTCCTGCTCCACCGATCTCAGCTTCAGTCTGTGAGGCTGCCTGGGCAAGTACACAGTCTAAAGGGTGGATCAAAATACCTTCCAATGATCTCAGCAGCAAGAGATGAGCCCATGTGCAATTCAATCCTATCCTGCAAGAGCCTGGAGAGAGCACACAGGCTCTTCGACTGAGGGCAGAGCAGCTCTCTGGCAGAGCTTTTGCACAGTGTTAATTAGCTAATTCTCACAATCACACCATAAAGTCATTTCTGCCCAGCTTTTCAGGCTGGTGTAGAAATAAAGGACTTGCCAGGAGTCACCAGAGGCACTGATGCAGTTAGCCAGGAACCAAACTCAAAGTTCTGGGCTTTGGTCCTCAGCTCTGGCTGCTTGACCAACACCCATTTATCCAAACTCACTATGGGCTTGGCTGAACTGTTGTTTTCTCAGACATTTCTCCTTGCATGTGTGAAAGTATTCCCTTTGGCTTGTGACAGAAGTTGTGTGGTTCAGGAGGTGAATGGGCTCTGAGTAGGTACCTCTGTTCCTTTACAGCATCTGCTACTGCTTCCCTGGGTGACCCAAGACAGGGTATTTAAACTCATTGCACCACATGTGCCATGTTGGAAGAACCCAAAATTGCTACTAAAATGTTGTTTTGTCATCAAATAAACACTGGGATCTTTTAAAATTAGGGAATTCAGAGCTTATCTTTCACTGTGACTTTCATCTGGGCTCAGCATTCAATTCCTTTAAGCTATTTTAAAGACCTTTGTCTAGAAAAAGAAACTGGCATTTATGGGCACAGCACAAATATTAAACTACTTTGACTAACTCTCCATGTGGAACTGCTCATATGCAATAAAAACGGCAGTGTTTTCCAGTATAAATAATCACTCATTTCTTGAAATCATAAATCATTCACCTTTTGAATTATCTGGGTGTCAGGGGATAAACTGTTAAATCTATATTTAGTATCTACCACAAAATCCTGCCTGGTTTTCGGAAATACTGCACACTCTTCAGCTGGGAGAACTTTTACTCGGATCCCTTGGATAAAAGTATTTAAATTTGAACTTACATACTTACAGTTAAAACCTTCAGTTTAGGGAACTGAAAATTAGTTAAAAGTTGTTCTGAGCATTTTTTAAAATTACCCAGTGGAAGGCATTATGGCTTGAAATGCATTTTAAATAATTTTTCATAAATGTCTTCCTTCTTTTAAAATTCCATCTTGCTCATCATAGATATCTTGGAACGTACCTGGCCATAACAACCATGCCCTGAATCACCCAGTGGAGACAGGGAGTGAAGAGTTGGTCTTGGGGGGGAAACCAGCCAGTTGTGTCAGGGATATGGGACATCAGGATGGGACAGAGCCTGTGGTGCAGCACTGCAAAGGAGATCTGTACTGCCCTCGTGGTGGGAGGTGACAGCCCACTGTGCAACCCTCACCACCAACACACTGGATTTGACAGGTCTGTGGAGCAGCAATCGAACTGCAGCCCAGGTGCTTTTAATACCCTGAACCATTTGAGTGTCTGCATAAAAGTCTGTCCTGCACTAGACATGGTGCAGCATTTTTAGAGGGCCCTTAGTGAAACTGTTCCACTCCCTGTGTAGAGATGGGCACACAGAATCTGCCAAAAAAATGTTCAGCCAACCAGGAAGTGTCAAGAGAATTTTATACAGGAAAAAAGATTTGAAGAAACTCAGTGGTTAAGGGAATGTTCATTTTACTTTGTAATTCACCTTAACTGATCCTGTATGTGAACCAAAACCCCTGAGACAAGAAATGTGTGCAAAAGATATAAACCTGTGAAATGGTGGGACAAACAGTTTCTCCTTCTCTAGTAAAATGAAACAGCAGCTACTTGGGAAAAGAATACACGTGCCAAATCTGTAAATATGCTTTCCCTCTTTTTGTACTGCTGCTATAATTAATGTAAGAACCTTTAAAATTCCTATCTGATACTTACACTTGTTATAGCAACATATTTAATTCTAGTGCTACATCCTTTAGCAGATTCTTTTACTTCATTCAAATTACTAATCGTTTAGATTCTCTCTGAAAGTCTTTCCTCCCTTGCTCCCCATGCATGCTTAACCTAATTAACTATAAATGAGAAAAAATGCTATTCACATAAAAAGAAAATGTTAACCTATAAATTATCCAGTGCTCCCTCCTGAGGCTGGCAACGCCTCTCACAGAAAAGCTCAAATGTTGGTGCAGTATTCTTGGCTTCTATCCTGTTTCTGCCACCCAAAATCATTTTATACAACACATTACTCTGCCATTTTGTACATCTGGCAACATTTGCTGGTACTAAGTCCTCTCCCGTGTTTTCAAGACTACACGAAAGAGGATTTTGAGGATGATTAATTGGAGACAGAAAACCATTCCTTTACATTTCAAGGAACATTTGCAGAAGACTAATGGTCATTTATGGAAATATGGCCTCTTTATACCCATTAATGTCTTCCAGTGCTCCCTGTGGGTCACACAATCAACCACTGCTTTGTGTTTCTTTGCTGCCATCATCCAAGGTCCTCTCAGTTGCCATCATCAGTTGAAAATCTGCTTTGCCATCGCCAGATCAAAAGCTCACTCAAGTCTGTGGGGCTGAGACATCTAAGAGACAGGATCCTTGCTCTATATGTTTCTCCTCAAAATACAGTTTCTTTCAGGGGTTCTCAATTGCATTTTGCCAAATTTGACCCTGACAACCATTTGCAAATGTATTTGCAAATCCAAATAAAATGGAGAGAGAGAGAATCCTTTATTTTTTGATTCTATTCCCATGCTTTTGTGACTTTGTTCATCTTACTGTCTGGTGGTGTTGGAAAGATCTTTACTGTCACTAGCACAATATAACTCTGATCCACAGCTAGAGCTCCAGAGTACTCTCATAACTTAGTGCTATTATCATTAGTGTTACCATTATTTGGAATTATAACATTTACTTCCAGTAAATCCTGAATCCCTGTCCAGTAACATGACAAATGTGTGCCCAGGTGCCAGGTCACATCATGGGCACCACGAGGGACGCTAGGCTCAAGCAAAGACTGGCACTAGGCATTTCTGAGGGAAATGCCCTTTCCATCACATTTTCCACGGTTCTCTGCTGTCCCTCCCTATCTCCCTGTCACTGCAGGGATTTGTGTCAGCGTTCTGAGGGCACTAATGGGCCTTAATGGCCGAGGGATTAGTATTACACAGTATGCTGCCCAGTTTTTTCCCCTTTTGCCAATGAAAGGAGACTGCCCTGGCAACAACAATCTCTTGCCAGGTTATTTGTGTGCACTCTATTTTGGCACTGGCACCTCACCAGCTCATGCTTTAATTTACCACCAATTCCATCTCACTGCTCAGTGTTTGCCCCATGCACTGCCTGTGAGCTCCAAAACAGATGCACACTAAACTGGGAAGGGCAAGGTGCTTGCAAACAAGCTGGGAAGATGGATTATCCATTGTGAATGAAAATCTTTTATTTCCTTTCCCTAGCATTATCCCTTTTCATTTTGATTAACGAAAGATAAAGAGTACACGTATGTTGAATAAAAGGCACAGTGTTGCCCAATTACCCACGTGTAAGTTGTATTACACTTGGTAATACCATCCATATAATAAGCCTGGGATTGGGAAATGAGTTCTCAGTTATTCCACATCTGTATGACAAGAAGATTTCTCTCTGGTGACCTGAAAAGGAAGAAGATGGTTCCAAGGACTGAAGCAGACACCGACACCATCATCTCCGTGCCCCGCCAAAGGGCTGCAGCCACACCCCTCAGTAACCACCCAGAGTTCAGACACCAGAGGAAGCTGATGCTGTTTCAGGCAATGTCCAAGTCATTCAGAGGACACTGGTCCCAGGCACATATGGTGGTGTCACCTTCCCATGGAGATGGCTGATGCCAAGAACAGCCTCCCCTTCCAGAGAGGCCGGAGAGTAACAGCCACCAGCCAACACCAGGGATGGGTATCTGTTGACACCTCTGGTTTGTTACAGTTTCCTTTGCTATCCATGTAACTTGTTCCAGGTATTTTATAAACCGAAAAACATCAACACTAGAGGGTTTTTTTGCCCTTGATATCAAAAAAGACATACCCAAGCACAGAAGAAAATGAGAGAGAAGAAGGAGAAATGAGGACAATACTGATAAAAACAGAGAGAAATGATAGATCAAAAAACTGTAACTTAAAGAAGAGACAAACTGCTTATCTGTTCATTCCCAATTCCCTGAAATTTTCCCTGTTTTGATGGTGCTTGCTCACAAGCTGAGAAGAGATGGGCCTTCCAGCTGTGAGGAGACAGCCTCATACCAAAACAGGAAAAGAAGCATAACCTACTTGCCATTTGTGAATACAGTAAAAGAAACAGAGAGAGAAAATCTCAGGAACAAACTGCTGGCATTTTTTTGCATAGCAAAATAAAGACAGGGATGTAATGAGTGTGTGTGCATTATATGGAGCAGGAAATACTGACACCATTACACAAATTAGTTGAAATTTTTGTAAGTACACAAGTCTGATAAAATATCCTTATTAAAGGTATGTATAAAATTCAGGAGAAGATAATGCCATCCAATCTCTTCTTTAACATTGCTTCAGGATGATTTACAGCACTTTAGCAGAAAAATACAAAAGCTAAGCATGTAATTCACTCATATTTTTACCTACAGGAAGGCTTGTGCTCCTCTTTTCTGTGGTCCCTCAAAAGACTGAATCAGCACCACAGCACCTTGCAGACAGACCCCCATCAAACCTTCCCATCCACTGTCTCCCCACAACCTTCCTCACAGTTACTGCCCACATTTCGTGTTCCCTGGGTTTCTCCAGTGCCACATCCATTTCCTTTCTCCCGTTTCCCCTCAGAGGCTGAGCCCATGGCCCCAACCCCTCGCCAAGGGAGCGCCAGCCAGTCCTACCCTTTTCCATGGACCCCTCATTTCAATGCCAGCACAAACCCCAATCACCTACTTTCCTGTTCTCTACCAAGAGCCCCTTTCACCAATGGGTTTGCAGGAATACAACTGCTAAGAATTTGAGTTAATTGGCACTAATTATAGTTAAGGGGTAACTAGGGGCACATTCACAGGGGGGAGGGAGGGCTGAAGGAGGAAAAATATAATTCAGTACACTCTCAACTCTGTACACACACTTAGCTGAACAGGGTTAATAAGAGCATCGGTCTGGTTCCCAAGCACATAAGAGGTAAATAGAAGCCATTTTTCATGTTTTATTCTTCAGGTACAGTTTTACCATGGCCCGTTTTACAAGTGAGGTAAATGAGTCATAGAAAAAGCAAGTAGCTTGACCAAGGCTTTGCAGTAAGACATCGGCAACATAAAGAGAGCACTGCAGGAGCTACTTTCCAGCCCACTTGATCCTCAAGAGAACAAAATCTTGCATTATTTTTATTATCATTGCTGCTGTGTAATAGCTATCCTTCATCTCCCGCACCAGAAATTTTAGGCTAAGCTGTGGCACAGCTGCACAACTGAATTTGAATCAATCAATCTTTAATCCCTGATTAGGTGAACACAGCAAGAAGAAAATATCTGAGGGAAAACAAACTTCTATCAGAAACAAAATTATTATTTGTGAGGCTAACGTCCTTCATCAGTTTACAATTGATAAGATTCAGTAAGCAGCAGTGGAAAAATATTATAAAGTCTATTAGGAGACACTTAGGTGAATATTGTGTTCTAACCTTTGAAATCCAAGCTGTGCCTTAAGATTGTAACTATCTTTTTGCTCCAGAACAAAAAAAAAAAATAAAATTGAAAGGCATGACTATTAAAAAAGGATAAAGGTTGAGTCGTAAGCAAATGTCATGTTATAGATTTACCTACCAACAAGAAGCCAGCGGGGTTCAGGTCAGAGGTTAATGAAAGACATCCAAAGGTCATTCCGTGATTATGTGAGAGCATGAGTTTAATAGGGCACGGGGACGACAGACACTGACAGAAGATTTATACCAGAGGTGATGACACTGCTACGAATAGTGCTGATAAAAAGAGCCCCAATATCGGCCTGAGCAGGATGATGAATGGCGCACACGTCCGCTCACACTTCTCATTATAAGCTCCTTCACTCATGGTGGCACTTAGCGGCGTTTATTTACTGTGGTTTGATGGCACTGAGCAGAAGCACAGTATATCTAATACTTTAAATGTAGACTTGCCATATAAAAATGAAACAAGAGATAAGATTAGGCCATTGAATAATTGCCCAGCTTTCCTGCAGAGATTATATTCACTAGTGCTAACATTATTTTTTTCCTAATGTTCTAGTGTACGAGCAGCTCAAGTGAATTAATTTTCTAAGGCAGAAGGTCAAAAGAAAATAACTGATAAGCGTTGTGCCTGCTGTAGAATATCACTTTACAATATTCTCACCTCCTCATTTATCAGATAGAGAATAAGAGATAATATAATAAAGGTATATAAACATATTTTTTGTCACACCATATTTAGTTTTAGTTGTCCCAATTGCTATTTTTCCTTGTGGCTATGGGTAGGATCAGAGAAGTCAGCCAAAAATGTCAGAATGAAAAAAAAAACTACCCACAAAAAGTCAACAATAAACCTTAGGACCAAACCCAAGGAAAACTGAGACCTGATAAATAACATGCACTGCACCAAGAAACTCCTTTTCAGACTGTTATATATTTATCAAACCACTGGAGTGTGAATTTATGAATAAGTCTTATCATCTTTCAGGCAGCAGGCACAATAAAAATTAGAACTACAGAAACTTGTGGGTATTACAAAAGGTTATTTCTATCAATTCATGTGTATCTGTAGATGGGAATGTCAGAGAAGAAAGTTCTGTATGCCTTTCCACTCATACCTTCACCCAGAGACAGAGCAGGACTACATGACGTCATATTTAACATTTAGTTGGACGTGGAGCAACATAAATAAACACTTAACCAAGAGGTGTTGTAAATAGTGTTGTACTTTTAAGAGGTGGAGAGATGTAACATTCTCAGCACACAGTACCATCCCTCTCCAAGTGCTGCCAGTATTGCTGCTTCCCAATACAACAGATCTGTATTTTGTACCACATCCATCTTGTGGTACCTGAATGTCTCCCACGTAACAGAAAAGGCAGGCAGCCACAGAAATATGTTGCCATCATTATTTCTGTCATTATTGTTTATTGGGGTCCATGTTGCAAGCACCATTTACACAGAGGTCATTTGGGTAAGCAAAGGCTTATTGCAACAGAGATGTGCAGTTTGGTCCTAGAAACGCTGCATAATATGACAATTTTGCTACATCTTGTGCTCACACATAGTGGAAAGGTGCTGCTTGTCCCAAAGAGACATCATCTCCAGGAGGTAACAGGGGGTCTGCACGGCCTCACCCCAGGCAGGACATCACTGAGGGCGGGGGATGTGTTTGCTGCAGCACTGTGTGCTTCTCTAATAATGCTGTGATAGGTCTTCCACAACATTAAAACAGCACACACGAAAACCCTCCTAGCCCATTCCTTGTGGCCAAGTTTTCAAAAGATAATTTCTTGAAAGAGGGCCAATGCACCCAAGCTACAGCCTCTGGCCACTGTCTAATTAAGGCACAGAATACAAGCATTCTGAAAGGGGGGGTAGTATCTCCAGTATACTTTGGAATATTCCTTCACCACAGAACAAATATGTGATAAACAGGAAAAAAACCCAAAACTACCTGAATTTCAGAAAGAAAGAAATATCTCCAGTGTTACCTTGAAAATCACATACTGGTATCTAACACCTCAAGGGCATGTGAAGGTTCAGTAGATCCCCCAGGATAAGGGACCTCTGATGGACTCCAGAAAACCAGATGTATGTCAGGCAGAAGTTGCTGAAGTGTCACATCTAATTAATGGAGAGAGGAATTACAGTCACTTACATTTCTGCTTGACTAGGAGGAGTAAAAAAAAGAAAAACAAGAGTTAATGACACCTTATCCCTGTGCAGCACGTGAAACCTATGCATTGTGTGAGCCAAACAGGAACATAAGTGGTACTGGCTTTGTACCAGCTTCTGGAACATGGTAAACTCCAACCTGAGTGGAAGAAATGTCTTTTGTTACCAAACCAGACATTCCACCAATTTACACCCCTGACAAAGCCACAGACTAGCCCTTTTTAGTACTGATTCTCAGTCATCTCTTCCATCTATGCCCAGAGCAGATGGACTTATATATATACACATTTTCATTTAAAGGACCTCCCTCAGTTTTCCAAGTACTGCAGGATAATTTGCCAAAAATACACTTAACCAACATTTCTCACTAGAAGGGTGTTTACTAATCTTTGACATCTGGGTACCTATTTTCTCCTTTGGAAAAATAACATAATCAGTTTTATCTAACAAGGCTTTACACTGGGCTAATCACTAAAAATTAATAGAAATACATCAACATGGCCATTAAAACAGTGTGTGTGGTACATTCAGATATATGAAAACCAAAGAAAAGGCAGGAGGCAGAATGGTTTTTCTTTAAAGCTCTCTAGTCATCAGTGACACACTGTCATTCAGCATGTTTTATTGTCCACTTGAATCCAATGAACAGAACAGTCTAATGAAAGCCACAGTGTTTCTGGATAGACAGTGTATTTGTTACTTAGGCAGACAATAAAATGTTAGTAAAGCATCTGAAGCAGCTCTACACCAAATGAAGATGAGATTTCTTATTTATGAGTAAGAAAAATAAAACTTGAACAACACCACTTATTTATTATGCAGCAAAAGATAAAGCCAGGGTGACTGAAATTTTGCATATAGAGCAAACAGAAAATGTCTCAGTTTTCTAGCACAGCCACAAGAGACCAAGTTTCATCTGAACTTATAAGATATAAGATCATTGCTGGTTATGAAGGTAAGATCACTTTTTATGAAGCAGCAGAAATTCACTGATGACAAAACATTACTCATTTTGGCCCACGTTCTGGTTACAAGCATGTCCAACTACTTCTAAAGTCTCTAAAAATATATAGCTAAAATCTCATAACTGGAATAAAACGTGGTCTTTATTCTGCACCACAAATGCTGGAAAATATTGATCTAAGAGTCAAGAAATTGTATAAGCAGATTACTCTCAAAAAGTCTGGTGCATAAAATTCCCTTATTGTTTATAATATATTTGGCAATTGACACATGCCTTTGGATTTATTTGGAATGGAAGATCTTCATACGGCTCTCAGGAAGCACATATGAGAAAATGAGAGTGAACTGCTGAGAAGCTCGTGCCCTTTCCCAAACTAATTATGTTATTGGAGTCCTGCATCTGCCATGGAGATCCACAAAACAAAGTAATTATCAGATAATCTAATCTGCCAGATTTAGATCAAATCTCTAGAAGAACTGGTTACTAATTATGGGTATATGCACGTACGTATGTGCGTATCTGTATGGACAATATTTTTGGTTTAACACTATGAATTTAATTAATTTAGCTCTTGAAAAAGCTTTCTTCTGAGAAAGGCCAGAGGAGAAAATACTGTGACAACAGCCATAAATCCACAGCAGAAGGTCTGCTGGGTAAATAGTACAGGGCACAAGTTGTAATATTTTTCTGTATTTAAAGTATTTGTGTTCACTTTGGGTACGTGTGTTTATCTTTATGCAAGTCCTGGCCTACTCAGAGTTCTTCAATTCTTGGGTAATGGAAATACCATCAGAAGCCTGAATCTCATCACCTTGTTTCATAAATGAATCACTGGAGCAAAAAGAATAAAAAAAAACCTACCAAAAACCCACTAAGAACAATACAAACACAAACACAATACTGAGATTTTATTTGTTTCTGCAAGGTGAAGGCCAAATTCTTCACTGGGGTAAATTTACAATGCAGAATAAATTGACATCCAAAATGTGTAGCCTGGGAGTAATGGGGCTAAAACAAAATCCAGGAGCCAGTTTAGGCTGGTGGTAGTTCAGTGTCCCACATCAGCAACACATCTGGGCACATAATTTTCAGTTCTTGTGAAGTCCTATGTACTTTGGCTCAACTTATGTTATAGAATTATGTGATAATTCTAGTAATAGAGATAAGAATTAAAAAAAAAAAAAACCCCTCTCTCATTAAACCTTAAAACTTCCTCATTAAACCTTAAAAATATGTAGAAGAGAGTAAAAGTGATTCTGTTAACAGCTCCATTTACCATCACATTAAAATATAAGTTCAGAAGGTTCATACTCAATGTTCTGATTGTAACATCAAATCTTACACAACACAGCTAAGCCTCGGCTTTCATCAGAAAAGGTCAAGCTGAAGCAGTAGCTCAGAACTCCAGGACAGCCTAACAACTCTTTGATGACACTAACTAGTGGGTCACTATAGAAGGAAGAGACAACTCTCTATCTTTTCACAAAGATTACAGCCAAGACAGTAAAGTAATTATGAAGGAAAGAAAGCATTTTCATTTTTTAGGCCTGAGAATTCTTCAACACAAATTCAATTTGAATTATTTTATCTTACCACAGTATCATAGAATGGTTTGGGTTGGAAGAAACTTTAAAAATCATCTTGTTCTAACCCCCTGCCATGGGCAGGGACACCTTCCACTAGACCAGGCTGCTCAAAGCCCCATTCAGCCTGGACCAGTAATATACTTCTCTCTTCTTTCCTTCTCCAGCACATGGGCTCTCCAGTGTTGCCTCTGTGATCAAAAAGAAAATATATAATAATGCTGACTCAGACAATTCTTTTTTTCTTTTTTATAGCTTCAGGGAGACTTACATAGAGTTGATTGCTAGTTACTGCTCTGTTTATCCTGGTGTTCCTTGCACAGTCAGGTTGCCCAACAAACTACTTCACTTCTTGCTTGCCAAGCTTGCTGCAGCTGCATTGCCACATGCTTGGAGGGTTCCCAGGACAGCACAGGCTCCTGCTGCAAGTGATTGGACTGAAACCTGCCTCTTGCTCCAGGGCTTGGCATGGAGGCAGTGGGTGAACCAGCTCCCGGTGCTCAGCACCTGTTGGAGGTCATGGAGTGTGAATTTAGGGTGAGACTCGAGAGCACTGTGCTGCTGCCCTCTCTCCTTTATCAGGCTCTGACAGCCCATTAACAACAGCATCAGGTGGGATGTTTTTCTGTCTGAAATCATAGAGTTTCTGAGACTAATTGCCCAGCCCAGGGTGTGTAATGCTATTCTAGATGCCCCAGAGTGTCCCTCCCCAGCCACAGCCACAGCCTTAGGAAGGTAAAGGTCTTGCAGGTGGCTGTCACATCCCCAGCTCCATGCAGGTGTCCTGGATGCCCTAAAGTATTTCTGACAGACTGTGAGTCCTATGTTTAGGCACCTGAATCACTTACTGACTGTCAAAAGCAACTATAGCTGATGGAATATATTTCATTAAAACTGATTTTAATGTAAAATTGTGTTTCTAAGTGAGCTCTTGGTTCCTTTATTTCTGTATTTGCACCATGTGCTTTCTGAGGGAAAGGTCAAATTTGAGACAAAGCAGAATGCTGCAAAATGGAAATATTTGTTGGAAACGAGAACTTGTGGTATTTGAATTGTCACTGTAAATTTGCAGATTTTTGCTGGCTAAGAGAAATAGACATTTTTTAAACTGCTCTGTAATGTGTCCTTCCCAGCACTGTCAATGCCAGCAGTGATTGCTGTCTGACAGAAGCACCTGAGACTGGTGCAACACAAACATTCCTCAACACTGACCCAGATAACCTGTGCTGTTGAACAAATACACAGGATAACATCATTATCTTCTTATTCTGAGGTTTAAAAGTTAGATGTCTATGAAGTTTGGCACCTGTTCCATTTGCAATAAGTGAAGGAAAGAAGCAGGCTTCTACAGAGGACAATTTTTTAACTTTAAATAGATACATCAAATGAGCAGAAGGGTCTCTCTGTGTGTGCTATTTCTTTCTACCACCCGCAGAGGAATCTGCTGCTCTTTTTGGACTGTAAACTTTGCAGAAATAGCCTGTTTGTAGAATCATAGAATATGCTCAGCTGGAAGGGATCGTCAAGTCCACAAGGATCATCAAGTCCAACTCCTGGCCCTGCGCAGGACAACCCCAAGAATCCCAGCATGTGCCTGAGACATTCACACTTTGCCTTTGTACAGTGAAGGGCAAAACAGGGGTGGGTTGCCTTATCTTAAAATAATTTAAAATTAGTTGTTGATATTCTTTGTAGGCATAAGTATAAAGTCTGTATCTCTACAAATATAATGCCAATTGAAATAAATTCAGTCAACAGTATTGCCAAATGCAATTGGCACTGAGATTGCCTGCTAATGACTACATGGCAAGCCTTGGGATACTGAGCAGAAGCTTTCAATTTCAGTTGCTAGAATCTTCTTCTTCCTTCTGGATCTGAAATGCCACAAAGGGAATGAAGGAAAAAGAGAGGGAAAGGGATCAAGAAAGGAAGGGAGAAAGGAAGGGAATCTGAGTTTCATGGCTGCAGAGAAATTGTTAATCTCCCAACTTAAATATATTAATTTTCATTCTAACTTCAATGATACATATATCTCAAATATTTTCATTTGAGTTCAGAAAATATTTTAACTTCTTGTGCAAGGGTACTGTCCTTCTCAGACAGTGCAGTTTTTCTGTTTGCATTTATTACACCATTTTTCTCATCCACGCAGCCATCTATTTTTAGCTTGATTTGACATGAATTTCCTCCCTGCCCTTTTTGCATATACTTACTCATCTGCACTGACCTTATTTTGACTCTCAGCAAGTGACACACTTCTGACAGATGCACATAAACCCAGGGGTAGAATGCATTCATATACATTCTCCATGCACCTCCAGGCTCCATACTGTCCTTGCTTCTCACCAGAATTTACCACTGAAAAAAAGACTTCCCACTGAAACTCAGTGTCCCAGCTAATTAGTCTGTCCTTTGAATCTAGATGTTGTATGGCACTGTAAAAATATGGTAGGAAGTCTTTAATTTCTAAATCCCATATCTGGACGTATTCTAACATGATGATGATTACCTTCCATTTTCAATCTCTTATTTAAATGTCACAGTCCTTCAGTGCTACAGCTATTTGTGGCTCTCTGGCATGTGATGCAATGAGGTTATCTTGGCAAACTCCTGACTGGGCTGGACTCCATATCTCAGAAACCACGGCTGTGGTTGGCAGTGTTTACTCCCTAGGTAACTATTTTAGCAAGTTCTGAATGAGTATGGAAACCAGACCAGGGCTGAGCCACGCTGGCAGAGTGATACAGGAAAACCCAGGCTGCATTTGTCCATGCAGCACCTTTCAGTACATAAATAAAGGACTTTAGCCTCTGGAGCTGACAACACAGCACCTTTTGCAAGTGGCTAAATAAACAAAAATGCTTATGATGTCAGCCCTACAATTGTGTATCTTGTTGCTAACCTGAGATAAGCACAAGCCCTTTTCACATGTGAGAATGCATGTGATCTGATAGTTGCACATTGCTGCTGTCTCTTTTTCATTTCCTCTCTAAAATGCCAACGCTATTGAAAAATCAATTTTATAGAACTTGTCAACTACTTGCTATGCTCTTGCCAAGACTCCAGACTAGTTCACAGGACTCTGCCTCTTTGTGCCCAACGAGCTCCCCATGTGCTGCAGGATTTGTCTCTGCCTGTGACCAGCTGTGTGCTAACCCAGGTGCCTGCAATGCCTTCTGCAGATAGTAAAAGATGGTAGAAGACAAGACAGCATCCTCAGCTGGTGAGATAAAAGACATTTGTGGAAAATGTGCCCAGTTCTTTAATTCTTCACTTTGGCCTTCCAGAAGCCTTCTGCATGCATGGAGAACTTCCAAGAAGGCTTTGGAAGAGATTTATATTCCTGAAGAATGATTTGGTAGAGAAAAATCTATTATTTACTCTTTTTTTTTTTTTTAACAACACTAGCTAAAGGCCCTAAATAACAGCAATACTTGATATAGTTGTCTGGAATGTAAAATGAGGAAGGGACAGGCAGTCCTTGTTGGGAAACTTCTGTTGGTCATTGGCCATGCTTCAGCACGGCTCACAAAGAGGATTCCGCAGAACTCCTGCTACGGGGATGCCACAGATACTTAGGATCTGCAGGCTGTGCTTGAAGAGCTCTATAGACGTTCAATCACATACCTAACAGGAAGCAAACCTGGCTTAATCCCTGGAAACAAGGCTCCTACCCAGATGGTCTTACACTGAATGGTCTTACACTCTGTGGTTGCCCCACTGCCCCCCCCCCCAGTACAGGCAGGCCTTCGGAAAGAGGAACAGCTTTGGCCTGATGTTGTCCTTTATATAAACTCTGGAAGCCCTACCAGGAATTGGCTCCAGACTGCCACTGGAGGCTTTATCTTGTCATACACATAGGCTTTTCTCAAGTTACACATGCATATAGTTCCAGGAACACCTGATCATTTCATTATGAATCATCACAGAGAGACTCAGGTGAGGTTTTTTTACCTACTCTCTTATTTTCTTTCTCTTTTTCTAACCCATCCATCCATGTATGTATCTATCCATTGTTTCTTACTCTTTCCTTATTATCCTGCTATAGACACATCTCCAGTCCAGCCAACTGGCCTTGGCTCACTCAACCAGTGTATCAGGCAGCTCTGAAAGCCTTTACAAAATACAGCTTTTAAAAAGCCATTGTTAGAGTCATGAGAGCAATTCCCCTTTTTCTACAGGTGTGTGGCTGCTATAGGCTCCTCTGCTTTATATGAAATTTCCTGGGCTTTTCATTGTCAAGTCTATTTATCCAGAGCAATACTGATGTCCCAAAACTAAGTGCAGAACACTCTGTATCATCTTCTTCTGCAGCCACTGCAATGAAACAACTCCATATTGCTTTCCAAAAGAGATGATTCTCCCATGATGTTTCATAGCAATTCCAGTCAAAGTCAGAGCAAGCGACATTTCTCTGCAGGTCATATCTCTGTCTCCTTTGTCTGCAACACTATTTGCTGATATATTTGTTTTGGCAATTTCCAATTCAGATATGTTTTTGCATGTTTTTCCCTCGTGCTCCTCCCATTTCTGTGCAACAGGACATTGTGTCCTCCAGGATAACCAGATGGGTGTAAGGACTGAGCCTTCAGCTGGTGTAAACTGGCAATGCCATGAAGTCCTTGGAGTTGCAGAGATTTACTCCAACACTGGTTATTCACTTTCTCACATTTTAGTCTTCATACTGTCCAGTAATACGGCTAATATTTATCATATGCTAATTTATTTTTTGTAGGAACTAATCTCTTGTAATTTTATAGTGCCAAACACAGCAGCAGACCTGACTGTAACTAATCCAAATTTATATACAAGCCATTACCTGACTATATATATGTGTGTCTAGAGAAGGAAAGATCCAGCGATTATTCACAGTCTCCATCTACTTATGTCATACTTTCCTCTCTAGTGCACACACCTTATGTTCACAAAGTTTCTGATTTCAGGCTTTCTGGTGGTCCTAGTCCTTAAGGCACAGAGTGATAAGGCACTTTACTCTGCTTCAGGCACATGGCTGGCCAAAGGCATTTATCTTACATTAGGGAAAGCTATTTAATTTGATTAAAACATCTGTTTGTCTTTCTCGATCCAAAATTTGGAGTTCAAGGTCAGCAAAGCAAATATGTAAACCACAGGCAGAGCAAGCAGCTCATTAGGAATTACAATTACTAAGAATAAAAAGACTTTGTTTCTGTGTGACAAAACTCAGTTGAATGATTTGAAAATTCATTTATTGCTCATATAAACCACAATGGGTTTATACCGCTGCAAATGTCGCTGTATTCCATTCTTAGTATATCTATTATAGACCCATGTATTCCCCTCTGAGTTTCTATATGTTTGGTGACACTGTTGTTTGCAACATACCAGCACAAAGAAACCACAGTTATGACTAAACATGCCAATATAGTAAATAGCTACAAATTCCATCCTACCCAGTCATTATTCTGGAAACTACAATGGGATCTGCACGGAACCACTGCAGACTTCGTAATATGGAAAGCTCTGTCAAAGTCTTTGCAACGAAATACTAAGCTTGAGGGAATGCAACATTCAAATATTTTTAATAAATTGTATTCAAAATCAGTGCAATGAGAAAGGGAAGAGTTCATTAATAATAGAATAATAATGAGTACAATGTTATAAGGAATATATATGAGATATAAATGGCTGTAACAGTATTAGTCTCCCATAATCTGCCTCATGTACATACAATAAATGGTACTTTTTATTGTGATGCCTTTACCAGCAGTTAAGACTGGCTAACACAAGTTGTTTTCTGCTTAACGTTGTACATTCTCCCAGTCTGGCAATAAAAATGCGGCTTCTGGAGTAAGGGGATGTGTAATTTTGGACTCAATCAATAAAGCAAGTGCATGGGAAAGTCCTTGTGAGACCAGGTGCTCAGGACGGCCACAGCGGGGCTGGCAGCGTCAGGTGGGGACAAGGACTTTATCCCCCTGTCTGTGCTTGAATGTGTAACAGGGCTGTGGCACAGCCACACCAGTGCACCAAGCCCAGCTGGGAGCGTGACCGTGGTGCAAATACCCCAATGCGTATGGATCTTGTTTTAATTACAGAATCAATGAATGTTAAGGGGTTGAAAGGGGCCTTAAAGATCATCTAGTCCCAACCTCCTGCCATGGCCAGGGACACCTCCCACTAGACCAGGTTGCTCAAGGCTTTATCCAGCCTGGCCTTGAACACTGCTAGGGTTGGGGCATCCACAACCTCTCTAGGCAATCCGTGCCAGGGCCTCACCATCCTCGAAGTAATGAACTTCTCCCTAACATCTAACCTGAATTTGTCCTCTTTCAGTTTGTACCCATTACTCCTTGTCCTATCACTACAGCTCCTGATGAACAGTCCCTCTCCAGCTTCCCAGTAGGCCCCCTTCAAATACTGGAAGATTGCTATGAGAGCTCCACACAACTTTCTCTTCTCCTGGCTGAACAGTCCCAACATCCCTGGCCTGTCATAGAATCACATAATATGCTGAGTTGGAGGTGACTCATCAGGATCATTGAGTCCAACTCCTGTCCCTGCACAGGACACCCCAAGAATCCCAGCATGTGCCTGGGAGCAATTTCCAAATGCTTCTTGAGCTCTTGTCAGGCTTGGTGCTGTGACCACGGGGAGCCTGTTCCAGTGCTCAGCCACCCTCTGGGTGAAAAGCCTTTTCCTGACATCCAACCCAAACCTCCCTTGGCTTCAGGCCATTCCCTCGGGTTCTGTCACTGGTCACCAGAGGGAAGAGATCAGCACCTGGCCCTCCACTTCCCTGGTGAGGATGTTGAAGACCACAAAGAGGGCTCCCCTCAGCCTCCTCTTCTCCAGGCTGAATAGACCAAGTGCCCTTAGCCGCTCCTCATACGGCTTCCCCTCAAGGCACTTCACCATCCTCGCTGCCCTCCTTTAGACGCTTAACAGCTTAATGTCTTTCTTATATTGCGGTGCTGAAACTGCACACAGCACTCAGGGTGAGGTGCTCCAGTCCTCTTGCGAACTGCGTGGCGCTGCTCTGGACTTGCTCCAACACCCCCAATTCTGGTCCCCAACGCGTTCCCGAGGCGGATGGGCGCCGTGCCGATGGAACCCGAGGCGGATGGGCGCCGTGCCGATGGATACCCGGGCAGACCCCGGGATTCTCTCTCTCCCGCCCGCCCGAGCCCAGCGCGCCCCAGGGCCCGGCGGGCGCTGCGGAGGCTGCGCGGGGCGGGGACTGGCGGAAGATGGCGGAGGCCGAGTGAGTGCCGGGGCTGCGGAGGGGCCGGGCCGGGGCCGCGGGAGGGGGGGACGCGCCGGGCCGGGCGGGTCAGCGGTGCCCCCGGCCGGTCCTGCCCGTGGGCCTCGGGACGGGGGTGACGCCTGGGGGGCGGCAGGCGGACCGTGCCGGGGGCGAGGCGGGGACAGGCCGGCGGGGCCGTTCCCCGGGCGGCAGCGGGACCCTGTGCCCCGCGGGGCTGCCCCGGGCCCGCGGCCCCTCCACCGGCCCTGCTGGAAGGGCCGGGCCGGGGCGAACCGGGCCGGGGGTGCTGGCTCTGCCCAGGCTGGCAGGGCTCCCGCGGGTCCGGGGCTGAACCGCCGCGACCGAAGAAGGGGGTGGTTTGGTTTTGGCAGGCGACGGATGGTTTCTTGCCATCTCCTGCGCGGTGTTGCTTAAATAAATCTTCTCTTAGTCGGCCCCCGCAACACCGCGCCGTGCCCGGTGTGTGTGTGCGGTGTCAGGAGTTGTGGATCTCTCCCGGTGCTCCCGGAGAGCCCCGGGGGGCACTTGCAGGACGGACCTTCTCAACAGGAGACAGTTAAGTGACTAAGTGTTTCCAAAATGTCTAAGGTGGTAATTTACTCCTTAAGTGTTTGTGCAACGCCAGACACCGTGTTTACACCTTGCACGGTGTGTTGGAAGGAAGGCTTGGGAAGCGCAGCTGAGGCTCTGGCAGTGCCAAGCCTGTAGCTTTCAGTGTGGTGTTACAGTTGTGAATGAGCAGTCCCAAGAGACGCAGGCTCAGAAATCGTGTTGGTTCAATATGTGATCTATTCCCATCTGAGCGGAAACACTCAGTAAAAAATAAGTCTTAAAAGGAGACATTGTCTTCTCTGTCTGCAGGCGCAGTAGCCTCCCAGTCCAGGAGGAGGAGGTGATGTTGCCTTTAGAGATTTTAATTTCATTTTCATGAAAAGTGATGATACTAAATATCTTTGCTGAGCCAGAGCTGTCTGAGGCACTGAGGAATTTTTCATGAGAATTGGTCACCTTGCTCCATTCCCCTGTTGCTCTGTGGCATGCCAGAAGGCCGTAAGGTCAGTGGAAAATTTAGAAACTGGGATAAAACAAATAGAAATGATACGTGTGGGGTGAGAAACCACCAGGTGAAAACTACTGCTACTTTAGGACCTTGAACATCTACCAATGTGTACCCACTCGGGTGCCCTCGCTGTGGTCAGGCTGTTTACCTGGTAGTAAAAATCTGTTGCTGGTGCCTTGTATGACTTGCAGCTGCAGTGGTTGTATAAGAGCAGTGAATGATTTCCTTGAGTGGCAAAGTCCTCTGACGTTTTGCTAAGCCTTCACAATTAAATATATATTTGCTGAATGACAAATAAAAGGAAATTGGATAAATGCAGGTTTCCTAGTCTGAAACTGGTTTATGTGAGACTAAAATTGTACTTTTTTCAATCATCAGCATTTCTAGAAAAAAACCAATAACATTTGATTTGTGTTTACATCAGTATTGCTGTGCGGGACAGTTGGTGATTCTTAATTAGGTTGAAGATTCCTGTAGTTGAAGAATTACAAAAAGCAGAGTCTTGTTAGAGGGACATATCAAGAGATAGTATAAAAGGGGGAAATAATTGCTGTGGGGAAATTGTTAATAGATTTCATCAAAGACTGGAGGCTTGGGCCGATCTCTCTCAGTATTTGGGGGTTGGAACTAGGTGATCTTTAAGGTCTTCCAACCCAAAGCACTCTATGGTTCTATTTTAGTTGATGACATTGGTGCACAAAATAGGATGCAGTAATCTTGCTTGCTGAGGACCCAAAGCTGAGAACCGTTTGGAGGGCCAAGGAGGACTGGGAGATTGTGCAGGAAAAATGGAATGACGTTGAGTGTCAGAGTAAATAACACCTGAAATGCAGCATACAAGGTTTGGGGCTGGTAGCAGGGAACAAGGACTTCAGTAACATGAAAGAAGAGACACTGGAATGTACTAATGGATCATGGGACATGAGCAAACCACTTTATGACTGAAAAAAGAAACCATGATCCTGTGTGCTGCAAAACTGCTCGTTATAGAGAAATACATAGGTGTGAACTTTCTTGTACGTCAGTTGTGGTCATGTATTTAAAAAAAGGGATGTGGAGGTTTCAGGAAATGCCAAAAGCTGTTGGGATGGAGAAGTAAGTACAGAGTCAGGGGTTTAACTTGTTTTCCTAGGCAAGCTAAAGCTTAGAAGGGACATAACAGTTTGAAAGCCCCCATTAGGCACAATATTCCTGCAGAGTTTGTAACTGGGACCTACAGCCTCCAATGCTATGTATTGAAAAGACTCATGTAAATTCTGAGAATTCCTGTGATCATCTGTTGGGCAAGCCCTCAGGGATACAGGGGAGACTCTCAGCTGAAATAGTGATGTATTTGTGATTCCATGCTTTCTTTCCTGGAGGCTAAACGTATTATCCAAGCTCCACTTATCCAAGCAACCGAGCCATGTCATCCGGAGGAGGGGAAAAAAATCTGGAGCACCTCCTTTTTGCTTGAGGGAAGTGTGTTGCAGTGCCAGTACCAGTGTGAGTCAGGAAGCAGACTGAGAAGCCAGACACCTTGTTTGTCCTCTGTCCCCCTAAGAGGTGCTCATTATTACAAATAATGTGGAGAATCAGCTGTGCAGAAGAGATCCTGTGTTCTCAGGAAGACACTGCTGCCTCCCCAGATTGCCAGTGGGAAGCTGCATGTGATCAGAACTTTTTTTTTTTCCTTTTTTTTGTTGCCTGTTGGAACCTTTTCCATCTGATGGAGGATGCCATGGTGTGGCATTGCATCTTCTGTGCAGTTACCTGGAGTATCTTACGTAGCCTGGATGTTTTTAACTTCCCTTTCAGGTTTCAGTTAGCAAAACTGAATGCTGTGTCCTCTGCCCTGCTGCTGCATCTTCAGAGAGCTTCCTCTGGATCTGCTGGAGCCAGGGAGGAAGGGAGATGGATGTTCTGGTTTGGCTCCCCATGTGCCATAAATAAGAGTTAACAGAAGCCGCCACTGGCTGGCAGTTTCAAATTTAAAAACAATGTCAGGGCTTTTTTTCTGAAGTTCCAGGTGGCTAAGCTGTCGATCAAAATCGTTGTTATACATGAATGTGGCACTGAATTCATGTATAACAAGACTTTTGATGGACAGGTTTTTTTAAAAAAGAGTGATTGGGATGGGAACTCTGCCATTCCTGTAGTGCCTGCAGTTACTCACGTAGGACGCTGCCGAGTGCACGGGCAGGCGGAGCTCCTTTTACCTTCACCCTCAGGTGCTTTTGTGCCTGATTACAGTTATGGTTTGAAATAATATATGGCAGTTTTCACCAAAAGTTTGTTACTTGGGCAAATATTTCTCTGTATTGCGGTTACTGCTCTGGTTTGCCAAGTTGTTTGCACTTACCAGGGGTTACAAAATGTGCTCGCTGCAGGATTGTTGAAATTCTGACTCCATCCTGAAAATTATTTTTCAGATTTCGCTTTCCAGTTGAGAAATGTTTTCTGGCATCTCTTCAGGAAGAGAGATCTATGAACCTCTGTGGCTGACGTGGAATTAAGGGCTGTGTTTACTTGCTTCTGAATTACATAATCTCCAGTTGTTGCTTAAATGAGGGGAGAAAAACAATTTATTGTTACTACAAAGCAAGCCTTTCTTCCATCTGATACCAGTTTCATTTCTTCCCCTCCTGACTGTAGTTTCACATTCCTAGCTGTCCCATACCACGTGTTTCCTCCTCTGTCTCCTAATAGACAAAGCTATTTGTAAAACCTGTTTTCTTCGTAAGTTGTTTTTGCAGCTGTGGTTGTTTCTGCTCTCAAATGACTAATTGCCTCCTCAGAAAATTCAGAAAAAAATACAATAGACATTTTTTTAACCCAATCTCCAAATAATTTAAGAGAAATATATGTAATGTTTCTTATATCTGCATTTTCACCCTTTTTTATTATTTTTCAGAGTTTGGGTGTCTCCAAATTGAAGAGTCAACGTACTGATTGCAAGTGAATCCTCCTCAGTCAACCTGTTGGATGCCTCTGAGAATATAAGAAGTCATGGCAGAAAATGATGCAATGCCAACCTTACCAAAAAAGTGTGGCCCATATATTTCATCTGTAACCAGTCATGGCATGAATTTGGTAATTCGTGGTATAGTGCTGTTTTTTATTGGCGTATTTCTTGCATTAGTATTAAACTTGCTTCAGATCCAGAGAAACGTTACTCTCTTCCCCCCTGACGTGATCACAAGCATCTTCTCCTCAGCTTGGTGGGTACCACCTTGCTGTGGCACAGCATCAGGTAAGTTCAGTCATGTGTGTGTGCCTAGCATGGAGATGAAAAAGTGGAGAGGGAGGTAGATAGTTATAAAAGCTATATAAGAGGTGGGGAAGGTACAAATTTCTCTTCCATCGTCACTGCCCTTTTTGAGCTGTTACTGTCCTTTCTGATCTCCTCTGTGTGTACACAAATATGCATGTATCCAGAAATTGTTGTTCTGCAATTTTGTCTTATTGTACTGTTGTTAGCACAGCAATTTTTCTGCTTTTTTTGCTGGGGTAGAGTGCAAGTTCAACAGACTTGAGAAGGTGGTGCCACATGTAACCTGGAGGCTGGATTACAGGAATGTGCTCTCAGACAGCCCTTGAAAATACCCCAACAGTGTCAGACTGTGCATCACACAGTGCCTTGTTTGAGCACAGCAAACTACCCTGAGCAGTACTCTGTTTTGTCGTCCGGCTTTCCATTTGTTCCTTGTTCCAGCTGGAGGTATGGCTTTAGCTCCATGGAGCTGGGAGCCCTGATGTGTCTCCAGAGCTTAGGGCAGGCAGGCAGCTTATAGTTGTAGAGGCATAGAGCAGAACAGAGCACCTCAGATGATGTGAACATGCTCCATTTCTCCCATGGCCACGTAGGGAGTTGAGGTTTTTGTGTGTTTAACTAGTTTAAGTGAGATGTATGTCCACCGTAGGTAGTAAGAAATATCCCCTTTCCCTCTTCTTTCAACTATCAAGGCATATTCTATGTTACAAGCATGATAGGATTAGACTTTCTACTTGGCTCTGAAAATCACTGATCTGTGGGTCAGTTTCACGCTTTACTAAGGAAATATTCTTAGCAGCCAGTACTGGAGCATTCTGCTTTGGTGAAGCTGTTAGTTGTAGGCAATATCTTCCTAGAAGTCAGTTTTAATAAGACTGAGAAGCTCGTGATTCTGGGTAGTAATGTGAGTCAATAAACTTGTTTTCAAGATGGCATCACTGTTTTGCTAATGGTAATATTTAAGCCTGGTTTTTTTCCTAGCTTTTTTTTTTAATACCTTCTTGAATTTACTACACCCCAGATATCATCGAGGAGCTTAATTTGAAAGGAAACCCTCCAAACAGCTTGCTGAGTACGTCAGTTGTGTTCTCCAGTGGAAATGCATTTGGCATATTATGGTGGCAGTTATGTACCTGCTTTATCTGCTAGTTGTCTTAGTCCTTTTCCTGTTATCTTGCCGAGATTGTTGATTATGTTTTGGTTCGTATTCTCTATTTGCTGCATTTTTCTTTCATGCTTTAAACTGACTGTCTTGACAAATATTTCTGATAAAGATTTGATCTTTTATATGTATGGAGTAATGGAGGTTGAAGTGACAGAATACCAGCCTGCAATAGCAGCAATGCACAAGGTTTGCAGTGTTTACTGAAGCGTTTGCACCAAAAACTGTTTGCATCAGGCTGCACTTTGTACTCTTTTGGGTAATCTGAGGACACTGCAACTGTGAGTGGGAACTTGTGAAGGTTAGGTCTTGCCATCATCTCACAAGAAACTCGTGGGCCTCTCTGGATCTGGTGGGTTGGTGGTTTTGATGAAAAGACCGGATAAGGCTTGTAAATTGTAGT
Source organism: Manacus candei (assembly GCF_025592945.1). Classification (NCBI taxonomy): domain Eukaryota; kingdom Metazoa; phylum Chordata; class Aves; order Passeriformes; family Pipridae; genus Manacus; species Manacus candei. The sequence continues at coordinate 203,092 of NW_026138071.1, forward strand.
CAGTCACTTGCTAGGCAGTTACACTACTTGATTTTAAGCCACCTGATTTAAAGATATTACAGACTTAATTGGCTTTTCCCAGCAGGAGTCACCCCTGTTGAGGTGTTCAGGTTCTTTTTTTTCATTATCAGTCTTCTCCATTTTCTTCCCTTATCTTCTTTGCTAGCATACCTACAGGGAATCTCTGTGGTAAATACTGATAATTCACCCATTTTCTTACCATTTGTATGTGCACAGCCTTCCTGGAATTGGCGTGAACATTTCTCTGCAGTATGGTTTATTATTATAAACAGAATAAAGGTATTTTGCATATTTATAATCAGTGGTGATCGAGGCTGCATTCAGAGAAGTCCTTTCATCCATCACTGTTATTAGTCATGAGTTTGGCCCAAGGCCTTTGGCAAGAAAATTGCTCAGGGAGGTTTTTTTTTCCGCTCCAGCTTTACTGATGATTTATTTTCCCGAATCCTGGAGATCAGTTTCCTCTGTGGCAGAATAAAGAGCATTTGTGGTGTTACCCCCAGCAGTGTGCTGGACTGAGAGCACTGGAGTCTGTACTGATGCCTCAGACTCTGCCACGCTCCTGCCACACCAGTGTAACATTATGCACCATTGTTAGTCCTCAGTGGGGTTGGTAACAGTCTTTTTAGCTGCAGTTGCAGTAGAGAACACGTTTATGAAGAAATACTGAAAGAGCATCACAATTCCCTGGGGCTGGAAGTCCTGTTTGTTTTCTGTATTCAACAGCTGCCATAGGCTCTTGGTTTTCTCTCTTCTGGGTGAGCCTGATAGTGAGCATTGAAGAAGAGAAAAACATTATCTAAACAAAACCTGCTTGTAACAACAACAAAAGAAAAAACAAAATACCACACTCTGCCCCTACTGTGGTGTGTTTGTTTTGCAGTTATTTAAACATGTATGTTTGATATGTGGGGCTTTCAAAAGTGCCACCCTGCAGGTTATCACTGTTCTTCCCGAACTGCAATGCAGATTTTGGTGTGGGGGAGAGCTCTGTTATCCTCTGCCCCTAGTTCAGATTGTCTCTGTATTGCTCCTTCTGCCAGGTCACTGCTGCAGTGCTCGAAGATGCTGCTGAAGTTTTACAGGGCTTTTTTAAATAATGAAATTCTTTGAAATTCCTCTTTGTTTACAATGTATGTTTTTGTACTATTTATCCTTGCAGGTCTGTTTTAGTAGTGATTATAATGGTCAAAGTCTGGATAGTCTTTATTTTAGTTAAATGTTGCAGTGCTTTAACTTCTGGACCTTTTTTCTTTCCTGTCTCCACAGCTGTGATTGGGTTATTGTACCCCTGCATGGACAGACATCTGGGAGAGCCACATAAGTTCAAGAGAGAATGGTCCAGTGTAATGCGATGTGTAGCAGTCTTTGTGGGAATAAATCATGCCAGTGCTGTATCCTGTGTTCAGATGAAACTGGTGATAACAAATGGGTTTCCATGAAAAAAAAATCACAGTCACGTGAATTGTTAGTAAAGATATAACATGCAGAGTTTTTGCAAGGGACATGTAAAATATGTGTTAGTGTCAAACTGTTGTAGCAGTGTTGGAGGTTATAAGTCTCAGGTCTTTTTTTTTTTGAAAATATCTTTTCATTAGAAATGTCTCAGTATTAGGCTTTGTCTTACTTAGATTCTTTATTTTCTTTGAAAAATTAAAGTAAGTGTAGGAAAATATTCATGTGGTAGGTATTACAGAAAAGTGCTTTACGACATTCCAAGTTATGTCCTTTTAACACCACAGTAAGAGGTTGAATCCCAGTTTTGAGGTCATCAGTGAAGCACATGCACTTTGCAAAGAATGGGGAAAACTCAGGACAGGAATACGCAGGACTATACAACTCAAGGAAGCGTTGTTACCCCATTCTGCAAACAATGCCTTCCTTGATGCCAAGAGAGTAGTTCTCATTCCTGTGGTCATTCAGTAAGAGCAATTAGAAGTCAGTCAGCACGTGTTAGTACATTATACTCCTCCTAATTGTGTAGCTGCTCAGATACATCCTGGCACAAGTGAGCTCAAAGGTGTCCCCTCTGAAGCAGCTGGGGACGTACTGGGTGACAGGGTGCTATTCTCATGGACTGGTGCACCTTACTGGCAGTGCTGAGAGGTTTTCTGTAGTCATGTCTAGTGCATTCTCTGTCAGCTAAAGCCAGTATCTGTTTGTGAAAACTGGGGTCTTGTAGAGTAATCAGAAAGGAAGTTGATCATCTCTGAGATGCTTGTCTCCATCAGTGTCAGCTCCAACACAGTTCACAAAAACAGTACTAAGAAGTGCTGACCACCTGCTACTGTCTCCTCATTCCCAGGAAGAGGGCAAGTTAGGTGAAAGATGGGAAAGCAGGCTGAATTCCCACTGAGGTGGCTTGGCCGTCAGATGAGTTGTGTTGTTTTTTGGTGGTGTTCTACTGCTCTCCAAAATGGCCGGATGAGCTGGAGCTGCCAAGGCTCCGAGTCACTCCCACTGTCCCTCACAAGCCTCGCTCTCCTTGCCAAAGATGCACTAGTCTGGTGCTGTGGTTCTCACTGACCTGGCCTGTACCTGTTGGGTGAGCACATGCAACTTTGCTGCTTTTAAGAAATACAAGAGAGTTGGCACCACCTCTCTGCTTGGGTCTGGTTATTTACAGCAAACCTTCTGCAGATCTCTAACAGCTGTTACCCATATTTCAGGACGTCAGCAACATACTGTCTGTATTTCCTCCTTGACAACTCTCCAGTCTGCTTTCTCTTCAGCTATTGCCAATTCTGCACGTTGCCATGTTTGGTGAGGGTTTTGGTCTTGTTTGATACTTTTTCTGATGCTGTTGATTTTTATCCTGTCATTATTTCAGTTAGTGAAGTTTCTTTCTCATTTCCTCTAGGTCTCTCTCCAGATTTTTGTGTGAAAACAGAGCAGTGTTTTTTATATTGTCATCCCATAAATTTGCTTTCAGGCTTATGAAGTGTGACAGCCTCCTTTTTAATTATCTGTTTTGGACAGGAGTAGGGAGGATGGGTTAGTGTTTCCAAAACATTTTGAAGGATGTGAAACACTACAAAGATATCTGGAATGACTTCATGCTTCTGTCACAAAGCTGACTAAACTGACTTTCTATGTTGATTTATGTGAACACTTCCAGTAATATTTACATTTTATTTTATAAAAAACATTAACATTTTAATGTTGAGCTTTATGTAAAGTGTCATTTAAATAAACAAATTGCAATTAATTAAGAGTGATAAAAACCTTTTTTTTGTAAATTCCTGTCACTTGGAGAAGTCTAATGCTAGATTTAAGTTTTCATATCTAGTGTAATAAAGGACGAGGTGAGGATGAGATGTTCTTACTCTTAACAGTAACGTGTGCATTGTGAGTCTTTATAAAATGCTTGCATTCTCTGGTAGGTTTAGAGTATCTTTGCTCTTGTACAGGACCCAGACCCTAAAATCTGAAGAAGTGTCATAAGTTTTTAGTTTCCCAATATCTTGACAACTTTTACAACGCTTATTTTCTCACGCCTGTAGCTGTGTGAGAGCTGACACAGGTAATGCTGTATTTTTTTAGTAGTATTTTTTCTTTTGTGCCAAAATATTATAAACAGAATGAAAAAAATTACTTTACACTTGTATATGGTATTTCCAAACTTATCCTTAACAGCCAGCCCAGAAGGTGGATTTTGCCAACAATATCCAGCTGTCTCTGACATTAGCAGCACTGTCGATTGGACTGTGGTGGACATTTGATAGATCACGGAGTGGCTTTGGCCTTGGAGTGGGAATTGCTTTCCTGGCCACATTGGTATCACAACTTCTTGTGTACAATGGAGTTTATCAGTAAGTATTTGCTCTCTTAAGATTAAACTATAGTATTCTGAACCTGTAACATAAAATCAGAATAACTGAAAGAGTATGATTTGATATGATTTCCAAAGCTGTCAGCACCTAATTTTGAGCACAGCACAAATTGGACTGTTTATGAAAGCTGTTATGTGTGTGAGAAATCTAGTTGGAAGTTACTAATTGAAATGAAATTAGTACCTTACCAATAATGTAACATGCTTTTTTCAGCTGAGTAGATGCTGCTATAATCAATAAGAAGCCTCCTTTGTTGTTTTCTGCAAGTAATTAGATTTCTATATGTATCTTTCTGAGTTGAAATGTCCTAATATAATTTGCCTTGTGGTTGGAGGACTCTCTGTATTGCACAGTGTTGAGCTCAAAAATGTGTGTTCTTTTCCAGATACACATCTCCAGATTTCCTCTATGTTCGTTCCTGGTTGCCATGTATATTTTTTGCTGGTGGAATAACTATGGGCAATATTGGCAGGCAGCTGGCAATGGTGAGTGTGGAGGAGAGGGTTGATTGTCTTCTAGTAAAATTCTAAATGTCCGTGTCATTTCTTCCTCCATATGTACCAACCAGCTATTTGACTCGTGGGTGTGCAGTAAGGTACAAATCAGTAATCATTGCTTTTCCTGTTGTTCAAAGCACAGCCTATGCTTTGCTCTGCACACTCTGTTACATACTTTTAGGTCCTGAAAGGACCAGGAGCTAAATAAGAGCTGCTGTGTTAGGGGAAAAGTCAGGCCATCCCCCAAATCTGACCTGTTCTATCTGCTGCTCAGGGAGACAGAAATTGCAGCCACCAGTGTGTGCACAGAACCTGGGAAACCAAAGTCATGTGGGTGAAGTTTAAGAAGAGCTGTTTTATTACCCATTTTGTAGAAAAGTCACTCTCATAAGTCTTTTTCATGATTTATGTAAATTAATATTGTTTTGTCAACTTCTGTTTTTCAGTATGAATGCAAAGTCATTGCAGAGAAGTCTCACGAGGACTGAGAGGAAACAATATGCACCGTTTAAACAGGAAATTTTCTGACAAATGACTGTTGGAGGAGCATAAGGAACACTTGACTATGAAATTGCCAAAATGCAATTTTTTTCCCTTGAGTGGTATACTTTACTGCAATCTGTGATTGCTGCTTCTATAGAAACCTTGATGTCTGATTTTGATTACTGTGAAGTTATAATAGTATGCAATACATTTGACAATATTGGTTCAATTATAGGATTCTTTTTTTTCCAAATCTAAACAGTTTACCATAAATTCCTGTTTGTCCATAATGTTGCAGTGCCAAACTGAACCTTTGCACTATGTTTCTGTAGCTGAAACTTCTTGCTTCACTTTATCTTGAAAGTTTTGAGGAATATATTCTAAACAGCTAGTGAAAGAAAGGGGGTTCAAATTTCGGAATGAAGATCTCTTTCCATGATGATAACCCATAATATCTGTATGAAATTTATGGATTACAGGTGAGCTTTGATGCAATAAGTAACTGATTTATGCCTGTTAACACAGTGTATCATTCTTCTTACGCACAGGTGAGGAAACAATACAGGTTATGTGGGTTATTGCTGTAGCATTTCATTGGTCTGTGGTATGTGCCCAATATCACAGAATACAGAAATGGAAACTGAATCTAGAAATTACTTGCTATTTTTCCCCTGGTACAACCAGTATACATGTTTGTGTATGAATTTATTGTCACATGTGGACAGATTTTGAAACTACCCGTGTGCACAACGTGATACAGTTTGGGTTATTCTTGTACAATCCTTTAAGCTGATTTGTGTGGTTAGGAAAAAAAAATCTTAGGGAGTTTTTATTGCAAAATTTAATTCTGCTGAAGTAAATCAGCCACTGCCATATAGTGTCATAAAACCCCTCCATTACCAATGTTACTCTTGATAGTCCTTGCCGACCACCTGCTCTGTTGGCAGGGAGCAGCAGGAGGAGGCCAGGCTGTATTTTAGGTGCCGATGTAGCTCTTGTTTCTGTGACTGTGTCCAGACAACCATAAATGCATTTGTTCTTACAGCAGTTTTCTGGGGCAGAAAAATGTTTTACCCCTGTTTTACAGGTGCCCGTGCACAGAAAGCTTGGCAGGACAGCAAGCTGAAATAGGCTGGGTGCTAATCAATTCCCTTCTTAAGAAGGATTTCAGTTTGTGACCCATATTTGGGGGCATAAGTGGAATTTCCTCTTGGCTTTGCAGCTCCCTTTTAAGATCATGAGATAAAAGAACTTGTGCAACAAGGCAGAAAGCAGACTTCAAGAGGACACTGCTAACCTGTGCTTACAGTGAATTTGGCATGGGATGTCTCCACTTTGTTTTCCTCTTCTGTCTTTCTTGATGTTTTAATGTATTTGTTTTCCTTTTTTGTCTTGAAGTACTGTTTTTTAAGTCTTCCATGAAAGGTTTATAAGACATGTTACAGTCACCTAGGGAGGCTGGAGTTGGTCCAAAGAACACATAGATGTTTAGACAAGTTTTTATTAACGTGTGAATGTGTTGTACATGAAGCCTGTACACGAAGCTTGAACTAGGCAACTCTTTTTCAGTCTTATCTGCTTACCTCCAAGTCTGAAAGGTATGGAATGGAGCGGTCACGGAAGGAAACTTTATTGAATGGGGAATTGTAAATGTGAAAAACAAGTGTGGTATAAAGAGCTTGGTTCTGCAGCTCCACAAAGTATCATCAGCTTGTCATGGTTCCGTGGCAGTTCAGCACCAACAGCACATGGTCATGGGATAATGTTTCAGGAAAGCACGTACAGAGGTGCTCTGCTTTAAGCAGAGGTAGAACATGTTTAAGTAGATCCCTGACTAGAGATTTTCTCTTACCAAACCATATGGCAATAAGAAGCATTTTATTAATAAAACCAGGAAACTGGGTACAAATGACGGGTGAGTTTCTTTAGGTATGCTCTGGTGATTCGCTGAAGAAGCTGTTGGGTCTCTCACAGTATTTCACCTCATCCACCTTCTTTGCTTCAACAAATGCCTTCAGCTTGGTGGGCCCGTGCAGCATGGTGGGCAGCATGATTGGGCAGCATGAGTGGCATAAAAATTCAGATATTTCTTATCCTAACTGTAGAGAACACATGGTACCTCAGTAGCCAGTGTGCTGACTTGGTAAACAATGTAGTTTCATCATGACCAGTGAGTGTGTACAACTGGAGATGAGTCGCTTTTGTTATTCCCTTGGTGGTAGAACTGCTATTACCTGCCAGTCTTGATACTTAGACAGAAGCAGCCTTGTGTATGTTAAAATGTGCAGTATGTGAGAAGTGGTTATTGTGCTTCTGTGGCACCCACTTTACGGCACTTTGCACTCAGATTCAGCTAAACCTGGTTAGACTGTGCTGTCTGCTAACGTTTAAATTTCATTTTGGAAATTTTAAGCATGTTGTGCAAAGGCAGCAATCATCCAAAATAAATTTGGGTGGAGTCCTTTATTATATGTCTTACTGTTTTTATTCTTATTTGACTAACATCAATACAGGATCACGTTGTGGGTGTCCTGTTGTTTCAAACTGCGCTGTAATTTTGTGGCTGATGTGTTCAAACCCTGGAAAAGGTTCATGATGAAAATGCTGACGACCTTAACTTTAGTGGTGGGAACATGCTGCTACTGTATAGCATGTCATTTTAACATTATAACATTATAACATTAGACTCTTAAAAATGTTGTTCAGTAGAGAATGAATAAGCTATATTTTCTATACAACTTTATAAGCACTATAACCTCTTCACCAATTAAGCATTGTAAAGTCTATGCTGTTTAAACTGGCAAATTGCCGATAAAAGCAAAATGTGCATTAAATACAATTACAACCTTGATTGATAGGCTTCTTCTTCCTTTAAGAAATTACACTGATTTTTAAAATACACTGAGTTGCCTTCTATCAGCAATCTCTTAATAATTTTGACCATTTTCCTGGCATATTGGTTGCACACTTGCCTAGAAATACTGAAAAAGAAGCGGGCAAGATCAAATCGGCCATGATTCTATCTTAATTAGCATGCTGAGCAGCCTTGGAAAATCTGCCCTTTTGAATCTGCAGTGGGAATAAGTCAGATAACTCCCCTTGCAATACAGAAAATAGAGATTTAGATATAAATAGCTGCTATGAATATGAAAAAACCCCACCCACAAATGACAGAGAAACTCTTTAATATATTTGTGTTTATTAATGTTCCGGTCTGGATATGAAGTGAATGTTATTCTGCTATTCACAGACTCAATTCATTATGCCTATTGCTCTCTCTCAAAAAAGATGTGACCAATAGAGGTTTGGAAATGTGTAATGGAAAAGTGTCCAGGCAGAGGTGAATAAGGGGTGGGAAGAGAAGTTCGTGGAGGTTTGAGATGCAGTCCCACAGCAGGACAGAACCACAACTGAAAGTTGGAAGGAGTGCAGTGAGTAAATGGAAAAATCCCCTGTTTGTGTTGGCAGCCTGTGACCCAAAATTCCTAACTCATGTCAAAATGCAGCATCTTGGGCGTGCCAAGTGTCTGACCAGGCAAATTACAGCCAGGGATAGAAATAACCATAATTTTGGATAGTAAGCACTAAGATCAACCAAAAGCACACAAGCAAAGGTGTTTTGCTGGAAACTTAACCTCTCCCTTTCATCTGCAGCCTCTCCATGAGGAATGGAAACTCCCGGTCCTTCCAGCCTAAGGGTATCAAAAGGAAAGTTGCCTATTTTGGGGAGAATATTCCACCTGCTGAGCTACCAGGCTCTCACAAAACGCATCTTGTGCCGCTTTATAACACAGCTGCCCTAAGCAGTCAGGAGGAGAGTAAATAAAGAAACTTTTCCTCTGTATCTTCTGTACTTCACTGCTGCCATCTGGCTGGGAGCTGCCATGGGGACCTGTGGGCATACACCAGTCTTCCCTCTTTATCCTTCCTGGTATGTAAGGAAGGAACATAATTTCACCAGCCGCATCACCCCGGACGTTTTGCATATGCTTTTTACATTTTGGAACAGTGTTACCAATGATTCCAATATAACCTGTGGAAATGATGTTAAATATCAAATGCAATGCTTATGAAAATACGAGCACAGCTGGGCAGAGGGAACGCATGTCTTGCCGTGGGGAATAGCGATCCAATGTTGTTAGTTTTGATGCCAGTACTAAATGCAAAGCATGAGTAATTTTGCAGCTTAATGTTCAGCACTAAACAGTAAATGAAAGGTCAGTCCAACATGTTAAGTGTCATGGAATAGTAAACACTCCTTTAATTGCTTCAGGCAGCCAGCTCGGATTTTTGGTATCTGTTGTCATGTTTTGAGCGGCATGGTCCAGAGCCTTGTCCTGATTGCCTCCCCCCAGCCAAATGACAAAGCCTCAAATTAAAGGATAAACTTTATGCCTGGGCTTTTCAGGCAGCATACTGGGACTTTCATACTGTGCTTTGAATGTTTAAAAACCATGCTGGTGAAGAGGTAGGGGTCATTTCTAGGTTGAAATGAGCCCAATCCAGGTTGAAATGTAGGTTGGCATTTTCTTGAGGTTTTCCTTTCTTGCTCCTCAGTTCTGAAGCACAGAAGTTCAGTAGCTCCTGTTATACTTTCATACTTTGTTTTTTTAGCCTGTCAGACACTATAGCAGATAGGAAGCAATATATAGGAATACAGATGGAAAGGGCAGCTACTAATTTTCCCAAGGCCAAGCCAGGTGAGAGCTCTGTGCCCAGCGTGCCCTGCGCATCCATGTCAGATGCACAACCTGCAGTGTTCCCAGATCAAGGTTCATAGGATTCTTTTTCTGTAGAGACAGCAGTTCTGCCTTGTACTTTGCACTTAAAAACTTCTATGTACTTAGTTCTGCAAGGATATGTGCACACATTGCAGAGCATTTGCAGTGGCGAGGGCCACAGGTGTAGCCATAACACTTGTTTTTTATGTCTTCGTGGTAGAAATCCTGAAATTGTACCTTGTAAGCAAATATGGCTAAGTATTTGTTGCAAGAAAAATCTCTATTTATAAATACATTGCTATCTGAATTCACAATGTAATTTTGCTGGTTTTGTTCTCTAATTAGTTTAGTGGCCTTGTAACTAACATTTAGGTATTTAATACTTTTTTGGTAATCAAATCTCAAAGCAAGATTTATTTTATGCAGTTAGTCAAGGAAAATATGTGAACTAAAAAGAAAGCTGTGAGGAACAGGGCTGCAACTTAATTTACCAGAGAGAAATTATGCAAGGAGAACCTCCAGCATTTTCCATAATGTTGCAAGAAAGAAAAGGGCAATAAATGATCATTCTGATTGCACCATGGGTTTCAAAACAAGGGTAAGGGGAGTCTCACAGATGCATTTGTATTGACTTGTTCTGATCTCAGCTGTTCTCCAAAGGAATCACTTAATTGGCTATGATCAGCAGAATGTGTTTTGGCTTGTCTGTTTTCCTCTACCCCAGTTGTGCCAGTTGTTTCGTCAGTGACTAAGGATGCCTGGGGTAAGCCTAGCTATGCCACCAGAGAATTCTTGGAAATATGGCTTTAGCAACTCCTTGCTGAGATTGACACAGTCCTTTTGAACTCTGTAAGAAACTGGTGGTCTGGCCCAGGGCAGTGGTTGGTAATGGTGAGGTAAAGTGAGGGATGTGAGTCCATGGTGTTCAGGTGGGGTGAAAGGATGCCCAGTGTCTATAAGGACATTAAGTGCATGTGCCACTTGCAAGTTCCCATGAAGAGCAAAGTTGCCCTGTTCTACAGACCATCATTTCTTGTCTTGAGTGGTGACATGCCAACTGTGCACCCAAGAATGTGCTTTTTTCCCTCCTCTTTACTCTTCCTTTGCACAAATACATAGGACCTTGAGCTAAGGACAGTTAATCCTGTTCTTGGAGCCAGGACTATGTATAGGCTGGGTCAGCACTGAAAGACTCCACTGTTTATTTTTAAAAACAAATGCTTGTTCTGTGCTGCATGTCAAGTGCAATCATTGCTGAATGAACTGACATGCAAAGCCAAGTTCTCAGCCGAACTGGCATAACTCCATCGATTTCAGTGGATATGCGGCATTTCATGCTGGTTGGGAATTTGGCCCACTGTGTTTGAAATGGGTGAAATTGTTTAGACCTCACTTGTTTTCTAATGTGATACAGGTCAAAAAAATTCCTACATTGTACAACAAGTAAGAGCAGCACACTGCACATTTTGCCTTTCCTTCCTCTCTTTAAGCACTGATGGAAACTGTCATCATCCCCTGTGATTTGCAATGTGTGCTTTTTATATGAGGTATCAGCTCTTCAGAAGAATCAGATCTGGCAGAGCAGATTAATAATGATGCAGATACAAAATGTTGGCCGCCAATGAGCTTGTTGTCATAAATGCTTGCCATGATCTTGCTTTTTTTTTTTTTGTCCAGCATTTTGCTTGTAGGAAATTCAGCTGAGGCTTTGTGTTGGACCTGTGCCTGCTCTGATTAAACTGGGGAGAGAGAAATAATACTGCTTTGTGTGGTTTCAGACTCCTCTTACCAACCAGTTTCCTCAAATCAGTGTATCAAGTGAAAATGCAGCTGGAATAGTGGCTTGAAGAAGATGAATTGAAAGATCCTGAAGACTGATGTTTCAAGGACATGAATCGATGAAGTGATGTGTCCACTGCAACAATAGGTGGCATTAGAAATGTTAGACATGTAGTATTACGTAAGTAATAAATGTAGAAATGCAGTGTAAAGAAATAATGAAGCTGGTAGAAAGGGAGATATATATCTGTTCCCTGGAAATGGTTTTTTTTCCATGTTTGTTCTGCAGACTTTGATCATTGCACTGGTGGTCCAGGGCATGAACTTCGGGACAGTGGAGAGCAGCAAGATGGGGGGGTCACTTGATAAGTTGGCTGGATACAAAAGGGAATTCTGTTGAGATGTCAGGTCAAAATGTCCAGTGCCAAGACAAATACCAGTGTTATTTGTACAGTTCAAACATGGGCTTTTTGATTTTTTTTAATTTTTTTTTTTACTGTGAATTTATAAAGGAGAATCACTTATAAAGGAGAATCACCTTCAAGTACCAAGGGACAGAGAGAGGTATCACAGGTTGCTTTTGCATTCAGCCCTTAACCTCTGTGGGACTATACTTGGAAGTATGAGGAAGTGTTGTTTCTTCAGACCCACATGTGCCATTTAGGGTGCTTTTTGTATCCCAGCTCCCTGGATTTGCAGTGCATCTTAGGATTTGAAAACCACTGTGTTTCACTGCTTTGGATCAGCTCATAGATAAATGAGGATGGTTGAGTTGCTCCCACAGCCAGTGGCTTGACAAGCATGGTCCCTTAATCTGTTCCCAGGAAATAATAATAAGTGTAGTTGAAGCAGGAGTGGTTCCCTAGTCCTTTACATTCCATCCCAGCACCAATGCAAGGTCAGTGCAAAGAGAAGACCTCTTCTTGTCTGTGGTATTGCCTCCTCCTGCCTTCCACTAGTCTTAGAAGTGAGACACCAGGGGTGCTGTGTAACAGGAAAGGGACCTAGTTGCTACCAGAAACCCCCAAATTTTCAGGAAAGTTTCAAAGCCATGGGGACAGGACGTGCTTTCTGGCATCATCTGAATTAGCTTTTCATAGAATACTTACACTTTGGTGAGCTGTCAGATCTTGATAGTTTGTGATTTATAAGGTCACTGTAACTAATGAAACCCAGAAGGATGTGGTGAGGTTGGTCAGGTAGCTGCTACACAGAAGATTATTGAGGGATGGGACCAGGCAACACATCTCCTGATGCCTCTCTGAGATTTCACTGAGGAAGGACATAAACAAGCAACTGACAGTCATATAGACAAATCTTTATGGATTTTATACCCCACCTAATGTTGACTGATGTTGAAGGGACTTCCTGGGCAGGAAATACTGCTAGAAAATTGTTTCACTTGAGCTCAGATAAATGGTGCAGAGTATCTGGTATATGCAATGAAGATGAACATGTGTTCATCACTTCGACATCTCTTAAGTTATGAAGGTCTGTTCATTCTGGTATCTAAAGTTCTTGAATGCAGAATCTTATCACCCGTTGCACTGTTTCCCTGAGATGGTTCACAATATTGTTTATCATAAGCACTGTTATATCTAGTTATTGATTAAAACAGTAACTTCCAACTTAATCTTCCCATGGGAACAAAGTATTTTAGATATTAGTTTCCCTGCACTTCTTCAATATCAGACTTCTCTTCAACACAATGCTATTTTTAATTAATTCAGCTGACCCTTTGTTACAATTTCTAAAGTAAAAAAGGCTGATTAATGCCCAAGCACAATATCTACATTTTTTTAAAAATGCCTGCATTTATTCTGACAGCCAGTTAACATCTAAAATATATACCTCTAAGCATTTACATATGCCCTTAGCTTTCAAGATGTCTTCATCTCGTTGATGTGCCTGAGGCCTGACACATTGTAAGATGATGCCGCCTCTGTTTCTGGGAGCAGAGTGTGGGTTGGATTTAAGGACAGAGGGTCTGGCCCGTGGTGGGACCTTGAAGGTGGCTGCAAGCAGAAGGTGGAGACCCACCTGCTCTCCTTCTCCCCTCTGGTTCAGAGGAAACGGCCAGAGCCATACTCAGAGCCAAGTGATAATTGTACAGTTTTGCTTTACAGTTAACTGAGTGTTTGGGGAAAAAAAATAAAAAAGTAGTTTCTTTTCAGCACCGTCTTGTCAAAATGCCAAATGCCGCTTGTTTTTGACATTTTCAGCTACTGTTAAATAATAGTCTTGCTTCTGTCACAGCTAATGTTGACTTGAAGGCAGTTGTGCATTTCTCAACTCAAATGCTAAGCAGACAGGCTTGGGTCTTGACAAATATCTTTCCGGGCTTGCCCAAGGCAAGTAAAAATGAGCTTCTAGTTAATAGTTTGTTTTAAAATTCAAATTGGTGAAATAGGCAATTAAAAAAATGACAATTTTCATCAAAATTTGCAAATTAAACGTCTCTTTGCAGTCAGAGCGGGTTCAAGAAACTGCAATAGATAATTGCTATTTGAAATCAGTGAAGTATCCAGCATTTTAGGGCCATGAGGATTGTGGCTGTTCTGCCTTAGTAAACCTTGATTGATTTGGTAAATAAGCATTTCAACTTCTCTCTTTAAAATAAATAAGCAATTTTATTGCTTTATTGCTTACCCCTGTATGGGAGGTAAACAAGCTCTCGAGCAGCAACCCTGTAATATCATGAGCCCAAGTGCCATCTGTCACCGAGAATTCTGTCCCTTTATGCACAATAGCTTCTTATGGCATTAGGTCCATTGTAGGTTAATTGATTAGCAGAGATCCTCCTTTCAGTTGTTCCTGCTTTTCTTCGCTAAAGGACCGTATCTCTCATCTCCATTTCCCTTTCTCTCTCCCGTATTAGCATACTAATCACACTGAACTCCCACTGCTAAAAAACTCTATCCATTTTATACTGGGGGAGGGGAGGAGGAATAAACCAGCTTTTCCTGAGAGATTTGTGGATGCTGTTTTTATGGCAGTTAGAAGGGAGGAAAAGAAAAGGAGAAGTGGTGGCAGAGGTGAATAATGCACCGCGTGGGCTCTCGTGTGCCAGTGAAAGCTGAGCCTATGGCTGCATAAATATTGAACACATTTGAGAAGCACTATTAAAATAAATATCAAAGACAATGTTGCTCACACATCTGTTTCTCCTCAATTTTTGCCACAGTGCTCTACATTTGTTTTCTCTCCAGCTGTTAACACCTGTCTTTCTGTCAGTGGTAATAATGCAATTTTAGGTGGGCTACAGAGCTGACAGTGACATGAAAGAATTTCTCTATTCTTTATATAAGAAATTCTCTTTTCAAGATTTAAAAGGGCTCTGTGAACAAAGATAGATCCTTGTGCTAATCCTTCAGAGCAGTATATAGGAGATTTGTTGTTGTTTTAGGGTTTTTTATCAAACTACAGAGAGTTGGGCTTGTATTGCATAGCTGAACTTGAACTAGATGAGATATCCTACAGTGGGCAGCTACTGCTTGCCTTTGAAGTTCTCACTTTATTGCTGACACATATTCAGAAGGTTGTGTGTGCGTGGTACTCCTCTCTCCATGTGATGCTTGTTATCTAACCTCATCAGAAGTGTATGCTGTGCATTGATTGCTAGCAGAGGACGCACATCCAGTGGTGATGTCTTCTTCATTTACCTCCTAAATGAGCACAGTATGCACAGGGCTGCCTGAAAAAGCACTTTATGCCTTTATGTCTCAGCAGAAGGATGGTAGGAAGTGCTCATCTGTCTTGGCATTGATGATGATGAGACAGATCCTCAAATAATGTCAACTGAGAGAGCCCATTTACTGTGCCTGTTTACCTAATGCAGAAGAAAGAAAGCTATTTATTCCTTTTGACCTACAGAAACCCATCCTGAGATTCAGGGCAGAGCATTGACGAACCGCGCCAGAAACATGCCAGATAAGGAAGAAATAACGATGTAAAAGCATGTGTTAGCAGCAGAGTAACACTCTTCACCCGATACGAGCTTAGTTTTCTGTCTGGGGTGCTACAGGCACAGGCTTAAGGCTGTTGAGCCCGTATTTAGTCCTCCATGCCACCTCCTCCTGCAAGGCAGCCCATGGGTGAAGAAGCACCCATTCACTGTGGGACTGTACATTTCCATCTGAAATCCCTACCAATGAGTCCCAAGGAGAAGAATGTGGGTGAACTTTGCAGGTCTTTTAGCACAGATTGTCTTTGCTGCCTAGGTGAAGCTCAGACATGGTTTGTCAAGAAATGAGAGGGTATGCCTGGTGTGGCAGATAGATGTCCCCAAGCTTAGTATCTTTGAGGGCTAGGTACAGTTTGGTCAGCCACTTCAAAGCAACAGTAAATTCTTCTTCTGGAGGTGTAGGTAATGATTTATGACCACATTATTCTTTCATTAACAAATGAAATTGGTCAATTTTCAAAAATACCAACTTGCATCAAAATTTGCATCCGGAGAACCAAAACTGACCTTACAGCAAATAGCCCCCGAGGTCAGAAATTACCATCTTCGTCATCAGTAGGAGGATATGGAAGGATGTGAACCACGTCACAGCCAGCCTGGCCCTGTCAGGCAGCACTGGCAGAGCTTCATGGACATGTGTCAAACAGGCAGTGAGGGGGACACAGGCTCCCCGTGAGGGCAGTGGCATTCCCGGGATCAATCCCAGCCCGTGAGCTGTAACAGTTATCGCGGGCTGGCTGCAGTGTTAGAGGCTGCCCTTGGCACAGCGGCTTCGCTTCCCCACCGCGATTCCTTGTGCAATGCCTGTTTATTCAGGCTCCATGCAGGGATGAAACGTTTGACCCATTGTGCGGGAGCCGGCAGAGGGAGGGATTTTCCGAAGCACTCTGTGCTGGCTTCACTCTTCTGCCATTAAAGCAGTGGGAGGGTCAGGGCCTCATTGTTTCCCAGAGGGAGAGGACTTGGGCCAAGGCTGAATGCTTCAAAAAAAACCCCACCCCAAAGATCTGCTATAATAGAAAATTGAACCCAACTGTAACTCTGGAAAAGGGAGATGATGTTATAGCATGAGGCACTTCTTCATGTTTGCAGTTTTCCATGGGGGCTACATGTGCTTTGGGTAAACCTTTTTACGTGTTCAGTTCATGCTGGAACATTTTCCACTGCCTGGGGAAAAATCAGGAGGTGCCAAAATCTGCTGTCACCCTCAAGTCAGCTCTCCCATGTTTTAAGTGTTGTTAGTGCTTGTGGGTATCTACACTGTATTTGAGCTCCTGGTATCTCTCAGAAACTCAAATATTGTGCAGATTACAGCCAGGATGTTCGGGGAGCAGAATGGCCCTCTCTTAGCAGATGGCTGCAGCCCACAATGTCCTATAATCAAAACATAAAATGTTACTACTTTTGCATACTGTGTTTGGGAAAACGTGCCAAAGCGTAGTTAGGTTTCACAGGACCAGAAAAGTTTCTTCAGTAGGAAATAATTTGTTTGGAGGGTTTGGCTTTGGGGTTCTTTTTCTTTCTCTTTTTTGTATTACCAAATAGATCTGTCTTCAATCTGCAAGTGCAATGTGTTCTGAATTAGGCACTATGACAGAGGTAGCCTGTAAAAGACTACGAGCAGTGCCCACAAGTTTAAAAGGTTTTATAAACCTATTTGGGCTTACTGATTTGGCATTGCTTTAGAGGCCTTTGCCCTAGGAAAGTTGTAGGGTCTGGCTGGTCTTGGTACAGGAGCCTCTAAGAGGAGAGTTGGCCTGATGTGACTTTAACTGAGCGCTGTTCTGCTGGGTGATGCTCCCAGGTGATAAATGGTGCTGTACACAGAGTGTGCAGAAAAGAGCATCCTTCCTCCTGGAGACAAATTGCTTTCTAGTTTCTGCAGGCTGCATGGTTGTGATTTTTCCCCCCAATGTAATCTGTACTGGGTGTAATGTTACATAATGCGCGATTAAAGACCAGTGATGACTAAGAAGGTAAGTGATCAAATATTTTACCAGAGACACATGTACACATCATTTATCTCACTTTTCTCACAGAAGAAATTAAACCAGTTTCCTTAGCTGCTAATACAAGCAACTGAAATCCTGAATTCGATTAAGTGTAGCTTCTTCTGCCTCACGTTCTCCAGGAGACGTTATTCAAATTTTGGGATAACATCAGCTTTTTGAACAGCTCTCATCAAGTCACAGTCCACACAGTTCTCTTGTGCAGCAAAGGAATCAAATCCCTTGGGTTATTCGAGAGATTGTAATGTTATGGGAAGGAAGTTCTCATACTTGATAGGGAGGTTTACAAACTATTCTCCTGTCCTAGATGAGAAAACTCCTGGTTTGTATCATGGCAGCACTGGTAATTTTATCCAAATTATGACTTTGTTACACTTCCATTCTTTTGAATATGGAAGTCCCAAACAGACTGCCTATATGAATGATGAGCCATACCAACTGGATGAAGCAAGAAAAACATCAGGAGAGATGCCTTGGATAAGATAAAGCAAAACCTTTAGTGTAAAGTAGTCTTTACTATAAGATGGCAACCTATCTGTCCATGGGCAGGGATAAGGATACTCCAGCCTAACCTCCCCTCTCCTGGTACTACTCAACTGTTCCTCGAGTTATTTGGGAAAGTGTAAATTGGCATAACATCAACTTGTTTCATCATCAGCACCTCAGTCTGAAGAGTTTCTCATCAGTGGGATACTCCCAAGGTTGGCCAGATATCCTAAAGTTTCTTCTTTTCTGTACCTTGCCAAAGTCTGTAAAATTAGCCTCCAACCCAGCAATTTTCCAAAAGGATGACTGCAGCACAGCTGCTGTCCCAACTTGTCCACAATCCCAGGCCGTGCAGCAGCTTCTTCACACAGATGAGGAGAAACCCGAGCCAAGCAGCAGGGCATTTAAAAAGAGCGTCACATCCGATGATGTTCATTTTTTTTTAATGTGCAATGAATTATACATTTCCAGCTAAACTCAGAGCATTCAGTCTGCTCATCACAAAAGCCACCAGCACAGCTGGCAACTGTCACCCTGCCTCGTTCCATGGGGAAGGCTGTAAATAACCCCGCAGCCAAATTCCGGGCGAGCAGCGTGTGCGTAGGGCGCTGCAATCCAACTGCAAGCCCCACTGTGCCAAGGAGGGAGCTCGGAGCTCAACATGGGAGACAAACAGGACAGGACTTTTCATGTCTATGTAGTAACAAATGGATTAGAAATGGAGTCAGGCTGAACAGGATGCTGAACAGGAATTGAAAAGTTTCCAAAATCTGAGGATGTTTGTATCAGTTTGAGCTTTTGAAACTTACCAAAAACATTAACGTCCGGATTTTTTTTGACTTCTCTAGCATGTACTAGAGCATGGTGTGCAATGAAATATTTTTTCCAGCCTTTTGCAACATGTCCCCTCATAGAACTGTCCTGTCTTTTCCCTTCACAAGGCTGACATTGGGATCTTGGCGTGCTGGTGGTGTTTGGAGAGCAGACAGCCCTCAGGTTACAGAGGTGCTCAACCACCATGTTTTTGCTCCACTAAAATTTCATTCCGTTCGGGCTGAAATATGAAGTGTTAAAAACTGCCATTTCCCCCCTTGCAGTTGCATTCCTGAGGGAAATTTTGGAAGGTGGCCAAAACCAATAGAACGCAAAAACCCCCATAGCAGAGCAGTGCAGTGGAGGCAGCGGGAACAGACTGTGCTGGGAACGCCTGGGGCTGCCAGGGAAGCACAGCACTGGCTGGCTGTGGGGAGAGGGGCAGTAGCACCATTTCCTCTGCCCTCATCACTCGCTCCTGTGGCTCATTTTTTTTATCTCTGTCATCCAGACTCAAATCATGGGATTTCTCAGGGGAGAGGGAATCAACACCCATGACCTCATGCCAAGGAATGGCAGGGAAAGACAAGAGGTAGCAGAAGACAGGAAAAATGTGTCCTCCCCACCTTGACCACAGGCATCCAGAGCACAGATCCACACTCTCTCTGCACAATATCTCCTCACTTCCACTACAAAACAAGACCCTTAAAGCAGTGGCAGCACACTTTGCTTCAGGGTTTAAATGCTCATGGAAGTGAGAAGTGCTGTTGCCCTTATTTATACTGAGAAATTATGTTGAGGGGGAGGAAAAAATCATAATTAAAAAACTGCGTGTAAGAAGACAAGGAGGCAACAAGTAATAGTGCTGAAAGACTGAAATGCCCAGCCTGGGGTGTTCAGTGCCAAAGGTATACTCAAAAATACACTTCAGTGATCACGTCTTTGACAAGCTTGAACTACATGTTAAACAAAAGCCAGAAAAGGTCACAGAGACATTCATGAAAAGGTATTAGTCGAACAGGCATCCTTTTGAGGAGGTGGCAGAACCTGCAGGGTGTCAGCTCAGACAAGCAATGTCCGTCCCTCCGGCACAGGATACTAAGTCTCTTTTGAGGGTCCGTCAGTACCAAAGGCACTTTGGGGCAAATGAAGACTGTGAGCTATGAGCAGGGTCCATATCCAACTCCTGCCCTGGAAGGCTGGTGTGGACCAGCCTCATGCTCTATAAATAGTTGCCATACTGGAGAGGAGCTTGGGCAGGTTTCAGTCATCTTGAAGGGGATTTGGCTGCTGCAACACACGTACCTCACTCTCCATTTGGCCAGCCCTGGCTTTCTCTGTGGATACTGGGGTCTCACGCAGGTCATCTTTCCTTCCTGACGGTCCCATACTGATGTCTCAGGTCCCCAGAGCATCCCACCTGACGCAAGAGACCTACATTTTAGCTGCTGAGCTTTACCCTCTGGGCTTTAATTCCTCTACATACTCATTGGAAAACTGTGCCTCATTCAGAGAGCTTCCTGGAGGAGCAATTCTGTAACAGTGCGAATTGCCACCCTTAGGAGAAGACAACATGCCCAGGTACTAAGATAAGTGGCTGTTTTGCTAATCAGAAAATGAAAGTAATAGGTCTGGATGTAACTGTGTTCCATTGGCACTGTCTGGAAAAACACACAATGTTATAGCCTGGAAGGACATTGCCAGAGCTGTGCCAGAAAGAAGCTCAGTACAGATGTGGATGAAATTTAATCTAAATATTTTAGGGTCAAGAGTCATGTTGCTATATTTTCTTTCTTATTCATATTTTAATAGAGCCATTTCTCCCTGGGAGCTGACCATCAGTTCTCTCTCCTAAAACCATGATGAGAGCCAGATTCTCCTTGAGGCACACACCAAGTGCCATGAAAAACCCTGCTCCAGCCACCCCACTTTGTAGTATGAAGGCACAACACTCCTTTCAGCAGCAGAAATTTCAGAGAAATTTCTTCTGTTTTTTCTCATGGGAGTGTTTTCACTGTACCATCTCCCAGAAAACTCTGTTCTGGGTTCATTTAACTCTACCTTTCCTCAAACATGCAATACATCGCTTGCTTCAGTTTTGTTCACAAAATGGGCAGTTTTCTTCGTTTTTCTGGCAGAAATATCTACCTGTTTCTGATGAACATGGGTGAAGTCTTCAGCAATGAACACTTTAATGCTGCAGAGCCAGTGGTTGTGCTCTCAGAGGCAGCAAGTTGTGACCTCTCCATGGGAAAAATCGGTTGAACATGGAATGCTTGTTGTGCAAAAGGAGAGGATGTGTTTTTTGAGGGAATGAAAAGACATCTGGTTGATGTCTCAGTCCTGAAATGGGCTTGGAGCAAATAATGAGCTTTTGAGGTCTTTTAAACTTAAAAAGAAAAAAAAAATAATGAAGGCAATGACATTGCATGTTTTTGTGACAAGTCTCTTCAGCCTGGGCTCTTTCCAGAAGTTCAGGTTTCTTCCTTGGACTACGTGCTAAAACCCAATGAATGTGGAATTTAAACCACTTTTATCTCATTGATGCAGTGTGTTATTTTATGCATCTGAATTACTCCAAGATAACAGTAAATCTGGGGTTTACTATAGCTTGTCATAATAACAAGTGCAATTTTAAAAAAGTTCATTTCTTTTTAAAAATGTATCTAATTTAAATGAAAATTTTATTTACAATCCAACTGGAACTACAGTTCCATCTTCTATGGAATCCAACTTATTTCTAAAGCAAGGAAGTCCTGAGATCAGAGTTTTTCATCGCTAATAGATTTCAGCTTATTTTCAGTCCAAATGTGTTCAGCTTCAGCTTACAGCTACCAGATCTTTCTGTACCTCAGCCTGTTGGCTTAAAGAGCCCTCTGCTGTCAGAATTTCCTCCCCTGATACTATATGTAGATGATAACTAAACTATTGCTGAATGTTCATTTTACTAGACTGCATGGATTGATCTTTGCACTACAAAAAAGCCTTTTTCCAAACACTGAATCATTTCCATGGCTCATTTTTGGAATCTCTTTCAGGCTGCCCATGTGTCTGTGTTATGTTTGGTGGGCAAGGAGCCTCAGTCCCACTCTGGGAAGGCACAGAAGGAGGTGGTGGGACAACAGCTCCGGCACTGCTGGGTTTTCACTGCCTCTGTCACCCAGGGGCGTTTTGGAGTTGTAGTCCTGATGGTGAGCACCTGTTTGGGACAGGCAAGGGAAAGCAGGAACTGAGCAGTCAAACCTCAACCAGCCTCAGCTCAGGGTTTGAGGTTAGCTTGAACAACACCTACCACTGTCCTTACTCCTGTTTTATGGAGCCTACATGTGATTGCCCCCATGTTGTGAGGCTGGAGCACCCCTGGACATTCGTCTGTATTAAAGGAACCTTCTTTGGAAATACATTGTTTCTGAGGAAAATGGGCTGATTTGGCAGCAGAATGTGCTGAATCCCAGGGGAATAAAGGAGGGATATCAACTGGCTGGCACAGTCCAGCACAGCCCATGGTGCTGCTGGTGGGGCGTCCCCCAGCCCACCTGCCAACTGGGCTTATTGTGTTTGGGGAGACAAAAACTGAGAGGCTGATAATATTTGAGCCTTGCTGTTTCTTTAAGTGTTATTTGTATTAATGCATTTAACATTTGTGCATTTTGCCTAAAGAGGCTGAAAAACTTTCATCTGTGGCAAGTTCCTTGCTGTCTAGAATTTCCCAATCTCTCCTTCTCTGTCCAAAGCACTGTCCAACAGGACTGCAGCTAATGAAACCTTTTAATTTGAAAATGAGTCATTAATTTGAAATGGGGAAGGCAAAAGGGTGTTCTGAAACATCAGACATTTTCTCAGATTAAAACCTCTGTTCTCCTTTTTAACAGAAGTATGGAAATTGGTGGGATGTGAATTCATGGCACGTGTTTCCTATCATATCGTCACTGGGAGAAGTATAAAATAAATGAAAGGGAAGTAATTTATTGTGCAGCCTTAAAAAAAACTGATCTGGAGCTCTTTTCATACCTTCTTCAGTAATTACACATGAAAACAGCATGCACATGGTAAAAAAGTTGTCAGATGCCCAGCTTTAATTCCCAGCTGGCTTTGGGGGACTGCTGTGAGGCTGAAGCTTGACCCTGGGGGCTTGAGGTGTAACCACCTTGGGAATTTGAATGACCCATCTGTATCAAGAGGGGTCTCGACTTCAGTGATCTGAAACTGTAAGTACAGTAAAGGAAAATACCCAGAAGAGTGCTCTGTGAACCATATGTGCTCTGTGGGTAAGTGTGGGGGTGCAGATTATTTAGTATGAACTTTAACAGAGTTGAGAGTAGTTTCATCCTGTGTGTGACACCTAACAGTCAGGATTCTCGTTACGCTTGTATGAATCATTAACTTCCAAACCTGCTAGTTCAGCCTCTGGCACTGAGCCATGTGTCACTGTTACCTGGTGTTCACCTAACACAGGCACCTGAGCTGTTCAGGTAAAAGTTATAATTCATCTCACTTGGGCAGCCTCCACTTAAATCCAACTGGAATGACACTAGCAAATTCCAAAGATTAGAAAATGCAGGGAGCCAGCTAAAAGCTCAATAACCAGAATTTCCTTTATAGGTTTTTTTTTTAACACTCGAGAAACTTTTGCATTTATGTTAGGGTTAGCCAAGGCATATCTGAACTGTAAAACTTTAATATTTTCATATCAAAAATGATTTTGCTAAAGTTAACTTTCCCCATACTTTGACTTATCAGTTTCAGTCGTGGTGGTGTGCATTTCAGTTGAAGTTTTATTACATTATGTTGGCAGCATATTATGTTTTTTACACATGGATTTGATTGAGAAATGAAACTGGAATAAGAATGAGGTAGCAGCAGCATCTGCTGGGAAACGCAGCTAGTGCTGGTGTCAATCAATCTGATTGATTAAATATGGTGGCACACATTTTATTAAAACAGAATGCTCTCCCTGAAGAAGACTATTATGCCAATATAATACACAGCTTTCCTAAAGAACATTACAAAAGAGGTGGTCTGTTTGTGACATACAATGCTTGTAAATAACTGGAAAGAACTGAAGAGTTCAAATTACATCAGGCTGCTCATGGAAACAGCTATTTTATTGTTTTGGCATGCAGTAGCTGGTATTGTTGCATTGGCAAGATCAGCAGCACTGATGGAAGTTGAATTATTGTGTGGGACCACAAAAGGTTTTACGCACTCACTGACGTTATTGAACAGGTCTGAGGCTTTAAAGTGCTTGGTGGCTTGTGACCAAGATATATGACAGGCTAGCTCAAGGCTCGAGATGGAGGCAATGCCTGCCCACTCCATGCCTCTGATATGCTGGAATTCATTTCCAGGCAGCCTCCTGGCTCTCTCACTGTGAGGGTGGGTGTTCATGGTGCCAGCCTGGGAAGCAGACTCCTCTGGGAATGAACAGTCATCAAAGGCACAATTACCTGCCCATCAGGTACAAGATACAGACATCTTCGCCTTGCCTTCCTCTCTTTGCAGAAACAAACAGGATGTGCAGCCCCTCCACCTCAAAATACAGCTGGCGGCAAAAGAAACCATTTCATGGTGCATTCTCTGCTGTCCCCAGAGGAAGGTCAAAAGAAACAATGAGTCATATTATTTGAGATGTGCTTGGAGGCTACAGTGATGGAGAATTTAGGACACAATAAATCTTCACAGTGTTTCCCATCCACCTAAAATTTTGGCTTCTGCTAAGTGTTTTAAGTAGTCAGTAGTTTTCCACTAGCTTCACTAGGGCTGAGGGTTTACCCACTTCCACTTGTATTCAACACATTAAGATGAATTATGAAAATTCTTAACCAATATCAACATTTTACTCACTTTCCTCCAAATGTAGACATTCGTAATTTAACACAGGTTTCTGCTTGCTACATTCATCCTCACTAAGTGTATCCAAATAACATTTGCTTCAGTAAATAATATAAATATAAACATAAACAAACATCTGCACCACAGAAGAGTGCTGCACCCTGCTCTTCCTGAGAGTGATGACTTTGGAATCAAACAAGTGTTGGTTGTACACGGCACTGCAGGGTAAAGGAATGTTTTGGCCATTGAGGCTCCTCCTGCCTACCATCGTCCAGGCACACAATCCACAGTGGAAAAATGCCTAATATATGAACTGTGTGATACAGCAATAGCCTACAAACTATGCTGGCTGATGCCATTCCTGTTTTCAAGAGGACAGTGCTCTTTATTGAGCTCTTTGGGTTCTTCAGATCCTGTGAGAAGCAGGGCGCCCAGGGGAGGCGAAGGCAGCAGTGAGACCTTTGATGGGATAGGCAGTGAATGAAGAAAATAGTGAGGAGAGAAAGACTAAATGGGGAAAGAACAAATTTGTATGGGGAATACGCAGTTTCCAGAGGGGGAAAAGAAGAAAGAAGAAACAGTACATGACAGAAACCATTGTGTGATTTCAGAAAAGGGCAAAATGCAACAGGGGTGGTCACAGTATAACAACATTTATATAATAGCATAGGGGAGAAACACAGAAAACATTAGGTTTTGGTTCACTCCCCTTTCCATTCTTATTGCAGGAGTGTCTCATGGTAACTGTTATGGATCAGCTCCTCTAGTTAGAGTGCAATTTCTTGTCCTTGTGGTAACTCCTATGGATCTCCTCTTCTAATCTCAGAGCAATTCCTTGTCCCGTTTTATTTCATCAGGAGGACACAGCCTGCTCATTGTGCCCTGGTGTGACAGCCCCCTCAAACCCATGTTTGGTCCCGGAACACCCCTCTGCTCTTTGGCCATTTAATTCAGGGAAATACTCAAGTGGGTGCTAAAATTAAAACCAAGTTCAGCAGAGAATCTCAGGCTATTTAATGTGATGGCTTCAAAACAACCTGAGTACAGATGGCTTAGACA
Source organism: Manacus candei (assembly GCF_025592945.1). NCBI lineage: Eukaryota > Metazoa > Chordata > Aves > Passeriformes > Pipridae > Manacus > Manacus candei. The sequence continues at coordinate 228,589 of NW_026138071.1, forward strand.
ATATCCGTATTGAATTTTTAATGGCAGATTCAGAACTATTTTTATGATCCTACTGTTATTTCTCCTGAGAGATCTTTTCTTAGAAATCTAAGTAGAAAATAATAATGAGGGAAAAAACCCTTGCTAGGCAACCTCTTCAATATGCAGATGGTTTCCGCAGTGACACTTCTGCTGAAGCTAATCTTTCAGGATAGAGATATTTTCAGAAACATCTATTTGTGGTTTTTTGTTTGTTTTTTTTTTTCCTTAACTCACAAAGACTCATCTTTGTATACAAATCTTTCCTCCATCCCCACCCGCTTATTTGGTGGTTTTGAGGCTTGCTAACAACTTTTTGCATGAACAGACATCTCTGTTGCACTTTGCAGACCTCAGGAATGCAGCTAATGATGGTATCTGTACTGATCCATACTTCTGCCTTCAGCCTTCATTCCATCATGGAGTTCACTGGCTTTCTTAAAGGTTCACTACCACCTTCATTGTCTTAACTTGCAAAGTTATCCCAGTGCAGAATTGTTCTCAAGAGCATCAGAGCTCAGATCTTACTGTTTTACAGTGGAAAATGGTGTATTTTCTAATATCCTCTCAAAAAGAGTCACTGAGGTCATTCTGAGCACATCAGTCTTTGGCAGGTGACTCTCCCATTTTTTCTTCTAAGTTTGTCTCCTTTCATACCCATTAATCTTCTGTACTCCCCACCTTTGCAGGAGCTTCTTCATTTAGTTTCCTTGCTGCTTGGATGCCCCTGGGCTGGGAGCCTTTCTGTTTTGTGGTGCTTATATTGTCATCCTGATGGAGAAACCCAAAGGCAACATAATCTCTGGATTTATGGTTAATGTGCACAGACAGGACAGTGATGTAGGCTTGGGGGAAAAGCCTTAGGTTTGCTATACAAGCAGAGGAAAGGATGGTCACTTCAGACTTCAGTAAGCATCTGAATTAAAGCAAATCCAACGACACCACCCCTTTTGATAGTCCCTGACAGTGCAAAAACTAAGATTGACATAAGAATTTGATTTCATGCTAAAATGCCAGACTGAACAGCAGTTCAAGAGCGCTGAGTATCCTGTGCAGTTGTACTTGCAGCAAGCCCCAGGAGCAGCCTGGGTAGGAGAAATCACTTCAGCTGTAATGGTTTAATAGCTGAGAAACATGCATCAATATTTAAATAGCATAGAGTGAAATATAACAGCTCCTAAAACATTCAAGAGCAGACTAAACATTGCTGCAGGAGTGAAAATAACATGAAACATTATCAAGCCTTTTCTTTAAATCTTCATGAATCTGCCAGTTTTACTACCAGAGGTTCATAGTTACAATTGTTAGCTCAAAGTGCTTGTTAAAAACAACTGAAGTGCATAATAGGACTTAGTTGCGTATTTTGACACATCTGCAAATGCTGGCATGGAAGGACTCTAACTTGCTGCTATCTATGATTAGCCCTACGAGAAATATTTTGTATAGTGGGTCCATGAGATTTTAGTATCTTGGTAGCTATTGAAGGTTAATAACATATATTAAAATATAACTAAAATGCAGTGCTTAGGCTTTCACACAGGACAAGGAGCTTATCTATGTTTACTAAAGTATATAACACCTGCTCTGGGGATCCTGAGCTGAGACACAGCACCAAATTGGGACCTACTGACATCTGCAGGGTCAAGATTTTGCATATTATTACCTGGATAAAACCCACTGTTAGGTGTGAACCTTTATAAGACTATTAAGCGGTTGAGTACTCGATCACCACCATATCAGAAGTGCTTTTGCTGGGCACAACGGATATCAGCTTCTCTTTTCGCTTCTCAGGAGTCAAAATCCATTTCTTGATAAGGAAAATGCCCTTGAACAATGCACTAGGAGGGAAGACCAGCTGGAGCTCTGCTTTGTGGTTAGTTGTATTTTGGAATCCTAAGTAGCTGTTTGCCTATGTCTATATTCATTAGACAGGGATTTAAAGCAAAAAGTACACCATTCATTATTGTTACGGCAGCACAGACCTCCACAGCCAGCCCTATCAAATAATGCAAACCAAGTGAACAAACAACCAACATAATTTACCGTCAGCTTCTGTAAAAACCTGGAAAAAAAATCTCCACAGTCCAAAATATTGTGGGTGGTTTTAACAACGTTGTCCACAGTGCATGAAATGCAATATTTTGGGGGTAGTAATTGCTGTTATTTAAACCTCAGAAAGCTGTAGATTTATATTTGTTCGGTTTCCCCTTAAGCTGGATAATAAATCTGTACAGCTTCTTCTGGCCTTTTTTTTGTGTATCTTTTTTTTTTTTTTCAAGAAAGACTTCTGAGATGATAATATCTGCCCATCTGCCTATACTGGTCTGGTTTTTTTGCTTTTTAAAAATCACAGGAAAGATTTTAACTGCTGAGTTGTTCTGTATGGAACAAATTCTGTCCTTAGACATCCCATATGCACTGAAGATAGCACCACTTATACATATGCAGAAACCAGCAGTCAATTTTGACTCAGAAGATAATACACCAACTGTGTATTAAGTTTAATGTAGATTAATGCGAGTTGCTTTCCTTTGCATGTATGTACACAGGTACAAATAATTAAGATTAATTCCACTGGATATAATGGCCTTCACTGTGCACGGTGCCATAAAATTCTTCTTTAATAGCTGTTAATTGGATGTATTTGCTTTGATGGTGAAGTCCTGATTAGTCTTGTTACCCTACAACCCCTTCCTCCTCCCTTTGCTCACTTTTGTGCTTAGGAAAAGATTTATAATAAGGGAATCACAGCTATGCAGTTTATTAGCAAAAAAATCAATACATGTATCTGTTGAAATGTATTAGAGATTCAGCTGAAGAGGGGTGCTCTGCATAATATTTGAAGAGTAAAGATGATACATATTTTCGTTTTTTCTTCTATTCCCCGTGCAATGTTTTTACTGGTAATAACTCAGATTTCTTACTAGATTTAATTTTTTTTCTCTTTTCTTTCCTTGGCTTCTGTATTGAACCTATGGATTTTCTAGGTGGTAACAGGAGAAACTTGGTACCTTCAGCAACCTCCAGCTCCAGGACGTCAGGCATATGGGCTGAAGTCAGGAGCTGCTTCCATACTATGATTCCATTTTTTTTTTTCTGGAAAACAGTCAGTAATTATTTTGCCTTCTCTGTTCTCTGAAATACAGCAATCCTAAACATAAGGGACAGGGGCTTCTGTGTGTGCAAATCAGAACATCTTCACTGAAACCTAGGTGGAGATTTGATTTGTGCTTTTTTAAGTAGCACATTTTTAGCAGTAATACTTTGCATTTGTTATCTCCCAGGAGCACAGCTCTGTTTATGGAATTAACGAGCAATGGTTATATGAAGCAAGAAGTTAAAGGTGCAGCTGCTGCCTAAGTCCATGTCTCAGAGCCAGCTCCTAGGCACAGCTCCTCCATTCTCGTCTTTGCTCCGACATGTATGGAACCACAGGCAGTATTCCTGGGATACCAGCCCAGAAGCATGTGTAGCTGGGGCAATTTTTTCTGCCTGGAGCCATTTTATGTACCTGAGCCCAGCCACTCAGGAGTTGTGACAAGGTCGGGCCTGGCCCCAGGAATTCTTCACTATGGATTTCTGCTCCAATGACTCAACCTTACTTACAAAAATCCTCTGTACAATTTTATCATTAATATTCTGGTTCCTTTACTCATATGAACTCATCAGTTTACTGCATTTCCTGCTCTCAGTGATCTCACTGAAGAGAATAGGGCTCTTCCCTTCTCCTGCTGCCTCTTCCCATCTGCCTGGAGCCGCTCAACACTGCTGGGACACAGCCACACACAGAAGAGGGAACACTGCTGGGACATAGCTACACACAGAAGGGGGAACCCTACTTTGAGGACGTTTGCACTCTAACAACTATGTTCTTCCTCAAGGAATACTTAAGTGTCTGTGGGGTCTGGTCTACTGCCAGGAAAGCTTTGGTGGGACCTCATCCAGCCGAGGACGGACTTCTGCCTTCCTCCTCCTCTGCCCTGTGTTTAGTGAGTCAGTGCACTCCAGCAGCCAAATGGGATTCTTAAAAATGTATGGGTTATAAATGACCAACCTGATTAAAAATTACTGCATCAAGTGCTCCATGGAGGACAGGGCAGCACTGCTAGTTGCATGAATCACTGCTGTTTATGTCCTTTAATTAGGAAAATTGCCACACAATGCAGGTTTTAAAAGATGTCTTCTGACAGATCCTCAGGGCTCCCTCTGATTTTATCTCCGCATCCAAGTCTGCTGCTTATATTATTTGGATATCTTACTGCAGCCAGGGGAAGTCCAGACAGGGCCAATTCCTAAAGTGTTTAAATCTGAGAAGCCCCGTCATGATGCCCAATTACAGCGTCATCTGAGGATCTGATTGAATGATTCGGAGACTGGAAGAGAAGGTCTTTTATGAGATTAATAATCTATGGAACATTAATATGTAATTCTCCCCCCTCCTCCAAAAAGGAAGAAGTCTGCATAATAATGACAATTATAAGAAAAATTAAAAAAAAAGAAAGCCATTTATTTGGAACCACTTGAACATGCTTTGCAATTATACATTTATTGTTGGTATAAAATGAACAATTCAGAAGAAGCTGGGTGCGTATGACCAGAAGCAATTAAGAAAGGTGTTTATTTTACTGAGACCTGACCATTTCAATTTCAGAAGTAAAGCCCTATCACTGAGTTTGCAGTTGTTTTATTCATGCTTTTAATTACAGCCCATTTCCAAACTTGGCTGTATCTACCCTAGGGGAGGCTGCATTTCCATGCACTTCTGCCTCAAGTCCCCTGTAGCAAGGGAAGGGTTAAAACCAATATTTGTAGATAAAGAGGTAAACATATTTACATTCAGTTTTTCACACTTTATGCATATGTCATGCAGTGAATAGTTTTAGAGGTATGTTTGTACTATCTCTCCAGAATTTTTACAGTCTGCAGGACACAAAATCTCTATAAAGTGACTTATTGAAATAGAAGCAGATTGGTAAAACCGTTTCTCTCTTATGAACTGTGAAGAATGATCCTCTAAATGAAATCAGGAAGGAACTGGACAGAATCTTGTTTAATGGTGTGACAAAATGAATCACAACTATTCCAAGCATCCATCACTGCTAAAAGGGGACCACAAATGATCTGTGAACTACTATATATTGATTACTCATGTACTACAAGTGTCGGATTTAATGTTCACACACCATGGAAAGGCGGCAGGGACAGATGGTGCCTTAACTCTTCTTTGATAGATTTTAATGGTGAAATATTGATTTCTATCTGGCCAAGGCCTGTTGTTAGGGGCCAAAGTCATTTGTTGGGTATAGCTGGACACCCAGTCTGCTAGGGGTAATCAATCATTTTTGGCAAGGCAGGTGAAATTCCGAAGAGAAGCACCTTGGGTTCCCAAACTGTATCGAGATGAGGCTGAGACCAACATTTGCGCATGCACGCCCCCTCCTCCCCCCATGCACACATACAAAAAGACTCCATGAAATTGTGCTTGTAAAGAATTATTAATGATAAGACATGTTTACTGAGGAGAGTCACAGCGAATCACAGCTGACATGAAATAGTCTGGGAGCCTCGGAGAGAAAATGAGCTTCTCGCTAAAAGGGACTATATTTTATTTAAACATCCGTCTAGGGCTGAAAACTCAGGTAATCTGTTGTGTTACAAGCCACTGGCTGTTCTTGCCATCCAGAGAGATAACAGTGAGGAGCTAATAGGAACACATCAATCACAATCAGGCTGCAATTCCACCGGTGTCTCCTCTTCCCAGCTCCTTTTTAAGCTCCTTAATAACGATGATAACATAGTTCTGGGCTTGTGAGAGGGTTTCTTCCCTTTGAGGGTCATATTCATAAAGCGAATGGCTTGCAAAGTCAGCATCTCACTCCTATGGAAAAGGGGGTGTGAGCAGAGGGAAGGGGTTTGCAGGTGGGAGGGGTAGGGGGGCAGGAGAGGGTGGATTTCCCCCAGCAATAAATCCACGGGCACCCCTCTTTTCCCTGAAAGTGTTCCCAGGAGAAGATTCTTGTTCGGAAGCAGGCAGGAAAGGGTAGCCTCTGCCCAGATGTGCCCCAGATGTGGGAACCAGTTGAGGCTGATTTTTCGTTTAGATTATCTTGCTTACCTAATGATTTTTGCTTCACTGCTCAGCTCGATTGTGTTCACTAGGACGGCAGGCTATTAAAATGTCAAGGCGCATTGAATTGTTGTTATCAAGGAAAGAGACCTTTCCAATCAGCCCGTGTTCCCCGGGTTGCATAAAGGCGGAGAAGGGATTGGAGGAGGAAGAAGACCTTCTTCATCCTGGCGAGGGGGGGGAGAGGTGCAATGTGGTGTGTGTGTGTGTGTATGTTTCTGTGACTGTGTAGGTGCAGCAGATGTGCGTGTGTGCCTGCTGCAGTGTGGTGCGGTAATTAAAATGCCACCTTTTATAACAGGTATTAGACATTTCTCTCATTTGTATTTACAGGGAGAGATGAAACTTCTCCCCGTGGTGCTTTTCACTGCAATCCTTATAAAGAAAATACTGGGAGGAGGAAACTTGTGTGGCTGAATCACTGGCCACGCATACTAAGGAGCTGCTGGGCTGGGCTGAAGGAGAAAAACAAAGGCAAATGCCTTCCTCGTGTCTACACCTGCCTTAAGGCTTGATAAGAAAATAAGTTCACTGACCTACTGGGAAAAACACTGGAGATTGTCCGGTATCACAATATTGAACAACTGGTGACAGGATGATACAAACCCAGCACATTTGGAGACACAAAAATCCCCTAACTCTCGTCACCACCACCACCTTGTTCATATAATTGCAGAACAGTTTATTACACAGAGGCACATCAGATATTGCCACAGATTGATTTTTTTCTTTCTTCTCTTGTAAACCATACAGTACATCATATTGGTTGGGAAAAAATACGTTCTTTGGATTTACTTCTCTTTGTTTAAATCATCTCACAAATATTTTGCTTTTTGCCTGTCATTTCTTTCATTTCCATTTTAAAAAGATGGCTTTGTTTTTGCTTGTGTATGGTTTTGTAGAATAATGACATCTACCCCGTCCCCCATGCATCAAGCATCATTGATTGGCCTGAACATCATTGTCACTACTGGGTGTTCATCTTCACACTTGCTGCTGGCAGGTCCCTCATCTACTTTCTGTCTTGCACATGCCCCTCTCTGCAGCCACACGCTCACTCACAACAGGCGTGCCCACTTTCTTTTTTTTGCCTAATATTCATTTCTCCTGGCATGCTTTTGCTCTACATCTCCTCCTCACAAGGCCTCATTTCTCTCTCTCCAACCTTGTGCTGCTGTGCGAGTCTGTGGGCACAAGCCGCACCAAACTGCTCAATCCTGCAGCAAACTCCAGCTTGGTCTGTGTTAAAAAGCCGGGATGAAACAAATCCTTCCATCCTTTTCCACATTGTATTCACTGATTCATAAAACTTTTTCTCATAAGATTTGTTTTCTCGACATATTAGGGCACAGGTAGGAGAGAAGACTGAAGGGACTACAGGAGTCCTTGCTCATCCTGCACGTGGCTGTGGAGAAGGGGTACACAACCCTCCTTTCTCACCATGTTGTTGCTCCAGCTGGCCTTAGTTTTTGCCCTGCCTTACGTTTCCACTCTCATGTCTGTCTTGAGGCTTGTCTCCACTGGAAAATTATTGCACGCAAGGCTGGGATGTGAATTAATAGCACATCCCTGCAGGGAACATTGCAGGTACAATGAGGACTTGTGTGCACAAGGACGTTACTGTGGAGCCAGCCAAGACGTAAATCTCCCGTGTTGTGGCACCAGCTCCCCCACACGTGGGGTTTGCATGGCCCCCCCAGGCCCAGCTGGACTGCACACACCCAGTGCCCACATGCCCTCACAGCACATGTGCTTTCCAACCAAGAAGACCCCAGAGGTATTTGCTGGTGTGCATCACACCCATACCTGTGCTGCTGACAAATCTTGATATATTTATTGTCACAAGTTGCTTGAGAGGTAAGAAAGCAGTATTATTTCTTTACAGAAGGGAAACTGAGGTGTGCAGGCTCATGAAATGCCCAAGGCCTTCAGATGCTGGGATCCAAAGTGACTTGCCCAAGGACATAATAAAGTGGGTAGCAGACAGTAGCAACTGCTACCTAGTCCCTGAACACTGTACCTTGGTTATTAGATCAGATTTCCTTTCTCCTACCAATGCTTTTTCTTATCTCCTCACTGCCCCTCTCAATGTCTAGCAGTTTCCATGTTTTTCTTGCCAACCAAGGCTCCCTCAAGCAGCTGTGTTTGACTCTACCACCACCAGCTGTGAACCAGATCTCCAAAACAGACAGAGAAGAAGGGAGGCTCCTCCACTCGCTTACCAAGTCAAAAAGAGTGGTTTTCACTGTGGCACAGGTGTGGGACCTACTCACGGCACCACACCAGGTGTCAGCATGACTCTGCTCCCAGCCATGGTGAGTCACTAGACTGTGGTGGAAGTGAGACAGGATTAGATTCAACATTTTTCCAGACTCTGCGGTGGTGCTGACCAAGTTTATTAGGTAATGAACAATGTGTGATGATGCTTAGCCTGCATGAGAAAAGCACTGGTAGGAAGCTCATAGTCAATTGGATTAAAAAATACATGTCCAAACAACACATCCAGGAAATTGCCATAGGCTGGAGAATTGTACTCAGAGGACATAGGTTGACCCAGAAGAGCAAAAGAAGGTAAGGAGAGCAGCATAACAGAGACCAAGTAACCTGGAAATGGTCCAGATCCTTGTAACCTGGTCACAGATATAGATCTAGGCAAGGAGCAGTATGCAAGCTGGATGTCAGTCATGGTATCTCAGAACATGAGTAGCTGCACCTATTTTTTTTTATGCTTCCATCTGTATGCTGATCCTAATTCCAGAGTGTGCCCTTCCGGGGCTGGCTGGGGTGAAAGGCTGTTTTCTTTGCTAAGACACAAAGCCTTCTCTGTATACGGCAGGGTGAAATGGAGGGTAACAGGGTATCTTCTGATGAAGTGCCACTACTGGACTTACCTGCTACCTAAATGCCCCAGTCTTCCTGGTGCAGCAGCCATTTCCTGTTCATGCTGCTCCCCCACCTCTCCATCCACGAACTTCAGAGGCTGTACAAAATGATCAACCTCCAAGAGGATCTAAGTTTCAGTGCAAAAATCTAATTTCAGAGATCTAAGACCTGCTTCTGCATTTGGCCTTTTGTGCAAGAAAACCCCTTAGTACTGGCTATTACACTTAAATATAAGTCAAGTGGGACCAGGAGAATTGTTTCCTGAACTGAGCCAAAACCCCTGTTAAGAAGTTAAGGCTGGTATATATGTCAATCATGCCAGCACAAAACACATCAAAGGGAAGTATTTGTCCCCCAAGTAAGCCTCATAATTCACAGAAAACTCAGCTGAAGTTAGCTTAGTTAAAATAAGTCTGAAGAGAAAGACATTGGAAAGTTCCTGATGATCTCTTGTGATATCATGCAATAACCCTATAATTATGATTAAAGCTTTATTTTCTTTGGCTTCAGAACTTGTCTTCTTCCCTGGCTGCATCTCTTACCTTCCCAGGTGAATTCCAGGGGGCAGTGGAGCAGTCACTGATGCCTGGGTTTGGAGAGGGTCGGTCAAACCCCAAGCCAGCATGCTTGGCCATGGTGCACCCTCTCCATTTGAATTCATCCCTTTCTCTGGGGAGTTCCGGAACCTTACAATAAATCCTTGGGCTGGCATCATCAAAGACATGACAGAGAGGGCAGAAACCTGGGAGATGCATTGAAATAGCCAGTTCATCCAAACTGCTTTTGGGGCAGATGTGACCCAAACTAAGTTCTGCTGTGTTTGAAGCCAGACAGCAGCTGCGTCAGCCTGAGGGCAAACTCATTCCTGTGGCAGCGATCAATGACAGCCACAGAACAGCTGCCAGGTGTGCCAGAGATGTCCTCACCTGGCAGGTCCTGGTTCCTAAACACTCAGCACACAGAGGAAACCCAATGTCAGCCAGGGCTGACCACGTATGACTGGGTGAGGGTAAAGGTGAGCAGTCTCTGCTGGCAAACAGCTGGCTGCCAGCCCCCTGCTCTGGCCAGACTTGGCTTTGGGGTTCAAGGGTCCCTGCTAGCATTCCCAATCCACACCCTCCATCACCCTCAATGTGTCAAGGGAAAAATACCCTGGGGAGCTTCTCAAACAGTCAAAACTGTTATAGCTCTTGACTCCTCAATGCAAACACTGGAAGCAAGGCCAAGCCACAACTAAGACATGTCTAATTTTTTTTTGCATACCACAGATTTATTTGCTAGCAAAGGAGCTGTGTATGGCAGGGGAGCACAGGGCATGGCTGTTGTTTGCAGTGGAGCACCTTGAAGAAGCTAAACCAGCACTCAAAGCGGAATAATTGGTGCAGCAGGAGGCTGTGCCCATGCTAATAGTTTTTGCAGAGATGAAGCTTATTAACATGTGCACTGGTGCATCTGTATTGCCTCTGGGACTCAAATTCAGCATGGTTCTCTGCTGTGCTGCATAGAGGTTTTACCTTCCTCTGACCTTGCTCAGGCTCCTTTGTCCTGTTCTGCTGTGCTCTGAGTTAACCTTTTGTCTGCCTAGGCTTATAGCCTATATTTTAAATCCTAGCCAACTTTTTCAAGTTTCTTCTACATTGAAGGTTTCAGTTGTGCTGAAAGTATTTTGCATCCCATAGTTGTGATGTTTTTGATTTGAGGAAAATTTGTTGTGCAGTGCACATATTATCAGCTCATCTCTAAGCTGAAATTTTAAGCTATTGCCTACTGTTGTACTTTGGGATAAGAGCTGTGCATTTAGTCCACGAGAATTCACAGACTGAATCCCTGTTTGAGAGAGAGAAAAAAAATTACTATGCTTTTAGTATCCAGACTATGCCCTTACTTAGTCTAATAGAGGAACAGAAATGTAACTTTTGGGGACCTACATGAAATAGGCTGGAAGAGAAAATATGGTCTCTGATCTTTGCTGTGAAGCGCAAGGCAAACCAAACCTCTGCCTTTTGATTTACTGATGACAGCACACTTTAGGTGGAGTATGCCAGGATGTCACCTCTTGTCATTGACTGTGAAGACCATAACAAAGTCCAAGTAACAAAGTCTGAAGTCCAAGTGACACACCTAACTTATCACTCAGTTCAAAACAGCCCTTCCACTTTGCTGCATGAACAACTTGAGATAGCTCAGATCATAACCCATCCCTGGCTTCCTCCCACCTTACTGACCATTATCCCGGGCAAGAACAAGCCCCAGCAAACACAGGCTTTAGTAGTGTTTTGCTAACAGTGACAATCATCCCAATCTGCAAGTTTCATCTCGAAACACCCTCCACTTAGCTGTAGTTAGTGGTTGTCCCAGCCCAAGGCCTCTTTTCAACAATGTTTTGCACCAAAACAGAACACTTGCTAATTAAGCACGTGTATTTTGGCCCCAGACAGATTTAAGACATCATCTGAAGACTCATTGTTTGCTAGTTTCCCCTCACTGCTGCACTGTTGAGATCACCTCAGTGTAACCCTGTGAGCTTTCTATGGACAGAGTCCATGATTTTTGCTAATTCACTTCTTTTATGAACTCCAGTTGTTTTGCACTGAATGTGGCACGTCTCCAGCATACGGATTCACATCAGGCAATCATCCTACACAGTGTAAATCAATGAAATGAAATGTAGCCATTGACACCACTTAAAATTTTGCCCATTACTATGAAATCCTCTTTCTTTAAATGGAAGGTGCTTTTGTGAATCCATTGAAGCATAGCTGACAAAGCCTTCAATACCCACTATTGCCTAAATACAGCAAAATATAACAATTATAAAAGATACATGTGGTGCATATTTATAAGGATTAGAATAAGCACTTTGGTGAATCACTGCAACGCCTTTGTCCCTTTTTCCCTATAAACCTTGGATATTTTCTTCTTCCCATGACTCAAATAAACACTATTCTGTGGGCTTACCAGGTCTCTCTGCCTTTCTGTGTGCTCACAGTGCAAAATATGTACTTCTATAACTGTGTTTAAAAAAAAGAAAATCCCTGCACTGTAATTATTCTTTATGCTAATATAATAGACTAGTAAATGTTCCTACACTTCTTGTAGGACTAATTACATTTCAGTAATGTGAATCATCCCTGGAGCCACTACTGTTAAATATTTTTGGAGTGGTAGCGAGGGAGTTTGTTATTTGTACACACTAGAGAAGCGTGGATTTGTGAAACGGAATAGCACAGCTCTATAGCAGTGACACTCCTAACGTGGCCATGCTGGGTCAGGGTAGATGGAACAGGGGACCACATCAGCTGGAGGATTTGCTGCATCCCGTCTGATTCACCAGGTCCTCACATTCAGAACTCAGCTTTTGCAGTGGCTAAAATAAGTTTCACTTGAGACAGCAGTTATGATGAGCTCATTAGGAGCTGCCGCTGAATGAAATGTAAATTTTATAGATTGTGTATGTCTAGAAAAATGTAAAGGTTTCCAAACTCACTCTCTTAATTGGCTAAAGTAAGAGATACTATAATTTGCAGAGTAGCAAATAAAGCCAGAAAAAAGTTAAGGCAAACAAACAGAGGAATTTCAGACATAGCAACAATTCCTTGTATGTATCCTGTAACAACTGGCACAGCAGCCCTGCCTTGTTATTGACTTCTGAGAAATACTTTGGTTTCAGATAAGGAACTGACGTGGGAACTGTCATGTCATTCATTGCTGGAAGCTGTCACTGAAGCTCTAGCCTTGCTGCTGTGTTTCTAGTCTACCTGCTCAGTGTGTTAGTGGTCAGGCAAGTCTTGCCTTCACCCTCTCTACTCTGCACAATAACAATGTTTACAATACTCTACATTTCCAGCTGTTGCAGAGCCTGCCATGTTTAATATTAACTAAGTGCTGCTCAGTAAATGTGTCAGTCACCATTTCTCCTCCAGGGCTGGTTTTGCGTGTTCTTGACCAAGTTTTGTGCCAGTCATAGTTTCAGTTGTCACGGACCACCTGGGATCGAAGGCTACTGCTATCTACATGCCTTGCAGCAGCTCTGTGAAGCTGAATGAAGCTCAGCACCTGAAGGCTACCTGCCAGGCCATGTCATCCTTCTGCCCAATGTTTTAGCTTGAACAGAGCTGCTGCTCTTCTCACCAGGTTGCTGGAAATCTTGGACAGAAGGTTCATGCACGTGCAGTTACTCTGATGCATATGGAATATAGCAGCCCTGCTGCTTGGGGGTTAAGCAGATAGTCTGCAGGAGTGCATTAAATCTGAGCATGCACAAATCAGCAAATATAGACTATTTTTTTGGATATCCAAAAGATAAACTAAACAAAATAATTAAGGGGTTTTTGTGGTTTAGGTTGTATTCACAAAATCAATCTGCATGGTTAAAAGGTCAAATGACATACATTATGGAAGTGTATCCACTGCACATGCAAAGGCCATAACCTGGTGAAAAACTGACTGCTGTAACACAACAAAATAATAAAATTGGAACCGTGACCTTCCCAGCTAAGTGCTTTGGCCAGTTTCCTTAAGATTCTAGCTTTTCTACAGAGGCACTTGTTTACAGGTCTACTCATCTATCGTATTACCACCCCTTCTCAAACATCAAAGCCCTGATCTAGGTGTAGCCGTTCCCATTCTGCACCAGGGTAGATCGGTCTGCCTTCCTTGGCCGCATCTGTGAGCAGGTACTGGTGCAGCCTGCCTGGGCTGCTCATTCTGGATTGGCCCTGCACCAGAGCTGGGATGCTGAAAAACAGGTAGTTTGGGTTTTTGTTAGGAACAGCAGAATAATAAAGCTTGCTGCTGCAGGGAGATAACAAAGGGTTGGGAGACGAGAGAGGTCCACTAGGGAAGGACAACTGGAGGAGCTGGATGTGACATAAATGAGCTAAGGGAACTGTGCAAAGGGAAATCCTTGGCAGGTAAAAAGAGACTGAAAAGTGAGAAAAAAGACTGGGGAAAAAAAGAAAAGAAGAACAGAGGTGAAATTTGAAGAAAGTATAGGTGAGAGATTTTGAACAAATTCGTCACTGCCAGAAGGAAAGGAAATACCTGTATTCCATCTGTTCTTTTTCTTCACTACAAGTCTCAGTTTTTACCTTTAATATGGTCATTGAAGATGCTTGAGAGAAGGACAAAGCCCTGTTTTAAGTGATTCTGTGCTGCTCATGGCATCTCATTGAAATCTTTCTGGTCTGCAAGCAAAACAGCTCTTTTGGTTTTGTGTTTCCTAGTGCAGCACCAGATTGTTCCCAAAACTGTAGCAGTTCAACCTGTTACAGACCCTTCATCTCGCTGGTGGGAACATAATAAAAAATCAAATTTAGAATGTGTTGCCTCCTTCCTAGGAACCTGGGGTGAAATTATTCTGCTTATAGTCAGCAAACCATTCCCCACAGGGTTGATGTTTCTAATGTAAAAACAAGGTATTACAATAACAAAAACAAACACCACTATTATTATTGTCGTATTTGTTTAAAGCCCTCTCAACTGAATGTTTACCTGTTTCCACAGAAATGGAGTGTAGGTCTCCAGAATATTTGCTAAATGAACTCTAAACAGCCCACACCTGGGACATGTGAAGGGTTGAGAGACATGGCAAAGAGAACCATCAAGCGCCTCTGCAATCTCTCCTGCGCAGAGTCAGTCTGTGATATTAGGAAATGGAATACAGACACTTGCTTAGGCTTTGTTTCAGTCAAAGAAGTTGTGAAATGTGTTTTTGAGCTGTGCTCATGACTTGTCTTACAGAAGCAGCCAGTGCATGGCTGAAATGGTATATTTTTCTTGTGTCCACACCCTCTTTTTCCTTGTTCTCCCTTTCTCCTCTTTAAATTCTTCTTCCTGATAGAAAGGGATTGGAGCCAAAAGTTCCCTTATTCTGGAAACTGCTTGAGTCTGAGATTTTGACTTAATTTATCTTTACCTGCTGATGTGAGTGAACTACAACCCTGTTGACTTGTGTAGTGTTATCCAAGGCTAAATCAGTATATACCTGATCCACAAAGGAACCATTGTACAGCATGTTGGCATTTGATCATGCTGGGGAATGAAAGCCATATTTGAGTGAGGCCTACAAGTGCCTCATTACTGCACTGTAAACAACTGGATATTACAGTAATGGACAAGGCTCTGAGTGCTACAAACAGCTTCACATTCACTGTATTGATTTGCAATGTGCACAGTGATGGTCTGCTGTAATAAATACAAATGCCATAGTGTAGAAATGTCAGAACAACTTATTAAGAATGTGTCTCTTGCTTGTGCAGTACAGCATGTACATCTACACAGCTACAGGGTTGTGGCGAGGTGGGGATGAAGCTGTGGCTCAGAATTCAGCGGTGCAAGAATATAAATTCAGCATATTTACACAACCTGTACTGACCAGTCCTGTTTCTTTGTGCTTCCCTGTAACAGACAAGACTTCTCCTGTGCCTCAGAACATATTTCACATTACAGAAGAAAATATATTGTTTCTCACATCTCAGGAGGGTTCAGGTGTTACCAGGTCTCAGCCCACATACCACAGGCAGTTCTCTGCCCACCTTCCACCACTTAGAGAAGCAGGAAATGCCACCAGAGCCATCATTTCTCTTAACAGTACAATCGGTTTATCTAAGCACGGAAAACCTTCAGCATTTACCAGGGCAGTAGTTCAAAAGAGGGACTTGTGGCAGATCACACGTGTGCTTCTGCTGGGTACAACTAAAGTATGTGTGTGTACTGTTATATATATGCATGTCTCTCTCTTTCACTCAACATACACATATATAGATTAGTGACCTTTGGCCGGATCAACAGTTTGTATGACATCTGCTCAGTCTCTTGGTCCACTAGAGGGTAAGAGGCAACTTCCTTGAGAAAATAGTTTGTGTTCCTCTACATGTCTCTTGAGGTACCATTTCCCAAGCCATTCTTCTCTGTGGCAACTGAGCTGGTCTGCATTTCCCATCTGGACTCTCTTCCTTCTGGAATAATCCTGACTAGCAGTTTCTTGCTAGGGTTTCCCCACATGTTGTGGTGACATCCCTTTTAGCTCATTATGTAAAAGAATGTCACAGAGAAAAACTTGTCCATATTTGCTATCTATAGGTAGAATTTACTGTTGGAAACCTCTCAGTCCCGCCTACCCCAAACTCTAACCAATGAAGGAAAGGGAGAATGAAACTGGAAAAATTGCTTTGCGATATAGGAGAAACAACAGGCTAATCATTGTCACAAAAATAAACAAGATTTTATGAATGAGTGTGGAGTGTGACAGGAGCTATGGAAAGGCTGGGAGGAGGAGTGGATGGAAATCTCTTGCTGGAAACATCAGTGTGTTTCCACAATCATGAATATAAATATTGCCTATGCTCCAAGAATGTACACTTATAAAAACATTCAGATGGATATTTCCATAATATCCATCAGCCTTAGCACTTTGCAGATGACAATGGAATTAAAGCCCATCATATATCATTTGAAGAACTACTGTGCTTATCATGCAGACTGAAAAATGGAAAGGTTAGATGAATTAACCCAAATACAGGGCTTGTGGCAAACCTGAATCTGTAAGCTCTGATTCCACCTGACTATTCTTTGTCCTTGTATTTATTGAAAAAGTTTTTCTGAGTTTAGTAACAGAAGGGATCTATGGAGTTTCACAGAAGTCTGTAGATGTCACTACAGGAACTGCCAGGATCTCCTACTTTTTAGTGTTGTTCTTGTTGTTCATGTAGTCCTATAGATTTAGAGATTTCCTATAATGTTCTGCTGCAGATGTCATAGGAAATGAGAGAGTCTTGAACAGCATAGAGGTGGTGCAATGCTTTGTTTCCCAAAGTCCCCCATTGGGTAGGCATGCCAGGAGAGGGGAGGAGAGCCTGCTGTTAACCTTGTCTGATGGATTGTCCCTGAGGCACCACTGCCATCTGGTGAAAGCTGGAGCAGCCCATGGAGATGTGTTAGGGAACCATAACTGACAGCCTTACCACTGCACTAAACCCAACCCAGAAAGGGAGCACAGTCTGGCCCACAGAATTTTGCTGAGAGTTTTTCTTTGGAGTTTTTCTTTTAAAGTCTGTTTTAGATCCCTGAACCAAATCTGTAATTCTTGATACAATGAAGTCTTTGTACACTCATCAAAAATTATAGTTATTAGACTCTGAGTTATTAATCTTTATGAGGAAATCACAGGATGTTGTCCTCACACTTTGGAAAGTTAGTGTTGGTTTGCCACTTTTGTCTAAGCAAACCCATTTTCTGAAGCATGTGAGAAGGAGGTATCCTGCTTGTGTTGTGCAAGTGCCTGTTGAGGAGCAGTCAGTGGTGATTAGTTCTGCAACACACTGCATGGGTCAGATTTGTCAAAAAAGAGAGCAAAACTTTTGTCTTAAGTATGTGAACAGCTATTGTCTGTTAGTTCCCTGAGCTTTGGAAAATGACCTGGTTCATATCAAGGATGCTCAAAACTGGTCTTGGCCAGACTGACTATGCAGATGAGGGGAGAAGAACCACTGGCATGAGCAGCTGACGCAGGTATCCATGCTTCGTGAGGAAGCAAGGAAGTGAAGGAAGTAGAAATTACTCCAAAAGCCAGTGGGTGTTTTTCTGTTACTGGTCTGATATCCCGCATGGTATAGGGGAAGACAACATGCATGGTGTTCCCTGGGGGTTGATCCATTTTGACCTGTAGGCTGAGGTGTGTAGAAAACTGTCTACTAAACAGACCTTGGATCAAGTTTCAACCTCCTTTTATCAGTTGAGTGTAAGAGATGTGAGAGTGAACAAAATCTCTACAGCAGAATTTTACTTTAAATGTCATAGTTGACTGGGATGATGGATATACATCCACATTTCTTTTCTCCTTGCACTCTTGCTTTTGGAGTCAAAGATTTTTGTATGGGCTTGTATACCTTGGAAATTTATTATTAAAGTGTTATGGTGGTGTGGGTTGTTTTGCTTTAAATTTCAAAATCATATTTAGAAATAGTATCAATTGCTGTTTCAACAAGGAGAGATTGCATTACAATCAATATTATGTATTATATCCTGGGGTCTGTTGTGAGTAGATAGTATTAAGACATACATAATTTATTGACAATCTCAATAGTGGCCCAAAATCCTTAGTGAGGATCAGGTCAAGTTTTGGTCAAGTTTGTAATGACTTTGTAAGTGCTAGGTTAACTTCCATGTAGGGTAAAACCATTAACTTCAGTGGAGTTAAATAACCAGTTGTTTAAGGGAAGTGGAAAATGCAGACTTAACAACTAATAGGTTT
Source organism: Manacus candei (assembly GCF_025592945.1). Classification (NCBI taxonomy): domain Eukaryota; kingdom Metazoa; phylum Chordata; class Aves; order Passeriformes; family Pipridae; genus Manacus; species Manacus candei. Next base: position 246,870 of record NW_026138071.1, read on the forward strand.
TTCAACACAACAAAAACAAAGGAAACAAAGAGATTTCTATGTTGGATAATCAATTTTGCATCCTGAAGAACCTACTGGCTAAAGTACTGGAAGCTGTGAGAAGCCAATTCTCTATGCTTCCAGCCAGAACCTAGCTAGAGGCCTGAATACAGCATGTCATTATGATTAATTATGGGTAATGAGTGTTTTATGAACCTAAAAAAGAAAAGCATTTATTTTTCTGGTATTATGGTGGTAGTGTCTTGTTTTGTTTAAAGCTGGGATTGTGAAGCCAAACAGATGATGAAACTCCTTTATTAGCTGTTTTGTTTTGCTCTAGACTGTTTACTAGACTTATGGGGCCAAATCCCCATCACACAGCAGCTCTGCCAGAGCAAGAGACAATGATTTGGTTCAGGAGCTTTGGGATTTTGTATTTTTGCCTTTTGTTGTGTTTCATTCATTTTCTGTGTCGGAAACCCCGTAGATGTATGCTGATCAACAAGCCTAAGAGGCTTGGGACTAGCCTATCCCAAAAATGGTCTGCCTCTGGGGGTTTATTAGTTCTGGGGCCTGACTCGAAGCCTGCTGGAACCTCCAGGAATATTTCTCTTCATTTTTGCAAGCCCTCACACCAGGCCCTTGGGGGTTTCTCTAGGAACCTGCAGCTCAGGATAATAAAAGCTTGAGAGCGGTGATGGCTGAGGGAACAAGGCTGTGACAAAGGCCCTGTGCAAACGATCCTGCCTGGAACTGATACCCTGTGGCAATGCCACCCAACACGGTCAGTCCAGAGAGCACCTCTTATTGCAAGGTCGAGGTGTTTTCCATCCCTTCAGAATCTCCATGCTTCCCAGACTGGAGCCCGTGTTAAAACAGCAATGTGCTCAGTGCTGGCTTTATCCACAGAGGTGTTCTCTTAGATGGGCAGCAGGAGAGTGGATGTAAAAAGACTCTTTGCCTCACCCCTTTGTTTTGGGGGCCTGGGGACAGGAGGACGGGATAAGGGCTTTTGACGCTATTGGGCCCTAAGTTTTAAGAGGGGTTAAAAAAATATAGGGGCAAAAACGGTGAAAAGAGAGAAAAACAGCAGCAAGAAGGGATCAGTGAGCGACAGCCCTGTTCTCCGGCTGTTCTCCAGCACGCCAGGAGGTGGTGCAAAGTCCCTGCTCATCCCACGGACAGGAGACAAATCTCACTCTTCCAGGGACAACTCTCCAACTTGTATTATCCGGAAAAATACTAGAGGTTTCACCCTCCCCAGCATGCTTCTGTAACTCTGATATTTTGGTATGTACTCAAGGCTGACAACACTAACTGTGCGAAAGGGAGCAAACGCAGGGGAACTTTATACTGCGAACTGCTATTATCATGCTGCAATAATGGTGATAAAATAAAGGTATTACCAAATGACTTCTAAAGTATTCTATTTCTAGGACAAGCAATTCTTGCTGTGCAGAATGCAGACGAAAATGTGATCAGATTTTGGATTCTTTGTGCTTGCTTTTTCCATTTTGTACAATTTCTTTCTTCTTTGTTTTCTAAATTTTTCATAAAGTAATGCTAAAAATTAATTAATAAGGGTAAAAACAAATAGATTCTAATAAACCATTGCACCCTTGTGTATCAATTTAAAAAATTTAAAAGCTCTGTCATGAAATTGTGTTATCAGTTATCTCTTACTCAAAACAGGGACTCCTAAATAGTTTCCCTTTCTTCTTACTGAAATGCTGTACATTAGTAATAAGGAGTTTAAAATATTTTGAATGGCCTTTGGTGGTAATTTAACAAAACAAATAATTTGTCTTTGTGACAAAACTGTGTAAAACATGGCTTGATTGCTGAATTACTGAAACATTAGAAAAATAAACTCATTAGTTTCAGATAAACTGAAGTTTTTATCTAATTTTAAAAATCTCAGTGTGCTATTACAAAACTGTCATATGAAAACTCATTTTACATTGTGAAAAAATAATTATATAGACTTGAGTTCCGCTTATCAGAAAATAAAAAATAGACTCACTTTCTTGTTCTCAACATTGCAGAAATTATGGGTGGGTTTTTTGTTTGTTTGGGGGTTTTTTACCTTTTTTTGGTTGGTTGGTTGGTTGGGGTTTTGTTTTGGTTTGTTTGTTTGTTTGTTTGTTTTTTAAGAAGAACAAGACTCTGTAAAAGAAGCATTTATTTAAGCTTTTCAATTGGCAATGATTAGCAAAGCCTATTGTGGGATAGTTTAGACTACCAGTATACAAAAAGAAGTATATTTCAGCATACTTCTTCAGAACAAAATGAAAAATTGTCTTTTTATAATATATTTTTTTGACACCTTCAACCTTCTTCCTCTCCTGGCTAACAAATACTTTTTTTCAGGCAAATGTCACATATGTTCCAGATATGAAAACTCACGTTGCTTTTATGAATGCAGACTTCTTCAGGCAGTATGTATATATATATATGTTGTAAAAAGTGTATCTCCGTTCAACGTGTTATTAAACAATCTTTTTAAAGGTATGGGGGAATTACGTTGTATAAAGATTAAAAGAAACTATAGGATTAAATTTGTGCTAACTTCCTTGCTTTTTAAAATTCCGAGAAATATTGGATAGTTTTTTTAATCCCTACCTTAATAATAACAACATATATACTTACTTATTTTCCATTTTGCCTTGGAGGTCTCACTTTGGAAGTGAGGGGTTAGGGAGGAAGAACAGTGGAGAGCTGTAAATGTAAATATCCAAAGCATTATCCAAAACACTCAATAGCATATTATTTTAAATTTCAGATAAAAAAACTTTTAGAAGGTTATATCAGAATTTCTGTTGCTCTATACCAGTGTAACATCACTGCAGTCAGTGGAGCTACGTTGGCTTGCATCAGCTAAGAATCCAGGCTATCGTTTTGAATCTGATCTTAAGTGTAAGTGCTTTTCTACAAACCTTTAAAAGTTCATCTTTGCTTATTCAAGAAAATTAATGCTTTGAACTGTGACTTTGAGTATTAAAAAGACATTTCAGAAGATAGCCAGATTTTCTGTTCTTGCTAATTTAACTTTCCCTTATTATCTTTAGAGAATGTCATTTTTCGAGCGTGCTAATGCAGCAAACTTTTATACCATCATTAAGGATCATGGCTTATTGGATTTCATCTGACTACTCAAGCAAACATTTGTTTAGTGACACTCTTAAATGCAAGATTGTGCCACAAATGTCAGAAATGTTGTTTGAAAGTTTATGAGTAAAAACTTTTACTTTAAAGAGGACTTGGAAAGGAATGAAAATATAAAAGTTTTACATGAACTTTCTCTGGGGTGCCATGAGACAGCTATTTGGCTCTTGGGATTTTTACAAGATTATTATGTGATAGTAACAAAATTTATAATTAGGTTTAGGAAAAATATGCATAAAGTAGGAATATAGCTCCCGCATTGAGGATGCAGGTGTATATCTATCACCCTTAAACAATCATTTTCTTTGACAGCTCTTGATAGCAACAATTGTGTGTACAATATTCTAACATCACAATGACTTTATCTGACTTTTCATGTTGTTAAGCTAGTGGGAAGTTTCCTATTTTATTCCTTTTCTTTAGAACTTTTTTTTGCTTTTGTTTATCTGGTAAAAAAAAAAAAAAGGAGAAACTGCATTCTGCACTTTTTTATAACCATTGCTGAAAATCTGTCACAGCTACCAAGGAAAGCTAAAGAAAACCAGAAACAGAAAGACTATTATTTATAGCTAGCAAGATACAGTATGGCACCATATGGTAGAATTTATCAAATTCTTTCCTTTCTCATGCAGGGTGAATAGGGACTGTAGACAGTTCCCTCTTGCAGTCCTTGCTTTGCTGGCCACTCATTCATCTACACTGTGGGCTGAATCCTGCTTGACCTGCAGCTTTTACACCCACAAACTCACTTCTGAGGGCATGGTGAGCAGGGTTTGGCTCCCTGTGTTTATTTCTTCACCCTGCAAATGCAGTTTTGCTCAGAATGCTGTTTGCATTTCAATCAACTAAAACAAGAGGACAGATAAATTAATGCCTGACTTAGCTCTTCACATCTCATTCTGAAATGTAACAGTAGTCTGGCGAGGGTTTGAGTTTGCAGGGTGACACTTACCAGGTGTAAGGTGCTGTAAGGTTAAGAAGCATCAAACCTATAATAACAGTCTGACTTCCTCTTCATTTTGTCTCCTTTTGTGTTACATACTAGGGCAAGGAAGGTCTGCCAATCACTATCATTTCTTTTTCTTGTTCTGTGAAGACTGGGTCGTCACAGCAACAGGCCTGTGACAGGCTGGTATCCATTTAGAGCTCCAGGGGGGTCCTAATAGGATTGAACCAAAAGATCAAGTGAATAGCTTCCTATTTTAGATTTGTAATAACTCTGAACTGCTTGCATATACATGGACCTTACAGTGTTTTGAGGAGACTTTTTACCAGAGAAAAGATTTGTCTCTTTCTAAGAGCCCTGTACTTTGGAAAGGATGTCCCTTAGCCTACTCCATCCTTAGAAAAAGGAAGGGGAAAAAAAAAACCAAAAACTCAAACCAAATTAAACCCACTTCTCTTTCTCCTGCACACACAAAATTGGAAGGTGTCATTTCCTTTCATTAATTCATTTTACCAGATCAAAGTAAATAGTCTGTTTATGGAGAACAAAGAAGCCCCTTTTTGGTATTCTGCTGAAGTCGCTATCAGATTCAGAAGTTTACTCATCTTTCTGAAATCTGGCAAGGCTGCATGCTGCCGAGATTACAGCCAAACAGCTCATGCAAAACGGGCAAATAAATTCCATGCAAAACAAATTCTAGCAGAGAAAGAATTAGGAGGAGGAATTTTGTTGATTTGGGAGACTCTCGAGAGGGCAGGGTTTTCATTCAGCTTGCAGAGGGGGCTTTGGTAAACCCTCAATACTCAGCATGCAGACAAAGGGCCACTGGGGGAGGGAGGAGCTGTATTTTGTTAAAGTTATTTTCACCAATTATGAAAACTGTCAGGAAATAGATGTTGTTTTATACGTTTCATTCCCATCCAGATTATTATATCTATTGTTTATTAGGAACAGCACTTTATCTGGAACTTCTTGTAGGGCAAGATTCCAGGAGTAAACATGTCAAGATCTAGCTCCAGAAATTATAAAATATATTTTTAAAGAGGACTAAATTTGGATAGCTACTTAATTTGCTGAAAGTAGGGCTTCTGAAGCTTCTGAAGCATCTCATTCTCAGAGGGTGGTACTATCACATTGCAGGTGGGACTGTCATATGAGTCGCAATGGTTTTGGTGTCTCCTCTCAAGGCACAGAGAGTTAACTCCAACCCAGGTTACAATTGTGTGTTGAAGATCCCTAATGCTGCCTGGCCTGGATGCCTTGCTCTGGAGCTGGTGTGCTTTGCTACCTCAGCTTTGACAATACTATGCCAAGTTAGGACACCTGAAGGCTCGTCCTGGAGACGCTTCTTTTGAGTACTGTCCTTGTGCTCCTTTTTTTGCTGGTAATAAATGCCAGCTTCTGTAACTAGCCTGAGACCATCTCTGAATCTCTCTTTCAGCAAGTAGAATTTTTAGCCTTTGTCTTCTCCACTCTTCCCTAGAAAATATTTTGGTTTTAGCCAAGGAATGCCTTTGTCATCTTAAAACCACTACTAAAATCTTCCAGGGGAGCCTTCCATTTTCAAATAACCTGCATGTCTATACCAAAAGTGCAAGATTCATACATGTAAAGAAATAATCACAAGGACTGTGTGTGGATAAGTAAATTCTTCTATTTTCCATTTAGGATCTTGGCACATAGGTACTTTCCTGACACTTTTATCAGTACAAATTTTGAAGAGGATTTTGCATAGATTAGGGACCCAAAGGCACTCAGTTAATGGGAATTAGGGGCATCCCTCTGTGAGAAAGGATTAGGCAGGTAAAAGACTAGGACTGTGATCCGTCACCTTATAGGGACAATGGCAAAAATGCAGTTCATTGGTTCGGACCCTGTGTGTGGAGTTGAAATACATGACAATGAGCACCAAGATGAAGGGAGCTGGGAGAGGGACATATAGCAAAACCTAGGGGCATCTAGAATGGGCTTTGAATGCTCTAACCCAAAATTTATCAACTTCCTTTTTGCATTCAGCCAAATCAAAAGGAAGACACACCAATCAGACTTTTATAAAGGTCTTTACATGCATTTCTGTTAGTTTTTTCTTAGATTTCCTAGACAATACAGTGTAACATGGTCTGAAACATTGGAACAAATTTTGATGTTATATGCAGATTTTATTATGAATTTTAAGAGTTTTTTGATGAAGGCTTTTGGCATGCTTTCTATAATTAAAAAAAAAAAAAAGAGAATATTTTCTCTTTGCTACAGCTTTCCTTTGAAAAACCTGTGTCATGAACACTTTCATACTGGCAAAACAAGTCTTAAAGGATCTTCTTAACAGAATACAAGGAACATCCTCACTTACCTGCAAGGTCTGATGTTTTGATGAAACTATCTTAGAGGCTTTGAATGTCACCTTCTAGTTGTAAAAGAGGCAGAAAATCTTTATGACAAAGAAGATACTAATCATGTTACAATCCCACACTTTGTTGCTAATCATGTTGAAACTCCACTATAATTTTAAACTTTAAATCCTGAAATTTACATGCACAAGAAAAAGGAAAAAGATCAAGCCAAAACTTCCTGCCCTCCCCTCCGCCACCCTGTTTTATCTCTTCCATTCAGCCAGGTTTACTGGCTTGATGTTGTCCCTGAAGAAGCAAGTTTTGTTTCCTGATGCCATATATCCCATATTAGCTTTCCATAAATGTTGGAAGGACTATGCTATGTCACAGAAACATCGCCCCCATAAAAATAACAAATCATTACCTTTTTTTCTCTTGTTTTACTTATTTAAATATAAGTCTCACTTGGCTGCAGCAGATGGTGAGGCCATGGTCACTGCTGTAAGGACACTTGATAAATTATAGTTTGATTTAGAAAAGGGGCTCTGAACCTACTCTGTTGGTTTGGAACTTTTTTCTTCCCCCTAACTTTTAGGCTTCAGAAAAGAGCTGTAAGTTTAACATGAGAAACCTCTTTCCTTTGGAGGATTATTTGGTCCATTTCCATGGACAAGCTCTCTGACAGTGCTGAGGCCTGACCTGACATGCAACCTCAGTGAGGACTGTCTGTCTGCTTGGGGATTTGTTCTTCCATCTTCACCCACAGAAGAAAAAACTACTGGGCTTTAAGATATATTTACAATGTTTACTTTTTCAGTGTATGAGCAAGGTAGTGCTTTGCATGGGTTTGCAAATGAAGAGTTTACTCAGGGTGACGTCTGCATGTCTAAGTGTTTTGAGTCTCATGGCTATTTCTACCTCTTTCAGGACTAAACTTTTCACCACTGGTTTCCAACTAAAGCTCTTCAGCAGTTTGATGTCTGATAAAATGTTTCAAAAAGAACCTCGAGTAAACATGGTGTGATAAAGGTGTCTCTTCTCACTCTCTTCCCTTCTCCAAGGTTGCAATCCTGACTCCTGTTAGACAAAGACCCTTTCCATGAGGAAAACAAATATTTTATTTAACCGTGATATCTGATGTGTGTTCTCTTTTGTCCTGATCTAGACAAAGCTGTCCAGGTCAGGAATGGTCACCTTTGCTATTATTCTGTAACCTGTCTGCAGAAGAGAATTACTTTTTGGTTTATGTTGTACAGCACCTGGTTCCTGGCACAGTGCTAGTACAAATAATAATAATGTACAGTACCTGGCACAGCAACACCTTTTGCTCTCCATATGTGGCACTGCCATAAATGTGATAGTGCAATACCTCCAGTCAACACACAGAATTACCTCTTACTGAAACTAAATGGATGTGGGTACTCTTGATGATAAATCTGCCCACCCCAGTTCATGCTTTTCTTTATGCAGTTAGCTGGAGTGAGGGATGGGATTTTTTTTTCTGACAAACTACCCACTTTTCAGCTGCAAGCACAAGATACTTCCCAAGGACTCGTCTGACCATGACGTGGCAGAGCTGCATTATCTCCCTGCATGATGGATCTCCTGGGGCTGCCTTGGCCCTGAGTCTGGATGTGGCACTTTATGTCAACCCAGCTTGGAGCAAAAGCTCCACCACGCTCCCCTCATAAAGGCTGCACTCTCTGTCCTGTGATGCTTCTTCATCTGCAAGGTTTGGACAAGAAAGACTGAATTCAAGAGGAGACACCAGAGGGAAGCTCTGGCATGGGGGAATCTCTCCGTGAAAGGGATAAAAACTGTTAGACTGTTGGAACGCAAGGAAAAGGGACTTAAAAATTAAAATAAGCAGGAGAAATTAGAATCAGTAGTTGTCCAGCCTGACTTGGATGCAGCTCAGCCTGTCCTCCGCACCAGTGCATCCAGTGCATGGGTCAGCAGTGTTACCATGGCCCTGCGCCCCTCACAACCCTGACACCCACAGTGTCCATCTCGTGTCCTGCCCTTCACGCAGCGGGGCTGCCTGCTCGTCTCCCGGCTCCCCCCTTTGTGAAGTGAACAGCTGCATGGGGATATTAGTCCAAAAAATAAGTGCTGAGGGAACAGGAATCACGGGGAGGGACATCCTGAGGCATTTCATGTGCGACTAACCTGGTTCCTCCACCTCAGAGACCACTTTCCTGAGCAGAAGGTACTGGCTGCCTCTAACTTTGTGCTGCTCCCTCCCTATTCTGGGCACAATTTATATCATATTGGCGACTCTCACAAGTATGATATTATTTATATCATTTATGTTTATATTATACCACTGTGGCAGACATAAGTGAACCCATTATTGTGGTGAAATTCTGTTCTTCCAATGGAAACAGCCCTGTCAGAAATTTTGGACCCTTCTCTTTTCCTTGAAGGCCCAAAGGGCTTCAGTTCCATTAATATTGAAATATCTTTTGTTGCTTTGTCTGACTACAGACCACAGCACTAAGCCTCGGGTCTGCCAGACTTCTAAAGGAGTTACACCTTCAGGAAACCTCAAGAGCCTTCAGAGGGAGAAGGGAAAAGCAAGAAGAGGGAGGCTGGATCTTATGCACTTTTTTTTCTCTCAGCTAGTTTTGTGGGAGCTTGTTTACACTAACTTTCACCAGAGAAAGTCAGTCTGTGGCATGGGAGGCTATGAATTTTATATAACTTCTCTGCACCAATTTCCAACCACATAGTCTTTCAGAGTGCCTCAAAAAACACACCCACGTAACAATACTCTTCCTTAAAAGTGTGAATTCAGAGCATTACTGTGGAAAAGCATGTGGTTTGGCTTACTGCACAGCAAATTTCCCACATAGACAAGCCCTCTGTCTGAGAGAAAGAAGACAATTGGGGCATAAATCTTTCAGATGTGTAAAATGATAGCTGTCTTGACAATGGCAGATCTGATAAAGTGTATTCCACCTGGTGTGGAAAGGCAGCATATGGCAACAGTAATCTGTAGTTCAATCAGAAATGCAAGGATTTAAGTCCTAGCCCTGGAAGGATTTCTTGTCACTGTCTCTCCTCAGCCCTGTCTACAGATAAGTCTGTTCATGTGGTGTGAGGCAAAGAAAGGGGATGTTGTTTGGTGGTTGTGCTCTGGGTATGAGGAGTGTTGAGCTTGTCTGAACTTTATAGAAATGTTCTTCCAGATCTTCTGTGCTGCAGGGAAGCCTGAGCACAATTTCCCATCTATGACACTCTCCTAGATCTGCAGCATCTCCAAATGGGCATGCAAAAGCTTTCCTCTATTAGAACTTACAACACTCATAACACTTTTAATTACTGTTAATTGCTTAAAGTTGTAATTTTCTGTATTGCTAAGTCCAAGAATAGATGTATCAGTTAATTACAGGGAATATCTGTAAAGAGGAGGTAAATGCCTCCTCTAGCCTTCCTCCTCCTGGGAGGAAGAGAGCCTTGTATTGAGAAAGGTTCTGTGGGAAGGCTCCACTGGTTTGTTTCATGTAGTTATGAACCTTTTACATTTTAACTTTGTGTAATTTTTCTTTTGATTAGACAAAGTATACAGAGCAATCCAAAGTTAGTATGAGACTGGAGTGTTTGTATAGGCAATCAGGGGGAATTTCTCTTTTCATAACTGTATTGAAAGGGTCTACCTAAGCTTCCATGTAAACCAAACACAGGCTGCAATTAAGGTCTGCTGAGCAAGAGTGCATGTTCCTTTTGGGAGTCTGAAAAGGTAATTTTAATGGAGTAAGGAAAATCTCTCTGAAATCAATACAGGAAAGAGAGGCTGACAATTTTGTTATTCATTAACTTCTAGTTTAAAGGCTATTTAAGAGTATTCCAGATGCTTCCTAAAATTTAGGGGATCTATTGATAAAGTTTAAGCTTCATGTTTATGTTTATTAAACCTTGAAATAATCTTATGTTAATATTTCTCAAAAGAAAGGTGACCTTCAGCAAAGAGCTACGTGCAGGATGAGGCTGCATATGTGCTCATTTTAACCCATGCCCCAGGTGCAGACACTTTACAACTCAAAGCTTGACTTCCTCTGTGTCTCATTGTGCTTTCTTCTGGGACTGCTCAAAAACTTAATTCATTGATTTTTAGAAGGATCTTAAATGGACTGTAGGTATATCTTCACATCTACTGCTTTTAATTCTGGGTTCTGTAAAGGTCCCATTGTCATAGGAGTCAGTGCTGAAAGACTGATCAAGTTCTCTGCACTGCGCCAGCTTCAGCACATGTGTGGCTTGTAGATGCTTGAAGGCATCACTGTCTGTTGCAAGGAAGAAAACAAATGATCTCTCAACAGCAGTGGTGGCACTCCACTGCAATCTTCCTGCTGCTGAAATGAGTTGTGGGAGAAGCTTCATTTCTCCCAAGTTGCTCATCACTGTGTGACATGGTGGGTGCATGTCTGTATTATAAAGCAGAGTCTGGGGCCTCTGTGCAGCTAACCAGGGAGGGTCACTGGTTCTCTCTCGTCCCTGTTTGGGTGCCAGTCCAGATGTGTCCAGTTCTGGGCCCCTCAGTTCAGGAAGGACATTGAGGTGCTGGAGCAGGTCCAGAGAAGAGCAACAAGGCTGGTGAAGGGACTGGAGCACAAGCCCTCTGAGGAGTGGCTGAGGGAGCTGGGGTTGTTCAGCCTGGAGAAGAGGAGGCTCAGGGGAGATCTCATCACTCTCTACAACTACCTGAAAGGAGGTTGTAGCCAGGTGGGGGTTGGTCTCTTCTCCCAGGCAGCTATCAGTACGACAGCAGGGCATGGTCTTAAGCTCTGCCGGGGGAGGTTTAGGTTGGATATTAGGAAGAAATTCTTTACAGAGAGGGTAATCAGACATTGGAATTGGCTGCCCAGGGAAGTAGTAGATTCTCCATCTCTGGAGGTTTTTAAGATGAGACTGGATGTGGCACTCAGTGCCATGACCTAGTAACCACAATGGTAGTGGATCAAGGGTTGGACTTGATGATCTCAGAGGTCCTTTCCAACATGACTGATTCTATGAAACTATGATTCTATGATTTCTTTAGTTATTGTAATATCTTAGAGCACAGGGACCCACAGTACTACTGGGTAAAGTACTCCGACAAGAAACAAGTCTTATGGGAGTGGACAAATCCATGCACCTCCCCTAAATTAAAAACAACAAACTAACAAACTCCTCAATAAAGACCATTTTTGGCTGTAGTTTAAAGACAGCTGGAGACGTTCTCTATGAAATCAGCTTCTGCATTTTTAAAAAGTATTAGGCCAAAGACAATCTTCTGTCACTACTACTTAATCTTAACCCTCCAAAGGTCATTCAGTGGTACCACTATATTTTCGGCATGCCATTAAAAATGGAGAAAAAATGTTCTTATATGGTGATAGTGTAATGAAACGCAACCTTCCACTGGCCAGTGGGACTCTCGAGGCAGAGATATGTGGGGGTTTTATAGTGTTTGTGAAGGATACTTTATGTTCTGTAACATATGGTATTGTTGTTACTCTTTTGATTTGTAGTTTTGGGCAGACACATTCTCATAACCTTTGTGCGCCTTCGGCTTTGGAGGTCCTAAAGCTGCTATTGTTCAGTCAGTTTCCAAGCTCAAGAAGAATGTTTTCTTCATAAAGAACATGTTAAATATTACCAGAATTTCAGCATCAGTTTTATATTTCAGGCATATGATTTGGCATGTTCTATAGATGACGGAACATAGCTTTTAAGTTATGATTTAATTTAGATTTTTTAAATTAAAAAAGCAGCTGTTTCTCTACATATGAAATATGAGTCCTCTGTAACTTTACTTACATAAGCGTTGTTTTCAAGGTATAACATATTGGATAACCTAAGAGCAGAATAAGGACTGGATTCAGTATAAGATCTCTCTAGCTGCTTCCTACTGAGTGAGTGCAAGGCTCGGGTAAGCTTGACAAATCATTGTCAGTGGCTTGGATAAAGTTTATTTCTCTCTCTTTTCAGTTATCATTCTTTTGCCAGACATACCTGCCTTCTTAGCTGAGTCTGACCATTGGTAATTAGATTTATGGGAATTATGGTGGTGGAACAAGTTTCAACAATGGGCAAACTGAAAGATTGCAAAGGGGAAGGCAGATCTTTTGGATTATATGCCAAATACTACCTGTGCTGGGTGAAATGCTCCTATGCAGAGAGAGAGAGTGCAAGATAATTTAGAGTCTATTTTAAGAATGTAAGGAATCAGTGTGTGATGTTGTGAAGAAGGTAAAATTCCCCTCATGTTTATATGTGTTGCTGATAGTGTGGTAAACCACATACAACATGGACTGCAGAATTATATATGGAGGCCTTTACTGGTGTCTTGATTTTTCAAATGACATAAAGCTGTTCTGGCTTTGCACAGTGTTTGACATTAGATTTTTTCCCTAAGATTTGTTGGGCTTTTGTTTCCTGCTTTTTAATTTGTGCTTTCATGAACTTCTAAAAAACAATTAATGATTTAGCTGCATAATATTATAAGAAGAATACAGATAGGATATCCAAATGTGTGCCAGAAGCTATGTGCTGTGGACAGTGCTGTGCCATGAGAGGTCACTCTTCTAAGAGTATAACAAAAGGAAATGACTTAGGACTGAGTTTTTCCACACTAAACTAAACAGCTATAGTTCTGATAATAAACAGCCACTAAACTTTATTCTTTTCATTCAATATCATTTTTGCTTACTGCTATGTAGTCAGAAGCAGTTTCAGTGCAGCCAGGAACCAGTGCTTCAGGATTTCTGAACAGGAAGGGAAAGAGGTCCATTTTTCATGCACCTATCTGCTCTCAGGTTTTCACTCATATCTCTTCTTGGGGCATCCTATGAAACAATGATAAAATGCACGTCCTTGACATTTCCTGCACTTCATTCCAGATATTGCACATCATTTATATGCAGTCTCACAATGCAGTAATTTTTCTAAGATGCTGTGGGTAGCTGAAATATGTGGTACTACCCTTATGAGGATGAAACTTTAGTTTAAAACTTAATGCTGTGTGTTTTTTTTCTTTAAATCAGATTCTTTCAATGTGCACTAGTCCTTAGATTAGAGCTTCATGCACTTTTCCAGCCTCGGAGAGATCATGGCCAATATTGCTGTGCCAGTATCAGTTGTGATGGTCTCTCATTCTTGCCTTCATAGTACAGTACTAAGGGGAGGTCTGTGGGAATAATGAGTTGGGTAAATAGCCTCTTCCTATCCCTACCTCCAAATTACGTCAACAAATCAAAATATCCAGAATTACTTCCAGCAGTCTTTTTAAAATTCTTTCTTTCATGGAATTGGTTAAAATTATTTTTTGAGTGCAACAGCTTTAATATAAACAATTTCATTTTTTTTGGTTTTGCTCTTAAAATGTCTTTAAAATATTTCCTTAATAAAGTAGCTAATGCCATGAGATGAGGCAATCATTTGACATCAGAGGTTGAAATGTTTCATTTATCAAATATTTAAATAAAATATTTAGACATTATTTGTCAATTCCACTTTGCTATGTTCAACTTATTTGCTGGATTTGACCTGAGTTTTCAAATATTTCTGTGTATTGTCACAACATGACATTTCTTGATGATTATATTATTTTTTCTGAAAAATTTTACCCTGCTGTGTTGGAAATATCTTGTGTGACTGTAAAACACTGGCAGAAAGTGGATTCTGAAAGAAGAGCCCGATTAATACTTCACATAAGGAATCTCCACAAAGAAATTCTGCTGAGAAAAGTGGAGCTGTTAATGCAAAGTCTTTCACTGGGAAAAGTTCGGGATAGAATGAAAGCAATAAATCAGTGATTTAAATCAAAACTAGGAGTCCATAAATTCCTTTTTCAGCAGTAGGTTAAACTGTCAGGTTTAACAAAAGCTTACAGCACTTTCCTGCTCTCTGGTTCTGATTCTGATTCAGTGCTATTGCTACCAGGTGTCACGCTCACCCCAAGACCTGCTGCACCAAGGAAACAGGCCTGTTTGGGGCCTTTTTTGGATGGGGCAATGCATCAAATGTTATTCATATGGAGGCTTCCAGCACTGCTGTGTGAGCCCTTTGATAATAAATACCAAGCCTTACCGATTTTCTGTGATCATGTGCGATAGACACAGTAACAGAAGAGTCTCATTCTGGAACTAACATTTTGATGTTTTTTTTCTGAATGGTCTGACTAAAAAGTCACATAATAATTTATATATAGATATCTCAATATAAATTATATCTTTATATATTTGTGCATTTATATATTTTATATAAATTATATTTTATATATATTCCTCAGTATTTTATTTGTTCTTTTATTTAAAAGCAGTTCACTGAGATATACAGTGGTAAAACACATTTTTTATTGTCAGGTGAATTATTTGTTTTATTTCTTCAAACAATATTTTAGTATAAGTTTTATCACGCCAGCTGTTGCTATGTTGTCCTTGTTAAAAGTCTCTCAGCATATCCTATACAAATCCTTCTATTCAGGCTTTATGGGTCAGTCTTCAAATTAGCTTTGGAGCATGATGTTTCTTGGGACAGCAGCAGCTCTGTGGAATGCATGCTGACAAACCAGCTGTTCATCAAAAGAGGAAAGAAAGATGATAGGAATTTCAGGGGAATTGAGGACTTTATCAAAGTATGTTTGTGTCAGGTTTACAAGGACCTAAAATGTGCTGTTGCTGAGAAATCAAAGAAAATCAGAGCAAGCTAACATAGTTCATAACTGGTCTGAGTCTATTTTTGTGGACTGCACCCACAGCACCTCCCTGGCAGCTGTTTGGCCTATGTTTGTAACAAGTCCCTCTCTAGGCTTGTTATTCTTCTTCTTGTTCTTCTTGTTCTTGTTGTTCTTGTTATTCTTGACTGTGGCAGCAGCTGAGTGTGGTGAATGTATTGAAACTTCACCATCAGGGGTAAGCAAGAGTTATAACTGAAATAACATTAGTAACAGAACTGAAAGAGAGACTAAGTTTTACAAGCTACTCAGTCTCTTGAAAGGGAATGTTAAGTAAATTTTAAGTGTTGAAAATGCCTTCTATGGGGCATCTGCTCAGCAGAAATTTCCTCTGCACTTCTCAAAGTCTGGTTTAGACAGGTTAATAAATCTCTGCCTCTCTTTGGCTGCAGAGGATTGGCATTTTATAGCTGCAGAAGGTGAAGAAGAGAAAGTTACATCTTGTACAGAAAGATAATTCTAGGGCAACACCAAAGGAGTACACAGACTTCTTCATTCTTAATGCTTGCTGCTAAGTAGCAGAGCGTGTTGTTTTAATAGAAAACAAAGGCTCAGAGTCCAGAAACACTGAGAGCTGAGAAGGCTGAGTGGACAGAAAGGAAGCAGATTTCTTTGCAGAGGAGACTGGGGAGATGTAAGGAAATCAGTATGTGTGTACGTGATCTGTGGTTGTCACTGAAGCTACAGAGTGACCTAAATCAGATTCTGGAAACTGTAATTTATTCTATACCACTGATAAATGAACTCAAATAATATTGATTCAAGGTATTTTCTTATTTTAATGGGGTTTGTGTACACCTAGTTTGAAATGCTCAACAAAGTTATAAAAATGTCCTGTCAAGTTTATGTACTTCTAAATTGTGATTAATTTGATTTACAAAAGACAAAGTCTAAAAAGAATGGGAACATTCATAACCCAGTGATTTAGTGTAAAACATAAAATTACTGGCAAAATAATACAGTTATGTGTTTAAAAAATGTAAGGAATAAGTTCCAGTGATGCCATAAATTCCAGGAAAATATTTTAGGAACTGCAACGTAGGAATTTATTGTGGCTTGGCTGGAATAATGATTTCTCCTTGGCTGACAAAACACTTTATAGCTTTAAATCCGTGGATCAGTATCAAAGCTGGTTTTGTGAGAGGGGTTCCTTTTAGATTAATATGTTATTTCCTAAATTTAAAACATTAAAATAATGGATAAATGAATAATTATTTTATACTTGAAATTTAATAATTTAATTTAAAAATTAGGTAGTTTATATTGTGCATGACATTTGTAAGGTACACAGACTCAGCAAGACAGTTCTCATCTTTCCCCCACAGGACGGTGTCAGGAGCACTGCTACAATTGTTCTGTTTGGTTTTCCATGCAAACCTGACAGAAACTGGCATGGGTTTGACAGAGACCATCTTGTCTGATAGTTTGGAGGCTCACAATTCAGCCTCTGATGAAAGGCACACCCAGGTAAGCAACACAGCTACACGAGAAAAACAGTGCTATCCCTTATTTCCATGAGCTGGTGCAGAGGGAGGTTCTCTTATGTTGTCTTCTGAGATCGCTTTCCACAGGCTCCCTTTTTCCTTATGCAATTCAGAAATGCTCCCCTTAATCTCTTCTTCTTAGCAGGACAAAGACAAGGGCGTGGAAGTTCTGACCAGTTTTATTGTTCTCTCTGTAATGCTGCAAGTTTTTTCCTGCTGTAGTGGCTTGGGGTGTTTTTGTGGTCAGGTGGAGCTGTGGTGCCTGGGATCTATTATGGCCAAGTTTTGACCCTGGTGATCCTTCAACTCAGGTGAGCCATGGCCAGAGATAGTGATGTTCAAAGGCAGAGTGCTGCACTGCACACTTCACACTGATCATTTCTATAATGCTCTGAGTGAAAGTGGGTGAGGTTTAAGTGACTGTCAGGTTAATAAAACTTGATGTTCCTGCCCTAAGGATTTTACTGTCAAAAGTTCAGTTTCATATTATGACTCAGATTCAAGGACTTTTGAAGTCAATTAAAATTCTTCCATTTATGTCCCAGTTGCCGAAAAACATTTGAGCTGAGCATTGCAGAGCCAAATCTGAGAGTAAGCCAGGGAGAGGCAGAGGGGTCACTGTCCCATTCATCCTCCGAACAGATAAGCCCTGAATGCACCCTGGTTTAGTCACCCTTACAGGCGGTTCCAGAGACCCTGGAGCTGACCCCTTCCTAGTTGAAGCTTGGTCTTCTGCATGAATTTATGAAACCATTCAGTGCAGAGAGAGGATATTTCACATCATGAGTCTGATAAACCCTGCTTCTCTCTGCCTTATTTGTGGTGACGTGAAAAGATACAGACTTGGGGCTCTTGCAGCTCATGTAATCTGGAGGGCTCTTTCCATTGCTTCCTTCCCAAACAAATCATGGTAAAAAAGGTGCAGATGGCATACTGGCATTGAAGTACAGCATGGATACATCCACACTGGCATTAAATTTTTGGGGGTCCTGCTTATAGGTTTCAGTCCCATTGGAGCAACACAGGACTCGGAGCAGATGTAAGAATCTGCTAAAGGAGAAGAATAAGTGTTTGATTCTTGCTATTCCAGGTATAATGCTGACAGCATTATATGGCATTACATATGTGTGTGTATGTGTATATGTATATATGTATATATTATGTATGATATTCTGTCCAACTGCTCCAAACTTGGTACAGGGGGCACTGGAAGATGTTTGCAGCTAATGCAAAGGTCTGTGCAGGTCATGTGGCTGTAGTGCAGCACACAGCCTGCAGGAGCTGCAAAATTGATGTCTGTGCTGGTTGCCTTCTCATTTAATGGTTTAGTCTTCTCCCAGGATAATTCAGATAGGAAGGGACTCCTAGATTTAAGAATCAGATTTACTTAATTTGGTAGTGGAAGTGTTGATCTTGGACCTGCTTTTATCTGTCCAGTGTCTCCACTCTTCAGTATGGGTTGCTCATATTTGGCCAAAAGCTGAAGTGGTTTCTCTGTGGCTATGTGAGAGAGTAAAAATAAATCAAAGGGCCTAATTCTGGAGGAAGCAGCCTATTCTCTTATGAGAAGTTTTCTTTCTCATGTGAGAAGTCTTGTCTTTCATGCAGAGAATCATCCCAGAAGTCTGGCAAACTAAGTGGGTTTTTCTGGGTTATTTGCTGGGGAAAAGGCCAATAATGCAATTTAAAACTGCACAGAGTCCAAATCTTATTTTTTACTAAATCTCCCAAATGTGTTGTTTTTTGCATTCATGTCACTTAATAATTCAGTCCTGATCTTCCAGTCTGTCTTCATTTTCTGTCCCATTTTGGGTTTCAAATACACTCCCTTTTCCTCAAACATCCTGTCACATACCAGAGGTATAACCATATCCACCATCTTAACTCCAGGTGGCTGGAGGCTGATTCTGCATAAATTAGAGAGAAAAGCTACATTCTTCTCTTCTTTCCAAGAATATTGCCACAAATTAAGCTTATAGACCATAAATCTAGACAGAATAAATCTGCATCCACCTCTAGTTCAACAGTTCTCCGTAGTTAATATTCACTAAAACGATTTCCCACCATCGTTGATTTGTATTCCTTTACCTTCTGTAGTTTTCAAAGCCCAGATTCCAGCATAACCTGTACACTCAAGAGAAGTAAACAATCCCACACTCATGAATAGCTTGATTAAAAAAGCAATGCCGTGGATTTCAGGACAGGAGCTGACATGCATTTTGTGCTTGTGTTTTTGTCTCTAGACAGAAATGCATGTAGTGAGATCAAATCTCATAAGTGACTGCTATTATTGGTCTTGTGAGAATTCCTCCATTCTGGTACTGAAACTTCTCGGAGTCATTAGTCAGAAATTTGCAGCTCTGAATCCTCATGAAATCTCAAACCAGCCCCACTGTCAGACTTTTAGCCTGAAATCACTGCACTATGAGCTCACAAAAGGTAGATATAAAAAAATGTCATCCCATAGAATTCTTTTCAGGTTCCATCCAGAAAAAACTACCTTCTTTCTATCCATATTTGCATATTATTCCTGTAGCACTAAGAGACTTGTTTGCAAGGAAAAGTAATACTGAATGATTTCCCATATATCTAATTCTGGGATACAACAACTGAACAATGTGAAAGAGCTGACTGTGTCCAGGGCTTACTGTCTTTTGGAAAAAGCAGCAGGACAGTCCATCTCATTCATGGATTAATTTGAAAAACAATGGCCATCATCACTGTAGAATATTGCTGTCATTAAATATACCAGGAAATATATCTACCCTCAAAATTTCTTCTCTCTTATCTCTTTCATAAGTGTTTATTCTGTGCTACGAAATCAGCACTGCTAGATGAACCCAGCACAACTTCTTTCAGATCAAATGACAACTTTCTGGGTTTCTATTTTTCTCCATTGCAAGTCCAGATAGTCTTTGATTTAATAAGAGAATCCATCATTAGCCAAAAAGAAAAGGTCTGTAGAAGTATTGTCTTGATACTTTATTATTTTCAGAAAACGCATTAACAGTTTGATATCTACTGTCAGGGATGAGATAAACAAAATATTAGAGCAATACACTCTTGCCCTGGGTGAGCTTGCTGCAATACCGTCAATTATAAGACTTTTTCATGGCTCCTAAACTCCTTTCTGAAATGTTAAAGGTCTCGCTAATCTTATCAGGCCATTGATTACCACCTGCTGAGCACAACAAAGAGCCAAAGAATGTGCATTACCTTCAATACACAACCGTGGTTTTACTCTTTCCCCCACTCAAAAATTATCCTGTTTCTTTAAAAGATGTGAATATTGAAATTCTCTCATTCGAAATGTATGTCGTGTGCATGGGTTAAGTCAGCATCTGTTTCACCGTCGTGCCAGGTGATAGAGCACACTGTGGTGTGATTGCAACAATGGGATTCTTAGTACCAGGGGTGGAACTCTTGCCAAGCTGATGACAATGGTCAGCAGAAGGGAAGTTTCCATGGAGCCTCATCCCCTTCCTTTAGCTCTCAGTCTCCCGAAACAAAACTGTAAAGGCAGTGCCTGTTGCTGGGAAAGACACAGAAAAGTTTTTCCTCTGCAGTGGAGTAGGAGCACAGAAGATTCCCTCAGAATACAATATATGAAGTGAGAATTAGGAAAAGCTGAAAACTGAACCATGTGAGATACTCCAGAATCTCCAAGTATAAATCTTCCTTATACAGACATCAATCAAAGCAGCACGACTGGAAGAAGCCCCAGGGGGTTTGTGAAGTTGAGTTTTGACTAAAGATGGGTATAACTAATATGGGTCAAAGCTTGCATTCAGTGGATAAGCACTCAAAGTTTGTCAATTTATTCCTATTTACTGGACTGCCAAAATTTGGCAGGACATACCAAGAAAATAATCTCTATTATGTTACTTTTAGAATTTCCTGCTTTGGTTCATCTTGGAAATGCTCCAAGATCAGCTTTCTTGTGATATTTTAGCACTATTTTTTAATTTCTCACTTATTTGTACTTTGACATTCATTTTTCACTGGCTGAAGCCTGAACTAAAACTTCTGTAGAGATGGCAACATGAGGCTGGCTGAATTGGATACTAAGGTTAGAAAAGAGCTTGAGCACTGGGAGATATAGGAATTTACTGCTTTTATCAGAGTGACGTCAGCTGAGGAAATGGGACTGGAATAGTTTCACAGCCAACAGCAAGGTCTGGGAGAAAAGCATAGCCTAAGCTTATGCTTTTGTATCCAAAATAATGACGGAGATGTAACAGCATGGCATTCACTTAGGGACTGAGCATCTCTGAGCAAGCAGGTGAGTATCTCACCACTCAGACTTCTGGAGATAATCTGTTTCAAAATTCTCTTGAAACACTCACTCACACTAAACAAGGTGCTTCTTAGGCACCCTTTAAATGCCCACATATTTTCCCCCAAACTCATCACTGTGCAATGCTATGCATGGCTGTGCTTCTCTCCAGCTCTTGCCATTTGGAACCACCTTCCCATGTCTCCACCTCCCTGATACTCCATCTCTTCAAATTTTTGAAAACATTTTCATTCCCCTCATCCTGCACCCCGGCGTTCTCTTTTGCTCTGGCTATGGTTAGTGTTAATTGCTCTCTAAAATACCTCTCACACAACTGGCTTTTGCTGTATTTCAGCTTGAACTGACACCTTGGCTGGGCCTGTGTATGCAGTAAAGCATGGGGCGTTCATGGGCTGTATCATGCAATACAGATTAGAAGTTGGGTCAAATTCAGAAGCTAAATTGTTGCTGTAGGGCATTTTTCCTCCAAGAATGGTCTATTGGTACCAAAGATTCCAGCACTATGTCTTGTTAGTGGAGTAACACTAAGCCAAAGACTGCAACAATAGCAAAAAGCAGTCCTATCAGGTTCATTATACTTTTCCTATGTGGACATCCCTCAGTGTCCAAGGACCTTCTCCAGACTTTTTCCAGTTAAGAGCAAATCAGAAGACTAGAAGACGTTATATAATGTGTTTCAGCAGGCATACCTACATACATGCACCTTCTCTCCGTGTTCCATACAGATGTAGTGTGGATTAATGGCTGAAAGATGGTCAAAGAGAATTCTTCCAGATGCTGCTAACTAGTGTCTCAAGTGACACTTCACTTGTGTCAGTGAAGTTTTTGTGAAGTAGCTTCCAGATTGCAAACTTCTTTTGTAGTATGTCTTGAGCTGGTGGAAACAGACATTTTGAATTTTGTTTTCACGGTGAGGTTGATGACAGAGGCAGGTTTTTTACATCTGAGGGATCTCTTCATGCATTAGGAGCACTTGAAAAACGTAAGTCAGTCTTTCTCCAGATATGTCTGTCCCACTGACTAATGTTGCTGGCTGTGGCAGGACACCAGTATTTGAAAACCACATTCCCATTTATGCCCTTGGCTTTTCACAATTTTTAAGATTCTATCTTTGAATTCCATCAGGAAATACATACACTGATCCTGCTTTTGGCACCAATTAACTGTGAGCTATTTATTTAGCCAGAGTAGGAGGGGCAAGAGGACTTGGTAGAACAAGCTGTTAACATGAACAGTATTTTATCTATTTAAATTCAATATAGGGTGTCAAACAAAGAACATCTTAGTGTAAAGTTCTGCTTCTGTAACAGATTAAAAAAATATAGGTTTTAATGATGTTGACCAAGCACAGCTCTTAGGACTTTTTCCATTGCTCACTGAAGGTACTGGAAAAACTCTCTCTAACTTTAATAAGATCAGTCCCAGAAAGACGAGGGAAGTGTTCTGTGAGGATTAATTCTCCTACTTAAAGAACCTTCCCCTCAGCAAGAATTCCTTCTGAACACAGAATTAATGGACCATTTTCTTCATTCTATAGCTTTAAGAAAGATAACTAAAAGAATAGATTAATTTGGGAATACTTGGGGAGTTACCTGAACTTCTAACATATCAGTGAAGAACTGTATTCTCTCCTGTTCCTCATCTATAGGTTTAGTAGAACCTGAAAACTGCAGATACTTGTTTAAAGAGATTGATAATTTTTTATTAAAAAAGTTTAATAATTTCAGCACACTTTTAAAAATTATGCATTAGGTTGTTTTTTAAATCATTAGTGTTTTCCTGTTTTCCTTGTTTCAATGAAATGAAAAACAGTGACATAAGAACAAAATAAGGGTCCGATCTTTGTGTTTTGTAATGAATAATAAAGTGTTTTTAACCTCTTTAGGGATTTAACACCACGTTAATCCTTTAATCCCCAGAAAAACCAATTTTGTTGACATGAAAAGGGGATATTTAACTTCATCCAATTAATTTTCTTCCTTGGAGGTACCATGATTATGAAGATTAGATTAAATAGATTCATTAGAATAACCTTATTTTATAGAAAGTGGTACTTTTTCCAGTAGACAATTGTATCAGAAAAGAAAATTTTACCTCACAATTATGCTTAATTTTCCTCAATATCAGAAATGCCAATACTTTGAAACCCAGAAAACTCTACCACTTCTTTAATACTAAGATATTAGGTATTGGGTCTTCTTTTTAACCATATTTGATTAGAAATGGTAGAGAACAGAATACTCCTTTGCCTGTCTTTGCTCTATGACTTTTACTATTTTGGTCATCTTCGAAGTTTTACCTAAGCAGTGAATCATTAAAGCAACTATTCTGTGTTGATTTTCCAAATGCGTTGCACATGTAAATAGAGACAGATTTTTCACTTTTTACTTAAGCATTTGCAGAAAGGTCAGGTTTTCAAACATGTTTTGTGGTACTTCAAAAGGAAAAGGCTTTTTTGAAAAATCCTGCCTTATGGTTTGCTGTCTCTGGAATGAAAAGTCTATGCATAAGAGTGAGGAAGGGTGGTTTTATGGTTAAGACATCAAAGTGAGATTTGTAAAATCCAGATTAAATTCCCCACTCAGCCGTAGACTTGATGTGCAGTTTTGGTCAGGTCACTTGACCTTACATCTTCCGCTCAAAGTGGGTAGATAATACATCCTTTCTTCTAGCCTTTTTTTAGTTGCCTTTTCAAACTGGAAGTAGTTTGGGGTACAAACTGAGGCCACAGTTCAATGATATAATAAATTTGCTTTCTAGTACTGGATCAAACATTTTGTGACTGAATGAAGCAAAACACCGAGCCTGGATAGACTTTCTCTGTTAGGCCAAAGCTGTCACTTCTGGTGACTTTGTACCAGTGATCTTTATGCTGGATGAGATACCACTGGATGTATTACTCAAAAACTGTGGTTTATAAAGCAGTTTAAGCCAAAGAAAGCCCTCTCCTTCTCTGTGTTAGCATTAACAGGGGACAGCTGTGCAGTTGGCTGCATCAGTGAGCTGATACAGCTCAAAAGGAGTCTTACACACACACACACACACATCCCTCAACCCCAATGGCAATTTTTTTGCTCACAGCCAAATGTGTGATCCTGCTGACCTGGGGTGGAGTTAATGTGGTTTTGCATGATGGAAGTGTGGAGAAAGACAAAGAAGGAGATAATTTAATTTTTTTATTCTGAATTCCACCCAGAAACTAAATTGAAAAAAACTTAAAGTCAGGACTTCAGAATATTCTGCTTATGTGGTATTAATAGGGCTGTCTGCATTACAAGTCTTTAATTACATGAGCACAGACTATACAGTGGAATATCATTCTCACTAATTCACATTACTCAATTAGCAGAGCACTAAGTGCTCCTGTCATCACAAGATTTTTTGAGTTTGTTGCACAGAGTTTCAAAATCATTATTTCATGCTAAACATGAATGTTCATTTTCAGTGGCAAAGCAAACCAGATTTAGCATCTTTGAGTAAAACACATAGGCAGTAAGTAACACTGTATTGCAGTGATATGCAGCCTCATGAATCTGACTAGTGATACTGCAATCAGAATATTTCAGATTAGGAAGTTTTCATCATCCTTCAACAAAGCCCTGCTTTATTCACTGTACTGAGCCCTAGGAGTGAGTTAGTGTTGTGCAATCAGTGAAGCTCTTCTCTGTGCAGAACCTCACCCCATTTTTTTCCAACGCTGGAAGGCAAATGACAGAGGCAATGGAGCAATAGTAGGAGAAGCCACATCCTGTGGTTAAGCTGCATTCCATTCCTGCTGCTGTCTCACAGTGTCTGCCCTATAAAACTGGGCAGATCCTCAGTCTTGGCACAGGTGGACCTTTGGGATGAGTTTCTCATCATTTGGGTGTCCATTACAGTTTATCTGTGGACAAATTTAGAGAGATGTTGAGTTCTTACAGGTGTAACAGGAGTCAACTTGAGCTGTGATTTGAATGCAAAAAGTGCAGTTGCAATCTGACTACTCAACAAGAAGACTGAAGAATAAAAAACCCAAACAAACTGATTTCAGGTAGATGGGATTGGTGGTAGCTCCTCTGTGCCTCCATTCTGCAGCTGTAAAATGCAGATAATGACATCTGTTCTGCTAAGTGTTATGAAATGCAGTGGGCTGCATGTTTGTGAAGCTACTGGTTACTCTAAAGAGTGCAACACAGAAACAGAGTTAAAAGAAAAACAACTTTTTACTGGGTGGATGGACAATACCATTGTGGGGCTGCATCAAATAAGTAAAAAGACTTAACGAATAAAACTGAAGCCCATCCCTGCATGCTGATATTGTTGCAGTCCATGTATGTGCACATGCTGAATCACATGTCATTCCCAGTATTTTTAGAGCTTGATTCTGTCTCCATGGTGTCCTTTAAGTGTTATTTGATAGTGGTTTCAGTGCATCAGTTTGCGCGTATCGTTGCTCTGATAATGCCAAGAGGCTTTTATCACAGATTGTTGTGCCAGACTAAAACCTGAGCTGTAGCAGGGATGAAGAAGTTGTGGTGCAAGTGGAATCAGTGAAAGCTGCTTCCCTATGGGCCTGTGCCTGCAGTTGTACTCGCTGATGTGAGACCTATTCAATGGTTTTCCAGCCCTGGCACTCACAATGTCTCTTGCCCATATGGCTTCTCCCATAGCTAAATAGAAAATAAATTCAAGCTGTAGTCTTACCTTCCACAAGGGAACTAATAAAGTCTCTCACCCTTCTCAGCTGCTATGAATATAATATATTATTACATTTATTTGAATAGAATAGAAATTGTAGAAATTTGTAGAGACTCAATACCTACCATTCTCTCAAATTTGGCTGACATTGCCTAGCAGGCTAAAAAATCATTTGCAAAATGAAAGGGTGAGGGAACATTCAGACGTGACATGATTGCATAAGCTTAATTCCCTTAGGAGAAAAGGCAAAAAGAAACATGCAAAAGGCAGAGATTCCCTCTCCACTCTGCCAAACCATTCATCAAAGGACTTGTGGTCTTAAAGCAGGAATGGATCTTACCACCAATCCTACAGCAAGGTGATCCCCAAGTTGCAACTTTTACAAGAGTGTGACCAAGGGACAAAAAAATCAGATCCACACATCCAGGCTGGTATACTTTACCCGAAAATGAATATCCATAAATTCAAAACTTGGAAGTGAGTGTGAGTCTGGCAGTCTGGCTAAACTGCTTCTCCATGGGCATGTTGTTGTAAGCATTTCTTTTCTAGAACTCCTGCTGTGTAACAGCCTTTCCTCATTTTAATCTTCTAAACTTGTCTCAGAAGGCAGATAGGAAAAAAGTATTACAGCAGTGTGTGACCCTTGAAATTTGCTTCTTCCTACCCCCCTCCCCAGAAATTCACACTTATATTGTAGGAGACAGAACTCTATTGTCTCAATTCATTCAAGTGGTGTAGATGTTTCATGCTCTAAAAGGAATGTGCATAAAACATTATGCACATTCAAAAATATATTTGCATCAAAATAGAAGAAATTTCTTGAACTTTTTTTTAATAACTAATGAGGAGTGCCCAAATCTTCTAAGTGAAATCTTGATCCCCAGGACTCCTTTAATGTGGAATGTATTGTTCATGAAGAAGATGCTGTGTATGAGGAAACAGAACAGAAAGAGTACTCTCCATCTATTTGTACTTTGAAGAGCTTTAAACAATCTCCAGAAATAGAAACAGCACCTGCTAAGGGCAGAGGTATAATTGTTTACATGCCCTCAAGCATTGCTTTACTGCACCACTTTTCATCTTGTGCTCAAAAGGATTAACAGCTAAACACTGAGGATTAGAGTGGTGCAAGGTTAAGAAAAAAAAGGAGGAGTTTAAAAAAAGGAGATCAGAGCCGGCTGAGCAGACAGGAGTAAGGCAAAATGTTTATTTGCAATAAATTTATGAGTCCAATGGCCAATGGGGGTGATCTGACCTCAAACAGGGTTTTTTTTGGTAGAAATAATTGTTTCACTTATGGGAAAACCATAAGGACTCCCTTAGTAGCTGATGGTGGGCACTTTGTAAAAATGAAAGGAGCAGTCTCAACCCAAGTCAGCAAAACATTGTGGTTGCTGTCGGGGCAGAGGGTGGAACAGACACAGTCAGCTCATCCTCTGCTGGTCCCACATGACTATGGGAGGTGGCATAAGGAAGCTAAGGCTTCCAAACCTAGATAATTCCTATATTGGGAATACTTATAGGAGTACCTTTTTCTATGCTTTTAACTTAGCTAGTATCTTCCTATAGAATCATACAAATATATGGTGTTACTGCAATGGAAGAGTTACAGCTTTAGCAGCCAAAAAAGAAAGAAAAGAGTAAAGAAAGTGTCTCTGCTGATGGAGTGATGACAGATTATACATTGCAAGGTTTGGTCATAGCCATGTCAACAGCTAGGTTCATTTGAGTCCTTTGACACAGAAGTGCTAGTGAACCTTTTTTTATTAATTAAATAAGTTTCTTCAAAGGAAAAAATATCTTTTCTCTACCAGTTAATTTCCTTTGCGTGTATGCTTTATTGGAAAGAAATAACCAATCTGTTACCCTGTAATTAATTGGATTACAGAATAATTACAGTCTTGTTTGCTTTCTGCAGATTACATGGTAATTATATTTGGTATTACCATGAAAAACCAAGAATTTCTAACTATGTCATTACATGGTTATTTCTACAATACAATACAACTGTTTAATTATACATGCAGTTTCGTTATTTCAATGGAAAAATGATTAAAATAATGCCAATGCCTCAAAGTTTTGAACAAGTGCCAGCATATTATATAACATTTATAGTATCAGTAGGCATTTGTGTGTGTGTTTGCAAGTATGTATTTACATACACAAGGCTCTCATTCGTTCTTCCAGTCTCTCCTTTGTCCCCGAGGTATATGATTCAAGTTTTTGCAATAGGTTCTAATACTCTGTTTGATACAGGGCATATCAGTCTTCAGTATGCACAGAAAAACTTGGTCCAGAAGCCATGAGTCTTTTCCCTAGTTCTAAAGTCTATGTAGAATGACAAAGATGAAAACAAAAGATGAGTGTAGAATAGATACTTCAAGCTGCACGAGCTTAGTTTTGACAACATTTCTGTATTTGTCAGATTATTTGTTGACGTAATATCCAATTGCTGAAGGACTGAGCTCTTCCAGCCTTTTTTCCTGAATTATCCTCTGCTGCTAAATAATCTTCTTTAGTTGGATCTTGTTAGAAAGAGTAAGATCATCAGTGCCACACATTCCCTGTAATGAGAGGATAGAGCCAACCAGATCCAATAAAGTTCAATGTCTATCTTTTCCAGCCACGCAGAAAATCCATGTACAGTAAAATCTACTCTTTTAATGCTTGGGTCTAGCATTCAGAGTCCTGGTTTGTAACAGAAGCGTGAGTGGCTGGCAAGTCTTTTCTTATCACCATTTCACGCCTCGCTGATGTCTGATGAAAGAAGTAAAACAAAACCATGAAAGAATTTGAGAGACAGTAAGAGTAAATATCTTTTCTCTATGTGGTGACCTCTACGTCAAAGCAGGAGTAGGTACAAAGTAGAAGTAGTTTGCAGTGACTCAATCATAGATCCTTCTAAAGAAGCAAATTAATAACTGAATGAGTCACATGGGGAGCCTTGGGCTCATGGGAACCCCTGTTTTTTGGAAGAGGTACTACTGATGAAAGTTCTTCCTCTGCAGAGAGATCAGAAAACCAAACAAAGCCACAATAAAAAAGTCCAGAACCTTTGCACCTTTTCCAAAACTGACAAAACACACTACATCTTCCAGCACACCTTTTTTTCCCTATATTGCCCCAGGCATGAAGAAAGCAACTTCCATCATCAAAGCCATGCATCCACCAGCATAATGTATATCCAGTTAATACAACTATGGAATAACACAGAATTTAGAAGCCTCAGAAAGACTACCAATATAACCATCATCTAGGTAATGGTAAGTGCCATATGATGTCTTTATGTAAAGCTGCAGGGTTTTTCCAATGTATATTATTAAGGAAATAAAAAATTCAGGCATTGATATATTGTTAAAGTTAGTGTTAAATCTCACAAAAGGACCAGCTAGGATAGGACTAAGTCAGATCTAATACTATTTTTATTTTCCAGACAGGCAATACTGTATATTGTTTACTTTAATTGGCCATGAAGTATTGCTTACAGACCATTGTCATGTTGGGCAAGTTGATGTGGAAAAAGGGAACTAAGAGATACTTCTGATCACTTTGTATGACAAGAAGATGTGGGTGGAATACAGACATCTGGAAGACACACAAGTTGGCATTTAAGCTGTGACTTGGACTCAGTAGGAAAAATACAATAGGTTGGGAAGATCCTTTAAAGTAAATGCTTCTGTTAGATACAGCTGTGACAGATGAATCAAAGGATGGCTGTACAGTGTGGGTCAGAGAGGCTTTTAGGATGATATCAGAATCACTGCTGTTCTCCATCTTTATCCATTCTGGATCTGGTCATGCGAGTCATTTGTGCCTTTTAAATCAAGGGAAATCAATGGGAGTTCAGTCTCCAGGGGTCTTGCAAGACTGTGCCCTGAGGAGAGGTATATTTTATACTCCATCCAAATTAGTTTGAATTTGTTCTGTCTGGCAGTAGATAGCAATAGCTGCCAATGCAATCAGTGTCACTTGCTGCTGAAGATATAGCATGAAAACTCTGTCATTGGACAAGACATTTTGCATCTTGTTCCTGTTGCAAAAAGCTGATTTCAACACTAGAAAATTCAGCAAAGCCATTTCCCCAGGTTTAATTGCAAGGTCCCTCAGTGTGAGCATAGAGCAAGCCAGCTTGATAACCTTATTCACAACCCTGAAACCCAAAGGGATAGTTCACTGTTACCAAAGGGTACCTGGATCCTGTGGCTGTATATTAAAGTGCTTTTATCAAAATGCAGTTCTACTGTCGAGTTTCTCTAGATGATAGTTCTGGGATTCATATAAAGATAGTGAAATTCATAAAAGAAAGAAGAACATCAGAAATGAAGGTTGCTTATTAGTCATCATCCAGGGAAGATGAAGTGAGTGATTAAATTTTGCTACATCATGTTTCTTTTCTGAGTTGCTGTCACAGAGGTTTAAGCACAGTGAGAGCTGCAAAAGCCTCCATGCTCAGTTCAAGTGCTGTTCTGTGTTAGCATCATTATGTGCTCTAGTTAAGCATTTTGTTAACTTCAGTGTTGACAGACAAAACATTTTTCAGGTAAGTACAACTGGTAAATACAGCACAGCTTTAAGACTGCGAGAAAATACAGTTATTAAGCTATCTTAATAGAGGAAAAAAAGAGCCATTATTTGCTGTCATTATGTACTGTTTGCTAATTATGCTTATCAGGTGATAAAAATGAATAAGTTAATTTAGGTTTTTATTGTTCTGCATGAAATCCTCAGAGATTCTTAAGGAATTCATTCTTCTTCCCACTGTGCCTTCTCTCTCACTACCTACAGCATCATACATTAAGGACCAAGATACAAAGCTGATAGCAACTGTTAGTTGGTTTTAATTGATACTGTTGATTTCTGTCCATAGTGGTGGACTTGTCAGTGCTGGGTTAATGGTTGGACTTGATGACCTTAAAGGTCTTTTCCAACCTAAATGACTCTATGATTCCAAATTTGCAAACAACAAAGCCACAGGTATTCCTGGGAATCAGGAGAGTCATTGTGCAGCTGAGCAGTAGCTATCCACACCTTAGCTGAAAGCTTCATGTACAACCCATCTTTACCCAGGAAACAGTTACTGATGCTTTTGCTGCTGTTGCAGTATGTTCATGTGAGATATGAACATCTGTGGACCAGGGTACTGACTCTTTGTTGCTACTTTGTGAAGGTAGAGGCAAAGGTACTGGATATTTTCTGGTTGTTCCCAACTCAGTCAATGGATGACATTTCAGTGTCACCCTCTTATCAGTTTTTCTATTTTTTCATCCATAAAGTGCTTTTCCAGCTTCAGGTGAAATGCTGTGTGCAATGGCAGCAGACATTATATATATGTATATATATGAAAGCATCGTTATTAAAGGTAGACCACTGTCACCTATATGCCCTTGGTTTGACTCATAGATGTAACATCTCTGCATTAACTTTCTTCTTGAATTTCCTTGTGAATGAGAGGAGAAGGAGAATTAGTCGTTTGACTCCTGGAAGGAGAGATTTCATGACTGTGTTGGAGTTGCTTTGGGAGCCTCTGAGAAGGGAAGAAGTTCAAGTCCAGGCTGTCATGAAATCCAAAGGCAGAAGGCCATCTCCTCAGATGGTTTGAATCATTGTACAGCAGAATTGTATCAGTAGTTTGCTGGCATGTTCTACCCCCATTTTAGAGAGAAATATGTTTTAAATACTCTACTATTACTGTGGTTTCATTAATGAAATTCCAAGTGAAAATGAAACACACATTTATTTACAGAGTATGGCCTGTTCACAAGCAGGGAACATATTACGGTAGTAGTAGAACTTAGAAAAAGCTACAAAAGTGTTTTCAGATCTTCTCATGTTTTGATTCAATCAACTGTAGAAGTACAAAGGGTGTTTATGTTTGTGAAATAGAAAAAGCTGTATACACTTGGATGAATAGTAAATTCTGATGAGCTTTCTTTTGTTCAGCTATTTAAAGTATTTATAGAACCTATTTGCATTTAGCTGGATGATTCTAAGAATTTTCATTGTGTATTGAAATGCCAATTCTAAATCACAACTACATATTGGAGCAATAATATACAGTGCTTTTTTCTTAATGATTTTTCATTTTGTGCTTGAGCCAAGTATCTATATGGGTTAAAATCTATAATTCCCAGAACTGATAGACAATTCAAAAGGCTTAACAGACTTCATGCATCACTTGCTATTGAAACTGTATATCTAGAGGAAAACGAATATATTGACCTTAGAAGGCCATTTACTGTTTTTTTTTAAATAAATCCATTGCTTTTAAGTCTATGAAGTTTTCATTTTGGTTGTTAAAAGAGAAACATGGATACTGTGAGCATTTGGGCTTTTTGGGAAGCCCATTTTCAGATCCCAGAATAGCCTCTGTGTTTGATCTAGAGCTAAGTATTAGTTCCAATGGGAGCTCTGAAAAAATACCTATTGTTCCTGTGGTTATATTTATTCCCTCTAGGATGCCACCACCTAACCATTTCAGAGGTTTTCTTTTATTTTGATCTCTGTGTGTAACACAACTTTTGAAGAGAACAACAGAAGTTCTTCCTGTTTCCCACAGTTACAAACAATTATTTATTCAGGACTGAATTTTAAATGCACTTAAGTCCTTCAACAACCATCATTCCATCTGTCTAAAATGACTGGACACTTCATATGGCACCTTGGGGCAAAGAATAGGAGGGCAGTGATACATTTTTGTATCTCTAAGATTCTCCTCTGATATATCAAACACTTAATTCACTTGATGGTGAGATATTTAAGCTCCATGTTGCAGTTGTACATCACAAGATTTTTAAAAGCATTGAGAGCTTCAATAGCTACAATAAATGTTAAAATACCAAACATAATCTCAGACTTGGGAATCTTAAAGGTGTTATGACTATTTGATCAAATCTTATTGGGTTTCCTGTAATAAATTAGTAGTTAGTGATCTTAGTTACAACATAACTGGGAATAATAGGGACATGAAAATTCTGGAAAATGTTTTCTATGAGCAAGCTTTAATAAATAAAGAAATAGCATCCCTATGGGAATTTTGGAAGGTTTCTTCTCTGATAATGTAAAGTGCAATAGACATACTAATAAATCTGATATCTTGCAGAAGATGCCAAAGCCCTTTCTTTCCTGGATTCTGAAAAAATAAACCTCATTAGAAGAATATTTAACTTAAGGTGCCAAGATTCAGATTTAACTTATATTCAAAGAACTGCACTTAAAATCACTCTTCAACAGCAAACAAAAATAATAGGTAGAAAAGGGAAGAGAAAGAAACCTCTTTTCCCCATGTGCATGTGTGATGATCAACAGAAGACATGTCCAGTACCACCCTGGGACATCTCTGTGTGGGGAAAAAAGTGATTTTTCAAGGTCAAGCCTATTGTCCAAGAACCAACTCTAAAAATGTGACTCAAAAGCATCTTTGCTATCAATATTGAAATCGAAGGTGGATGCTCAGACTGAAAGAAGTAAACTCACAGTAATAGGATTAGGTGAATTTCCACACATACTCTGGCTCATGGTGAGCCTAAAATGAGAGAATCTGGAGAGCCTAGAGCACACCAGCATTATCCTATTGTGACCTTCACAGCTCTGAAAGGGAATGAGAGATAGAACCATTCATAAGGTGTCCAAGGCCAAGACAGAATTTCTAAGGACTGATCTCTTGACAGAAGCTGGTGCTCTCCTGCAGTGAAAAACATGTAAGACAACAGCAGATGTTGGTTGATTTTTGACTCCAAGTACCAGAGAAGCACTTAAATACATTTTTACCTTTAAGCAAACATTGATGTGATTTCCTGACAGGACATTTTTCACAACTGAAAAAACATCTTACCTGATGGCTGCATCAAAGCACAATCCCTTGTTCACTTACAGACATGATGGAAAACATTGACTCATAGGGGACACTTGAGGTCACCTATAGTCTGTCATAGACAGGAGGTAGGTCCTATTAATTCTTCTTCAGTAATTTTTTTTCTCATCATAAAATGTCTGTTTGCATCAGTTCACTGGCACAGTGAGTAGCTTTCTTCACCACCATCCATAGGAAATTTTCATTAATTTATGTACACTGATTTCCCACTGAGGTGTAACTTAATCTTATTAATTCCTGAAGGGGGTTATGTTTAGTTTCCATATGTACAATACAGCATATGCATCCCCTTTTTCTGTTCAGAGGAATCTCTGAAAGAAGGAGAGAAGAGAAGAGAATGATTTTAAGGGAAACATGTTTAAAAAAGAGACATTTGCTGGCTTAGGTTGTTTTTACCTTCTTCTGGTCTAATATATTTTTACACGTGGCAGCTTTTATTTCTGTTGATATTTATAATTATTCTCTTGGTGGATAAGGAAAACTTCAAGACCTGAAAACACTGATGATGTAATATGTAGTCTCGGAGGGAACTTCCTTAACTGCATTAATAAGAATTAGGTGATGGAAGGCAGCTATTAGAAGAAGAATAAATACACATCCTAAAATATTGCTCCCTATTTATCTTTCTAATATCCTTGGTTAAATCACACAGGCAGGAAAACCTCCTGTAGGACAACTTAATGGAGAGCATGAACAACACATGCAGACATAAAAGCAGAATGTGCTTGTCTTGGATCAGAGGATGAGTCAGTGGTGGTCAGAAGTCAACCCTCCTTTCCAAGCCCAGTTTGCCCCATGTGAGATGGTCACATGGACTGTTTATGGTGGCTAAAACATTCAGAGTGCTGTGGCTTTCCCTCTGGAGAATACAGAAAGATAATTTGGAAGAGCCTATTTGGCAGTGAGCCATGGTAGATGCAACTGATGGGGATGTGATTGTTTTGCCCTACTTAAACAGTCTGAAGAATTGTGCTTTTGAGAAAGTGTGGCCTGTGTGTATTTGATTAGAGGAGTTATTGTGATGGTAAATAACAGCATAAGCTTATTTTTCACATTATTTGTTTTGTGAGACTTCTGGCTATTTAGTGTAAGCACCAAAAAGATATTTCCTGGAGTTCTTTAGAGTGTTAAATATGTATGACCCTAAATCTCAATTGTTTTGCAATGTGCACATTTACAAAACACACAAAACATGGGGACTGGAAAAGCCAACATGTCTCTGTGTTTGATGCAAGGTGTCTGGCAGTACAAAACCCTCTCAGATTGACACATCGGCAATGTTTGATGCTGGGGGGGCTTGGGGAGGTCAGCTGCAGACATCAGCCCTGAAACATTTTTGAGAATGACTTTTGAGAGAGCTGATGTAAGTGTGCACTCTGTTTGGCTTGTTAGTCATAAATTGCTTGCAAATGTAATTCTGTTTTATGTTTGGGAATTATCTGCAAGCAGTCTCTGAATTTTATACTTTTTCTCATTTGTCAGCACTAGGATGAGATCTCCTTTTGCCAGCCTGTTTCAGATATTGTCCTTGCATATGCAGAGTTCATTAACTGTTAATTCTCAGTATCAGTCAGCCATGAAGGCCATGTGATGGTGCAGATAATGTTTATTCTCCCTCATTGGAGCACTAAGGTTTTGCCAAGACAAAGTGGAGACATTCAAAGAAATTCCAAGAAATAGATAGTGAAATATTAACCTTCAGCCTTTTGGGAAAATATCCAATAACACTGTCAGCATAGGGGTGGGCAGATGAAATTTGTGTGAATGCTATTTTGAGAAAACTAAAAAGAATAAACTTAAAAAGCATAACCAAAACAAGTTTAGAGTTTTTATTCATTTCCCTGTGAATATCTATATTTTCCCACCTCTGTTGTACAAATTTTATCTTTTCTATAAGTTCTGTTATAATAATTTTATATGTTTCTCCTCCAGAAGAATGAAAAAATGCAAGATAACTATTTTTTTTCTTTTTGATGTATTTAAAAAATATTGATAAAATATAAAACACATTACAAGCCTCAAAAATGTTGCAATAATGTGTTTTATCTACTGGAGGGAAAAGTTGATTTGGTCCAAATTCTTTCTCCTTTTCCCATCTCTGTAAAGTTTATTTTCAGTGTGTAATGGATTAAAAAAAATCCAATATTATTAGGGAGGCCAGAGCTGTGGTGGGTGTCAGTAGGTGGGCAACAAGGATGAAATCCTGGACTTATAGGACTTATAAGTGTGCCCCTATTGGCTTTTTAGGATCAGGCTTTCATTTGAGACTGGTTGTATCAGCATTGATAGAATTACCCATTTCATGCAATAATAAATATGCTCTTATAGTGTTGGAACCTAAACTAACAACCTAAATTTAGGATCAAATTACTAGAATGTTGGCTCAGATTTTTAAAATGCTGTGTAACATAGCAAACTTCAGTGAGCTAGGCCTGAATTCTGACTTGAATTTAAACAGGAATTGAAGTTTTGTGTTTCATTATCAAACAAAAGTATTGTGATTTAGCTATAATAATTTCTTTCTAAAAGCAATTTATTTTTCAAGAATCACAATGCTCAAGGTGCCCTAATAGAGTGTAACAATTAGATTTTCTAAAATAAGAATCTGGTTTTGATTTGGTAGGAGTGCAACCCTGTCTCAAGCTACTAACTTTTAATTTACTGGTATTCTTAGCAGTCAGAAATGATTGAAGAAGGCTTGCTTAGAGAAAAATGAAAAAAATAATTTGTTTTATTCTAAAATATCTTTGAGAGTATTTAGCTTTTCAGAGAGAAAACACACAATCTTAAAAGAGAAGGATTTGCCATTGAAAAAAATGAATTAAAGGTTTTATTTAGCCTGTGGAATTCCAAAACCCTCAAGAACTCAGTGAGAGCAAGACAGACCACGTGTCTGTGTGTGTGTGCATGTGCAAGGGGAAAAAGGGGGAGAGCGAGCCCAAGCAGAGAAGTAGAAAATATTCTGATGGATCTAATTTAATTTTATGTTGTATTTTTATATTGAAGTTCATTTACAAGTGCTGACACTTTGCTGTGAAACGTCATGAATGTGGGATCTGCCACAAATGAGAAGAGTATTTTTTAACTAACTTTAGCTGTGGATGATAATTTGTTAAAAGAAACAATAGCTTAGTGTATTACAGTTGAACGCAAAGATATTACTGTTCTCAGCTAAAATCAAATAATCTTTTAGTTTCTATTCTCTCCAAACTAAGCTAAACAGTGGTGTCATAAAATGACAAATTACAGGATGAACATAAAAGCAGTACCTTCAAAAATACAATAGTTATACAAGCCATCTATTGTTAATGAAGAATATAATGCAATTTGTCTGTCTGTAATACAATTATGCAAATCAAAAATGGAACTATCCTGAAATCTCTCTACATTCGAAGTCATTAAAATGAGATAATTTATCAAAAAGAATATTACTGATCATGTTTATGTGTTGCACATTAATCCTATTACAATAATGTATCTTTCTACTAATGTAATGGATTTGTGCAATCTAACAGAAAATGACTTTTATACTACCCACAATTACAAAAATATTCAAAGCATATCCATCGCTGCATAATAACATATGCCTAAGACTGTACAATAAACTTATTAAAACAAACAAAGCTTATGAATGTAACCTTCAAACCAATAAAGACAATGCTAAATTCAATTTTATTGCCCTCATTATTTCAACAACTTCATATATAATAAACATGGTAGTAAATTACCTTAACCTTCTTTATAAAGAAAGAAAATCTTATAAAAAAGTGTGATACAAGATTTGAGAATTGGTTAAATTGATGCCAGACATGTAGAACATGATAAAATCTTCTAAACTAACACATAAGTGGCAATCCATGTACTCACAGTCCAAAGTCTCTCTAAATCTCAGCCCTCTGACAGATATAATTTTAACAGATGACAAGTCAATCCTGAAAGCAACAGCATCATCTGAAATAGTTTCTATTATATGCAGTGAGGTGTGTGAAAATGTTGTGAGGTACATATGGATGCTCTTCCATTCCTGTGGCAATATAATATTAGGCTTAAAAATTCCCCATACAGATGTATATTCAGAAAAGTCATGTTTCTACCTTGAAAAACTAAAAAGACGCAAAGTAAAAGGCAGCATATTCAACTGCAAATTACACTGTACATGTGTATTATAATATAGTCACTAGGTGAATGGTCACATGCTCAAGAAACATCATAATATTACTTATTTTCTGCACCCAGATCTGCACAAGTGGACTGTTGGATAATATTTAGTCCTAGTAGCGTATATTTACAGTAATTTCCTTCCTAGAGTTCAGCCTGTCTTTATTGACCTAGGCTTGCTGCACTCTTTTTTCATCCGTAAAATGCTCCATTAGCTTCCTCAGTAGGTAGTTGCATTGTACTGAATTGTTTTCCTTGTGGTAGGTAGGTTTTGTTTAGATGCAATTTAGGGATTGAGTTGGTTGGCTGCAGAATTAATGTAGCTGCATACACACCTCCTGCTAACCCTCTCGGTGACCCTCTCTGACATGAAAATCAGACTGCCTTATGCAGTTCACACCCATTTATTTCTCTTTCTTTGGAAGAATTCTTCTTATTCCGCCTCTTAAGCCAGTATATTCTGCATACTGAAACAAGAATATATGTTAAAAGAAAGATAAAAGAAGAGAAAGAAGAGAAAAAAGTGATGATGCTCATGTACATCATGTATTTAGTGGTCTTAGCCCACTGTAGACTCAAACGTCACTGCTAAGACCTCACATGTATGCAGTGTTCAGCAGATCATGGGATATCTGGCTGCAGTCGCTTAAAACTTGTTTTCCCCCTCCCTAACACTTGCACTGCTTCCTGAAGGCCAGTGCCTCGTGTTTTTCGGAGCTGCTCAGTGGCTTCTTCAACTGATACCAACCTCGAAGGACAGCACATCATAACTGGGCTCATGTTCTTACCTAGCCTGTGATTATTTTCCTTTCTGCCATGTCTGCTTTCCTTCAGTCTTGGAGGAGAAAGTTTTGCAGTCTGGAAACATCTGAATTCAATTTAGAAGTTGACAGGAGCTGCTGTTTATGTCATGCAATAGCTAAAATGGATTTTAATGCTGCATTTTACCTGATATAACCAGACTGTTCTATACTGGGCTTCTGGACCTACTGTACAAGACATAAAGCTCTGGTAAATACAAAAGTCTATTAACCACTCTACAAATCTATAAATCTGGCACTGCTGTTGCTGCTACAGTATCATGTTCAAAAGGATTTGAATTCCTAAACTTTCTCTCTGTTCTGTAGTGTGAATAAGACAAGATGATCTCATGGGTAGAAATTCTCCTTTTGAGAATTTCTGGCACAGGTCTCTGCTTTCAGCTCCTGAGAACCTTTGGTTTTGTGTGGCATTTGTAATATACATATTTCCTTATCAAGTGTCTAGGAGGCTTTAAATATTTTTGAACAGCTGTTTGTCAAAGCCATCTAATACAAGCTTAACAAACCTCCTGAGCCAGGCAGAACCAAAACAGTAAGAAGAGAGGTGTTTAAGCTGGAGCTTGGCTGAGGCAGGACATTCCCTGTCACACCATATTTGCCCATATAGAGTTATAGGAAAGCAAGCTGAGATCTTGCTGCAGCATTTTTGAATCATTCTCTGTCTTCGCTTCAGTCTCTCTTTAAAACACAGATACTCTAAGACAACTGATGGATGACAAATATACAGGTTTCTAATTCTGATACCAGTAAGAGCAAAGCTATCCTTTATCAGACAAGAACTGATTCAGAAATAGCCATATTTGGCACTTAGAGGATTTAATACTTCTATACGTTCTGGGTAAGTACTAATTCAAGCAGCCCTGTATGACATGTGCAGACATAAATTTCAAGTACCTCAAGTAACCAGACCAAGCAACCTCGTCAGCCTCAGAGACTTTACATTACCACAAAATCTATGTAAGGAGGGGGGAGTGACAGCTGGCCTGAGGATCTCGTGTGCGCTGGTACAACCCCTCTGACTTTGTTCCTCAGTGTTCATCATGACAATGCCAGTGCATTTGGATTCCTGCATGGTGAAGGCTTTCCACACATTTCTCCTTTCTTTTCAAATAAATTGAAGCTTGCCAGGGTTTTGGACTGAGCTGCTCATCAAACGGAATGTTGAATGGATTTTAGCCTTTCTGGTCTCTGTAGAATTGCCTCTTTCCTCGCTGAGCCATTCACAGAGCTTCTGCTCAGCCCTACCAACAATAACAGCATATAGTGACTGAGGTGCTTCTTTGGGCATAAGGGCTACTGCTTGCTGATATCACCTAAAAACTGATTGAAAAATATTTAAATAGCAAAAAATATAAAGCAGGTGTCCCCTGGGAGATTTACATCCCAGTCCAGTCAGGTCGGTCAAAGAGGAAAGGGGAAAGTCAGAAAAATGGATTATAAACTTGTAGTTACTACTTATTTCTCTGCATTTTTTTGACATCTTGATTACCTTTAAACCTGCTCTTATCTCTTTCTGTGATGCTTCCTAGAAAATGAAGGTTAATATCGCCTTATTTCACTCATTTGTTGTAACACTAACCACAATTAGTGAGATGCTCAGGTAGCACAGCAAAGGAAGACATCCAGGGAGCCCAATTTTGCCATACAGTCTAATTTCCCTGAAATAGCTGAGCTAACTTAGTAACCAGGGCTGATAGCCCAGCTGGTTGTGACAGACACACTCAGCTATTGTGCTTTTCATTTCCTGCACACTTGACTGTCTGTGTGCTGTGCTAGTGTGCAAAGAGACATTCTGGAGAGAAGCAGCACCAATTTTCCATACCATCTAAGGGACTCAATTGGCAGAACCGTGTGACAAATCAGGGCAGATTAAAGTCAAGCCGGTCAAATTCTGCCATATTGACATCTGCACATAAAAAAAATGTGGCATTGCTGGGTCCAAAAAAAGGTGCAATTTGGATCACAGTCACAACACTCAGATGCAAGAAGGAAGAACTCTCCAGTGTTAAGGACAAGGGAAGACTCATTTTTGAGCAGAATGAGGCTGGCTGGCTGCTGGGGCTTTTCTGCTCTGTTGAAGTTATAATTACAGCCTCTCAAAACTTGCGTGACATTGCTAATTTGAGAGAAAATGGGACACTGATATCTGTAAGAACACTCATGGTTGGGATTTTGATTATAAACTCCACATATGTCAGCAAATCAACCCCATGAATATTAAAGTTGTTTAGTATCTTTATATAAGTAATTACAGAAACCGTTCAACAACAAAAAATGGGAAGATGTAAATGTCACCTATTAAGAAATATTTAAAGAGGTTAGTTGGATTTTAAGATACCTGAAAGTCAAACTGACCATTAAACTGTGGCATGAAATTATAAAACTGGAATTGTTTAACACTTTTCAAAGAACAACCTTCTTTGCTAAATATCTCCTACCTACAGAGGAATCTTTGTTAGATGGTGCCCTCCACTGAAAATACAGATTCTGTCATTTGATACATCCTATTTTATTTCATATAGCTTTGTGTCATAAAAAGACCCAATTCTTCACCTTAGAGGTTTGATTGTTGGGTGCTTCCTCTGACATTTGGGAAGCTATATGTAACATACATTAGCATTAAAGAAAGGGAATCATGACATAAACCCCCATTGCAAATAGTTATTTACTTATTATTTGTGTCAGCTGAATTTTGTGGAAAATATAGAGCTCTTTGGCACAGAATAAGTGTTGAAGTATGTACTTATCCTACTCTTATCAACCCAGAAGAGTGCCTTTCACCTTGTAGTGCCACAGTCCCCAGTGAAACTGGAGAGATGCCATGTGTGAGAGCTGCAGGAAAATAAAAAGGCATGTCCTAGACAGGCCTGTCTGAATCTACCCATCACTCTTGGCCATCTTTCTCCAAGTACCCTGCCTTTTTTGGGGTATCTGGGTTCATAGGATGGTTCTAGTCCTGCAGGCTGCTGAGCATCTTCTGTAAAGAGCCCTTTAATGCCAGGATCTTAGGATGTTCATTTGAGTGAATTAGCTAATGGTCCATGTGCCAAGTATTCATATGGGAATGAAGAGCACTTGCCTTACCCTTTAGCTCTGTCTTTTGTACCTCCCAGGAGATTATTGCCAGCTCTTTCTCAGCATCAGTGGGAGATAAGGGTGCCACACAAGACCTTAAGACTTCAGTTCATTGCAGCGCTGAGCTTTATCTATAGCTTAAAAGACACTAGCAGAGGTTTCTTTCCTCTTGCATGTGACAATGCCCCACAGCAGGAATCACAGGGAAAACTACTTAATAAAGGATGTTAGGAAAACACCTCGAGTTGTGGGGCTTTTAAAATCATCTCTTGTTCTGCATAAGCACGTACAACACAACAGGCATATCCCCGATGATGCCTGGTATCCCTTGACATCACCTGTTCTGGATCTGTGGATAGAAATGAAGATGTTGGTGTTTACACACCTGTATCTAATTTACAGAAAGCTTTCAAAATTCCTGTGCCCAAGAAATAGTGTTGAAGGGATTTGGTGTCCAAATAGAGTGGAGATGGGGAGAAAAGACAGGAGAATTATGAAAGGGTTTATCTGATAGAAACCAAAATCGAACAGATCTCCTTTATTTATTTCCATTTGAGACTGTCTTAGCAGCAAGGTGTAAGCATTAAATATACAGGAGATAGCAAGCAGAGGAAAAAAGTACAAGAGTTAAATGATAGCAGGGATCGGTATTTTAGTGTATTCCTTCTACAATCTAATAGATACAAATAGAAAAGGCCAGGCACAACGCAAATATTTCCTATTATGAATAAACTAAATTCACAATGGAATCTGTCATGCTTGTGATATGAGAGATGGACAATATTCCCAAGCTGTTGCCATGATGGTACTTCAATGCAGTTTGTACTTTGTTTATGAAGCCGAATCAGAAACCCTTTTTCTCCTCCCCTCTCTCTCTTTTCTTTTTTTTTTTTTTTTTTGGCCCAGCATGTGTAATTCTTCTTCATGGAAGCTCGAAATGGCTGTGGAGCAGCTCAATATTCCATTTATTTTATTTATAAAATAAATTCAAAGCCTGAAAAGATGAAGTAATTGACTTACTGGGATGACAGTTAAACCCACTAAATTTAATCTTATCCTCTCAAGTACAACATATCGCGCTTACAAATTATCACCCTGCACCAGACAGGCCTGCTCTCTTCACCTAATCCAAATGGAAATGAAGGCCTCTGTTATTGTATTATCTGACTTTACTATCAGCATTAATCCGGCTTAACTCACTTAATGATGCCACTTGTGGCACTATGAAGGCAGCAAAGAAGTCTATAAACTACTTCCATTAAAATGCAAATCTGGCCCACAGAGAAAATAAGTGACACAAAAGTAGGAGAATTCGGCCATACACTGTATTAGCCTCTTGCCGCACAGAACTGATACAAGTATAATAACTGATGCTGTGATTATTATTCTAGCTGTGGATTTCCAATGAAAGGAAGCCAGTCTACCACAGAACGTCACAAAAGTGCTTCAACAAGCCA
This sequence comes from Manacus candei, assembly GCF_025592945.1. Lineage (NCBI taxonomy): Eukaryota > Metazoa > Chordata > Aves > Passeriformes > Pipridae > Manacus > Manacus candei. Next base: position 289,848 of record NW_026138071.1, read on the forward strand.
GGGTATTTAATTTCTGAAGAGATTTATATTTTTTGTTGTCAGGAAATGAACAAATACTTATCAATGTAAAAACTGTTATCTTAAATCTTCCTGCCAGGTTTTTCATACTGATATTATTTGCACCCTATAACACAGGAAATGAAAATCTTCTGTGCCTTTCACATCTCCACTGTATCTTAAAATTCTTTAGTAACAGACTTGCTTCTTTTTTTAACCCCCTTCTGTAAACATAAAAGAAAACTTTTATGGATTAAGTATAGGGAATTACTAATGCCAAAATCCCAACCCCAAATTCCTTCTCCTGAACATTTATGTCTGCTGTTAATTTAATTATATTTCAAAGGGAATCATAACATCTGTTTTATGGAAAAGCCTGATTTAATTTTAGTGCAAAGCTGCTCACATTTAATTCTACCCCTCTCCTTCCTTACACACATGCACACTCGTGTATCCTGCCTAGCCAACTCTTTGTGTGAAAAATCATTAATGCCTTCATTACTAGGAAAGAAATCCTAGACAAAGCACTAGGATTCAAGTTCCTTCCAATCTCTTTTGAGTTTAATAGTTTCTTCTGCCTCGATATCCCCAAGACTTCATTTCTGGCTTTGGCACAGAGACAACGAGCATATCTTCAGGGAGACATAGGCACAGAGTTCCTATTGCTTAAATCAACATTTTTCTGTAGGCTTTGATAGCAAAATGTAAATGCAAGAATTTGGTCCGGCATATTTTATGTACAGGGTGTTAGATGTGTGATGCCCCTTCACTTTTTCTTGGACAGCTTATTACTGAAAATATTACAATTAGAGATGGGGCCAAGCTATGCCATTGGGATTTGTGTTTCAGTCTCGTGCATGGGAATTTGATTTAGCTCGGTGTGCTGAGAGGAGTAGCAATGAGATTGAGGTTTGCAACGAAGTTTGGATGGTGAATCTCCTCCAAGGTTGCAGAATATTTTGATCTGGAGCCCTGGTGTGTTCTCTGACAAAGGCCTATTCTCTCTCATCCCCACTCACACTCTTACCCCACCCCGAGCATGACTTGTTATTGAGATGGCTGTTCAGCAGTACACGATTTTGCTCTGATGTTACATTGCTGAAACACTGTTAAATTGGCTTTTTTCTCACCTTGGGCTTGCACAAGTGTGATCTGATTGCAGCAGATGTCAGATCTGCTATAACACTTCCATCCGGGATGCTCATTGCTGACCTTAGTGCCACCAGTGTTTCAGCAGAGAGCTGTTCAATGCAAATGAAAACATCTAGTTTCAGCTTAAAGCCATGCTCTGTGCTTACAGCAAAGGGAGTTCCCACTTAAAAGAGGCCAACAGCTCTGCAGATTTCAGCAGCTTCTCTTTGTAGGTGTTCACTGATGCTGGGGATTTTTCCCCCTTATGGGGTGAAGTTAACCTCTAGGCACAGCATGTCTAGAAGTCATGTTATGGCCAAAAAGACATGCAGTGTTACATACACACTGCTCATCTGATGGGCTTTGGACCATTCTTAAAATGGAGAGCATGAGCAGATTCCAAAAGAGAGCCCAGGAGCTACTGGCAGGGGCAGTGTCCTCCACCTGCACATCTCCATGCAATCCATCTTTAGCACCTATGGATTTGCATTCCCTGTACCAAATCCTGAGCTGGTGTCAGTGTCAGAAAATTATTTACTGAGCTTTACTCAGGGCTTGTTAGGAGGAAATAATTGCCTAATTTACAGGAGAAATGCCTTAACTCCTGCACAGCTTTGGTCTGAGGCCTTTATCTTCTGTGATGTGCAATGCTCTGTGTAAAAAGAAGGTATCAGCGAGGTACTTCTTACCACTGTGTAATAAAATTTCAGTGGTTTAGCTTGAAATGTCACTATAAAACTACAGAACTACTGAACTACATCTTAACATGAATGCTATTATTTAAATTTAAATTGAGATTGTTTCAGTTTAGCTGAACGTGCTAAGATTGGTATAAAAAACAAAGGATCAGAAGTTTCCAAGGGCACAGGGATTTTTAGTGATGAGAATATCAGAATCTGTGAAATTAAGACTGCTAACACAGGGCTGCATTCTCACATTCCATGTTTTGTTTTCCTTGCATTATCGACGCATCTGTAACATCTTCATGCAGACATTCTAATTATGTACATTGTACTTTTCCAGAAAATGTGAGGGTATTGAACTGGTTGAGCTTCCAGTCCACTTATTCTATGGTTCTACCTGCTCTAGTGAATCAAACCAAATACTTATATGTCTAATGAAATATTACCTTGTATCATGGATGATACTAAATATTTAACATCTAATTTCCTAGAAAACAGTCTTAATACTATACTGAATAATCAGCACACTGCAATATCCTGCATACATAGTGATGTGGCATGCAGTAAATCTTTTTAAATGTTATTGTATTCACATGAAGCATGAATTTTAAGTGTGTATACATATACCCATATGGACCAAATCATACCAATTATCAATCAATTTTGCATATGATTTATGCTAATTACAGCTGAAGAATGATCAAACAGGTAGCTGTGCATTTTGTTTGTTTGTTTGGTTGGTTGGTTGGTTGGTTGGTTGGTTGGGTTTTTTTAATTGGCATTGCTACTGGTGTGATGATCTAAAGCTGTATTTTTATAGACTTACTAATATATTTGTGGGAAAAAATTGACACATTTGAGGTCTTTTTGAGATCTGAAACAGAAACATAAAACTTCAACTAAATATCAGATGACGACTTTGATGTAAATATGCTAATCAATTAGATGATCTAATTCACACTTATGGAATGATTAGGGCTTAGCAGGAGCTGAGAAGTGAGAGGAAGAGTAATATACCATAAAAGCAGCCTCCCTGGTGAGGCTCAGCAGATATGATACCTCAGCATTATGAATACCTATGATATCTCAGCATTATGAATCATTAGTATCTGAGGTTATATTTAGCAGGTACTGGCATGCTGGGTTTGATAATCAGGAATGAGAGAACCAAGATAAAGCACCTATTATGAAGTAGTTTCTGAATGCTCCTGCTCTTTAGCAATTTTTTAAGGGTATTCCATTGTACTTATTTGGTTTCAGCCAATGTGGGGGTGGGAAGTATAAGACTGAATAAAAAGCAAAAGGTAGAATTTGAAGTCAGAAATCTCAGTCAGGTAAGCTCCTGCAGTCCTGACTAATTTTGACACTGCCCACACTTCCCTTTCAAATTCTGTACCTGGAAGAGCTGCTCAGAATGCTTTTAATGGGGAAAATAAACAAGGAAGGTCTAAACAAAATGAAATATCTCACCTGAGCTTTCTTCTTTTGTATCATTCTGGCTTTATTGCTCTCCTTTTTTCCATCCTTAATTTAAGATCATATTCAGCTTTTTTTATGTGTTTATACGTATCTTATGATTTTCTGTTTTTACTGCAGTGTTCACTATAAAAACCATTAGACACAATATTGAACTTTACTGATCTTTCAGACTTTTATTTCATAATGTTGGTGGTTTCTTCACAGGATGGGAGTTCCTATTTTTTCCAAATCTATTGCCTACAAAAAGTACTGAGCAAGTGCAGCAGAAATATGATTCAGTGTGGGGTCACTAAAACATATCTCCACGCAGAGGAGATGGGCTGAATGGTGCTGGGTTACTCAAATCTCCTTACGAGCATAATTCCAAAATATTTTTGGGCTCATAAAGAAATTTGGGCTCTACTCTTGTGTAGCTATGTTATTTCTTATCTTACTGTCCCTTTTTGGTATAACTTTTGGGTAGACAAGTGTTCACTGTGTGAAAGTTGGTCTTTCATTTTTTTTCAGAGGCTACTGGACAAGACTCAGCAGGTAACAACTCACTGACCTGAAGACCTACCCATGCTCAGATAAATGAGCTGAATGTGAAAGGCTAAAAATCCCATTACCAGACCATGAGCCATCCTGTCCTTAAGAAATTTTGCAATATTTCCAGGGAAGAAATAAATACAACTTGTGGATTAAGGAACAAATCAGATAAACCAGCAGTGAACCAGTCTTCTGAAATAAATTTTTTCCTGTATTTTTGCTAAGCTGCACTCCTGAGGTTATGAGATGATAGTCTTAAGAGATGCATGGTCATTGTGTCCTGAGTGAAATCAAGCCAGAGATTGAGGCCATAAACCTTATTTTACTACCTTGGCAATGATGTCTATTGTAAATTGTTAACGTGCTTTTAAAATTCTTCATACAGTAGATAGTAGAAGAACTAGTTCAGGTGACTACAACCAAATTTCTTTGAGAGATGATTCCACCTCTAGAAAGCCTGCACTTTGCTCACCATTTTTAAAATCATGGTTATCCAACACAATTTAGAAAGTATCTGGGTATCTATAGCTTAATGTAAGATCTACATATTTGGGTGTTCAGGACTCTTGGCTATATGTGATTTCTGATAACTCTCACAGAGACTCTTCAAACTTCACCCATAGTCCAGTTTTTAAGGGCCATTAGAGTGAAGGAAGACAATCCCTCTGCACACCAAGGAGAATTAGTCTTTAAAGCTGTGTTATTTGTTAGCTGGTTGGTGTTGGGAGTAACCTGTATTTCCGTCCTCTCCTGAAATCTGATGCATTGTGAACAAATCCTGAACTCACCTGAGCCCGATGGAATTTGGGCCACCTGAACACCATTCCTATTAGGGCCTTTCTGAAAAAGGGTCTCAAGCTGGTTTTTAGATGTCTGATGTTGCTCAGGTGGTGCTGCTGCAGAAGTAGATGTGACAGATAAAAACTGCCAGAGCAAGTGCTGAGAGTGCCTTTTCAATGAAGTGATGACAACAGACAAGAAGCCCAGCCCTGAGCTGAGCCTTGCAGCCTCTTACACTGAAATGAGTCGAGGAGAGCAAAATGAGTATATACACAACAGAGCGAAGTTCAGCTGGAAACACATATTCTGTAGTTCTTCCTGATAAAAGACGAAAACAATTTAATTTTGTTTTGCTCACAGATTATTATCCTTTCTAAGAATTAATGCAAGCATTGTTTAAGAAACAAACAAAACAGGAAAAGGTTTATCTTTTGGAAGTGGCAATAATGAAACGTTTTCAGGGTTTTTTTGGTTAGCTGAAGTCACTTGGCTGAATGCACCATGAATTGAATAATCCTGCTGATTAATGTAAAATTTAATTAACTGAAGAAAAAAAAATATCATCCCACTCTTTCAAATATTTAACTTCCTCATTATATGACTAGCTATTTTTTAAATACTACGGTTTTTTTTCAAAACCCTTTTTTGCATCTTGTGGAGCTTGGCTTTTACAGTATTCTGTCCCCTAATTCAATCACACTCATTTCAATAGGGTTTAAATCTCTAGGCACTTCTGAAAACCCCACTAGGCACTTCTTCATCTTTAAGCACCTAACTACCTCTAGAAGTCTGGCCCTTGATAATTTTTGAAAATGGTCCTTTCTATCATGCAGAGTTTCCTGCTAGCAAACTGGAAAAGTAATTAGCATATAGATGCATCCCTCAGACGGTAGACTGGGTTAAACTGGATTTTTCTACCTTTTAATAACCGTTGGAAAACAACAAGGAATTAATTGGTTTGGAAACGTGAACTGATGGAAAAAGTCAAGCTACAGAAAAGTTATTAACTATGCAACACTGAGAGTCCTTAAAACCATCAGTTAATGAAACAAAGAAAAGAATACATTGAGTGGGAATTGATTTAGAAGTGAAGAAGATAGATGAAAAAGGAATTGCACTATAATATGATGAAGAAAATATTTCTCTCTTGGAGACTGCAGTAGTTACTGCTGTAGCTGTAATGAAGTGAGAAGAGTGGTCCAGGGAGCACCTCTGAGCTGAAAAGAGCCCTTTTGCTGTGGTACTGTGATGCTCCAGTGTGTCCTCTGCTCGGGGTAGCCTCACCAGGCTTTACCACAGTGCCATGGGCTCTGGTATGTGACAGTGAAAGGTCTCTCCTGGCACCTTCTCTGCTCGTATCCAGCCATGCAACACCCTCAATACCCCTCCAAACATTCAGGGATGCCAGCAAGCAAGCAGGGAAAAACTTTCACATGGGTGTGGGGCGCCCTAGTAGTGAGACAAGACATGCCTTTGAAATCCGTGGGTAAAAAATGCTGCATAAGAATGAGGATGTTTTTTTATTATTATATTATCCTCAAGGGCGGAATTTGAAATAGCTGCTAGGAAGTGTTGCCTATTCCCAGTTTACATGAGATATCTTTAATCATATTCTAGTCAGCGAAAGAAATGACTGCAAGAGGAACTATAAAACCTCTTCCTTGCTTTCATCTTTGTTTTTTCACTCAAGCTCACATGAGAAAGAGAGGAATCCATTGCCAGACTGATTCTTGACTGACCAGGATTTTTTTAACACAAGGGAATAATTATAAAAGAGACATTTTTACTGCAAGTACCCCCAGGTTAATTTTTTTATTTGAACAGAACCTTGCTCTCACAGTGTAAAGTAAATATTTTCATGGTTGTGTGCAAGGGGGAAAAAAATTTGTTTTGGCTTAGTTGTGAACATATTCTAATGACGTAATTGAAAAAAAATTATAAGCAGGAAAAGCTTTTAGTGGAAGTACAATATTTTAAGTGCTGGATCACTCAAACTTCCATTTAAATTGAACATTAAGCTTCCATGTAAATAGAAATTAAAATAATACTGAATAAAGCTTAATGCTTTGGTAATTGTGCTTTGTTTTTTAGAATTTCTAAGGCTCTTATGGAACTAAGGATGAGCCAAACTGAGGATCCATCACTGCATGAAGTACAGCATAGGACATGTGAGCCAGGATCACCTTTATGAACCTCATTGCAATGCTGTATCACAAAGCCCAGGAAAATATAATCACATGGGATTGCACATAGATCCCATTCATGTCTGTGAAATGGAGCTCCACTACTGCAAGGTGCAAGAGCTGGAAAGAAGAAAACAGAATGATGTTGGGTTGAAAATCTAAATTCTCCTCTTAGACCTGCATGAAAGAAGAATGAAGCCCTCTGTCCTTAACTTAGAGAGGTAAGAATAAAGCCCTGTTGGGAGTTCTCTCCCTTGTGCTCTTTGGTGTCACTAATCTGCTGTCAGCAGGGGAAGATCCCAGCCTGCCCCTGGTACCACTGGGAGAGGTGAGCTAGCCTGTCCCACTGCAATGCCTCTGTTACTGCTCCCTAAGGCACCTCCACGCCTGTACTCTGCTGCAGCACAAATATAGTTCACTGAGGTGCTTTGTATCACTCAGAAATGAGATCAGGTTTTACTGTCCAGTAGAGAATTGATGTTTGGGTGGAATAGCAATTAGCTTTATTTGTAAGTTATGGCTTACTACTGTCATGTAAACTATTGAGCAATGCAGTGCAAAAGGAGAGCACCTACATATAAGGAGGATGAAAGATTCACACTGTATTTTTGAGATTTTACCTCCAGACTAAGTCCCAGTTTAGCCCATTGGTGCCTGGGGGGCATGAGCTGACCTCTGGAATGCTTTGACCACATCAGCTTCTTCCAAATAAGAAGCCTGTTTGTGCCCTCTGAGTTTGCTCTGTGTTGTGAACCAAGGTGTGGTAAGTCAGTACGATTAGGAAACTTCCTTTTAAAGTTCCTAGATCCACTTAAAACACTAATATAGACTCACCCCACCCATGGCCCATGGGAAGCAATGTAAGAAAGTAGTTGGACTTTGATGATCCTTGTGGGTCTCTTCCAACTCAGGATATTCTGTGATTCTACGGAACATGAGCTATGGGCCTTAAGGAAATCTAGTTTCCTGTATTGCAAAGCATTACCTGATACATGCAGGCAGAGGAGCACAAACTCTGAGTTAAGACAACCAGAAGGTGAAACTAAATGAGTTTGAAACTTATCAAAAGTATTTGCCAGTAAGATCAGCTCCTAACTGAGTCTATACTCATCTTTCTAATGGAGAGAGAGGCATTTCTCAAATCCTTAATAAGCCATGAGTGCTTATTTGTTCTTATCCTGTAGGAAGAAAGATTCAAAGGCAGTGTTTCAGTAGCACTGGAAAGCTCTGTTGTGCAAAGTCTGTCCTTGGGCCTACCTAAACTGAATAAAATTTTCCCATGTGAGCTGAATACCACTGACTTTCATTTACGTTAGAAAGAGGTATTTTAGCTTTTTATTTCTGAAATAGTTTCTTCTGGCCTACATTTAAAAACTTAGTAGTTAATTTTAAGGGTGTCAGCGCTGCTGAAAGAAGCTGATGAATTAAACATCTTTGTTCATGAACTAAAGGAAATACAGTTGGGGTGATAAACAGGCATCTTATAGGGAGATCCACTGGGAGACAAATGTAATTGGATTCCTGTGTATCCTAATGGTTGTGGCACTTCCCTTTCTGCCCCATGACAAGAAAGCCCCAACCCAGTGGAGTACTTAGGGCTGAGTAGTGCCTTGGAGATCAGTGGCACTATACACAGTGTGTAAAACTTGGCACACACCTGTGCTTTACTGGCTTAGAGCCAAACTGAGTAGTATGTACATAATGCTGTATTCAGGTTCACTATATTCAGTTCTCAGATCTGTATTGATCTGATTTTGAAGCCTTCTCTGAAGTAACTTTTAAGTTTCTTTTTTATAAACACAAAATGAATTTGATATAGTTGCCTCTTTCACTCAGAGATTTGAAAATACTTTAAAAATATGAATGTATTGATCTTTCACTATGGGAAGAGTAAGTAGTAGCAACCCATAAAACAGATGAGGAACCTGAAAGTAGAAGAGTGGAGAAAAAAAATCTAACAACAACTGAATGGAATTGGAAAACGAATTTGTCTTGATTGTATTCCCATCTGCTTTGGGTTCAGTTTCATTAGCTTTCTTGAAAAGGAGCTTCTGTCAGGATAGTTTATGAAACCACTGTTTTTGTAAACATTCAAAAATAGTTGAAGACATTTTATCTTCATTTTGTAATCTGGTTTCTTATTCATGAACTTATATATGCCCATTCTTCTTTATATATGAAAATATCTTGTGTTACTTGTACTGCGTAGCCAGATTAAAAGCTGGCATAAATAATAAAACACTGAGCAAATATTGGTTACCAAAATCTGTCACAGAAATAAATTCAAACACATGGTGATCTGTTCTTACCTAACACAGGAATGCACAGAGAGGCAAAGGTCTGCAAGTGTATGGCTTGGTTTTTGTTTGCTGTCTTTATTGCTACTGAACTATTTTGAATTTAGAGAGGGAAACAGTGGGGAATCATAAGAAAAATCCTCAATAAGGATTAGTACAGGATAGATAAGTGGGTTTGGTCATTAATAATATAAAGGGATGTCTTTTTTTTTAAAAAAAAAGGGCAGAAAATTATTGAAATATCCTTTGTACATATGTTAATTGTGGAACTCATTGCATACAGGTAACATTAGAATACCACAAGAATGACTGCAAGACTCACTGATTATATGTGGAAAGAAAAGCTGCGGCCACTTTAAACAGGAGGACAGTACATAGGAAGAAGAACAATAATGCTAACCATTAAGCATTGGGCTTTGGAAGAAAATTCTCTCATAAGCAAGTTATTGCATAATTCTCTGTTATGGGAGTTTCACACCTTCCTCTGAAACATCTGGTGCTAGAATGCAATAAAAAACTAAATGAATTTCTGACCTGATGTGGCATGATAATCAATAAAATTCTTTTATTAGCTAGATCTAGTTTTAAGAACTTGTCATAGTAACAGCACACAGCTTTGCAGAATGCTAACTTGTGATCAAACATTCAATTTATTTTGAAAACTAAATCATTCCTGCCTTATTGCACATTTCCTCAAGTCTGGGGAGATTAGCCCAGCATGCCCAACCACCTACCACTATAGAAAACATAGGCTCTTATGGACAGGTTTTTAACACCTAATGTATGCTGGGTAGGAAATTCTGAGTTGCAGCTGAGATGCAACCAAAACTGCCTTGGACCAAGTAGCCAACCCATGGTTAAAGAATAGGGTCTGCAGAAATGCCTCTTTCCTCTAAACAGCGTCCCACTGCAGTGTCTTCCCTGCCACCCTACAGCCTCACAGTCCCTTCTAGTATTAGATATCAAAATATAGTAATTCCTGATCCGATGTAAATCCAGTCTGGAACTACAGTGTGCATCAGGTCACATTATCAAAAGCTACAATACGTGCATCAGGCATGCATCTGATATCTACCAGGTGACACCTGAGTTTTTGGTGTAGGACACGGTGCAGAAGGTTTGCAGCTCCTTAAGTTGCTTTGTGCCCACCCCCAGCTGCACTCTGCTGGTGTGGCCAGGTTCAAGGGAGCTTGATGCTGCTGGAGAAAAGGCCAAGGCATCCTGAAATTACCCTGTGGGTCTCTGGGTATTCAAGGACTCTTTCATAACCAGAGTGTCACAGCAAGGTCCCATTGAAGTCAAGCAAAAGCCACCTCGTTATACCTAGTTGTTTTACTGAGATGAAACTTATACCCCTCCTGAGTGCCTGAAAATGCCTAACTCTGAAATAACACCTCTGGTGAGAAACCCTGAGGGGTGCAACACTGTGAACCATTCCCACACTCTTTCCAAATGAAGCCATGCTCTACAGCAATGCATTTTGATAGCATGGCTTAGATGTCTCAGAGCAGCCTGAATGATTTTTCCCAAAGAGTACAGCAAAGTGTTAATACAACAGCTCTGTGGTTTTGAATTATAAACATGTTTTTAAGGCACACCAAGAATATTGAATTATATGTACACATCTATGTGACTAAAGGAAACATGCTTATGCATCCAGAGGGTTTATTTTGGGCTGGGTATCACAAAAAATCAACATGATTTTTAACAGCCATATATTTGTGCAAATGGACTGCAGACAGTCGAAGGATATTCCAGGAATCCCAAACTTTATACACCACCTCTGAAGTCATCTTCATACAGAACACTATTTAATTTGTCATTAATTAGTAAATTAATGATAGCAAGATAGCAAACTATCTTGGCTGAATTGACCAGCACAAAGATTATTCTTCTGGAAATGAGCTGAAATTCATACTGCTGGGCTATTTCCATGAAAATGGAACAGCCTTTTGTAGCTTTTATTTAAAATAAGAATAAAATGATGCCAAAAGGCAGAAAATAAAATGAAAAATCCTGCCTAAAAGATATAGGCAAGAAAATCTCAACCTGTATATCTGTCTCAGCAAGCTAAAAAGACAATTCTTGCAAGGAACTATTTGAAACTTGAATTTATTAGGAACTATTTAGAAGATACTACTAAGTGTAAATCCCTTCTCATCGCATCTCCTGGAAGTCAGGGTAGATTTTGTTCTATGAAATCTTTTCCTCTTTGAAAGTCAATGACTGGGGAGGGGGGCAATGGGGAGGGGGAAACTTGGCAGACTGCCACCATCCTCTTTCATTATTTCATATATTACACATCCCATATAAATCTGCATTTGCTTGGTTTGCCACCCTGTATGTCAATGCAGGAATGATTGTTATTTTATAGTTATAAATAATATATGTGCATTCAGAGATGTTTCAAGTATTTAGCTTCCTTGAATTCTCACTTTTGCATACTTTCCCCTCCCTACACTCACTCCCTGCCTTCATGTCTGCTACCAAGTCAAAATAAAAGTCTCCCCCACCTCAATCTGCCATTGTTTTTTCCATAGTTGATTGAATGGTGTGCTAGGTTCAGTGATCTTGGTCTTGGCTACTGCTCCACCCAGAAACAACCTTCTCTTCTATACCAATTATCATATGAAAGCTACTAATGCCGTTTTACTGCAGCTCTGCTTCATGTTTCAGAATTGTAAGTGGCATCGTGCAGTCCACACTTGCCCAGTTTCAGGGAATAATCCTTCTCTCTTTCTTCTTTTTGCCCTGTATCTCAGTGGAAAATATTGTCTCCTTCCTTTTATTTGCTAGATTAGTGTCTTCAATTAATAATTGCTACTTCAGATAGGAAAACAACTTTCAATCTGGGATTCTGATGCTGCTGGAAATATTATTGGCTGGTGTGGGACTTATCCTCTATGGGTGAATTGGTTATTGTAGACAGTGGAGGGAGCTGGTCTCTTCAGAATGGTGGGAGTCTCTTCAAACAGAGCTTCAAATAGAAAATTTTAAATTTCAGCACAGCACAATAGTAAAGGAGACAGTCTAGTGTACTATAAATTTTAAGTGTTGCTGACTAACATCATTAGCTGATGGTCTGCCCTAAAACCTGGTTATGTATAAATGTAAAATATTTTTATATATTGAATATATGCATAAGCATATATGAATGTGCTGTTGTGATTTTGAAAGATTAGTATCAGCAGAAATTAATTTGTTCTTTACAACAGTGTTTGAGTTTCAAGACAGATTCTTTGCTGTCATTACATGTTTAATAGCCACATAGCATCGGTGCAAAATCTCACCCTGTGCCACCTCTAAATGTAGTTTGAATTCATATTAAAGAGTAAACCAGTTTTCTGATGTTGAAACAATAGTCTCACAAGAACAGGTATAATTTAAATTATGAAAAGCTTTTGCCCATGTCTTTTTCTTGGATTTAGTCAGAAGACACAATATATACCAAAACTTTCAGTGTTCTTATTTTTTAGCATGTTTATTCTAAATAAATCTTTACAAGAAACTACAAATGTTAACAGCTGGTATTATTAATCTCAGTAGCAGGAAATGCAATATTATTGCCTTTACTGGGTGTGTGGGGGAGAGGACACTTTACTTCCTAAAGGAAATATTGGGGTTTCATTATTTTTATGTTTGTTGTTCCCACAAAAATGGACCCAAGTGCTTTGAAAGGATTATAAATATGGTTGGAATTTGGCACTGTGAGCTAGTTGCAGCCGCTGTGTGTATGTATCTCTCTGCTGGTGTGTGGAATTTGGCCAGTTCGAACTCTGAGCTGGTCACAAGCAGCCAAATGGCTTTCAGTTTCCTTTTGTTGTAGCTGCATTCCCTAGAGGGTAAAACCTTTCAGGCTCTACTTCAAGGTACAATATGCTCCTCTGAGAAGATAAATTATTAAAATGCAGTGTCTGCTTGTGAAAACTCCAACTTTGCAAAGTTACGCTCATTTGGTCTCCAAGAAATAATCGTTCTATCCTTCCAGGTCTCGGTTAAGCCAAGACATATGCTAATTTTCTTTTACCTTTGAAGTTCTGATGGTCTTAAGGAAATATGTGTTTAAGAGAAAAATGGAATCTGCTTCACCATGAAGGAGTTGAGGGGTCTGGTGTGGTTAATCTGGAAAACTCTTCTTCCCTAGCATTTGGAGTGGAGTGATTAGGTGCGAGAGCCCAGTCTAATATTTGGGGTTTGTACCATCACAGCTTATTTTAAATATTATGAGACAGCTGGAATAGGCAAACTGTCTACTGTTTATCACAGAAATGCATCTTTTATTGCTTGACTGCATAAACACTTGAGGCGTGATAGGTTCAATCATGAGAGGGGTGGGCCATCTTCCATACCAAACTGAGCACTGTCTATTCTTGTTGGTGTCAGGCAGAGTTGAGGTTACAAAGCCAAACAGGTTCCTAAGACAGCAAACAAAAGTGCCAGACTATTCTGGAGCTCAGTATGAATTGCAGGTTTGTGAAAGTAGCTGCCTACCCTATTTTCCAAAATAATGTGCTCTTGGCCATGTTAGCTGGCTGTTCATCTTTCTGTTGCATTTTAGGTTGTTGCAGTTACTAAAGAAAATTATCACTTGAAATGAAATATATATATACACATACAGAATGAATATATGGAGTGAAATATGTGTGTGTGTACATAGTACATACTGAAAAAAACAAGCTAAAAGGAGTGTTTTGAGACCTTTGAGAGTGTTAATATTGATTACTAAATAGATTAAGAGACAGGCACAAGAGGTTTTGTCAGGAGATCAAACTTTACCTGTGTGACAGTGTTAATAGTATGAGACATGAACATTTATCAACAAAACGGTTTCAGCTGCTTGGCAAAAAGCATTGCATCTCTGAAGTGTTTTGTCATACAGCTTCTCCCACCTAACAAATCACGGTGTTATACACTTAAACTTGCTCATGTCAAGGAGAAAAATATTTCCAGCAGGAGGCTGCATCAGTAAAGTTCTTGATTAAGGAATTCTTCAAAGATATTTTTTATTTAGAGTGTGTAATTATCACATTGTTGATAGAAAGGTGGCAATAAGAATGTTAGAACCAGCTGGGTTGGATTTGTGGTTCGTCTGGCCCTTCTTGTCTAGTGCAGTAAATGACCATACTAGACTTTACATGGCAATATACAACCTCAGCACAGGAGATTTCTTCTCATACATTTTCCTCCAACTGTACATGTTCAGTAACTTCTCTAGGAGAGGTATGAAAACTAAAAAAATCACTGTCTATGCAAAAAAAAAAAAGCTCATAAGACATAAGACTAACTGATGCAGAACAGCCATTCCATGTATATCTGAAAAGTTGGTTCAGATGTATGTCAGAATCACTGATGGACATCTTTAGGTTTGATTAATGTAAGGATTGATTGAAGATTTTGTCCTAATTCTGTCTCAGTCCACACCTCTGCTTTTCCGTCTACATTGCAATATCTTGTGTTCATACTGAAGAAACTCTTCCTCATCCAGAAATCTAATTGACGTCACTCAATGGAGACTCCAGTAGAATAAACCAAAATGCAACATCTGCAAAATAATTAGTATATGACCCTTAGTAGGGGAGCTCTTAGGAAGCAGTACATTTGCTTTTTGATGCTCACCCAGAAGGTCTCGTTCCAGTTAGAAATGAGCAAAAGGAACTTCCCCTTACTTTTAGCTCCTGATTCAAGGATTAAAGTAAAACAGTTACTCCTAGAAAGTGCTGTAAGTACAGCATAAAAAGGGAAGAAGCATCTCATCAAAGGCAGAAAGTGACCATATTAAAGGATTGAGAAAGATGCAGAGAATTTGGGTAGATAGCTTGCTGCCAGTCACAACTGAACTCTGAGAGCTTTGGAGTTGTCAGAGAAATCATGATTGCTTGGTTGTTTTTGCCACAACACAGCTTGTAATTCACACCCAGCCTTCGGTGCAAGACTTAGGGACTGAAAGCCAGACTGTGACTGACTTTGACATTTCTGGGGTGGTCAAGCTGGAAACCATTCCTCGGAACTCATTCTCTAACGTAAGGTCAGGCATTTCAGCTCCATCCAGTCAGAGGTAGGGCAGCTTGTTTGCACTCTGAGCATCCAAATGTTAAGGAATCTGGAACAACTGATCGTTCCAAAGCTCCAAAAATCTGTTGAATATGCCTTTAAAAGTCGCATACAGCTTTATGCTCACCAGAGTTTTTACGTGATTGGGATCTGTACAGGTTATTAAAGTAAATCATAAAAATAGAAGTAACCCAGAATATAACTTGTCTTAGAATATGTAGTACTGTTTGATGAGGGTGTCTTACTGATAAATTCCATTATTTGGGAGATTATCAAGACAGGTGGCATTTGAGGAATGCTACAAACAGGTCTCTATCTCTGTGATATTACCCCAAACAAAAAGAGCTGGAGAAGAGATAGATTTTGAACTATCAAAATTATTACTACTTTAAAATTACATTTTTGTTCTGATAAAAAGTTCAGCATTTTCTAATTATTCTAATATTGTCAAAACATTATTTTTAGAACATCTTGATAAGATTCTCATATTTCATCTTTCTGCCCAAAATTTGATTTCAAAAATTTTGAAATATTTTTGTTTTCTACAAGATGGATATCCCACATTTGAGCAGTCTGTACATTTTACTTCAATGTTTGACTGATCTGTAGCCTACAGAAGGGCTCTTCACCGTAAATTAATGCCGGGTCCATTGGTTATATAATAAATGCCAACAGCTGTCAAAAGCAGAGTGAAGCAAAAAGGGGGGGGGGGGGGGGAAGGAAGACAGTAATTGTCTTATAAGAGCGCCTCATGGTAATTCAAGAAACATTCTGCAAATTCCACCTCGGTGTGGTATGAAACAAAACCCACATTATGATGGATTGGGAAAACCTGGGGTGGCCCAAAGCTACTTTCTCTAGGATGATTTCTTCCTCTTTATTTTTATTTTCTGATAGCTTCCCTAACTCTAACCAGAGTAGAAAAAAATTGGAGACAGGAAAATGTATGACCATGGTAAAGAAAAAAAGAAGTGGAAAAAAAAATCTTTTGCAATATCAGATAATCTTGAAATACAATAATATATCTTGCAAACCTGTGAGATCTATAGCTGGCTTATAACTGATCAATTTTCCACCCAGGTTTACAAGAAAAATAAAGACCACTATAGTTCATAAATCAACATTTCTAAAGGTACTTGTATGTTTTCTCTCTCCTGAAGGTTGGTGACTTTAAAAGTAAGCTATAAAAATCAACACATGAAATGAAACTCAGGCATCCTAGCAAAAGGGTATTTGTAGGGCCACGTATATAAAGAGATAATATTTATGTACTATATACTAGGTAACCATAATTAGGTTTTGAATTTCATTATATAACAAATGCCTGTTGGTGTCTATAAAAGCAGCAAAGTATTTTGATCCCATGTTTTTTGGCAGTCTCATCGACAGTTCCATTTTTAGAGAGATGCAAACACACCTAAGCCTTGGAGAACAAGTTTGCTTTTCTTCTTTGAACTGGCCACCATGGAAAGTTTTCTCTGACTTTACTCTAAAGTCAAACTGTTGGAGGAAGACAGATATTGTGAGGATTCCATGAGCAGCAATAGTGACTGTGCAGTGTTAGACATATCTCTTTCTAGCCAAGGTGTTATGAGTCACTCGACCAAATCAATGGTCTGTTCTCTCTTTGGGAGGACTGCATACACATAACTAGGTGTATTCCTCAACATTTTCCCTGTCTTTTTAATGGGGCTGCCAGGAGAATTGGAAGGCTCCATGGCTTTGATGGGGGCAGTATGAAACACAGCTCTGTAACTGCTCTACCTGAAGCACCCAAAGGTGTGAAGCTATCCCAAGTGTACCCTTTTCACCTCTCTCCTTACAGAAGACTGGGACAATATTTGTCAGTGATGGCCCACCCTGCTGGCAGGTGGCCCTCTTTGGGATTTGAAGTTTGGTGGGAAATATACCATCCTCAGGCAGGGGTGAAGGGGAGACTGCAACATCTGTCTGAGTAGAGCTCTTTGCTGAAGGTCAGTGCTGAAGCTCTTATTTTGCAGTAGCTGTAAAAGTGTCTGGTTTCACAGCAGGTCAGAAATTCCTGTCTGAAGTCCTCGAGGCTCACCACCCAGCTTAGATGGGGATCTAAAGCTGCAGGAGCTTGATTTATCATCATTCAGCAAGGCTGAGCCATGTGTAAACCCATATCTGTCTGTCACCAGTTCTTTGTCTGATCCACTTGCTCATATTGCCTCGTCCGTTTGGCTGTGCATTTTTGTTCCCTTCACTGTATAGAAGTTTTAACAGGTGTAGAGACACCAGCCAGTCATGGTCATCTGTGTGCTGCATGCATAAAGAGCTTTTAAGAAAAAATTTTATAAGTACGATGGACTCATAAGATTGTGCTCCACACTGCTGTGTGTAAATTTTGGGTTCCAGGCACTACAATATTTGGCTTTTGAATCTCCTTATTTGTCTTTTCTTTTTTTATTTAGACACTTAAGTAACACCTGAGCTTAATTTTGTCTTTCAACCCCCCAAACCAATGCCCTTTCAGGATCACCAGTCAGTCACTCTGAGGCTGCTTCTGTCCTTCTTTCTTATAATCCTACTTCCTTCGTGTTTTTTTCACAACATAAAAATTCCTCTGCTTGTCTGTTCAGCTGATTTCCTGAGCTCTCTGAGTTCCTTGGAAGCTCTCCTCCCGTTTGTATTCAGCCAGCTCTGAGCCTCTAACTGCATTATACACCTTAAACTGAGAGAAAAAAAATTGCTCTTCAAGTTGCTGACAGTCTGCTATGAACACTTAGATGTGCTCTTTCCCTCCTGCAGAAAGGGCCAGATCATTGATACCTTTGTGACGGTCTGGATGCCCTGTTCCATGCCCACAGTGAGAACTGGAAGGCACCAGGTGCTGCCAAGGTTTTAATGGGGACAAACCTCTGGATTCCTGAGAAGTTCACTACATGGGTTAGTTGCTCTCTGTTGCACTTGAAGAGGAAATTGTGTTTTCACATGAGAAGAAAATATACCTGACAGTTTTGAATACTGAAAGATAGCTGTGGCTGAGCAGTGCAACTAAGGTGGCTTTGTAAAGTTGCTTTGCAGCATTGACAGTCAGTCAGTGCAGTCGCTTAATCCAAATACTTTTACAGTTAGAATATGTTGCCAGGAAAAGGAAATCAGCTCTTGGGGTGCATTATCTCCTTTCAAGACTGTCCTGGGGGCACTTACTCATTATCCTGGAGTAAAACAAATGAAAGATTTCTTTTTAAAAAATATTGTTCAATCCATTCAGAATCCCTGGAGCTGAGTATTTTACATTTTTGTGGCTTGATAAAATAAAACCAGTAATTAGCTTACATTTATTTATCATTTATGGTTCTTTCCTTCTCTTTGCAGCTCATTTTGAATACTATTATCCTGACAGATCAACTTTCTACTAAAATTATTATTACTTCCTGGAACTATGAATGAAATAGGAGAATATGTTGACTGTGACTGATGGAGGGAATTCTTATTCTGCTAGATAGTATTTTAAGCCAATTCCCTCACAACAACAACAACGAAACTTTCCGGAATAAAAAAAAAACCTCCAACAATAAAAGCATTCTGGACCAATATTCATGTGTGTATTTGCTTCTGTGAATTTATGTCTTTTCATCAGCAGCAGTTTTTGAATCTGGCCCATTTTAATAAATCCAAGAGGAGAATAAATATTCCAAATATTCCAGGAAGATCAGTGAAAACATGTAGCATGATAGGCAAAAAATGCCCCAAGAAGGCTGGTGGGAAAATGCCTGCGGGGTGACTGCAGCACACCTGAGAACCCGAACAGGGCAGAGACTTAAAGAAACTTTGTCCAGCTGCCATCAGACCTCATGACAAACTAGGAGACACAAAATCCGTGCAATTTGCTTTATCCATAGTTTATGGGACTCCTTGCTTTAGAACATATAAGAGGCTGGCTAAAAATCTGATTATGGTAGATGATGTTGATTTGAGTTTTCTCCATTTTTTCACCTCCATGGCATTTCATTCTTCTTTGTATCTCTGCTTTGTACATGTGGGATGGTGTTCAGTCAGGGAACAGTCAAAGAGTCCTTCACATCCTGACCCTCTTCTGCTTGTGAGCCTTCTAATTTGCAGAAAATTAGTTAATTGTAACCCTTTTTCACAACCTTTTTCTTTAAATCTTGCTCTTAGCATTCCATTGCTGTTAGTGACAATTTTGTTTTATGTCAATGACATTGAATCCTCTATATTTTGCCCTTTCACAAAAATAATTTCCATCTTAGACAACCAACCAACTACTTCTGGAAAACTGCATAGTTACGGAGGTGCCAGAGAATTGGTTGGATTATCTGCACAGGTGAGGTGAGGAGACAGTTGGCACTCTCCCTTCTAGCTCTGGTGGGCAGTGACAGTAGGTTTGCAATTGTAACATTTTCCTCTATGACTTGTCCATTGCTCTTCCTACTTTGCTTTTTCAGGGGGAAAAAAGGAAAGAGCACACAGGTGTTGGGTGAGCAGTGGTTGTGGAGCACTGTAATTCACACCTGAAGCAAACTGGAAGGATGTTGCTGAATGGAGAGGTGGCTGCCCGTGCTCACTGAGGGTGCTGTGTGATGTCAGAGCCTGTGCTTAAAGAACTTCAGCCTCCCTCTTATGGTAAAACTGCAGCTGACACAGGGCCAGGGTACAGAGACTGCTCGAGCTGATAGCTCTGTGCCTTTCTGAATAGGAAAATTTGCATTCCTTTCTTGGACACTGTAGTAGATAACTTTTCCAGTGAATATGCCTGGGCCATTTTCATTTTGTAATTACCATCTTTACAAATTTACTATTTGCCATTTCATTTGCACGAGCAAGTGTGAACATAAAATATCCAAAGCCTTTGTAGCTTGCTTTACAGAGGATTATTTCAGACCTAGATATAATATTTGGGATCTGCAGTGAGAGATATGGCTTTCAAGAGGCATCCTGACACTGACTTGGCATTCACGTCCCACCTGCTGAATGCCAGTGGGATCCTGTCCATTGTTTTCACAGGCTTTGGATCCCACCCAGAGCATTCTCAAAGATGGGCAGGAACTGGGAGTGTGGGCTGGATTAGGAAATTACAAACAGTTTCGAGAGAGGTTTTCTTTTTTATCAAAATTTGGATTTTGTCCACATTTTCTGAACAGTTCAAACGAAAACTGCTCTAGAAATTAGAGAGTTTATATTGTCCTGTACAGTAATCTGTGCTACATTCTCAAACTCAATTTTCATACCATAATGTCTTCTAAATAATTTTAAAGCTACATCATAAACCTTAACAATTATCAGAAAATTAAAGAGAGGTTTTCTTTAAGAGTTTACTTTGTATTACATTAATTTTCTCTAAAATGTAGGATGCGTGCTTCTAAGGCCTTTATACTACTTCATAGTAGGGTGATGATTACTATCTGTTGCTCTCTTATCCTACTTTCTTGTTGGAATTTTGCAGCAGTTTTTCGTGTTTCTCTTTAAGCAGAATCAAAACCTCAGTGTCTGTTTGCCTTTACCTGTGTTTTTGTGTCTCCACACTGTAGCAAAACAGCTGTATCTTTTCCTCCTCATGCAGTGTGCGAATGTTCAAACACTATCGTGGTTTTGTCTGGAAACTCCTAGAAACTATTTCCCCCATTTTAACCATCCATCTTCTTAATCTGCTGCTGCTCACTTCCGCTGATAGCACAGCCCTTTTCTCTAACAAAGTGTATATTCATATGCATCCTACTTACTCTACTGATCACCTTGGGTGCTTAACAACACTTGCTCCTGCTGTCATTTCCTAGCTGCCACAACCAGGAAGAAATCCCTCTGCCAGGTCCCTCGTGGCTCCGTGGGCTGCGCTCAGCTGGGTAAGGTGGACTCCCTAAGTACCAGAAAGATTAAAATCAGCATCTGCTACTTAAAGCATCTTGTATTCCTGATGTAGGCTTTACCCCGGTGAGTATTCCAAGTCAAACAATGCTGTGGTTGTGAATTGTTGTCTTGCAGCCTTATTTCTCATTCTTGGCTTGTGTCCTAGGACGGGATCCAGAGCAGTCACTGACTACAGTGATACAAAAGAAAACACACCACAAAAGAAACATTTGCACAATCCGCTTGTGAGCACACTGCTCCTGTTGTGTTTTTCTGCTGAGCTGGCCCCCAAAATACAGGTAGTTTAAATCCCCCAGGATTAAAAGTAAAAAAGAAACAAGCAGAAAGTTGAGCTCTTTATAATTCCTTCCTTTTTGAAGAAAGAGGTAACAGAAAGAAAAGTCTTTTAGATATTCAAGAGCACTTTAAGTGCTCTTGAGCCTAAGGACTGTGACAGAGAAACACTTCAAAATCCTCATAGTATTTAATGTCTACCCAAACTGCAATGTTAGTAAAACTCTGCCCAGTACTCATCTTGCCTTCTTACCTCCTCTCAAGAGGACACCATACCTCTGTGGAAGGGACATTACTGCTTCCAAGCAAGGCAACCTTCTTGAAAATTTGTGCCTGAAACTACTTGGAGGATTTGGTGGTAAACCCCGTTTCTGGTACTCTTTGCTGAACCTCAATAACTACAGCAGTGATCCAGGCAGGAGCCTTTTTCTAGTGGATATCCTAAACTTGAGATGATACTCTGGATTTCCTCACTAATTGGGTTTCCCAGAAAGATGAATGGTTCCCCCATGGAAGCACAGGAAGGTTTATCAGCTCCCCAGCCAGTGTGTCCCCTTCTGTCCTACTACTGCAGAAGGAAAAGAAGGAAGGAAAGTATAGCCCTAATGAAAACAGGTCGACTGTTGTTTAGAAATGGTCTTCAGGAAGTCCAAAGGGACATAAGAATGGTTCTAGTTATCAACAGAAATTGAGGGAGCTAAAAAATTTATTATTACTGTTATTATTATTATTATACCTTAAGTAATGACAAAAATGCTAGAAATAAGACTAAGAAAAATGTGCAGAGGAGAGGGAAACAGAAGTTACACAGAAAATTATTTTTTAGAGATAATTAAAAGCTGTAAGAAATTGGATCTCAAGATGAAGGCATGTGTAGAGAGAGGAGAGAAATGGTAGCAAAATTAAAAGATATATTAAGTAGTCTAAGAAAAAATACAGAAAAAAGTACAGAAATGTACAGAAGAGAAAACGCAAACAGCAAAAATAGAGTAGAAAGCTTAAAAAGAAAGAAAAGCATGAAACAATAGGAGATGAGATACAGATTGGATGACTGGCTATTCTGGCACTCAGTTTGATGCCACCTTTTTTTTCATTAGTGTAAATACACCAGCCTTCACTTGTACATACATCCCTGCACATGTAGTGACAGAAGACATTACCACTGGCAAGTTCAACATGCCAGGATTTTCTGAATGGGGAAAAACTGGTGTCAGGGTTTAAGTTACTCCCACTTATCTCTCTGCTTAGGTCATATGTGGTGCACAAGAACATGGTGGTTTTTAACTGTATTTCTGCCATGTCATTATTTTTGCTACTCCAAACGGGATAGATGGTACAAATCTTAATCAGAATGTAACAGAGAGACCTTGGTGTTTCAAAGTTCCTTCCCCTAAATCTGCCAGTATTAAAATTAGATATATTTTTTTGTATACTGGGACTCAGGAATAACGCTGTGTTTTCACTGTGCAGCTCATCACTTCTCTGCCGTCGGCTCTTGCCTCATCACTGAGGGTTTGGTGGATCAGTGCAAGTCTGTTTTCTCTGATTCCAGCCCCAGTCCTGTACTTGGGGGGGACACTGTGTTGCTCAGAACATTTGCCTCGGGGTCAGCAGCAATTCCCTGGTCTGCTGCTGACTGCCCATGCAAGAATGGACAAATCCCTTTGCCCCTCTGAGGCTCAGGTCTGAGATGGCACATCCAACTGGCTGTGATGGGAGCAAACACGCCAAAGCTTCTGAAACATAGGGCTAAGGGGGAGTCAAGTGCATTTGGCCTCCCCTGGCTAAAACCTCTCAGCTCCCTGTGGCACTTCAAGGTGTTGAGGCCAGGAAAAAGCAGGAGCAAAGCCTGGTTTTCAGCTACTGAAATGCCAGGGGAAGGACTTGGGGCAAGAGGAGCCCACTTGGAAGCACAGCTGCACAAACTGCTTCACTGACCTTTGCAGTGCTCCTCACTCTGCACTTGCCTTTCCCCAGCTCAGCCACACCTCTTTTGTTCCAGCAATGCCTCTACTCAGCGCCGAGCTGGGCCTGGTGCTTTGTTAGGTCTCTCCTTGTTGCTGGTACCAGAAACACTTCGCTTCCCTCTTATCTGGCCCCCTTGCTTCACCTTTTCTCTATTGCCTGCTTTATTGTATCACAGATATACTACCTTGGGATCAAAACAGTCCCTCTCCACACATATGTAAATTCTAAATTACCTCATCGTTAATCTAGGAAACAGGCAGCTTTCCATATTAGCTGGCAATCTGTTCCTGCACAGCACTGTGGTTCAGAGAGGAGCCCATCACTCCTGGTGAGGCAGCACTCGTGAGACCCCGGCCAGGGAGCCCTGGCTGTGCCACAAACTCAGCTCCTGCTGGCTGTCCTGGCTGTCCCAAGCTCCGTGTACCAGGATGCCAGTCCTCACGCACATTCACAGCTGATCAACACAGGTACTGCCACTTAGAGAGGTACGATGGAGAAACTTTGTAAAATCACCCCCTCTGGGCACTGCAATTTTACCTGGTTATCAGCCTTCAGAGTCCTTCTGCCACTAGCAGATTTAGTGCAGCCAAACCAGGTGCACTGCCACAATATGATCATTAAGTTCATCCCATTTGTGTGCTCTTGTTACAGCTGACTGTCAATTAAACTGATTGCTCACATGTTTTTTCATGTGCTGCATGCTTAGATATTAGTACACCTAAGGGGAGAACATGTGAAGTACATTCTCAGTGACAAATTGAAATGAAAGGGAAAAAATTAGTGTCTCCCTTTAAAAAAGGCATGCTGTATTAACAATGTGTTTTGTTCAAAACTGGATGGAAAAATTCAGGCATTCATGTAAAATGTAAGCAATTGAATTATCTTCAATATTCCTTGATAGCAATTGAGGAACGGATATTGTTTTCAATGTATTTCACAATTGGTTGCCTTGAAAAACTGCTTACTGGTATATAATGTTTACCACTAACTGAGAAAATGATCTGGTGTCTGAATGGAGAATTATCAAAAGGATGTTTATTATCTTCTTGCTGCCTTCCCTACAATTTAAGGAGGCATGAAGGAAACAGCCTAAGTGATGCCTTCTAAGGCGCTGTTTTCATTTGCAGCCACTAGTGAGTGCTCTTGAATAGTTTTTCAAAGCAGAGAGTCCTTGAACCCATCTGAGCTGCAAAGTCTGAATCTCAGGGTGAATTTGCTGGAAATAGGAGAAAGAATGAGATTCATAAGGGGGGAAATGCGGTGCCACCGTTGTGGAGGTGACTTCCCCAAACAGGGCATGAAACGGGGCTGCAGAAGCAGGTGGAGTGGCAGAGTCTTGGCTTTATTAAGTGGGATTAAAAATAAGATAGCAGTGCTGACAATCTGCATCTTGCAGTCACTTTTATTTCTGTCCTCTGGCAATCCTGCAGCTTTGTCAGGAGTTTCTATTTCAGCCTACTTGTACCTGCTGTTACTTGTTTTGTCTTGTATGTGTGTGCATGCCAGCTTGCAGAGATAGACACTTAGGCAGGTAAATAAACAACAAATGCTGGGTATCAGCCTGGGCTGAAGTCTGAGCTTTGTACAAACAAACATAGTTACAGTTGGCTGAAAAGATAATAATTTATTTGGGTTTGGAAGAAACAAGTTGTAAGTTATGGACACATGCAACTAAAGCTTTTGATATCCAACTTGACCAAGTGAATATTTATTTTTTTATATTGGCTGAGGCTTGATATTGTCCTAATAATAAAATAAAGACTGTGTATTTACATGCTTGGACAGAGGCAGAGATATTAATTAAAAGGGACAATGTAAACATCTAGCAGTTGGTGATAATGTTTGTGCATCCAGCAGTGGCAGTTTAGAAGATGTGTGAAGATTCTCTGGATTTGCTAAACTCTTCCTTCTCTTCTGGGTTAAAAGTCTATAAAACTAAGTGGTTCAGATCCAAGTTGCTCTAAAAATCCTGCTGAAAAGAAACGAGCTTCATTGCTTGTGATTCTTAGTTAGTCATCACCAGTTAACTCCAGCACTCATTTTCCTCCACCCCCTCACCCTGCACAATTCATACTCATTGTAATTAATTTTATGGCCTTTTTAGCAAAGGGAGACCTCTACATTTTATGCTACATTGCACAAGCAATTGAAAGTTGCAGATGAAAAAAACCCAAGCACCAAATGTTTAGCAGGTTTTTATTCTATTTTAAATGAGCAACCTATTTAAATCAATTATCAGCTTAAAATGAGCAGCCTGATCTAATTAGTGTTAGCCCCTGGTGGGTTAATGAATGAAAGGGAGGTGCTGGGCAGATGTGCTTTCCCCCAGGATATTCTTCTACTGACCACATTGACACAGAATCCTTCTAGGTGGGAGAATTTTATTAAACAAAATTGCTGAAAACAGAATTATAAGATGTAGAATTATTAAATCTGTCAGAAGAACAATGTGTTTCATGGTTTTGGAGTCATTACTTTAGTTGTGTGGGAGTTTTTTTCCCAGATTTTTAAGACAGGATTTATTAGTGTGAGATAAGTCATTACAAATCCCAAATAAATTACTTTCTTCTGAAATTAGCATATGAATTCATTTTTGTAAGACACAAGAATTAAAGGTACTTAAGGAAAATACCAACTAAAATCTTCAAAATCTTGGTCAATAAGCATATACCCATCATTTCTATTCCTCTCTCCTGATTCTCAGTTCTCCAGTTACTTAAACACAGTGTCATCTGAGCTTTATTATGTACCCAATTAGTAAGTTTAATATAGTACATGCAAGTATAAAATATGATAAGTATCATCACGTGTGGCAAAGGAAGAAAATGATGCTGATAATGAATGGTCCTATTTTCTTATCCCTTTGGTGCATTTTCTGGCTATTCCACCATGAGTGCTCAGATGTTTGCATTTTTGGAAGGTGACATTTCTGGAACCAAACGCTAAGTTGTTGGTAAATATTACAATTTGCTACTGTGCAGGATAGGTTCTTCTAGGTTTCTTATTCTGGATGTGAACTTTAAAAGTGGGTCCCACTGCTTTTCCCTCTTTCCCTGTTTTTTCTCCTGCCCACATTGGTCCATAAAGATGAGCAGGTCACACCAGGAACTGCGAGGTACCCCCAGGAGCTCATCTACTGCACTTTCCAGGGGGGCTTGTATCTGCCTCCATGAAACCAGTGGGTTGCCTTTCACTTTTACAGATGTAATACTTGTTTTCTATATTCCCATCCGTCTGTTCAGAAATACATTTATATAGACTTGAGAGACTATAAAATTTACAAATATTCTCCAACAGCAACAAAAATATTGACATGCTGACACTTATGTTTTACTCCTGGATCCTCAGGTTCTGCTAGAGGAATAATCAAGGCTTCCTAAATTTATCTGTTTAACTGGGACAAAGAGATGTGTTGAACAAACTCTGGAGTATTTGATGGTAGAGAGTCAGCTTTAAAGACTCACTTATTGCTGTTTTGAAGCATTTTGAATGTTTTGGAACAGGCCACAAACTGTATAAAGTGAAACGGTTTGATGGGCATGGGCCACTGAGGCTTCAGCAAAAACAACAGCTTTTACTTGGGAAGTTTTTTCATTGCTTTGCTCAGTAGTATGCGCACATATCTGTCAGAAAAGGTCAAAAGGATTTTTAAAAGATGGGTGTGAAAATGTCCTTTTAAAATGTCCAAATAAGTGCATCAGCAGATGTATTAAAAAGTGACTACACAGAAGCAACTGGTGACCCACTTGCTCTTCCTGGGTTTTCTATTTCTTTTTTTCTTTACATATTAGAGGAACATTTCTGAACTTTCAAATCTTGTGCCTTTGGACTTATAAAGGGAATATTTTCATTGGTAAAGAAGGGCTTCTAGACAGATCGATACCCATAATTACACAATATTTATCTGGATGTTTTAATGTGGGAGGTTTAAAACATTTGCTAAATTACATTGGCATGCTTTGAAAAGGCTGAATAAACTGCAGAGTATGTAATTTGAAAAGTACGTGAGAAGTATGTTTTAGGTTTTTTAAATCAAATCCTAGCTTCAAGCTTTTTTGAGGAGAATATCTACTGCCTTTTGGGGAGAGAAACCAGGAAAAATAATTTCTGAGGGCTTTTTTTTCTCCCTTTGAAAGCAAAATTAGAACCCAATAGATAATCATAGTTTCACCATGAGTTATTACAATGATTTATTCAATTAACTTCATGAATATAAGCCCTATCATTAAATAAGCTAAATTTGAGTGCAACAATTACAACTTTTGCTAACTGAAAGCAGTGTAAGTATTAAGTGTTTAAATATACCAATATTGGAGCATGATAATTTTTAAACATAATTACCTCTTTTACTATACTTTGATTAGATTAAAATTAATGCATTATTAAGCCATGATATGTTCTACCATCTAGACCTCTGTATAGACAAAGATAGGAGTTCCCCCCCGCACACACCCTTTTCTCAGGTCTAAATTAATTAAATTCCCTTTAATTATAATTTACTAAAAAGCTCCACTTTTTCCACTATTATGTCTTTTGAACTTTGAAATTCAGAAAAAAAAAAAAAAGGGGGGGGGGGGTAAGAAAGAAACCAAACCCTTAAAACGGTCTTTTGCGGGAGAACTGAACTGTCAGCGAATTCAGGCAAAATTAATTATTTCAGCTTGATAAACCTTTTCATCTATTTGACTCCTTATACAGAAAAGCCAATTAATAATGTCAAACATGCTTTGCCTCCGGGGACCGGCGGGTTGTAATGAGTGTGTTTACCGCGAGTGGCTATAGCGGGGAGAGCCGCGCGTAGCGGCGCTCTAATCGCGCCACACCTGTCAAGCTGAGTCTCATTATCTGTGTACCAAGGGCAAACCTCGTTTTGTCAGGAGTGGTTTCCGAAGAACTAACAACTGCCTGGGGAAGCATACAGGACTGTCGGCCAGTAGACGAGTCACTTAATTACCAATCAGAGCAGCAGAAGTGAATTCCTAATGTTCCTTAGTACCGACCCAGCTAATCACCGGGATGTGCGTCTCACCTTATCAGGGTGCCGCGACCAACCATTCATTTTCAGCATGGAGCTAATTCACCGCGTTCCTCTGTGCTCTGATAGGCTGGGATGGATGATGTTGCGCGGTACACAGCTATTCATCAAATGCACGTTATCTCACCGGTGTAACCGATTTGATTGTCTTCCCATTATTAGCTGATAACGGGGTGGCTCTGGGTGAGGGAATGGGCACCTCTCGGGTGACCCCAGAGCTCCCTCTGAAGCGAACACACAGCAAACGCAGCCCCCCCAGACAAACAAAGGGCTGACCTTAGGGTGGATTATATTTCGAAAGCCATGTATGCACATTACCTAAGCCCTTGGAACTTTCCCGTGGGATAAATAGTATTATCCTTACTTTACATATTGGGAGTGGAGACAAACTTCTGGCCTGTGACATGCAAATTTAGCTCTCTGCAGAGCAGTTTAGGAGTGCAGTGTCCTTGGTGGAACTCCTGAAGGACTCGGTGCTGTGCCTGCCACGCCTCCAGAACTGTGGTGACTTCACTCTCTCTGGACCCTGGGAGCATCTCTTCATCACGGCAGTTTAGTCTGCTTGTAGTTAAAACAAGCAGGAATTATGAAATGCAAAAAGCCCATTGTTTTAATTCCCAGGAGCTGATCATGTTGGGCTCTCCCCGAGCCCACTGTGAGCAACATCAGCTCAAATGCACAACAGGCAGGGGTGAAGACAGGTGCCAGTTCCCTGTTCAGGTGTGGTGCCTCACAGCTTTCACTGGGTTTCTCAGATATCCGAGGGTTGCAGAAAGGGGCTGGTGAAGGCATCATTAAAATTGGAGAGATTCCCAGCCCAGATTATTAGGCTATACTTCATTTCCTTATTGCCATGTATTTTTAGCAATGCTGCTCTCTCTACAGAACAAACCGCTGTTCTTAGGAAGTTGATTCTTTCTTGCTCTATTTGCAGATGACAAATGATAGGCAAAAAAACACCATGCAGGAAAGTTTTGCTTAGCATATGCTAAACTAACTGGGGTGAGACCGTTCTGAAATTCAGGAGTGCTAATAGATATCAGAAAATCCAAAGTGACTGCCTGCCAAAAGAGATTTTGCATTTCATTTGTTGCAGAATAGCTGCAGAAGTCAAAAGGTCTGTTTATCACATATATAAAAAGAGCAAAAATCTTCATAAACACTGAAAAATAAAATAAGTAGAAGACCTGTTCCCTCTTCCCCAGCAAAGTCATCACCATCACCAAAAAAAAAAATGGTAGAAGAGGTTTATGAGACAGTTCTGTAAGATGACATCTGAGCTTCTTCTTGCCTGATGGTTGGAGGTGTGGAGGGGTGTTTGACAGCAGATATTCACAGGGCATTGAATGGACTTTCTGTTTGGGACCATTCCTTGGGAGATGCTGTGTGTATTAATTTTAATTTTTCTAAATAATTTTTATTTTATATTGTGGGAGTGAATTGTCACGTTCTGAAATGACAGCTGCACTTACCTGCCACCAGTGTTCTGAGTGATTAAACAAAGTGAACTCTAATTCTAGCCAAATTAATGCAAATAAGATGGAGATGAGAGGGGGAAGAGGAAAAGTGGAGGGAACCCCAACTATTCAAACATCTGTGTCTTAGTGTCAGACGGCCACACGCAGGAAAAATTCATTTCCCTTGTGCCATAGCTTATCCACTGGGGAAGAGATTATGGCAGTCAAATGAAAACTAGTACAGACACTGTCAGCGTAAAAATGTCCCCAGAGCAGTTTAAGCAGGAGGAGCTGGGACCAGGTCAGCAAGATTCTGTCCATGTGGATTCCCATTCTCTGCTGAACTATCACAGTTCCAATAAGCCAGCACAGCACGGCTTGTTCTCTTGATATTTAGCTCTGGGGGCACACATCACACCAGATGAATGTTTATTGGAGGAGCTACTGAAGAATGGTGGATCCAGGGGCCAGATCACTGTTAAAATACTCCTCTCTTGTCTGTATTTCCTTTCTTAGGGTGCAGTTTTGCAAAGCAGTTAAACATGTTGAAGTCAAACTTACTACCAGTTTTTGTACAGAGGAAAATCTGATATTTCACCTCAGTTTAAGGCAACCTTTGCTCATTTGCTGATACGGCTTTGCACAACCAAAATTAGTGGAAAGCAGTAGAAGAAATCAAAGCAGTGAACTAGGAAAAAGAGGGCCTGGGATAGCCAGTAAAGCAGAAATCAGCCCTGTAGCAGAGGAAAAAACAGATGCTTTGCATTGATTGTTCGTCTTCAGTCTCATTATGACTTTCAAGCTGTTACTTCAGCTTTATTGGTTTTGGTTTCTTTTCTCAACTTTCAATGCAGATGATGTCCTGATTGCTCTATTCTCAGGCCAAGTACAGCCTGACCTCTCCCTTTAATGTAGTAAGTGGCATTCATCTCCCCCTTAGCAGGCAAAGGGTGAAGAAGAGGTCAGTAGCCCTAATAATTGCGTCTTGGACCTCTTTGTTGGTATGGTTATATGATCTTTTGTTTTCTGTTTTATGACTGACAAGCTCTCAAAAACCTTCTGGCAACACTCAACTTTCACAAAATTGATAATTCTAGCTGGGGGAAAACTTAGTATTGTGCCTTTTAAATTTTCACTGGGGGGAACTTTTATAAAATGTATCATTCCTAATCCAACTGACCCACATCTAAAACTCTAAATGCATTGAATTCAAATATTGAATTGAAAGCAATTTGATACAATCAAGTATCTGCGTGAGCCATAGTAGTATTTTGAGGCAGATGTGGTTTGGATGCTTCATGCCTCTGTGCTCTTTATGGGCCATTACTATCCATATTTTTTCTTTTGACCTAATACATGATAGGCACTGTGGGGTCTCTTGGGAAAGAGGTTCACTGAGAGAGAAGGGCAGGAGGGACACCAAGCTGTAACAGCCGGGAGGTGATGGGCAGCTCTTGCTTGGCTCATGTTGCAATGCTTTCTTACAAAAGCACACTCCCAAACTCCTTTCTTTTTCCTTCCTCTCTTTCCTCCAAGAAATAAAC
Organism: Manacus candei; assembly: GCF_025592945.1. Taxonomy (NCBI): domain Eukaryota; kingdom Metazoa; phylum Chordata; class Aves; order Passeriformes; family Pipridae; genus Manacus; species Manacus candei. The sequence continues at coordinate 321,107 of NW_026138071.1, forward strand.
ATTTCAGATGTTTCAGAGGAAAAAAAATCCTCGCTCTTTTTACTTCTTTTTATTCGTGGTAGAGGTAGACTTTGTGCCTTCATAACAGTAGCTGAATCTAGAGATGGTGGTGGAAGATTCCAAGTTGAACTCACTCTACATTTCAATGCTATCAGTTATGTTAAGGACTCCTTTGATTTTTGAGGGCTTTGGGAATTGAGATATAGGGGATATCCAAACCTTACATCTTAAATCCTCTCACAATATGTGATCTCTGCGACTGCTGCATTGGAAGTGCCTAGCACAAGATGTTGCTGAGTCCCAAAGGAAAGACAGAGGAACAGTAAGAAAAGAGGTAAGATTTGACCGAACTGTCTTTAATTTCAAACACTTGGACTTATTTTTCTCATCCCCTCAAGACCTTCAGGGAAATAATTCTTGAGGTTTAGCAGAAAGAAGTCTCTGATCGTTCTCTCCATATCAGTCAGGCCTCAAGTCATACACAATATCCTAAAAGCAGCTTCATCTATGTATAAGAAAAGGAGCTGTTGCCTTTGTCATGCAGCCCAGATTTCTGTTGGATTTTCTTTTTGGTTTCTTCATTTTCCCTTAACCACACTTAATCTGATGTGCATTATCACTCCCTGATCTCATTATCTCCTTCCTTGAACTTGCATGTTGCTTTAACTGTCTTAGAGGGAAGAATGCCCTTAAATGAGTCAGTAATTCAAATCTAGTAATAATTTTATGTGTTTGTTTGGGTTTTCTGAATGTTCTCATAAGAGGTTAGGCAGTCCTGTACTCATGTTATCTATTGACAGTGACCTGGACTGTTTTTTTTTTTTTTTTGGTTGGTTGAGTTTTTTTCACAAGAGCTCTCTCATATATGGAATTGGAGCTAAGGGCTGTGATGCTCTGAGCCGTGGCTTGGTGGTACAAGGCCAGCACTTTCTGGGAAGACCAGACTTCCAACCCACATTGCTGCACCTATCCAGAGGAAACCTGAAACCTCTTGGAAACCCTGGGCTTTGCTGGAGCTGCCTGTTGGCTTTTCATATAGTCAGATGGCCTGATTCTTTCTGCAAATATTGGTTTTACTCTACCTAAACCGCCTAGCAGTTGTTGTGCTATAGCAGATGTACAAAGCAGGGATGCTGGAAAGTGTGTAGCTCTTCTCTGACACGAGGAGACATTGAACACACTTCCAAATATGCAGAAAAATAAGGTGTTTTTTAAAAATGCTATGGTCTGTAATGCTAAATATAGGCAGAATCATAACAGAAAGAAGGTTCTATAGGTTTTGCCAAGCTCGCTGGCTTAAATAATTCTCTCATTCTACACTTAATGATTGCCAGGCATGCTTCATGACACAAAAAAGTAATTTTGAAGAGGAGACTTTTAAATTCAAATTTTTTTCCATCTAGAAATCAGTAGAATATAAAAATATCCACAGTATCTTATTCTTTCAAATATGTAGCAGAGTCTTTTTTTTTTTTTCAATTTTAGAGGTACCATTGTGAGAAAACAAAAAAAAACCAAAATCCAACAAAAGCTTGAGTCCTTAGGAAGTGGTGGAATTAATTTGTAGGCACTCTGAAAAAGAGCCATGACCCTGGAACAAACACGGTTTTACATATAAGAGGGAGAAGAACTCAGATTTAGAAATAAACACTGACCCATTTGGATCTCTGTTGCTTGAAACCAGATCAGTCTATTCAATACATATGGAGAAGAGGGAAGTTGGCTCCTAGGCATAACAGTGAACATGCCAAGTTCCAATGCAAAGAGAATTTTCATTCTGAAGTTGTTCTTTGTTAAATGATGCCAAAGCTAGAGGTTTACCTAATGGAAACAATACTGGGCTTGGATAAATTCAGGAGTGGATGCCATCCTAGCAGAAAGCCAGGTTTTTACCACAGTTCTTTATGTGCAGAGCATAAATCACTCTACTTAGAGACTATGTGTCCTTTTGTCCCAGAGATAAGTGTAGGACGCTCTGTGAAAAGTGTCTCTCTTGCTCCTGAGGCAGAGTGGTTAAAGATCTCTCTAGTGTCCCAGAGATGTGTGTTTTAGCCTCGAGACAGGCCCTGGCAGTGGGCCAGTGCTCCTTGTCAGAAGATCTCTGTCCAGTGTCAGGAGTCAGCAGCAAGCACACACGTGGGCAAGACACAATACTCTCTTGTGTGCCTCCAGCTAGAGAAGTTACTGTGCTTAACCCACCCTTTGGGCCTGCTAGCCCTCCATCAACCACAGCTATGCTCTCCATTGAAGAACAAAAGTTCATGAAACCTCTCAATGGCATTGCGAAGCACAAAGAATACCCACAAGGCGATTCCAGAGGTCCTTAAGTGTGGTTATAGCTCCAGACGGCTACTCTTGTGGAAACTAAATCCTGCTGAAATCAGAGTTCTTTTTACGTAGAATAATGGTTGAAACAAACTTCTGGTCTCGTACAGCCTCTCCGTGTCTGTCCTGAAAACAGACAGTTGTGAGCTACATACTCCATACTCAGTTTAAACTAACCAGCTTTCAGGAAATTTACCTAATAATCTTGTAGTACAAGCTGTGCATATTGATCTATAAGGCAAAGAGCTATATCATTGTTTCTTCAGTATAAAAAAACCCACTTAAACCTGTCAGTAGAATCCTACATTTCCTCTTTTGAAAAAGACTCAATATCCTGACTATACATGAGGTATTTTTGTTTCTGAAACAGAAATTACTTTGTTTCACCTCTTTCAGACGCAGAAGAAACACACTAAAGCTTTCCTAAATTTATCTGTCCAGTGGATGGTAGGGAGAGAAACACAAAATCCAGAGTGCAGCTGGGAGGAAGTATGTGCTGTGAGCATGATTAAATGATTGTGAATGAAGAAGATTGTTTCTGTTTACTATGTGTTCCATCATAAAGCTTTATGGAAAACATTCCTGGAGAGGAATAGGTGAACAAGATATTCCTAACATGAGCACTTCAAGTTCAGAAGTTCAGCTTTAATATGAACATTGCAGATTTTTTTTCACACAGAAACTTCTTTCTTATTTCACCTAAAATGAGCTCAGTAGCCTGTGTTGGTGGTTTCTTGGTCTGTTCTTACTTCTGCTCAGAGAACAAATGTTGATAATCTCCAAACATAGGAAAGGTGTAGAAATATAAATGAACAATCTCCTCTGCATAGGTAAGAGGGAGGGCAAAGGCCATAGCCTGCACAGAAAAAATTTTATAGAGGTATAGAACAGCCATTCTTGATCTCCTTTGCTAACTTGAAAGAGCCACATCAAGAAAGCGACAGAAAAAAATATCCATTTCTCTACTGGATTAATGCCAATGAGGACAACACCAGTTTTGAAAGACATTTGAGTGCTTAACAAGGAAACTAGGTTCTCTGTCTTTGAAGCAGCATTAAGTCCCCGTGATCACATATCTCTAAGAGTCTACGTTCCTTCACTAACCTGGCCCCAAGCACCAGCCAGCACAATGCTACTGACAGACAGTGCTTCTGATGTTTCCTATTGGTATTACATCTAGTTTGTCCAAAGAGGCATTTTCTACTTGCTTGATAAATGTGTCTGCTCAAGGGCAGGCTGAAGAAGTAATCTAAATATACATTTTCAAGATGACTAGAAACCTTTTGCATATTTCCACTTCTTCCGGTCTACCTTGAAGCTCAGAAAAGCTGGATTTTTGGGGGAGAATATCAAATTTGTGTGAGTTTTCTCTTTTCCTCTCTGCTGTTGACCTGAGGGCCTAAGGATGGAAGTAGGAATTGCAAGCCACTTATGGAAACACAAGACCGATGTAGTCAAAGAGCAGCCACCTGTTCTAGTATAATTTTCTCTCTCGTTTATGTGCTGAAGTCTTTCCTGAAACTGAGTGTGAGCAGGATAAGAGAGGAGCAAAAGCATGTTTTGGTTTTGGTTTTGGCTTTTTTTATAAAATAATCCTTAGGGAATGCAAGTAAAAATCAGGGTTCAAATTACAGGAAAAAAATTACATGCTAAAAAAAATTTTTCCAAGCATAATAAATCCACAAAATATACAAACATCTCTTATACTTCCCAGAAAAATGAGAGAAGGGAGCACTTACTGAATGACCAGACATTGCATTTTAAGTATCTTTTGCATATTTTCCATTATGTAAGTAACATATGTGAACAAGACTGAAATTTCTTATGAATCTAACCCATAAAATCTAATCCTGGAAATCATTTATCAAGAGACATTTTTTTTATGGAACAACATTGCAGACCTGGATGAACTGTCCTTCCAGTGCTTCATCCGCTGTGCTTTATGTTAACAAAGAAAAGGATTATGTTACAAAATAAACAAGTCTCCTAATGAATACAAACTATTCTCGACTGTGCTGATAACAAATCGCCCAAGGTTAAAGAGCTAAATAAAGCATGTTGCCCTGAAGTGCAGTAGTGACAATTGTGACTTATCATGATCTGTTAAACAGAGCTGCTCTTTTCCCTTTTCTCTTTGGGGAATTTGGCAAAAAGATCGTTTTTGCAGCCTCCGAGCTGTACCACAGCTACAGTCACTTCTGGTTTTGCTGGTATGATAAATCAGCTCTTGTAGGTAAGGGATCATTTTTGGCATTCATTAAATCACTATTACAAGTCCACACCTTCTGCTTCTTGCTCTAGGCTTTGCCACCCACTTTTTCTGCTGAAAAAGCCCAAAGAACAGGGTGCAAAACTTTTGTAAAGAGTAGCAGGAAAGAGGCATGCAAGAACAAAATACTGCACATTTGAGTGTCTTCAAGGTTGTTGCTACTTGATATATACTGTTGGGGGATGTTAGTCTTGAAGGACAGAGCTAAAATACCCCTAATCTCCCTCGAGTGATAAGGACTGCACATAATCTGTAGGTGCTTCAAAACCTTATCTATGACTGGATATGATAATTTTCCTCCTTTCCTACTCTCTGACTGTCATGTCTATTCAAACTGGAAATTCCTTAGGACAGTTTGTGTCCCTTGAGGTATGTGTATCTCATATAGTTATCCCTGAGATTAACAAGGGTGTTTGGATGCTGTTAAAAGAAGATTGGAGTTAATTTTTCTCTTCCTATCAATATATTCTATCCATACAGAGCCTGGGGTAATCAAACAGTGATCCTAGACAGTCCTGTCCTGACCATTTTGTTCATTTCTTTCATTCTGTTTCATGGATTCTTCTTCATTCTGGTCAGCAAACATGAAACCAAATAGCTGGTTTCAGCAAGATGCCCCTTTCCTTTTGCTCTTGTCATGAACTGGCAGCACTCTTGACTATACCATGTTTTAATTTGCAAAGTGGTATACGAATCATCAGACAAAATATGCTATAGAAATTGATATCATAATGATAACTATATGATTATAAAAATCTGGTTCTGTTAATTGCTGTTTGCAAGTTGCAGGACAAAAGGGAAATAACTTTGAAATTATATGACATTTGAGACAAGAAACTTTTAGAAACCTGTATTGTCCTGTAGTGGATTCCATTCAATGAATTTTTAGAAGGAAGAAAAGTCAAACTAAAGCATTTTAGTTTCTGGATATAGTATATCATTTTAGATTAATGCTTTTAACATTTCAAGGTGCCATTCTGAAATACAATGATCTATGCTATTCATCAATTTCAACATCTTTTGTTATAAATTAAGAATAGTACCCCCCAAAAGCTCTGAAATCAAATTTGTCATTTGAAATAATAAAAGTAAAGTGTCATTCTGACTGACCATATTTCATGTCACCTTTTCTGATTCTCCCAGCTGTGGTACTGCTGTCATTGTTATTAAAAGAGATGGCATGAAAACAAAACAAAAATAGAGAGGTTGTAAGGACGTGTACAACAATAAAACATTCAGGTATTTTCTACCTTGTCTGGAGAATTCCCCTGTAAAAAGTGACCAAGACCAGCATACTGTCCTGCAAACATTTTCTAAATCTCTTGTACTACTTGGAGACTTCAGGTATCTCAGAATACGACTGCAGTGCCTGTATTCCCAGGTCTTCCTTGCCAGCGACTATTCAGAGCACTTCCTTGTGTGCTGGGCTTCATTCTGTTTATCAGAATTTTTGTTCCCCTCCATCATTTGCACTGTAAGCTCTTCTTGGCCAATTTCTATCATATATTTCTATAGACTTTCAGGGACATTTTCCTTTGAACTGTTAATAGAAGCAAGGAATAGTTTTCGATTGTGTGGCGGGCACCTGCCCTCCATGGATCTCAGCCCTTGAGTAGTATTTCTGACAATTTCAATTTACAGTTGTGGATACTCACCCTGGTGTGATTCCACTTGTTCTATAATCTTCTTCTCCAGTAGGATTTCATCCCTGGTGTTCAGTCACTGCTCACCTGGAAGATAATCCAACCCCCTCTAACATACGAACAAACCTGGCTTGGGGTCCTGTGCTTCCAGCTGGAGACATGACCTTGGGTAGTAAAGGGCAGTGAAGTACCAAAAAATGTAATCTTTGGTGGAAGATACCTGATCCTCTCTGCTTCCCATTGCACATTCTGGAGTGGGTTTGAAGCCTTTCAGAAAACAACTTTCTCCAGCAGCAACAGAATCTAAGCTCTAGTTGTGACACCCCTTCTGTTTTTCCCTGAAAAATCCATTGATTTCTTGAAATTGTGATAATCTGCATTCACTCCATGCCCTCTGTAGAGTTTGGATAATTGCGGCTGAACTCTGAAATGCATTTCTTATTAGGCCTTTCATTTTAATGGAATGTAGAGGCAGAAGAGTAACATGAGATTCCAGTTTTAACCCTGTACTTTATAGAAGGTTGTGTTTTTTCCACCATTTTACTCTCTTCACAGTGCTTGTCATGAAGCTGATTAATATTGTGCTGCTTCTGTTCTTATTTGGTATGTGAATGAGGTGTCACAATTTCATTGCCTTGTGTACTGTGTTCCCATATCTATAGAAATATCTGTATTTTACATACATCTCAGAAAGAGTAAGGATACAGGCATGGAATTTAAAGCATTTTATATTCTCCCAGCTTATTGAGGTCTGTTCAGATGAAATCGTTGCCTTTGGCTTTTTACTTAAACTCCTGTAATACAACCCAAAAACTGAAGCTGATTTGCAAAGAACCTGCTCAGCATTCTTATATTGTTGAATTTAAATACACAATTTCTGATTACTGGTAGAAAACCTTCCATTTCAACGTAGCTCTCTTAATTTTAAATGAGACTAGCATATTATACCTTTATGCTTTTATTGTTTAATAGAGCTATCTAAGTGTGCCTATGGCCCTCATCACCATCATGTGGGAGTGTTTCCAAAGTACTTAATAGAAATTACAACAACAACCTCTTTTTCAGTGATGAACTGAAGCTCTGCAAATCATACTCTTTCCCTGGGTTCTTCTACAGGAAGGTCAGCAACCTTCATTTCCTTCTCACGCCTCTCCTCCCCTGCCCTTGGGAGTAGCCATCTCCTTTTTGGCTTTCATTACTCCAGCCAAGGTAAATAATAGAGAGACCTTGTTATTAATGTTCTCATTTAAAAATCTATTATGGTATTTAGAATGATGAGGTCTGACTCTAAGTCAAGGGAAGATTAATTACATGACACTAGTGAAAACGGGATGTGACAGTCTTTGGACTGATATGACTAACCATCCCAATAAATCTGAGCTTGCACAATTGCCATAGTAAAGTGTGCACCATGTGCCAGCATTCAAAAAATCTTCCTCTGTAGTCATAAGCAGTTACCAGGATGTCACTTAATTATCTCTTTGAGGCATTACTATGGCAAGGGGAAAAGCATTTCTTAATATACATTCACAGGGAGAGGGCTGCAAGGAACATCTACATAGAAGAAAAGATACTGTTGACCCAACCTTCTCTTTTTCATTCTTTTCTTTTTAATTTTTGGTACCAAGAGGAAAATGTGGAAATGGTACTAGCTTGCAATCCTAATTGACAAACAAGTTATGCCACTTAGTAAACAGGTACTGCCCTGGATGTGCCATCCCCTCATCTTTTAGCACCTGTTGCTCCCAAAGCTCTGTCCTAATGGTCTGTGGTTCTCACACTAGGCTTTGGCCTTTAAAGACCTACATGGCTTAGGATTTACCTTTTTGAAAAAGTTGCCATTTCCTCCTTTAGCAGTTACTGATGGCCTGGTTTAAAGCCACTGAAGTTTATATGTATTTATGTAGCCATAAATAAACTCTTGGTTTATTCATTCTGTGAAAAGCAATCTGCTGGGTCAGCACATAGCAGTGTATGGAGCAGCAACAGCAACTTTCATGCAGCTAATGCCAGGGGACTTTACCCCCAAAGTCCTCCAGCAATTTGTCTAAAAATGCCTGTTAAAAATTTCTCCACTTAAGCTTCTTGCTGCCAGGTGAGACACAAACAATTTGTGTGGCTGAGCAGGCAGACACTTCAGGTAGGCACAAAGGATGATGAGAAGGGGAGAACTGCTTGGGTGGGAAGCTCTCTTCACAGCTATCAGAATCATTTGTGGGTCTGATGGAGGCTCCTTGCTACCCACACCACATCCTCACACTCCCCACTGTGCAGATGCTGACTTCCTTCCTTTCAGTTGTGCTGGATGTCACATTAATTTGTGCATGGCCACAGTCTGACTCCAGGGGCAGAAACCTTCACCGTGGGGACAAGGGCAAGCAGTTTGCATGCATTTATTTATCTCCGAGAGGATGCATAAAGGTAAAGCAAATCACCCCGAGCAAAAATGAAAATGAGCATTGGTTTTGTTTTAACAACCTCAGGCAACTGAGACCTGGCTCCAGTCTGCTCCCAGCTGCACTGAGACGGCTCTGCAGGCCCCCAAGCTCTGAGTGCCACTGTTGCTCCAATGGGGCCTCTAATTCAGTCCCCAGCCACCAGCAGTGCTCTGAGATGTGGAGAAATTTTGTCTTCCTTGCTCTACTAAATTTCTCTTATTGTGGCAAGGGGAACCTAACATGAGCAAGAAGACTTGGAGAAAAATATCTTTTTAAAGAGTCTGAAGTGTGTCACTGATTGCAGTGGGGGACGTTGCTGGTACATATAAAACTTAAGAAACAGCTTCTGCTGGAAGATGTTGTTGAGCCAGATCTTGAAAGCTGTGAAAAATAGAGTTTCAGTAAATTACTTCTAAAATAATTTTGAATGCACTTGTCTTTGTAAAGGAAGAATTCACTGAGTGAACAATATCTCAATTCAGCAGTCATACTCCTGCTCTCTTCTAGAAGTATTCTCTGTTTATGAATATTAAATGCAGAAAATTAAAAGAAAAGGAGAAACCTCAATTACACATGAAACTCTGCCTTTGAATGACAGGGGTTTCAGTTCAGGTTTTTCCTTTGAAGAATGTCCCAGAACTTTTTGTCCAGCGTGGATGTTATGAGAGCAGAAGGATATCAGCACCCAAAGGAAGGGAGGGAGGGAGGTTGCTACCCCGCACAGTTCTAGAACTCATGTATTAGATATCAGTTTTCTTGATTTATTGAGGTGTATTGACCTAAAAGCTTCATAGAATATTTATGTTTGAGAAGAGATGAACTTTCTAGTCATCACCAAGGAATGAGGCAACATTAGGTGAGCATGTTGTTACTCAGTGGTAATCAAACTAGAATTTAGGGGTCTCTTGACAAAATTAGCTGTAAAGAACTAAATTTTTAAGTAAAGTTTTTGAAGCAGTATATCGAATCGCAAAGTTTTTTTTCCATGGAATTTTTTTCCCCTCAGGTTTTGCTTGGACTTTTTTTGAGCAAATCCCAGGTAAAGAAATCATGTTTATACCATAGACATTCAGGGTGTCTGAATACTGTGAGGCTCCATGATGGCAGTTGTCATCCCCCTTGGCCTTATTCCTCCCCTCTCCCTCCCTGGTCTGTCTGGATTTAGTCCAGGTTTAGCACCTTGTATTTCTTTCTTTGTGTACCCAGTTCCTACCTTGCAGTAGATGTCTGGATGGGCTGTGGGAGAGGACTATGGCAGCCAAAGAAGGATGAAGATACCAGGAGCCTTGCAAGGTGTGCAGTGACCAACCACTACCTGTCAGAGCTGATGCTCCAGTGCAGCTGGGAGCCAAGAGCAAACCTGGCAGTGTAATCAGGGCTAGATTTCAGGTTCAGATTCAATGGCATCTGAACTGCACTCATATCTTGGTACAAATTACAAAGCAGAAGGGAACATTCTCTCTTCTATTGACCCCCCAAACCTGCAAAGGTGCCTGTATTCTTTAGCTCCATCTACTGGCACTTGGCAAAAATTGGCCTGTATGTCCGTACAAATCCAAGTATTCCTGCACAAAAAGCAAACAATACCTTCCTACAAATTGCCCATCTGGTATATATGATTATCTTACTTTTAAACAATAGTGAATTATTATTATTTTTGTAATGTCTGTAGGGTGGGGTCTATAATTTCTCAAAGGATAAGACTACACTGGATATGTGTTACTAGACTACAAACGAATAATTGTGTGTGTGTGGCAATATGCAGCTATCGCTCCATGCAAGTATAATTGAAACATCATTAAAAAAAACATAATTAAGTCTTTAGCAATACCCAGGGGACGCAAGTTGTTTCTATTCCCATTTCAAAAATGAATGAACAAAATCTGACCAAAGAATCCTGGCTCCTATTTGCCTCCTCTGCTTGTTATATGTCTTTCCTTCTTCACATGTTGAAAGAGACCATTGGGTTGCTCCTTCCTGTGATAGATTTGGGAATAGTGCTGGAGGTGACTTTTTTCTTGCTGTGCATTTCCATTGCTATAAATATTCAGTTTCTTTATAATATTAAGTTTCTTTAAAATATTTGCATAAAAATGGAGTAATACTTATAATTATTATCAGTAGGTAAAAGTGTAATAAGATGCCTAAAGCCTCGATTTTTAAATAGTTTTTAAATAAGAGAAAATGTATATTTTATGCATGAAACATTTTAAGATGTTCTTCTCTGTTATATTTTTCAAAGACTAGCAATTGAAAAGAGTGCTGTTTTGCATTCATCACTTACAGCAATTGTAGTTCTGTATCCAGACTCCTATGGAGATTTCTTTTTCTTCAACTTCTTCTGTCAGCTTTCATTTTTCATGCTGCTCATATATTACTATTTAGTATAATGGGAAAACTCTGAAGGAACAATCCTTAATTTTAAAATAAATAAATAAAACATCCAAACCAAAAAAGACTTACCCCTATTCAGATGGGATCATTATTTGGGAATATATTCATTTGTATAAATATACTTTTAATCAAACTTTTTCCATATGACTTCAGAAATAATTGCCTCCTTTAAAATAATAATGAAAAAGGAAACAAAACACAGCACCATAAGCTATCTCTTATTTTGGAGCAACTGTAAGACACCAAGTTCTGGCATGACTTTTCATAATCATTCTCTGATGGTTGCAATTTATTTATTCAGTTTTAAATGAACAGAGTTAACATTTATCAAATAAGAATAAAGTACATAGGAAATATTTGTTGAATAAGGAAAAAAATATTGAAAGGGTTCCACACGCTTTCAGCTCATATGATTTATATATGCTTCTGGTTTTAATGTTGAGGGAAGTTGGATTCAATAGATGATTTGTTTTCTATGGGGAAATCCTAGTTACAGCAACAACTCAGTAATCCTGCTTTCTGTACAATAAATGCATGGCTTGCCTGTAGGAAGTTGAGGAAAATGGGATTTTGGCCTAAGCAAATTCAACAGCAAAACACTCACTGTCTTCACCAAGACCTTCACTTTAGGTGGAATGGTCAATATTTTAACTTGTTTCCCACATGGACAAGGCATGCTGGCCTTGTGAGTCTATTAGAGACTGACCCAAAACCCCATGGATCATGGAGGTTTGGTTCAGTTCATGATATTCCTTCAGTAGGCTTTGGCCACAGCCTAATTGAGGTCAGCTAACATTCAGGATCAAACAGTTAATAGAAAAAAATATATCTCCCTATCTAGTGAACAAAAGTGGCAGTGGCAGGTACATAGAACAAGAGGAGTGCTTGGGACCTTGAGGTGGATTTGGGAGTCCAGGCAGATGGGTTGCAAAGAGCACTGATGGAGACAAGGAAATATCAGCATCTGAAGGGCAAAAGGACTGGTGAGTGAAGCAGAAGTAGGTGAAAGGAACTATACATACATGTGTTTCCATTTCAGTCATTTTTACTAATTAGTGGGTGTTTTTTGCTGAGGAATCAATATTACGAGGGTGTATTAATATGGTAATAGCATTTTGCAGGAGCTGTAGCTGGCTGTGAGTTTGGGGGAAGGGAGACAGAAATGTCAATTCAAGCTTAAATGTGAATTTAGCAGATTTACATCTTTGAAAAAGAAGCCTCCAAAAAGCAGTAAGCAGAGGGGGTTTTATCCCTCTTAGTAAATTTTGCATATCTTTTGGCCAATTATGTGTTATAATACGAAGGCAAAATCCCTCTTGTTTGTGGAAACTGATAAAAAAGGTCACATTGCTATGAATGTGTCCTGCTAGCCTAGAGCAGCCAAGCAGGCAAGTGAAGCCCTTCTGCAGCCAACTGGGGCCATGGAGATGACAATCTCAAGCACAAAGGGGCTTTTCTCAGGAGTGGTAGTTATTTTATTTAAATACTTCAGAGAAATGAGAATTGCGTGTGTAGCATGAGCTCTCTGCTAGCTAATTCCAAGACCAAATTGACCTTTGTATAGGTTTCCCTAACTGTTTATCCAATTCTCTTTATCTTAGGTCTCCAGAGTGCTTGAATTACTGACACCTGCCAGGAAAGATACACTGGCAAAGGCACATGTTAACCATTGATTTCTGCCCATGTTAAGCACTGATTTCTGCCCATCAAGATCTGCTCCAGGTCACCTGTACAGGCTCCTGGTGACAGGAGCATGGGGTGACACAGGTTGTTTTGCTCTTGCTCAAGGACAGCCATTCTTCCTCTCTGAGATTACCAACCCCCAGTCCAGTCCAATCAATACCAAGAAATAGGCTGTAATCTCTCCATGAATATAAGCGCCCTTTGGGATGCGAGCTGGTCAATGCACTTTGAGGTATTCCTAGAACAGCAAAAGGTTTAGAACCAAAGTGCATTGTCTGCTTCCCAGCTCACAGGCAGTTTCTGACACTTAAGGGGCATTCTATACACACTAATCCACTTGACTCTTAAATCTGTGGAAAAATTGAAAGTTAGGAAAGTTTTAAAGAGAGTTTTATTTGCTCACAGAACTAAGAGCTGAATAGATTAACTAAATCTAGGAAAGCTGTGAATTAAAATAAGACTATTGTGTCTTTGCTGGGAAGACCTGTTTTTCTTTAACTGAACCTGAACCTTGCTATCACTTTTTCATTTCAGTTTCCAAGATTAGCAAAAAATCCAGCTAGAACTGTCTCATTTTTCTCCCATAGTATAGAAGTAACTTTAATCTCTGCTTGCCATAGAACAAAACCTAGTTTTACAGTGTTGTCCTAGAGGCGGCAGCAGAGTACATAAGAAACAAAAAAGCCAACATACAAATGGGCAAAGTTGTGTTTGGTTAGTAGTAACATATATAAAGTCTAACTAAAGGGTTTTACTGGAATAAAGTGCTCATATAAAACCCAAGAGGGAATATTGACATATCCTTGAAATAGGTAATAGGGTGAAAATAATACTAATGTTATTGCATGTTCTGGATCTGAGGGAAATAAGTTGACCTAAAAAAAACCTCCACTTGTTAGAGAGCACTTGTGGAAGCACTCTTTTGTATACCACAGATTTAGAGAAAACCCAAACTACTTGCACAGAGCTACAGAGGCAGTTCAGTTGGCAAACTTTAAAACAAATGTGATGCTCTGTGACACATTAATTGAAATGTACTTTCCAGTGCAACCATTTAGCAATTTATATAAATATCAAAGCTTTTGGGGTTTAGTGTCAGTCTTTGTTTCTGAATGAGAAATTTATAAAAAACATATGTTTCAAACTGCCACTGAGTGTGTGTTCAGAAGGATGTGGCCACTGAACTATATCAAACTTTCCTCAGTACAATTATTTGATGAACAGAAGATTCTTCTGTTAATAAACAGAAGATTCTTCTGTTAATAATGTCTCTTTTCAGTAACAACCAAAAGTTTCCAAAAGTGTTATTGTATTGAGATGGGTGGAACAAAGCCTTAAAGCATGGTCCCATTGAAGTCATGGGCAATTTGTCACTGGCTTCAGTGGGACCAGGATTTTGCCAAAAAAATCAAATGCTTTCTGAAGTCTTTCCATGAATTAGTCTGCAATTAAAAATAAATCATCTTGTATAAGTAAGTTGTGTACAGAACCCACACTGCCATAAACTTCAGATCTGATTCCAGGTTCACCAGCTTCTGGGACTGCTCAGCTCCAGGATTCTGGTTTCTTTTCTTCTGATGCCTAGCTGAGGTGTTAACATGATGAAATTTTCATGTCACTTCCAGTATTTATATTCGACACCCGGGTGTCAGTCTCAGTTTATCTGACCATTCATATTACAGCAGCACCCAGAAGCCTCCAGCCACAGTGGGAACATCCTTGTGAAGGGCACATTGGTTTAGTCTGCTCTGCTTGGAAATAAGGCCACTGGAGCTCAGCTGACCTGAGCTTAGGCCTGTCCATGGTGCATCTGCTGATGGGATTTGCTCAGGCACAGAGGTCTGTGTTGAGAGACTCGCGCCTGAGAGCTGCTCTGGAGATCAATTCCATACCCTGTGTGCCAGGCTGTCCTCAGCAGTGGCTGTAGACCCTCCTGTAGACAGCCTACAGCAGTGACCCCACAAAGCGGTGACCCCGTTTGCGGGTAAGCAAACGGATGTGCAAAGGTTTGGGAAAAAGGAGAGGCTTAGGCTGACTAAGGCCCTGATGACTCCGTGGCCTTGTGTGAAGGGCGTCACAAGCTTTTCCAGGGAGTTATTTCCTAGCATCAGAGAAGGCAATTAAGACTTTTTCATTCAGCACAAAAGTTTTAGAACACCTTGTTTTACTACTGTTCTTTATGTCTGGAAAGCTTTTACTGGTTTATAAAATGCCTTATGTGCCCACTCAAATATTCTCATTAAAATGCCTTGGCTTCTCCTAAAGTTGATGTGGAAGGAAGCATCTAGCTGCATCCCTAAATCCTGCAGGCTTTATTTTGGCCAGAGCTCTGCCTCAATAAGAAACCAGGCAGCTGGTTCTGGTGCAACCCTCTGTTAATATTCTGTGCCCTGGAAAACCAATATTCCTCTGTGTTCACCTAGACTGGCACAGTAAGGGACAACGGGTGCTTGTGCAGTGTCACCCACGTGCTGTTTGTACACAACCAAATATGGAAGGGATGGACCATCCTTGCTAATGCAAGTTCCCTGGAATTTGTAAACATACACCCATATGTATGTTTTCTGGATACAATCTTCGTTTGGGGTAATAATGTTTCTGAACAACTTGCAAAAGGACAGTTTATACTCTTTTAACACCTAATCTTTACCCACTGATCCCTGGGAAGTAAACCTCTGTGACACACAAGAAAACCATTCTAATAATTCACATACAACATTTCTCTTTGTTTTCAAGACTGCTTAGCTAACCTGTACAAAAATATTTGCAGCCCCTCCTTCTCCAGAAAGCCCCAGCTGATGAGCCAAGCTCTCAGCGTTTCATTCCTGTGTAGATAGTTTCTAAATTTTTTCCCAAGGCTTTATGGTTTTCAACAATATATCTTTCATCACTGTATTGCCAAAAAGAAGTGGCTGCCTTGAAGCCTCCCTTAGGATTTGGACTGGATATCGAGGATTAGTTTATAACTGGTAACTTATGAACTGTGTAGTGTTCTACAAACAACTTATTTTTCTTAATGTAATGGTGAAACTATGAAACCCCATCCTGAGAACTTATTTCTGAAAGGATATTTGAATGAAGCTTTAAAAAATACTTCATATTCCTATATCAAAACTTTTTAAATAAGTGCATTTTTGTCTTCATATAAACAAGCATTAATTGACCACAAATCTTGAAAATATTAATCTCTGGTTGAATTTTTAGGTATTTGTTTTGGATTTGGCGGTTTGTTTTTTAGGAGGTTTTTTTTTTTAAATCTCTAAGAATGTCTGAGTTTTGAGTTTGGCTTTTGCGCAGCTGAGATCTGACGATACAACACAAGAAACCCATTATTTACAGAAATGGAATCACAGCAGGTATTGGCAGAATACAGCAATGTGAAACTTCTGAAGAATATTCCTTGCTTTTACCTGTACTAGTGCAAGTCATATGTGTTGGTAATAAGGGCAAGGAAAAAAATAACAAGTAAGCACAGATTTTTTTATTTGAGCACATCTGTTTTATTTCAGTTCAGTGTGATGGTTGGAGGGAGAAAGGGATTTCTTCACATGGCATGTGTTTAGTTCCAATTCTTGGTAAACTTAAAACAGAAAAGGACATCTAATTTTTTAATGGATTTCCTGCAAGTTGGTTATAACAGAAGTATATCCATTTTTTTTAGTGCCCGTGATGGCTTCTTCTAGATAGAAGGTTTTCTTATAATTGCTTTATGTAGAATACATTCAGAGTAATCATCTCTTTGTTTGCACTGCAATTGCATCTGGAAATGCCTTTCAAGACCAGGGACCACACTGGTAAGTTTTGCAGGAACAATAATGGAAAGCCAGTCACCACCCCAAAGTCCTCACAGCTATCTAGATACTGGGAAAGATGGAAAGAAGAAAATGGATTTGCTAAGAGAAGTGATTTTCCCAAGGACATGTTTTAAACCAGTGGTACTGAAGGATATAGTTGGAGTATATTAACTCCTCAATATTTTATGACAGTTCATATATGACTGGAAAATTGTAAATTATTTAGCAAACACGTTTAGTCATATCATGAAAAACTCTATTTTCCCTCTTGATATAGAGAGGAGCATGTAAACTAGATTCTGTTTTTGGGATTAGACTGAATTATTTTTATTATTTTTATTATTTTATTACTTTTATTATTATGATTATAATAATTCCTTGCATAACATATTGATAAAAATTCGAAGGAAGGAGCTCTCAACATGTTCCATTGTTTGTGTCTAAACTTCCTTGGCCAGACACAAAGTCAGAAGCAGAATAGCTTCTGACTGTTCTGGATTGGTGGACCTTGCTCCAGTCTCAGCTTGAGGACTTAATCAAGAGGCTTTATCAGCCTGTACAATCCTTGTGTAGGAGCGTCCTTCCATGCTGAAGAAATCACTTTTAAAGGACTTGATGAATAAGGATTAATACTACTAAATGGAAGAAAATGAAGAAGGAAAACAGTTTATTCTGTGACATTTAGGTCTGACCTATCTGTCTTCCCCTTAATGCAAATTTCTGTTTCCATTTAACTCTTAGAGTCAGGCCAAAGATGAGTGCTTTTGAAAATAACTCCCTTAGCAACTTGCTGAAGGTCAGTGGTGGGTGTTTGTGGCAGAAATGGGAGTGAATGCTAGTCTTAACCACAAGACCCTGCTTCCTATCTTAATCTCAGGTTGATTTTAGAGGGCTGGAGCACATGAAAAAAATGTCTAAATTTTTAAATATTAATCTTGGCATTGATGATAAGGAAATGATTAAGAGTCAACAAAGGAAAGGCACAAGGAAAGGCACAACTGCACTGACAGAGACAGTCTTCAGAGTAGAACCACATTTTCATCTAACCAGGTTTTAGTGCAGCTCTCCTGATATGTACATTTGACTGCATTCTGCTTTTTTGTTTTGGCAAGCACCACAGAAGGCTTGATCCAATCCTTGAGGAAATCAACAGGAGTTTGATTGGATCCATTGAAAGCCATGAGGGGAATTTCAAGAGATAAAGTGTGGAGCCAGACATTCAAAAATAGCTTTTTTCATATGTGTCACTGACCTTTCTCATGGCTTGTAAATGCAGTTTGATTACCGTAAGTGAAGTTGCTTTATGGGGAAAGCTTGAAATTTGGACCAGAAGAAAACAGTGAACTTGTTTGGGAGCATGAGTGTGAGTTGGGCCATGACAAGGAGCTTAGATTCAGCTCTCATCTGCATCTGGATTTCATTCACAGGAGAAAACATGGAATGGGATAAGAAAGGAACCAGGCTAGGGAGCCAACCCACCACTTACTCCTGAAAGGTAGTGGGGGAACTCAGTTGGCCAAAGGAAAACCTTGACTCAGGTGTTGGGCTGAGTGACCAGAGTGGAAGCCCTTATCACTGTGGTTGTCTCAGGATGAGGTCTCCGAGCCAAGGAGAAAGAATTCAACCAACTCAGTCTTTCATTCCTGTTCAGACAAGAAAATTTCATGAGGTTTGACTAAATTGGCTATTCAGTCACAGCCTGACTGTGGCTCAGGAACATAAGATAACCCTTGAGGTATTATCTCTGAGGACTAGAATTATTTATTAACTTTTATTATTATGATTATAATAATTTCTTAAATAACACATGATAAAAGTTTCAGGGAAAGAGCTCTCTTAACATGTGCCATTGTTATGTTTGTGTCTAAACTTCCTTGGCCAGAGAAAGCCAGAAGGAGAATAGCAGCCAAGGTGGACCCTTGCTCAGTCCCAGTTTGAGGACTCAATCAAGATTGAGTGTCAGTCACGTTGAGTGGATCTTTTGCTGTACCTGAGATTGGTGTAAATCTCTTTCAGCACAAAACCTCAAAAAAGATGGAGTCAGCAGCTCTTTTGGACCCATTTCAAGAATCTTGATGGGTTTCTACAGCTGTCTCTGATCCCTGGATTCCTGGCTTGTAACCACTGCTGCCTTTGGCTGCTGTGTTTCTAAAGAGTGTTCAAGATTATGATTCTCCTGCAGATATGAACCTCCTGGGAGATTAAGAAACCCAAGCCCTGTAATCTGATGGTCACTCTGGTTCTTGGTGGCATCCTCAGACTTTCCTCCAGAGAGAAGATAAATGGAGCAGGGGGAATACTTTATGATCCAGTTCTGTGGTACAACAGATGCACAACATTGCCCTGGAAAACTCAGTGACAAGCAGCAACTCCTAGGTCATGTGCCAGGAAACTCAGTGTACATCTCCTCTATTATATGGAAACAGTTTCCTGTGTCTCAGATGCCAGACCACCAAGTGGATGCCAAGTATGAAAGAAGATTGTCCACACACTTGTTTTTATTAATTCATCTCATTGTCTCCATTCACACAGTGGCAGAAATAAAACCTTTAAAAGTGTGCTCGGTGCAGTGGATCTTAAGGATAGTGTTACTAGCTAAAGACACAGTGATATGTTCATAAACAGGATTCTGTTAGCATTTTCCAGCTCCTTCCAACCTTTTGCCCTCCCCACCCTAACTGAATCTTCAGTGTCAATTTAGGCAGAAAGCCTCCTCACATTTCCAAAATGTAAATGACACTTCTTTGAAAAGCCCTCTAGTATCCTCTTCAGGTGTTAATCTGAGCTCAAGCCTGCATTTCTACTGACAACAATGAAATTCCCTGCATAGATGAGGAATGTGGGTGTACAGAAAAGCTGGCAAGTAAACCCTCCATCATAACTTTTCCAACACAGAGCAGGATATTTCAAAACTAACTTTGTTGCTGTTATTGTGGAGAATGCTTGCCTCAAATATTCCTTCTTTTAAATGGAAGAACAAAATCTCTTCAGAGAAATGCTGACGCATTACTGCCTTTATCATATTTTGGTCCAGAAATATATTATGTTTTTTTTAAAATCTAATTCCAGCCTACTTTAAAGACGTAAACTTAAATGTTGCATAAGGTTGATAATAAAAACACTCTAAATTAGTGCTGTGATAATTATCAGCTGCTACAGAAATCAAGTTACCAAATACAATCATGTAGAGTCCT
Source organism: Manacus candei (assembly GCF_025592945.1). Taxonomy (NCBI): domain Eukaryota; kingdom Metazoa; phylum Chordata; class Aves; order Passeriformes; family Pipridae; genus Manacus; species Manacus candei. The sequence continues at coordinate 340,847 of NW_026138071.1, forward strand.
TCTCCCAAATACAAAGGGGAAAGTATGCCCCTGAGATAAATATAACCTTGACACTGTGCAGAAATATTCAGAGGTGTTGTATAGGTAGTTATTGTGAGAAGGTTCTGGGCCATGGCAATAATTATGCTTAAACACTTTGTGAATTTTAATTAGGTACCAATGTCAGCTTTTCACACATAGATTTTATTCCCTTATTTTGAAAACATAAAATCTTAATAGTCAAAGTGTTGGTTTTTTTTTTTTTCTTTATTCTAAACAGATGTTTTGTCTCCTCACTCTTCCTTCCTCTGCCCTTTCCTCATTGAAAGGAATGATGAGTGTGTGCCAAAAGAAAATTGAAAACCATGTGAAAAACACAGAAAAATTATTTTGTTAGGGAAAAATAAATGAAGAACTGCTCTGTTTTGAAACTACTGGACCAAATTTAATTCCCAAATGGGTTTAAAAGTGTACCAGATTTCAAACAGTTACACTAGCTTCTGAACATTCTTGTGAGATTATTTTATGATATAGGAATTCAAAATAGTTAGAAGGACAAATTTTAAAGATGAGAAGAAGGCAGGTCTTTTCCACAGCTGCCTCCAGATCTTGCCTTTCACTTTGGAGGAAAATGCTTTTTTGTATTTCATGTCATGGGGAGTGTACAAAGTGAGGACAAGCCCTGGATGGAGGTAGATAGTCATTCATGATATTTTTGTGAAGTGGTCCTTTAGTTACCATCCTTGCTGAAAGATGATGGTTTCTATAAATCTTAGCTCCAAACTTGTGGTGTCTGCCTACCTCACATTCTCTCTGAACTCTCTGCTCAGCAAACAGAACTGCTGCCTGCAAAGGGGCTGCAGGATTTGACCATATGATTTGATTAGAGCTTTAATGAATAGCACTGAAAGAAAAGCAGCACCCAATCAATAACCTGGGGCGCACAAACATTTATCAAAGAGAACCCAGAATGCTTTGCATTTATTCCTCCACTTACTGCTTCTGACAGTTACATCTGCATCCATCCATTTTTGTAGGCCTAAGTGAGAATTATCAGACACATAAGACATTTATTTATGTAAACAGGAAACCCCTGTGGCTACCTAGCTTAAGCTGAGTATTATTTTAAATTCTTTATTAATATTGTTTTTCCTGGATGTAGGTCAACATTTTTGCTTTTTTCCTTTTCCATAATTTGAGTAGTTCTACCTTCCAGGCTACTATGTACCTGCTATTATTAAATAGAATAGCATATTTGTTTCCATTAAGCATGTGTGTGTGTGAATATCTTCATAAAACATACCGAGAGCACTAACTGCTCAGACCTGTGGGACAAAAATCAAGACAACAGCAGAGAAAAGATTTTTTTTTTCCTACAGAGCCTGCTGTGGTTGCTATTTCAGCTGTTCATTAAAGTTATATTGCTTCCTTTATCTCTTGTGCTCATGGAATACAAGCACCTCCATAATGAGCTTAAATTACCACGAGCTAAGAATAGAAAACTCGATTTCAGTTCTTGGGAGGCCGAAGCTGTGGTGGTGCATGGGTAATCAAGCAATATTAGCTGTATAATGGTGCTAGGATCCCAGGGCAGGGCTAGTGGAATGTTTATGGCAGGCAAGCACAATAAATATATGTTTTCTGGGCTTTCTGGGTTTCTTTTTCCCCTCACCACTCCTGCCTTCTTATACATTTTGAAAAAAACATTGCTGCTCGCTCTGTATTAATATCCTATATGTGTGGTTGGCCAGCCATGTCTGTCTTTGGAGAGTAGAACCCCCTGTGTTCTCATTTTCTCATTTATACAGCTGAACATTAGAAAAGTCTTGGTCACCTGAGTTATCAGTATCAGAAAAGCACAAGGTAAATTGAGTGAAAATGTCAGAACTTAGACTAAAGAGGATGTGTGTAAAAATATCCTCTGTTTCTGTGTGTTTTGGATGCTGTGGATTTCATTCAATTAAATAGCAAGTGGGAATAAGACTCTCCCTTGCACACCTGATCATTAGCAAAGCGCAAGCGGGAGTACCTTGTCCAGAGGGATCAAACTTACTCTCTTGTTACGTTAAGTTTAAAAGACATTTTAAGTGGCTTCTGCTCCAAGGCATCTGCCCCCTTGGACACACAAAACTCTGGAGGCTGATGCTGCTAGAAGTAGGCACAGGGAATGGTGGTGTGCCAACACCTCCCCCGGTGTTAACAGCTTGCCACTGACTTCAGTGCACTGCACTGATCACAGGGCACACAGCACCAGCTCAGGGCTCTGCCTGATGGACTCTGCTGAATTCACTGTGATGGCTCCACAGGTAAATAAATACCCTTCCAGGTACCTTGCCCTGCTCCAAGAGCACCCGCAGGCACAGGCTCAATCTACCAGAGAGCCAAAAGACAGGATATTTATCAAGAGATATTCTGAAAGTCACCTGGATTGGGAAGAAACCCACTTTATCATGGCACTATCAAAGAGCTTTTGGGTAGTTTTCCTCTTTGACTGTAATATATTGGCTTTCCCCCAACTTTCCACTAACTTTCAGTCTCTTTCTAATGATTAAAAACTCAGTCACCGCAGCTTGTAAGGGTTCTTTTTAGCATACAAAACACTAACAAAAATCTGCTCCACCAAAATAATTTGCCACTATATGTCCAGTGTCCTCCTTTAAATATTTTGGCTCAGAAATTCATTACTGATTGCATACCTTGTTCAGAAAGTAATACATACTTTTTTGATAAGTTATTATCCTCAGTTGGAGAATCCAGATTGGTGCAAAGAGGGGCATCTCAGAGTGCCTCACAAGACATTTGTGGTGGAGCACACACCCATCTAGGGCCTCTCATGGCCTGGTTTACTCAGAGGATCATCTTTTCCTTCTGGGAGAATGTACCTCTTGAAAGCACCACGGGTGGAAAAAGGAAACGCTCTGTTTAACCTACAGATGCTGCTTCTGCCATCTTCTTATGTAAAGAGCTTTTCTTCTGCAAGCTGTCTTGCCAACACCAGGGAGAGAGGAGAGGCCAAGGCTCTGCCCAAGGGCAGTAAAGTTAGTGGACTTTGGCCTTTAATGAGCAGAAGGTGCAGTTCAATTACACTTTGTTAGTAGGTATCATTAGCTTATAACTCCAGGGGTCATTGGCAGATATCATTAGTCGAGGGTCGTTAGCAGGATTAGTCAATATAAGGAGAGCTAGACCTGCCTCTGCAGTGTGGAGAAGGTGAGAGCAGGCCATGCCTTATTAGTGGCTAATTCCAGTGAGGATGGGTCTCTGCCAGGGGCTGTCAGAGCCAAGTTGTGATGATAGAGGATGGAGTCCTGGTATCTCTGATGATGAAAGACCTGGGTAAATGAAAGAGGCCTCCTTAACTTCACTCAAATAACTTTAAGACATAATTATGTGACCAGCTTGAGAATGCTAAGGCATCCAGTCTGACCACTGGATGAATGGGACTAACACGATATTGACTTGCATAAGAGGTGAGGATTTCTTTGGGAGATAGTATCTCCCATAGGCTAATAGTCCAGAATTTGTGATTTGTGGCCTTTCCCATAGTCCATGGCTCTTGGTACTGCTGTGGCCCCTTACCTCAATGAGCCTCAGTGGGATTCAGTGGCCCTGATCAGAGCTCTGATCAAAGAGGAGATGCTGCAGGAGGTGCTGCTAAGGACTGCAGAGGTGATTCTCTAGGTTTTTGGGACATAGCTCATCAAGCTGGTAGGACTGTACAGTGGCTATGGGGTAAAGGAAATGCTTTTAGGATGATCTGGATTGTATATCTATTCAAGAGCAAATGCTCCCTTGGGTTTGGGTCAGCGTGGATGACTTCAATGTGGAAAACACATCTGCTTTTCCTAATTAACCTCCATTTGTTAATGAACCATCAGAATGGCCAGTGTATCTGGGTAGTCTCCTGGCAACCTTGAAGTTATTCACCTGATTTCTTTTGCTTTCACCTGGGACTGTCTGCTTCCAGCTCCCTGTGGGGCTTGAGTGTGTAGGGAAGGGATGTGTCCTGTTCTCATCACGTCTCAGGGTGCTCCTCTCCTGTTCTGCTCTAAATCCTCGGCATTAAGTCACTGATGGTTTTCCTTAGGAAATTAATATCTTGTGTCCATGGCAATGATGATCAGTTCGGTCAGTTCTGAAAAGCATCTGTTTTTTAGACAGGTTGTTTTCCCATTGGAAGTTGCTAATTTGCTGAAGGTTAAATTCGTCTGTGGCCTCAGGATCTAAATTAAAAAAGGAACACAGAAAGAGAGCTTTTCACTACAGATAAATGTTTTGCTACAGAAATGTTCCCTTTTTCTCTATTAAAATGGCTGTTTTCACTTTGCTATTTGTTCACTAGTAAGAGTGAAACATATAATAGAAAACTGCTTAACTGAAAAGGCCTATGTGCATGTGATGTCATTTACTTTTGAAACTTGACATTTATTCTGGTTCTCTTTATTTTGGGTTTTTTCTCTCACCTCAAAGGAGAAATATCAAGTTCACATCTTTAAAATGAAAAACTTAGTATGTCATCTTCCTTTGTGTAGCAACTTGTAGAGGAATGTAAATGGTCAGTGGTGGTGGTGTTAAACAGTTCTGATGTTAGAACTTGTACACCTGATGGCAAATGTTTGTTAGATTTGCCTCTACTAAAGTACAGCTAAGATCTGTTAGTGCTTGTCATGGAGATTTACGTAAGTGCAGTAAGCAGATTGCACATTCAGTGACATCTCATGAAGGTTTCAAAGGAAGATTGAAAATTTTATAGTTATCATGGCTCAATAAACATGTAAGAATTACCCAAGAAATATGGGGCAAATGGTGTAAGTTAACACATCTTATCTAAATAAATACTAATTACAAGATATTAATCCATATACAGGTCTGGGGTATTTCTAGTTAAGCACAGAAATACTTCCCATTTCTATAGCATGTATTTCTGTATTTCAGAATAGCCTGTATTTCAGAGAAAGGTGAATGATTTCCAGTGTGCCCCCCTTTCCCGGATAAATTAGGCTACTTTATTGAATAAAATGCCAATATAATGGTGCAATTCTGTTGCATTCCTGATGCCATCTTTTCCTCTTAAGCTAGTGAGGGATCCAGAAAGGAAAGCTTTCCTTTTCTAAAGGAAAACTTTGAAAATGAAAGCAAATATTCTTTTAGCATTTATGTTCATAACTTGGAAACAAATAAACTACAAGAGCATTTTTAAAAGGAGAATCCTGAAGCCTTACCTTTTCTTCCCAGGAAAGTGCAACTCTTTCTCTCCAAAGGTAGAAATTCTTCACAAACATGTCTTCAGACTGCTCCATACCAAAATTATGGGTAGTTGACAGGTAGTATTTGATGAGTAACATTACTTGTTTCCTCTCCAGAGAATTTGCCCAAGCTTACACGCAGCATCTGCACCACTGAGCTCTCCCAAATCAGTTGTGGCCTCTTATCTTTGTAAAAGAAGATGAAAAACCTGACTTGTCTCAGCTGATTGACAAAAACAGGTTTTTAGCTCAGCTCCCACAGAAGTTGTTATCACTTGTATTTGAACACCATTTTTTTTGCTACCTACAAAGAGTATTTAGATGAAATGCCCAAATTTTAAGCATCACAGGTAGATGAGATGAATAATTAATTAAAATAGAGGTGAAAGAGGGTGATCTCATACTGAGCCTGCCAGTCTAAAGCCAAGAAAACCATAGTCTCCAAGTCTCTGGGCCATTCATTGTTGCCAACAATTTTCTCAATCAATGCTTCACTCAAAACTTTTAAAAACTCTGGTTATGTTTCTTTTGTATCTGATGGCTGCTTAAAGCAATGAAATCTAAATGGTTTCCTTATACTTTGATACTTTCTTTTTGTTAAACAAATAATCATATGCAGTTAGAACTTACAGATCTTACTGGTTTCAGTTTCCTTCATTTTGAGATCTCTATTCATCGGGGTGCAGAGAGAAATGAATGTGGTAGACCTTTTCAAATGATTTCTAAATTAAGTACAGTAAATTCTTCTGTAATATGACTCATGAGACCTGAAGATCAAAGTCTTACAAGAGATTTATCAAACCCAAATAATTTTTGTATAGAATATATGGTAACTCCAGGTAATGCTATGTTGTTGTTCCACTTATCATGTGAAAGTGATGAAGAGTGGTGCCCCTTTATTTTCTGGATCCTTCACTAGCTTAAGAGGAAAAGATGGCATCAGGAATCAATTTTGTCTTTTTTTTGAAGTTGGTCTTACACTCTTTGTGAGCTTTCCCCTAAGAGACACAGATGGCTGTTCCCTGCTTACGAGCCTCCATGTACTCCTGTTCTGAAATCCAAGTCCACTGCAGTATAAATCTGGGAAAGCTCAGTGAAGTGTGAATCTGAAAGCTCTGATTAGTGCTGATTAGTTGCAAGCTGGAGTGTGAATAAGCAGTCTGACATGTACAGCGTTTTGTTATATATGGCTGAAGAAATTGCATTTGCATGGTGAAGTATTTATGGTCGTATTTGTGACTTGCTTCATTCACATCTGGTCCATGGTTGTCCTCTGGGAATGGCAGGAGAGAGAACAGGAGGGAAATGTGAAATGGTTCATCAGAAACCAAAGAACAAAGACAAGATATTCCCTTCCCCTGTAAATCCTAATCTGGATAAGAGAGAGTTTGTGGCAATAAGGGACATGAGACCATAGTGGCAAAAGTATATGCATATAATGCAAGTGACTTTATGTTTCAGTTTATTCTCTTCTGTGCCTCTTCTGCCATAAAGTCTATGGTAGTTCAGGTTTTCAGGTTCTCAGGGAGATGATGAGTGGCTGGGAAGATGAAATGTATTTTTATTTTAATTTGATTTCTTTTTTCTTTTTCATGTCTGTTTCTTCTGCTGCTTCTCTTTCCCTTGAATCCTGTTAAACCAAAAGAACTACTTAGAAAGAAATTTATGAAAAATTAAGTTGGATGGAAAGTTGTAGACATAATAATTTTTTGTTGTTGAAATAATACCTAATAATACTGGTGCACTATTAATTTCACATGAAGAAATTTTCAGCTTTTAGCTTTTATTATCAGCTTTTGTGATATTTTCAATCAATACTAATTTTTTTTTAAGATCACATAACAATCTAATCTTGACCAATTAGTCTAATCTTTGATCAATTAGTAGGTATGAAAATATTGTTAGTTGATAAAAACCAACTGTGGCCCAGTATGGACACATAGGCTGCCTCAAAGAGCATGTCATGTGTTTACTTAAGTAAAAATACTACCTTCCTTTTAGCCCGCTTTTTTATTTTAGTGTATCTGCTCTTCTATCTACCAGTCCTATCTACAAAGTAGACAGATGTTTGGAGGAGCAGAAAGCTAGAGAATTTGTGGGGAGAGAGAGCAATGAGATGGTTCTTCTTCCTACTGCATCTCCTGGGAGGCCAGAGGGTGCCAGGATGGACAGGGCTGGGAAGGAGCGGAGGGATGTAGCAAAGACTTGTGTTTCATGGCAGGATCTCTCATCCCTGCTCTCCGGGAGTGACTCCAAGAGCCGGCAGGAGTTGGTGGCTTTCCCTCCATGCCCCACCCAAGCCATTCTTCGCTCTTTAAACCCCTTTTTTTTTTCCTGATGCAGGACAAGCCTGTCTCTGCCAGGACCTCAGCTGTGACCTGAAATGTACTTTGTGATGTGGCAACATGCTGAGAAGCCATTGTCATTTTTTAAGGAAGGAACAACAGATATGGTTTTTACAACTAAATAACATGTTGGGGGTAGATTTAGTTTCTTCATTTGTTTGAATCACAAGTCTCAATGTGAGGATGATTCCATACAAACTTAGTCACAAAGCAGCAATATATGCATTGAAAGGAAGAGATGAGGTTAAAGGAACAGAAAATTAATTTCAGCATATGCATGTCTCAGTTTATAGTGTTTGAAGACTTACAGATAGATTTAGCTTGTCCTAGTTTTCTTTTTTTTATTATTGTTATTTATTTTGCCAAAATCTAGTTTTGTTCCATATCCTGCTTTCATTGTAAACAACCCTCATATGCTTGGCCTCTCTTGTTATATGAAATTCAATATTTCAGATTTCCAGTCAAGACCATCATCAAATTAAACATGATGCTGAGATATTCATGTTATGGACTTCACTCATGGAACACGGAGGTCGCAGGAGCTATTGGACAATATAGAGATGGTCACTGTAATTGGGATGAGAAAATTAACTAGCGGAGCAAATGTGAGGTAAATGTGATACCTGTGTCCTGGACATCTGTGGGCAAGGAGAGTGTGTGAGATCAGCAAGGCTGATCTGTTTCCCACATGGTGACTACCAAAGGCTCCAGCTACTGGAGCAGGTGGCTTTAGATTTTGCTAAAAATTTTGTTTCTTCACTGAAAACATCTTAAGCAGCTATAACTTGCTTTTATACAATTCCTACCTTCTTGGTGCAGACAATAAGAACAGATGATGAGGAGGTCTGATGAGGCTCAGTTGTTGACACTAAAGGACCTTGTGTCTTGGTGTTTGAGTTCAGTCAATTATGCTATTAATTATCTGTTAGCTTTGTTTTATTCTAAGGGACAACATAGCTGTATATCAGAACTAATAGCCATGGAACTTTTAAGTAGATAATGGTGAACTCTAGCTCAGATCAATAGTACTGCTTTTATTTTTTTTGTTCTACAGAAGGACAACAAACATAAAGCATGCTTGTGTTTTCTTATAAAAGAGCTCCCTTTTCTGTTCTGAAAGGCTGTAACATGAATGATGATCATGATAAAGAAGGATTAAAGGATGAGATGTAACAAAAAAAAATTAATAACGTGATGAAATCAACTCTGAAAGTCTACTTATGTTAGTTAATTCTGTGTTTGGGAGTGCCAGATGTGCAGGACGAATCCTATAACTTCACAAGTGTTTCAGTTGCTAGGAAATTGTCATCTCCTATTCAAGTATGAGTTGACCAAGACCTGAGGGTGAGACAGAAGTCTTCTGTTGGTAAAATTTTCAGGTGAAATGATTGGGCTGGGGGACAGGTGGGAGGTTTCCCTGTCTTTTGCTATATATATACTGGAAATGCCGGTATGTTGGAACTAAACTATTCTGCAGGAAATTTCTAAGGTGACAAAAGGAATATTTTGTTTAAAGGGTATTTATGTGTCACTCATCCCTACTACAAAATATTTGGTAGCCAATTGATTCAGGTGAGACATAGCTGTGCCTGCTTTATTCTACCAGATAAGTCTTCAGATATTTTAAACTGTTTTAATTAGCTTTGAGAAACCTCATCACTTTCAGCAAAATAGACTTCAGAGATTCCAGCACTCTGTTCTTTCTGCCTTTGTCTGCACAAAGAGCACATGTGTACTTCAGAAATTCACTGCTGATGGAAAAGCTTTTCCTTAGGGGTTCGGCTCAGCTCAGATCCAGTAGTAACTCCTGAGAACTCCTTCCTTGAAAGTTACATTTTGTTATTCCTCGTAGGTGTCATCATTAGAGACTATTTATAATATTCGTTTTGTTCTGCCTTCTTTTACCGATATCTTAACCTTGCAAAATCCAGCTTCTAGATCACGGGAATCAACTATCAGATTACACAACCCATTAAACAATGCCTTATCTTTCAGTGCCTATTTCCATTGTTCTTAGTACATGTCTTAATTCATATGCACTGTGTTCTTTATGTGGCTTGAAACGTTTCTATTAGTCAGTCAGCTGAAACATGCCCAAGTCTGACCATTTTCTAACAATAAGGCCAATATAGGTTTCTTTTCCTGGTGTAAACATATTGGTCTTCAGAAAAGCAATAAGACCTTTTGCTACACAAAATACTACAGAATTTCAGCTTTCACCAATCTCACAGCATGAGCAAAACAGTCTCATATAAATACCATGTGCATATTGTCTCTTACCGTTATGACATGGATGAGATTCTTAGAGGGAAACCTTTAGATTGCTTTTTTAAATAATTTTACTTTGCTGTTTGAATATCTTCTAAATGAGGACTAGCCCCTGTTCTTTAGTCTATTTCTGCTCTTTGTACAGCATGAAATACTTTGTGTGAAAGGTTAACATAAAACATCTTTGAATCATACTCTATTCTCAGAATTTATTTGCTAATTTTCTTCACATACGCAATACATGTTCATTTCCTCTCTGATAGACCTGGTTTAAAAAAAGTCTCCGAAAAGTACTAGTGCTTCAACAATCCTTACTCTCATTTCAAATCCTAATGGAAGTATAAACAGTGAAATGTTTAAACAGTTGAGAGCAAGGTATTATTTTTGAAATTATATTTATATATCTAAAATAGAAATCGTATCTTAAATTGTATTTCCAGAGGAGATTCTCCTGGATGGACCATTATATAACCTTGGAAATGGGGGCTCAGTGCAACCTCCTGCAGCTGAGGAAACAATTGATAAGGGCAGGTTGGTGAGCTCTTGCTGCAGACCTGGCTCTCACCCCTGAGGTAGCTTAATGAATATTCACCAGGACTTACCCTAGCCTGGCCCGGACATGGCTGCAGTGCCCCTTTAGTGTCTCTGTCTGTCTGTGAGCTTTGAAAGAATGTCTGAAATCTCATCCATACAGAGGGGGAAAAAAAGAAGTTAATGTGGTTCTCCTCCAAAATATTTTTTTAATCTGAAAATGTAATTGAATCAGCATGCTCATCATTTCAAACTTCTTCTGTAACTGTTTTTTCAACCTGTTTTAATAACTATTTAAAATATAAACCACAGTGTGGTTAAAAAATAATTTATTCAACAAACGATTCATTGTAACATTAAAATGCGGAACACTCAAGTGAAGCCAATAAATGTAAAACTGATTAATTAAGTTCAGAAAAAAATCAATAATAAAAATACAAAGTGCCTACATGAAAACCATACCAATGCTGTGCCACTCCAAAAAGACACCGTCTGGGAAAAGCAGTTTGCTTTATCATAGTTCCAGCATTTATGAAACTGTCCGCTAAGTTTAAAGGAATTACTTTTTCGGGTCTTTGAAAGATAATGTCTTAAAAGGCTGTTTAGGTTCATTTCAATAATTTTTTGAAACTCTGACAGTATTTGAAGTAATGGAAGACAGCAGAAGTCCCACCAGCAACCTGCACACCAAAGAGAAAAATAATTAAACTGAGCAATCTATGTTACCTCAGATGCCAAACTAATCAACCAGTTATAACCTGAATGCAGTTTTTGGTTGAACAGCACACACAGCATGACTTGTGGTTTCTTAGTCTGAAACCTTGCAGGTATTCCCTGTGTTTTCTCTCCTGGGGCTCCTGAGATGGCTTGTGGCACAGTGTGGGATTGATGGGGTCTGATCAGCACTTAAATACAGCAGCACTAGGAGAGGGATGTGAAAGAAGAAAATGTAATAACAGAAGTGAGAAAAGGAAGTTAGAGAGCCCTGAAAGAGAGGAGAGATCGTCTAAAGATAATAAGTATACTTCTGTCCTGTAATTCATCTCTTGAGCAAGTAGGCTCTCTCTAGAAATCACTGGCCTCAGCAAAAGATGGGCCTAAAACTTGTCTTCTTTGCCTGATATAGAAAGTGAAATATAGATTAGGGTTCTGAACCCAGTTTTGTGCATTGGGACCGTATCCAGCACTGGTAAACACATGCAACAGTTGACCTTTCTACTGCTTTTATAAAGACTCTTGCTGGTGGACTCCTGCCACAAGAAAATAGAGAAGTGGATTGTAAAAGAGCTTGCTTAGACTTGACAAGTTTGCTGAGCGTTTCTTCCCTGAGTTAGAATGAAAGAAGTTGAAGGTAGACTTCAGCTTTCTCAGCTGACACATCCTTGGCTTCAGAGTTGAAAATGTTTCAACATCTCTGTGAATTTCAGCAGATATTTGGGTTCACTTTTAATGTGCTTGATGTCAGCACAGTGTAGCTGAAAGCCAAAACTCTCTGCCAAGAAAGAAATGTGTCCAATATCAATCATCATGTACTTAGCAGCCTGAGTCCTGTCCGGACCAATGACTTTACTAACTTTATTCCTATATCTGGGTTACTGCTTTTTGATCCCATAAATAGGATGATCGCAGGACATAGCCTAAAATATCTGAAGTGATCAAAAATAGAACTACATGGAAACTATCCTTTTAGTTGGGTGTATTTTTCCTTGACTTTACAAGAATGTGAATATTTCTCCATAGTAAAATTCCAACCTGGAACAAATTATGACGGAACAACTCTCAGTGGGCATAAATCAGCATAGCAATGCCTATTTACAAGGATCTGAACTCTTGGGGTTTCTTGGGGTTTTTTTTTTGGTCCACCTGAAAATTTACCACTTTCACATAAAAACATCCCTCTTACTAGGAACTGTTTTCATACATGCTGTGATCAAGAGGTTGGTGTTTGGATTTTTTTTCCCTCTCTCCTTTCATTGTTACCACAAGAAAAGCTGATCTGATAAATAGGTTTATGCAGCTCTAATGAAGAATGACCTGATCTCTGCAAGGATACACGTGAGGCTTTGTTGTTCCGTAGTTTCCACTGAGCATGACATGTCTGGAATGCTTTATGCTGACTGCATCATCAAAGTACTAGGGGGTAAAAAAAAACTGGAGAAGTCTCTGAGCCTGCGTATTGACTTGCTTTACCATTTTATTGGGTTAATCATCCTTATAAATCAAATTCTAACTCATGGTTTGATGTTGTTGAATTACCTCGGTGCCACCTCTGAGTACTGCCAGGGCTTCATGTCTTGGGCTCTTTGTAATAAAGTGAGGGATATGTTTTACTTCTAGGGTGAGGTTGGCCCTGGAACAAGACAAGGATTTCCTGAGGTTTTGCAGCTGTATCTTGTGATTCAGCCCTGTGCTCTCAGACTGGCTCTATGCTGCCTCCTCCAAGCATTGTACCTCTCCTTCCTCATCTCTGCATGTAGTGGCATCCCATCTAGAGAAGGAAGCAGACTTTATCTGGCAATGACCAACACACAACTGCTAGGCTACCTTTGCAAAAATAAGAATGTTTTCCTCTGAGTATTGTAAATGAAAACCTCTAATTTAAGGGACGTGAAGATGCTGCAAAGGCTCCAGTACTGGTGGTAAACTATTAGACGCAGCCAGAGCTGCTCATTCATGTGTCACAAAGTCTGTGTTGCCTAAAGGAAAGTCTCCCTCAGTTTAAATTATAGATAAGCCATGCTTTTAGAGCAGGTACTTCTGAATTCTTTGCAGATAATCACAGATGCATTACAGCATAGGAACAGTGCCTTTTTCAGAAAAGGTGTATTTTTATAAGCATGATGAGCTCAACAATGGATGTATTCTAGTATATATCTGTTATTTATCCATCTGTAAGTTTGTCTGTCCAGACTGAAGAAAACTCACCAGTATTCCTTAAATCTTTTAACCTGAATCAGATGTGGGGAGATAAATGAACTCTCTCTTCATATTGAATCATTTATTATTCATTATTTGGCACTGAACTTAGTCCTTTGCCATAACACTGTGTTTGATATAATGGAAGGTGCCAGACAGGTGAGAGTTGGCTAAAGTTCAGAGCAAATCTGTCTGTGACAAACAAGCTTCAGAGAATGTCCCATTAAGACATTTCCATTGCTAATGAAGGTTTAAACATAAGTGTTGGAAGAAAGGCAACATCCTCCCTACCCCCCAAATGAGAGATATCAGACAGGCAGGGACCTGCTGGCACTGCCATAGCAGCTGTGAAACAGAGCAGTATCTGTGGTCTTGGAGATGAAGCTGAGCGAAGGGAAGATTTGACACTAGAGCTGTCAAACACTTGCTTTAAACCAGAAGCACCAACTCAAGTTCTTGAGCTCAAAAACCTCTTCTGCAGAAGATGCCAAGACTTGCTGCAGATGCAGTTGAAAAATAGGGAAGATCTTTTTTCATTCAGGCAGACTTGGCTTTTATGTTGTCTGTGGAAAAAGAAGAAAAGGACCATGATTGCTGCTAATGAATTTTTGAATTAAAATTTCCAGTACTTGTTATTGTTCTCATAAATCGTACCTGTAAGAAACATTGCCTGGAGCCAAATTGTTTCCAAATTTCTATTTCATTCTTTTTATTAGGAGAAGCCTAGACTTTTGGTCAGGCCCGACATCAGGGTGACTCAGTGGAACTCTATTGAAGCTAAAGGCACTCTATGAATTCAGACATGCCGAGAAACCTGCTTATAGTGTAGAAGTCATGGAATAATTTCTCTGTCAGCTCTTCTAGAAACAGTTTCCTCCTCCATCCATCCAAGGCAGTGTGCAAATATGTATGGGAAAGAGACGAAAATGTAGAAATTTCTGTTGACTGGAATAGTGCATCTTCTATTTTTAGACCTCCAAAGGTGCATGTTTTGTGAACAGAGATTTTTGTTAGGTGTAATTAAATTAATTTTCAAGGAAGTTACTAATTTCATTGAAAGCTAGAGATCCTCCCAATGCATGATTCATCATAACTCCACCTCAGCCCTGGCCTGCAGGGATAACTAACTCCTTTGGTGAGAAGATAATTTTATTTTAATTCTCATGCAGTCATTGGACAAGTTGAAGACAAATGCCAGCTATCAATCTTTGAGTGAATTATTGTTCTATTAGGGTGTGGTGGAGTAAAGGATGTCATACTTTAGTACCTATAAAGCTTTTTAGATATAATTTTGTGTGTAAACCATAATAAACGTAAAAATCATACTTTATGACTTACATGAAAAATACATTAAGACAACCAAAATTAGATACTTTGAATAGCATGGGAGATTTTTTTTTTTAATAAAGGACATAAAGATTTATTTTTCCAGCGTTTCTATTCAAATTAATAACAGGGTGGGGTCTTTTCCTCTAACTATTTTCCTGTATTAGCAAATTATTATTTTTTGTCCTTCCACTCTTATTTGACTGGAAGCAATCATGAAAAGAAGATCAGTTTTCATGACTGGCGTCTAGTGTTGTATCAGAGATACCTGAGCTTCAGAGATACTGGAGAATGCAGGGGGAGTGTTGACTGTGGAAGAAATGAAGGACTAGACTCTGAAGAGACATTCCGAGTAACCACATATTGCACTGCAAAGCCCACACTTTGCTGTCAGCATACTTGGTGAATTTTGCTAGCACATAAAAAATGTACTAGACACTCCTAATAATGATAATTACAGTTCTAATCTTGCCAGTGATTTACCTGGGCAGACATGTACACCCATATGGAGCTCCATAAATTTTAATAGGGCTCCATGTGGGTCTGGAGGCAGAAGTGGGGGATTGGCAGAGATGAGTGTTGTGTGACCCTCACTCTGGCTGGAATTTGGGTGCACAGATATGTGCCACTGAGTGCACAAGGTGCATGTCTGCGTCTGTGCTTCCAGGATGTGTTACTCTGAACAGTGTTATTATATTTGGAGAAAGTATTTGGGGAGAAATTAATTCTGTTGTAATACTGTTTGGCTGTGATTTACTTTCTCACTTCGCGTCTTCAAACACGGAGGATGAGAGGCAGCACATTTTTCTTGGTTAGTTACTACAGATAACCCAGATGCTGGTCATTTGTGTTTGGCTTCCAATTAGTTTTAATTTTGTTTGGGTTTCTTCGAAGTGTGACAAGAACATCTTTTCTGTGGACTGCATTTATGTCTTCTAACAACATATTTGGTATGGGAAATATATTCCTATCCCTTTCAATTCTGGATTTCCAGAATAAGCTCTTGCTCATGTAAATGGTAGCACCAATTTCAGACAATATATTGGTATAAGGATTGTTTAAGTGAATAACTCTTACCTCTTTTCTCATTTTTCTAAGATGTTTGCTGTATTTCAGGATCCCAAAGTTCTACTGATTTTGTTTCTGAACTGTAGGCTGTTCTGGGACATCGACAGTGCAGAATTTCAATGTAGAAATGTCTTTGGGTGTGGTCTTTGGGAATCTTCTCCATTATTACTTGATGTAAATCGAGAAAATGGTATATTGGTTTCTTGATTCATGTTGATGGTTAATTTATAAAACATATTGGTGAGCTATTGTTTAAATTGCATAAAGGGTGCAACAAATCACATAAAAATAACTGAATAATTTCCAAGTATATGCTTTGATTGTGTCCCGAACCACTACTTATTAAAAAGACAACTTATTCATTAATAGAAAATCATATAAAATTATTTTTATTGCAAATTTAAACTGATTTTCTTATGAAACATATAAACCACAAACAATACTAAGCATGAACTGACGCTGAAATTCACTTTACTGTAAATTGTATCTGGAAGTCTGCTATTTGGGAAAGTGTTGTCTGCTTTTGCTACATTATATTACTAACAAATTCCATGATACTCTTGAATTAGTGTTAGGGTAAATTAAGGAGAAACAAGGAAGCCACAGCTGAAGCAACTTTCTTTGATGAATATGTATAAAGTTTTTTTCTCACAGCTTGTGGATTATTTATAAACATAAGACACATTATTTTTTACGTGCCTGGTTCTAGTATGGAGGTAGTACTGGGTGTTTCTTGATTCTCAGCTTGTTAAAGCAGTGAGACTGCAGAATTACTTACTTCCTTGTCTGCTGAGCTCTGATGTAATTCATTGTGCCGCTTGAATTTATTTTTTTATTTCTTTTCACAAAGAGGAATCAGGTCAAAAGGATTCAAACTGTTTGCCTCAAAGCTTACTGACTACAAACTAAATATTTCTGAAAACAGTGGTCTTATGCTTCATTTCCCATTCATATTGTAAATGTGCTAGTAGGTAGGATCAGGCAAGAGACTGGCTTTGTGATTTAAACTCTGAAATGGGGAAGCATTATTGCCATGCAATCTGTGTAAGAATCCAGGCTGTGGAAGTTGGGACATTAAGCCCCATTTGTTAGTTTGCTCCTCCTTTTCTAACTCTTACAATAGCCACTGTTTGAAGACCAGACTTCAGGGCTCAGAAGCAGTAGAATTTATTCTAAGCATTTGCAAAGCCTTTTTTGGATATCAGGTAACACATATGTGCTAAATGCTGCTAATTCTGAAAAAAAAAAACAAAAACCTGCTGTGGAATTATTTTGCTTCTTTTCACGATCTGTTTTATTCAGAAAAATTAATAATATTCTTTCCATTTTCCAAAATTACCTTTTTTTTTAATTAAATACTTCATCATATATAAATAGCTTCCTTCAAAAATAGCTTTGAAACAGAATCTTTTAAACCATCTGTTATCCCTCACCGAGAAAACTAGCAGTCACCTAGAAATAGCTAATGTTTCTTGATGCCTACAATCAGGGTGTTTTAGCTCGTTTTGTTTTGCAGTTCTGTACTTTGTACTACTGCTGCTGAATATGTATGTGTGTTGATGGGCCAGCAAAGTCGTGGTATCTCACTAAACAAAACAAATGCTTTTATGAGCTTCAGAACTAACAAGTCCTGCTTTCCTATGAATTTATAGTTGCCACCTCTGTTTTGAATGTTTCCTCATAATTCAGGTATTCAGAGGTTTCTCCTCGCTGTGAACTCTCAAAAGCACTTGATTCAGTTTTTCCATGAGCTGGGTAACTTAAGTATCTCTACCCTCTATGAAATTATTTCTTCTAATGAAATTTTAGGAAACCTGATTAGGAGTTCTGGGACTACTGTGCATTTGTCAATTTGTACTGTGCACCTTCAGAAGTGGCCTTTGGGTTGAAAGCTACAAGAAGCGGTAAAGAAGAATAGATGGCTTGGTCACATAAACATCAATTCTTCAGGAAATCAAACTGAAAGTATCCAGGGAGATAGAAGAAATGCTATATGAGATTTTTGATCCCTTTTATTTGCATTAAAGGATGTTTTCTTTTACATTTGATCTGCCTGATTACGGAAGGGCTATTCCAGCTCTGTGCTGGTGCTTTGAGCATGCATATCTGTTGGAAAGTAACCCCAAAGAACCCAAACATTCATTTGACGTTACAAAATTTGATTTTCTGGCTTTTATTTTTGCTTAATTAAGAAAATGTTTTGATAAAATGGAACCACAAAGGTAGAGATTAATACCATGAAAAATTTAGGCAGGTCTCAAATGTGTGCAGCTAAGCACTCTTCATAATTCACATTAAACACTCTGCAATTTTTTAAAAAGAAAAGTAATATTTCAGAAGTACTAAGCATTATGCTTAAACCACAGATTCTGTAAAAAATGAACTGCATAAGCTATTAGCAACTGTATGCGTCATAAACACCTTAGGCAAGAAAATGAGATCCTGATGCCAAATGCAGCTCAGCTCCATCAGTCTACATGGAGCTACATTTCTGCAATTTTATAAGATAAATGTCTGTGCTGTTTTATGTGATGAAACCACAGCTTGGGTGAATCCTCTTATTTTTCACCAGTGATTTAATAAAGGCAAGCTCAATATAAATATTGAAAGGCTGCTAGTATTGAAAATACTCTTTCCCTAGTAGCTGAAATACGTGAGAGCTTTGTCTTTTCATATTGATTGTTCAAAAAGAAAAAAAAAAAAGTTAAGACTTGTCTATACAAGAAGAGGGTATATTTACTAACTAGTGGGCTCTAAACGTTTTCTTGAACACACTAGACTTTATATTGCACTTGTAGAAAAAATCTTCGTTGAGTTATGTTTCATCCCAGCTACTGGGAACTTCAAACCCCATTTTAATCTCAGTTGAAAAAACTGGTGAATGCCTCCTACCTCCTAGTAGAGATTAAAGAGGAGAAATGTTACAAACTGTATTTCCCTGCACCTATTTCTTTGACACATATAGCTGTGGTAACACAATAAAAGAGCTGCATTTAATTATTTTTCCAGAACTCCTGAGTTTAAAAGAGGTAGAGTATTTATGAGCCCCATTTGTGCTCTCTAATCCACAAGATACCAAAAGATATCAGAACACAAACTGGTGGCTATTGGAAGTGACCCATTGTGCCTCTGAAAATGTTTGTCTTGTTCTACTTCTTTTTCCAAATAAAATACTGAGCATTAATTTAATCATTAAAAGAATAATGAAAATAAGGAGCAATGAAAATGTAATCAAGGTAGACAATTAATAGTCACAGAAGTGTCATTTTTAAAACAGTTTAAAATATCTCCTTTGCTGCTCTGCTGTGTTCATGGAATAAACCTGCTTTAATTATTTCCTGTTCAGGCTTTCCTCTGTTTCCTTGGTTTTAGGAGGAGTTTACCTAGCAAAAAACCAATGCTGCTCATTTCCTCAGTGGATTAACTGGGCAATGATGAAACAGAAGCTTCTGTCTGCTTCATTCTTTACACAACCTGGTGTTAAAGAGTGACCTTTCACCCTCAGAGATTTTAAGGATTAAGGATGCTTTTAAGTCTCGGTCTGGTTACTAATCCACCACTTTCACTTGATGTTAAATAAGCACTTCCTGATTTACCCTTTAAATCCTGTAAACATAATAAAACAGAGTTTAACCTTTACCTTAGGATTTTACCACTATCTTATGCTCTGTCAAATAAACCTTTATAAGAAGCAGCGAAGACAAAACTAATAAGCCATACCCTGATTTTTTTTCTATTTTTTTTTTTTTTTACCTTGGGATATGTAGCAAAACATTACAATATTTTTAATATATTCAGGTCAAACAGTTGTTAGAGTGCATTGGGGTCCTTACACTGTGCAAATAATGGAATTTTTAAAAAGCATTTATAAACTATTTGAGACAATGAAATAGATGTTTCTTCTGCATTCAGTCTTCTGTGAGCAAACTATACTAGAAGGAGTTGAAATGGAAATATATTGAGACAGATTTCATAATCCAAGGCGTTGCAACTTTCAAGAATATCATTTAGCCTCCAGCCATTGCTTTGTAAAGTCAGGCTCCCATCTGGTGTAAACTGCATGTAAACTCCATTTGCAGTCCAGGGACTATCTGGACTTACACCAGCCACGGATTTGACCCCACAGAACTGGGTTTTTGCTGTGTTTTTCTCCTTAGGAAAATGGTATCTTGGCTGATGAAATATTCATTCATGACTGTTTCCAGTGGCTGTATTTAATGGTACAAAATTATCACTACTCTCTGCCAGAATACTTCTGTCTACATCACAGCTGCAAAGGGTGTCTCTTTATCGTTTATTTATATAAATAACTTCTTGCCTATATAAGTAGTTTCAACATAATGCTCCCAGCCTGGGACCAAGGACCTGGTAGGACCAGCTGAGAGTTCCTGTCTGCATGACAGTTCCAAGGGCTGAAATCTGGGGACAATGGTACCCAGAAAAACAGTGTTGGAAATGCCTTCTTTCAATCATTACAACCACCACCCATCAAGTATTTTAAATAAGGTTTGTTTTCAGCAAAAATCCAAAATACCTCATTTCAAAAATTTTGAGTTCTGTCACCTTAGAGAGTTTCTGGTTTTATATCTCATAGTGAGTAGAGAAAAATTATCCTATGATAAGAAGTTAATTCCCTCTTCTGAGGCCCTAAATCAAGGACCTTATTAACAAAGGAATACAGTTATCTGTCTGAATGGGAACCTTGCTTGGCTTTTGATATCTTTTAGGGAATATTTATTTTAATTAAATTGAATATCTGCCTTGTATCTTGCAAATATCTGATTGTCTCTGCATCAGCTATTGCCTAGGAGGAAATATAGACAAAGTAATCATTTATACATGCATGATTTTCTTACTATGATCAACAATCCCTTTGTCTTCTGCCTTAATAATGCAAAATATCCTGTTTCCTCTATGTTTGCTAATGCTGCTGACAGTGCTGTGGAGGATTCAAGTGCAACTGCTCCTTGACAAGTTTGAGGGACCTGGTACCTGCACTGGGTGGGAGCTCTTACCAAAAGAAATTCTGCGATTTTAAAGTCTCTGAATGAAGTTAGGATGTAATGCTGAGGCAGCCAACTTTTCTGGTGTCTGCTGGTGATAAGTGAATGATAGCTAGAGTTCACAAATGGTTTAAATTCATTTAGCAAAGACTATTTGCAACTTCCTTGCAAAATTATTGAGTATACCGGGTAGGGCTGCTTTTGAGAGTTTTATGAATCCCGGAATTGCCTGCTGTCTTAAGAGACATAATATTGTAGAAGAGACCTTCTTCTACAGTCTGGGAGATAAAACTCCTGTTAAAGGCAACAGCAACTGTGGCAGTGTATGCAAACAAGAAACAGGACAAAAGAGAAAATTATAAACAAAGGAAATTTGATTTCTGCTTTTCATTGAAATTTGGGAAAGAAGATGGACAGGAGAAAATGCTTTTGTTTTACAGGTTTTACATCCACCACAGACACTGGCAATGTTTTGTTAATGTGTCTTGTGCCAAAGTGGTCCTGTGAGGCACTGCCAGTGGGAATAAAACTAGTATGAAACATCCGAACATCTTAAAAACAGAACAGCCTTCCCTTTGAAATAGCCTCCCACAGATGCTGAAGGCAAGAATAATTCACAGCAGTGTCAGTAACATTCCTCCCCATGAAGGAGAATCTGATGAAATTGAGCAAGAGCAAACCAGCCCTTGGCACAAACCAGCCCCTGAGATCCGTAGGTGCTGAACTAGTCAAGAATCTGGTCTGGTAAACACAGAGGCAACTGTAAGAGGTCACCAAACTTTCCTCACCACCAACCTTTAATAAGGGATCCTACACGCAGAGATGAAATGGAACCAAGCAAGAGGGGCTGAAATAGGCTCTGAAAGAGGTTCTACTGGAGCCGATGACAGTAAGCTTAGCTCTTAAGAGGCGGCCAAACTGCTCACACCAGGCATGCCAGATGTGGTGTACAGTACAGTACAGTGGTACTGCATTTCACTGTGCACCTGCCTAAGATGAACTGACCCTGCAGTACTAGCAGGGTGTTTGTGGGATCTTTCTCCTGCTTGTCAAGGCAACTCTGCTTAGCCCTCCCTTCTTCCCTGGTTATGGGGATGGCCACTGTCTGTGGGCATGTGGGTGAAAGTAGGATATCTTGCTCTTTGACAGTTGACTGGCTCTTCTAGACAAGCAATGCACGGATCTTTCATTTTGTTTTTAAATCAAAATTCCTTCCCAGGAGATGAGCCTTGGAAATCCTGGCAAAGTGGTATTGATCCACCCAGCATGAAAGGAAGCCACTAAAGCTTTGTCAAAAGTCTGAACTCTTCCTTACTCCCCTAAAATCACCTAATGCCTTTACTTAAAAATGTCTGACAATGTGTAACTTAGCTGTGGTCTGCATTCTACCAGGAAAAGAACATCTTCACATCTAACTGTAATCACTGATGGTAGGTTTAGGAATGAATGCTAATTTGGACTTCAGGTCATATATGAAAAAATCATTTAATTATTTCTGCTCTTCTACAGAGATCTGAGACTTCCTTTCCAAGTCCTTCATGTGATTTCAAAATCACATTCAGAATATCCATAAGCTTTGTGTAACTCAGACTATTACCATATATTCTGGTGTGTCTTCAAGTGAAGGAAACACGTAACAGTTAAAAAGCAGAAAAATATTTAGTGTTGAACTGATGAGGTGGTTTTGTAGTTTTTTTCTTCTTTGTTCTGTCACAACTTTCTTTTCTTGTACTATTTATTCTGTGCTTCTTAATGTCTTGAAAACAGCTTATAAGACACTCACAGAGTAATTTATGACTCTGGTGTGTTTCATTATTATTTCTGCTTGCTCAACTTTCCTGAATGAAAATGGTTTTAAAACAGAGGTTTTTTCAGCATATAGGAGAGCTCACACCTGTATCTGTAATGAGTTATTTGCTCAAGCATTTTATGACAGTTAAAGTTCCCTACCTCTTGGGTTCCTGCTATAATTAATAATATTTAGAACTTTAAATTGTAACTTTTAGTGAAGTATACAAGGAACTGATGGAATTTCTGTTTTCGTGGGGGGAAGCTGGACCACTGGAGGAATGGTAATCAAACTTACAGATTCCTCTATTCAGCTGATGAACTGCTGCTATAGCACCTACAGTTCTTGATTTGTTGTTGAGGTTGCCTGCAGGAGAAGACAATCAAAAAAGATTTTGGGGAATATGATCTGAAGGATTCTCCAAAGGGAACACTGAAAGCAAGACTAAAGAAACCGGAGGAGAATGGGAAAGAAGAGTCAAAGGGCTGTGGCTATCTCCTGAACCTGACCTGGGCTGCTCATGGGGGAGGGACACAGGATGGAGGGATAGAGCTTTGCTTCTGGGCTTGGGGGATACCACAAAGATAACTTGGGGCCAAGTAGGCTGAGTTTCTTTGGGAAAGAGCAGCTCCTACAGCAGTGCAGAGTGCCCAAACTATGATCCTCTCCGTGCTACCAACATCAACCATTTATAAAGGAAGATGAAGCAATCACTGAGAACATACGTTTTTGCATTTTTCTGCAACTCTGCAGTAATGTGGAGCTAAATATATTTCCAGTGTATGTTTGCAAAGTATGTGACTGTGCCAGAAATATGCCAGAAATGAACTTAATCGAAGGAGTTTCGTGGATTTCATGTAGTTACCATTCTTTTGCTATTCCAACAGGTCACTGTATTGTCATTAAAATCGAGAAGAGGACCAATGGTCTTCTCACACCACAATTTCTACAGTTATGCTCAATTTACATCCAAATAAACAACAGAGAAAGCTCAGAGTTTGGAGAAAATCAAGAAATTATTTACTTTCAAATGGAATTGATCTCCTCAGCCAACAATAACAGAAAGAAAGAAGTATATGTGTATATATATATAAAACATTTAAATTTTATAATAGATTGGCCTGACACATGTAGTATTACACTGCATTACTTAGCACGTCTTAAAGAAAACAAAACCTTTTACTGAGCAGTTACCATTCAGACAGGTTATGGCATTTGTAGAGTAATTAGCAACTGTAAAATATGACTAACCAAATCATTATTTTTAACTAAAAACATAGGCGCCTACATTCTTATGTATAAAACATTTTTTATAAGCTGTGCATGACCAGGGAATACTTTATAACAGCGCTTAGGACAGAGAAAATACTAATCAGGATTTTAAATGTCTGCAGTTATAGTCCTGTAAATGTTCTTGAAAATGAAATGAATAGCTTCCAGAGAGGTGCATAACCAGAAAGGTGATGCAATGGTGCCAGGGGGAAGGAATGGGCTGATGGGAGAGCTACTAAGAGGCCTCAGGTGCTGTGCAAGTCATCCAACATGCAGGAGAGAGACTGGCCCATTATTAAGGTCCTCTGTGGTCTGACATTGCTTTGGGTCAAGGACAATGGCTACAGGTGCTGCAAAAAGAAGTGACATTCAGCTTTACATTGATGTAAAATAAGTACCAGTGAAATATGACTAAGCTTTTAAAATAGATTTAAAGGATTATTTCTTCTCCATGAGAGTGCATTACTGATTTTGCTAGCACCTTACCAACTTCCAGACCGCAGCAGTTTCAGCATCTAAGAGGAGACTTTTCCCAGGGATCACTCACTGTGCTTCTTAACGAAGCACTCTGGATTGTTCACCTGGCTTCCCTTTAAATTTACACATCTTAAAAATGACTTCAGCGCCAACCCACTGGAGTTGATCTAAGTTCCCTCAAGTCTCATGGAACTTAGCTCATGTTCATCAAGAGCTTCTCTGAGTTGCAAGTCAGTGAGGTGTGAAATGCTTGTGGTTTGATGATTCACAGAACTCTCACCGTGAGCCTTAATTAATCAATCTTTGCAAGGAATTTGAAATCCTTAGATGAAAGGCTCTGTAGCTGCAAAACACTCTTATTACAATGGCCACCACTTGTCTTCATGGGGACCTCAGTTTTACCATTCTTTTTTGTACCATTGCAATAACTTCCCTTTTATGTTGAAAGGGGAAGAGCTGTGTAAACATGTTCACCAGCAAACATTTCTCATGCTGGTGGTTTAAAAGAAACTATACTTGAAAAGCAACACAACTTTCAGCCCCATTTCCTCAAGCTGTGATCTTGTCAGGCTGCAGACAGTAAACGAGGCTGGGCTGGGTCAGCACTGTCGTGGCAAAACAGGCAATGATGCTAACGATTGAGAAAAATAAAGCATATGAATCCAAATCCCTCCACTGTGGTGCCCTCAAGAGCCCTGGAAACCCAGGAACTGTCCTAAGGTAGTGCTGTGGTGTGAATCAAAGCAAAAAACTCTTCTTGCTGTCAGTGAACTATATCTTAATTCTTTGCACAGTAAAATTACTGATTTAGCATACCACCATAGTATGTGATGCAGCTTCATTGAAGGCAAAGAAATCTACCCCCAAGAGTGTACAGTCTGCATCCTCAGCATGGGTGTGTCAATGGATGTGGCTGAAAAACAGAAGGAAAGAGAGAGGTGTGAAGGATCATGTTGAAATTATGTTGTTCTTGTCTCAGATGTGTTTTCCCACACTTAAGGTACTTTGCTTGGCTTGAATGTTCAAAGCTGGCACTTTGACAGACAGATCCCTTTCTCCTGGTACATGGACCAGAGTGGTTTTTGATCATCTTGTGCATTCCTATTTGAGAATAATTTAATGAAAATAACTTGCACAGGCACTTAGAATTATGCACTGTAATTTGACGCTCCAGGTTTGTTTGATTTTTTGGTATAGAAATTTTTTATTCATACTACAAGATTAGACATCAAGGAAAAGAGATTGAGAGATAATTGACTCATCCACAACTAGATTGTCATGTCTAGTACACAAAGTCTCTGAGGTGAGGAAATTTTTCTTCCTCTGTTTGCAGAACTGTGTAGGACAATTATGGGTGGAATATGCAGTTATTGTATTGTTACAGTTACATAAATAACCATGTTTTCTGCCCAGATAGCCAGTGTTCAAAGACAATAACAGAACAAAGAGTTGTGTTGAGCTGCTGAATTCCCAAACTTGTTGGGATTTGAGGTTGTTTTTGGAGTTGATACCCAAGCCCAGGCTTGTCCTTTACAATCTGTATTTAAAAGCAGTTGGTGAACATCATAAGAAATTGGAGCTGGTCTGGGTTCTGTAGGTGGCAAATGGAGACAACTGATCGTGGTAAAAAGACATGTAAAATCAAACGCTAGATAGGTAAAAGGACAAGAGAAGGATGGTGCTTCCTGCAGTTCTCTATGCACCAACTGAAGTAAGAGTTTAAGGACATGCTATTGCACTCTATGTTAAAAAACAGTATTTTGAAATCCGTTCCAAAACACCATAAAGAGAAGTACCACATAAATGTCATAGTAGATGTGCACCACTGTCTTCAGCAGTACACCTGTGTGAAGGAAGTCTTGTCCATACAACACTCAAACACAGCAATCTTACTTTTCCACTGATTCTATCTTCTGATCTTTCCAACTTGGCTTCTTTCCCATCTAGGTTTAGGTTTATCACTCACTTCTGATCATGTCTGGAAGGTTTTTCTAAAAGTAATTTTTGCGTATCATACATGATCTGAGATCAGCTTAGTTTAGTTGAAGCTATTGTTTGGTATTCAGGATACCTGTGTAACTGGTTGTGCAAAACCTGCTCATCTAATCTGGTAGCGCGTGTCTAAGACCTAAGACGCACTTGGAGATTCCAGTGCTTGGGATAGAGCAGCAGAAGGAGGACCACCCATGTAATTTTCATATTGAGGCAATGAAGAGCTTGGAAAGTCCCAAGCCACAGTTGCTCCAGTTTCAATGTTCTTTATGCATGCTTTAAATGATTAGATCGTGTCCTAGCTCCTTGAGAGCTCACATTTGTGTTCATTCCACTGGCAGAGAAGAAAACGAGGAAAAATCAGTTTATACCTAGGGAACTCCACCATATGGAACTTACTGGCTGTTGTTCCTGTACCTGTAAGGTTCTTTCGCTGCCTTGAAAAAATTCAGTGCCTTGGAAAAAAGAAAAAATTATGTTTTTTCTATGAGGCAGCATCCAGGATCAAGGTAGTTTGGGGAGGAACAAGCCTGAGCATGTAGCTGAAGCAGCCTTGCCCCTGTTGGGCTGCAGAATTCAACACCCCCAGCCATACCTAGGCTTTCCTACATGAGCTTTTTCTGAAGAAAGTAGTAGAACTATATTTGAAAAAAATATGCATTTCTCACATTGACAGAGCTGCCTGGATTTTCATGCTAATGTAAGATAAAATCATGGTAATGCAAGTATAATTTTGAAATTAAGGATAGATTTGAAATGGCCAGTGTACAAATTCATTTGGCACAATGAAAATTTACTGTTTCCTTTAAAAACACTTGATTCTGATCACTAAAGCAACTTGCACAGATCTGAGACTTTTTCCGTGTCATATCCACACAAATAATTCAGTTTCTGTGTTTCTTGTTCATTTAACCTCCACTCTGATTTGTCTGCATTTTTATTGATCATTTGGACTGGTAATATTTATTTCAGCACTTAATACTTGCTTTCTAAGCAGTAGAACTTACTAAGTCTTCCTAGATGTGACAGAAGAAACATCATATTTGTATCACTCATAACTTTTGCTTCCATCTAATACCTTTGTGAATTATTACCTTAGTTTCTCAAAGTTTATTAAAAATTAAAATTTATTAATTTAATGAAACAACATTGTCCCAAAGTCAAGTAGCTCAAATATTCATTTTTTATTAAACATTAGTTTCATTCACACTTCAAATTACATTTTGTTCAAAGGTCTCATGAAAAGAAATTTCTTTTTTTTTCCCCTGTCCTTCTAAAATAAATGTTGAGAGGATTCAGCATTCAAAGAGCTCATAGAATTTGAGATAAAAATAATCCAAGAGGATTTCCATGGTGATAGGAATATGGTCCAGGGTACACTTTAAGGAAATGGCATAAAAGCAAATGTTAGAAAAGTTACATTAATAAGTAATCATTTTCTCTGACAATAAAATCAAGTGGAATAGGCTAGACATGAGTGGAATGTGTAAGTCATTGCTTTAAAAATGGGCTGGGGCAAGCAGCATTTTGTCGGGTGTGCACAGAATCCACACTTCAATTTTGAGTCACCCTCTTAAAAATCAAGTTAATTATTGTTTGGAAAGGGAGCAGCATGTATTGCTCTGTTCGAAATGGAGGCTCTACACCAAGACATTGAACAGATGAAAATGCTTAAATGGTGCAAAGTAAGAGCCTGCAAGACCACAAAGCTTCTGTGGGTTTTGTTTACTGATATTCAGTTCTTTTTAGCTGTATGAATTAAGTGACACACAAATATTTTTATGACTGCATTTATTCTCCATAACAATATGAATGAGCCACTGAATAAGAACCAAGTCCCTTGTGACTGCAGAAGAAGGGTGATTAAATTATAATCACATTGGATTAATTAATCTATAATATTTGTACTTTATATGAAAGAGGAAAATCAGCCTTCAACATAAAGGTTATGTACTCATGAGGTCTGTGTCTTAATAAAGAAAAGGCTTTGGGAAAAAGCTTGACAAGCCCCCCAGATATGATATGTTGTAAATGTAGACAGAAGGTTATTACTGATATAAAATACATTCAATGTAATTATCAGCCACAACAAATAATCAGAGAGATGATAATGAATAATTAACATTTTTATTTTTCTGTAGTAATGTGTCTAATAGATAAGTGCACAACATAGAATTAATTTATTATGCTATAGCATTTTAGTAATGAAAACTGTATCATCAAAATATCTCTTCAGTGGTAGTGGAAGATATCAGCTTAAATAACTGATAAGGCTTATTCCTTTGTTTTCTCCTCCCAATTGTACTGAAGATGCCCTGAAAGCAAGGAACTAGCAAAAGGAACTATAATAGTCTTGAAAGAAAACCATAATAAAAATATAAAACTTATGACCTGATCTTCTAGTCCCAGTAAATTAAAAAAATGTAGGTTATTTACAAAGAGGACTCTTAATTTATTGCATTAAATTCATACACATTGTATTTTAATTTCATTTCTGCTAAATTTGTTACTAATAAATTGTGGCTTTAATCCTTTCCAAATAAAATACCTGTTACAATTTACAAGGAATCAGTGTGTCAAAAAAATCTCTGATCTGAATGCGAGAGAAAATTTATGCCTGAAAGATAATGTACATGTAGATTTTAATTGCTTAAATACAACACTTTATGTATTGGAAGGATATTCTTAGAGTTTTTAACTGCTCATAAACCTCATTTTATGATGAGTGTCTTTATATATATTACTTTTAAATAACAATAAATAATGTTTATTTTGAAGTTGATTTATTTTTTTACTTATGGGAGAAAAAAGATTAATTTTATCATATTGTGTAGAAGACAGTCATTTGCACGAGTGTCATTTCTGAAACCCTGGAACTCTGAGCAGGCATGCCCTGTGCTTTTGAAGCCCAAAGTGTGACTTTTATTAATTTTTTTTTAAATTTTCTAATAAAGCCTGAACTTTAATCAGACACCTAAAAGCCCTTGGACGTCAGCTTAGCTCGGTTTCGTAGTCCACAGTTTAGACTTATCTTTAGCTAATACTGGTCTGTTTCACTGAGTGTTGCTCGTGCTGATTATGCTGTATTAAGTAAAACTTTGTATTTCAAAACATATTATTTTCTTCTGCAGTTCTTGGAGACCACAGGTAGAGAGAGGCAGAATGAGCCCTTAGACTGTGAAGTATAAATCCTAAGTGAAACTTCAGGGGTTAAACGTGAGTGTTTGGGTTTCTACTGTTTAATCAACAAGAAGTTACAAAACAGCAGAAGCTGTTTTACTTTCTGGGACAGGCAACAGTGCTTGAGGTCATGGCTGAAGTGAAACAGAGGCAAAAAAATTGAGCAGCACTGTCTTGTCCTCCAGCAGCCAGATAAGATCCTGCATAGGGACAGCAGCTCTTGCGGTGCGCTGTTAAGCCAAATCTGAAATGTCCATTAACACCATCATATGGCTTGTTTTCATGTGATGCCTCTCTAATCTGGTACAATGCAGGCCCAAGGATGTCTGTGAGGAAGAAGGGAGGCTGTATGAAGAAAGAAAGTAATGGAGAAGCATATTTCAGGCAAAAAAAGAGCAAGACGGGCAGAGTATCTGATGACTGAAAAGCCTTATTTTAATATGGTTTGTAGGCTTGGAGAAGATGCAACAGTCTGGTTAATCCTGCCTGCTGCAAATTACACTAATTATCCTCACCAAGGCCAAAGTTGCACTTTTTCAGGATACTATAGAGGCAAAAAATACATTGCAAATGCTCTGCTGCAGAGTCAGGTCCAACACACAGACCTGGTTCTGGGATCATAGAGGGCACGCTGGCTTAGACCTGTCTGAAGACCAACACCTTAGTGGTCATGTTCTTGATTAACAAACCCAATGCAGATGAGTGCAGAAAGCTTTTCTTTCTATATATTTGAGCAAGAATTTCCAAGACAGGTGAGTTCCAGCTGCAATGCTGGCTACCTTTGGTGTGACATCAAATCATCCTAGGGATTCATCACCCAAGGATTTGCTTTCATCCACACCACTGGCTAAACTGCCAGTGGTAATGCCCACTTTGAGGAAAGTGGCTGAGTCGCTCATGTTGCAAAAATACTTCCCTTAACTGGAAAAATTTAAGGATACCTATTTTGGGGGATCATAAGCTGTTTGGGGAGCCTGCTCATTTGGTATTCAGAAGCTTCACTGTCTTCAGTCCATATCACTCCTCAGGGCTTTTTTGTTTCTTTATGAACAGCTCCATCAGTTTCTCTTTCTGAGCAATATTTTAGCTTTTTTCTTTTTTCTTTTTTTTTTTCCTTGTTCTCCGAGGTCTGCTTATTAAATTACTATGCAACTGTGATAGTAAATCTCATCTTTTGTCTGTAGTGCACAGAAGAGGCAGATAAGACAAAGGGAGGGACAAACCATTTGTCTATCAGTAGACTATGAGAAAAAAAGAGAAAGTGAAGAGAGGAAGATGATACTTTTGATGAATATTTGTAGCTGAACACGGCAGTGCACTAAATGGCTTTTCTATTTTCAGTATTGGAGCATACTTGTATTTCTAAAAGCAAAAGACTTTTACAAGGCTCTAAATCAAATATGAAGTTTAAAAAAAAACTTAAAAAGATTTATAAGTGCCTCTGGCAACTTATTATTCCCTGCTAGCCAAATTAATCTCCTGTTTACTTTATTGAAGAAGGTATATTCTTCAGTTAAGAAAATTTTTGGTCATCTTACTAGGCTATATGGTCAGCAATAGCCCAAGGTAACTTGCGGGAAGTGACTTATGGGTCTATGTGGGAGAGAAAGTTATAAAGCACTGTACCATGGGCACAAAGAGGGTGAAAGTGGACACCAGAGACTTAAAAAAAAAAGACTTTAACATGGGAAGTTAAATCAATAAACTTCCAAGCTTCCTGTTAATAGCCCTTCAGCAGTGACTGGTTTTTCCTGATATAATGTGGTGGTGATTTGCTAATTGATTTGGTCATCAAAGAGGCTAATGACCCAGTCTACATTGGAAAGCAAAGCCATTCATAATTCAGAAGACCATGTTATGTAGTAGTGGAATGTATCAGGTCCATGTGGGCCGTTTCCACCAGGCTGAGTAAGTCCCTGTTCCCATCTCCGTGGGTACAAAGATAACCTGGACTGAGGTGTCCTTACTGGGGTGTACAGAGCATTGGTACTACTGGCAGTGCTCATAGCACGTGCAAGTCACCTCTGTGACCCTCCTGGGGGCACAAAGTGAAATTTAAGTTTTGTTTTTACTGGCAATGTCAGTTTTTACTTTCATTTTATTTATGTTCGAGTAGAGCAAGGATTTCAAAATAAGAGCTGACATTTAGGTCTTGTTAAAAAGCAGTTGTTTCAGATAGTTTGTTGCTGAGGAATGACTCAATTCCCTGCTTAAAAAAGGTCTTTTTTAGAAAAAGTATGCAGAATTATGTTTTGAAAAATCTTGACCATCTTTCTATCTTCTCTCAAAGACAAATTTTTTAAAACTAAACCGGTCCTGTCATCAGGTTAATGGCATAGTGTCCCATACCCCCTCTAAATCTAGTTATTATTGATCAGTTAATGCAATATTTAATTATACTTGCAGGGGAGAGGGACTTCTTCAGTGTGTGATTCATTATCCCTTATGAATGGAAACTTCTCAATCTTCGTAGGTAACCAATAAGCAAATGTTATTGATTGATCTCCGACATCAAATAAGGATAATAAATATCACAATTTGGGGCTTGAATGTCACATTCAAGAGAAGCTTCATAACCATCCATTAATGAGTTTCTAATCTTTGACCTCCTTGCTAATGCCAGCTGTGGTCTCTTCTTAATCATTACAACTTCACAAAATGACTCTGCCTTGGATTATCTACATTAATACAGGCTGACTGTAAAAATCTTAACAGTGTGGAATGAACTGTACTAAAGCCACTTATTTAAAGAAGACAAATTTCTTTAAAGGAAAAATTTAGTGGAAATTAAAGAAACAGCAAGAAAAAAGAGTGGCAAAATGGCAAACAGGTATAAGAAAAGTTTCTGTAAGATTGCAAGAGAGAATTTTTTCTATTACTGAACAAACTTCTTGATGGCTCACTCCAAATAAAAGAGTTTGACCTTCTCATTAAAAGTTCATGGGTTGAGATAAAGAGAGGGAGAGATCACTCAGCAATTGCCTTCACTGGCTAAGCAGTGAAATCAATTTAATTTATCACCAATCAAATAGTGTAGGATAATAAGAAAGAAAACCAAATCTTAAAAACACCTTTCTTCCCCAGCCCCTCCTTCATCCTGAGCTTAGCTTTACTCACAAATTTTTCACCCTCCTCCTCACAGCAGCACAGGGGGACAGGGAATGGGGGCCATGGTCAGTTTACCACATGTTGCCTCTGCTGCTTCTTCCTCCTCCAGGTGAGGACTCATCACACTCTCCCCCTGCTCCAGCATGGGGGACCTCCCACAGGAGACAGTCCTCCTTCCCCTCCTTCTTCATTGGGGTCTGCAGGGCTCACATATTCTCACTCATCTCTCCAGCTGCAGTTGCTGTTGTGCAGGGTTTTCTTTACCCTTCTTGGCCTTGGACAGCAGTGGGTCTATGTTGGAGCTGGCTGGCATTGGCTCCATCAGCCACAGAGAAATTTCTCGCAGCTTTTCACAGAAACCAACCCTGTAGTTGTCCCTGTTACCAAAACCTTACTGTGTAAACTCAATACACTGATGGAGGTAGATGCCAAAAACCAGATTTTCAGAAGCTAATCTGTTTGCACTAACATCTTTAAAAATGTCTGGTGCTTTTCAGGAGTCTAGCACTTACCCAGCTACAGCAGGAATATAAAATTAAGGTGTTTAGCTTAAATCAAGACAAAATATAAAAGGAGTCAACCAATGATCTGTGAGTCCACATCTCTGCAGAATAAGATTTTAGGGCACATATTTGGAAGTCAAATGTTCACAGTCAAGATGCAGTCATTCTGACTTCTAGATTATTTCAATCTGTTCAATTTGCTCTACAGTAAATAGGATGTATTGCAGCTATTAGGTCAAGGAATTCCAGGTTCAAAAAAAAACCAGATGACCTCTCCCAAATAAAACTTGCCATGAGTTTTCTAAATAACAGAATTCTTACAATTCCCTCCAGCCCAAAGCAGTCCAAAACCCTTTCCAAAACATCTTTCGTCAAACTGTCTTCTGCATGTTTTCATTGTGAGAATGAATAGATTTGTCTTCAGCATGCTTCCTTGAATGAATGATGGACTTTCTAGCCCAAGCATTGAATCTAGTTATCTTTGGTGAACTCAATGTGTTGTGCTTTCATTAAAAGTCTCCAGCAAATAGTTCCTGTAGATTTACACACTCATCCTTTTATTGCTGGAAATCTAAGTTTTAAAACTGTCCTGGGACTCTACTGAAGTGTTTATGGAATTAGATTCTTGTCAGGTTTCTGGTCTGTGTCATAAAACCCACCCCTCTATCTGGCACAAACAGCAGGGGATGCCCAAGGGATGCCCAGCAGTGGCAGAGCAGGAGGAATACAGCAAGGCAGGGCTATCAGAGCTATTGCATGGACTCCAGGCATCACTTCTATGCCTTGGACCAATCCATGCTACTTTCTCTACCTTCACTGAAAAGTACAAAAAATTTAACTGTCCCTTTTGTACTTCCTTAATTACATCTTGCTTTTATATCTGTACTGTTCCAATCTGGATTTCACCCTGTGCCAGTCATTATGACATCTGAGCTCTCATTCCCTAGCCATATATCCAAACAATCCCAAGGCTAAACTGACTTGCAGCAGTGTCATAATATTTCTTACCCTTCTCTCAGTATTAGCTTCAGCACATAAAAGGGAACCACTAATAGAGTCTTTCCACATTAAAAGAGTAAGTAGAATGTGAAAAGTTATTAGAGGGGGAAGAGAGAACAAAAGAAAAAACATCTTCATACTCTTGTGTAGATCAGTGCTCCCATGTCTCAAATGCTGAATGCTGTATTTGAGAGACCATAAAGAAGAAACTGAAAAGGTCAGTAAAGGAAGATGAGGAACTGAGAAAGTAAAGAATATGTTACATAGACCAGGGAACTTCTGCCTGGGATGTTGGAGAGGATACAAAATGAGCATAGGCAATTTTACAGGCTGTATCTGCACTTTCCAATTCATTTCAGAGTGGAGTTATTTTTAAGTGTCTCCATTTACCGCCTGCTAAGTAAGTTGTCGAAGCAGTTTTGGTACAAGTACTTATGACTTAATAGTAAAATTTGTTTACAAGCCAATATGTAAACATCAAAAATCACCACAGCACATTTCCCTCCTATGCACCTAATAGAAAAATCACCCCAAGTGTTTACTATAAGGAAATCAGATATTTATAAGAATTGAGTAGAGGTGACAGTTTCACTTCCAATCATTAGAAATGCCAATTCCACTTCTCCTCACCAAGTTATTTCCTTTAGAGACAAGAACAGCTCACAAAAGTGACTCTGCTGCTCTAGAACATCTCCTGTGTTGACTCCAAAACTCTGAGTGGGAGGGGAAGCCCTATGACAGCGATTGCACTGATCTCTTCTGTGTTAGTGACTATAAGGTACAAGATTATGTGGGTGTGCAGTCACGGTGACAAACACAGAGAAAAGCCAAATCTATGTGCTGTTCTACCCTCTCTGCTAGGAGAGCACACCAAGATCAGAAATACAGCAGAGAGCCTGGGCTGACTGTATCTGCAGACAAGGCAGGACCAGAGCAATGCAGGGGGAGGAACAGAAGACAATAATGTAGGGCAGGAGAAGGTGATGGGAGTGACATGCCTAAAATCAGCATTTGGTCCCACTTCAGTGTGGACCAGACTGTATATTGGAACATATAAAACTGATGATTTTGTACCACAAAGTGTTGAAGCCTAAAGCCTGGTCTGTGAGGCACTGAACAAAGCCTTACATAAATGTAGACTACACAGTGCATTGTTATAAATCATTTTTCTATGAAGTTACATAAAGTAAACATTTCATTCATTCTCATATCATTTGCCATAAAGCACTGGCAAAGCACTGGCATTAAAAACTTGTGCTTTTCAGTGGTGAGATGATTCCGTTATTTAACTGTACCTGGGTACCTGAAGGACCAGGGACTCATCACTTGGGTGCTATACAAACATTCATTTATTTATTTTACTGTTAAATATTAGTCACATTCACTCATCGGACCAATGATTTAAAGTACTAAAAATATGTTCATTTGTATCATGTGCTTTCTGACCTTTTCAAAATCTTAACAAATACTCCTACATATTAATATCGTCACAGTGTCTAAAGACCTTTTTGCCTTGAGGCTGCATGAGTGTGAAAGTAAAAAGCAGACACTGTCCAAAAATCTATGATACAGCTATGCAAGGAGAGACAACAAATGGATACACTCAAAGTAGGAAGAAGCAATTCTTGTATGAATGATCAAGCAGTCGATGTCAATTATTTTTTTCTTTTTTTTCCTAGCAAAAATCTTAAGAGGACAATGAGATAACTGTGCACACGAAAGTATGGTGAGCACTTTCTAATTGTGCAAAAGCAAAAGAACAAAAAAGCCTTGATGAAAGGTTTATAAAGGGATTGAGATGTGGGCTCATGTTTCAACACAGAGGAAGCGACAGCAGATGCACTGACAGGAGTCTGTGAAGGACTTGGAAAGTGAAGAAGTGCAGTTCATATGTTATTCGAGAGGGAAAAGGCTCAGTCAAAGCAACAGGCTAGAAAAACATTCTTTTTGGTAGCATTCTGACTGGATATAAGTGGAATAAGTTTGCACCTTTTCGGGCCTAAGAAAATAATATTAATTGAGAGGTAAGAATATGAGAACTCAAGTCACTTGGAGGAATTCCATATTTCAGAGATGATAGAACAGCCAGATTTGGGAAAATCAGGCATCCAGAGATCTGGGGATTGACATGAGTCAAAGTTAACACCAGGTTTGAATCAGATAGGGTGGTGATATTGCTCATAACAAAGACAGAGAGAAAGCTTGGAAGGAAAGGTTGAGAGTTATGTGCCTGCTTAGTTTTAGGTGACAGCTAAATACCAGAGGATGTTAAAGAGACAGACCCAGACCTTAGTTTGCACAGAGACAGGTCTAGAGAGATGTAGATCAGTGAATTATTAGCATAGAGATGGCAGTTGATGGTAATTGAAAAAGTCATCTTTGAACAGACTGTGCTGGGATGGACAGGATTGGTGTCATTAATAGCAGAAGAAGCAAAGATAAGAGTGTTTCAGCAAGGGTGAAACATTCAGAGGGCTGGGCTTGTAAAAGCTTTAATTAAAGTCATGATGCAAAATCCATTCATTTAAATTCACGCTGGCTTTAATGAGTTTTGGATCGGGTCCAGAGAAGAAAAAACCTGAATTTCACAACAGGGAGCAAATGGCAGAATTCAAAGCAGGTCGAGAGTGGGTAAGAGAGACATTGAAGCTCCACTTATACCTAACATTATCCTTCTGGGATTCATTGTACCCAGGAGACACAGGCATTTCTTATGATTTTGGTATGTTAAATGATGTCCAGGCAGCACTAACTCTTGTGTATTTAAGAACTCACACTAAAAAAAGGGGGGAGATTAGACCAGAGACTGTGGCTGGTCATCTTTTCAGAATATATTTCTGTGTTGTTGATGGAGGACAATCATGACACTGGGATAAACAGGGCCAGAGTATTGCCCTTCTTTTCATACTGAACAATATATAGTAAATAAAGCCAGGCAGTGCTTTAAACTATTGTCTGCTAAAATAAACTCAAACAGGTTGAGGTAAAAGACATGACTCCACTGAAATCAATGGGAATTTTGTCACTAAATGTTTCAAGGACATCACTGTGGGGCTTCAATAAAGTCTTTTATATAAATCACGGGATTTTCTTTCTCTACAGCATGTGAGCAGAAGACAACTTGTCTATTTGTGGATGCTTAAAAGAAATATGTCAAATAAAGAAAACATATGATGTCACTGTGTGCAGCTTAAGGTGCTTAATCTAGGTATGAAGGCTTCATCTGATCTAAAGCCCTTTAAGCTGAGAGTGTTTACATGGGGTTTTGACATGCTTTAATTTATGTTTTATTGACTTCTCACCATTAATGGATTTGCTTTATCTTTCCCAAGTACTCAACCAGACAAGCCATTGGTTATAAATGGCAGAATGGGATAGTTAGGAGCATGGAAATAGGCAAGCAGGTACCATGTTGATCCAAATAATATGAATCCCTTGAATGCACAGACACTACTAGATTTATTTAAATATCTTTTATATTTGCAGGTTTTTTCAGTGCTATAGAGAATTATCTCTGTGACCTAAAATAACCCAGCCATAAGTGGGGTTAGCTTTATTTTGTAAATGTCACCCTTGTTGAATCTGTACAGTTTAATTCAATTTTATTTCTATCAGTGAGGTAGCATGTCAAGCTGTGATAATATTTTTCCCTCCCACTCCTTGTTAGTTCCCTGAAAGGACATATTTACAACACAGTGAAGAGCAGGATCCTTTCACAGCTTCCACAGCTTCTTCCTATACAGCAACTGAATTAATCATGAGGAGAGATGACCCTAAATATTAGAGCAAGTGTTAAGAAACATGACTTTTTTCCCAAGTCACAGGACAAATTTTCCGTTTGGGATTTTGGTTAAATAGAAAGGGTCAAGATTCTCATGCTCTTGCACCTACTTGGCTAGCCTGACTTCATATTCGGGTGTGTTAATCAGTGCACTGGTTGTTCCAAGAGAGCTGGTGGAATAAAATCTAGGACAGTGGCCAGCATGCCAAATCTGCAACCTGAATGCAGACACCCAACATACATTCTAAAATCAATTCAGCTTACAAGAGTTTCACTTAAAAAAAAAAAAAAGGAAACAAAAAGAAAAAAATAATTCATTTAGTTACTTTAATTTTGCAGCTTCCATTGTTTTGGAGGAAAATTTTGCAGCTTCCATTGTTTTGGAGGAAAATTTTGCAGTGGAGAGCTGACCACATGTTCTGATACAGGCTCAGATGTTTTCCAAGTTGGACTCACACGTTACGTGACAAGCAGTGGAGCCACAAGCATTGCTGGATAATCCCACTTGGCACTTGTGGGAAGATGGGAATAGAGAGGAACCTCTGCAGATCTTGCACCAAGCTGGTACCCAGCCAGACTCTGCCTGCAGTGGAGTTTCCCTCATCAATGTGCTTCCAGACCTCCAACACCACCAAAGCCTCCACCTACCCTGAGCACATGGTATGTGCCACATGATCCACAGTTACCTGTGGGATTTGATACACACAGTCCAGAGTAAGGAAGCTGATTGAAAAGAAAACACATGAAAAAGACTTTTTCTCTGCATGACCTGTGTTCTTTGAGGTAGGAATGTGAGAAGTTTTTTTTATTTTGGATTTAAGCTGTTCTGGCAGGTCAAATCCAGAGTGTGAGTGGTAATTTTATCACCACTAACTGTGCTGTGATTAGGTGGGAAGAAATCATTATAAAACAAGAAACTTTAGCAGTTCACCTTAAAAGACAAAAATACACATTATAAAGCTTAGATATATATTCTAACGCTCTCTGTGGAACATCCAGAGCATTTTGTAATACTTTGCTATTCAACAGGGGAAGATTTTTGTGACTCATTACTGACTGCTACCATGTTTAGGAGTTAGGATGGCTTGAAACTCAGTGCCAAAACGCTTGCGTGATTTTTTTTCTGGCAATATTTCATAACTTCTGGGTTTTGGTTCATGAGATGAGATAAATGACAAAACCTATAACTATATACAATGCCCATTCTTGTTTATAGGTCTAAAAGACTTGGCTGAAAATAAAAGATAAAATGCTGCATGAATAAGAATATTTGAAAAATTAGTATTTAATAACTTGTGTGCATGAACTTTGCCTTCCTTTGTGTAAGTGGTTAAAGAATAGAAACAAGAAAGTGCAAGGATAATTTGTAAGAGCAAGAACTGATATCCTTGAAAAAGCTAATATCAAGAAATAATTCACCAGTTATACTCATCCTAGTAGAAAGTTGTTTGATATAAAAGATCCTTCATCATCTGTAAACTGGAATTAGAAAAGAAATATTAAGAAGAAGTAATGATCCCATAATGTGTTCTGGTCACACAGTTATATTCATACAACATGTGCTTTAGTTAGCCAGGGGTGATACTTATTGGTCCTGTAATGCTATAACATAATCTGAAGCATAATTTTATGTAAAAACTCATGGATTGAGGCATAGCATTAAAGTGTTAGGATAATTTGTGTGAATAGGATTCTTTCCAGTATTTTTTCTTTGCTTTAATTTTCTTGTCTGAGGAAGAAATGAACTGAGAGGTCTAGGCTTATTTAGATTAAATGAATTGTAATTCTTGTGAATGAAAGTCCTTCCCTTCCTCTTTGGTAGTACCCGTACGACAGAAGAGATTCCAGGTCACATCCATTCAAAAACAGAAAAAGAAGGAAGCAAAGAAGAAAAATTAAAGAATTAAAGACATAAGATGACAATGTGGCATCTTCAGGAGATCTGGCAGGAGTTAAGTGAGGCAGAACATGCACTTTGCCTTTTACTCTCCTGATGATCTGGATCCCAGCACTCTGCAGTGAAGCAATGTTGAACAGTTTGGTCAAAAACTAAGGCACAAAACATCACCTACATCTTTCTAATCCCACATGCCATCTGTTAGCCAAAACAGAAGCCTCTAGATGGTGTATATGTCTCTTCCCACCCAGTGATGGACTCATTCAATGACTTTACAAGCTGCTACTACATTCAAAAGACAGAGGTGCATCTTTATTTTGACTTCTTTCTTACAGATAGTAAAATTGTTCATAAGTAGTGGCACCTTTTTCCCACACCATCCTGAAAGCAGTTGAGTAGGGCAGTATGAGAAAGGAGATGAGGCCAGACTCCCACTTCTTTTTAAAAAAATGGTGGGTTTTAATGACTGCGTCCACACGTCTTGTGCAATGCCATCGGTCTGGGTTCTACTAGAAGGAAACACCCGCAGGGATAGCTGGTTTGGGTGCAGTGCCAAACAGCACTTGTCCTTAGCGGTGCCAGTTCTCCTCTGAAAGGATGAATAAAGCACACAAGCCCTGACTCATACCATCCAGATGTCAATAAAACAGTAATAATTGTCTCCTTTTTAGATGTGTCTGGATAATACCTTCACAGTTACAGTTAAATGTCAGCTTTTTTAAGGATCTACTGAGTATTAACAAATTTATTAACATATTATCATGCTCAGTATTAACTGAGTATTTCTTATTCAAAGACTATATAAAAATTTTGGTGTTTCAGAAACACTCAAGTTTGATGGCAAGAACTATATAACAAGAATGGAATGCCTTTCATAAAAAAAATAGCAACATTTTCCCATTTTACTTTAAAAGGTTGGGCTTTGAGATATTATTATTAACTACTATATAATATTAATTTTTGGAAATAAATTCATCTTAAATATTAGATATGTGTTTAATCTTTAGGAAATCAGTTTTGTGATATTGAACTTGTTATATCTTTATATAAATATATATACCTAAAATAAACAGAGAGGCAAACAGAGAGAGAGATATATGTAATTGTATATGTACTTGTCTGTACAATATTAATAGCATAAAACTATTTCCCTTTTCCTCTGTTTTATAAAGCATATAGAGTTCTTGCAAACTAAAGCAATATGCTAAAAAATAAAATGTTACTTTTATTTTTAAGGAGGCCTTCCTAAACTAATTCATAAACCTTGACAGTTAATGAAAATAAGACATGGGGACATATACTTAGTCACTAAAAAAATTCTGTGTTTGTTTCCCCTTTGCAAAGCAAACTGAAGTTTCTGAGTTCTGCTGATTTGACTTTCACTTTCTGTTCCTCCCATTTTCCTCCCCCATCCTGCCTTTCATTTGCCAGAAAGCCCTGTCTAGCTTATTTACATGTGAAAAAACTTGGAGCATCATGTGGTGAGGTTCCAGGGCAACACTGAATCCCATTCAATTCTCATTTCCTCCCTGACAGTCACCATTGAATCAATCATGTTTTCCTTGCCCTCTTCATGACCACCTAGGAGATCCCAAATCACTTTTCATCTGCTGTGTCAATCACACTCAGACCATGTCCACTTTTCATTACTAACACACTGTCATGTGACCAGCTAATCTGTCACTTTCTGACAGCGGTTAGTGTGCCAATTGATTTAATTAGCAATCAATTAGCTTGTTACTATTGGAAGTAATTACCTTTTATAGAGAAAAGAGTGCAGCTGGCCATAGCAATAAAACTGCACTAATAAAACTGCATTTACCTCCCCTTCTCTACATTCAAAGTCACTAGCACTCAAGGGTTAGCAGAATTATTGGTGACATACACATGCTTGAAGAGTCCCAGGGGAATTCTTTGCTCTCCTGATTATGCTGGCAGACTCTTTCATTAGTATAGTATTTATATCTTAGGAAATAGGTCTGATTAAGGTTAATGTTAACATTTATATTGTTTACTTCAACAAAGGCTTCAGTATCAAATGTTTGCTAATGAAAGCATTTTAAAGATGGCTATATGTTAATGCTTCTGCATTTGCAGTGGAAAACTTTTATTTAAAAAAAAAAAACACTGTGCACCTTTAAAAAGCATGTGTGTCATACTTAACTGTGCTAGTAATATTACTATTTTTGTCCACTCTGGAAAACATATGCAGAAATTTAACTTGTTGGGGAATTAAGTGCTCTCATAAACCTTAGAGATTTTGCAGTAAAAACAAGAGAAGTACTTTCTAGCTGGTTTCTGTTTTAAAAAAAATCGACGTAAAGTTATTTTCTGTTTCATACATAAACTATCCAACACGCATTTATTTTTTTAATCTATGATTGTGCCATTTCAAACACTAGGACTGAAGTACATATCACACACTTGTGCCATTAAATTCAACCTGCAAAATACTCCCAAGGCAGACAATGACTCGCTACATTAGCTCTGTGGTGAACAGAAGAGTCAGTAATGAAATGAGTAAGTAAGACTTGTACTCCATTCATCATCCTGTTTGCTTCAATATAAGTGTTCTTTTATCAGCAGTATTGGTACTGATGTCATCACACTAGACATAAATCACAGCACAAGTGACAGTGTCCTATTAAGGGTCATGGTCTAAAATCATTATTTACAAATTAAAGATCACAGGTAGCCATTTTGCCAGTGTACCCTCATTTGTGATATAGTTTGAACCTTTTTAGCTGGCTACAGGATAAATAGTAATTTATAGTTCTGAATAGCTATGTATATTAACTCCACAAAAAAACTACTTAAAAAAAAATGCCAAGAAGCCCAGCAAAGAAAAGGACATTAAATCTTGGGCTGATCCTTGCCATCAATTCCCATTCGATAGGAACTATTTGTGAGGATTACAGAGAAGACACCATCACACACCCATCTGTAATAAGCACTCCTTAATAATGTCTGCAATAGATAGGACAAATTCATCACAGGTGTAATTAGGAAGAGCTTCTGCTACAGTTGATGAAAGGTAATAGGGAGTAACAACAGGAGCAACCCCGGGCTGTTCCTTTCAGTGACTTTATTCCTCACATAGGTGAGGGAGGGGGAAACAGCCCCTCTGTACTCAACTCATTTAAAAGCATCTTTCCTCTCACGTGTTGGTGCTTTGCAGGGAAAGTAACACTTCTTTTTTATAACGTCCTGTGTAGCCCCTTATAGAAATGCTGACTAGAAGGGTGTTGATCCAAGAGAAGTATTTTACTGTCCTTTTTCAGGAAAGGGAAGTGAGAACTCCATATTCCCAAAATCCCATATTCCCAAAAGCCAAAAATCTTGCTTCAGCCCTTGGAGAAGATGATGGTTGTCAGTCCTTCTGGCTGAAGAAACTATTTATGACACATGCTGTGGTCATTAGTTACACTTGTGTCTATGGTGTGTTGGTTTCCTGCACTGCTCTTGTGCCATTGTTGCTTTGTGATACAGACATCTCCCCCCACAGCATTTTATGGAGACCACTGGAATAGTCAGTGGATGAGCCAAATTCCCCAAACATTTGATTGTATCTGCACTGGTGGCAAAAGGCACTGGGAGATTGCATTCAATTAGACATTCACCTCACTGCTGTTGGCACAGTTACAGGGGAACTGATTCCGTGTCTTCTTACTGCAACACCTGAAGTTCTGATTGCCATATTGCAAAGCCATGATAACCCTGAATGGATTCTAGTGACCGAGTCTGGAACTCCTCACAAGGTTGCAAAGAGTAAAGTAAAACTCAGGCTCATTCCAGAAGCTTCAACAGTGATAAATCCTATGTTGCTTCTCTCATTTCATCTGTATGCTGAGGGTGAAAAAATGGAAAATATTCTTTAGCATCAAAGGACCTAAAACCACAGTATTTGTAAATTTTCAAGAATGGCTTTGAGAGCCCC
This sequence comes from Manacus candei, assembly GCF_025592945.1. Classification (NCBI taxonomy): domain Eukaryota; kingdom Metazoa; phylum Chordata; class Aves; order Passeriformes; family Pipridae; genus Manacus; species Manacus candei. Next base: position 384,464 of record NW_026138071.1, read on the forward strand.
TTCCTGTGCCATTTCTTTCAGAAGAGATCTGTTAGCATGGGATACGATTCTACCCCCTCTGATACATTGAAATATCATGGACAACACTTTTTCTTGGTTTAAGTAAGGTCAAACAAATATTTTAGCTGGATTTGCAGCCATTTCTGCTGGGCATGTATCCTGCCTCTCTCCTTGCAGTTGTTTAGGATGGAGGCTTGAGAAGAGGGAGCAGAGGCTGGCTGGGCTCGTGCTGCCTGTCTGGGATGCAGCGCCCGCCCCGCTGGGTGCAGCAGGAGAGGGAGACGAGGGTTAATGACAGGGTCTGTGTTATTTGCTCCATTAGGCCAGTCTTGGCTTCCAAATCCATTCAACTCTATAATCTCACTCATTATATAGTACTTATAATACTTAAATTGTTGCCAAGTACAGTGTTATAGCAGAGATGGACTGAACACTGTTATTAACACCCATGAACTTAAACAAAGCTTACTCATACTGCTCGTATTACTGTAGCATCTGAGCACCTCATTATCTTTAATGTATTTATCCTCACGACATCCTTAGTGCTATTATTTCCATTTTACAGATGGGCAGACCAATAACAAGAATATGTCTAGGAGCATAGTTAGGGATTTCAGCAGGTCAGGCTCCTGTAAGAAAAAAAGTGTCTGGAGCTTGTTGCTGATCTGTGCAGCCCTATCCAAAATTATTTTGAGCTCTGTTGTAAGCCTGCAGCAGAAGAGTGGGCTTCAGCTCCCCATGTGAGGGTGGGTCTAAGTAATTCTGAACTGTCTATCCGGTGTTTCTGGTCTGGTATGGTTTTCTACTTTAAAGGTGCCTGTTCTACCTGTAGCCTGTAAGCCTGTATGATGACTGGCTGCTTTTTTATAAGTGATAACAAAGCAATTAAATAAAGAGACTGGGTTTTCGGAGCAGCTGATATTTCTTTTTGACAGATGTTTAACTTCACTACGTGTCTGCAAAGCTCGTTAGAGGTGTTTAACCATCACTGGAGAATACATACAGGTTGTATCTTACATATAAAGGGACTAAACCCATGCCAAGCGTATCAGAAGCCACATTTTCTGTTACTTGATGCTCAAGGAGCACAAACATAAGTTGTAAACAGATTATGAATCTGAGATACAAATAGTCTTGTTCTTATATTTTGTCCTCAAATATTACAATACTTGGAAGACCAGCTAATTTCAGGAGACTTCCATCAGTCTGGGACCAGTGGGTGGATTGTCCTTGTGAGACACCTCACTGCATCAGCAAAGCAATTATGGACTTTTTCTCCAGAGTTTAGCCCTGAATATCAGCAACACTTGCGATATGGCAACTTTGGCTGTAGATCCTCACAAAAATAAAATTGAGATATTTCAGGACAAAGTTCCAATTTTATCTCATTTCCAAAATATGTATCAGGCTTTTAGTGTTCTGAATTTGAATGCTTTACCTTGAAGATCACTGTGCATGTCAAGCACAAATTCCCTTCTACAATGCAATGATTAGCCTCAAATGACCCCAGACTCTGGTTTTCTTTAAGCTTGTATCATACTAAACCAGAAATATTTTAGTTAAGAAACTCCTAACTTTAAAGTGTAAAAAATGTAAATTCACATTCCAGGTAAATTTAGTGCATCCATTTATACCAAGTGCTGATAGGGATTATTTTTTTTTACTACAGATTTTATAGGGTTTGGGTGAAAAACATTTTATTGTAATTACAACTTATGTGAGTTGTAGCCATTTAAATAACATTTTTATAAGGTGCATCGCATCCAAGAAAGCATCTCACATCAAAAATGAAAGCACGTAAGGCATTATCCAAGAGGAACTCATGACTTAGAACATTTACAAGAAATGTTTAAACCTAGGTTCAAGTACCTCAGCTGCCTGTTTCATGTCCTAGGTGAGTTTCTTCGCTATAAAAATGTGGAATTTCCAGTTCCTAGAATATCTTCAAAGAGAGACTAACAAGAAAGTCAGATAGCTAAATTTCATAACTGGCTTATGGAAAACTTGGGCTGATGGTAGAATTTTGCCCTGACATGAAACAGAGGCCTTTTCCAAAACAGTGATTATTTTCACAGGTTGGAGAAATTGTTTGCAGCTCACCCTATTTATTATTGTACATTTATACCTATTATTTCTCTTTTACACTCTGAGAGAAATTATTCAATTGCGAGATATTTTGAACTTCGAGCAGTTTGTAAGGCTCTCTGATTTTGAAGGTGCAGATATAATATTTCTTATTGAAGGTGCTTTAAAAAGAAGTCTTTTGTTTGTTTAATACTTTCTACAGATCATTTATAAATTTTTAAAGGACTACATATTACAGTAATCAAGAGTTCGACACTAAAAGTAATTGGTAGAGAACGCAGAAAAAGAAGTATACAGGGTTACTAATATACATCAGGGCTTAAGCTGACATGAATTTTTATCTTAATTATCAGACAAATTTGTACTCCCACTATTTAATTCAATTTGCATGCATCGGTAGACACTTATTAAAGGTAATATTACATCTGTCATTTTAAGACTGGTGAGAATTTTATCATAGGAGCTGCATGAAGCAGCCACTCTATTATGCAAAGGACTCTTTTGTAAAGCTTTAAATAACCAGTATTGCATCCCAATTAACTATTTGGAGAAAAAAGTCTTCTTTGTGGTGCAATTATACATAACATGTAATAATATGTAGGCCTTTTCCTATACTAGGCTGTATATGGACTTAATGAGTTCTTCAGACCCCTCCTGTCCTTAACATCAGACCAAGGATAAAAAAAAAAAGGCAATTGTAACCTGGTTTCAAATCAAATTATTGATGAAGGATGTGTCTGCGCTATGGCAGTTTTTCCAGACCTTTTCTATATGAACTACACCTACTGTATGGAGAAAACATAGCTGTCAAGTGCACAGGAGCTAACAGCCCCTAATTCATTGTTTTTCTTTGGGATAGAGCCTTGGTATATTGCAGGAAGCAGGGAAATAGGTAGCTGTTCTCACTACTGAAAGTCAGCTGTTCAATTAAAAGCCACACAGTAGTTACCATGGCACCAGCCCTATTATGCTGTGTATCAGTACAGAAGCTTAAATACTTCAGACAAACATATACCTTTTTTTTTTTTTAATATAAAAACCTTTTAAGGAAGTCTCTTTATAGTTCTAATGGATACAGTCAGGTAATTTTATTTGATAAGCAGCTTGTTAGGAATGTGATGTGTGGAATTTCCCCAGGAAAATTTTCGCTTAAATAAAGGAGCTGTGGAAAAAGAATTTGAAAATCAAGCTGATAGGAAAAGAAATAATAAGAACAGGAACAGCTGAACTGTGCACTGTTTCACTCCTGCACCTCTGTTTTTCAGTTGGCTTTAGACTAAAATAACATTGTCTTACTAACTCGATTACTTTAGCTGTGTCTTCCAGCCATTGACCTTCTGATTATTTGTCATTAAAAAGTCTGCTTTGCCATCCAGTGTTTACTGTGGGATGCCCTAACAAGATAATATAAGCAATGGCTTTTAATAGAAAGTGTAATTCCTCAGCTGTGAAGAATAAGGGTTTCCCAAAGTATCCACAAATCAAGACATACTGTCAAATATAAACCCGTATAATTGCCTTGGATTTTTAAAGACTGCAGAACTGGCTTAATGGAAGTTGAGATATTTTTAGTATTAGATTATTTTCTATCGCAGAATTAATCAGAGCATTACTTATTACTCTGGGAACAGAATAGGAAGATGATCTCAGCCTCAAAATGTACTTTAGAGCTGAGTTGAGTCCTGAACTTTCCTAAGTGCATCGTCACTGTGGTGGTACTGGAAAGATGATCATCAGCTGGTATATTTGATCTCTGCCTTGTATCCTCAGCTGAGCTGTGTTTTCACTAATATGGCTCACAGGACACAGCCGTGACCAGACACGGCTATTGATGCATATCCTAGCGCTGATTTATCTTAATTGGATTAACCAGTTAGATATTCAGAAATATTGTTACCTTCTTTGCCTTTTTCACAGGAATTTTACAAAATATTACTTCATATTTTGCATCAGTTATTTTCTAAAAGGCGGGTATTTGGCATCGGGTGTTATTTCACGAGCAGTTGGGTACTCGTGCTGCTACATCCAAAGCTGTATTTTATTTTGCTGCAGAAAGAGAAGAAAAGACCAAGTAATTTGTCTCCACTAACAAGAAGTTGTCCGCGACTTTCTATTGCTGCTATTGTTGAACGAGCCCAAACGGCAAGAAACAATCTGGGAATTGAAATTGTTGCTGGATGCTGTGTCAAAGAACAGCCCATCAATCTTGGAAGAAATTTTAAGGGAACAGGTTTTTCATGCCTGTGCGCTGGTAGGAAGCCAAGAGCGTGTTGCCATTTGATGGTAAAATCAGTGTACACCTGTTCCAACCAGCTGGCGACATAACCTATGTCAGAGGGATATGTCACTGCTGCACCAGCCCAAACTGCTGGCGGTGTCTGCGTGACAGTCAGGGAAGACAGAAAAAGGAACTTGGGGACCAAAAGAGGAGGAGTTTACAGTGCCATTTCAGGGACACAGATGTGTGAAGAGTGTGATAAAAGAAGGAAACATCGGAGGGAATAAGCTCAAACAAAACAGCAAATGTCATTTGCATGATGTAATTATGGACAACCATTGACTGCTTCGTAATAACACTCAGTAGGGCAATGTTAAACCTACTGTGAGTGCTAAAAAGGCCTCAGCTTGAAAAAAGGTCAGTGTGAATTAGTATATATTTGCAGATTAATTCTGAACGTTATATCATAAATTTTATAGCCTAGCGGTTACTGGTGTATGGTGAAGATGACACTAATGCAATTCAGACAGGATTAATTCAGAGAGGACTAACTTCTAGCTTGTCACTTTAATTTGTGGGGAATGAAGAAAACGGAGATATGTTAATATATGTGTATATTGTGTGTGTATAACTTGTGCATGTATGTGTTAGACAGAATTGTTACATCTCCTGCTGTGTTGCATCAAATTCACAACCAAAGTCACAAGCCACTTTAAAAGCGGAAACACTATCAAATGTGCTATTTTTAAACTAACTAGATTTTGAGTTCAACTGCACTTTCTTTCTTAAAAAAAACAAATCCTACTAGCCCTTCACAGGTGTAAATGGTTATGCCAGTGTATGCCAGCTGAGGATGGTGTTGCTTAATTATTGAACAATGTTATAGTCTTTCTACTCCCCTCATACCTTTACATGTATTTTTAAGTTCACAGATTCTGGATGTCCTATCTTGAATTTCAAGGCCCAAGGCCAAATTGTGATGTTCCATGTGCAGTGTGTCCCCAGTAAGAGAAGAAGGAGGCAGTACAGGACCACGAGCACAGAGCTGAGGTAATTGCATTTAGCTACAAACTTTGCCATGGACTCTTGGAGTGCCTTTGAGATTATCACAGAGGATTACTTTGGGCTTCTTTGGGAGGATTGAGAGGTCTAGATCCTTGTTGTGGCAGTCAGTAATGTGGAGGATAAACACAGTTGTAAACCTGAAAACCCTTTCCCAAGCGCCGCCTGGCTCTGTGGGCACACAGCTGCTATTGGTACTTTATCCCAATCCGGGTGCCTGCAGCCACAGACAGGCTGTAGGGTGGGGTTTGTGGCAGTACTCCATTTGACAGCATTATTTAGCAGCAACAAAACCAAATCTGAGACTCTCTTTCCTTGAGGAAGAAGTCAAGACGACACCCTAAAGGATAGGGAGGTGAGGGGCTTCAGCTGTCTGGGGGTTTTAATTTCCTCTCAATTGCTGGCACAATGGACACGTGTCTACGTTCAGAAGAAATCCCAGCTTGAGGCCAAGGGGACAAAGCTCTTTGCAGTGGGCTGGAGTGGATTTTTACATTTAAGACAGCCATTCAGTGCATTGTATGTTCCTTGGCTCTCCAAAGGGACAAGTGGTCAATGCACAGAAGCACTTACCTCTAGTGTAAAGAGCTACATCTTTCTCCAAATATTTCACAGGGAGTCAAGTTGCTTTTCCCTTCATCTGAAATTTTAACCTAGCTTCATCCTTTATTAAGCAGAGCCTTAGTCTAATCCCCAATTCCCATTTGGTACAATGGACAAATTATATAAAATGTTATAAACATATACACATAAAAAGCAATTAATAAAAATGTAATTCCTTCTTTCTTACTCACTGGAACTAGGAGTCCCTTACTATAAAATTTATGGTATCTAGCCCAATATACTTTCAGTGACACAAGAGTAAGTTCTTCTTAATTTTCTGTGCATCTTTTCCCTTTATAATTTTGTTAGAGACAGAAGTTCTGAACTACAGATTCCTAAAGTAGTTACAAAGATTCCTTTAACAATTTTTGTAGCAGTGAATATATGCTGCCTTCTGTCTTTAGAACAGTGGGGAAGGTCTGAAATATTGACTACACTGCAAAGGCAGTCAAAAATGTCATTATGCTTGGGACTAGTGATAAAGTTATGTTCTTGATTCAAATGGATTTTTCTATAATTGCAGGGTTTATTCTTATTATTATTATTATTTTCTTGAGATTGGATGAGAAATTATGCTTTCATGAAAATAGGAATTCACATTAATTTCTTTGGTTTTCATCCTCCCCAAAAAGGTGACATGAAAATTCAATCTCTTACAACTAAAAAATATCACAATTCCACCTGAAAACAAAGCAGCAAACCAAAATGAGGAGAAGGAATTCTTTTCTGACCTCTTCTCAAGACCTCATATTTCCAAGTCAAGGTTATTCTAATGGCTGGAGCTGGCACACCTTCAGCACAAGGTTGTCATGAAAGAACACAGCACATCAAGGCTGTGAGAAATGAGCTGCATCAGTACAGTGGGAAGTAGGGTCCTTTTGGGGCAGTTGGTGACAGCAGAAATTTGTGCCTCGAGCTGAGAGAGAGGAGAAGAAATTCCTTGCTGGCATATCTAAGCTGCAGGAGCTGCTGGGCCTGCAGGAAAGTGTAGGTGCCTCTCTCATGCCATGGAAATCCATTTGAAGCTGGAGACTCTGGAGACACAATAATACATCTCATAAAACAAAGACTTATGAAGGACTCATAGTGTTCTCCTAGAAAGCCAGTTCTCACCAGTGAGAGGAGACCTCTGCTGACATGGGGAACCCCAGAGCTGCAGGCACAAGTGGGGTGAGACATGACCCCAGCTTCCAGCATCAGCTGGGCTCTAATTGAAAGTGTTTGGGCTTTTTTTTCCTCAAAAATTGTAACCTGGGAATCCCTGAGCTGCTTACATAAATTAATGCAAGATGTTACCTGATAAAGCTCTTCGCTTAATCTGTGAGAAGGGGTTTGGGTCTGACATCTGAGTCATGTGGTTGCATGTTGCCAAATGAGACCATATATATTTTCTTAGTATTGTATTATCTTTATGCATTCCTGTACTGTGTGTCCTATTATGAAAAGGGATGATTTTCATATTTTCTTTTTCTTTAATCATATGAAAATAACATTTTTAATATGCAGGGGAGAAGGTCCCCTTTTTCTCTCTTGTTCCAGGATGGACAATAACTCCCTGATGCCCTGCTAGCTACCTGTCTGATGATATTTTCACACCTGAATGCTCTAGTCACCAAACTTCCAGTTTCATTCCATACTTAAAAGTGTAAGCAACCAATTTGGCCAAAATTTTGCAGTATTTGTCCTACAGGCAGCAGGATTTTCTAAGAAATTATGAAAAACTCCAGTGTCATCAATAGAAAAAAGGATACTACTTTGAACAAGAAGCTAAAAGCAAAAACAGAGCTTCTGCAAGGTTGCTCAGATATCACAGTGGTGTCTGATATTATCCTGAACCACTGAGGAAACTGGAGCACTCTGAGTGTGAAATATTTAAAAATAGTTTCATGACTACATAAATACCTTTGGAGTCAGAATTTAATTGAAACTTAAATTCTTTGAGAGTTATTAGTCATTAAAAGGAATGAACCCTCTATTTAATTTTTAGATTTTAATCTCATATTCTTTTCTCTCACATTAGCTCAGAAACCAGCTTGTTATTGCCCCTTAAGGCTTTCTATATAATTAAATATTCCTGAAACTCCAAATGCCAGCCATACTGGAAGAACCTGAATCAGGTTAAAGCAAAGTTATTTACAAATTTTTTATGTTGAGGGTTCAGTAGTGGAGTCTGCTTTTACTCATGTCAGGTATGGGTCATACTTGCATAGAAATGGGAATTTTTGTCACAAGCCTTGGTGCTATCTTGAGTAGGTACCACATGTCTGTGAAGATATACAGCTCTTTTAGATTAGGAAGATGAAGAAGATATTTCTGTAGAGGATTGTTAACAAAAACCAAGAGGTAAACCCTCCAGGTCTGGAACAAGGGACCAGAACTTACACTTGGTAAAATGTGTGGCCATGTGCATGTATATTGTTTTATAGGTGATGTAAGATTTATGAAGTCCTTAACTATAAAAAGCCTTACTTTTAAATGTTGGATATTTTTTGGTAAATGGGGTGTTAGATAAGTAGACCATGTGGTGGATATGGAGCAAGTATTTCATAATCTAGGAATATGTGCTATAATTTAGCCAACAGTGCATGTGATTGCTGGTGATGCACCGTTCCAGCATATCGATATGCATTTACATTTTTATATGTCTAGTTATTGGAGAAACCAGCAGGAGAGCAGCACAATGATTATATAAATAAATGCAAGACCAAGGTCCACTTTTAGGGGCCAGGGCAAGATTGCACAACTTTTCTTTTTGGCAGAACTGAATGCTTAAACGGTTCGTGAGAAATCAGGCATTTAAAAAGGAGTCTCTGAAGAGGAAAGAAAGCTCTGTGAAACCAGTTCATAGACAGACCAGGTGGAAGAGACTCTGTGGGTGCACACCCTACAAGAGGAGAGTGTTTCTAGCCAGCCTCAGTTCTCATGCAAATTGTCTTTAAGGGCAAGCAGGCATGAAACTGTCCCCAGGACTAATTAGGTCCTAGGTTTAGATACAGAAATAAACAAGAAAACAAAACTCAGAGAAGGACAGAGTCCAGATGAAAGATGAGCATGAATAACAAACTACCATTAGCAAACACAGTTCTCCTTTTAAATGGAACCTGAGGTCAGTTCTTAGTGACTCCTGTATAAATTATGCACGATGAAGGGAAAAGATAGTTACTGGGGAGGGTGGTGGGAATAGAGGTCAGTTCTTAGCTTTGCCAGAAGCTTCCTTGGGCAGTCTCTTAGTCCATCTAGAATTTAACTCCACAGGGCCCTGGACTTTCCTTGAAACCACCACTGATGAAAGAAATAGCAGTAATGAAAAAATACCTGGGTTTTGTGCTGGTTCAGCATATTTTTTTCAAATTCTATCATTTACCCCTTTCTATGCCTCTTGGTTTTAATTTTCCACAAAAGGCAAGAAAGAGGATTATTTAGGAAAATGAAGGTAGCGACAATTACCAACTTTATCCCAGGTAGTTTGAGTATCACTGTTTCCAGTTTCTGGAAAATCTAGAGATTTTGTTTGTTTGCTTTGAGGTTGGATTTACTGACTGAAAAAACAGTCAAACAAGCAAAATAATATGAAAATATTTGATTGCTCAATATAAAGCCAATGATTTATCTTGTAGCACTGAATTAAAACCAATAAATCTTCAGAGGTATATTCACTGGTTGCTGAAGAAGTTTAATAAAGCACTTTGCTCCCTGCCAATATCCAGAGAAAAATCCAGACTAATGAGTTAGTACTGTTGATCTGGGTGAAGAGATTCTTTTGAAAGTTTTGAGCTATAAGATCTGTGTTAACTGTGTTCTGATTTTCATATTAAAAAGCACCTTCCAGCTGGATGCATTCTGGATAGAACTGGGTTCTGGATGAAGAATAACTGACTCGGATGGATCTGATCACATCAGTGGTGAAATTAGCTAGAAAGGGAGAATGCTGGGACAAAAAGATCATTTTTTCATGACTTTTCCTTGATAGTTATATCAAGATAGCATTCATAATTTCTGGACTTCTGAAGACAACTGTGACCAAAATTTTTTCTCCTTTTAAAATTTACAGGCGTACTGCATCTATTTCTGTCAACCAAGCTCAGCAATTTAAGTTTTGTCACGTCTGTCTAAATGAAAATAAGTCCCTACTTTGCCACTGAATGTCTGAGCTTTTTTATTAATTGCATCTTGTTTCTTTTTTGATCATGAGATCTTATGTATTATTTAATTAAATATTACAGAAAACTTCTTAGCCATGAGGAGAACAAAGTAATACTCCTCAATATAAGAAACACTATATTATGGTGGGAATACATTTTAATATTTATATAAGGAAAACATGTTTACAATGTAGAATGGTATACTCAATGACCCAAAGGGCTTCCTTTGAAACTTAAAATGTCCATAATTTCAGATTGTGACTGCATACTTCTGCTGTTCTTTCTTTGATTCTCTTTCTTTCCCACATCAGTGGCATTTATTTGATTCTCATCATTATACTGTCAGGCCTCCTCAAATTGCCCTGTGTTTGTTCTGGTAACATCTGTGTGAAGTAGTTAAGTGCTGGTGCTTTCACTTTACAGGCTGGGAACCAAAGAGAAGGAACTAAGTGACATGTCCAAGGACACTTGAAGAAAGACTGTGGTGAGGCAGACTTGGAAATAAGCCTTACAACTCCCAGACAAGCCCCAAATATCAGGTAGCAGGATTCCATTGCCTCTTCTTTTAGTACTACATCACCTGACTGCTCTTAGCTCCCTTTTTTTATAACCTTCAAGGCAGGAAATCAATACTAGGGCTCCTCTATCTCAGTGCCAAGGACATCTAAGCATATATCTAAATGTAAGTAGTAACAAGTAGGTTCTAGGTACGGGATTTTCTCATCTAGCTCAAAAAGTCTGTACTGTAAGTTAAGGCAGCTGAGTTAACTGTCTTACTGCCTCTTCAGTCCAGAAGGTGTTTTGAGGGTGCTTTTTGTTTAAGGGGGGCAAGGTTTCACCCTGTAGGTGCTATCTCACTGCTATCTTCTGATAGTTCTGTGCAGAAGTTAGGTAGAGAGAATCACAACTAGCTTTGATTATTGTTTCCAAGTTAACAGAAATGTTTGCTCTAATATTTCTTACCCATCTGTGTGCCCACTCAGACTCTTTAACAGGACAAAGATGCTGCTGGTTGGACAAGCAAGCCATGACTGCGTGATCATGAAGCATGGGACAGACTGCTTATAGTCTAACCACAACAAAGATTTTAGTACATGGTAAGTGGATGGGAAAGCACATTAAATAGATTACTGAGGAAGAGGGGGCAGGCTTTAGCCAAAAACAGACTGCAGTTTCTACTGGATGGACACTGCTATGATTCATGAACAGGGCAGGAATCAGGATAACCTAATTTTTATTCAGCTTCTGTAGTTCACTTGGTCCCATATTACTGCTAGAAAAAGTCCACATCCCAAAATTTTGTTGCCACAGTGATTTTTATTTACAAACAATAACAATTGGCCTAAACTTTGAATGTGATACTTTAGTTCCCCTCCATTTTCTTTCCTTGTTTGTAACACATGTGAATTAATACATTTGCATTTTTAGGAAGAAGTGTCTTAGACTTTCTTCTAATGCATCATGATCTAAATAGTTCTACTAATCACTGATTAAGGAAGGCTAACCTAATGAATTAAACATTGGCTCAAGAGCATGGCTTTCAAAGAGGACTTTCTGTGTAGGGTTGCCATGCTGCTATCCATGATTTCCCAGGCAGAAATATGCATGCATGCATTATGGAGATGGATTCCCAGTGTGCAGTAAGCCAGGCATATCGGGTTTATTGTGCATGTGTCGACATTTTTTGGCACATTCATGAACGCATCCAACTCATTTTGCCTGCATCATGCAGTTGAAATGTAGCACATTTTCCTCCATGCAGAACTTGCCCGTGTCCGCAGATCTAAAAGAGATAGTGTTACTCTTGCCAAGCTACCAGATATCCAAGAATGGCTAATGTCCTCGAATGCCATAAAAACAGGATTTCCAGGAGGAGAAAGAGGACATATTTGAGTTCTCTGGACAAGTGATTATCCTCAGTCCATGTTCTTAGATAAATCATGTCTTCTGATTGCTTACGCATCCATGCTTAGGGTGAGGCAATTACAGTGTTAAGTTACACTAAGTGGTGCTGTGGGTTGAAACAGTGTTAGTAAAGAGCAAAAATTCTTCTAGATGTAAATTTTCAGGAGGTGTAATCCATGAAAATACATTTCAAATCATTGCAGCCCTCTCTATATTTCAATGTAGAATATATTTCAATGTGCTTGGAGACATCCCCGAAGGACATCCACGAGATATATTTTTTGCCCTTTACAGAGAACCAGTTATTGTCATCTTGTATTTCACTAAATACTTGTTGGGGTTTTGTCTCTTTCTTTTCAAAAGTCATTCCCAATACAGTGTTGGAAACAGGAGCAGGTCTAATGGGTAGAAAAGAGATTGAGGCAGCTGATTCAGAAGAATAAAAACTGACCACAGAGGCAGAAGCTGCTCTTCTCTTAGACAATTCTTCAAAGCATCACAGTTGCTTGCTCTGATTTTCCGTCTGTTCTTATATCTCTTTGTTTAATGTCATCTCAGGGACATTGCCTTCTGTCTGGTAGAGGGCACCTTGTCACCTTCCTAACCTCCAGTTAGTCTTTCCTGAAAAAAACACTTGAGCATGAAGAGAAGAAAGTCTTTGCCCTTGAGAATGGTTGCTGCTAAACTGCATTTGCCCCTCCATTGCATCATGAAAATTTGACTTCTTCTGAAACTCCAGTTATATTTATAATTACATGAAGGGATGTGACACTAAAGGAAAATTGTGTGGGTTTTGTTTCATGTGATTTGTTTATAACTTAACATGGCACTTAATAAAAAAGGCTTTATAAATCAACTGATACAAACAATCATTCCTTTATCAGGAAATTACATGTGCAAAGTATTGGTTAGCGGAATGAGTCTTAATGAAATTCAGGCAAAAGCTGCAGATCTGAGAATGAACAGGGGCCTCTTAATAGAAGAAGGTTCTATTTTTCCTGTAAGGTTCAGAGATTCAGACAATAAAATAGTGATTTAATAGACTTTGAGTCAATCAAGATGATACAATAGTGCTAATTAGCCTTTTGTGCCTAATTCACAACTAATTCTGTTGTCTACTTATTTATGTTCTAAAGTGGCTCTGATGAAATTTTTAATATTTCACCTTAGCTGAGGATTCATTTTTACGCTGGCTGGTAATTTTCTCATATATAGCTTGAAATTGTACTCTAGATAATTTTGCATAGTAGTATATCTACATGTCAGGACCATTGGCTGCTGTGTTGAATGGCTCTTCAGAGCTGACAAGTGGATAATAGCTTTACTTTCAGCCAGCAGAGGAAGTCAAGAGCAAAAGTGTAGAGATAATGTGAATATAATTCATTATTCAAATATGCAAGTGATGAACTGAAAACAAAGAGGGAAGAGTAATAATGGTGTCATTATTTTTATTACTCTTGTTTTACAAACGTAGCGTGAAACATTAAAGTAGATCTTTGAGAGATTCTGAACTATACAGTGACAAATTTACTTTCTTGGCAGTATTGATAAAAGGAAAGTAAATCAGACAGGTTTCTGCAGAAGGTATGCTGCACTGTTAGTTCTACTATTAAATATTTTCTTGTTGCCTTTTACTCCTTAAAATTCACATTATTAGTTACTCTTTAGAAGCCTGATCAATGACTGGAAGAAAATGCATTGTTGTCCTTGCGGCTCTATTTAGTTAAGACAATCTGCAAAGCTTCTAAGTCTTTGTAGCATGACTAACAAAGGCCAAATAGTCAGGTTATATAAAGCTTTCCTTGAAAAATGAGGAATTTGCGTGTGATAGCAAAACATCCTCTGTGGAAGCAGATACAGATTTTAATGAAATAGGGACATAAAGAGCATCCATTTGGTAACTGTTTTTCCCTTACTATTCTGTTTGATACTTTACCTTTCATATCATCTGGTTTATTTTTCCAATGCTTAGATGAAAGTTTATTTTAAAAATCCTTTAGTGCTTTTAATTTTTTGAGTGTAAATACCATGATTACAGAGACTTATAGAAATAAAACTGAAAGCCATTTTCTGCTAAACTTAGAGCAGGGGTAATGACAGTCCCTCGCAAAGATGACATCCCTTTTTTGTGTGGCACTGTGGCAAACACCCCTTTCTCCAGGCAGATTATGCACCAGAGAAAAAAAACACGGAAGAGGTGTGGAGGTCTCACCTCTGCGTGTGTGAGTAACAAAGGGCAAGGCAGCACATCTGGAAAGGCCCAGGTACAAGCTATGCCATTGCCTATCTCAGTTTAAAATCTCTTTGTAGCTGCATGGGAAGGCTTTGTGGATTATTTTTATAGTACCTGCAAGGTGTGCATTAGTTGTTTATCGTACTGCAAGAGACTATATGGCATGTTCTATGAAAACTGTCCAGAATTTACTGGCCAATTTGCCATGCAGCCGTTGTGATGTTACAACTCTCTGGGAGAGCTGTACTAGGGACCGTTCTGCAAGGGGTTAATTTGAGAAAGGGTAGAATTACCTTCATGTTTTTAAAAGTAAGTTGAAGTAGGCAAAACCTGGGAAGAAGAGAGGATTGTTTTCCTGAATGCATGAACGGGGTGGGGAATTCTCAGGAATACTGAGACAAGGGCAATTAAGGGTGTTGCATAAGGTCAAAGAAGAAGTTTGAGGGAGACGTCTCCCTACAACTTTTTGCCTCCTAAGCCAATGATACATTGATAACTACTAGAGAATTAGTATTCAACTCTTAAAGTTTTATAATTTTCACTGTAAATTAGCAAAGGTGTGAAATGCTAAAATGAGTAGGAGTACCACAAAGGTTTGCACAGTATTGTAACTGTTGATGGATCTGAATGTCTTCTGACTTACAGTATAAACACAGGTAAATCCCATTTTTTTCTTATTTAGAGTGGGTTAAACTGTAGGAGACTTGACATTTAATGCTTTTAATTGTTCTTTCTATTTTTTTCACCTTTAACTGATTTCACATCTGCAACCTGTACACAAACCTGAAGTAAATTTCTATCTAAATAACTGACACAGATTTGGCTGCAGCTTCCATCTGGAGAGCCTAAGGGGTTGTCAGAGTTCTCCAGAACACTTTTGGAAATGGACTCTTCACAGATATGACCAAGGCTGCAATGTGAACTGGAGGCTTCACAGCCAGCTTGTCCTACTGCTTTTATGACTCTGAAAGAGTCATTTAGATCCCCAGTCAAAAAACTATTTAGGCGTGTGCTCAACTTCACTGGGACAGAAGCCTGTGCTTGCAGAAGCATGTGTTTAAGCACTGTCTTGAAAAAATATGGTTTCCTGTATCAGGCCTTTTAATCTCTCCATTCTCCAGTTCTCCATCTGTTAAAAAGAATTAACAGGTGGCAGAAAGGAAATGTTGTTATCTGTCTTCTGTTAGCTCTTGAAAGCCTGGGTGCGTGGAGCCACAACCTCAGTGAGCCCTCAGCCTCTCCTGAAGCATCCGTGTCACACTACAGTGAAAAAGAATAATTTGTGCAGTTACTTAACAAGGATATTATCCAACATGGAGATGCACAAATGAAGGATTCTGAGGAATGGGGAGAGACTGTTGAGCTTCCTGGAAGGAGATGTAACTGTGCAGAGAACCCCACGCATTGCACTTCAGCACCAGAAATGCAGTGGCTTCCCTGTTCTGTTGGACTCTGAACAAGTACTGCTGTTGTTGAGACCAGATAGACCAACCTCTTCTAGGACAGCCTCAGAAAGCAGAGGAATAGTCCTCCTAAAGATAACAGCTGTTGCTGCCTAATAATAAACGTTCCCTTCAGCAAATACCAAAGAGCATTAACCTAAAGAGTGAAATTGCCTTAAGGTGCTGATCTTAGGTCTGAGAACAGTGATCCAGAGCATTAGGAAGCTGGCCAGGCACAGGAGGAGAAGAAATAATCAAGTCTGCAAAATCTTGAGTTCTATTCCTCTGTCATGGATAAAGCCAAGTCCAGAAACCAGGTACACTTTGGATACTGCACTCCCTGGCTTGGAAAGACTTCGTTAATTATTATTAGTAGCATTTGTTTGCATTGTATTATGAAGGCCCCATATGCAATACAGAGTAGAATAAATAGTTATAATCTAATTAGATGAGACAATTAAGAATGGGGAAAGGATATAAAAGAGTGAACAAAAGGATAATTAACCAACATTTCATTAGTGCCAGTATTTTTCCTTTTGTTTGGCCCTTCGAAGTTTCTTCCTTGCTTATTTTTTAAATAATTTCTTTTTAAATTAGCAAAATCATTTCAATTTTCACTTTGGCTCTATATAAAATGGAGAAATGGCTTCTCATTAGAAATGTATTAATTAACATGATAATAAGCATGATACTGCTTCATGCATAAAGGCAGCCCTTTCCTATTAAAGGAGTGAGAAGGACATTATACACTGGCTGCTTCAGCTGCTGAATAGCAGTGTAACTGATCAAAGCCAGCTCAGTCCATCACAGGGACACACGGGGCAGTTGCCCATGTTACCAAAACCAGAGGGGCAGGTTTTTTTCAGCCCAATTTCTTACTGCCCAGTTATCAGCTGAGTCACTCCAGTGGATGTGGTGGGTAGATTTATGTTGCCCAAAGAGTGGGGCTGACCCAGGCACAACAGCAGAGAGCTCCTTGCACAGTCAGGGGGAGTTTGTAATCTGCCCTGGGCTCTGTGCTGCAGCAGCTGCTTTTCCTCCAGCCTGCAAACCAGGCAATTAAAGTGAGCCTGGGTATGTCTGCAAAAGCTGAGGTCAGAACTTTGACTGAAGGTTCACATACTTAGCCTAGCCTGTGCTTAACACTGTGTTATTTATTCCCATAGCTTTCATGGTCAGCTGCTTGTTTATCTGGTTGTTTTGCTCACTGTATTCCTGGGAAAATTTCTTTTCCTCTGAAGGTGGGTGGGGGTCTGGACAACAGCCACAACACAGGTGCAGTTTCAGCCCCTCTCCAGTCCTGTAAAACCATGTGCTATTGTGCTTAAAAGAGCATCTTCTCCTTAGACGAAGGTCAGGAATGACAAAGTGCAGAGACCGGCCTTTCCCTGGCTGGTGTTTCCACAAGCTCCACAAGCCTGATAGAGTTGCCGTAGGACTCTTTGCTAAATGGTTACTCTCAATCTCCTCGATCTTTGTCCAGCTCCAACGTTTTTGCACGAGCTCCACAGGCAGAAGTAGCAAAAAGCATTGTGATGGGGAGAGTGTGATATGTGAGTTATTTTCACAAGTTAGAGATGACCCCATAACTCATATGTGGTGGAGCAGAGCCTGCAGAAAGGAATTTCTGTCCACCACTGACTGTGCTCACTTAATTTATTGCTTAGCATGTACCTCTCATCATCAACAATGAGAAAACTAGCTTTCTGTGTGAAGTTAATGCCTTTGCTTGCTCCATCCTGGCAGAGGATGCCTCCTTCCCCCTCATCCTTATGAGTGCAAGGCATCTCTCTGGGTAACATGTTTTCAGGTGCATTCTGAGTGTGCTGGGTTGTCAGCTCCATGCAACATCACAGACAAACTTTTTAGTGATAAAAGCAATTGACAAGTACGTGTGTGACGTGGCATCTGACTATCAGATGTTAGAGGAATGCAAAAGACATACCATCGCGAGGCACATAATTCAGTGTGTGTGTGTCTGTATATATAGAACTAAGAATTTATATTCTAATCATCACAAAGCAATCATACTGTGAATGCATTTTTGTTATTAATTCTTACTCTTTGATGCATAAACAATCCCATTTGAAATTCCTGGTACCAACCATGCTAATCTTTCACTGGAAAAAATTTATTTGCAGAGGAGGAAGAATGAAGGGTAGGTAAGCGAAATGTATTTCATCTGTTTGAAATAACTGCAAAACTATCAGCAATAACAGTAAAAATATTTAATGAGTATTGCACTAGCCAGCACCAAAAGTAGTGAGATACAGAATTGCATTTGTTCTGTCACAGACATGACTGACATTTAATTATTGTCTATTTTTGTGCTGATAATCTCATTCTTATCATTTGTTGTTAAATCCTTTAGAACCCCAAGAAAAATGAGATCAAGTGACAAAAATAAGATAATGAAATCATATGAAATAGAATAAAATTATATCTTGTAGGTAAGAGATGATTCAGGAGACTAGGTTATTTTATAGGGTTGTATAAGCTCTGTAAGTGATTGTGAATTAAATGTGTTGAGCTCACAGAAAAGCTTTGGAAGAGAATGGCTGCTTGCAAGCTAAGCTGACTTCTGGGTTGCCATTGTGCAGCACATGCCATATGTGATGATATAAGATCATTGTAAACCTCAAAAGATGGTGAATTTGATTCTTGTTGGGGAAAAATATATATCTTTCCAGCTCACTTCCCTTTTGCCAGTTTGTTCCCTTTGTGCTGTTGTGAAGCTTTTGGAAGCCAGTTTGTCACAGTGACTGTAAAATCAGGATCTATTTTTATCATTCTTAGCTTTCAGCCAGAAAAAGGCTTCCCAGTCTTTTGCCAAAAACTATATTGACTACACAGCCCGATCCAAGCTTCTGAGTCACTTATATATCTGTTTGCAATATGTAACAGGAAAGCACTTCTAGCTGAAGTTTTAAACGAGGTAGGAAATCTGTTGCAAAAATTAGATGAACAATGAGCTCTGCTAAGTGAAAGTCAAAGGCAACACTCACCATTATTAGACTTTTCCAAGATAAGATAACCTGTTAAGTGCACTGAAAAATGACTTTGCAGGTTGTACAGTGGTGAAAACATTGAGAATTTAGTTTTGTTCCCTGCTAACCTCTGAATGATGTAGTGGAAATCTGGTCTACACAGGCTAAGAAAAAGTGCTGACAAAGTATATAACTCATGAATCTGCTAATTTACTGAACAGGAATATTACTTATCTGAGTGCCCTAGGTAGTGACCACTTCAGTGTTTGTATTTCTGCCAGCTTTCCTCTAAGTGGGTTTTGCAGCTATTCAACGACAAAAAGTTTAGACAGTGCAGAAATACAGGAATTTTTTTTTTGCTCCCTTCACAGGATTATCTGTGACCTTGTGGGACAGCTCTAAACTGGGAGAGGAGGCTTTTTCCAAATTCTGTTTTTGACTCACTGTACATAGGCATAGGTCTCAAATATTGTTTCCATTAGTCTCGAATATTCTTTCCATTAGTTTCTGCCTTGTAAAATAGTACAAGTCATGATGACAATATTTTGGAGTTCCTGGATGAACAGCCTTTTATGAATTCAAAAAGCTCTTGTCAGAAGAACTTTTTTGTAAAGTATTATTACAAACACCTCTGCAAATCCTATGTAAGGACAGTGATGTCTGAAGGGGGGTCTCAGTCTCTGTGCTGTCTTTGTCCTACTCTGGGAGACTTCAGTCTACAAAGCAAAATTGGCTTTATAAAGTATTTGTTTTAGAAAAACATACACAGGGTCAAAAAAAATTACATATATGTATATAAATATTTACTTTGGACTAGTATAATTCTGTTGCTAACATACTACCCTCAGGCAGAATTTAGATATGTGATTTGATAACCTGTTGACATTTACATGTCCATAGGTGCTAATGACCTACATCAGCTGCTTGTTTTGACAGAGGCTTCCTCTGCTCTCCCCATTTCATATATAAAGACATAAATCTATTTAAGGGATTTCTAACTTTCTGAATTGGAAAATAACACAGAAATATCATTTGAACAGTGTCTTGGTCTTACATACCTTTTTGGTTTTTTTCCTTGCAGTCATTCTATAAGCCTTACTGTTGGTGGTAGAATTAAATCTGCCACCTTGCTGCCTGGCAAATCTAAATACAGAGTTGCAGCTGGGCCTGTTTGTATCTTCTGCTACACTGGTATTCATGCATTATACTGGCATATCACTCGTGGTAAGAGAGAGGGGAAAGCAAGCCTGTTAGCTTGTTTACATTTACTAGTTGGAAATATTCCTGAATAATAGAATTCGGGAGATTTAGAATAATTCATGTGTTTCCAACTACGATGTTACTAACCTTCATTGTAGTCCTGGACTGAATTAATCATGCCCTTTTCAAATATGCAATGCAAGCAGAGGCTGCAAAACTTTCTAACTGACTTGGAAATCTCTAAGTATCTGCTTGCAGGTTTCACAGTCCACAAGATTTTGAAGACATAGTCGCTGCTTCGTGAAAAAAAGAGCTGTCCCTTTGTTACACAGTGCCAAATGAGTCATGTACAAACTCGGTCAACCTAAATTCATATGCATAAAAATTTGTGCTAATTTAGATCATGACTCAGATTGAGAATCTATTCACCTCCTGTGACGCTCATGGGAATCTTTCCCTTGACACCAGTGCACTTTAAAGCAGATTTTTGACCAGGGTCAAAGCAAGTATTATTATAATATTTAGAGTTAATGGCCAATTGTGAATTTAGTCCCTGAAGCCAGGTAATATATAAATCTATACTCTGTCCTTAGTTATAGGATAATGGATGTACTTCACAGATGCAATCAAAACAATTTACCAAGGATGAAATTCTCGTTTTGGAAAGCAAAGTCAATCACACACCATCTGCAGACAGTAAAGTATCATGAGGACAGATTTAGTGGCACAGTGGTTGTTCCCAGGGAGCTCCTGCTGCACTGAAATGGTAACATGAGAAAAAGGGCTAATTGCTGGAAGATTGAAAAATTATCATTTGTATCACTATCAGAGAGGTGGGAGAAGCAGATGTTTCGGAGTAGGCAAGGCGATGACTAGACTGTGGGGAACTTGGACATTGAAGAGGGCACGTTGCTCAGCAGTCTGCAGAGCCCAGGAGAGTAGGTTTGCTTTGCTAGACATTGGTGTGAAAAATGAGCCACAGCAGTGGGCTGGAGCTTCCTCTGGTGAGATCCTCTTACGCCGACGGCTCCCTACAAGAAGCGATTTCTGTTTGCCATAACACAGAAAGTGGAAAAAGATTAATATAAGCAAGCAGTATAAATAGTTCCCGAACTCTGAATAAAGGCTGCAGACAGAGCTCTCTATCACGCCTTTATGCATCCTCAGTCTCACAGATGGTGAGGTAGAGAGAGGCTTGATAGATAATACTCAGCCTGCGGTTCTCCTTCAGACATGCTGACAAACATCCATCAGTGGGGCCCAAAGCTGGTCCTAAGGTCCAGTTACAGTGAAGGGTGCCTATACACACATCCCACAGGAAACTAACTTCCACTGCTGGATTTCTTGTCTACTTCTTGCCCGCTGCAGTTGGCAGCTCAGTGATGCTGCATTTCTCAGCTTGTCTGACTGAATACTCCTGGATTATTCTTCTTCCTTTGATTATCTCTGTCTGCTAAGCAATAACATGTGGCCTGTCTTGTAAGCTAGGTAAGTCATGGCTTAGGGAAGAGCCATGGCAAGTGGCAAATTAGAAGAGAAAAGGAGTATCTTAGAAAAATGTTATATGTCTGCCTTTTCTAAAAGAGTTCCCATCCTTTCACTTCTCCTTTATTTCAGTAACATACTTCGTATCTGAGATTTCCATAAAGAAAGAGTCTCTGGAGTTTGGCTAGATCCACAATTACACAAACAAAGAAAGAAAAAAATCAATGTGTGCTCTTTGCTACTTCGTTTTTCACTGGCTATTACAAGTTCAACCTCACTGGGGGCAGCAGCAGCATTGCAAGTGCAGGTGGGAATAGCTCTGTTTAGTAGAACTGTTATATGTGCCTGCAGGATGTTTATTCCAAGAAACACTGTGTTTCTACATATGTTACATATTAAGGAAAAACTTGAGGCTCTGAAATATGAATATCTTAGATTGTAGCCCAAAGAGCATTTAACCTGACCTAAGAAATGTTGAGGGCAGTTTTGTGGAGCAGGCGAAGCATGACCACTGAAAACAGGTATGGTCAGATATGGCTATGGGGAGGTCAGTGCTACCTGTACTGGAGTGATGATCTAAACTGAAATCAGAGCTTTTGGGTCAGCCTGGGAAGGAACCCCCATAATGATATTTTAATGTGTGCTTGGGAAAGTAGGAAAGGGGGGTAAACACACAAGGAAGTTCAAAGTTTGAATGACTTTCCTATCTATTCTTCTAAATAAGGGACAGATTTTTCTCATTCACTCAGGGCTTATGAGAATATCACCCACACTAAAAAAGACAGGCATATTATTTTCACTCTCTATTCCACCAAATATGTAAAATGAAAAACAGGTGATTGCAGTGCATGTGTGTGCCTTTTTTTTTCCTTTTGGGGGGCAAAGAAACTTTTGATCTTCAGTCTATACAGAAGCATCCCAACTTTGAAAAAGAGCACTGTCAGATTTATTATAGCAATGAAAAGTACAGATATTATGCTTACCATTACTCCGTGACCTCTTTAGGTTTGCCATCGTAGTCCAGGATTTATTGTCTTCTGTGTTTAAAATGCAAAAGGATATGTCCTGTTAATATTTCTGGGTTTGCTGTGAAGCAATGACTTCCTGTTTTCTAGTACCACAGGTAAGGAAGACACAAACCACAAGTGCCAACACTATGTAATTTTTTTGGTCCTGAGTCCCTAATTTCTCAGTCATCCAATGTGTTCTGTCAAAACGCAGCCTGAAAGTCTAGACCAAGAGATATCTATGATAGAAAGTGTACATCAGTATTTCAAGCCCTCTAAATTTATTCTAGCCATTTGACAGTTGCTTGGAGATACAATCTCAATTTTTTTGCAGTAGCCCCTTCAAGTGGATATTTATGGCAGATACAACTGTAATTATTTACCTGTAACAAAGTCCAGGTCTGCCTGCTCCAGGTGATACAGACAACAGAAGAACACAGAGAAAATATTAATCTTCTTTCTGTCTAGATTTTGACCTTTTGCACCCAGCCTCTTAGCTCATTATGGAAATGGGGCTGTGTTTATTTTTTTTGTTTACAAGTTTTGTTTCCTTGCTCCATGAGTCTGTCAGTTATCAGTGTCAGGGCCTAAATGACAGGGTCTGAGTGTGCTTCCCTGCCTTACATTTAGTGTTCCTACTTACTTTTATTTAAAATGCTGGAGTCAAATGGGACTATTCATGTGAGTTAAAGTGACTCCTGAGTGAGAAAATCTGAACATTTTGGGACACGGAGTTTTTATTAGCGTAATTCCCATTTTACAAAGCAGTTTATTTGACTAAAACAAAGTGAAAGAAAAGAATGACAGAGAATATAACTGAACCACAAATAATGGGAATCAGTATCTCATTTTGGTAAATATACTAAACCTGTGCCTGCTTCTAAAAGGATAAATAATGGTGTTGATTCAGTCAGGACTATTTAATGCCATCAAGCATGTGCTGAAGGAGCTCAGTGATTCAGAGCCACAGAGACTAATAGTATTTCTATACATTTAAAATGCAACAGCAGTAAAACAGAATACTTTGTCCACTGCATCATGTGGAGCAATGAGAACGGATAATAGGAGCAACAAATTCACATTTGCTTTTATTCCTTCAGCAGAAACGCAGTGTGTTTGAATTGGCCACGTTCCCATCGTTTTCATGTTGCCTATACACAGAAAAGTCTTTGCTGGGCTTTGTGCCATTTTGATGTGCCTCTGTGTGGCTTGGCAGAACCAAGTTCTTAACGCCACTCTCATAAGTGCTCTTCCTGTGGTTTCTAGGCCTGTTTGTTGAATGCACCACACAAAATTTCTTGCCTAAATTATTTCAGAAAATGGTCCTTTTACTTGCAAAAGCATTATTAGGAAGAGGGCTTAACTATGTGCATTATTTTTCTTAATACATGTCAACTGAAAATGTGTCTCTCTTTGCTCGTGGTTTGGTTTGATTTTTCATGTGAAATTATTTAATCTTTGATTTTCATATCATTAATTTAACTTTTGGTGTGTTTTTCCACGTTATCTGTAATTTGATCAGCCCCTTTTACATAACTTCTGATAATCTGCATTCTCATATTTTGGTATAAAAGCTCAGAAATATTCAGAATCAGAGTAAATCATTTGACAGCAAATATCACTGGAACAGGCGTATTATCACTAGCAGCACTTAAGTCAGTAATTCAAGTACTGCTGAATGCTCAAGTTACATTTGAAACATGAAAATATTCATATGAGTAATAATACTGTTCTAAATCACCATTTAGCTTCATCTTTGTTCTTATCTCTGTGCAGCTACTCCATCTTGCTTTGATTGTGTTTTTCAAATGTATTCTGCTTTTACAGACTTCTTGCAACTAGTTATTTTTTGAAGCAAGAAAACAAACCCAATTCTCTGTTATTCCAATGAAGGCAACCTGATGGATTAATTCAATCTGTTTACCACATCCTTTCAAAGCAATCACCACTAATTAATTTATAGTGGATTCTTTAAAAATTGTTGAAAATCCATCCAATTTATTATGCACTTGCCATCCACTAGGTAATGTGCAAGATTACTAAGAGCTGATTCCTTTGCTTTTCGGTTCATGAAAACTGTCATTTAAACCAAAAAGTAGTTGTCTTAAAGACTTTTTCAACATCCAGTAGCCGCAATGTTAAAGAATCATTCCCAGAAAGCATACAGGCATTTTTATTTTCCAGTGAAAGGTCCTGCTGCCTAAAACTCCAACAAGCTGCATGACTGTAGAGCAGGATTTTTGCAGCAGGCTGGATGTGGAATTTGAAGGAATCAGCAATACAGCCTTGCAATCAAGCCACCAAACTAAACTGGTTTGCAGAAGTCATCCTAGTCTGCAAAGAGATTTTAGGAACTCCCTGCCATGCCCACTGCCCATTCTCAAGAGCAACCAATCTGCATCTTTCCCAGTCTGCATCCTTCCCATATCCTGGAGTAAGGTATGGACTGTTTAGTGGACCTCTAAGAATAAACATATTCATATTTATTATGGATGCCTCGAACATCAAACACAACTGCTTTCCTGAGTGCAGAGGCTGTGGATCCAGTGCAGGCAGTGTTTCCACGTTGTTATCCCCCCTACGTTACCAGCTGCAAAGCGATATGGAATTTCGTTCCATTTCTGGTATGCAGCTTCGACTCCTGAAAGCTGCGATGAGATGTTCATCTTTACTGAACTCATTTCAGCAATGTGTCCACTGCTTTGAACAATTTGACACACAGAGATGCTTTTAACAAGTTGATTTTTGTTGCTTTCCTTTTGTTGACATGATTCACTTGTCAGGTTATGTACTTGGGTTTTCAGCACCTCTTCCCAAGTGGAGACTGCATATCTTCATTTTGGCAGTTTCTGGATTCCATCTCAAAATGTAACTACTGTACTTTGTTGCCTTCAGTGCTGGAATCTCTGGAGATGATTTTTTATTGCTGTTTGGGAGGAGGAGGAGGTTAGTGATTTGGCAACAGCTCTGCAGCTGCGACCCAAAGCTTCCTATTTTGCTCTTTATTTTTATAATAGTGTGTATTATTATAGCATCCAGAAGTCCAGTTTTCAGCCTTAAGACATGATGACAGCAGATACAATTAAAAGCAGCACTTTGAAAATTGCACATACTAAAATTTGACAGGATCAAATTTGTTTGCAAACTTACATAGAGCTTGTTGAAATTGACTGAAACAAAAAAAATATTTTAAATGAAAATGAGCTGTTTCAGATCTACTTCTACAGGTTTTGGATGGCATTGGGAAACTGGAGGAAACTTGGTGATTCATTTGAGCTCAGACTTTTTAAATTAGTGCACAAGAAATATGTGAACATAGCTCAAAGACAAAGCAAAAGCGGAGTTTGACTGCATTTTCATGATCCTGATTTATATGAATATTCATGGAGCTATGGGCAGAAGTGCCTTTAAATGATCTGGTTTATTCTCCTGAGTATCACATTCAACTGAATTTCATCCAGTTATTCTTCCATTGAGACCAATCACTTGAGTCTGATGAAAGCATTTTTATTTTGTTTTGACAAAGCATCATTTTGAGAATGGAATGTCATTTTACTTTGCAGACATCAAGAAATGAAGAATCCCTCAGTTCTCATGGCTCTCATTTCCAAGAAGTTTTGTCTGTTTGGGGTTTTTTTATTATTCATTTAATACCAACTTCATTTAGAAAGTCTAATCACTTCAAAGAAGCACAGCCTTCTCCTCACTGTTGTTAGCTTACTTACCCCAGAATTGCACAAGCCTTCTCTCTTATGCAGGATTTTACTGGCAGCTCAGGTGGAATTGCTTATTCTTCTCAGAGTCCCCACTATCCAGGATACTCGTCCTTATTTCCAAAAGCATGGCCTCCATTTCTGGTCCCTGCATGTCTATCCTTGCATCTGGATCTGTTGATGTGAGCTTTGTTTGGTTTTGCCTAGTTTATCTGATTCCTCTCGGTGACCATCTCCTCCTCACTGAATTAGCTATTCCACCAACCTTTGCATAATCTGTGCATTTTATCAGCAAATATTTTTTATTTATTCTCTCAACTTTTATGAAAAGGATATATAATTATTGGTAGAAATTATTGCCGTGAAAACCCTATAAAATATTCTTATTCAGTGGCGGCTAAGTATTATTTTTTTATTTAGCTTTAAATATGTTCACTATTATGTCAAACTCATGATCTACCATGCTCAGCCTCTAGTGGTTCCAGCTGATGCCACTAAGATGTCCATATCAGTAGTTTAAGACAACCTAGAATAAGAGCATACAACATACTCTTGTTGCCTATTAAATGTTTATTCTGCAATCCCAGGCCAACTCAGTAATCCCTAGTTTCAGTGGGTTCACTGGAATGGTTATACATCATGCCAGGAGGTATTTCCTCATGTGAGTCATACATTTCTTCTAGACTGAATGAGCACATTAAGCTCTGGTGTTCAGGGGCGGAGCAAATTTTAGAGCTGCAAGAGGAATTTTGTTTTTAAAATTCAGACCTTGTGTAATAAACTTTCTTACATATATCCTGGTGAATATTCCACAAATACTGAGATGCTAAAGGCCCAGATGTTTGGTGCAGATCTCTCTCTAAGGTTAATCTTACAGCGGGGGTCAATTATTTATATATCACAAAGGATTTATGATATCTCCTATCGGTGCAGTGTCTGCCCAATGTCTGTTTAACATCCATAGCAGGAAGAGTCTCTGGTACTCTTCATGAATTCTCATTAATTTAGAAATCTACTTACTGTAAGACTTTATTTGATTATAATTATGATTATTATTACCATGCTGGTTTGGGAATTTATTCTTTGGGGGTATTTATTGGCTCATTTCCTTCACGTCTTTTGTGGGCATTTAGGTGGAGGAAGAAACAGAAGTCTTGAATTGTGACCTAGAGAAACCCAGAATGCTGAAATTGTGAGGCTATCTTCAAACAGAAAATCAGACTGATGGAGCTGGTAAAAGGATCTCAATGAAAAAGTTTTCTCTCAAGTACTGGAGCTATGAGGAGAAAGGCTCACTACTGCTTGAGTTAGCAGACATGGGTTGTTGTTCTTTTCCCTAAAAGATTCCTAAGTATTTTATCAAAACAATTGATTTTTAGCTGGCTGTAGAATAGTATCATGTGAAACACTTGTGCCAGATAAATATGTAAAGTGTGGTGAGTCACAGACATAAAATATAAGTGGGTAGCAACAGGTAATGTTTACATAGAGACTTGCCTTCTGGAAAGAGGAACAAACCAACCTGAGGAAAAAAAATTAAAAACTGTTTGTTCTCTGTTTCAGTAGCTACAGATTATTAATAACCAAAAAAAAACCCATAAAAACAACAAAAAAGCAACAACAACAACAAAAAAAACCTAAGGAAATGAGAAGCTTAGGCAAATGAACTTAAAATGGGGATATAGTTCATAAACTATCATAAGAGATGCCCTGTTTTCTCTATGCAATGTTTAGCCACATAAAGTGCTATAAACAGGGCTTTAGGCTTTTTCCTATTTGAAGTTTAAGATTATGCAATAGTTGTGCCTACTTTGCTTATATATTAGCACTTTTTCGGTTTAATGCTGGCAGTTTTCAGAGACATGATGTTTCTCTGGTAAAAATCAGCTGCCATCCACATCAAGCTGTGATGTGCAGCTTCATATTCAAAATCATAATCAGGCCTGAAATTTTTTCCTCAGAAAATAATAAAATAGCTGAGTCAGGATTAAGATAGTTTTAGCTGAGTTTTGTTCCCAAGAAGACCTCTTTTCTTTGTTATGTGAACAACGTAAAAGAGTTTGAGACTGATCTTTTCTATCTTTAATTACTTAAAGTGGTGGGAAACAAAATCAGCTCAAGGCCCATGATTTGAGATTTAATTCTGATTCTAAAGAGTATTTAAAATCATTGGCTAAAAGACTTGGGATACAAAAAAAAAAAAAAAAAAAAGAAAACAAACATTTATATCAACCATGTTTTCTTCAGGAAGACTTAGGAGCTCAATACCTTTTCTGAATTTTTGTCTTTCAAGTGTTGACTACTTTCCAGCAAGACACATAGGCTTGCAGTTAAATTGGAGTATGGAAGTAGTGTTGTTCCCATTGTTGATTTTCTTTTTGCTAGACCTGGATCTGATGACACCTTTTTGCAGAACTAAGAGCAGAATTTGGCCCCCTGTATTGAGATGTTTCTTACAAACAGATTCTTTCCATTTTCTCCTCTTTTTTGCAACTCAATGAGGAATCATCCTCAAAGTTAAATAATAGGAGAACTATTTTTATAGTTTAGATTTCCTCTGAAACTTTACTGCATGTAAATCAACAGATAGTGAGTGGTCTCTGTTGAGAAAATCAGTTTGGTTTTTTTGCTATGAATAACTAGAGGGAAAGAAAGAAACAAGTCAGTGTAACTGTCCTAGAATTATCAACAAACTGGGGAAAAAAGTATTAACAGACCAGTAGAAGAATTGCTCTTCCATTAACAAGTAGGAAATGGACTTGAGCTTGCTTCTGTGCTAAAAGGCCACCCGGTGAAGAACGGCATTGTAGGATGCACCTTTCACTGCAGACCAAATTTGCTCATTTTAATGGTGAAAAGATTATTTTCCCATCCAGCAATGCTGCCAGCTAATCCTGAATGTGAAAGGTGAACTGTGCTCTGTGTGATTCACACTTGATCACCTGTAGTAAGGACTGGGCATCTGGAGCAGGCATTTGTTGTTGATGGAAGAGTCTTGCTCCCTCTCCATTATCTGAGCTGGGCTATGCTATGCTAAGTACAGTAGTAAAAACATGTTTTTATCAGGAAATTCAGTAGATATGTCCCAATTTAAATGAGCCCCCACACTGAATGGATCAGTTGAGTCAGTATGTTACTAACTGCAGCTGCAGTTCTTGCAAAGGCAAAGGGTAACACCAGCCCTGGGCTTAACTCAGTGAACTTATAGAGTCTGGGCAGCAACTCCCTTCTAAGCCCTGACAGATGAACAGAAAAAGTCGGTAAAATCAGCAGGAACCATCCTGCATTCTCATTCATTAAACAGAGATGTGTGGTAACCTCCAGTCACCTCCTGAAATCAGGGAAGCCCAGAATTAATTTCCACTGGAAAGAGTCCCACTAAACTCACTCAGCCTGGATCAGATCCCGAGTGGAGGCAATTAATCTTCTGACTGTGGGTCAGCTTTACAGCTATGCAATACTTCTCTTGAGCTCTACCACATGGAATTTCCAGTGTTTACCTTGTGCCGAGCTGGTAGGAAGGGGCTGAGTTTCATTCAGGCTCCAGCACATTTCCTTCATCACTTAGGCACAAACCCCTTTCAGCACTTGGGCACAAATCATGCAGCAGTGGAAGCCTGGTCATTAGGAGGCAGAATAACCTGCTCAGTGCCTGGATTGGTGATCCCAAAACTGCCCATGCAGATCTGGGTTAAAAAAAATGAAACTGAAACTGCTGAAAAGAGCTCTGACAACAGGACAAACTCTTCCAAGTTGCAGCTGGTTAGCAGAGGAAGTGGACGTGATCAAGGACTTCAAGCGTAGGCAGATGACAGATGGATAACCAGTTTAGATGGTTAGACTGATCCCAGTTTAGAGTTTGTTTCATAACTTACTTTTTAAAGAGACCCTGTGGAGTAGTTATGGACTCCAACTTTGTTTTGATTTGTTCTCAAATATGTATTTTGTGTTGCCTCTTTCTAAATATTCCCAAGCATCACAAAAAAAACCCCAAACCAACAAACCCAAATAAAAACAAAAAGCCATTAAATCAATGAAAGACAACTTTATTTTGCAACATTTTATAATACCACATATGGGCAGTAGCCACAGATGGAGAACCCTTATACTAGAAGCATCACAAATTTCCTGTGATCTTACTGACTTTCTAAATTTCTGTGAGAATCCTATCAATTTAATAACTTCCACAACTTGAATAGACCCACGTGCTGCTAGAATGACACAATGTATACATGTGCAGTTACAGAATAAAATCTTCAGTTTAAAAAGAGGTAAAACAGATGAAAAAAGAAAGTGAGCTGGAATAAGGCTATTCACTTCTTACTTGCCAGTAAGAGTTGGGAAATGTCCTTGTGTTGTGGCTCTAGGGAATTTTTCCACTGAAGGAATAGGACCCCAACTTGGTGTGTCTTGCAACACATTTAATGCATCTCTCACTTAAGTGTAAAGGCTCATCCTAATGGCATTTCTTGCTGTTTGCTTAAGTATTTTCCTGTGCCAGTGTTTGGCTGAAGTAGTTTTTCTATAGACTGGACACTGTATCCCATTTTAAGTAAACAAAGCAAAAGATATCCTCACTGAAAACTAGGCTTGATTCACAACACAGTTGTAGTTTGTAGTACCTAATGTGTTCTTAAAATACTAGGTTGAGGAATTTTTCTTTTCTAAGATATTCATCTCAGCTGTGTCCCTTATAATCAAAGCCCTTGATTAGAGGCTCTCTTCATGAAAGACCAGTAGCTGCTGCAATTAAATATATAATACTTCTGCTCCTGTTACAGTTTTAGGCTTTTTTTTCCTTAGGAAACATCCTTATCTGATATAGAGTTTGAAGGACAGTGACTTATCTTTTTTCTTCCCTTCCCCCTTTCCCTGAAAGACATTTCCTCAGTCTCACTCTCCATTCATTGAAGGAATTTTGATAATACTTTATACCAGTCAATGGCTAAATATCTCAGGGAGGAAAAAAGCCAAAACATGTTAGTGCTTGTTTTACAATTAATGGCACAAAAAAAGATAATGATCAAGAGGAAATGTCAAAGAATCACTGACTTTGAACTATTAAGTAAAAAATATGAGTAAAGATGGTCTGGGGAGTAAGGTGAGCCCTTCTGGCTTGGCTCAGTGGGCAGGTGACATTGTATGAACAAGCATTATCTGCACAAGGGTATCTCAGTTCATATAGCGTAGTTCTTACAGATGAGATTGTATTTAGGCCCTACAAACTCCAGATCTGGTAGGTCTTATGCACTTAGAAACCCCCCAAGAGCAGTTAAATGAGTTATAATAAATGTAGAGCCCTTGAGCTTGTTGGGTGGAAACTGAACCCCTTTACACAGATCCCTGCTTCCTAATAAGAATGCCATATCTGCTTGGGAATCTGGCAGCAAAGCCCAAAGCTTAGCTGCAGTCATATTAGATGTCCAGTTTAATTTCATTCCTACTTGAAATGGTGGTCAGACATTTATTTATATTCGTTTATTTGTGTGAGAAACAAAGCAGAACACCTAATCCTGGACTGTTTGTGTGGTTTAAGTATGACTAGTCCAACAGAATTTTTCTTTTTTTGATGGAGAGATGGGGGGGACAGTGGAAGGAGAGATACTGTCCTTATACCAAAGTTAAATTTTTTTGGTCATAGGGCAGAAAATGAAAGTTCTGACATTGAGGCAGTAAAAGCTAACCATGATCCTGGCACCAGAGAGCACATCTTCACTGATATCTGAGCTACTGAAGTAAAGGAGGAAGGAGTGGAGGAAAATAACTCATTTAATTATTTTACTCATAAAAAAAAGCAACAATCACTCTAAAGTGACTGGAAAAATGTGGGATTTTTTTTATTCCTTGAAATCCTCACATCTCACTGCTAGAATCTAAGATTATCAAACTTACAGGTGACCACCCTAATTACTGCCCACATGCAATTCTAGACAGAAAACATACTCTGTAGATGTAGCTGGCATGTCCCTTAAAAGAGAGAAAAAGAATTGTCATTTGAATTCAGACCATAAGAATAGCAGGAAAAAGAGAGAGAAAAAGAGAATTGAAGAGGGAGGGATACTAGAATGGGGAGGGGAGGGGAGGGGAGGAGAGGAAGAGAAAGGGAGAGGGAGAGGGGACAATTGTTCACTGCCAAAAACCTGCAGCAACTGATTTTCACGTAGCTGACTTGATTCATTTTATTTTAAGTGTTTTTATTAGAGACCAATATTGTTGTTGTATTATATGGGTTCACAGTCACAAATTCTTTGATTTCCCATAAGACCAGGGTTATGTCGACATTTGGAACACTACTCCTGAATCCTCAGTTGTCATTGCAACCACAGGCAGCTTTGTGAAATACAGATGATTTTGCATATGAATATATGGATATGGGTGCATATGTGTCTATATATGTGTGTATTTATAGTATATATACATATGTGTGAATAGATATATAAACCAAATCGTCACTGGAAAACTTTTCTGCAGGGTTAGTGATGCAGATGCACAGAAGTACCTAGTACAGCAAAGTCTGTACTTCTTTTTGCCTTTGGGGAAACTCAGAGGTTTCAATACCAATCTGTAAAGTTTAGCTCTTAGGTGTCAGAGAATCTGTTTCTGCCTCTGCCCCACAGTGATCTGGGCTGGTTGAGGTACCTGGAGTTGACGGTGCCTCCGTTTGTATGACTGACAAGTATTGAAAACACGTTGTCAGCAAACCCCCTCAGTGCTGCACTTTGCTTTTCCATTTCTCTCAGTGAGGCTCACTGTGATCATCTCACCATGCTGCAAAGCGGGAATGGGTGAAGCATTCAGATGCAATGCTAATAGCAAAGTTTATAAAACTGCAAAGCAAAGCTGAATTACATGGAGAGCTGGACCGACGGCCCCAAAGATTCATCGAATTCAACAGACACATTTTCAGTAACTCCATGGAGCCAGAATTACACCACAATGCAAGGTTAGCCCTTTAATTATGTTGATTACCCTAAAGCAGATTTTTACTTGCACACAGATCTCTGCAGCCACACAAAGGCTTTTGTCTACAGTGAGACTGCATAGTGATCTGCCTGTGCAGTGTTCACAGCAGGATCTGACCCTAAGGTGCTGTGCATATGCTTAATGCCAGGTAACCAGCCTGGACCCATGGATCACACATGGGCCATGGGATGTGTCTGCCTCCCCCACTCCCTGCTTTGTGCTGGTGCAGCTGCTGCAGCTGTAGGCACTAGTGGAAGGAAAAGAGTGCAATGCAGGAGGAGCTGCCCTTACTGCTTCCACGGGGCCCAGGAAGGCAGGTTTCAAAACTTGCATCAAACTTCAGGCTTGGTAATAATTTCCATCACTCTTATTTAAAATATTTCATGATAATTTCCACACAGAACAATAAAGGAATATGTCTGTATTTATGAAATGGTAGTCAGTGTCTGAAACCTAGATTTCTCTAAGAGAGAGAGACAGCAGATACAAAAGAAAATCTGTTTTGATTATCACACCTGATAAGCCTCATTGGTTCATCATGTCCAGCATCTGCACCACTAAAACCTAATGATCATGAGTGAAACCTTTCTCCCTGACCCATAATAAATTGTGCTTGAAAGGTGATGAATTACTTTCTGCTTTTTGCATCTTGGACAAAAGACAGCCTTTTGTACAGAAGCCCTACTAGGGAACTAGCCCATATTACATAAAAAAAAAAAAAAAAAAGAAAACAAAAGGCTACATGGGCTGTTTCATGCTTTTTTGGGAAAAATCAGTCTAAAGAGAAACAGGGCATTTCTGCCAGTTAAAGCAAGGGGGAATTTTTTTAAGAACAGCCTTTGCTGTTTCATCAGTTCCCCTTTACATATATTGCAAAATATGATCTCCAGTTTCCACACTGTTGTGCCAGTGACTTTCCAATGGCCAGCCCAGCTACCTCTTCCTTACACCAGTGACTTGCTACTCAAAGGAGCAGTTTTACTGAAGGCACACAAGTACCTGCCTATCACAGAGGTTTGGGGCTCACAATCAGCCCCAGGACGGTGAACAGTCCGTCCGAGAACAAATGAGGGAATTTAGTAAAATGTATAAGTCCTTCCCATGCTACCTACTGAAACAAGCAGATCTATAGTCAATTTATTGAGCATAAATTACTGCCAACCTTCGCTGGAATAATTTATACTCCTGAGCCACTTCAGACAGGAAGGCAATAGGGAACTGTCAGGATATATGAAGTTTTATATAGAGATGAACGAATAGCTCATTATTCAAAGTCAAATGATATTCATATTTAGGGGTCAGAGAATTTGGGAAATGTTTAGACCCTCACCTGAGATTACAGTATGAATCCTCTTTCCCCACAAGGTCTTCTCAAAATAAGTGCTGGCTTTTCCAATCCTATTGCTTAACCAGAATAGTTAACCCAGGCAACAGTTGGGTGGGGAGAATTATTAACAGTAAAGGAGAAGGAAAATGAACAGAGGGACTCAGTGGGCATAGGATTAAGGAAATGAGTGGAAAGACAGTAAAAGGAAAGAAAAGATATGGAGATGAGATTAAAAAAGTGGTGGGAAAGAAGAGAAATAAACAGACACTCCAAAAGAAAAGTACAGCACAGTATTAGTTTGCAGAAAGACATTGTCCATTTTTTGGTTGTATTTGATTATTTAAAAATCTTTGAACAATGCAGTACAAAAGGTGAAATATTTTCCTCTGCACTGCTCTGTGTTGCAACCTAGGATGCTCAGGCTTTATGAAGTAGAATGAGATCTTTGCCATCTCTTTTTCAGTTGATCTTAAGATCATAAAGATTAGCACCTCAACAAGCAACAAATCAACTTCCTTTTTAACTAAGAAAATCCAGTTCTACTTTAAATCAATTAAATCTCAGTTCTTCTCTGGACTGGAGGACTTGCAGTAGAAAAAGAACCTGGTCCTGTGTTTCAAGCTCTGGCTTTCCAAACTGCCACAGCTTTTGTTGGGCATTGCTTACTCTGAGACTGAATTTCAATAGAGAGAACCTGGCTCTTATTTTGGCCCTTTCCCACCCCTTCACAGTTGCATTTGGGCACTGTGCAAATGCTCAGCCAGCACAACTGTCAGTTCACCCAAAACCAGGGGGAAGCAAGAGGGAAAGAGCTTTTCAAGTGATGCAAAAAAATGTCAAAATGCAAGAGATTATTTTCTCTACAGTATCTCCATTAATTCTCAGGAAATACTCGTGTTCAGTGAACTTGAGTGGCACAGTCACAGAGAAGGTTCGGGGTATGTTTCACTCCAAATTTCCCCGGTGCTGCTAATTCCCCAATCAGCCATTACGTTAGTTTACTAAGTCATCTGTACTCACCTACAGTTCCTTCACTTCATTACTCCCCGGCTAAAATCTCTTCCGAAGGCTCCTCTGACAGATTTATATTCTGAGCATCAGACAGGAATGTGGTTCTCTGTTTTCCCTTTACCTATACTACATAAACATGTCCGGGTTGCTGCTCGCAGCCTGAATCAGCCAACAGAGGATCTCAGGCTGAGCAATGCAGCTGCCTACAGAAACACTCCTGAGCTCCCTGTGACCACTGCAGACTACTCAGGGCTTCAATTCAAGTCTCGCCTCCGTTCCTGGACCCATTTCTTGACTGCAAGGGCTGTGATCAAGGGAAGCCATGACAGACAGATAAACATTTTACAGTTATGGTCAATAGGACTTTCAAAGTTTACTACAATGCAACATCTATTCAGCTAGGTGGGGTCTCTACAGCTATTTGGGTACTTTCATTTTGTTCTTTGAATCAATGGGAATTTTATGGGTACATGTTTTACAAAATAGTTTCTTATATCACGCAAAAATGACTGTACAAAACCCAACCTTCCAATTCTGTTCTGGCAATAGTGGCTTTTCAAAGCCTTCCTCTTACCCCTTTTCCCCCAAGAAGATAGTGCATACAAAAGTATTGCTAAGGATAAGAGCTTTTTCCTTTCATAGAACAGTGATCCTGTCTCTTGAGAACTTCAGCCATGAGAATTTATATTAAATGAAACTAATTAGCTAAAGGTTGCATCAAAACTCTCACAAAGACCCACTGAGACCAGATTCCTTTCCTGCTAGTTATCTCCCCCACAGATCCCCAAACAACAGAAGGCATTGTAGAGACAATTGTACAGATGCAGGTATGAGACCAGCTCCAGCAATGAGGGCTGCTTCAGGGGTACAAGTATTAGAAGGAAAAAGAAGGAAGAAAACACATTCTCCTCAACCATTTTCTGAAAATACCTCCAACGTGCCTTTGCAAAACTCCATTAATAGGGTGTTGAGGCTTCACAATCCTGCAAAAGGCTGGAGATGATACAGTCAACACCTTAAGATTTGTCCAGCCATGTTTCTCTCATATTTAATACATTATTTACCTGGGAGCATTATTATAGAATCACAGAATATGATGGGTTGGAAGGGACCCATCAGGATCATCGAGTCCAACTCCTGGCCCAGCACATGACACCCCAAGAATCACATCATGTGCCTGAGAGCACTGTCCAAAAACTTCTTGAACTCAGGCAGGCTTGGTATGGTGACCACTTCCCTGTGGAGCCTATTCTAGTGCATAAACACCCTCTGGGTGAAACACTTTCTCCTGATATCTTACCTAAACTTCCCCCAATCCAAGTGTCTTTAACAGATGTACAATTCAGGCAGAGAAAAGTAACCTCACCTAGTGATCTTGCTCTTCCAGATGCTCTCAGAGGAGAGACACAAGCACCATTTTACACACACATTGCCCTTGGCCTTCTGCATGGGGGGAAACAAGTTGCCCACACGTTTATTGCCAGGAAGGGTGCCAAGCACAGCACCGAGTTCTAGTTTGGAGAGTAGAGGCTGCTCAGGGCTGTACAAAAATTACAACTCTTTCCATCTCATTTCATTGTGTGTATAAATAGGCACAATGCTACTGAAAGTGTCAGCCTCTGCCCGCTGCTCTCAAACCAGCTAACCAGGCTGAGAGTCAGAGCACGAGGAATGATGGTGTGTTACCCCAACCATTCTCTGTGATGAATGTGAATCATATTGGTAGGCTCCTGAAGTATTTAGTCAGGAAAATGAACCTGTAATACACACGTATAGACCTAAAGAATTCTTGCCTCAGCTATTCCAATGTAATATTTTTCTTGTTTCATTTACATTCTCGCACAGAGTGAAGCACCTTAGAAATGTGTTCTTCATACACAGATAGATGCCAAGAGCAATAATCTGAAGATCATAGAATACTCTGGAGGAAAGATTTTGTTTTCTAAGGCCAAAGATGGAGCATTTTTGGTTGCAATTCCTTAAAGAAAATTAGAGGGTAAAAGGGAGAAGGAAATGGGAGGATTTCTGTGTATTAAGCACTATAACTGGGTTTGTTAGCTTGCTATTTTGAAGAAATATAGGTAAGCAAGGCAAGATAAATCACAGCAATTTGAGATGTCATTTTGCTCTCCTATAGCGTTTGAATTTCTTCCATATTACAATAGATCTTCTCTCCTTGTGCCAGCTAAATTGAATTCCTTTTTTTGGGCCATTTCTTTGAAGGGCTTTGGATGAAATGTCTCATGCAGTTCAGTTTGGAAGCTTCCCAAATCAAAACCCCAAACCCTACATTTTGTTTCAGTTGTGGGGAATGAGAATTCAGTTTGTTTTTTACCTGTTTCTAAGACATCTGCTTTCACTATTTGGCATAGCGTGGGGCTGAGGTTAGTGGGGGAAGGCAGGCTGATTAGCCTCAGAGGATTTATTACATTTGATGCATTGAATGTCTGATTTTGCCTCCCTTGTTCTCATTCGTTCACAGCCTGTACATTGAGATACACTGCAAAGTTTTTTTTTAAATCATTTAGATTTAATTTTCATCTCTTATTTAACATCGAAATATCCAGAGTAGGTCATTGGTATCCGTTGGTTTTGGAATTTTTGCCTGGACTAAACTTCTGGACTCAGCAATGGAAGTCAGAGAATGGGAAGTTGATTTACAAACTGCCTTTAAATCCAGTGACATAGGCTAAAGTGCACTGAATATTCACAAGCTCTATATTAACATCCTCTACCATTTTGCACTCCCCATGGCTCTGGTTCAGCTGAGGAACACCCAAAGTGATCCCAGATTTTAAAGTCCAGCTGATCCTGAACAGAGCAAATTTCAAATTAAACCAGAGTGCTTTCACATGCCTCCAATGCACAGTTAGCACTCGACTACATATGCTAAAATTTGTGCTTTTTTTCTATATGAGATGTTTTATGCAAATTTATTAATGCAATTAATCCATTGATTTAATTCATCATAGACCATGATGTTTTTTTGTAAATATTTATAAGTAAAGTATATTTGAAGATGATGCCATATCTCTTTGTAGGGGCAAAGAAACTTAAAGTATGCTGTGAAGAACAGCCAGAGCTTGTCAGATGTGGAGTTTGGCTGCAAGAAAGGCTGGTTAGAAACCATCTGATGACACACAGTTTCAGCAGAAATGGTGACATTTGGATGAAATGGTGAAGTTCACAGTGCCTGTTAGGTCCGAAGAAAATACTTCCTAACCAAGGCAGAATTCAACTCAGAGTCGCCAACAGAAAAAAGTCCAAGCAGGGGATTTTTGCTTTGGTATAATTCAGCATGAATCCAAACTGCAGAAGAAAATAGTGAATCCTTTTAGGTCCGGTTGTGCTTAATACACTCATTGGAAAGGTTTTCCTGTAAACAAACACACATGTGCACCCCCAGACACATACACACACCACAATGTTCTTCCTAAGTTGCATTTCAACATCAGTACATTATTTGCTCTGTTACCCTTCTGGGTGGCCAATAAAATATCAAACAGCAATTCAAGAAGGCAACAGATAACGACACATAAGCAAGTACAGTGAGCTTTCTGTAAGCTGAGCCCAGGATAAGCAGGCAGATTTATACACTTCAATTTGAGGCAAAAGTGAAGTAATAACAAGAAATAGCTGGGGTTTTTGGTTGTGGTTTTTTTTTTCTTCCCAAGCAATTACTGCACAGAATTTACCTGAGCTATGCAATAGACATCTTGATTTTAAGATGAGGGCTTGGATTTTCACCTGGTGAATATCAGCCCAGATCCATCACTCAGAGCAGAGGTTGCTAAATCGTGAATATTATGCCTTAAGCTGAAGGCACTTGGCCAGGTCCTTCCCTGTGTTAATGATTTTTGTACATTGTGCAGATTTACATCAGCCAAAGATCTGGCTGAATGCCTCTTATTTTTGCTGAGATTGTAAATACAGCCCTGATCTGTATATTCTTCAGATATTGTCACAACTGGAGTCTTCAAAACTTTGCCTGGCCTTGTTCTCTTTTCCCAAGCTTTTAGTCCCATTCCCTCCCTTTATAGAACAGAAAACAGATTTATAATTGTCAATTACTCTGTGGTTAAGCAGACATAATGTTGGTATATGCAAAAGATGAGCTGACCACTAGAATTCCTCATAAGTTTTCATTTCTGTGAAGACAGTG
This sequence comes from Manacus candei, assembly GCF_025592945.1. Lineage (NCBI taxonomy): Eukaryota > Metazoa > Chordata > Aves > Passeriformes > Pipridae > Manacus > Manacus candei. The sequence goes on from NW_026138071.1 coordinate 424,009, forward strand.
ATGGAAGAATAATTAAGAGGTGCCATTACCTTAAAGTAAAAGTGCTGTACTAAGTTATGCATCTTACCATGCTTATAGACAAGCATTATTAGTTTCAATAACACCCCGAATGGAGAATAAGGATGGAGAGGGAGATGAAGACATGCCCCACCTAGAAAAAGAAATGCTGCCATGCAGTAAATGAAAAGGAAAAGCACAGCATGATAAAAAAGAGGAGGAGATCGGGGCTTATAAAACTGCTGGTGATGTTATACTGACAGAGGGGGAGAGACAAATGGGGCTTGAATAAGCAGGGAAGGTTTTAGTTAATGAAATAATATCTGTGGCCTGAGACTTTAAAGATTCAAAATCTTAATTTAAAGCTGAATTTTTAAATTTAATTTTTAAATTTAAATTTTTGAAAATGAAAAAAATAAATAAAATTCATTTCATGTAGGCTAGTACTTATGAAGGGAAAGATAGCTATAAAAGATGTAAGTTAAAATCCCATTGAGGATAGTTTTCGTATAGATTTGCAGGTCAAGATGAATCCTAGGTTCTCACATTGTCTTTATTTGGACTTGCTGACAGTTGTTCTTAGGAAATGGCTTATCTTTATTAGGGCTTTTTGTATTAATGCTACCAAGAAACAAACCTTTTCTCCTCTGAATGGAGAATTCATTTTTCATTAAAGCCAGAGGAATTAAATCTCTCTGAAAAAAAACTGTTTTGTGTTTGCCAACAGTTTTGCAGAATCAAAAAGTGTTTCACTTTGAAAAAATTCTTCCAAATTTAAGAAGTTTTTTAAAGCAGCTTTACTTTTTAAGTGTATTAAAGGAAATTTCAAAACAAAAAAATCATTTAGATTTCAAGTATTCTGGTTTTAAAATTATGAAATAAAACATTACAGCATTTTCAACATTATGGTTTTGTTCCAGACAATTTGGCAACACTTCAGTGAATTTAGAAAACACTTCAGTATTGCTTAAACTGCCTTTTTTTCAAAGAAAACAAAAACCAGTCAGAGTTAATGTGAACCCTTTGTTATGAATTAAATGAATCTGTGTTATGTTTTGAGCAAGCTCACTTTTACCATATTAATCTGGATAGAGATTTAGTTTAATTTCAAACCACCTAACACAATACAATTTTGTAAGCAAAACTTGTTTGCTTGTTCATTAACATTTTCAACTCTTGGGCTTTAAGCCAGTGTGAGCCAAAAAGAAAGAGTATGATAAATCACAAATTCATTGCAGAACAACGTGGCATTATACTTTCATGTATTTAACTGAGATAGAGTTTACCCTTCCACTTCCTAGGAGCTAATGGTTGATTTAATCCAATGCTGAAATCATTAGACCTGCACTTAGATTTTCTTTCAACAATGTGCCTCTGATAAATAAACTTCCAAACTGAGCATCCCAATCTAACAGGGGCTGCTATTTGTGATGTGCTAAACAGTGGCAAAAATGTTTAAATTAGTGAAATGGAACTATGCAATAACAATGGACAAAATTTTGGTTTTCATCAAAGAATTAAAAACCATATTAGTTTCTGGTTTATCTTTAAACATACATACAATCTCTCTGTGGCACATTGTGGTTGCATACCCTTTCCCTTTAGAAATACCTCAGAATACCTTTATAAACATTAAGCCAAATTTTTAATCATGCTTTAAGTAAGGTTCTCTTTTTTTTTTTTCATATGAAGATCTTTCATATGAAGTCTTATTTTGTGTGTTTCTTTCTCTGGCTTGAGAACTCTCAATGTTGTGTTATTTTTTCCTATTCATTAGCAAAGTATTTTTTTCTTCACCTGAAACCAGGCACTCTCTTGTGCTAGCTGCTGTGCACTCATTAAAGGCAAGAGAAATTCCTGTCCCAGAAAGATTAAAAATTGAAGTAGTAATCTCTAACCAGCAGTCTCAGAATTGGGGGGACAAATTTGAGAGCTGCGTTATAGAAATATTCCCAGAAAAACAGAGTTTATTATTTTATTCAAAAAACAGTATAACTAGCACATTTTCTAACTAACTCTTTCCCAGATCCCAGTATGGAGACTGTTGTCCTCACCCCTTTCTCCATGCCTAGGAAAGCACATAGGGAAGAGTGAGGAAAAATTCCTCCTCACTTAAGAAACAGCTTCATGAGACAGATAGAAAGGCAGGTGCTGCAAAGTTCAACAAAAGCTTAATCAAGCCAGTTTTTCAAATTTTCTACTGTTAGGTCATCCTGTCATTTTTCTGCATAGGCAACTCTGACTGCAGTTAGTGGAGGGGGGGTTGTATTAACTAAGAAAAACAAAAATAAAGAGCCTTAAGGAATTGAACAACACAGCTCACAGAAAAATTACATCTGCCCTATGTGTAATCTGCAACTTTCTCCTCCTTGGCAAGAAAAACTCATATGCCATGTTTTGCCTTCTGCTGAACCTTGGCATATTTTCTAGCTGCTTAGGGGGTGTAGTAGCTTCCTTTTACCCCATTTCTGTGCCGTACATACAATATATTTAGGGCATATTAGTAGAACACTTTAAACAGCTTGAAATCTCCCATTCTCGAAAGACAAGGGAAAAAGGTGTTCTGAGGGTCTGACTGCAAAAATAGATAAACAATTCATTTGGATGATGGTTTTGCAGAGTAGAAACAAAACTGTTGATTAGACTGTGGTTATAACACTCAGTGCCCCAGTCCTGCAAGGAAATTTCTGGGGGCAAACACTTTCATTTTAGCAGAACAGGCAATGGGAAGTCCTCTGTAGTGTGAGGACAATATCAGATGCCCATGGAGGTTGGGTGGTTCCTCCATCTTGCAGAAGCAGAGCACTGGAGCATTTCCTCCTACCGACACACTTTGAGGTTGTTAACTGCATATTCACATTTTGTTCCCAGAACAGTCAGAATTAGTTTGGTCACTGGCTTTTCACAGCAAGAAGGGTTAAAAACAAATCTGCCTTGGACTGCCAGGAAGGGGGAAAAAAGCCCTGCTGTTGCGGTGCCTGTTAGTGACAGATATTCCCCCGTATTCCTCTCCACCACTGAGTGACAGCAGCTGGAATTTATGAAGCATGCTTGTACTTTGCACATTCCCTGTTTTTACATTCAGGAGAGAGAGAAAATTTCTGCTTTGTTCAGTTTGTCAGGCTGCTTCCTCCTTTGTGCCCAGATATGTGCTGTGTCTTTACAAAAAGTCCCTTCTTAAATTACATCCCTAAAGGTGAACTGGATATGTGCTAAAGTCATTTTGCCTTCAAACAATATGCCACACCTATACAGGATATGTGACTTTCTGATGGAGAAAAATGACCAAAATTGCTCATGCAATTCCCATCTGAGTTCCCACACTCAGGAATTGAAGATGGCTACTTATTGCACATGTATGGGCCAAGCCCTTTAGCACGCCAGAGTTGACAGAAGGTCTCATTTTGATGGCTATTGAAGTGGGCAATATGACTGAAACTGGACACAAAGTAAGTAAAAAATATTAATATAGTATTTTCGCTACCTGTCTGTCTGCACCCATAGGAAAAGTGATATCCTTTTTTCCCTCCTTGACGTCATTCCTCATCCCTATGCGCATGCGCACGCACACACACATGCGCACACACACACACATTTCTGCAACTGCAAATGACTTAGAGCCATCAGGCTTTCATGATGGAAAGGGAAGAGAGAAGGGAATCCATAGCTCAGCAGTACTATTTCCCCTACTTCCTTGCAAAACCTCTCTCACTGGAGTTTCATAGGCTCTCTCCTCCAAATTATTTATGGGAGAGGGGCAACCCACTTGACACTGTATGTGCCATTATCCCCAGCTATTATCCAACAAGTAGTTAATGTTGTTTGAAGCAAGCATGATTCCTTCTGAGCTCCTCTGTGGCTGCCACTGCATGCCTAGGGCCTGGTTGTACTCCCTTAAAGTCGATGCTAAAACTTCCCAGCCTCACAAGGTGGTTGTGAGGATAAGTTCATTAACGTTTGCAAGGCCCCCAGATATCATAGTGCTGGGAGTAATATAAGTATCTAGATAGCTAGTTCTCAAAGACAGCATCTCTGAGGGTCAGATTCTGCACTAGAAATTCCCTTATGCCCATCAATTAACATTTGCTCTTGAATATGTATGTAACATGATGTTTTCCTATTATACATATTTAATTATGACTTATTCTCCAATAGCTTTATAGACAATGGAAAGACACATCACAGATGCTAGAGTTTTGCTGACTACCTCAAGAAAAATAAGTTCTGAAAATCTGGAAGAGTGTTGAGTTTTTATTTTTGTCTGAATAGCTTCATCTGAGTTGCCATTTCTCTCCATAGCAAAGTGTGGCTTGTCTCCATTGTGACATACCCATGACTGTAAATGTTTAAATATCCCTTATTCCCTTATGGTTTCCATTATTATTTATTTCTGTTGCAAGCAGAAGGATGTCTGGGTCATCCTTTCAGCCAGGAGGAAACATGGCAAAGCAAAAGAAGAGTGGTATTCAAGAGAAGTTTGCTTGGGGCATATGTTGGGCAATCTTTTGACTTAGCTGGAAATTCTTGAGTCTTTGAATTCTTAAAAGCTTTTCTCACCTTTTTTCAGCACAGTGGGTCAAATTCATTGCTGACAACGTTCCATTGGCCCTGTTGTCAGTACTAAAATCATAAATCAGTGTTATAATCAAATCAAAATCATTTTAACGCTTAAGCCTTTCCTTAGTTTGAAACATAGAAGTGGAAGTCAATATAAGCAATTGTATGCATAAAATTAAATTACACCTAAATGTATTTAATTGGATTGATGTTTTAATCTGGTTTTATGACTTTAGTAGCTAAACAGAGTCATTTTGCTAAATTAAAATTAAATAGAATTGTTAAGAGTGCAAATTATTGCCAGATACAATATCTGTAGCTGGCATGAGGAACACACATACAATGCAGTTGGCTGTAAAGACTCAACTTCTTAATTAATTTTCCTGAGGCTTAGCCTTTCATTTAAAATACAACTATTCCAGTTCCAGGGGAAAAAAATATAAAAACCACCCTTGGAGATGTGGCCCAAATGTAACCAGCAACGTTGGTTTCAGATCCTGAAACCACATCCATGACACATGAATTTCTCTACCAAGTATATCCTGAAGCCAACAAGAATCACGCTGTTTCAAACAGAGACATTGCTATCTAATTTGTCATTCATTACAGCATTAATGTATTTTGAAGATCTCAGCATTTTCAAAGACTAGATGGGGCATCTGCTGGAGAGCAATGGAGGAAAAGTAGAACTCAAGACAGGAGGTGAAGTCGGAGACATTAAATTTAATATGTTGAGCAGCTCATCATTAGTTTGTAGCCTGTCATAACTTCCTGTTTTATATCTTCTACTTGGGCTCTAAGTTCTTTCTGAAAAGGACTTCTTGTTGTACAGCACATGGCAAAGTATCACTTACTGCTCCCAGAAGGCCCAAACGTAATATAAACAATAAATACAAGTAAGACACACTTTCCCCAACAGAATGGACTTTGCTTTCAGAAGCTTAGAAACCTCCCCATTTCAGCAAATATGTAAATCTCTATTGTAAAAACATTATACCCATTTATATTTTGTAAATTAATTCATTCCATTTGATCACTTTCCTTTCAAATAGTTTGGCTGTTAATTGGATGCAGGCAGGACTCACAGACAAAGCAGTCCAACTTCCCTCTTGGCTCCACATTTCCTTGCAGATATTTTGAGAGACAGGCATTGTCTGTTAAATGGGAGTTGTGAAACACAACTAAACTGGGCGGTTTTAAAACTTTTCAGTTGCCTTAGGTAACGTGATAATTTTCTCTCTTTTTTTTTTTTTCAATATTCCCTAGGTATTTGCTGCACTGTATGCCAGGGAAGAAAGCCCTGGAGGGAATATTAAGGTCAGGATGAGATGGAACTAACAATATACAGAATATATCTGCTGCACATAGCCATCAGTACAGTGTTTGCCCTCAACTTCCCTGGTGTGCCTTAGTTACCATTGCTTCAGTATTCCCTGGGTATCTCTTGTGTTATGAAAGTCCCCTCTCTGCTGTGGGGAGGGGAAGAGCTGAATAGAAAACAGAATAACAATGGGAGGAGAGGAACAAAAACTAGACAGTTATTCATGAAACGGTGCTCATAAATCCGGAAAATGGTTCCTTGAGCCATGCTGCACCCTATAGTGTATATGCTTTAGTGATCATGTAACCCATATAGCCAGAGGTTGTCCAGCACCCATTTAAGCCACAGATTCATGAAGTTGCAGGACTGACCTGGAAAAATTAATTTTAGAGTGGGTCTTTTGCTGGACAGTGTAAGCTGTTCCATCTCTGCCAAACCCTTGCAACCTCTGCCCTTAAAGCTGATCAGGTTGCTGTTCAGTGGGCTTTGTGCAGTTCATCATTTAAATGTGCTCCTCATTTAGTGCCTTATAGCTTTCATATGGTGTGAATGTTTTTGCATCAGTTGAAAAGAACTGTAAACGCTATTTGCTATTGTCAGTTTGGTACAAGAGTTCGTGTTTGTTTGACTGCAGTAACTCTGCTTCTTATTGCAATAATCTAGCACAGTAGGGGCAACATTCTGCCATTACACAATGAAAGCTTTTCCAGGCAGGACTGACACACTCTGAAAAGCAGAACAGATAGTGCTGTCTCATCCTGAAGAAATTAGCAGGGGAGAAATATGAAATCTCCACCTTCCATTACACACATTCACGGACATTTGGAATCCGATCTGAGTATGAATCCGAAATACTTTTTTCCTCTCAGAGCATGTATATTTACTATATAAAACACAGTACTTCCTAAGATGAAACAAGTGTTGTATCAGGAAGCAAAGAATACAATAAACATTTTACTCCCAGGTCAATAATCATATAAAAAAAATTTGATGAAATGCCCTCTATACCTTTTTTTTTAAGTGTCAGCAGGAATACAAAACTGCTTTGCTTTTTCCCTCAGCTTCACTACTTTAACTCAAGCTGATGGCAAGAAGCCTAGAGAATATTGCTAGCAGCCTGTTCTCTTATGACACCCACCCTTCATCTGGATGTAATATCTCAATATTGCTCCAGAAGATTGGATTTTATTTAGTCTTTTAGCATTAAATGAAAAAATGAACCAAATTCTTAGATGGCAGGGGCTTTGTCAGTTAAAGAAGTCTAGTTTACTGGGAGCCAGCTGAACAGTTGACTTTATCATATGCTGTAGATTAATGAATGCTACTGCTAGTCAAGAGAAACAAGAGGTCATCCAAAGACTACTTTGTTTGCTCTCTTGGTACTTTTAAAAAATATTTCTTTAAATTCTTTTGAAGCAGGCTTGTTCAGTGCTATAAGGAACACACTTGCCAGTTAATCTGTGATACACACTGGCACCAAAGATCTCTCCTAGTTTTCAGGTTTGTATCTAAAGAAGCTTTTGTGACACCCTAGCTGGCCAGGGCTGTATTTTTTTAACACAACTCCTGTCAGGAGAGCAGAGAAAGAGAGATGTTTTCTGCTCCTTTCCACTGCCCTCCTGTTACTGTAGACACCCAACAGTTTTGTGGTTTGGCACCTGCCTTTTTGCAGAAGAAACTTCAAATTAAGTCTTTAGAACAAGGTTTTAAATGAGGGTCACTTACTGTACTAAAGTGATGTGAAAACCATCTGTTTGCTTTTTCTTACACTGAAATTTTCTAAAAGCCTCAAGTTCATTTGGCATCACAGTGAAAACAAGAGCTGGAACTTCAAATATTTCAGCAAACTGGAAATGCATTCGTTTTTCCTGGGCAGCCTTTAACTTGAAGAAGGATACTGGATTTGCGCAGGGCTCATGGATCCCACTCTGACAATGGTACAGCAGGGAACTGGGGCTTGGGAGCAACTGGTGCCTCCCAGGATGAGCTCATTGGAGAGCTCCAAGTACTTTAATTCCCTGTTCCTTCTTATGGGAATGTTGTTGTTTTTTAAACTCCTATGTCTTGCCCAGTGGGGGACAAATTTCTTCTCCTCCCAGAGCAGTTTCTCCCCACTTTGTGGATGAAATCCTCCCTCGAAGGCTCATGGATTCACAGCAGAGCTACTGTGAAGGCATCATTGCAGCCATGAGGTAGCAAAGGAAAAAGCATAAAACCACAATTGGATGCATAAAACAGAGATTCACAGCACTGACTGAAGTGATGCAAAGAGAATCTCAAAGTTGCTCATCTCTGAAAGTCACTGGGGTCCTTTCAGCTCTTTTTTTTTATTTCCTGCTTAGTTCAACAGAGCAGAATCCCACAGGCTTGAATGTCTCAGGTGTTCTCTCCTCTCCCACCCCATCTTCATACTAAAAGAATAAAAGGACTGAACACTGTAGATAAAATTAATTCAGCATCTCCTAACCTCTTCACAGTCAACAATAGGTGCTAAAAGGACACTCTAACTATAAAGATGCAAGAATTTCCTTTAATTCTCCAAATGTAATAGCCTGGCTGCAATATATTTATTTTCCCATCTGGATGCACAAGAAGTGGGAGACAAGTTTCTTAGCACTTCCAAAGGAGAATTTTCCTCTTAGATGGCCAGATACTTATGGAAACAGCCTGTGAAAGGAGAAGGCAGTAGGCTTGCTTTGCTCCATTCCCACTATTACTAAAGGAATAGCTGAAAAAATAAATCCATATTTTATCATTATTTTTACCTCCCAGTGTACATCACTAGAAGGGTTTATATGCAGCCCTCTTAATTGGCACAGCCCCTGCTGGAAATAGAAACATGCCGATGAATTGCTCATTCAGATTAGGCTCCCAGGAATATATTGTGCTGAGAGACACTCACTTTTATTTCCTGAATTGCTTTAACGATGAGCACTGAGCAACTCTTCCTCCACTCCCTCCCTCTCAAGTACCCTGAGCTGCACACCTAGGCAGCAGCCAGAAGCTCACAGCCAGCCCCAACAGCAAGAAATATCTGCACATAAATACCAAAGCACACCTGTGAACAACCGTGAGTGGGCCTTCAGATATTGTGTTTGCCAGATAAACATATAATTCTCAATTAAGCGAGCAATTACCCATTGTTATTTAGTTCTTGAAATGCATTGTGTCGAATCTATTCCCTGGCAACAATCCCAGTGGAAAAGCAAGTCATCTCTTTAAGGTACAGATTTATATTCTCTGGTAGTAGGGTCACTAATAACACTTTGAAATAGGATTCACAGGTAAACTCCAAAGATTTCAGGAGGCTTTGAGCACCTTCAGCTCCTACTGTAGAGAGGCTATGTTTCCAGAAATCATGGGTTTCCCTTTCTTCTAGCTACCTACTCATTCAAGAGTGTCTTCTACGAAGTTATATATATGATTGCTTTTTGCTGTTGTGAAGACTGGGAGATAAGAGTATAACATTTGGCAGGTCTAGGCTCTAGAACAGGGTAAAAAAATGCAGTGCCCCTGAGAAATGTTCTCCTGAATAGTTACAATGAAAAAGAGCATTATAGCCAAGGAAACTGGGACAGGTTCATCTTGCAAGAGTGTTTGTTCAATAGACTTTAATTGCAGGATGGATAAGGCTTTGTTTTCTTAAAAAACTGTAGTCATGGAGATTTTAGTTGAAGATTGAAGATCATTAATCGATAATCTCACATAAAGATGTTCTGGCTTTAAAACAATGAATTAATTTTTTCCAGCTGAAAACCAAAACCTTGGTGTCAGATATGAGTAAGTTCAGCATAACTGGTAGAATAGGTTGAGGTGATTCTTTCTTAAACTGTGTGGATATTTCCTAAAATATTGAGGAGAAGAACTTCCTGAAGAACTTGAATTAATCCAAACCCCAATTTGCTATCAAAAAAAACTATAACCAAAGATTTTCAAGCACTCTCAGCTGCAATGCAGACCTGTGAGCATTTTTATGCAGATCACAGCTGTTTAAAACTGTGTACATAGGATAGATGAAAGGTTGACTTCAATCTAATGGTATTTTAACCTGTAGTTTCTGGAAACCAGATTATTTGGTAGGTTGCTGCTTTTGCTCTTATAACAAAGTGAATTTCTTAGATAGCTTTTTAGCCCCTCAGTCCTGCAGAGGAGAGAGGAGGAGGGCAGTTCCCTCTACACTTGTGGACTCAGGACAGTGAGGCTTGTTAGACCTTGGAAATGTTTTGAGACAGGATTGGGAAACGGTCACGTTTCGAAACCTGGAAAGAGATGGAGCAGGGAAGGATTTTAAGCTTTGCTCAAAGTTAACTTACACGTTGGGTTAGATTTTATTCAGTTCTATCCGCAGCAGCACCCAACTTTGGCAATACAAATCCGATGCCACTCGTGATGGATTGCACATGGGACCAATTGGAGCCCTATGAGCTTTAAAATTGATAGTACATAGAACAACGGCGGCGGTGCAGTTTTTCATCAAATGAAATGGAAAAGTGATTTAATAATTCTTTCTGTCTTAAATTGCCTAAAAGAATTTTAGACAGTTAAAAATTGCATGGATTTTGAACCATATGTGTGAGAGTGGAAAAAAAATAAAGGTTTTGTTTTTCCTATTTTTAATACGAGCCAGATGAAACTAAAAGATTGTTTCCTTGCAAACTATAGGTCAAGTACCTATGTAGGCTTTGAGATGGCTCTGTAAGTTATCATGTTATCTTTCTTTCTTGACAGTATACCATTATGTGGTGTATCATTTCAGCATTTACTATCTTTCATGTCCTTTTATCTTCACACTAGGATTTCTTTCTAAATTCCAAACCATGCATTTGGTTTCATTATATAACACTGGCTTTTACAAAACATTGGCTCTTCATATTCTTTGGTTTCATATTTGTCGGCATCAGGCTGAAATAGTAAACCCACTACGTCTATTTTATCTTGTTAAAGATAAAAACAATATGGCAAATGAACTATTTGGGGAACACTACTTTCAAATTAAAGGAGAGGAAAAAGTATTAAGTGTCACCACTGAGTTGAACTATATTGAAATCTTGAACTGAAGTGATTTTTTAAAAAAACTGAATAAAAAGGTGACCCAAAATACTACAACTGTCATGCAGGACTCTGTTATCTTAAATTATTTATTTAACATCTGGTAAATATTATCCAAGCTATAGTACAGATAAATTGAATAAAAGAATACCAATGCCAGGGGAAAAGAAGAATTGCTTAATACTGTAAGTATATAGAACTGTTCCACAAAGCAGCTCATTCTCTCTCTGCAAGGGGAGATGAGAAGCATGGTATTGGGGTAAATGCATCTGCTTCGTTTCACCCTAAGTATGAAGCTATCAAAGCAGTTTTAGAGATTTAATTTAATCTCAAACACAAATTCTATGAAAACAGTCTGACAGCAACATGAAATTTTACATAACTTCTTTACCCCTCCCCCTTTACAATGCAGCCTCCCAGCTGATTCATTTTATTCTATCCTATGCGTATTGGGGATCAGATTGAATTTTCTTTGAGAAAAGAAAATAATTAAGCCATCTGTAAAGCTCTGGCTGGGTATGAACATAGCATCACAGGATAGAGTTACTTGGAGGGGGGAATGAGGTCAAAGAAAAGTACTGCAGGGGAAAAAAATTCAAGTTCTGTAACTTGGGGAAAAAATAAAAAGTGGATGGAGTCTGAGAAGGGGGAAGGGACCTAAATTCCTTGTCAGTTTGTGGGTTACAAATGGAACAAAAGGCTTATCTTAAATATATGCAGGTTCAAAGATTTTTTTTTCTGGAAGCTATTGAGACCTAATTAAATTATAGTCAAGTACTAAGCATTTCTCCAGTGCTTCCATGATCAGTTTCTGCTGAGCTCTTCTTGGTTACTGGATACCGTTTATGAAATAAAGAAGATTGATTCCTAAATATTTGTTCCTATTCCCCCTTTGTGGATTACATTATACCACTTTTCATTCTTACAGTCTTTGCTTAAGCTGCAGGATACTGACTGCCAACTAGGGCATCCAAGATTAGGAGCCTGATATCACGCCTAAGTTCAAGAGGGTAATGAGCAATTCAGACCACCTAAGTGTCTGCAGCTGCCAGATCCTGGCTCCACACTCTCAACAGTTAGCAGGAGTCATGTCACTGCAGCTGTGCATGCATAGCTTGAGCACCAAGATTATTTCTCCCCACTCCACTTTCACTGTGTTTAGAAACAAAATTTGGCAGCCTGTGCACCAGGTACTACTGGGTCTGGCTTAATTCTGCCTTTCTCCCCACACAGCCACGATAGCTGACATAGCCTGAAGTGCCTCAGACCCCACTCCAAAGAACACTGAAGTCAACAGGCAAATTGTGATTAGGTATGCTGGTGTGAGGATCGGGTTATTACACCTGGAAAAGACTTCCAGTTTCATTCTGTCTTTAACCCCAGTTCTTACAGGACCAAACTTAATTTAATATCACCCACCAACCACCAGTAAGTCCCAGATTCACCCCAAGCTTCTGACCCTGCTATCGAGCCTCCACCTCCTCTGTCATGGGTAGAGAGGGCTTGAAGATGCTATCTACCCATGAGTTGGTGGAGAAGGGATGGATAGACATATCTCCCAACCTACCAGGTTTTTTTTATAGAGGCACAGGGTATTGTGTCTCCTGCCCCAAACCAGTGGGTTGGAACAGTCACCTGGTAACCACTCAAGCTAAAGAGTTCTGTTTTGACACCCTAGGCTATGGATGGTTTTCCAGAACCTGCTTTCCTAGGCCCTGCCACCATCAATGAGCGACAACCACCACTCTGCACAGGGCTGCCCCTCAAACTGGGGAGAAATATGTGGACGTGTTAGAAGAACCTGATGCCTAATCATTACATGAAAACCCATAAAGGAAAACCAGAGGCCAAAACATAAGCCATGAAAAGTTCATTTGGTTAGTTCATGGGCAGTGTAGAAAGTTTAAACCCACTCACAGTTTCTGCAAATGGATAATCATAAAGATTAAGTGAAATGCCACTGAAATCTGTAAATTACAGAGCCAAAACCCTTTCTCTATAGTTGTTCCAAGGTAAAGCTTTGCTTGTAAGAAATAATTTTCTGCCATACCTGGATTTTTCTTGCAAACATGGTTAGTAGCAAATCTGAATCTGTCAGCACAGCAGTATAATTTAAATAGTACAATTCACAACTGACAGGGGATTTCCACCGACTTCACTTGGAAAATATGTCATTTGCTAACTCTTGTTAACAAGTAGTAAGGCATCTGTTGCTTGCCCAGGGTTACACGGACCAGCAAGAGATATTGCTGAGGAGAAAGAGAGAAGAGTTGACAGCACAAGCCAGGTGCAGGAATAAAGCTTGCAAATTTGTGTAAAACTCAGAGGAAAGGCCTGTTAGTAAGTTGCTGACACCTCAGTTTATTTGAACTGTCTATTGCAAAGTCTGTATTGGAAGTTCTTACTCCAAATGCCAACCAAGCAAAAAACCCAGATCTTGAGATGACTCTTGGCATCATCCGAATCATGTTAAAAGTGAAGTTGTCAAAAGACTCCTAGTAAAACTCCACCTGGGCAATCATAGTCAATACCTCCTTGAAAGAGAGACAGCAGGATGGTTTGGCACCTAAAGTATTATAGCATTCTAGTGTATTGCACCCACCATAATCTTATGTCCTCTTGGAATGGCACATGCCATCTCTGCAGTTCTCAGATTAGTTTTCCATGACCTGCCATTAATGTAACCAGATAGCAGGATTCCTTGCCTCTTTATGGTCTAAGTCACAAAATGACAGCTTGAGAGAAAATGGATGGCAAGCTCTCTGTTACATTATCCCAGTGGATCACTACTGAAGTAAGCAGGATTCTTCCTTTGCAAACAGTGAAGCAAAACAACCCTTCTTTGACTAAGTTTCCTTTATTTACACAGGTAGTATTGGAATCTTCTCTTCTTAAATGCAAAAGAACCATCAGTAGAAGGCAATTTTCCTGATCAGAAACCTGTAAACCTACCTTTTTTCTTAATATGATGGCCAAGGAGCCCTGTCTCTCTGCTCGTTCCCCACACAGTCCTTGCACGGACTTCACTTGCTGACTGTTTCTCACTCTCCCCCACGTGCTCAGATAATTGCAGTTACAAAGAATGAGTTCACCAGTCTCCTCATCAGTCTTTGAGAATTTCTTTCAGGGGATTAGGTATGTGTCTTTATCATGCAACCCAACACCGTTAAGTTTTGTTTGAACTATCAGTGTACAAGAGAGCATGTAGCTGCTTCTTCAGCTGGATTTGAAAGAAGAGAGTTCCCCATGATTTTTTCATAAACCCGTAATTGTTTATAGATCAAAGTTCCATTTGATAACAGCTATAAATATCTTTCAGTATAGCACTGTTAATATACGAGAATTTAGGGGGTTTTTCCCTGGTGGAATTAGACTAAATTTTCTATAATACTAAAACTTTTCCCTTTACTCCAGGAGTTTGCCATGATAAGTTTTTAAGCAATGCTTTTGATAGGTGATGCCTAATGTGCCCAAATTTGTGCTACAACGCTGATGAAAAAGGATCCTCAATAACTTTCATAGACCCTTCCACAAAATAAAAAGTCTAGGGAGTATTTTTTCTGCTGATTACCCCCACTGGCTGTACCCCATCTTTCACCTTCAGATGGGTTTATTCCTTATGGTAACAAATATTGAAACTGGGAAGGTCCATTTACTATTTGCCGTATAGCGGGAAGGTCTCTATATATAATTTACTGGAAAGGTGGGGATGCATCTGAAAAAGTTAGATAGTTTTCAGGGAATTTACTTCAAAAGACTGGGTTTTTTTCGTTACGGACAGTTCTTCTTTGTTGTGAAACTGCACTGTAAAGAAACCCCACACTTCAAGGTCTAGTTTGTGAGGTTAGAAAGGCAATCTACAATTAAGACCATTTCCCAATTTATCCCTCTTTAGATCCAAACTGAGTATCTTTCTAAAAAAAAATACACCATCAATACAAAGAAGTTATGAAGTTAAATGAGAGAATAGAAGTCCTTATTTGGTATTTCTCTCAAAACCAGAAGAAATCATAAGTAAAATCCTTTCCAGCCCTAAAGTTTCTGGGTCAAGATAACGAGTCTTAGTGTTTTGGGGAATGCTGCAATACCTGCAAGATAGGATTTTCTAAATGATCTGGGTAAATTAACTTATATCGAAAATTCATTTTATTGATTACATAGGTTTTTCAGTTGGTTTTTTTCATTTTCAGTTTTAATTTAAAAAAAAATATAGAAAGTTAGCAGTTGGACTCTTTTTTCTAAATATACCTAACCTCAGAGTAGTGGCAGCTGTGATATAAGGTATCTGAAGATAATTTCTCCCCATATTTAGTTTTGAATAATTGGCAATATGGGCTTTTTAATGTTGCTCATAAGTCCTTAAAGCAAAGCCCCATACTTATAACTTGTTCCACCTTCACATTTGTCCTCCAAAGTCAAGATTATTAAGAAATCAAAGATCTCCATAGATGTTTGTGAAGTTTATCAAACTGTTATTACAGTGTAGGCCAATCGTGTCATGTAAATCACATAAGGCAACTTCCAGAGCAACCACTACAATTCATAAGAAAAAAAACCACAAGTACAAAAAGTAGCCCAGGACTAACCAAGGTTACTGACAGGGGATTATGGAAAGAAAATGCAAATTTTACCTGAAGAAACATTCCAATTGGCATAGACTATATCTTACCAAAGCTGTTAGATAGTGTTGCCTAGTGCACAATATTTTCATTACAGAGCTTATAGTCCTTGAGTCTGTTCACAAGTTTGTATCTTTATTTTCCGTCAGGTGTAGGACTTAATCTGCTTACCTACCTTATTAAAGGACACACTAGCTTTGGAAAAGGATGCCATGACATTTAAATCACAGATTATACTATTATTAGGGAAGCTTAGAAGAAAGTTGGAGAAGTGCATAGAAATGACAGAACTTATAAATAAGTCTGCCAAACATACTTGAGTCTGAAATCTGTTAGAATTCTCTCCTGTTCTCTCCAGTAATTTACATCCTTAGCTGGATTATCACTACAAAGTCACTACAAAGTCACTACAAAGACCTCATCTTGGAACACAGGCTGGAAATATTTTTCAAGTGCTTTATAACAGAAAAGTCACAAATAGATGATGAAACATCACAATGGTGCTTGGATTCTGAATATTAACAAAGAAATATACTTTATTACGCTTCTTTAAAATTTGTTCCTCATTTAGTACCTGTTAACTGACAGGAATTTTGTTCTTCAGGTACTTTCATGTTTCTTGTCTTTGCTGTGGAGAGATGTGTTGTGGTAGTTCCCCCCTATATCATATAGAAATGTCTCTTATACAAAAATCTTAGAAGATATGGCTCCAGATGCTGAAAAGAAGACTGAATTGATTTTTTTTTCAGATTTCCAAAGCAATATTTTATTAGCTGTACCCCAAGTACAGAACACATTTGCCTTACAGAGGTAACAATTACACCTTAGCAAATCTTAAAATTAGGAGTAGTCTTTAAGACACATACACTAAGTAGTTCAAAAATCCAGTGATCACTTTTGTATCTTTGAATTTGTACTGTCTTATTCATGGCAACATTAGATAGTACTTGTGCTTCTAATGCTGGTGGCATAACAGGATTTTGGCAGTGGTCTAGCAGATTCAGAGGTGAAAATGCACATTAGTATAAATATGTAGAGTAGGAAATGAAAACAGGGATTTCAGCTTTGGCAAAAGAACATTTTTTTAGAAAAAGAAATCATGTCGTGTTTCAGCAGATTCCCACAGGGAGAAGGTGTGTACCAGGTTAGATTGCACAAGGTGGCTGCTGGTAGTGATGCTGGATTAAATGTGCTGTTCTTGTCAGTACAGTTCCTTGCCTTCTCTGTGAGAATGTCATGGAAAACACAGAGCAATGTCTTACTGTAAGCAAAATATATATATAACAAAACTACCTCTCACCTGCTGATAGGTCCTCTCCAAAAAACGGAATCTGAGGCACTATGGTCCAGCCAAATAAACATGACTTCCTGGTAATGCTGGAACAGAGTAAACAAAATCCTGTTTCAAGCATATATTCCAGAGAAGAACTTGGACTATAGCAGAGTCTGAATAGGACTGGATAGGATCCTATGTAGCATATAGCATGTGTCTTATGACATATCACAAGTGTGCCAATTCAAGCCAACTCCTTTCTGTGGCAGGGCAACAGCCTTTGTGGATAGGGAAGAGATTGCTATTGTCATATATTTTAATTCCAGAGACAATTTTTACATGGTTTCTGGGGTATTCTCATAAGAAAGCAAAATAAAAGTAGTATTCACATAACTCCTAATGCGACTCAAAAAAACACAGTCTAGAAGGGTCTGAGGTGGTTTAATCAGAAAGAAGGACTGAACAAGTGAACAGTACAGTCTCCAAGCTTTTGTTGCATGTCATCTGTTCTCCATGTCCATCATGGGCAAGACAAGCACTAATGGACTTATATATTAGGTATATATTATATATATATATATGTTTTAGGT
Organism: Manacus candei; assembly: GCF_025592945.1. Taxonomy (NCBI): domain Eukaryota; kingdom Metazoa; phylum Chordata; class Aves; order Passeriformes; family Pipridae; genus Manacus; species Manacus candei. Next base: position 441,415 of record NW_026138071.1, read on the forward strand.
GCCAACAAAACCTTAGGAACACTAAGGATAAGAAGACACAGGAAGACTGGATTTTCCCTTGTGGGAGATCTCTCAAAGCAGGCTAGACAACCATCGCTAAGAATTGCAAAAGGGTCACTGGTCTTGCCTTAGGGTGGGGAAAGGTTCAGAAAACCTCTCAGTGGTCCTTTCTGTCCTATGATAAAACAGCGTTCTACCTTCCCAAAACAAAACCTGCTAGCACACTGGGACACACAGAGCAGGCTCTCCCTCCTCTTTCTGTTCAGATGACCCCTGACATTTGCCCACCGATTAATCAATTATAATCTGAAGAGTGAGCATATTGCCAGAAAAGGACTCCTGAGAAGTGACATTAATAGAGTATCTGAAATACACACTCTGACACACACAGAGACACAGGTGCAAGGCAGAGCTACATCCAGGTACTCTCTTTACAAGCCTCTGCAGAATTTTGTCCACAGTCCCAAGAAATGAAGTTTCCTGTAGCATTTCTCACTGTTACCATGTTTAAAGGCTCAGCAAATAACTGTTCATCTGCAGCCTGCCCACCTCATATGTCTAGGTGGACCGTAGCTAATATGGACTGCACAGTCCATGTGTGAAACACGTGTTCTGCCCCAAGACTATGGGAGCTCCATAAATTACGTGTGTGAAATATGTCAAGCACATGTAGACATGCCCTGAATCTTCATGAATTTTAGATACGAAATAACTCCAGGAGTGTTTATTTCAACTATTTACTCATAAGGAAGGACTTCAGGAGAACCTATGTAACATTCAATTTGCAGAAAATAGAAGATATTATTTGCCACTGTGATGTCCAATTTGTAAAGTTGGATGCCAGTATTTCCTTCCCTTCTGTGACTTTTACTCCCACACATTTATTACTATGTAGAGTTGGAAACTTGCTGCAAAATGTAAATTAAGACACCACAGTGGGAGCTTCTGGAGATAACGCAACCTTTTAGTCACCTGAATGCTGGTTTTGGCTGTATCTCTACTTATCAGCACTATTTAGTAGTAGACATTTAAATTAAATGGGAAGTGAAGTGTCTTTAGTTCTTGTAATGTATCAGTTGAGTTTCTTCAACATCAGTAGAGATGAAAACAAATTAGAAGAGCCAAGGTTGCATTTAGTACACTGAATCCAATCTTCAATTGTGCAGGACTCAAAATATGAAGGCACTACCTTATACCTGATGAAATAGGACACCGAATATAAACTCTGAAAAGATGAGTTTCACATTTGAGACTGGATTTTCAAATCACTGAAATTGTCACTGGAACAGGCACAGGTTTTTTGACTACCAGCTTTTTCTGCGTGTCAGCTTCCTAAGAAGGAAGGCGGGACTCCTTCTCGAGTTGGTGCTTCTTCATGTTGGGTAATTACCCTATAACAGGATATTTTTCTTTTCCCCAGGAAAAAAAAAAAATTGACTGAAAGAACATGTAGGACAAAGAGACCACTGTGTGTAAAAGAATGCTAACATTTGGAAAATTGCAAGTTCTCCCTGCTTTACTCAGACATCCTTGCAGGGAAGAAGAACTCAACTGAGACACGGAGCCAGTATAATTCCCAAAAGCAGTTCTGCAGTCCTGCTCCACGAGTTCTTCAAATCCATTAAAAATGGCTACTCTTACAGAAAGAGTCATAAGCCCAGCACTTTTATTCTCTGAGACCTCTTTGTATTCTTTGTTTCTTTCACTTTAAATAAAAGCTGTGCTGACCTTGTAGTGCAGGACTTCCAGTGTCCCCTTGCAGAGTTTGGCCTAATATAAAGAACAGCTGGTACCACTAATACTAATGGATTTCCTGGTTTTAGTTCAAATACAGTAAACTTTTAGTTTCATACGCACTAAATCTGAAGATAGGGTTTTCATATTTGTTTTTCTCCAGTGAGAATCATAGGCTTTAAATGTACTTTCAGAAATAAAAATGAAAAAAAAGGGAGAAAGAAAGTACTTTTTAATATGTTGGCAGAAAAACGTGCCATTTTCTTTCTTCCCTGTGTTTTAGTCCACCCCTGTGAAAGATCCTAATCAGGACCCCAGAACCGATCGGATGATTTGTGAGACCCCAGTGAAAACATGTACTGCAATGGAAGAATTTAGAACATAATTACAATACGTTCAAGAAAATATCTGTCAAAGCTGTTTCAAACTTTAAATTAACTGTACATGGAGTGTGAAAGGGTCAGACCGGTATTAGCTCAGCACTGTATGAAGTTTCATTTCCCTTAAAAATGGGAGAGAGTAGGGGAGTGGGCAGACCTCTGGGCCAAATCCTGGTGGGGCTGAATGGCAACCTGAGACCAGTGAGAACTGGGGACCCTTGGTATGTCAGAGAGAGGACCAGCCCTTTACAGGACAGAGGGATGTCCGGAGAAGGCTTTGGAAGTTGTTTAGCACATCAAAGGTTCAGGAAGGTAGAAGTACACAATGATCCGTCTAGCAGATCTAAGACACTAATTCTATACGTTTATTTTTCATGCACAAAATTCTTTTGAAACTCACCAGTCTCTACAGATAATTTTAGCACCATTTACGTATTTTTGTGTTGCCACCATATAAATCTCTAGTCTGTAGTCTACCTCACAAACACAGTAGGGTTTACCTCTAGCCAAAGGTACACATACTGACATGGCAAAGATTAATTTGTAGGCTAGAAAACTACCAGAATAGAAAGTCAATAAAAACAAATATGTTCTCAAAGGAATTAAATTGTTGAGGGACATTTTAGCACCTGGAAAGCAGTTCTTTGTAAGTCAATAAACTGAATATAAAAGAGATACAGAAGTCTCAAAACATAAGGTTGGTCACAATAAATGTGTTCAAGGTAAGTTCTACTAAGGGATCTTCAGGGAACACTTTTTAGCTGGGCATTGCTGAAACTGAACAAAATGATCCTCATTCCATATGAACATTATATTCCTGTCATGATGCCCCTAAGGATAATCTTTTCCTTTCTAGAAAAGATCAAAACTCTTTTTTCCTCAACAGCATTAAGGAACTGCTTTACTTAATGTGAATTTTCCTCCTTGGAACAAATCTGATGATCATTTCACAGCCTCACTAGCTCAGAGTGGAATGTGATTTGGGATGAGAGAAAAAAATTTTGCATTCCTACTCTGTCTGAGTAGTAGATCCCCACACTAGTACGTAGCAAGCCAGTTTTCAAGATGCTTTTGCCTCTGCTTTAGCAGGGAGAAAAGCACTATAGTGAATCTCCCACAGCTGGCCTGGTGGTCTTTTATAACAGCAAGCTCTGTTTCCACAGGATTTGAACCTTTGCCCTGGTGTGAGCGGATTGTCCTTTACCTGATCTCCCTGAGAAGACCCCTCTTGAGCTTTCTCTCTGATTATTTCTCCTGGTTTTCCTTCTTGCTTTGCTGTTTAACACCAACGAGAGAAAGGCAAAATGACAAACATCTGCCTAACATGAACTTGAACTGTAGCCAACTTTGATTCTCGACAACATTGATTTTAGTGCTCTGATTATAGCACAAATCCACTGCTTTCTTTTGATCTTCTTTCTGAGTATTTCTCTACCTTGATACTCTGATGATAAGATAGTATTTGTCTTAAGTACCAGCAAACACTTCATTTGGGTTTCTGGCATCAGGCATCCTGCTGACATGCATTAAAGGTATCGAATGTCTCCTCTTCCCAATTGTCGGTTCATATTTCGGTGTTTATTTGCAGAACCTGGTAAATGTGTTTTTCAGCTATCATTCACCCACATTTTGATATCAAAATACTGTTTGTACTGGGTGTTTATTACTTCCTGCTGTTCATTTACACCAAACAGCTATTTTAATGGAAGTAAGTATGGTGCATAATTAAAACCTAACAACTACAGTTCTAAAAAAATTATACATGGATGTATGTGCTACACCCAGCCACCTAATAGTGCCTGCATATGAAATGTTTTTGATCTGAAGATAGATTAATAGATCTTTAATCTATCTACTGCCAGTACACTCTCAAATTTTATTGCATCTTTTAATAAGCAGCTATTAAACTTATATCTGTGCACATGTTGGCTATTTGTGCAGTTGATCCTTGAAAATGCCATAACTCTTGTTTATATACAGTCATATCACTTTTTGTCTTCTTTCTAGGCATAGAGACACTGTAAATATCAAATTTGTATGAATTATCTTTGATCTATATTGTCACTGTTTAATATTAGGCAGGAATTAGGAAATGTTCCAACTCATGTGAATACTATAGTATGATTGTACAATGCGAAATTTATTTATAGTTCATTCATTGCTAAAAAATAGCATCTGCTAAGTTAAACCAGAGAAATGTGATGTTCCACTCTTTACCCCAATACTCTCAGCACAGAAATGAGCTATGGTCACTGTGGAGTGTCTCTAGAAAATGCTGACTTTTCCATCAGCAGCAGCTGCATCTGTGTCATGTTAGTGTACAGACACACACAGAATGTTGTGGGTTTGGTTCTGGGGTTTTTTTTCAAGTTTAATGTTGTCTAAGACGTCCTGGAATAAAATGTTAGGAAACTTCAGGCATTTCAAAAATTCTGGGTCCGAGTTTTGCAACACAGAAGCGCTTTAAATGCAGACTGCTGCGCCTTCATGAAATAACCTTCTGGGATTTAAGTAGCTGGAGTTTTTGCAGAAAGAGAAGAGCAGTTCAGGACATGTGTGTTCAGGACTGAGCTGCAAATTTGTGTTTTCTTTATGTCTGTGATTTTTTGTCCTCCTAACACCATCCGTATGTCTGTTGGTAAAGTTTCTCTTCATGAATCCACTTTGCAGTTGTGTTTAGGAGTCCCTCAGTGTCCAACTATTTGAGTTACTCATAAGCAGAGGAGGAATAGGGCTGGAAAGGAGCTGCTGAATTGCTCTCAAAAACTGGCTCTGGCCCAGAGGATGAAAACCAATGTGATGGTGCATTTATTTGAGTGTTTCAGGGAAAGATGAACCTGGATTCTCCATACAGCTGGACAGAATCACTGATAAGCTGCAGAGATTTACCCAGCAGGGCTTTGGGAGGCTCACCTTCAGGAGGTTAATGCACTGTGGTTTTTATGGGCTCTCTGCACTAGAGCAGATTTCTCTTCTGGAAGTATCCCCAGAGGAGAAAGCACAATGACATTTGCTCCAAGGCTTCCATAGCCACCTGCCATCAGCAGCAAGGGACAGAAACTGTAGGATGTAGTGATGATGGAGCCTTGAACTAGAAATGTGGCAGACCTTACATGGGAATTCTCTGCACTTCTCACTGTCTGCACTCTGGGCAAACTGGATATAACATGAGAGTCTCTTCTGCATATTTTAGAATAGTCTTGCTGGTATTCCTACTAGATCAGGATGGTTTTCTTTATTTTCCATTCATTTCAATGGTTCAGTAGTGGAAAAGCACTGTGAAAGCAAACTTATTTAGTGAATATTTTAAACCCACTGGTACCTGTGCTTAAAAGAATAAAGCTTGTCTTAAGAATCTCATGAATTTAAATAGTAACTCAGAAAACTATCATTTTTATCTATAACTTCAGGGTTTTTTTCATTTCACTTTCTTCCTGCTTATATATTTTGCAGTTATTATAGGTGTGGAATTTTAAATATACAAAAAAAACCCTGATATATTTTATTTAATTATTTCCTTTTTTTTTATCTTTAAGTATGTTACTTCAAAATTTTTTCCAGGTGTAATATCATCTAGTAGTTTGGCATCTGTGTATATACCTCAGGCATGTTTTTAAGGCTTGTAAGTGCTCTGAATCTGAGTCTTTATTCTTCCAGCCAAAATTCACATAGCAAATTGGCTGTTCAATGAAACTGCATATATAATATTCCTTGAATGTACTTCTTAAAAGAAATGCATAATTTTTTGTGTCTGTGGTGAGAAATATTACTTCAAAAATAGTCTAAAACAAAAGGGAATTCCAAACACACATACTTTAAAAAGTAATTATTTTCTTTTCAATTCATTTTTAAAGTGATCACACAGGATTGAAAACTGAAAATGTAATCCAACTTAGCTGAATAGAGAGTAATAAACGCCAGATTTATAAATGAGGCATGCTTTTAAAACCATAACTGTAAAAAATTAAATAGACAGAAGTGTACAGAGAGCAAGCCTGCAGAATAGATTCAAACTCCTCAGAGTTATAAATATGAGGTCATCACCAATATTGCTTACAAGTCATACAGGTAAAGAAAGTGAACTGGTTCCTTTTTGTCTTACCAAATGAAAACATATGGAAAATAGCTGAGAGTTTTTATGTTGATTTTGACTATGCCATGCTACAAATTTAAGGGTCAATAGGGTAGACCATCTTTGTGAGCCAGTCTGTGTTGTCTTTCTGTGCAGAACATCATAGGCTGATCAAAATTTCAAAGCAGTTATTTCACTTGTGAGTATCAGGCCTGTCAAGGGGTAGTTTTTAAATAACTGGTGTGCAAGACTGCCCTTGGAAGAGCACATGAGGTCCAAGAAGAGGTACACTTAGCAGTGGTGATCTACTATTAGTGTGGGATCTCTGGATCTACCATTCCATGTGGGACAGAACAGAACAGTGCAAGAAATTTTTCAAGCTTGTGTTTCCTAAAAACAATAAGAACTTTGTAGGTTTTCATGTGTAGCTCTTTGTTTGGTACCATTTTGAGTAAATGACTGAAAACCACACCCAGAATACCATAAGGACAATATTAGCAGTTTATCTCTAAACTCTGATTCAGTTCTGCAAGAAGAACTCAAAGAGATCACCTCCAAACTTGGAAACCTTTTCAAGTTTGGTTTTTTTCTTAAAATCCTAAAGCCTTTACAAATCAGAGGTTTAATTAAATCATTTATATTTGATCAACATGTATATTTAATTATATATTATTTAAATTAAATAATTTAATTAATACTTATTGCAATGGTAATGACATTTTTCAGTACAGTACCTAAACATCTGCATGAGAGTAGGGTTGAATTGTGCCAGGCTCTGTATAAACACACAATTATAACCCAAACACACAACCTGAACAGACAATGAAGAGGAAAGAGGAACACAGAATGACCAGTATAACAGGCACCATAAACATCTTTTTCAAACCAAATACTTTTAGAGGCCTGGAAGGAAGAAGGTAGTTATATGGAGCTGGGTTGCTGGCTGACTTCCAAAGAAAGAAACAATATATGGGGAAGATGAAATGAGAATCAAATGTAGACAGAGTGCTTAATCTTTTCCTTTCTAGAAAAGATCAAAACTCTTTTTTCCTTAGCAACAGCTAAAATTACACAAATACATTCCTAATATTAGTGGCAAAGTACTTATAAGGAATGACTGCTTTGTCACAAGGCTAATATATTTTGTTGTTGCTTTATTTTATTCAATACAGTAGTGTCTGGAGAACCCAATTAACAGTCTCCACAAAATTTGGGAGGTTTATAAACAAACTGAACTGACTTATTCTGGGTAAGCAAGAGGAAATAAATAAGTAAATTCAGAAGAGAAACTCAAAAATTAATGTAGGCTCTTTTACTGCATTAAGACATTTTTCAACTAAAAAAAATTAGTGAAGGAAATCCTTTGTGCACAAACCCTGGACAAGAGCACCTGTGTGGAACACTGAGAAGAAAGTTTATTTTCAGGTGCACATTTAAGGCATAACAGAGAAATATTCTTGTGTATTGTGTCAATAACAGAAGTGTCATAAATGCACAAGAAACTTACAATGTTGAGTGACTTGCTTATTTGCAAATAAGTGCAAAGTGAGGTATGTTTGGAAAAAAAAATAGTCTTGGCTGTGTAAAATCACTGGTGGACTCTCACTGATCATTTCAGATCAGGGGCCAAAAAGCAAACCAAGTGCTAGGAACTATTTGGAACGGAAAAGACCATGTGATGTGTATCATCATTATGCCTCTGTGTATCCACTGTTCTCCCACATCTTAAATATTTTGTGTAGCTCTGGCTCCTTATTGCCACTCCTTTCATCTAAAGAAAGCTTATCCTGGAAATGGAGAAGGTTCAGAGGACTTTACCAACCATCAGAATTACGGAATAACTAGAGAAAGGATTGTTAATCAGAAAGAAGGAGGACTGAAGATGTCTATAAACTCATGGAGACCTGGGTTGGATAAGTCAAAGAGAATTGCACACTGTCTTTTCCAAGGTAGCTTAGGAAGCCAACAAGTAGCAGCTTCAAAAGACATGGAAGGAAGTGGTTCTTCATAAAGTGCACAAGGAAGTTGTGGGAACTCCTCGCCTCAGTTAAAACCAGATGCTCAAAGTTTGGTTACACAGTTCGATCCAGCGTCATCATCCTTGTGTTCTTATCAGCCAGAGCTATTTTACACTCCTAACTTTCCTAAGTAGTGTCTTCACTTTCTCTGTACTAGTGCACCAGCTGCTTCTTCTATAGTTGGACTCATAATATACTTTTTATCTACATGTATGCTGGAGGCAGTAATATTTAAAAAAAAAAGGCATAACTGCTTTGCTAATTACGCATTCTGTGTGAATACTCACAACAGAATAGCAACCAGATCAAAACAGTACTATTACAGACCTGTGAATTGTTAAGGGAAGAAAGCCAGGATGCAACAAAAGCTGGAATGAACACTCACAGCCATTGCTATTCATTCACTACCACATTAAAAATCTTTTAGCCTGGCAAAGCCATGTCACTGAGGAACCATGAAGTATTTAGCAGTGAAATGAGCAATCATCAGTTGTACATGAAAAGGCAGATCCAAAATGTGTTAAAATACCTCCAAAGTATAAAGAAAAAAATATATATTAAACAAAAAAAAAGGAAAAAATCCTGGTGAAAATCTTACTTATAGAAATATTATTACTGAGGTCAATAAAATCGACTTGGATGAGTAACCGTGGTTCAAACGAGTAACCTGAATCTACAGTTTGAAACATAGGTGCTGAAAGTCAGACTCCTAAATTATTAGGATAACTTATAAACTGCCAAATACTCTCCACTGTTCCAATTCCAATGTTTATTGAGAAACAGATATCTTCCTTAGCTACCCCAGCATGTACTTATGTCCTGATGTAGATCCTATTGGCCAACTATATACTCTATTAAAAACCAGACAGGGCACTGTTGCTGCGTGCTAGTTCTCCACAGACTGAAGGAGACATGGTTAGTCTCACTCTAAAATGCAGAAGGCTTTAGGGATGATATTCTTATCACACTATAATCTAGGTAAGTCAAGAAATCATGAAAGATAGATAAATTCCCCATAACTTAAAAACATGGAAATAAATTCCTATAGTGGTCTGTCCTAGACCAGTGTCGTGACTCTAAGATTATTTCAAAGCTGAGGAGAGAGATCTGTCTCCTCCACCCAGCCCTTGTTCCTCCCAAATCAGAGTCCTACCTGCACGAACTCTGAGAGCTTTCACCTTGAGAACATGACATTTTAGAAATGGGGAAACTCCTCCAGGGCAATATGCCTTCCATGACATCCTGGTCAAAACCAGAGCACTGTAATTAGATAAACAGGCAGACAGACTAGGCAAGAGACAATCTCAAAACACTAAGGGGGAGGAGAAGAAGATTATAAAGAATGGAGTTTGACATACTTGCTGTGTCTCAGTTTTTTCTGGCATATACAAATCACCTTTTAGAGTGGCAAATATATGCACATTAAATTTAAGGACAGACAAAGCAAAGTAAGAGTAATTTACTCAGCTTGTGATTTCCACATGTTCTGTATATTGCTATGTAGGTATTTCTGGGAAAAAGAAAATGGTTTTGCATAGATACCAAATTTCAAAAGTATCTTTTCATATTGTACTTATCTCAAGAAAGCACCTACCCATGACTCATGATACTAAAAGTTACCTGTAGACACAATATTGGGTGACAAGTTGGTTTCCCAAAAATTTGGGCAACCGTAAGCTTTGTGCAAGAATACATTTGCATTGGTTTATGTCCTCCTGTAAAAAAATAATATACAGTATAAGAACTTCTCAGTAGAGTATTTTTCATGTTGTGGATTAAGTCAAATTTTCTGTAGACAGATTCAGAGACTAATTCTAGTTCTGATTCCCTCTAGTATGACTGTTGCAGTTTTTAGGTAATTTCTCATACAAGTCAATTACTTTAGGCTTTCTATGTATCTAAAACTGTTCCTTGGGAACACTGGAAAATGTTTCTTTTTTCCATTTCCTGTTTTACAACAATTTTTTTCAAATTTATGTGTGGAAACAATTCTAAAGTAGATGTAATTTTTACTTGGAGATCTGTTTGGGGAATTATAAATTAAAGACTTTGAGGAGGAAAACACTGATGGTTTCAAAATAGAATGCTAGCTTGTCATTGTGAGTGTTGATGAAACTTTGTCATGGACAGCTTCATAGAATACAAAATAGAATTTCTGCTTTTACTGTTTCTAGGAGATCTGAACCCCAAATTTCTCTGCAGTACTTCATGAAATATCAGAGGCTCAGACTGAATATTCCTCCTCAATTAGTTAAAGGAGGAGGACCTTGAGGAAACACCTCAAAATCATTAAATAGCACCTCAATAGTTAAATAGCACTAAAACCAGAGTTTTAGGTGTGAGAATGACAGAGCAAGGTGTCTGAATCTGCCTTTTCCCCCTATAAGGGGCCTATGTACAGTAGTGTCCTGGGGCTTGGTCATGGGATCTAATAATCACAGGGAAAACTCTCCTGCTTTTTGTCCCAAGGTAGATGAAAACTGGCAAGGTAAGCTCACGTGGCTTTATAGAGTGGGAGAATCACAACTTGCTCAGTGTCACAGCTTTGGAGTCCCAGAATGCAGTGATTCAGTTAAGCTAAGTCAGGACTGTCTCTAGCTTTATTATAAGAAATGAGGGTTCTGTGGAAACAGTAACTACAAAGGAGACAATAATTCTTGGTTTAATTATTACCTAGTACACACATTATTCTCAGTGATACTGCTTTGAAAAGGTTTCTAGCAAACCTTTAGACATTAATTTTTCACTATTCCTGAAGGAAATTTTGATGTATCTAAATGACAATATTAGTGCAAAACCCATTCTCTACACTGCTTTTATGCTGAAATCTGAACATTTTAAACCTTTTCCCATGCTGGGTAGTGAGAAAAATCTCTTTATATTAATTCAGACTTCATAGATATCACATGATAGGAATACATTCCAAAAGCTAAGATAGAAGATTACTCTTTAACCATAGAACAAACCAACAGGAATTTTAATCAAGACAATATCCAGTAATGACTGAATGTTTTTGGAGGTGATCCAGAATACACATTTGGGAATTTTAATCTTGACTGCCTTTGAATTTTGTAAAAAATATTTTTAAAGTTTGGGGAGTATGCCACTCCAGCTGATTCCAGAAATGAGCCATCTAAGGTATTAAAGTGTTTCATCTATTCAGACATTGAATATTGCAAATATGTTTCAGTAATTCATACCAGATAAGTTTGCAATGAATGAGCCTAAGTGAAGAAACTTGTTTCCCTCAAAGTAGGACAGCAACTCAGAAAGGGAAGAAAAGCCACATTTTATTTTTTTTTTAAATCTTCCTCATATTTCAGGAAATATTAAGGCAGCTGCTTTTCTTAACTTCTCATCAATTAATTTAAAATTATTGAAACTGTGCTGTTTGCAGCACTGGGATAAACTTAAATTTCTTACACTCCATATGTGTTTCCTCATGTGCATTGAGGTGTCTCTGTGTCTGCATATTTATTATGATTGAAGTGTTCAGAAAATTTCAATCACTGTTTTGTGGAAGGATCATGTTATCTTCAAAATATATGTGTTGGTATATCATGACTTTAATGCTCCAACCCACATGTGCTATGTTGTTTTTTTTTTTCCACTGGAAGCAGATTCCAACAGGCTTTGCTGAGTTCTCTAAAATGATATTGTATGACTACAAACTTTGACAGTACTAAACTATATGTATTATTATAAAATTATTGACTTATCTGTCCCACAACTTCCATTTAAAGTAATTTTATGTGCAGTCAATTTAAAACAATTTGAGAAAATGAATCCATTTGAATTGCTCATTTTAAGCTTGCATGATGTCTCATTTGAAATATCAATATCAATGTGAGATAAGATTTTAGGCAAGAGGATATTTAGGCTTCTTAGAATGAACAAGAATGGTCATTTTAGAGAGCTGCTAATCTTTCATTTCTAGGCAGTTATTTTGGGACCTGGTTATGGTGGTGACTAATACTTTAGTGGAAAACTGATAAGAGTCTACAAAGTAGGAAAAGTATTCATAGTTTTGTTTCTTTTCTGTATTAATATAAATTCCCATTCCTTTGTTTTGTCCTTTTAGCCAATCGCACAACTCAATCTTTTCTGTGCAGTGAAAGTTTAAAAGCCTAATTCTGTAAGTCATAAAACAAACTAAGCACAGAAAGGAATTTACAGTATGTTAAAAGAATAGGAGAAGAGGCTAATAGAGTTGTATACATTTCAAGGATAGATATAATCAAGTGTGTACAATATAAAGCAGAAGGTTCATAATGATTGAAAAAGGAGAAGGAAAAAAAAAAGCTATTTTGTAGTAGCTGCATGAACTCTGGCTGAACCTTGCTATTTGGCAGCCTCCAGTAAGGACAGCCTAAGATGAGGCATTAGGGTTTGAATCTGAGAAGCTGACATCAAGCAGACAGCAAGACATGATATCTTATTTTCCTGAGCTATGCTGACACAAATTGAACTCCACTTATTATTTTCTTATGCCAGTAAAGTTGCATTTGGCATTTAAGCATTTTGCTTGCAGATGTTGGAGTGCTGGTTGTCTTAATTTAAATAATTTGCAGATTGTTTGGTGGTATTAAAAGATAGAAACTCATTCTTCATATGAGTCCAATTTTATAAGATTTATTTTTTTTTTCTGACCTTGTGCAAGGTAAAAATTTCATATTAAATCCAAGTAGCCCAAGGGTACAAAGCCAGTATTCTGTGTTATTCAAAGCTAGGAGTAGAAAAAACTTGCTTTGAGCTGTTTAACTGATAGAAATAGGAATAAAATATAAAAATTCTTCACAATTATTTGAGCTAAGGAAAACGAGAGTGTTATTTCTTTCTCAGGCAATAATAATAATGCAAATCATACATGAATGCAAGGATTTAATGCTTCTAGCATATCCCTCACTGTTTGAGGGTGTTATATCTCAACAATAATATCTACATGCTCCTTTTCATAGAACTAAGTAGATAGGTGTATGGTCATCATTACTTCTGTACATATGATGCTTGAACTTTTTCAGTCACTGCCATACAGATGTTATAGTTTCCCTTCTCTTAAAAAAAAACAAAAAAAAAAAAAGATACTTCTTTGTCTTGTGTGTTCTGTTGCTTTTATTTGTTTGTTCGTATTCCTAGGCAAAACATTTTAAGAGAATACTAGTGATTTTTTTGAGTAGAGAATAAGATGTCAGTTTACATTACAACCCCCCAGGGTAAATGGAGAGAATTCATAAAGGATTAGAAAAAAATGTAGTACTATATAATGAAATGCACTTCATGTAATTTATGACTACACAGTTAGAGCATAGTCTTTCTTTTCCATTTTTCCTGTGCTGCCTACAAACACTTAACAATCGTCTAGGGGAAAAAATCTTTTATCACTTACTAAGAAACAATGTAAACTTGTTTTCATTTTGCCAAAAGAGTTACCTTTGAGAAGTACACATGTTGTCAGATTATGTTCACAAGCTATGGATGTGTGGCTGGGACCAAAAGCTGGAGGAGATCAGGTGCTGCCATTGGTCTGGGGGAGCTGTGAAAAATCCACCAGCAGCATCAACAGGACAAGTCTTAGGAACACCAGGGCCCTCTTCATATCACTCATTTTCCTAACTGTAAAATTGAAAGTAATAAAGTCTGTCCATATCCGTAAACTCTTGAAATCACCAACTGAAAAAATATTAGAGATTACTAATAGCAGGAAAATCCAGAGGTGTCTGTGACAAGAGATGATTGGGCCTGCTCTGCCTTCAATCCAAGTTAAGTATCACATATAGACTGTCTGTGCAAAATGATTTACCTTGATTGCAGTGAGTTACTTATGAAAAATGTGAGGACATATGTCAAATCATAATGTGTATCTTACCTAAAGCGACAGTTGAGTGTGATTTGATAGATTGCCCAAAAAGTCGTTGAAAAAAATTGTGTGTCTGTTGGACTACCAGGGATTAATGAGAGCAATTAAGAAATACGCAGACATTGCAGAAAACTTAAATTATTTCTTTGCTGTTGTCTTCACCACAGAGGATGTTGGGTGACGCATCTTCTCTTTTCTGGAAATAAAGATGAGGTACTGTCAGAGACTGCAATAGCAACAGAGGACATACTGGAACAGAAGAAAAGAATTAGAGAACCACTACTTATTAAAATAGGAGAGTGTATTTCCAGGACTTCCAGAGGAACTTAAGAATGAAATGTTGAACTGCTAAAACCCCTAAAATTCAGGCTCATTAAAATGAACTACTGTGCCTGATCACCAGTGACTATCTTTAATAAGAGAGCTACAGATAATCCTGGGAATTGAACACCAATTTCTTTTCTTAATATCATGGGTATTGTGAAACAAAAATAAATAAATGAGAATCATAATAGAATAAAGACAGTGTCTACCTGCCAAAGAAAAACATACCTCCCTAATCTATTAGAGCTTTTCAGGCACATTGTTCACAAAGAAAGGAAACAATAATTTAAAACACCTTTGACAATGTTCTGAAGAGATAATTCAGAAGTGGCCAAAGAAAAAGAGATTAAATAATTCCAAAGATGAGAGCCTAGTAGCTCATCTACACAAGGTCTGCAAGCACTGCACAGGGGGTTACTTACGAACTCCTTTTGTGGGTGCTCCTAATGAACAAGTTGAAAATGGGTTAAGTGATTTTTCACCAATGCAGACCTGGATAGAGAAGGGAGGAGCTAAACAACAGGTTTAATGAATTGATCAAAGATTTCCAGAAACCTGGAGAAGTTATAACAAGGAGAGATCATTTAATGTACTATTGGTTTAGGTAATTATGTGACAATTAGGACCTTGAATTTAATGCACCAATATCAATTTAAATGTAGACAGGAGAAGTAGAGACTTGTAGCATTCAGATATCCCCAGACTGGAATCAACATAAACTCACCTGCGACATATCATGGCTTTTATGGATTTTACTTTCCAACAGGACTTGCTCCATGTGACTAAGGGTGAAAAGGACCTACAGCTAAACTCAAAATAGAAACATAGAAAACAGCTATGTTTTCTGCAGCAGAGATGAGCACAAGTGGAAAAAAAAGCAACTAGACAGAGGCAGTTTATCTGGACAATATATAAGAAAAGTAAACTTGGTATGAAATACATTTCTTCTAGAAAACCATGATGCATCTCAGTGCAGGAATGTTGCTGTTCCATTTTTTCCTCTAGCATTACTTCAAGTCACCCCAAAATAAATTAAGTTACAGGTCTATTATTAAACTCAAGGCAAATTACTAATGGGCTTTCCTACATTTTATTCTACCCTTTACTTTTTTTTTTTTTTAGCCTACATATGCTGTACTTTGTAGTCATCTCTGGTCAAGCTTTCATATATAGCATGGAGCTAATGAATTACTTCTGTATTCAGTCACTTAGACTTCATGAATCAGTCATCTCCTCCTGAAAACTGCTCTGGTCTGGATCTTTAACTAGTGTAAATTAGCACTGTGCCAAGAGAGAATTGAGATGATACAATACTGTACAAAAGTCAAGGACCCAGTTCTGTATTTCTGTGGCACTTTTACTATAGTGCTGTTTATAAATGTTGCAGATCCTAAGGGTTATATAAAGTAGATAATCTACAAAAATAATTTTTTTTTTCTTATTTATGAAAACTTTCCCCTTTGCTGGCAAATCTATTGTCCTAAGACAGTGTCCTATGAGCTGTGCAGTTTGGGTAATACTAATTTATTTCAAGTCATTTGTGTTTATACTTTAGGAAATAATAGTAAATATAGAGATTGAAACACTTTTTTTTTCATTAGCCTAATCTTTGTTTCTAAAACTTGTTATGAACCTACTTTCTCCTTTTCTAGTAACACATCCTGCTTCAAACCACAGGCTTTTATTCCTTGGAAGCCGTTTTCAATAGTTTGCAATTCTCCAAGCAATGAAGTTATGCTGCATCTTTGTTGTACCTCTCGTGTGTAACACACCAAGCACAAAACCATGGCAGTGCTAGTAGAGCTAGCCAAGGAAAACAGAAATACAGAGGGAAGGAACCAAACAGAGATCCCCTATGTATCCTGTTCTTGCCTTTAGGCAAAAATACTGCAAGCTGCTCTGATACCTCCATAAGAGTGTGTATGAAATATCTCATGTAGGGCTGGGCTCAAGCCTAGTCTCTGTTCATTTAAATGTCTAAATATCATAAAAAAATCAAAGATATTTAATTGCTGGAGTACCTAAGAAGGTGTTTGCACACTATAGTTTCTGATAGCAAAGTCGAGTTCCTGCCATGGGAAAACCCCTGCTCCCCTCCCACATCCAGGAGGCTGCTGCAGGCAGCCCTTTTCTCCTTCCCTTCCTCCCCATCCCCAGGCCCTGCTGCCCTCCCCTATTTTTGCCTATTTTATTGCTTGTATGTGGTCCAAGATATAAAATAATTTCTGACATCTTACTGTACTATTCCTTAAGGATCATCATCTCCAAAACCAGTATTACTAAGGAATCCATTCTCCCTCTGTGTTAGTGGTCACCTGCTGCAACATCAGCATTAACCTGAATGTCAGGCATTCTTGTGGTGGGGGGAATGGGAGGGTGGGATAGAACAGGGTCAGACCTTTGCCAGAGAGGTGTGTGTTTGTTTGAAGACTTAAGGAAACTGAATGCTGGGATTGCATTCTTCCCAACTTTCTGGAGGGGAATATTAATATCAGTAAAAGACCATTACTTCAGGGAGGGAACTGGAAATGTTAATAGTTATTGGTCCAAATTCTCTCTCACTGGACTCCACAGACATTACTAAACTTAATCCAGGGAGGAATTTTGTCCACTGGGTTTAATTTAAGTATGTAATATGATGCAGTGCTGGGGAAAAAAAAAAACCACATCTATTTGGTGAATGTATTTTTGGGATGTCTCTGCTAAGTTCAGAGAGTTTGAAGTTTGTTTTTGTTCACATTAGTGTGACCACAGCTCTCTTTTGGTTTCAACAATTACAGAAAGGGCAGGATGCAACCAGAGAGTGAAAATAAGGAACACAGGCAGATGATGTGAGACCTGAGGATCTATCCTGTAAGGAGAGCCCTGGAGAATTTGGGGAATTGAATCCGTGCCATTTACAGAACAGGTGGCAAAGAGGGTGCACATCCACACTATAAACACAAGAGTTATGCTGACATTAAAGTGAAACAACAGCATAAAGGCATCAAGGTAAGGAATTAGAGGATGGCTAAAACTTAAATTTTAGGTAAAAACTTTATGGACCAGAAAAACTTGATGGATGTTGAGCCCCACAAACCCCACTTTGTCAGGATAGTCTTCTGATACTGGAGCCAGAATTAAGTAGAGGTGAATCTGATGGGCACTGTTCCTTAGTGTGTAGTACTTCCAAGTGAAATTTAGCAGGTGGTTTTTTTTTTCCTGATGGACTATATCCCATCAACCTTATTCAGTCAAATAGTCTCCCCCAAATTGGTGGGACAACCTTTGTGAAAAGGCAGAACTATTTATTCTACTGGTGGCACAGACCTTTCCTGATATATAATGGCAAAGAAACAGAGGATTTATGGCTGTAATATCATCTGACTTCTGTATCCAAAATTTAAAACATGAAGGATAAAATATGCTTTCTCTGTTGGAGAAAAAAGGCAGAGGAATTACATTCTTGGCATATACGTTAGAAATGGCAGCACTGGTGAGATTATATCTGTTATCTTCAAAATTGCTTTAAACCAGAAGCTTGGGTAACAAAGGACAGAAGTTACTTTCATATTAGCATATATGTCATGTTTAATCAATCAAAAGAGAACTGTAATTACTTTACTCTCTTCTTAGCTAACTTTAAAGAAAGGAAGTCATGAACCTATAAAGAAAATGTCATCCTGTTTAGATAGTTATAGTTTTATAGGTAATTTGTTGCAGATTTTATGCAGATAATTTATAATTATTTCCTTTCATGCTCGTCTTTTAGCCTGGAGTCCAGTTTTTACACAAACATAAGGACTGCAGATGCAGGGAAAGTATCAATGAAACTACCTAATTTTTCTCCCAGATTTGGTGCACACATTTACAAGTTTATCAGCCACTGTGCGGCTACTGAAGTTGGCAGTAGTTTGAGCTGCATATGCAATATCAAAGCAAAAAACCAAGTGGTGGTAATAATTAGTAGGCTTGGTTAGACAACCTATGACTTTCAGGAGGTATTGCATGAGAGGGAATTAATTTCTTCTTCCAGCCTGAGCCTTTGGTGTCACTTTGTGTTGGATACTTTGCAGTAGGTGGTTTCCAGTACATCACACTGCTGCTGTGAAGGAAACAAATTGCACAGTCAGTTGAGTGGGGCTCTTCAAATTGTCAAATGTGTTGAACTGCACATACAGCAGCAAGATGACTGTGTTTGAAAATAGTCTCAAGTTGCCACAGCTGCTTGTTTTTAGCATGTTTCCCACCACAAAATAGTCTGTATTTTCTGCTTCATGGATAAAACCCCTATGTTGGAAAAACTCTGAAGTAGTCCTGGGAAGCAAAACAGAATGTGTATTTATGCAAGACAAGATTTGTTACAATTGCTTGCTGGCATTATAAGATAATTTAGTTTTCTTTTGCTCTTTAGAAACCTCTTATGGAGTAAAGAGGCAGAAAACTAGTATTCCTAAATATTTTAAAACGTTAAGCCAAAATGTGGATTTGATTTGTTATGAGTATTGGCAGTCTGACTGTTGACTGTCCTTTCTCTTCCAACCTGCAATAAATTCAACAAAAAATGTATTATTTCATCACTCACCAAACTGGAATGATTAAAATATGCACCAGGGGAACACTCTGAGCCATAAGAGATATCGATTAGACTCTAAAGCATTGCATGTCCTATACGTTGCTGAGACCCCAAGCACAGCAATCCCATGGAGGGCTGGTTAATAACGTGGATGCTTCAGAGCTGGTTTCTCTCTTCAAGGGCCAAATGTCAACACAAACCTATCAGACTAGTAAGTTGAAGGTAGCATACAAGCAGTGATAGAGTACTCTGTCCACCTGCCTGTGCCCACTTGGTCTAAAATACTAAATAGCCATTTACATCTGGGTTGATTAGCAAAACCTTTGCCATGAGTCTGCAGCGAGGCTTAAACTTCTGTTTCTGGATCCATAGGGAAAAATGCTTAACCAGCTTTAACCTCTCTGCAACAGCTCCCTTCAGGCTGTTATGAAACATGAATTCATCTGACCTCTTCAAGGTCTGTTTATATCTTCCTGTCTGTGAGATCCAGTCATTCCTTCCTTCAGCCTGCCGCAGACAAATGAATATCTCATGGTACTGTCATATAAAAAGCTACTTAAAACGTTTCAAAGCCAAAAGGGCTGCTAGTTTATACTCTTTGAAAAATCAACACAGTATCTAAACAGCTCCATAATACACAAGGCTTCTACTGCTAGGATTTATTTCTTTCCAGCTCAGTGTTTTTTTTATTCTTTTTGACCAATATGTTATCTCAGTTAACAGTATTTTTCATTTCTATAGTAGTACGGATTAACTTCCAGCCAGAAGATGATTCAGCTGCATGTCCAATTCGTTACATTATGGGACTGATTTGTCAAAAGTATTAAACCTTAAAGTCCAAGAGTAGCACATGATACCTGGGAGTTGAACATACATGTGCAATAGGTCTGGTGGCCAAATGCAAGAAACCAGCATTGGCAACACAGAAAAAGATCATGGCCCTATCCACCAGTTACCAAACAATGGATTACTGCCAAATATAAGGCTGGACTGTGAATGAAATTATTGAATTTCGCAGCTATTGTGCTTTGACCTTGACAGTGGGACCAAGGAGAGGTGGATCCTGTGCCTGACCCTGCTACTGGCCATTTATTATTGCTCCACTCCAGTCTTCTGCACCACCTCTGCACCAAGCCTGATCTGCAAGTGCTCAGCGATTCCGCAAACTGGGCATAGGTTATATCTTTTTGTGTTGCATTTTCTGGACAGAGGTAATTAAAGATGATGTCTAGTTGGGTGCTGATATGCTGGGTGGGAGAGGAGGAACATTGGATCTATGTTGCCTTGACGTGATGATAACAAAACAGGCATAAAGGCAAAGGATAGGATAAAAATAAAAGGCAGGAGTAAAGTGTACTTCTGTTACAGAAGGGTAAGAGTGTGAATGTGCAACGAGGTCCTTCCTTTCCTACCTTTGAGGGTAAATCTATCATTCTGGTCCAGTCTAGGCTGAGTAACTGAAGAATGCTAATGAAATTTGAGAATTGATGGGAGTGTTTAATGAATAATTCCACACATTGTTAAGAGCACAGGATTGTTGAATTATAAATAGTCCAAATCCCAAATTTGGGAAGGCTGGAAGAAAAACTGAAGCTTATCAAGGGTTACTATAGTGTGAGGAGATAGAGCAATTGGAGAAACCATGAGAAGCTGTGAGATAAAAATAGGTTAGAAAAAAGAAAGGCTGAAGAGTGAAGGAAGGAAAAGTTATCAAAAGAAAACACAGATACACGGAAAAAAAGGCAGAAGAAAGAAGGAGAGTGAAAGCTCTATATGATGAGGAAGGAGAAGGCACTAGTATATATGGCGATAAATGCTGGGCAGAGCCAACCCCTGGGGCCTCCTGACTGCTCCCAGACCATCAGCCATCCTGACTGCTGACATCTGTGTCTACAGAACTGTCTTAACTTCTTTTTATCCCCCTTCTATCAACGGTGTATGATCAGTCTTAAAGAGCACTCAGCATCTTTAAAAATCTATAAAATTCAAGACACAACAATATTTGAGAAAAAAAGGAGCTTAAGTAAGGTAATTCAATTGGTAGCAAAAATTGCTAAATAACCAAGGATTCTGAAATTGTACACTTAAGAGCCAAGAATGCAAAAAGAGACCATGCTAATTACTTAGACATTCAATATAACCCCACATATATACTTAACTCAGGTACAATGACATCATTATCACCTTTAATCTTATTTGTATGTAGTAATAGCCTCTTGTAAAAATCTAAGTTGTACTACATGAAAACAAGCCTATTGACTCTAACTTGTGGAATATTAAGTATGAATAGTGCAGGTCCTCACAATAAAAGAAGCATTCTTTGAGTACAGAAAGTACTTCAAATATTTTTAAAGTCTTTTTTGTTTGTTTTCCCTTATTTTTTTGTTTCAGGTTGTGCTTTTTTGACTAGGATAGCTTATTGAATTCTTCTACCATTTTACCTCTTTCCCTGTTATAAATCTATACATTTTTATATTTTCTACAATTTCTTTGGGGGCTGTTTCCTTTGTAACATATGAGAATATTTTAATTTGGTTTTCTCTCCATTCCAATCATTTGGGGTTAAATTTTCTCTAATAGCCTAATCCCAGTCCAAATAAGTTTAATGAGAAAACTCCAATGTGATAAAATGGAACCACATTTCCCTCTTAAGCCTGCACAGTAGACTTTTCTGGCATAATTGTGTCGTTCAAGGGTAGAATGAGGTGTGATCTGTGACTGGCATAAGCAAAAGCTCTCAATGTCAGTGCAGGTAAACTGGCAAAAATATCCCATTGCCATTTCCGTCCTACTTTGTTTGACAAGATGAGAAAAGTTATAGCATCAACAGTGGAGTTTTGTTGCTACAAGTTGCTTTTCCAGTATAATGGAAGGATATTTCTATTCCAGAAAGGCCTTCCAAGTGTGGGCCTGGACTGAATTACGCTCATTAGTCTCATTAGTAAATTGAAACTAATTCCTAAGCAGTTGTGCAGCAGAGGTCGTGCTCACTCTTGGTGTCCGCCTGTGAGCTGGAAGGTTGGCTGCAGGAGGAGGAAAGGCTGCTGCAACTCTCTGTTCTCCCTGAGCAAAAATAAGTCCCCCGCCCTCTGTCCAGGCTGCTGTAGCTCTTGCTCAAGAAGACATGGTGCTCACCAGGCATCCGAACTCCCAAAGCGCAGAGCCAAGGCACTCCAAGTGACAGCCTCTTACAGGCATGCCCGTCTCACGTGCTTTCTGTTATGCCTCTTTTCTTTGATCTCCTCTGCCTGCAACAGAGAAGGAGATCAAAGAAAAGCTGAGCTCTGCCTCTTATCTCTGCACTCCTGTGTCTTTTCTTTCCTTTTTTCTCTTTATTTCTGACAATTGTAGGGGAAGCAAGACACAGAGGGAGCTCTGCTGTACAAACCCCAACATTCTCCAATCCCAGCCCAGAGCTGCAAGGAGGCTCTTGCATTATTGCCTGAAGCAGGTGAGCTCTGAAAAATGCTGGAGGTGGCAAAAGTGAAGTTTCTTGGTTTAGCTTCACAGGAGTAGTATCTCGATTCCTATCAAGGACATCAGGGTGCAGGAGAGCATTTAATAATGCTGTAGGCAGCTCCTTCTGAAGAGCCAACTGTAGCTCTAAAAAGTCCCAGTTATTTAGTAAATGAGTGTGAAACCTGTGTTTTTCTAGAGTAATAAAAGAATTTTTGAGCTTATGGTATTACACTTGCAAAAAAGCAGAAAATATAGTCATGTTGAAGAGCAGCTGTTCTGTGACAGCTGGAGGAGACCTAACCAAAGCCAAATCAGTTCAGATTTATCAATGTCAACAGTGTTTTGCCCTTAACTCTCATGCTTTACACATCTTTTTATATGTCTTTTCTCATTAGCCACATGGAAGAGACATTATTATAATGTTCCTACCTAGATGGTCTCGATCTTTCCAATTGTCCATTATCCATAAATTCTGAGTGAAAGAAATTAATCTGGAACTTCAAAAAAAACCTTGCAAAGCTTGTTTTTTGCTTTGAGGTTCTGTATGCTCACAGGACTGATCCTCTCTTCAGTTTTCCCAGGACTGGGGTTGTTTGAACTTCATTCATTTCCCCTAAAGCCTCCTGACTTGAGGAATGTGTATCTGCATATCCCTACAAGTGTGTAGCTCTGGTCCAGGGGGTGCATCAGAAGTAAATCTGGTTGCCCTCACCTACTGTGTTTTAGGTCATAGCACAGAGCAGTTCAGAGAACACAAACTGGAATTCTGTTGACTGGAGCTCATCTGGAGGAGGCAATTTGGGAGGCCAAGCACACTCCAAACACTAATTGCACAGTCACAGTCACAGCCCAGAGGAAAGGCTGTAGCATGAATGGTGGACATTCAGCTCACAGGAATGGTACAAAGCCAAACCTCGCAGTCACCTGGTGTTCTCTGACAACCAACTGTTCCTCTCTGCAGACCTGCTCCTATTGCATCACAATGACAGCTCAGAGCCCCAGCACTCTTTATCTGAGAGTCTCAGTTCCTCCTAAGTGGCAGAGCATCATTTCTGAATATGTCAGCTTCTTTCTGAATATGCCGGACTCTGCATTTGAATATTAATGATTTGCCTCACTCTGGGTTTTTCTAATGCTTCTGGGTTCATCAGGTCAAATTCAGGATCAAGAGCTGCATAAAAAACATACATTTTTTAGGAATAAATTAGCCAGCACATTAAAAAAAAAAATCAAACTACATTACTTTGCGCTGGTGAAGGATCCAAAACAGAACTTCACCACCTTTGCAACTACTTGAATAAACTTTTAAAAGATGACTGCTTGTCGGAGAGCTGGGATGCACATATTAACAGATTTTTTTCTCTCCAGTGTACTGCTTTCATATTTTCAGTAGCAAATGAACTGAGACTTAAAATGAATGAGCTGTTTAAGAGTGACATGTCTCCCCTTGCACCTGCACGTTGATGGCTATCAGTGGAGCTCCGTAGTCAGAGTTTCTGTAGCTCTGATTCTTGTACCATGATCACTTTCTTTAGTAATGCATTTAGAAAGCACTAGCAGCCTACCAGTGCTGCCACTCAGCATAGCAATTCCTGCTAACCCTGAGATATCCTTGTTTATCTCTTTCATTGTTCTTCAGAGAGAACAAGCATCATGTGCAATTCTACCAATCTTATTTATCTTGATTTATGTGATTATGCATATGGTGCTAATTCTTGCCTTCAGCTGTGTTTGTTCAAATTACACACCCTTCCCTTAAAAATGCTATTGTACCTTTGGAGATTGATTTCTTTAATTCCATGTTTACATCCATTTTCATGCTGTTCAGTTGACTTCCTTTTTATATTTCTAGAGCAGGAGCACTTGCTATAGTAGACATGAGGCATATACACGCACCTTGAATCTATCTTGCTATCACTGTCTGTCTTTTAATGCTCTTCCTGAATTTTTTAATCTGAAATATGAATAACAATTTAATGCCTTCTGGAGGGGGAGAAGGGCTTCCATAAAAAATATCACATTATATGAGTTGCATGGCAAAAGGATTTGTGATTTGAATTATTACTGAACCTCGCTGAGTATCCTTTCACAATCATTTGCATTTATAGTGCTATAGGAATAGGGACTTTATGTAACAGCTATTGCATCAGAAACCTGTGGTTTTGCTGTGGGCTCTGGAAGTCAAAATACTGGACTAGTTCAGCCCATTAAGAAGGGTTCCTTGAAAACATTCTTACAACCTCTATCAATCTATTTTTTTTTCCTTTAAAGATAAACTCATGCTTCTTTGTGACACCTGCCAGCAGTTTGCTAACCAGCAGGTATAAATGTTGGCCCTCACTGGTCAAATCCTTCAGTCAGTTTTGTTTCTCTGTCTGAGCTTGTACACACCTAAGACAGCTGTGTGTGTTACACTTGAATTTCAGTCTCTCAGGTAATAAAACATTTGTGGTCTAATTTCAAGAACAGTTGAGATGACAAGTCCTCTGCTTCTCTTCTAAATTCTCCATGGTCCTGTGTGTTCACTCTGCACTTAATTCAGTTCCTGAGGGTTTGAGCAATAAAACTCTTGGAGCTTGTGAAGGTAGACATCCACAATTTCCTCATTGTTTCCAGTGGAAGTAGGTCCTCAGATGATTGTCCTGTGGAGTAATTCCAACTCCACATCTTCTCACCCTCCGTCTCTCTATCCAATAAACATGTTGACAGCTATGTGTTTGCTCTTACAGCTTATGTTCAATAAACTAATTTCCATTTCTTAGAAGACTTTTTCAGTGTTGTTGCATCCTTTGAGATTTTCTGTCAGAGTGATCCAGGCCTTTTGTTCCTGTGCATACAGTTTGTATGGGATTTACTGAAACGTGTGTCATTTAAGTAACCCTGATCAGCCCCATACGGAATGAACATTCTTATGTTCTCTGTCATGAACCAGATATTTTGCCAGTTACACCTCTCCTAATGAACATACCAGGAAAGCTCTCCCAGATCCTCATCTGGCAGGTTTTGGTGTCTACCTTGATAATATTTGTAGACTGTTAGAATAAAGAAACATCAGGGCAGGGAACTATGACTTTGGTAATGGTCATCTGAACCAGTAGTCAGATTTTTTTTGACAAAGATTGAAAACTAAAAACTTTTGGCAGCTTTTGTTTTTCCAACAGTCATTTCTTCTCACATTTCTTTTCACTTTTTTTTAAGTATTAAATACCAAGGTAAACAACCATATTATTGGAAATGAGACAAGTTGGAAAGTTTTTAGTAATCTTGACAATTAATAGTATTGCCTAAGAAAAGGCTTCTTCAGCCCCAGTGAATACATCCTCAGAACACGTTAATTGCACATTTACAATCACTTTTAGAGGACCTGCCCATTACTGATCCTTAGCCTGTTTAGTATGGGCACCTTAGTACAGGCTGTACCAGCAGATGGTTTTTACTAAATTAGAATGTAAGAGAGGACTACATCAGTTTAGCCTCAGTGAAATAGATAATTACTTTCATTTTAACATTTCTCGTGTTGTCTCATGTTGTGTGGTGTTGCACAGTTATGATAAGATGCATTTTGTTTACAGAAAGTCTTGGAGCTCACTTCACTCCTGGGGCCAAGGTAGGAGAGAGATTTGATGTGAGCATCCTATGCACAGCTGGCAGCCTGATCCCCAGGAGGGGTCCCAGCCTTTTAGGGAGTCACTTTAGCTCTTCCCCCGCCCTACTTTTTGGCAATAGAAAACCCAAAAGCTGCAAGAGGGACAATCTATCTTCCATCTTTGCTCTTTCCTATATTTTCTCCTGCTTTCCTTCTACCCTGTCTCCAAAAAGCCTGTGTTCTAGGAGAGCTATCTCTCATGCTGATGTGCTAGAAGGAAGAGCTGTTGGTTTGCTGGGGTTTATGAAGGGGATGGAAGATTGCTCCTGCCTCTGATCATTTTGCACCAAACTATTTGCAGGGGAAATCTCTCTTAAGGAAACAGTGAAAGGGTTCTGTGCTGTCAGCATTGTGCCTGCAACTTTCCTCTCATGAGTAGCCCAGCTGAAGTCAACGCAGGCAGAACTTACACACACGTAAGTGTTCACAGGATCAAGCAGGATAAAGACAAAAAGCAGACAAAGCAAAGGGGAGCAAGTTAGATGTACAAGTGCAGTGGTCAGGGTGATGATAGGCACACATGTTGTTAGTTCCTTTCCCCCTCCCTCCTGCCAACCACTAAAACAAGCAACATGTGATAGGAGGAGGAGAGGGGTGAAAATCCGAAACTGTACTGGAAAAAAACCCCACCCATCTGTAATAGATTCATATTTCATAGGTCTTGTGTAGGCTTCATTTACACCCTTGGAATTAATTCCTCTCTATTACAGAGCCCTGTGGTCCACTCCTGCTCCATTTCAGTGTAGTGGAAGGAGGTGACAGTAGTCTGAACAACAGAGCACTGCAGTCTCCTCATTTAGGGAGGGAGAAATATTTCTCTTGGCAGGCAGAGGTGTGCCTGTTCTCCAAGGTCTTAGGTGTACTTAGCGAGGATGGATCAATAATGATGACTACATTTGAATTTCATAAGATGGCTCAACTTTATGGTAGGTGTTTCTCAGATTTGGAGCAAAAGCAAATATGTTTTCAATTTCCAGCGAAAATGAATTCGAAAAAGATCAGTTTTAGTCAATTCTCATTTCAGAATTTTGATTTAACAATTTTATTTTACTTCTACATCATCTGTAAAGCTTTCCAGAAGCATATTACTGGCACGCTGCATCTGGTATAATATCGTTGAAATCTTCCTTTTTTAAAGTCTTAGTTTAAAGGATATTCTTATTCACTACTAGTAAAAATCATCTCCTTTCCCAGATCAAACTCTCTCCTGTTTTGCAGTAAGACAGTAGAAGTACTTGAGTTCACAAATAAGTTTCTCTTCACACTTACAGAGTATAGCTTTAGTATACAATTTTGTGGAGTGAGAGAACATTACAATTTTAGTAGCTTTATTCTGAAACAAGGCTTCAAGCACAGATGTAAATAATTCAGCACTTGAAAGCCTCCAATATGGCATAATAGTTTCTTGTGTGTCTTGAATTCGTATAGGTAGACATGAAAGCAGATATTAAGAGGCTCTACCCACAGCAGTGTCACCATGAGGCTGAGTGGTTGTAGGTGAGCCACGGAAATTCCCTGTCTGGTTGTCTGTAAAATGGGGATAAGCTATTCATTTCTCTGGAATGCTGTGATCCTCAAATAACGGATGATGTGAACATCTCTGTTGAAATACTGCATCATTAATTTTCCATTGCTCTTTTGCCAACATTTGAAGACATTTAGATCTATGATGGTTCAGACTTTAAAGCTACCAGCAGTACTGCAATAACTGGTTTCAATTTTTTTAAAAAATCTGCTTTCCTACCTTCTTTCAAAACATTTGCAACTTGAGCCTCAAATGCATTCTTACAGAAATAATTGATTATGTTTCCTGTGCTTTGCGTCCTCAAATAATGTCAGATCATATTCAATAATTAATTCAAACCCAAGAAGAGTTCTCTATCCCTTTTGTATTTTGGAAACAGGTTCCTGGATGTTGTTGTGCTGTGAGATGTAGACCAGGAGTCTAAACTGCTCTGTAACTCACCCAGGCAATAACAGCTTTGATCCCCTTGAGAAAATAAAGCAGAATTCAGAGCTGGAAGTCTTTGACAATAATTTTGTACAAAAGTAAGGGAGTATACAGTGAGCACAGTTCTGGAATCACTGGATTACTACAGTCTTCACTCCAGATTTTAAGCATTTATTTCAATCTGAAATGACATTTAAAGCAATTGTAAGACAGTTGGTGGACTTTCTGTAGACTTTTTCCTTCTATAAATAAAAAATAAAATTCAGGTGATTGGAGGTTGCTCATAAAAATTAAAATAGTTTAACACGTATTTTTAAATTGGCATCTTTATCTACTTTTTGTACAGATAACACTGTAATAAACTATAATATTTCCTATGAGCAAAGCTCTTCACACAGTCTAGCAGTGGGCAAATATTAATGAAACACATCATCCTAGGAATGTCCATATTATCGCTTTTGTTTTAAAAGCTGTCCACAGTAATGAGCTCTACATAACCTTTTGCCCCTCAGATTTCTACAGAGTGATCCACCTGGCAAACAGTTAAGTCCAGACCATAACTGCACAATACAGCCTGTAAGTGTCAGCATCTTTTCCTTGCAAACTGTGCGTGCGTGTGCATGTGTGTGTGTGTGTCTGAGCGCATGTTTTAAAGACCTTGCCTAATCACACCTCACTTGTATTTAAGTAGAACATGTGGTTTAACTTTGCACCCACTTTTCTACTAGAAGACTAAATGTTAACACCCAGGGGCACCTGTCTTAGATTAGTGAATAGTTTACTACAAATGATGAACCAAACTGATGGGATTATACTTGGTTCAGAAAGACAAAGCTCAAACAGGCTTTTGTCTATTCTTTATTTATTTATTTCAAAGTGTAGAAGATGACACTAAAAACAAAGGGAAAATGTGTCTATAATGCTGTATTTAAAAACCATCTGACAAGTTTTGCTGACATGTTTTCTGTGTGGAAGGACCTGAAAATTTCATGTCCACTTGACAAGAGCATTTTTGTCATTCCACAGTAGCAAAACAAGTGCAAAATGTGAAGTGGTCTGCACATATGGCCTTAGAGGGCACTGAGGTTTGGTGAGGGTCAACTTTTTTTGGATCTGGGTAAATTTCATGGTCCCAGCTGTCCAGATGATTTGCAGAGGACACCAATATACTGAAGCAACCTGCTGTGAATCTTCATTCAAACAGGTTAATGCATGGCAGGCACCCTGTATGGTTCTCAACAACTTCACAAAAATAAAACAAACTTTCACCAGCGCTAGATACCTTGAGCTTTCCTCTCCTTGTCTTCTCATTGACTCGGTATAAATTACATGATTCTCCTATGATCATCTAAGACTCTGTTCTTCCATAAATATCAATTAATTCTCAACAGTATTGACAGGGAAAGAGTTATATTTTTATGGATAGTGTGTTTTTTAGATACTGAATTAACAATGCAAGTATTTACGTACAACCATGATTGAATTTATTTTATTTTTTACAAATTTAGTATTAAAAAGGCAACAATAGATTTCTTTCTTACTGCTTTCAACCATTGGCCAAATACACACATATATGTCTGCACATGTATTCATACTAACACACACATGCACACACACATACCACATTATTACTTTACACTTAGAATGGTAACTCCCTTTTATCTCTATATGTGTCTAATAAACTATTTTCCCTTGTCTGTCATCAACCTCTGCTTATCAATGCCTCTTTGTCTGACTAGTGTTATCTCCTGCTTTGGAGTAAATATGGGGGGGGAATGGAGTTAATAGAGATCAATTGGTTGCTTTTCTGGATTCCTTCAAATTGCCTGTTGCTCTGCCCAGTGAACCCTTCTCCTTTCCCAGGGTATTTTTGTGGTTTCAAATACTTCAGCAAGGCTTTGTCATTTCTTTGGAATGCACACTGCATGGTTGCTGTAATACTGTTGCTGTCATGTTTTCAAACCTCTATTTTAGATGTCCTTGCTGACACAAATTGGAGTAATTTAAGAGGCAACTTAAAAATAACTTATTTTCTGTATTTTTTTATGATCACTTAATTGCTGATTCACAGACATGAGTGGAGCAGCACCATCAAACTCCTGCCCTTTTCAACCTTGTAGTCACAAGGGACTCATGGTATTTCACTTCATGCTAAAAAATGGTATTGTTGGCCTTCATATTTGATTATCCAAGTACAGGCTATTTTTCTGAAAAGGGAAAGCTCAATGTTTGATTGTGGGTACACAGAAAAATAAGATATTAAGTACCGGCACAAAACTGGACTTTTTGAACCACAGGACTACATCTTCTACAGTTAATAATAATATAGTAACCCTGGGTGAATTCAAATATTCTGCCCCGTGTCTTGGCACAGAACATTGAGGGGCTCTTGGTGACAAGTTGGCAGGCACCATTCCACCAGTGACTGGGAAGGGATGGAGCCTTCTTCCAGATAAGTATGATTGCCAGAAGATCCTGTCACCCACCCCTCTCTTCACTCCTCCAACTCTCCTGCTCTTCCATCGCATCGCAGCAAAGCCTCCGTGGCACCAGCAGAGAAGTGGCCTTTTATCCTAATTCCTCATACTGTTTCACTGAACCTCTCTGTGCATGGCTGTGTGCCCCTTGGGAGAAGTGAGTGTGAAACCATTCCTTGCACACACTCTAGACTTTCTTGCACTGATGAAAAATACTGCACTGAGCTGCTTAATGCACCGGTCACGGCTTGTGTCTCTGGACACGACCCTTCTCAAAAGCATAGGACTGAAATGGTGCTTCATTGATTGCAGCTCTTTGATAGGGGAAAAAAATTCAAAAATAGACTAAGAATGTCAATAAATACAGTCCGGGAATTGTGAATTATTAGGGACATCAGGTTTCCAGCAGATGTTCTTATCCTGTAACAGAAGCTGATTTAACAAGTCTGCTTACAGCTGGCCTTGGAGCCCCATGGAGCTGAGTCAGCACGCCCAGCTTTGTGGGGCTGAATCTTCTCTTACCCTTCACCATCGGCCATACAAACAAGCTTTAATGATTTGAGAGAGCCTGAATTCGTGCTCAGCACCTTAACAGAGAGTATGTAGTGGTATTGTGCAGGAGATGCTGAGGAGAGTGGCTGTGTTGGTAAATTTAAGATGCTGATTTACTCCTTCTAAGGAAAGGCTCCCACTTTGTGAAAACAACCCATGTGTTGAATATGGCTGGAGCTGCATTTGCAATAAGATGCCTGCCCTGCAGCTGTGAAACCTGCAGATGCATAAATCTCTAACGTTTACGATAAAATCTGTGTCACAAACCTTTTCTTATCACAGTGGATCAGGGAGAGAAGAAGGAGGGAAGGCTGAGGAAAGGCTGATGACAGATTTGAGCTGCTTGGGAACACGGGCCACTATTTAAAGAAGGCATCCAAGTCCTGCTCTCTCTGGAGCTGGTAATAATTGTGCCTTTTGCTTTCATGGGAATAGGAGCAGGCCTTTGCCTGGCAAATGTTTGCATATAGCCCAAATCAAGTCATTAGTTGCCATGTGTCCAACCTGTATTTTAAGGCCCTCCAGCTGAAAAGTCCATTTGCATATTTATCCCAGCCAGGAACATGGTAATTAAGTCTGTGGTGTTGTACACAACCCCGAGGAAAGTCTGCAATTCAATAGTTCAGAAAGACTCCCGCTGATTTCAATGGGGTTTGGAGCAGTCACACACTCAGAGGGTGTTTACTGGATCCCAGACAATCCCAGTACTTGCAAGAATAATCAAATTAAAACTTCAAATTATCAACGCCTCTGCCATGTGAAAATACCAGCTCCACCTTTTAGACCAGAGAAAAAGCATTACAAAAGGGGTGAAACTTGTTCTTTGATATGGTCTACTCTGTATCACTACACATTACACAAATACACCCAGCACTTGCCCTGGTCTCAGCTCCCAGCAATGCAGCTCATCCCTGCCCGCGGAGGGGTGGCAGAGCAGCGAGATGGGCTTGGACCTGAATAATGTGCAAGGCTGTCAGCACAGCAGGTAGGGGAAAATGATTGCACTGGAGATAAACACAGGCTTTAGGCTACCATTAAAAGATGATCTTCTTAAAAACAAACAAACAGCTATAGCAGCAGGATACTTGAAAGGTAGATAAGTCTTCCACGTGGGGGGAAAAATGTCTATGGTAGGAAAAAGGCATTTAGTAGAAGTGAAAATCCTTAACTATGCTTTATGGAGACAGGTCAAAAATAGTTCCTACATATGGAGTTTTACTTTGCTAAAAGAGATATAACAATCTTTTGTGTGATTCAGAAAAAAAACAATATGAGCTGAGATTTTAACTGCACCCCTGACTGCAACTGGGATTTCTTTTTTTCAAAGGTCTGAATCATATTTTATTTATTTATTTGTATTTGTATTTTCAGGGAGAAATGCTTATCTGTTGTAAATCTCCAAAGTCCTTTTGATTTCAGTGGAGTTGTATGTCATCCAAGGCTGTCCTCTTCCACAACATACTAGTGAAACTTGCATCCTTCAGCAGCAGCCTAATGCACCACTTGTCTGGTTTGGTTTAACCCCAGCATCTTCTATGTAGTTGACAGTTGTTTAATTTACATAAAACTGTGTTAAAACCCATGATATATTGCCAAATATGATAGCCATCTTAAAAGTAAATTGAAAATATCAAGCCATTTGAAAGGTGGTTCTAAGTTTAGCCAAGGCTTAGATGGTTCAACTTTCAGCCAAGGTTTAGGTGGTTCTGCCTTCAGACAAGGATTATGCATAGCAATGTCCACACCCCCTCTTGCCAGCTCTTCTCCCTCACTGGCCCTCAGATCGTCTTTGCCACGTCAGGTGGGCCATGCAGGGTAGAGGAGATTTCATGGCATATTGCATTGCTGAATGAAAGGGGGAAGGGAAAAAAGGCCTTGCAGAAAGAGAAGACTGACCTAGAGGCAGCTAAGGATGCCTGAAAGAAACAAAGACATAGGGCCTGATTCAAATCCCATTGAAGTTGATGGAAACATTTCAATGGGCCTTGGATCAGACATCTGCAGTGAAATGAAATGGAGAAACAATGAACAGTTTTGGAGACAAACAAATTGGGAAGCGGTGGAGGGAGATGGCACATCTGTATAGAAAAGAAAGTGGTCTGGCAGGGAGAAAAGGGCCTGTGCAGTTGAGAACTCAGATAGGGGTTGGCAGCTCAACAGCACAGGAGCTTGGCAATGACCTGAAAATACTGAGAGATTTGTTTGCTTTTATTTTGCAGTGTGTGGCAGCAAACAAGGCCCAGAGACACACAAGAGAGAAGAGTGACTGGCTGGCTGATTAGAAAGCAGAGTTAGTGATTCCAGACAAGGGGACCCATCCCAGGGGATTTCCCTTGCCCCTCTCTACTTCTTGCTTGTTTTAACCTGGAGTTCATTTTTGGCCAAGGAATAACTTACCCTAAAAATAATACATTACAGTCAGGTCCTCATGTAGGAAACTGCGAATGTGACCTAATAAATTCTCAACTGCTTGGCAAAACATCTAGGGCATATTTTTTTTGTAAAAAAATAAAAATACATAATAATTCACTATGTAACTGTTAAATCCAGATTGGATTCTAGAGTTAAACCAAATCAGCCTCAGATCCTGCTTCCTCATCCTGACAGAAAATCCTTTGCTTAAGGTTTCTGGGAAATGGGAACATATAGAAAAAAACCCCACAACAAACAGAAGTATGAATTTAATTACCAATACTATGCTCCTGCCTCAAAGGGGAAGGAGAAAGATAATTGCTTAGGGTCTCTGGGTGGAATCCTTTCCCCATGGCCAAGACAACAACCAGTCTAGCCAGAATCTCAATGACAGGAGAGCAATGTGCAGCGTGTTTTGTAGTGTCAGTGATTCTGCGTAGAGTCATAACAGGTAAGTGAAATGGTAATTAAAAACGGAAGGAAGCGCTGGCCAGAGGTGAGAACAGGTGGCATGAGGAGGGGGCAGCATTTTGTTGAGTATAAAATGGCAAGATAAAAATATGCAGCAACAATCAAAACAGCATTCTCGTAGGGAATTTTTGCAGAAAGCTCCAGATAGAGAAATAAGAATCTGAAAGGGAAAGGTGGAGGGCTTTTTCCCCAAGCTGCATAAAAAAGCCCAGAAAATATGTGGCAGTCCAGGAAATGCAAACAGGTTGCTATGATAAAGTAAAATGTCCTCTGGGGAAGCAGACTTGAAGGGGCAAATGTGCTTAAAAGGGATAAGTGTGACCTTTTGAGAAGGAACAGCCACAACAAAGAGTGGAGGGTATGGTGCTTTCTGGCATAGGAGGGATGCTGTGGATTCCCAGCCAGGAATTCCTGCCTTCCAGAAGCTGCTGATGGTCGTGCTGGGATGTTATCGAGCTGCTGTCAGTGACAGCCATGGGGTCATCCTGCTTACTGTCCATGTGAAGGGTTGTTAAGCTCAAGGACATGAGAGGAGAGACAAAATCTTGCTGTGACTGGTGGTCCTCTCCAATGCTGGAGGTTAGAGGCAGCCTCTCTCAGAAGCTGAGGGGAAATGGGCTCGAGGGTGACCTTAGCTGCAAATAGAAAAATAATTTGGACAGAAAAACCTTTCAGAGAGAGTAGAGTCTCTTTGGTCCTGCGCTGGACACACAGCATCTCTGAAATATTTCACTGGTATTATAAAGGGCTGTCTTAACTGAAATGCATCCTTTTTTGAGCTTGGAAAGCCAAGGCTGATTTGGCTTAAAATTTACCAAGTGGATTTGCCTTTTCCTTGTTAAGAAACGTACACAGGAGGCATCTGAACTTGTTTAGAAAACAGAAAGACTTGTAATGCTAATGCATCAGAGGATATTTCTCTTTGATTAGGGGAGGAGAAATTCCCTTCTCCTGAGGTTACAATTCCTTTGCTGCCAACCTGCAAATGATCTTCCCTTCATGCAGATAAAATGATAGAGAGATATAGCTGAGTACCATGCTACTGAGTACTTTAAGCTGTTCCTCCTTTCTTATATGTGTTTGTTTTCGAGTTCTTGTCTGGTTTCCTAATACATTTTAACTTATTGCCTTACATCATTCAGATAAAATTATCAAAGGCTACTGAATGTTTCTTTGACATAAAATGCCTTCCAGCAGGAGAATAACATTTTGTCATGCAATGATAGCTCAGGTTTTTTGAATCTGTTTCTTTCTGTAACAGTTTATGAATTTGCATTCCTATGTTTGCTTGTTGCTGCTAAATTACTCTGCAAGTCAAGGGTTATAAGAAGGTGCATTTTATAGACACATAAAATGAAAATAGATTATTTTACTATAATTCTACTTAAAATGCAAGCAATCAAGAGGCAGAAATCTGTAGGAATCATTCCTTTCACAAGTCATTTTCAGGCTAGTTTTAAATTTTGATACACCAGGGGAGAAAAATATCTCCCTGTATGTTTGCAAAATACCTACTTCAGTGCAAACCGTATTTTGACAGAAGTCTTTGATCTCTATCAGAGTGCAAATGACTAAAAATTAAACATGAGGAAGAGCATTTGTTCAGTATTCAGCACAGACTAGACAAGGGAGAT
Organism: Manacus candei; assembly: GCF_025592945.1. Classification (NCBI taxonomy): domain Eukaryota; kingdom Metazoa; phylum Chordata; class Aves; order Passeriformes; family Pipridae; genus Manacus; species Manacus candei. The sequence continues at coordinate 476,957 of NW_026138071.1, forward strand.
CTTTTCCTTCTTCATTTGAAATGTCACTTAAATTCTCCTTCACAGACAGATATTGGGAGATACACATTGGTCCTGATCCTGTTTTGTCCCCTTCCTCCTCAGTCACCTGCAAGAGGAGATAGGTAGCAGAACTTAGACTAAATGATGTCAAGTGGGACTGAATCTTCTGGCTCTGGGGCATCCCCCACCCGTGCACAGCCGCGATTGGGAGTGTCTGTGTGGGGCTGTGCCAGACCCGACGGCCCTGGTGTTGCAGGAAGGACTGAGCAGCCACAAAGGGCTCCAGCAGTTCATGAATGTATAAATAAAACAGATTACAGACATTAAACAGGAAAGTAAAAAAATATCTTGGATACTTAGGAAATAAATTGGGCTTAATCCACAAAAGATTTAACATTTTGTGGCCAGGAGCTGTCCTTTGCTGTAGCTATACAACCATCTTAGCTTATCAAACAGTTCCTATAGAAAATCCTGGCTGGATATTTTAATAACCCATTCCTCGCTGCTCATGAGAAGGCTCTGATGAGAATAAAACCAGTGTTATGTAGGTGAAAGGCATCAGGTGAACTGTTTATTCCCTGACAGTGTCAGTCTTTACCCCAGATTTCAAAAAAATAATACTGCCCTAATATCCTAATTTACATTTACACCTTTCAGACATTTGTATATATTTTCATCATGGAACAGTGCACACAATTCGACTCTAGCCTGTTTGTACATCTTGGCAGACTTGTAGTGTGTTAAATAATGATATTAAACAGTTCAATTAACACTTTTCTCCATTTTCTGTTCTAACAAATATGAACAAATGAGTCCCATGAAGAGCAGAAGTCTGTGTTTATGATGAGAGCTTTCAGCTTCTAAGCCTGCTCTACGGCCCTATGAAAATGTCAACATTTAACAAATACAAATTTAGTGAAATTCACAGATTTTATATTAAGCACACAATTTCTTTACTGGATATTGCTTCTCACTCCTTGACAGCCAGAGGTCTTGGGGATTATGCTTTTTTGTCTCCTACACACGCAAGGCAATTTAGGGAAAAGCAGAAAATCAACACAGCCCCATTAGCACTCTTGCAGGGGAGCAGGACTCGCTGCCTTGGCAGAGCGAGCGCTGCACAGATGCACCACAGCCACCCCAGCATTTGGCTTGCTTTGGGTGTCTCTGAATGTCCAGGCACAGGGGCATGGAGACAGTCCCTTTGTTTCACATGATATAACTTGCCACATTCCTTTGATGGCAAAGTACTGGTCACAATATTCTTGAAAGTACTGTAGAAAATTAAAGTATCGTTTAAAAAGGCATACAAAAATAGCTTGTTGAGATTGCATATCTCTTCATTGTTATAGGTCTATCTTTCTGGATTCTGCACTTTCAGTGGTTCTATTTCTAATGGAAATAAAAAATAATGCTACTTTTTTTAGGTGTTAAATGCTGTTATTAGTCCTTTCCTCACAATGAGAGCTCTGCAGGAGGATTTGTTCAGTTTTTCCTCAAATCACTGCAACATTTCAGATTGCACAGCGGATTTGAACCACTTCAAACCACAGCCCTGGTCCCCGCAGAAAATAGCCTCAGCGAGGGGTGGGTTGGTGCCCTACATTCTGGTGTTGCTGTTCTCAACAGCAATGGTTAAACTTCCCAGTGCAGGAGAGCACAGGTAACCACGCACAAAGCACGGGGTGTAAAAGGAACTCTCTTGCTGATAGCCATCTGGAGAGCACAGACTTCAGCTCACTCTGACTTATTTTTAGGCACCAAGCTTCATAGTCTTTAAGGGCAAAGAGAGGGGAGTAAAAATAGGCCAATTAGTATAATTTCTAAAAAAAATTCCTTAAAGATTCTGAGCAATTGCAAAGGTGACTTTAAAATTTAGGAGGAATGAAAAACAAATGGGCTGGGTAGGAAATTTGGGGCCTCTAAGAAGATTACTTAGCCAATAAATTGCCTTTTTTTATTTGAGGATCTTTGAAGTATCCTCCCTGGAGGGACTATCTTAAAGCTAGCTTTAGTTAGTAGCATTGAGTTTTTAATGGCTTCCGAATGTACCTTCCCTATTTTCTAATCTTACTGTAACCTCTTACCTTCCCTAATTGTTTTGTTATATTTTTACTCTGGGTTTTGAAGAGCAAACTTAAAACTGTGAAAAGTATGGTGTTTGTATGTAAGCACAAGGTGATATGTGACATTATTTCAGGCTTGCCGTGGTTTGTTCCTGGTTTGTCACACAGACTCACGTTAGTTTGTCTGCAGCTTTGTGAATTTTAGGAAAAGATTTCAGTCCTGCTTGGAAATCTCTGTGCCATAAACTCATTGGACATCTGGTTTCAATTTACAATGTATCTGCCTGAGGGTGTTTAGCACCCCCAGAGTAAATAATAATAATAATGTTAATAATAATAACAATATCTATAATATAGTAATAATAGATGTAAATGAAGTACATGTTCTTGAGTTTCCAATGTGGGAGAAAACAAATTAGAAAATGAATTGCCTGGAGGTTTGCATTTACATTGCACGGATGGTTTACATTTTAAGCAACATGAAAACAGACTGCCTTCAAGGAAGACCATGAATATTTGGGGAAGATTTATTTAAACCAAAGATTGGGGGAAATGTTAAAACCAGATGAATTCTATGCACAATAAAAGTGCTAGATCAAGTAATTTGGTTCAGCACGAACTGCGGGTCTAAACATGAGTAAAATCTATATTTAAAATCAAGGATAGGTAAATTTCTGCAACTCAACAGGATAGCAAAATGTCTTCTTAAGTTAAGTGCAGATATTTACTAATGAAGGTTGAAATTAGATGGCTGAATGGAATTGGATGTGTGGGGGAAATTTTAGGCTCTCTGGTATTCCTATTTGAGTTTGTCTTGTAGAAAGCAAAATCTTTCACAGTAAAATATCAATTTGAATAAAGCTTTTGAAGAAAGTGAGAGAGATACATTAGTGAAGGCACTGGCAATCACTAGCTCACTCACATTTTGTACTAACGAATCTTTACTTTTACTCCAAAAAAGAGAAGCAGGGACAGCTTTAAGACAGACTCCACTAGAGTCTGTTGACTGCAGCTTTCACCCAGCTGTCAGAAGTTCAGGTTCAAGGTACTCCTCAAAAGCAGACACAATTGCAACCTGAACCTCAGGGTCTCATCTCCTGGGCCCTGACTACACGGCTGTTAAATATTCAGGTGCAAGATTTTCTTCCCCTTGTTTTTCACAGGGAACTTCAGGAGGTCTCAAGGTCCTCTTCATGAAGACCATGATGTAGGAACTTCGCAGGTAGAATTCCCATTTCACAGCAAGACCAAGAGCAGCAGCAGAAGTTGCAATAGCAGCAATTCCAACCCTGCAGGTCACCATCCACCGGAAGGAGGACAACACAAAAGTGGGTAAAGAACAAACACCTGTGGGAGTCCTGCCTTGGGGTGGTTGAGCATTGCCTTAGAAGATGGTCAGGAAAAGTAATAGCTGGATGGCATGAGATGCTGCTTCTCAGAACGACTCCTCTGCTGTGGAACACGAGTTGGTACATGAAGCGAGACATGCAGTAGCGCTGTGATCGTAGCATGAATAAGCACAATTAGGCTGTTATGCAGTTTATATGTGCATGTGAAAGGAAAAAAAAATACATGGTTTATTTCCATAGAAATATACTAAAGGAAGAATTTAGGAAAGGAAATCAACTCAGAAAATGTTTAAAGAAATGCTGACAGAACAATGGATAAGTGTTCATATTTCCCTGCCAAATAAAATTACAGAACAGGAAAGCTACGAGGGAAGAAACGGTCAAAATTGAAAATACAAAAATCTGTTCAAGCTAAAAAAAATATATAATTTGAAAATTAAACTTTTTGCCAAGTGAGGTCAAGAAAGAAAGAATTCTGGACTATATGGTGCCATCTCTGAGGACTGCAGGAAACCAGAGAAACAGATTTCTGAATAACCAGATGCTGAAATAATTTGAGTGCTTCAGAATAGAACACTTTCAAAAATGAAAACATGAGAAAATATAGAGGAGGAATGGGAAACAGAATAGCATGTAAGGTTATTTTCTATCAAACTGAAAGATTAATACCTACACTGCCCTGTACCTCCATATGTCAGGAAGTTTAGATATCATCAGAGACAAAAGACCTGAAAACAGAGGGCATGAACAACAGTAAAAATAGAAAACAGCCCTGATTCAGTCAAATATTTAATTGGTTTTAGGGAAATTTGGATCAAACATTAATTCTCCTGGAAAATGAAATACGAAGTAGATGTGCATTAAGTGGATATAATATTTGGTCATGTATCTAGTTGTAATTACTAGTTTAAACATACAAAAAAGCTATGAAAATAATGGTGGGCATCTTGAACTACTTTATCTTCAAGACTATCATTGGAGGAAAAAATGTAAATAAGTGTGTTTTAATCCCCCTGAGAGAATATAGAGGATTCACTTTTAAAAATAACTGATTTACTGAACCCTATCTAGGGTCTTTGCAAAGACTTGAACAACAGGACACAAGAGGGAAAACCAGTGGATATCTATGATACAGACTTTTAAAAGTCTTCACAAGAGCCAATTAAAGACATCTGTAAGTCTGGATTACAGTTTTGTGTGTAACTGGGAAGTGTGGAAGGACAGGACCATGGAGGAGGTTTAAAGGTTCCAGCGTCACCATGTCATAGTTCTGGAATAGGACCATAGTTGAGGTAAAGGGCTGGTGTTATGCATGTGCTGAAAACTGAAGTTAGGCAGCCAGCCCTGGCAGAGAGGTGTATGAGCAGCTCTGGGTAGATTGCACAAAAATGAGGAAATCAGACAATATTCTGTCAGACAAAGTGCCACTTCTTTACAAAATAATTTACTTTAGAAGGTGAAAATTAAACTACATATTCACCCCTCTGGGATCTGAACTTGCTGTGAATTTCTGAGGAAAATTATTTAGGCCTCACTATGGACAGCTCAGTAAAGACATCTGCTCAAATTCAATATGTAGCAGCAGTCAAAATTGTAAATTAGATGTTAGGCTGCATTAAGAATGGAATAGTTGTAATACAGAAAATATGGTACCATTTATAAATCTGTGAAACAGACCTGGAGACTGAGAGCTTTCAGTTTGTTCTCTTGATCTCGAACAAAGAAAAAGAAAGAAAGAAAAACCAGAAGTCTGAGGTGGCAACAAGGGATGATAGGAATTACAATGAGGAAACATTTAACATTGGAGGCCTTGCGAAAGAGGATCTAATTTCTAAAGAGGAAAAAATAAGCATGCAGGTAAAGGTAGAAACATATGCTGTAGTGGAAGCTGAAATGGAAATCAGATATTCTTACACTGCTCTTTTGTACAGAACCATTTCTATGGTATTTGAAACAAGCACAGGCTTTAATAATTCTGCTTTGCATCGGAGATGCACTAGAGCTGCTGACATGAGGTCTGGTATTTCAAACACTTTGGTCATTCAGTGTTTGTAGCAGGAGGTAATGTTTCAGGAAAACTTTGATTCTTCTCACTTTTAACACTTTTCACGTTTCTAGGGACATTTGCAAAAGGTTCATTTGTCTAAGTTCAAAAACTCTCTTTAATTAAAAAGCCATCTTTGTGAATGCAAATGAATACATCAAAAACTCTCAGAAGTCCACACAACTAATAATTAATCTAGATTTCAAGGACTCTCTAACACTATTACATCATGAATACCTCCCTTATTCAAGAATGGGCATCCTTCTAGCAATTAAAAGAAAAATTCAGAAGATAATTAGACACAATTCTCATCACAATATTTTACACAGGTATATGATTTTGAAATTAGGTCAAGGGAGGGAGGGAAAATAATGATTCATTACAGAGGCTCCAAGAAGCAGAATTACCCCATCATAACTTCTAAGTAATCTGTTTTTCTAAGTTGTCATCATAACGAATGACCATTGTTAATAAATTAGGAAGACGGAGAATACCTTACAGCGTATGAATAAACTGGGTGCAGTCTGACATCTGTCTTTATCAAGAAAGATGCCAATAAAATCGTTGAAGAGTTTATATATTACAAAATACACAGCCTATATATTGCTTGTATACTGTGGTGATGTGCCATATAGAAAAAAAGCTGATTACTTGCACAACAGCAATTACAGAATAAACCTGGGATACCAAAGTAATTATGCTAAAATGTATCAGTTGCACTCTCTGAAATAATAGGGGAAGGGATAGATGTAATTTATTTTAATGGACCAGCAGAGGTAATAAAGAATTGCTTAATGTCTTTCTTCATAGATTTAGATCTTTATGATAAGGTTTTTATGAAATGGAATATATAGCCCAAATAAAATGAAACCAGATTTAATGAAATTGCCCATCAATAGCACAAGTTTGGGGTTTTTTCCTTCAGTCCGGATGAAGTTCATGCAGCCTTATATTGATAAGTATTAATAACTACTGTACTCAGAGGGTCCTCTGAGTGATCAAAAGTTATTTTCTATAAGTGATAGTATGGTCTGGTGGAAGATAATGTCCAACAGCTCAGGCAGGTCTCAGGAGTACTGATATCCCAATTCTGCTACTGGTTTTGTTACTGATTTGCTGTTTGACCTTAAATGCGGCTTACAAGGTAGTATTAAATTGGTGTAAGTAGTACCAAGAACATAGAGTTTCTCACAACTTTAATTAATGTCTATCAAGCCCTGATGAAGCCTCCAAGGCTTTGTAGAAGTCCAAAGTATTATTGTTAAATAGTCTGAAGCTTTGACAATATTCCAAGCAAAGTTGAATACACATAGATAAGAAAATTTCATTTATATTTGGCATATGTTTTTAGCAGAAAGAGCACTTGAGTTTCATTTTAAAATTCAGAAACTTCAAATAGAATGTTTCTAAGATAAATATTTTTATAAGTATACAACAGATATTTTAATGCGTTCGTAAACATATATTTACTGCATTCTGCCATCTTATCTGTAAGCACTGAATCAAAATTTTGGGAGAAAATAATTTTCTGTTCTGAAGGAAAAGTTTAAAACTCTTTTGTATATTCTGCTCTATGGCCATGCTGCTGAGCCTTCAAGAGATTTCAGCAGAAGCTTGATAGGGTGCTTTTTGTGTGAGCAGCTCGAAGTTCAGTAGGGCAACCTAGTATGTGACAAGATAAATATTAAATCCGCTAGTGCCGAGTGTCTCATTTCCCAGGACTGAACTGAAACTGTTGCTGATACTTTTCTGAAAAACCTTTTAAAATCTCTGTTGTGATCTGGTCTAGATGGCAGTCGAAGTCAGTGAGAGGATTCTCAAGTGAATTACCAGAGCTGAGTCTTTGGTAGCAAAAAGCTAAAACCTCCAAATCCATGAGGAGATCTGAAGACTCCTTCTCCCTGCATTTCCCTTTCAGAGCTGCATTTGCTGCCAAGAAGTTGCATTTATCAGTCTCCAATTTTACTGCAAGCTCTAGGCACATATGTGGGGTGATTTTAAGAAACCTTACAAAGCCAAAGACATACTGCAGCCTGAAGGGTTTCTGAAGAAATGTGGCCCAACCACACTGATGCTAGTAACCAAAGGATTTCAGTGCAGCCTGGGTGCTCACACAACCACCTCAGTCTCTACCTGTGCTACCAGAGGCACCACCATTCCTGTGCTCCACTGTGCTGGTTTAAAAGTTAACCAGCAGGGGGAATGAACTCAACTCAAAGGAGAGATTATAAGTCAGAATAACAATTTATTAAAATAATACAGTAAGTACAATAATACAAACAAACAATTGGTCTCAACCCACAAAAACCCAAATGTATAACCCAGTACCCTGGGGCCTGAACAAAGTGGTGTTCCTTGGGCCCTGTTTGAGTCCAAAGTAAAGGGAGAGGGGAAGAACCTGCTGGTGGGAGAGCTGCTGCAGTCTGGCCAGAACTGGTGATCGCAGTCCAGTGGTGGTCTAAGTCTGGTTGAGAGCGATGAGATGCAGCCGTCCTCTGGATCCCACGAGTGGGTTCCCAAAAAATGTTCCAAAACTCCAAGATTATATATCCTCCAGTTCAGGCAGGAATGCTTGGTATTCTCCTCAGGGCGGGGAGTTCACAAAGGGTGTGAGGACAGAAACATCCTTCTATCTCACAGGCCTCTTAACACCTAGTTTATAGCCTGAGGAGTCAGGCTCTATGGGCAGAGGGTGCGAATAGTCTATTGACAACAATAGTCTAGTTTCTGGGAAATGACATGGAAGGCTATAGAATACAGTTTTGGGTTACACCCACCATGATGAACTGATCTCAGCTGTCCTAACTAGGACATCCACACCAGACTAAAAGGCTCTGCATGCAACCATACAGGGTATCTGAGGTCCCTGCAAGGGCTTGTGTTGAAATACTTACCGTGTGCAGAAAACCATGCTGTCACATTTGCCACCCGGTCTGCCTAAGCCAGCTCAAGGTATTCCTGCCCCTCATGCAGATTCCCTCAAGCAGGCAGACACTGATGACAACAATATCTCCTTGACTCTCCACCTGCACTCTCCACAGTCTTCCCAGGGAGAATGTTTGTAGAACACACTTCACCTTATGTATTTTAGACCAGAGATAAGGAAGAAAATTTTTACAGTGACGGTGGTGAAACACTGGCACATGTTTCCCAGAGAGATGGTAGAGGCCTCATCCTTGGAAACATTCCAGTTCAGGTCGGACGGGGCTCTGAACAACCTGTTGGAGTTGCAGATGTCTCTGCTTATTTCAGGGGGTTGGACTAGATGACCCTTAAAGTCCCTTCCAACACAAATTATTCTGTGGTTCTATTTCTAAACACTTGACAAAGACTGGCTAATTAACCTTCTGAAACACTTGTAAGGAAAGTAGGAATCATTCCTTTCTTTTAAAAACTAGTGCTAATCCCCAGAAGAGTTTGCAGAGTTGGAATTCTAGGACTATTTTCCCTACTTCTTATCCTTCTGTCCTTCATCTCTGCCTTCTCTGATGTGCCCTCTAACAGATCCCTGTCAAGTTAGAGACAAAAAGGTCAACCAACCTCTGTTCCCAAGTTTCTACTCCTGTCAGGGCAGAACGTGTGGGCAAACCACCCTACAGGTGTGCCCAGATGAAGCAAGGTGGACCAAACATACATGATTTCTGATGGGTGGTTTTTTTGCCTACTTTTGTTTTTAAGTTTTCTATTGAATACCATTAGCATTGAGGAGAATAGCTTTAGAGAAAACATGGGATGTCACATGGGGCAGGTTCTCCTGCTCAGAACCCAGCAGGCATCCAAGCTGTTAGTCTGTATGAGCAAAGAAACGGAAAAAATTCAGGTAGGTTTTTGGGAGTAATAATTGTCCACTACTTACAATAATTAATATAAGTAGTAGCAAAGCTCCTTTATGGAACCAAACAGCTGAACCAACAGCAATCTCCACCCACAATACAGTCAGGTTTTATGACCTGAAGGAAAGGCGAGCACTGAGGGGGATTTCACTGACGTTGTTCATGAGCACTTTTGTGTCTGTTTGAGGCGAAGGAAATACCAGAGCAGCTAGAGAAGAGGAAAACAGGAGACTCAGAAGCATGTTAGTGTCCAGAGAACAAGCCCACAGACTTAGTGTTTAGGACCAGTGCTGGCTCAATGAAGTGATGAAGAAGTTGGTGTTGGTTGGACAAAATGTTATTGAGGCCAGAGGTGTAACAGCTGCCCTTCATTTCAGATAACCATAAAGCAACAGTTACAGTCACTTATGAAACTATAGCAGTCTCCAAATCAAAGCCAAGAAGCGTGTCATCACCCAAAAAGCAAAGGCAAGTGCCTGGCCATTTCAGAATGTTTGGAAGGATGAGGAGAGGAAAGTAGAGGACATACAGAGATGCAGCAGAAGCCAAGCACGAAGTCCAGAGAGAGCGAGATTATTTGCCAGAGTTTTAGATATGGGCTTGAGGTGTAGGCTAAGGAAATATTTCATATTATTTGATTTTTTTTGTGTTCAGGAAGATTAGACTTTTTCAGCCTTCAAAAGTACTCAAATTTGCATGGAAGATGCTCCCAGTGCATTCAGTTTTTTCTCTTCTCTAGAAAAATATCCTTTTTTTTAGCCAGTTGCTTGAATCCAAAGGAGGCATTGTGTACATTATTTAGAGAAAACTGGCTGTGTACTTATCTTTTCTCCTGCTCTTGATCCTAACATTCTATAAGACTGAACACAGAGAATGCAGAAATATAAATCACCATGATACCCCACTGTGGTATATTATAGAAGAACTGCAGAGAGACAGAGTAGACTTAGAAACCCACAAATAGGTATTTCACATCTTCAAAGTCTTCTCTCTCCTTGAAAATCATGAACCTGAGGAATCTGTAGAAAGATTCCAGTGAAGTCAGTTGCTCATTATCAGCAGGAAGCAGTATGCTCCAGATGGAAAAAGAAGTCCATATCTCTGTCGTCCCCAAGAGATTATCTTCCTGCAGGTATAGAGACAGAGGAAAAACCTGTAGAAGACATTGCAGGAATGAAAATCTCATCTTCCTCTTCATACTATGTGCTCCACTTCAGCATCTCAACCTGTGGCATAAAAGATTTCATGATCAAAACTTTAGATATCTTCTTTTTTTTTCTCCTAGGAGTCTGAGTAAGTTTGCTGGGAAACTTTGAATAGAGTTCTGTGGGATTTGGACCAGGCACTCAGGGATAGGGCTGAGGAAAGGATCTTGGTTTGGTTTCAGTGTATAAGCACTAGGGTAGTAGTCAGAACAGCCAGGAAATGAAATGGGGTAATGATGCACCTAATAACTTACTGAAAATTCTGCAATAGGGAATAGAGCCAAAATCTCAGTTGAGATGTGAGTCTTTATTTCAAAACAGAGCAAGAAGCCTCTTGGCAAACTTCCCAAAAGCAAGGTGTGCAGCTGAAAGCATTATTTCCAAACAATTCCATTCCAGAAGTACAGATTGAATGGAGATTATCACAGCTACCTCCAGGGCATGACTAACCAGGGCTGGTGAGGTAGATCAGGCTGGTGAATTGCTCTGAAGACTGACGTTTCAATAACGTATTGTGTGATAAGGGCCAGATCCTCAGCTGGCGTTGGCAAGGGCAGCTCCAGGGACATCCGTGGGGTTGTATCATTTTGTGCCAGCGGAGAATCTGGCCTGTGGAATGCACGCAGAGATGATTCATGGTTTAATACCAGGTAACACAAGGCTCTGTCAGAAAGACTTTAAACTAATAAACTGTGATAATCTAATCTTGTTATCTCAAATACAAACCACTTCATCAACCTCAGATTAAGTCAGTATGGGCTATATCTTCCCATCCCTTTAGGAGGAAAAATGCAGTGATTTACCATCTGGTTAGAATGTGAGGGTCACATGGAAAGAACAAAAGTCTCTCAATATATATAATTTTTTTCTATTCTAGAAGTTTGGGATAATGACTCTGCTGTCAAGAACTATTTGTACGAAAGTTATAATGAGGGGATATGAAGAAATAGTCATTACTCCTCAGCTCAGAAAGCTTGCGCAATTTGCAAAATAAGATAGAAATTTTGCCGAGATATTGCTATTGTTCAGTCCCTGATACACTGACATTTCTAGTATTGCTTCATTCACTTTTTCATTTTACATCTTTTGTACAAGCTTGGAAGTCAATGCCACAAGTCAGTTCGTAGCTATTTGGGCAAAACCAGAGTCCTGGGATATTTGACCTCTTCCTTTCGTGCAATCCTAAATTGCACAATAATCCATGTTCTCCCACCTTCAGTAACTGAAATCTGAGGGTGACTTTCACATTCTTACAGTTTTCACAGATTAAGTCAGATAGTGGAAGATTATCTTTCTTTTTCAGGAGAGTCTTTTTTCAGAAGTCAATGCTAACTCAGTTATTGTTACTGGAGAGATTTCTGTTTTGAAGAGCTCTCAAACAAATTATTGCAATATATTATTTCAAATTCTTTCTGATAAACCCCTACGTGAGCTAGATAATAGTAATAAAATTAACAAAAATATAGCTGGGAAAAGAAGCAAAATGATCTATTCTTGAGTTGTTTAATACAAAGTAAAGGGATTACAGGGAAAGGTAAGTTTTGCTAAGACATTAGGAAAAACTTTCTTAATATTTATCTAAGATTAGCATAATTTAAAAATCACTCCTCTGTTACTTTGGATTTATCTATGACAAAATCTGTAAAAATTCGAAGCAACCATATATGACAATGGATGTTGATAAGACCATGAGGCAGATGCCATATTCCATTGAAGATAATGAGTGCCCTTTGCTTGATCTCATTTGGCTTTGGGATGCTCCACTTACCTTTTAATCAAAATCTTGTAGTCATAATTGAGCTGTCTTGGTATTGGAAGTATTAAAGGTGTGTCAAGACACTCTCTTACAAGTCCGGGAAGGGACAGTCTTTTCTGAATCCCAGAGACACTTAATGGTTTATGGGACATGACTTTACTCTAGGTGTCATCTTTTAAATAGCAAGTAAAATTAAGGTCTGGCCATTTGTGATTATAAAAGATCATTAATTTCATTAAGAATTGAGGTGCTCAATTCCCTTGCATTTAATTGAATTGTGCTTAAGTTACATTTCTTTGTTTTTCTATTATTTCCTGCAAAAGAATGATTTGGTCTGATATTTAACCTGGAGATTAACCGGTGAGACATAATATCCATAAAATGGACAGTCTTAAACCCACATAAATATCTTTGACAACACCTAATTTATAAGTGTTTCTTTGATATCCCTTATTTGTTTCTTTCTGATTACATGTTCTTTCTGATTACATCTGTATCCACGATATATGATATATTATCTCTATGTACATACATGCCTATATAGGCAACATACAATTCATCCTACATTCATCATTCATTAAGAATAAGGCAAGATATCCATAGTGGGTCCAGTCTTTGCTCCTCACACTGATAGAGGCATCCATTTTGTTGTTTAAAACATCCAGATAACGAACATCTAAGCTGAAACAGGTCCTAATTTAAGGAACAAGCTTTCAAAATATTTATCAGCAAATATCCATGAATCTCTAAGAAATAAAATCCTTCATAAATAACTAATAGTTATGAATAATTATTTTAATATAATATTTTAGCTTCTTCAATAGTAAGGAAAAACTATTTTTTAGGGACATGAGAAAACTGTTGTGAAAGATTTTATTAAAAAAGAGACTACTACTTTAGGAAGAAACACTCAAATTTGTTTCATTTTTGAACTTGTAACCTTTGTATTGGTGAATGCAGTGATGTATAATGGACTGATGAAGCAATTCTTGCTCATGTGAGTCAAAGGGACTATTTGCATAACTGAAGACTGCTCTTTCAGACCCTCAACGCCTCAGTTTAGTAACCTGAGGAGAATGTCCTTTATACTGTATGTAGACAAGTGTAGAGTATATGCAGGTAAGCTCCTACAGGATGAAAAAAAAACATTAAATAATTCTGAAAAGATAAAGTCAGAGCTTTGCTCAAGTAGAGGAATAAAACTGCATTTATTAGCAGATTGTTGAGCATAATACACCCAGCTTTCCACTGTGATTGTCTTAGGCATATTGATAACACAACCCTTTTCCACTCAAGAAGAAACTTTTTTCATTCTTTTATTTCCATAACTCATAAGGACCCTGTTACACTACATTTCCAGAAGACAGTTTGGGATGTGGCAGTTGGCATGGTGCTCATAGTAAGTCAGGCACACAGTACCATAGAGATCGTTACTGCAAGTGCATCTCCCCTTTGAAACTGGAAAATGGAAAAGCTTTTGGACAAACACTGCAACCCAAGTATGGAACAAGAAAGGCTCAGCCATAAGAAGGTGATGTGGATGGTCATGGGTGTTTGCACACCCAGCACAGTTTGGGTGATACCACCTCCATGATCCAATGGCACATCTTGCTCACTGATTTCTCCTCAAAGGAATATCAGTTACCATTGACATTCCTAAAGGTGTTAATCAAAAAAGAAGGAGTTTTTGCCATGATTTTCTAAACAAATATCTGGTTTACTTCAAGTGCCTGATGCCAAGATTGGAGACGGTTATTATAAAAATAGATCCTAGAGAGTGGACTGCAACATGCCTGTTTTTAGTGTGTAAAAACATGTTTGATTTCACATGGCTCATCTTACTAAGCCATATCATAAGATGCTTAACTGCCTGTCATGATGAGTTCCTCTCAGTAGCTCTCTACCTGATTTCACCAAGTCCAATACTTGGTGCAGTTCACTCTGTTTACCCCTACTGGTCAGACAGCTGTTTCTCCAGTGTGGGACTTGATTGCCACAAGGCTGCAATGCATCTCCTAACCATTTTTCTTCTTTTAGAACCATTAATAATGTATTTCTAAGTATCTCACTAATTGCACTCCTGTAAGGTTTGCAAGTTCAGATTCCTGATAGACTTCACATGAAAACTTCATCTTCTTCAATATCCCAGCTCCATGCCTGTTTGGATTGTGTCAGTATTCTGGTAGCATTCATAAGCAAATATGATTGTAATTTAGGCCTCCTCTCGTCAATGATGCATGGGAGATTTACAAGCATTAATACGAGTTAGGATGTAAATCCCTTGCTCAACAATAGCAGAGAATAACCCCCTTCATATAGATTCTGATGACCTGTGAACTAAGGGTCAAGTAGGCCATGCTACAAATTATCTGACAGCAACAGATGCCAAAGTCTTGGGAGGAGAAAAAAAATAACAAAAAACTGAGGACTAGGAAATGCTCGGTGCATTTTCACAAAGAAAAAGCAACAGCAGCTATTCCTAAAACTTCATGCATCAACCACTGACATAGCCACAAATTGTAAGAAGCAAAACAAATATTCCTTCTTTCCTGGCAGCAAGCTTCCTTCTTTCTCCAAAAATATACAAAAGGAGCTCCAAAATAAACAGTCATCATAATTAATTACCTACCCAAACTGAGAGTTGTGCCATAAATCTTTAAAGTTTTCAAGTTCACTTTTAGTATAAGAGAATGTTTGGAGAGTCAAGCAGCAAAAACCACAAAGTATGTCAATTCTGAAAATAAATGATGTTTTCATAACTCTGAGATAATCAGATTAGTTCTCCACTCCTTTGCCTCAAGTTTTATACCTGTCTAACTCCATTGATTTCAATAGGAGTTTAATCCACACCACATCAGGTCTATATCAGTACTACATCAGTTGTAAATTGATCTACACCAGTTGTAAGTTAGAGGAGGATCACACCCTGTGTAATAGCTCACAGGCCTTATAGTCTGTTCTCACAGCTGCCGTTGTATTTTATTCTGAAACCTTGTGTCACTACTTTTGGCTGTTGCCCTACAGGTGTGTGAGGTCCTGTGCACTCAGGGAAGAGATACAGGGCTGAGCCATGGGACTGCAGACCACTGTGGCTTTTATATTCTAATCTCATTAAAAGTATTTTCATTTTCTGAACTGGACACTTGTTTTGCACTTGTGAAATCTCTTTGTGGACACAACACTTAACATAATAGGAAGCCCAAGTAGAAGTCCTAGTGGAATTTGAACTGTGTTAAGACAAGGGTGGGAAGGAAGAGGAGAGTAGGCATCATTTCCAAAACAGAGATTTTACATATCCGTACCCTCATGGGTGTGAAGAATGTCCCCAGAATCTACATTTTGCTCAATATAACAGAAAGTGTTTCAAGTTTTAAGTCAGTGAAATAACTTTGTGCAAGCTGGTTGGACCAGGCCCATCTTTACCAGATTCATCCATTCACACTAATGATGGCTCAAAACAAAGCATAAGAAATTGCAGCATTTGTATCTGTTCCATAATTTGGTGAGAAACTGAACATTAATGAAGGGAAGGGCAGCATGAGAACAGATTGAAAAAATGCAAGGAGTTGTGGGTTCTCATTTTTTTGAAGATGATTCCTTTGGCAGAAACTTTCTGTGAAATTGCAGATGGCAAAGGATGATCCAGTTCCTGAGCTGCCAGATGAGCAGTGAAACTAATATTTGCTACTGGTGTCTAAACCCTTTTCTTTGTGTTGCAACCCTCCGTGCAGTGAGTTTGAACAATATCATCCCACTAGATGTCCCTTCCTCTCAAACTCCAAGTCTGCAATTCTATTACCTCAGGTTTGGTTCTGTTACTATTTTGTCAACCCCAGAACAAAAACCTTTGTTTCACACCATGTTAAATGCAGCATTAATTAAAAGATCATAATCATTGCTCCTCTTTCCCCATGAAACCCTGAGACAAGAAAAGGCGATCTGTGTCTGCCCTGTGTATAATTTATGCAGGTGATTGAGGGGATACCTATCTTGCCTGGGTATTGCTTAGAATCACAGTTCATCGGCTTCGATCACGAGCAGGGCAAAGACACCAGTCTGGGGTAGGGCAGAGGTATAAACAGATGGGCAAAATGCACTGTAGGGGATAGAGGGGGTTAGACAGCAGGGACACGGGAGCAAACATGGCATGATGGAAAACCACTTGTGAGGTTTTAAAGTAAAAATCAGTGCATCTCGTTAAGTCTGTTTGTGGACTTCTATACAACAACTGAAGATGTCATCTTCCATCTCATTTTAGCCTTTTTGTTCTCGTGGCTGCCATCAGCCTTGTTTTCCCTGCAGACACTCTTGCAAACAAGATGCCAGATCTCAAGGGGGTTCTGTTTTAGAACAAAATCTACAAATAAATGAAGGACTGTAAAATATCTCAGTGGAAGGGAAATTAATAAATTACAGGGGCTGTGGCCTGCTACTGTTTTTTGTTTGTATTTGTTCAGAGATTAGTGGCAGGGGAAGCTGGAAATTTTTCTGTGCAGGTATTATATTTCATGCAAGATAACAGGCATTTAAAATTATGTCATCATCTTTCTTGTACTAATGTGAGATTAATTGAAAGGTCCATTTTTTTTCTTCTGTTTTGAAAGGGATGTATAAAGACCTGCACTGGTTTCAGTGTTGCTGAAAACTTGAATGGGGTTTATAAGTCCTGTGGTTGCCTTGGAAAATATGCTGGTGGCCCATGTTGTGTCTGAATCAACAGCAGGATTTTTTTGTGGCAGAAGAAGGTCTTCAAGCTGGAAGAGTCTTTACAAAGGTGTTTCATATGTTGTGTGTATTTACAGATACTCTGGAGAATGCAGCAGGAGCAGCCAGTGAATCACCATCGGGTTTATATTCAGTAACACAGATGCTCAAAAACTGCCATGTTCATTTTGCCAATTTGGTTACAACCTGAAAAGATATTGCTTCCATACAGTTTGGCAGAAATAGCCATTTGGTTGCACAGACATAATGCATTTGACTCTTCCAGGGTTTTATTGAATGAAGAGTATGAACATGACTCTGATTCCTTCTTTATTTTCATGGAAGGAAAAAAAAAAGCAGGTTGTTAAAACTGTATAGAAGTCCCACTCCAAAGCAAACCCATTGGTATTTGAAGGGATCACTAAAAACACTCATTTTGAACAATTTAAATAATTCCATGACTTACATGTATGCTACATCTGACACAAACACTTGCTTTCCATGGAATAGTACCCACTGACTTTTGCAGAGTTTGAAGCAAACTTTGTGTTCAATACAGCAGCACTGTGCATCAGGACACCATGCATTTTCAGTGACATGTGAAATGCATGTTGGCAGCAGAGACTAAAAAAGTGGATAGCAAAGAGGAATATGCCAGTCAGTGCCAGTTTATTAGAGTACTTGTTAGAAATGAGACAGTCTGGAGTAATCATCTAAATATCTATACGTATGTGCTAAATATATATATGAATGTATATTTATATATTGACAGCAACTAAGCACCACACAGCTACTTGCTCACTCACTCCTCCACAGCAGGATAGGAGAGATAATCTGAAGAGTAAAAGGGAGGAAATTCATGGGTTGAGACAAAGACAGTTTAATGGGGCAGAGATTAATTTTTAAAAAATAATAATAGAATTAAAATGTACAAAGCAAGGGAGGTACAATGTAATTGCTCACCACTCACTAACCAATGTCCAGCCAGTCCTTAGCAGTGACCCCTGGCCAGCTTTTCCCCTAGTTCACATGCTAAGCATGATGCCATATGGTATGGAATATGTCTTTGGCCAGTTTGAGTTAGCTGTCCCAGCTATGTCCCCTCCCAAATCTCTTTGCCCCTTCATCCCGCTCACTGAAAAGTCCTTGACTTAGTGTAAACACTACTCAGCAACGACTAAAATATCAGTGTGTTATCAGCATTATTCTCATAGGAAGTCCAAAACACAGCCCTGTACCAGCTACTAGGAAGAAAATTAACTTTGTCTCAGTCAAAACCAGGACAATTGACTGCACAAGCACATATATCTATGCATGTGTATAAATTCATTTACATGTATTTATATGAAAGGTGATGCATGTGTGGGAAAAAAATATATTGAAAGGGAAATCAAAGTAATCTTTATGCTATTTGGAATTAAGGAGAATCTAGGAAAAACAAATCTGGTTGAAAGAAGTAAAAAGCACAAGAGAAATGGATTTGTGTGTACCTCTATAGAAAAAAATTGCATAAACTGATAAAAAAAAAAAAAATATAGAGGGTTAGAAGGGGAAACCAGGCCAAATTCAATTAATTTCTTTCTTTTATCGAAATCCAGAGAAACTCCCTTAAGTTTGGCTAAGAATAAAATTGTGTGCTTTAATATCATTTCAAGCCAAGAATGTAAATAATCTCTCCAAAGAAAAAAAAAATATATATATATATTTGTTCTCATTAGCCCTGAAAACCAAAGAGGCAGAGTTGACTTGCTGACTTGCAGCTTGTCCTTTTCTGGCAAAGGTCCTTCCCTGACTTGGGGGTGCACAGCACTGGTGGATGATCAGGTCTTGCCATAAAGATCTGCTGGCCTGACTTCTTGTGCTTCTTAAAGCATTCATACAGATTAAAGAGTTCTAGCAGGCACTGTGTTAATCAGTCAATCAGATGTGTGCCCTCCCACATCTAACACATACTGTTAGTGTAGGCTGGGATTACTTGCTGTCCCTTGCACACAGGTGAATATCAACTGTGCCTTGACAAGCAAGTCTTACTGTCAGCAACCTGAAAATCTGAGCAGGCTCTTTCATCTGATGTTAGTGAGAGCTTGACTTAACTCTCATTTAACGCAGTCCAACCTTGCCATTTTAAAAGCTTCACACAAATCAGTTTAAGAACAGCAAATCTTGAATGGATATCCTTTTCCATGTATTTTAAATAACCTCTTGCACATCCCATCGGCCATCATTACATGTACATTCAGTAACAATGACTATTGCACCTACCTGCAAGTGTGAGACCTACTTGAAACACTTCAAGTGATGATTAATTTTGCTCATATTTGTAACACTTCACTTTGCAACTTTGACATTTCAGAAGATAAAGTGGAAGGTGTTTATTGCTTAGTGAGTCTTGTTAAATGGATTAAAATGTGAAGTAAAAGCTCAGGTCCTTTCATGTAGCATAGATTCAGTTCAGACTGTTTTAGATCCTGCACACTTAAATCTGCTATACATACAGAAAAATACATATGTCTATAGAGAAGCAAAACTTGTTGTCAGTGAAAAGCCTGCCAGAAACAAGTCAGTTCAGGCAAAGATACATGTGCATACTTCGCCTAGGAGAAATATTCTTGTCACATAAAAATCCCACCATTAATCAAAAATCACATTACAGCTTCTGGAATGAAGTTTCCTTTACTACTCTTTAATAATAAGTCTAAGATAAGATAAAATTGGTAATTGTACCTTCTCTTCTGATAGAAGATAATACTAAAGTGGTATAGAAATTTGAGTTACAAGAATATATTCACCCTGCTAATAGGCTTCCATTATGTAGTCTTTACTGATTTATTCATTACACATTTTCTCCACATATAGAAAAATTTAATTGAAAGTTACTTATTACATTGTTACAAAATGTTAACTAGAAAGTTTTCTTTAATCAAATGATCATTAATGCTGGAAGAGCTGTTTTATTTCAATAGTGCATTTATCAGGAGCAAGAATAACACAGGCATTACGAGCAATGGTTTCACAGCACTGTTTGTTATGTGAGCACTTTCAGGGACTAAACAGATGCCATTGCAGCTTGCTGGGATAATAAAATACTTTATTTATATGTACGACATTTCTTAATCCAAGTTCTAATGACATATGAAATGCAGTAAGGTATCTAATATGGTGCTTTATCAAAGGAATGACATTACGAAGGATGTAAAGGAGTTTGTAAAGCATTACAAAGGAGTTTGTAAAGTCAGACTCTTCCACATGCAGGTCTCATAGAAGTAGGTGGAAGACAAGTTTCACACTGTCTCAGGCAGAAAAGCAACTTGGCATCATATTCTCCAGCAAAGAAAGCAAGAGAAGGGAAAATGTACTCAAAGCTGTAGCTGTTTCTAAGTCACTTTTGCATATTCTGCATTCCCTGAAGGTGAGGTTTAATATCTATCTGGTATTCCTGTATCCTCTAGTGATAAAATCACCCAAACCATTGGGAAACCTGAGGGCTCTTCTTCTAACTGGACAGGTATCCCATTTTCTGAAGTCCTATGCAAACAGAAAGCTAAAAGACATCTTTTGCCCTGAAGAGGCAGAGGATGAGACACAAGAGACACTCCTCACAGGTGGGTGCACTAAAGCAAAGGAAAACCTCCATGCAGGCAACAGTATAAGTACACACAGCAGAGATTCCAGTCTTGTCATATGAAGCATTTTTTTGAATGAATTTGAGCTTATAACTGGATATCAAATTTATCAAAATCCTGTAGGGTAGTCCCATTGCACTCCAGATTTAATTCTCTCCAGCCAGTCTAGCACCCAATCATTTCCACAGCATCCAAAGAAGGCAAGTACAGAGCTGCCCTCTTGCACAGTTGCTACGGATGGACAGAAACAGCCCATCTATAGGGTTGATCCAGGCACCCTCCTTGAGCTTGTAAGATATGTTTGCAAATATTTCCTGTGTTTAACAATAACCATAACTACACTGTAAACATCTCTCTTATTTCTGATTGCACATTGCTCACGAACTGCAGAAAACCGAGTCATTAGGTATAAACTCCATAGCTGGCAGAACTACAATCTGACTCAGACTCAACTGTCACTGTTTGTTTCCACAGTAAATTAAGTGAAGATCACAGAACCAGAGCAGCTACTGGAAGAAATCTGGAGAAACCCTATGGATGATTAAGGCACAAAATAAATGAGAAAAATACTTGCTGAAAGTTCAGAGACATTGAGTTACACGTTAATTTGAAATAGAGACCTCATGTCCCTTCATATATATTCTTGATACTTTATATCAACCCTGAGATGAAGACACTGCTCCCCTTAAGTGGAACCAGAAAACCAGTGATTTGAACAATATCTGTGATATAATGATATGGTCACATGCATTGAAATCTCCAAGCATTTTACCATGACCTATGAAACATTTACTCTGGGTCACTTCTAGTCTGAGTTGTAGTTGAGTGAATGTCCACTGACAGTGCAAAATTCCCATGCAAACTTACAAAATGGTTTTTCACTGACTGCTACACGAGCATGGTGATGCCCTTCATCACTGCTGCATGAACCCATCCCCAGCATCAGCCACAGCTGTACAGAGCTGTCACCTCATGACACTTGCAGTCTTGGCGTCCCATTTCTCAGTGTGTTTTATAACATCTCCAAAGCACTCTGAGATGGGCAGACTAATCTGATGGCAACACAGAAACACAGTGTAGGACCCCAATGCAACGCAGAATTCAGTAGCCACGTTAACCTGCCACTGCATCCTCTTCCTAACCCCACATAAATTTGAGAAATCTTAGGAAGGGTATAGAAAATCTGCACTAACACATAAGTGGTTACTTATTTCATTTTTCTTAATTTAGTGGTTTCTGTCCCATTTGCAGTAAACAAACCTGAATGGTGGTTATTTCTGAAGCTGCTCATACTCTGTGTGACTTGGCCTCTAGCCTGGAGCTCTGCTTTGCAACCAGCCTAAGGAATTACATAAGCAAACCGCACGTTTGGTGATGTTATTCAGTATCTGTAGAGGGTTACAATTGTTTAGAGGAGCCAAATTCAGAATTGATGAGTAAGCACTGCTTAGGAGGCAAAGCCTTGCTCTGGGTTACACCCATCCTTAGCCAGCATAGTCAAATTGCTTGCAAATTACATTTATAATGGTGTCCCTTCAGAGCAGAAGTCAGCACAGGGAGGCTAAGCTGGAATAATTTAAAACTCTTTTCAAGCCCTCAAAGCCAAATTCTTCCTTGCCTTAGACCTCTGCTGATGTCAATAGATTTGTTGAGACTGTAAATCAGGCCAGAAGTTGGCCCTTGTTTGGTTCAATTACCCCATAATAAACTCCCTGAGGACTACTGTGCTGATGTGTAATTTGCATCCTTTCTCCTCTGAAATAGTATATTTATGTTTATAGATTGAGTTAGCAGTTCTAAGGGAGGGGAAAGGCTGCCTGAATCATTTACAAATCAGAAAATCCATATATTTGAAAGTTGGTGTGAAATATTTGCTTTTGGTTGTAACATTGTATACTAAACTGCTGTCTAGAGTAAATATTTACAGCGAAGTTGCAACAAGTTGTAAGAATGTGTGATTTTCTATGTGGAAACACTGACACATAAGGGTGCGACTTTCCCCCAGCAAAACACCGACTTAATTGTAGGTTTTGCAAACATTATCAAGTATAATCTTGAAATTAATTTTTAGGTGTTCGCTAATGATTTTTAACCATGTATCAAGCAGCTGGTTTTGTGTCTGATTTCCAAGTTCTTAAACAGACAACTGTTTTCCGTTTAGTGACTTTGTCAGGCTTAACTTGGGATTAATTTGACTGCAGGTGTCAGATAAGCACAGTATTTTAGCAGCACTACCGAGAACCATGTGGACAAAATGCAGAAGCATGAAGGCACGTTGGTCAAAACTCTGAAAGATTGATGGAAGTGAGTTATGCTGTTTAAATATCTTTGTCTGCCCTGTAAAGCTAAACTTGCAAGTGGGGTGCAAGGTATGCTGCAAGCTAGTGTTTTGCCGTGTTCCCTGTTAACATAGGCAACTGGTCAGGCTTTTTTTAATCACAATTTGTCTGTCGACATAAAATCTAGCAAGCAACCTTCATAAATCATGCAGTGACAGCTAGCGTGGTTGGCCAGTGCTAAACACAACTGGACTCTTCTTTTCAAGCCTTTGCTTCTTAGGTCGCCTGCGTCAGCAGTACTCTTCAACAAACATCTGCAGTTCATCTTATCGTTTGAAGAAATATATGAGTTTCTCCATCAGGGTGGTTTTTTTAGCTTCAGCTTTTTGATTTGTTTGAACACCATCTGCTACATATAAAATGCAGAGAATTTGTGAAATGTGCATGCAGTGAGAAAATTTTAATTGTATTAACCTTTCTTTTTTTGATCAGGATAACTTCTTGTATTCATCATCTCCTGATATGTTAAGTAAGCAAATAGACATGTCTAAAGTACTGCCCAGATATTTTCATTAAGATCTTCTATCTCTATAATATACAAATACCTTGGGTACAAAACCAGAGTCTATTGCTTCCAGCATTTAAGAGTTATTTTAATACAGTTTTAGTTACACATCCAAAAAGAGTTTAATCTCTTTTACAGAGGGTTTTTTCTTATCTTAATACTCCGCACCTACGTGTGTATTATTTGCATTGAAGAAAAAACGTTAATTGTTCCTAGAATTAATCACCAGAAGACAAACAACTCTATAGATGGCTGCAGCTCGCTGCCAGAAGCCCAGGCTGAGCTGACGTGTGTCATGGCATGCGATTGCCACAGGGTGGTAGGAGTAGTGCGGCTCCACAGCCACACCAGCCTGGAGAGGGAAAAGTTTGGAAAGGACGAAGGAGAAATCGCTTTCCAGTTAGTCTAAACAGAGGTATCAAAAATAAGGTTTAACTCATGGTAAATCCAGATGGTTAAGCATTTGACCCATATCTAATCCCTCTGCCAAGCGTGCACCACCACCATCACTGCTGTCATAACACAGCACAGGCACTTAAAATCACTTCAGTTCCAAGAATCAGCACACGTTTTGGAGAAAATTAAATTTTAAAGCATGTTGCAGAGATAGAAAAAAACAGTCCTGACAACATGTCATGGCTCTGGCCTCGAGAGGAACGGTATTATATACACTAAAATAATTCCTTGGGACTGCGGCTGGCTGCTGTTCTGTGCATTTTGTTACGATAATATCTTACAAAACACTGAGCAGTGCTTTGATCTTAAAAATAGTATTTCACTGAGATCTATTTATTTTACTTAATCATTTAATAAAAGGAGAGGAGAAACAGATCAGAAATAGAAATTCTGCCTCTCATGTAAGTCCTATGCATTGTACTGATGAGTCCTATGGGTTATTGATTATTGCTGGCGTGATATAAAGGGGAAGGATCTAGTGACACATATGCAAACTAAATCCTTGGGTTTTGGCAATTATGTTAGTGCCACTAATGTTCAGATTTACCTTCAAGGGAGTCTTATTTGAAATACAGAGTACTGCTCATTTATATTAGAGAGACTATGAGAGACACCTCGATTAAAATAAATAAATAAATACATAATACATACATACATACATACATAAAATATTAAAGTAGGGAAAATATCGTGTTTTATATAAATATAACTTCCAAATACCTTCATGTTTTATTTTGGGATTGGTATAGTTATGTCCAACTAACAGACAAGGATGTGAGAGGAACATCGAGCTCAAGACCTTCAGGGTATTAAATAAACTACATATTTAAAAATGGGCAAGGTTTATGTAATACAGTATTATGTTTTAAACAGTTCATAAAAGAAACTAAGTGACAACAGAACAGTGTGGATGATATAAAATAATATAAACCTTCCTTCAAATATCAAGCAATTTTTATCTCTGCCTCAACTCACTTTCCACAACAGAGTGAGTGAAAAATCCATAGAGAATAAAACCAGTGATCCCTTTGAGCAAGGATACAAATTTACCTAGATATGTCAACCACACAGATTTATGGGACAAGGAGTTTTTCACCCTGAAGAAAAAAGCCTTCTTGTCAGTCATCTATAAAAAAGCTGAAAATAAAGCTCTTGGAGTTATTTTTACGTTTTAGGAATTGCAAGAAATTTCTGTTGGGGGTTGTTGGGGGTTTTTTGTGGCTTTTTTTCTTTAAGCTTTCCCATAACCATGGAATAGCTCTCTTCATGGATGTATAAGAAACACTTGTGTTTTGCTGCTATTAATGGTATGATTTGTTAGTGTACTTTTATGTATGGAGTGTCTGCATCTGGTAAGGTCTACAACTGTACCTCCTTGACAGTGCCAGATGTTGTGAAGATAAAATACCTCCTGTGTGAGGAACTGCTGGAATCAGGCTCCATGATAGGTGTTCTTAATGCAGTTTAAAAAGGCATCTGTCTTAAAATAATTTCAACATCTTACTTTTCTATTTATTGTTTTGTCAGATCTTTCTTGTTACTGGGGAAATATTTTAGTGCCCCTTCTAACTTGATTTTAAAATTACAGCTTCAGCTCCTTCCAAGTTGGTTTTGTGTGGGGTTTTTTTAATCCTTAATTACTTTCCCAATGAAAGGGAGAAAAGGAAAAAAAAGTTTGCTGTGAGGACTCAGTTGAGGTTAAACATATTGGCCCAACCAAGCCAAAAAAAAAAAAATTGTTCAGTAGGTATTTTTAAGCCAGGTTAGCCACAAAAGAGCGTGCAAAATATTGAGTCTGAATTTAGCCAAGATTTGTGCAAAACATTGCAGTGGGGAGACAAGAGGGCTGATAGAAGGCAGGAGTAGAGCCCTGCTTTGCTATCATACCCCATAACTCACTGCATTGTCAACCTCTTAAAATAGTAATGATACTTGACCCTTATTAGTATTTCTGGGCAATATATGAGCTTGAGTTTCCTTGGGTGAAAGCTAATGCCTTAGACCACCCTTTAGACCACCATTCTATCTAGTTACAGTACATATTAATGTTATTCTTGGGTCATTTAACTTACTCTCAGTGAAGAGTGGAGAATGGTGCTAAGCTGTAAATCAGCTCTGTCCTGCAATGGATTTGTGCCATAAGAGATCATCTTGAAAATTCCAGCCTTCCCTGACCATGGTAAAGAGGTTATGGTATGTAAAAATTCTGCTAAACATAGCTTGTTTCATTTTCGTGCTTCTCTGCTTGTCTGCCTGGTGAGGAGATGTTAAGACTCGTTATGGTGGACAGTGCATTGAAAAGGAATATTGCTATAATAAACCCCCCAGGGCTAAAACTTTTACCATGTGAGGCTAAACTCTCCATCCTTTCTAAAGGTAAGTTGCAGCAGTGAGGAAATTATTAAAGAAGGCCACTGATACTGTGCATAAAAATTATTTTTTTAATCCTCAGGGAAAAAGAAATGAGTTCATAAATGTATTGTGCTTAAAAGGTATCCTCTGAGTGCCAGTGTTCACACCCCAAATGACAGACTGCAATGTTCAGTGGCATTAGTCCATTTAACGAAGTCCTGATTACTTGAGATGAATTCATTTAAAAAGCAAATGTACTGCTACTCCCTTAGCAAATGTTTCACTAACTGTTTCTTGAAATCATAAATATTTTTTCCACACTGTTCTGGCAAACAAATAATGTTTACCTTTAGCTTCCTAGAAAAGATTTACAGATAAGTCCCTAGTCTGTTTTGCAGATGTGCCTTGGTGAATTTAACAGTAATATATACTGTCATCACGGTTGTCTTCAAATCTTTGAAATCACTTATGCCTTTTACAATACATATTTAATTGAATGTCTAGCTAGCAGATATGTATATGTATCTCACATTTGTGGGTGGGCATGTGTGTGCCTAATACATATATTTAGCACTTAAACATGGTACGATGAGTGATTGAGAAATGCCTAAGAGAGAGATATTTTATACATGCACATACAGTTAGTAAATGCGTAATCTCCTGAAACAGCCAGAGACAGGGAAGAAAGTGGAGAGACATCTGCAAATTAACAAATCATCTATCTTTGGGGTCATTCACAAGTTAGTTTTGCAGAATAAGATAGAACAAAAACATAATTCTGACGAGCATTTGTTCTGGTTATTTATCATATAAAATTGTGTAACAATATTAGACACAGGACTTTTTGCTCAGCTTATTCCTTATAGTATTACCATGATTTCACATCTTGGTGCAGATGTTTTGTGCTGAATAATGTCCTTTAGTTGACATTTGTGCTCCTACTGTCGAACTTTTAAGTAGCTGTGATGCATATATTCCGTAGGAACACTATGCAGGGGACGAGGGGAAGGTAAATAAATAACAAAACCTGTTTTAGGAAAGGAAATTTTAAAAATCTGTTCCTCTCCTGCCTAAGTGGAGGATTCTCCACATTGAATTTTCTATTTTTTAATAGCTACTTGTAATTTAAATTATTACTCAGTAATACAGGCTTTTGAGGAAACCTGAATATTCCTGGGATTTAGTTGGTCTTTGAAAGTGGAAGCGCTTTCCTGCTGCAGTGAGGATGGTGTGTCCCCGGCTGAGATATACACTAAAATCTATTTCACGTTGTGCGCTTATTGTTAATTTTATTGCTTGAATTGAGCAAACGGTTGTATTTATACCTCAAAAGGCTATTGTTGTTAAATTAATTTAACTGTTTTGAAGCTCTTTTTTCTGTGTTAATTATTTAAAAACAAAATCAAAAGTCTTAGAGGAGCAATTTACTTTTAAATTAAGGCTAAAGACAATTTTATGTTAAGCAAAAACACAAATTAATCTGCCACCACAAAATGAACCTTGTTTAAAAAAAAAATCATGCAATCAGTATATTGATTCCCTCAATGCATATTTTTCATTTATTGGTATTATAAGATTATGCTTGAGCCTGCAGCAAAAGGAAAAAAAGAGAGAGAGAGAAAAAAATTGAAACTATGCACAAGTATGGAACCTTAGCTTATTTTTTTCCTGGCAAAATATTTTTAAAAGTATGCCTTAATTTGGAATTAGTCACATTAATTCTAGACTTTCAATTAATTTCTTTTTATACTTCTAGCAGTATTACTTTATTTGTATATCTTTAGACAATTGCCAAAGAATTTTCAGGAATTTATACTAAATTCTTTATAGAACATTTGAAAAGATATATACTGAAAGCACAGTATATAAGCATTTTAATCAAATTAATAAATTTTTCGTTTGTAAAGCATTCTAGATGTTCATGAATATGAATATTTCATGAATATTTCCAGCGTGAAACTTCAGTACAATTTGAACAAGTTTGTTAGGAATCAAATTCCCCGCTGGCCTAACTCCACTGAAATCAGTGGAATCATTTCAGAGGAGAATTTCATTTCTCATTAGTGTGTGCATTTTTCAAATCTGCAATAACATCACACATGCACTTCAGTTCCTTACATTTAGAGAATGGATTTACAAATACAGTAAAATTATATTTTACTCTGTTGGGGGAAAAAAAAAGGGGGGGGAGAGGGGAGAAAATAAAAATCTTATTTCTACTATTTTGTGAGGTTTTGGGGCTAGTTCACATTAGACAAAATCCCCAGGAGGCTCAGTGCATATTCACTCTTAGGCCAGCATATCCAATGCACTCTTTAGTCTTAGATTAAGGAATTAAAGCACTGCAAATGAATTTCACATCCAAAATCATTCAATTTGTCCCCTTTGTCTTCTAGAATCCTAAGCATATGGGACCACACTAAGTATAGCAAAAATAGCTGCTGCTATAATCATAATTAGTACCTATTAGCCCTTCCTAGGTGCAAAACCCCAGTGATGAGAGCACAGCACGAGAACCTAGATAGAAGAGGATTTGAAATCTCTGTAGTACAGGATTGTTATTGCTGCCCTTGCAGGTTCACCAAATGCAGTGAGTGAGAGGGAATTGCTGGGCTTGGGAACCAGATCCTACGTGCCTTTCCCATACACACAAAGATGTACAGACTGAGATCTTTTTTACCTCCTTGCTGAGGCATTTCTTCTTGTCCAAATATGCATTCTATAAAAACCTGCTTATATATTTCTAAACATTTTTCAAGGGTAGCATTATTGATTTTTAGAAGCTTGGGTATTAAAATTTGTTTATCACGATGGTGAAGACATTTTTTTGTTCTTAGTCATATAGTGGATAGCAGCTGTTTTACACAGGCTGGAGCAGCTATTCAGACCAACTTAATATCTGAACTTTTTGCTGAATTATTTTGGTGGGCTTGTCTTTGATAATATATACAGGTTACACACAGATTTCAGACTCCTTTCCACAAAATGCTGAAATTATAGGTAATAACAGATCTGAAAGACATTGTCAACGACAATTAAAAATAAAAAAAACCCCTGACATGTAAATATGGAATGAAGCTTTTCTGACTAATGATATTTTGAAAAATGTCTGCTTTTAGATCTAGAGTGAAAAACTCTGTATGTTTACATTAGGGAGCCACAAGTCTCATTCTCAAAAGCAAAGATTCTAAACTGTGCATGAAAAATCAGCATGGACTGATATGTCTGCCCGCAAAAAATATGCCCCTTTATGTATATAGGCAGCATTGTATCGAGCGCAGTTCTCTCCGGCAGCACGTGGGGCTGCCTGAGCTGCAGCGAGACGAGCTTGAGATGGGACTGTTCGCTCGCTCAGGAGTCAGACCCAGCCTAGCAGCGGCACAGCACCAGGCTGTGCACAGTGCAGGGCCATCCCATCCCCAGAACAAAGGTCACAGGAGCCCCGTACGCGGGGCACCCGAGCCCTGTCCCCCCGCACCAGTTCCAGGGCACAACGCGGGGCAGTGCTGACACTGAGCGGGGACCTCCCAGCTCCCTCCTCCATCCGCCGGGACGGCATCAAATAAAAATCCCATCTCCCTGCCCGAGCTCAAACATCTGACCATTGCAAGTAGTTCTCAAAAATCTGAGGCTGTCATTTTGTTCGGGGTTTCACGTTATCCCTCTTGACTTCAAGCATAAAATCAGGTGAGAGCCAGAGACAGCTCATAAAAGTGAAGTCATATGCGATAAGAAGAGTATAGATATCATAACCTGAGTGTGAAGGAGAAGGGAATGAGGTTATGATCATTGTCTGAGGAGATCTGTTCAAACAATGTAATAGAAAGCTGCCCCCTTTAAATAAACATTAAACTTTTGCTAGAGGGTTACAATTTACAGTTCCAGCATGATCTTTTGAGGTGCTGTGAATACATTTAATATAAAGATGTCTATACAGCTTCCCAAATACAAGGCATATCTTGCACCACAAGCTCTGCAACTTCTTTTTTTAATCAATAGCTCATAAGTATTCATCGAAAGATATGTTGGTATTCTATCCACTAAACTTTTCGGACAATCATCACAGCCATATTAAAATCAACATTTACTTTTGAGTCTTTTTTTGAAAATGACAAAATAATGGGAATTTTAAAGGAATTTTTAATTTATTACAAGAGAAGAGTTGGATATATGCTATATACGCTGCTCTCAATTTTCCCACATAATTAACCCAGTGGAATCTGCTAAGAAAGCAAAGCAAAACTGTGATTTAACAGTCAGGTCCATCACATGAATATGCAAAGGAGACAAGGGAAACTTTACCTCCGAGTCCTCCCTCTGCAAAGAGCTGCCCAGCCCCGACCCTCACCCACAGCCTGTTTCTCCGGCAGGCAGACCCTGCCACTGCCGCTTATTTTCTTCAGTTATCCGAGGATGCAGCTGAGCTGGTCACCTAGATTTTCAAAGAAAAATATTTTTTAAAAGGTGAAAGCTTTTCTGAGCGTGGAAACATTTTGATTGCTATTAGAGATACCACTACTCAAAGCCTAGATACAACTAAAAGATTGAGTGCATTTTTATATACACTGATTGGTCTACATGCCTGAAAACATGTCATCTCCATTATGATTTATTTTGTAGTTAAAATAAAGCACAACGTTTTCTCCAGAGTGATCTTTATTTCATTTACTGCCTGAAAAAGATTAATTTCATTTAAATTTTTTAATAATTTTGTACAATTTAATATATTGTACAAGTCAGAAAAAAAAAAGTAGATACTGAAAGGGCAAAATAACTGACATGTTGTATACAGACCTGTGTACCAAGTTCTAAAAGCTTGGATAGACTCAGACAATCGTGCTATATTAAAGTCAGTAATTCACAATTCATGCATATCTCTTGATGCAAAAGTTATTGCAGTCCCTATTTTTTATTAAAAAGATATGAAGGTAAATGGAGATGGAAGGGCAAAATTGTTAAAGGAGTTATGGAAATTGACTGATCCTTTCTTGGCAGTATCAGCTCAAGAAGAAAAGTGTCATCCACCCCAACTGAAAACCTCAAGCCTAATATCCCAGTACTTGGGAATTTTCCCATATTGAGTAACACTGGCTCAGCATTCAATTCAAAACAAATCTCATCCACAAGATGAAAGTCCCATCTTGTAGACTGACCTGTTCACAGTGTAGAGGCTGCATAAGGCCCCCATGCAGCTCCCTGCATCCAGAGATGTTTAATTACTTATGCAAAGCAGACCCATAGGGGAAGTGGTCCATGAGAGCAACCTTTGGGCTCAGAATGTCCACCAGGAGCAAAGCCCAGAGGTCCATGTTCCCACAGGGAGAGGAGGGAATTGAGGTCTCCCTTCCCTGACTCTGCATTTAGGTAATGAGTATAAAACCCCAACCTGATAAACCACCCCCTGATTATTTGTTTCTTCTTTTTTCTCTGCCAACTCACTCAAAAATCTCCAGCCACACAATTCAAAATAATTCCATCTTAATTTTGAAGTCAGTACCAGGTAACCAAAATACATTTTTTTGGCTCATGTCCTCCTTTCAAAAACAGTTCACTCTGATCTACCCAAGTCTGTCTCACACATGTTAGTGGGCAGGTCTTCTAGTCTTGAACAAAATAATTTGGAGGTGGTTTTCAGCCCTGCCCCATACATTCCCAAGCTGCTCCTCCTCCTAGGTGCTAAGGTTTCTGCTGCCCAACTCAATTTGGCTGCTGTGATGGATTTTTTCCACTGCTTCGGAGTACTGCTACTACAAAAAAGTCAGCTGCGTCCCTTGTAAGTTCAAGTATCAGCAGGGATCTCTGAAGGTGACTTATGCCAACAAGTGTGTTCTAGAGAGACACTCATTTGGCAGCACTGTGTCACCAATTAGACTGGGAAGTTTTCCCACAGTTTCATACCATTTTCCATATCGCTTTGTGTGCAGTTCACTGCAAAGGTGTCTTCATGCATTGGATATTCTCCGTGTAGTTGCATTGTCCAAATGATTTTTTTGCTTGAATGATATATTTCCCCAAAGGAATAAAATAAAAATATACAGTACCACAGTAATTGACAGAGTCCAGGATTTTGCTGCATTGTCATGTATTATAACTGTGTATTTGTATTCTGTCCAGGTAACTTATTCTACATCAGGGTTTAAAGAAAGGATAGAAAAAAATGAGAGGAAAAAACCATGTACGTTAACTATTTTTCTGCTTTTCCCTCTTCCCCCTCAAGCCTGAGGAGACTCAATACTATGGTACACACTTGGACTAGGTCACTGTGTGGTAGCAAGTAGGGGCTTGGGGACTTCAAGAGCTGGCTATGGCCTGTGCTGATCCACTCAAGTGGTGTATTTGGGCTCAGTGCACCTGTTAACTGCCATCTGTTTTGTTTAACTACATAGTAAGAATTGGGTTAAACTGAAGAAAACCAAATCCTAATGTGCATTGTGGGTTCTGCCTTTGGTTTGCTTATTTCTTTGCAGTTAGAAGCAAAGTTGAATAAAGAGATTATGTTTAAACATACAGATTTCTGAAGTACATTTTGGGAGATTTGCAGAAATCTTTTAAGTGTGAATGTAATGTTGTCCACAAAATTCAGGCACGCCTCTGATTTTAAATTTTCACTAAAGATGGTGGTTAGGTTGTTCATTTTGGTCTGGATCTCATTCAAGTTGAGCATGATTCAAGTTCCTTTTAACGGATTACTCCTTTCTCCTGAATTTCAGCAGCAGGCTTTAGAACATCTATCCTGAACCAAACTCAACATGAAACACGGCTTAAGGGTGACAAATGTTCTCTAGTAGCAGAGGTGTGGCCATCAAATGCAGTTGTACTTGCACAACATTGGCACTGAAGATCTGACCTCATGACCAATGTTTTCACACAATACACTCTCTTCTGACTTCATGTTGAGTGAGGTCTTTGGTTTCTCCAGAAACTGTGAGACTCTATGTTGCATATATACACCAGAGCTGCCTGGAAAGCCTTTGTAATCTAAAAAATGATTGTAATGTTTCCTTCCTTTTATTCTTTCCTTCTTTTTTAAAACGGGATCTTTGAAATTCTTTTTTTCAAACTGAAAAAGGTCTTAAATCTGCAAAACCAGAGCTCTTTATTCCCAACCACTTAATATAATTATACACTAAGCTGTTTTGCACTCTTTTATTTTATTTATTTTTATGTATATTGCTCAGAAACCATCAAGTGAGCAGAAGCATAAAGGCTGACATTTACCTACAACCAAATATACCAGGAGTACACAACTGCAAAACTCCTTTTGGGGTGCACGGCGGAAGCATGGCCAGGAGCATGCCATCCCCAACCCCATACATTCCTCAGCTCCCTACTTGAAATGGCTGCTGGCTGATGTGCCCATTCGTGGGATTTTGTTGGGAGTTTTTGTCTTGTGTGCTAAAAGTTGGACACAGGGGCCTGACCTCCATGGGCCATGGAAGAGTAATGGCGGGGGAACAGCTCAGCCCATCAGCACAGAAGCAAACATCTCCATTAGCACATTAACTGCCCTATGAGTCAGGTAGTCCAGCAGCAGCCTCTTCCCCTAATTGTCCTCTGTAATTAATTAAAGATGAACTGGCAAGTAAACCCCACACTCCCAAATTTTGAATGCATTCGGCATCCAGAGCTGGCAACTCCTCTCCACCAGCTCTCTAATAAATACCATCCACAGAAGTTTTGTGTGTAATTTCTGTGTAGGCTCAGCTCGGGCCGTGCTCGCAATACAGTTTCCAGCTGTTCAGCTCCAGTTTGTGCAATGAGCAAAAACCATTTATGAAGCTTCAGCAGCAGTTTAGAGTCACATGATAAACAGTGGGTTGTGCCGGGTACAAGAAAATTCAGCAGAGACATCACCACAGATAATAGTATTGCTTATTAGAAGCTAAAAGGGGCCTCAGAATGTTTCTCAGAGTTGCAACTTTCTGCAGATCAGTACCCTCCTGTGCAGGCAGGGCCACAGCTGGGTTTCCCAGTGCCTGGGGTGGCACCAGGGCTGGCGTGGGATGTGGAGAAAGGAAAAAAACCCACATCTCATGGCCATGGGGTGTAAGTAACTATGGCAACATGAGGAGCACCAGTGCACGTACCAAGCACCCTGCACCCCTGCCACTCAGTCACACCCTGGACCCAGAGGTTCCCTCCATCCTGGTTCACCTGAAGAGCAAGCAGCCAGTCCCATGCTGAGCAAATCCTGAGGGTCTTTCCTCCCCAGCACCAACAGTTTAAAGGATACTGCATTTAGACCAAAAAAATCTCTTTTTTTTTTTGCATAGGCCAGCAAACAGCCATCATCTGCAAACAATGAGAGCTACCAGGATGGGGGAAGGGAGCCAGCCAAACTGTGAGCACAGTTTTTCCAGAGCTGATGGAAAAAAAGGGAAACACTCCTCAGGAAAATTTTGCCCTGAAAAACACAAACTTCATTAGCTGTAAATGAATGCTCAGTCTATTGAGATGTGTTCTGTGCCCAGAAAGCAGCATAGCAGGGACAGGTGACCTATTTTCCCTGGAGAGGAGGGAGAGGTTGTTCTCTATCGATCTCACCTTTCCTCTATCAGTTTATATATTAGCTTCTATGGCCTGTGGAGGAAGCAGCCAGTAATGGAGTGAATCATTCACAACAAATAAATCATATGACTAATTTAGCTTGTTTTTCTTCTCATGGCTCTTCCATTTCCCTAAAGTTATTAATTAGTTTTATATATCTTGCAATTTTAGGGTGTTGTTTTCTTTTTCCTCTACATTTTTAACTCCTACAAGTTAGCAAAAGTCTATTAGCTCACTTATGACTGGACAGATGAGTTCCATGAGGCTGTTCCTAGCCCCAGACTGGATGAACTCAGCATGGTTGTTGCAGATATTTGCATCAATAAGCAGAGAGAAAACTTGAATTCTGTAAACTGCTAAAGCCATTTAAAGACTCTACTAAAGGCAGCAGAGTCCGAAGTTCAGTTTCTACAGATGCACATGTCCTTCAGGGCAGAGTCTTCCAATATCTCTGTAACACAAACACCTACAGTATCAGCACAATAGAAAGAAAAACATAACATTGCTAAGATTAGTGTAAGCATTTTTTGCTGCACATGGATTTCAAAGCCAGAAGGAACCATTAAATCATGTGGTCCCAACCTCCAACATGAGTCAGGCCATAAAATTTCATCCCGTATTGAGCCTAATGACTTGTATTTACACAAAGCATACCTAAATCAATCTATATCATATTCTGGTTAGCACCCATCTCAACAAGTAGTTGGGGTGCTCCTTATATGTGGGGTGGTGTCACCTAGGGGATTATTCAGCTTTATCTCTTGCTAAGATGATGGCAAAACCAATGGAGAAAGCTGCAGTGCTGGATTCAGATGAGGTCTGTAAGATTTGCACTCCATGGTCAGCATCAGAACGGATTGGGGAAGCCTGGTGTGTGCTCCAGCAGCTGACTGCAGGCATGGATGGAGAGTGTAGAAGGAGAGGAAGCCACAGGGCTGAGAACTGCAGTAGGACTGGTGAGGTCTTCTCTCTCAGGAGGTGCCTGTTCCCCCAGCAGAGCAAATCAGCAGAGCAAAACACTGATGGCTTCAGGCCAGCACCTGCCCGTATTTCTTTCTATTTGTATGTCCATGTTTATGTTTCTTTTGCTTGCTCCACTTGAGAGCACTGCACCCTTTCATGAAGATCTGATGTACACAAAAGAACAAGCCTGAAAACAAACAGAGGGCAAGTGCCACCCAAACTAAAGCACCACCTGCAGCACAAAAATACTAGGCAACTCCCACGCACCTCTTCCCCCACCCACCACATCAATGGGGAGGCTCAGTGCTCTGAGTCTGTTAGCAAGCCCCAACACCCAGGCATCAGGCAGAGGAAAGTCCCGACTCCATAGAAAACAAGGAAAAGCTCCCATCCTTGCACTGCAGGAGCTCCAGCTCAAGTGCTTCCCGAGCAGTTGCTGCAAGGAGAACTAAGAAAAGGAACAGTGTCCTGCCATGCCAGATCTCAAGCTAAGCAATTTGGATGAGTGAAATGATGCAAGCTAATTGCAAACTGATGCAAGATGCAACTGAGTGGTGCGATGCTGCTCTGCACGAAGAGCTGCCCGAGGTGCTCACACCCAGCTCCTGCACAGCCACTGCTCACTGAGCAAGGGCAGCCCCTCCTAAAAGCTGTTTCCTTTTCAGTCTGGGCTCAACATGTAATCACTGTGAGAAATGGCTGCAAGAGTCAAACTGATCAGAAGCTGGGCTCCTCCTGCCAAGTTCTGGGAAACTGGCCCATGGCCAGGTAATACTCAAAAGTAGACACGATCCTTCCTCCTCTCTCATCAAACACCACAAAGTGTAAGTGTACTCACCTGACAAAGTGGTGTTACAGCAAGGTCTTGCAGTCTTCTGGAAGTCTCCTTCTTCCAAACCCTTATCCCAGTCTGCAAACCAAGCTTACAAGACAATAGCTGACATTTCCTATATGAGTGTGAATCGGGGCTCAAAGATGAAACTTAGGTGGAAACAAAAGAGAATGTAACTCAAAATAAAGGCAGAGGAGGAGATTAAAAGCCACTCTAATTTACACTACTAATTGCAGCAATATCTCAGATGAGCTGATGGAAACCACATGTAGCTGTGACACCTACAGCGTGACCAGCTGCAGACCAGATTTACCTCTGTGCACCTGAGGGTGCAAATGAGGATGTTTTGGGACAATAGCATACTATTTCTCCTGGGCTGAAATAAGAGGGCTTTTCCTCCTATTTTACTCTAGATTGAAGGAAAAAAGAGATTACTTATTCCAGAAGGGATCATAAATATATGTGTGTGTATGTATATATATACACACACATATATAAAAATATAGATACATATACAGAGAGAATCCCAAATAACTTTTCATCTTTTCGGTTAGACCTTTTCTTAATTTCCAGCTGTCTTGTGTAGACAAGCCCTAGTGGTAGACCCAACAAATTCCAGAAGTCAAACCCCACTCCTGACTCAGTCTTTTCTTGAATCATTTGACCAAAAAGTACACTTGGTTACTCCTTTTTTCCTCCAGTTTCAATCACTTGCAATGTGCTACTTAACCATCCTTTATCTTTTCCTGTTTAAATGCTGTTAAGGGGTTTTTTCCTAACAAATTAAATCATGTGTTTAATTGTTTTCCCCATTCCAGCTTAACTTTTTCCTCTGTTGCTTCTGGGAAACATCCTGTTACAGGAGGATAAATGACAGACGCAGTGTGCAGGACCAGATGTGTGCCTTCAGCACCAACGGGATGGATGAGCCATGAACAAGCCACCACTGCAGAACAGCAGCAAGCCACAGGAATACCCTAGCTACATGCTTATATTCCTCAGTAAGTACTAGGTTACCGAAAGCGGCTCAGCCTCCAGAGAAAGGGAAGATTTAGGATGAGCACAGGGCTTACAAATTGGTTCTCTGTTTTATCAGAACACTGTCAGGAAGAAAAAGGCAGGAGAAAATGCTAGATTCTTAATTAAAATATGTTTTTCAAGAGTTTTTCATCACACTTTAATTTTTTTATTTTGGAGTAAGCAGCTGAAAATTACTGCACAACTGTTTAGCCATGTCTAATTTGGTAGTACATTAGACAGACTTTCAGCCTAATACTCTTGAGTCTATTGTAAATACTCGAACATTCCAGTCAACCAGACTGATAAAAACAATTTAACGGGGCTATTGGCAAGAGTGATCTCAGATTTGCTAAAAATCATGTCTATGTTCACGCATGCAAAGCAGCACATTTTCACTTACCAGACTGACTGATTGACTGGTGAAAAATCTTAATGCAAAATAAAGCTACTGATACATACTGAGATTCTGAGACTGTTCTTAGCTAGGTCTTGTGGGTACAAAGAGCATCTAAAAAATCTGAAGATACTTTTAAGTGCTCTCAGAAGTTTTTCTTATGACATAATTGAAAAAAAGGGTCAGTAATGGTTACAAGATGAATGCTTCAAAACATCTTTGAAGATGCTTTGAAGATAAAAATAAGCTCACATTTTAGGGTGCTTTACGGTGGAAATAGAGTTCTATGTTATTTGGAGTATGCTAGAGTTTAGTGAAAGCTGAAGAAATATTAAGATTGCAGTAGGTTATTAAAAAGTTATATTGAAATGTGTAAAGTCCAGATAGTCACAAGATCTGAGACATGTGGGTATATCCCTTTGAATATCCTTTTGGCAATAGAGAGAACTCTTGTCCTGCGTTATATAGATGGAAGTGGTGTTTCTGGTAATGCTTTCATTAGTTTAGGTGACATGACATTATTAGAGCAAAAGATCACGAATTAGTGATCTTCATGCAAAGAATACAAAATTTCATAAAATAACTGCTCAAACACTAATTCACAAGCATTTCTTCCAAGAGCAAGCTGCCTATACATTCAGTTAAAACGTAAGTCATGGAGTTATTTACAATACCCCATTCTTGCAAAAACTCCTCAATATCAACACAGCTCTGGCATTAACTTTCTTCATAAAATTAGGGCCATGGAATGTACTGCTCATTATCCCTGGAAACCATTCCTACTACGCCTAAGTAGGTGTATTTTGAGAAAATCTACCTGATACTGACCTGGACACTGTTGTCTGTACTGGATTTCTAACTTCAGCACTAGTGTGAAAACCTTGTGAAATGGCCAAAGTTACACACCAAAAGAAGAAAATTAAATTATCCAGTTTACCACTAACATAAATTCAGGATGTCCTGGCTATTCAGTATTCTATACTAAACAGATATCTATCTCAAAGCTGGCTGTAATATGATATGTCAGAGATTTGCTTTTTGAGTTCAGAGAGAGGACAGATTTCATTGCAAATGTCCAGAGATTCAATTTATGGTTTTGCAACCTGACTAACTTGGGCAAATTAGGGGATTGAAATATAATGTACTTTGGTGGCTATAAACTGTCTGGAAGCAAACTCCAAGTGTGGTCAATCATGCTATGAAATCCTCCTGGTGGCCAAAAGTCATCTGTGGTTTGGGTCACCTCCACTCTCGCTAGCAGGCATTTTACTACCTGTTCTTCAGATTATTTGCATCCATAAATTTCACCATGATGGTGAATGTTAGTGTTAGTTTGTTGTTCAATACCTGGTCTTGTATGTGGGGCAAAGATGAAGCTGTGTCTGTGATATGGTCTAGTTTTTGCATTTCTTTCAGTCTCTTTATCTCAAACTGATGTTGTTCAAACCCTAGTATGCATTTTTCTTATCAATATAAATGCTGCTGCTAAATAGTAGACAACGAAGATGCATTACACCCTTAGTATTTTTGAGACATGATACTGTGAGAGATGTATGCATTACAGAAATTATTAGATGTACCTGATGTCCTCTTGCATATCTTGCCCTGTGCTTGTCTTTATTTCTGTGTGTCCCAGTGAAGGTTTTCAACTAGTGGGACTCAAGTCTCACACATTTTTTTGCCTCTCCAAATTAGGCAGTCAGTACCAGATGGACTCCCATGGGACCTTCTTAGGGCTGGCACATTTGTTCCTCTCAAGTCAGCAAACATTCCTGGAGATCTCCTGCACCTACATCTCCTACCTCTGCCAGGGGCCAAGGCAGACTGGACGTGCTTAAGGGAGTTCATGCTTCAGCTGATTCTCCTGCATTGCCATGAACTACCAGACATAAACCACATGCAGCAGCAGCCCAAGAAGCAGCCCTCAAATAACCTAATGTTACTCAAATAACCCTAACTACAGCACAGCCACTTCAGTCACTACCTCTCTATTGAGATTAATGTGCCTGAGGTATTCTTAAGGAGAGCTCTTTCTACTGCTGAAACTTCTGCTTATTTTGAATCTTTTTTATCCCAGCATGACTTCTTGGTAGCTTTGTATTTGAGATAGCTGCTGTTTTTGCAAAGGTGAAGATGATATTCCCAGCTGACCCTAACCAAAATAATTCAACAGCAGATATGAAGCATTCATCTGACTTTTACTTTGCCTCTGGACATAGAGCTTTATGGTGTTTTAACAGCAACCCCAGAGATCCCACCCTAGGTTTCATCTCCTTCCTTTTGCAAGCCACATCTTGAGGCAAGTGAATAGGCTTAGGGACTGACTGCGTGCCTCCTCCATTGTGGCCCATTAATACAGATCAGGACTATTTCTTCTTTGATCTGCTTTGTCTTCCAGCAACCAGATGTAGGCTCCAAAACAGCAAAAAAATGAGCAACACCACATTTATTCATTTTGCCATGAAGTATTGTCTTTGGGCGAACCTTTGATTTGTCTATGAGTTCTGAGTCTGGCAAAAGTTTCAGTCCTGGGAATAGGCCTTCTCTGTTTTCACTTCACTCTTCAGCATTTATGATTATGTTTTTGCTGTCTGCAAATTTTGAAGTCCCAAAGTCTTTTTTTCCAGTTGACCTGGCTATTTTCTTTCACTTTCTCTGCTAATTGTTTTATGTAATGCTATGACCTATTCTAGTATCCACTTAGATTTTTCCCAAGAAATTGTCTTAGTCAATGAAATTAGTGACCTTAATTAGGCCTTCTAGTTTGGAAGGCATTAGTGACATTGGAACAGGGTGTTTCTGTCTGATTACATTAGTTAGATCAATTTAGAAAGCAAAAGCAATGTGAAACCAAACTCTGTGCTGGTGGGAAGGAAGCAAGGAATGGGGGATCATCTCTATTTGCCTGATAACATTTCCATTGCCGGGCATACTGACACACTCTGCTGCACGTATCATGCTCCAGCAGTGGCTCCACTCTGTAAAGAAACAGCTGTGATGACTTTAGAGATGCCTAATTGATAAAGCACTTTGGGGGATCTATCATCCCATGGAAAGACTCCAGTAAAAGCTCTTCCTTCAACTTGTTAGCTGCAAATGAACCAGTTGCTTTGTTCTTCCTTTCCACTGGCATTGCAAAATCAGATATACTGTT
The DNA here is from genome assembly GCF_025592945.1 of Manacus candei. NCBI lineage: Eukaryota > Metazoa > Chordata > Aves > Passeriformes > Pipridae > Manacus > Manacus candei. Next base: position 518,099 of record NW_026138071.1, read on the forward strand.
CTTGGGCTGTCACCATCCCTGGTGCATTATTTTGGATTTCTCAATGGTACTATAATGCTTTTTGGTGTTTCTGATGCTGCTGTAATTTTGCTAGAGACACAGGTTTCTCCCTCCATCTTATCACGTGCACACCCTCTCTTTCTGTATTTGTATTGTGTCTCCATGTCTTTTCATGCCAAAGAAAGCCAGCACACTCAATGCAGTAATGCCACGGACTTGAGACAGTCTCTTTAAATATGCTTCAGTCATGTGCTCCTCTTTAAACACTGATTTTAGCCAAGCTTTTACCTAATTTTAATAAACATGAACTACTTAGTTCTGAAACAGCTTCCTGATTTGTGAACTGTTGTCAGTGACATCAAATTTGTCCAAACAACCGGTTACAAATTATTCCATCCTCCCTGCTCACTATATGCTCTTTTAGCCAGAGATCTCTCCTGAACAATCTTTTGGTGATTTCAGTCTGTATGGTACAGCACACATCACCATGATGAACTGCTCACAGCACAGCCATCACCTGGGCTCATGCCCCAGCTGGCTTTGTGTGGTAAGTGATGGAGCTACACAGGCATCCTCACTGCTGGCCCCAAGGGATGGTTCACCAGGAGGAGACAGGGACCCTCTTTGCTACATCATCAATGTGTACAATGTAGGTGAGCTTCTTTAAGCAGCCTAAGGATGGGCTAAGAGAGAACTGAGCTTGGGAGTCCGTGCCTTCCCACCTGCATCTTTCCTACCTACCCATCTCCTCGCTCGCACCACTCGTGGGTGGACAAACCCAGCAGCAGCACAGCTGGTGGTCACTTCCCAGTCACTCACAGTGGTAGGCACAACAGTATATGTCTGGAGCATGGTGCCCAAACTGTTCAGAGGATCTGGGAAGCAGAAGTCAAGGTATCCTAAAGCTTTGTATTGCTTGCCAAATGCAGCAAGCTGGCACAATCTGGGTGCTGTGGTTGCATTCATGTAAATCAGGCTAAAAGGATATTTTCACATCACTGTACACAGGGAAGTAAGAAAAGAAATTCAGGCCTTTTTTTTTTTTACTGTAAATATACCTAGAAAATAAAAGCCAGGCATCATATATTTGAAGAGGGCAGAAGGACCACACTACACGTTACTGCACCAGGGACGCTCACAAGTGCTTTTAAATTCTTAAACAACCTGGCATGGTTTATTTTGAGAATTGAAAGCTCTGCTATCCAGAGATCACTCTTTTCCCTTCTCTAAGAGGATTTCTAAAAAAAAAAACCTTGCCAAAAGCAGCTGTCGGCTAATGTAACACACAGCATCAGTGTGAGAATGGATCCTTGAGTCCTGGCAAAACCACAGTCCTTGTCAGGGACCTTGAATGAAACTGTCCCAGGGAATCTGCCGAGCAAGGCTGCATATTTAGGAAGCTCAAAAGAGAGTCAAAACAAAACCGAGTGGAACAGGAAAAGCAGCACAGACATGTCAAAGGGCTGCCCACATGGCTCAACCAGAGGCCGACCCAAAGCTACTGCCACACAATTGCTTGTGAAGCTCACAAAGGAGCCAGATGCTCCTGTCAAAATTATACCTTCAACAAATCTACATGGGAAACCTGCCACCATCCTGCCTAAAAGGAAGAGAATTGATACCGTTTTCTTGACTAAAATAATATCTTTTCAGTGAATTAGCTGAAGAAAGAACAAGCACTGTTTGTTTTGGACAAGTATATTCCCAAGCATGTCATCCCCACAAAAGATCTTTCTTTTGCACCTCTTTCATGCGACCCTGAAAGCAAATATCTAGTGGATATGATCAGGCTAGCTCCACAACTCCAAACAAGAAGAGTGAGCTGGTAGCAAGTGGGGTTCTTCCGTTGCTCTGAGCTAATAGATATTAGGAAGAAAAATGCAATTCTTGTCTTGGCTGACTTTGAGATGTACTTAACATTTCATTCACAACATGTTGCTTGTAACCACAAAGCTCAACAAGGCAGTGCATATCATTGGCCTGTTTCAGAGACAAGAGGAAAACGCATTGCCCGAGGTCTGACCGCATGTCACAGCAACAGGGGCGCAGACGGTGAACCTGAATTTCAGCCACTGGGCCTCATCACCCCAGTCCTTCCCAGGGTGTTTTAAACATTGATCAAAATTTAAGTTAGTAGAGGGTGTGCCTGAATCAGCTCATGGTCTCACAGCTTGTCCTGGTTCTCAGATTAGTTGTTCTAATTATCTACTCCACAGGCAAATATATATTGACTCTTTCTTTATCTCAGGCTTGGGGCCAAGCATGATTCAGAAAAACAGTCAGCTCTGACTTCATCCCAGAATATGCCACACATCTAAACTGTAAATATTGCAGCTTAGCTCTCAGTTCAGAACACGGGTAAGCAAACTCACCTAGTGTGACTGGGTGGTTTCCTTCTCCTTTGTTTTTAATTTCAGAAGAGGGACATCTTAATAAAGCTTACAAAATCCCACGAACCACAGCATGCAGAACTGCATTTCTGCAGCCATGTTGAGTCTGTTCAATTCTGGGTACTAGAAGAGGAGGAGACATTGCCAGCCTTTCAGCCTCATCTTCTTGGAGACAGGAAAGCCAAATAAGCTCAAAACTAGTCTAGGAAATTTGGTGGGGCAAAATGTTTGAAATCAAAACTCGGATTTGTACACTGTACTTCACAACATATAAAAGGGGATTTTTGGCACAACCTCATCTCAGCTCTTCTTTATATTTTAAATTATTTTTCAAAATGAAAACATTTAGCATGGGGAAAACTTGGCAGTCAGTAAGTACAGTATCTGCCGCACAGAGTGTGCTTTATGTATTACCTATCGATTAGATTGTGTGGGCAGTGCACCTACCTCATCTCTGTTAATAAAGTGCAGATAGTTTAACAGAGTTAACTAGATAGTTAACTAATAACTGAGCTTTGCTATGTTGTCTAACAATTCCCATCACTCAGTTCTGTTCACTTTGCCTTCCAGTGGCTTTTGCCCTTGCCAGAACCTCCAACAATTCTCTACATGGGAAAGAGACATTAACTGCCAAGTCTGGAAATAACTACATGAAATATTAAATGTCTATCTCGACAAAATTGTAAATGCTTGATGAAGAAATAAAAACATTTTCTTGATAAACATAGATGATGCAAAAAATCACAAAACTGCAGAACAGTGAAACAAACTATGCATGTTAATTTATCATCACTGTTAACATATAGCTCATGTTTGGCTGGGCTTTTTGACTTCTTTTATTCATGCTGTAGTGGTTTCTTGGGGTGGCAATAGAGATTCTGATATTTTAGAAATTAAATTAATAAAAATAATAAATAAAGTGTTTGAACTTGAGTAGAAACATATTTAAGCAGTCAAATATGACCTCAAGTTATCATTATCTTGTAAATTATGAACACCTGAAAAAAAATTAACCCGTAAATTTAGATGGAAATTTAGGGGGGAAATCTCTTACATCTTTTCATTCAATATATCTGAACTAGGTGCCTTCTAATAATTTCAAAGACTATCTCTGGAGCTCTTGTGGACTGAAACTGCCCACTCTCACTTGGTCATTGAATTTTTTAAAATTTTTATTTTTAAAAAAGTGATGGAGAAATAGACGTGGAAAAATATTGAGCAGCAAAACAAGTGTATGGGTGTTTGTAAGAACAAAAAGATTTTTGTCAAGCTTCATATGTGTAGGGAAGGACTTCTGTTAATTAAAAACAAATCCAGAAAATTGCAGCTGAACTGGCAAGAGTCTTGCAAGTGCTTTTCATTTCAAAATTTGTTGATAATTAAAACACAACAGCAATTCAGTTAATCTTGTAAGGGAAAGACAGACAATATTACTTTTGGATGTTGAATAGATAGGTAGATAAACACCTAAAAATGAGAAAGTTATTCCTAGAGGGGCTAAATAGGAGCAGATTAGAACTGAAATATTTCAGCAGAAGCTAAGCATGTCCTTGACAGAAACATTTTTCTAATATTAACTCTATACTGTCCAAACATATTCTTTCAAAATCTACACAATTTATTTGTTGGAATAAGGCCTTCAAAATCATTTGTGCAAGACTGATGTAAAGGTATCTGGGCAAAAGTGTACCACTCCATGAGTTTAACTTTTATCCATAGCTCCCATCTATGCTACCTCTGTCTTATTTAGTAGTTGCAAATTATTTTTGTAGAGAAATCACATCACAAGTGGTCCTTCACAGAAAATGCAAAGAGAAGATGTTATAGACAGTTTTTTATTTGTTTTTGTCTGCTTGGTCCTTTTTTTATCTGCTGTAGCAGTGTATGTGTGCCTGTGCACATGGATGTTTGCAGGCATGGCAGTGCATGTGAGACATAAGACATTCCGAGGCCAGTTGGGAACGAAGCCAGAGGCAGGGACAGCCATGGTACCACTGCCCATTTCACAAGTGGGGCACTGCTCTCTTCTTCTGCTCCACAGTCATTATTTACCTACATCCCACACAGTACTGCAAGTTTATGCATTCTTATAGACTTCTTTTCACGTTGTGTGTTAACTTAGCGTTTTATTGATCATTTGGGAGCAGAATGAATGCTAATCATTAAGTTTTATATGAATGTTTCTATTACATGAAGCCTTATAGCACGTGCTGAGTTAAGGGAGGTTGCCTATGTAAATGAAAGATAATTCCACATTAAAAAGACATTTTCTGGAGCATCTTTATTCAGTTACATTTCAGCTGATCTAAAGGGCTCCTATGAGCACTAACACAGAGGGGTAAGGCTTAGGAATGTAAGTGCAGATAATAGTTTGCTAGGCCAGGATACTATTTCTCTGCCACGGATTTCAAAAGGACTTACTGTACATACTGGTTCTGGCATTTGAAATTCCAGGCTTAGTTGGGGGATGGGGAGAGATGGAGGAAAAAGAGGATTTGATGCAAACAAAACATTTTATGTGAAAGGCAGATTCCTTTTTGTTTCCATGTGCCATACAGTCAGCATTTTTTGAGTCTTTACTGGTGCTCTCACACAAGTAAAGTGACTCTTGAAAAATGCACCATTACAACTTAATATATCCAGTATGTAATTTGTACTTAAGAGAAAGATATTTAGGACCATTTGCCTCAGCTATGAGACTTTCAGCTGCACAGTGGGAGGCAGTGCTTCAATGAAACCTTTGTTTTTAATCTTCTGATACAGTCACTAAGGCAGTTGGCTGGCTTTAAAGTTACACCAGTCTCCTTTTTAATCTGGGGTTTGCAAGCAGTAGTTAGTTTGGGGCATCCACTAAAGCATATCATTTCATGGGCGGAACTACCACTCTTTTTTTCCTCTGTTCAGTAGGATGCACCAAAATCGGTGTCTAAAAAAGAAGAAGGAAAATGAAGAAGAAAGTTGCCCGGGGAGCACACGTATTCCTGGGGATGCTGTCCCAGCCGGCACATGCAGTGCAGAGCAGTTCACTCATGTTTACTTTGTTTCCTCCTCTTCCTAAAATTAGATTATGTTTCCCCGAGCGAGCACAATGATGCCAAAGCCGGACAGCCCTGGGTCTGAATCACTTCAAAGCAGCCCCCTGTTTTCAGCCAATGTCACCCGTCTGCCGCAGCCCTGCGGAAAGCACATTGCTCTGCATAGCAAGTTGGGTGGCAGCAGGTCCATAATATAAAACTGTTGCCTAGTGTTCCTCTAAGCTCTGCCCTCCTCTGAAAAAAAAAAAAATCCCTCATAATTCAGGCAACAGCTGGAAAGCTTAGCTTAATGGTCTGTGCTTAAATGTGGAAGGTCACAGGGTGCTGATCTAAGGAGCAGAGAAGTCTTGCTCAGCCGACTGTTGACACTTAGTAAACGGAGGAGGAGGGGACTGTGTGTGCATCTGAGAAAGCCATACCCCGGCCGGCAAAGAATAGGAAGCAACTTCTATTCAAGATTTGCAGGGGTCCTGGACCCAGTAGGGAAAAGCAACAAGGCCCTTCACTGCCTCTAAGTTACCTTGTATTATAACAGGATTAAAGTACATTTAGCTTCTCTATTAGCATACTTTAGCCCCATTTAGGCTTACTTGATGTTTCCGATGGCCTTTGATCAGCCTTGCATGGTGCTGGTCAGCTTCAGGACACAGCAGTCAAAAAGCGAGACTGTGAAATTATCCTGATGTTGAATCTCACAGGAGATATTTCTGGCTGTTTTCATTCACTCACCCCCAATATTCCAGTTTCTTTCTCTCTCTCTCCCCCCCCTCCCTCCTCACTCAAGAAAATAATTTACTCATTGTTAAAAAAAAGGGGGGGGTCAGAGGAAGAAAGAGAGAGATATTAAAAGAAAAAGGTAGCTTAGTGACCAGTAATAATTAGTTCCTTGTTTGAAATGAGTGCTGGCTTGTGTGCCAGTGCTGAAGCATCTATGAAAAATACTATAATTTCTACAGTGTCTGGCTTTTTATTGCTTACATTTGCATATAAATTAAATCCATATTGTAGCTTTAAGGCAAGCTAGGCTTAGAATGCTGTACAGCTCAGGGTCCTATTGTTTTACATCTACTCTCTATACTGTGGTTAAATGAAAAGGGAGGAGAAAGTAAAGGAGGGAGAAAGTCAGCTTGGTAGCTTTTTTAATTGCTTCTCTGCCAATTATGGCCAAATTAATATTTAAACTTTCTAGTGCTTTGAGAAAAATTGTTTACAGAATCCACTTCTTGATGTTCAGTGCCCCCTGTGCCTACAGCAATATCTATATTGGAATCTTTTGTCAAAGAAAATGAAAAATAATTAAAGATAAATACTGTTCTCTTTTAAAATATTTCATGGAAACAAATGCTGTTAATTGAACCGTAAATATTTCAAATATAAGAGTGATCCTTATTCCCAACAGCAGCCTGAAAAGCCATTACCAGACAACATTTTTTCACCTGATACTGTTTATGTGCACGAAAAGATCCTGTATGGTTTACTTCACTCAATCTTATTTTTGTCTTCCTCCTTTGCTTTGCGCTGCCGTCTCTGCCTGACCGACTTAGGTTGGCCGCTCTGAGTTCCCGTTTCAGCGCGGCTCAGAAATCCACAGGCTGCTAACGCTAACACATCAGGGCAGAGCCTGGGAAGACAAGAGACATTTGCAAAGATGAGTAACAAGAAGCAAATGGCGCCTCAAAGTCTCCCTTCAAAAATTCTTTAATGAGATACAGTGCATATTTTTTTTTCATTCTTTTCTTGGGCTAATGCCTAGTATGTACCAACCACTGGGCCGCATTTTTAGGAAACATCTAAATCAAAAGTCAGAAGATTACATAGGGACATAAGAAAATCTTAAGATGGCAGGAGGCCAGGAAGCCCAGCTAGGCCTATCCTTTCCTCCAGTTAACAGTTGTTCTCCATAATATACTCTTTTTCTCCCGCTCTCTCTCCATATGCTTCTTTCTCTATTTGAAATCTGGTCAGATCGGTCGCTTCTAGAGCAGCATCTGGTAGCTTATAATATATACCCTCTGGAAAAAAAAATGTATTACATTTGTACAGTGCAAGACCTCGCTGGAGCCGTGTCCCTCATCCTCATATTTGACATTAGCTCTAATAACTGCAGCACTGCTCCCTGCGGTTCCCCCCAGAGCCCTCTGCAGCTCAGCGAGGTCCCCTCTTAATCTTTTCTCTTTGCGAGGGATACAGACCTAGTTTCACTAACCATTTTGGAGCCTCCAATCTCGAAGTCATTATGGGACTTTGTTGTACTATTTCCATTTCTGCAATATTCCTTCTGTAATTAGGTAATCAAGACTGTGCATCTTTCCCATGTGGCCTTTTGAGATCCATTTTATTTATCAGTTTATTTATCTCTTATTACACATTTTAAAAACTATGGGTCCTGTACCATCAACTAGGCACATTGCTAGTCCTTACACTGTCTGGTTGCTATCGTAATTTCCTATTTCCTCTTGCCTGTCACCCATTTGCTTCTTCTGTCTGAATTTTGCAGCTGTTCATATTAATAAAGGATGTTACAAGTGCTTGTATGCATGGTGAATTTTATGGATAGTCTCCTATGGACACCAATGGCAGCAACTGACATGGGTGAACGTGTTGGTGGGATTGGTTTAATGTAAGTCTTTCTGGACTCAGATAGTCCCTGGTCATGGGGTTAGATCATACCTCATCCAGAGAAGTCCTGCCCTGTTTGTGTGTGTCAGCAACACCAGGCTGGAAATTGAACACACTGCTGTGCAGCTGATTTCACACGCAAAAGGACAGAGCTTGCCAAGTCTACCTTAACACCATAAAGATTCTTCCCAAGGCAATTGACTATAGCCTGGGCTGTGCTGCAACAATAAAAGTCTCACTTCTTATTTCCGTCGCAGTAAAATAATTGCCTTTGATTTGTAGATGCCCATCTCTATGTCCTGGTCTTTTTTATCAAGTATAAAACAAACTTACAGTCTTTCCTTCATTATTCTTTGGATAGCTGAGACATAGTTCCATTTGTTTCCACACCTATCATAATCTTATACCTACCTTTAGCCTCTGCCCATTGGTGGGTGAGCCACTCCTTTACTTCAGAGCTTTGGGTTAAGCTCAAGCTGTAGTTTGATTGCAAACTTCTTTCCTTTCTGCTGCTCAAGATTGTCACTGTAAAAAACGCCAAGTTCTGGTCCAGAGGTGTCTGTGTGGTTCCTGGTAACACCTGTTGAGATAACATTTTAGCACTGATCATTTTGGGCTACCCTCAGCCCTCAGAGAACCCATGGGGGCATAGCCTTGGGATAAATGGAGATTGAAAATCTACAAAGGTCCTTCTGCTGGAGACTCTGATGCATTTTACTGACAAGACTCACAAGAACTTGGGGATTAGTAAGAAAATACATTCAGTGCCATTTTGCAGGTGGAGGAAAGCCAGAGAGACCTCCCACTCATGAGGGTTCCTATTCCCCAGGGCCCAAGGAACAGAGGATAGCCCTGCACTTCACCTGTGGCACCAGCTTCATCAGGTTCCACTTAGCCCAGGAGGGGATTTCTTATGGTGGAAAAATGTCCCCAAAATCAGACTGTCCGAGCACTTTAGTTTTTCAGACCTGATTGCAGAAAGGTTTTTTTCTTTGCCACCCAGTGGCTGCCTGTTACAGGGTTAATTCCATGCTCCTGTATTCTATACTAAGGGACCTTGTGAGACAGCACCACCAAGCTTTAAGACCATACAGATACTGTAGCTCCAGATTTAAGAGTTAATTTATCTTTTTCCCATATCACCCTACTAGTTATTTGTTTATTCCTGGTCTTATACTTGATGTAGTATCCACCCTATCAATGCAAAGGTGACTGTGAAAATGGCATTTATTAACCTTTTTTTTGCGTGTGTACTGATGCCCTTTTAAAATGTTATCATTTTAAACCTTTCTCTCCCTGTTTCCAAAGAGGGATAGTGAATAAGAGAACAAGAAGTGTTGGCAACACTGGTCAAGGCTTCAACCATAACCAGACTATTTTGAGGCTTAAAAAAGTTTAGTTCCTTGTTTGCCATTACCTTTGCTCCTTTGGTGTTTCCTGCTCTTGCTCATGATGGGCTGAATCAGATCACAGGTGCCCCATATTCTGCAATATTTTCAAAAGAGGATCCACTCAAAACTGCACACTCTTGTGAAATTTTCAGTCTCCACTTACTGACCCACGATATTAAAACAACTCAGACAACTGCATTTTATAAGGGCAAAATAAATTGAGCCCAGACTTCGCAGCATTTTATATCCCCCTATGAGTGGCTTCAGTGTTTGTTAGTCCTTCAAATTTTAGCTTTGTGTGTGTTACAAACCCCATCTTCTGGCAGTTTATCAGGTGCCTCCAGTATGGGTTTCAAAATAGATATTAAATACTGCTCTCTCACCTTATAGCTGCAGTCATTTCCAAATGTATTGAACAGCTTTTAGGCTCTTCAGCCGTCAAAGATTATACACTGAAAATAAATTACTCAGCCGGGTGCGTTGTTTCTAGGCAAACACAGGCAGTGACAGTACCAGCAGTCCCTGTGTTTAAAAGCATGTAAAACATTTTCTCTTTTTCTGTGCTTTACATTTTGGCTCAGATAAATCCTCTGCACAAATGAGGATGTTGGCAAAGATGTCCTAAAGTACCAGGGCTGTCAGCCCAGTCTCTCACCCTTCATGCTGGGGACGAAACCCCTGGCATGGGAGAAAGAGCCCTGAGGAGTAGGATGTTCCAGAGGACATGGAGAGCACCTGGCTGCCACCTCAGGCAGAGGAACTGTCCCCATTTCATTTCCCTCTGCTCTTGGAGACTGCTGGGCTTTGTGCACTCTCCAGGTTTAATTTTGATCCTCACAGAAAACAGTCCACAAAATTTCGAGTGATCTTTTACCAATCACTACAACTTGAATTCTTTTTTCTCTTTTTTTTCCTCCAAGAAAAATAATTGATGCTTAGCAGTATCAATTAATATTCCAGCAGTATCAATTAATATTCCAGCAGTATCAATTAAGATTTCCAGCATCAGGCAGCTTCCTGAGGTTTCCCTTAATTTTAATTTTCCATTTTGTAATTTCTCATCACAAGAACCACATTGTCCACTGCATCAGTGTATCACACTGCTGTCCTTCAATGACAACAGATTTCCTCTGAATTGCTAAATTCCACAAGACTATTCACAAACCAAGCACCGAACTAGAAACTAGGCCAGAGGTTGTTTTATTGATATCTTTCCTTTCCACAACCCACAATTCCTAGGAGTTTCCATACAAAACTCACATAATTTTGTACTAACGCTGAAAACAATATAGTCAAGAGCTGAAATTTGGCTGGGATAGAAGCAACAACAGTTCATGAATACTGCATCAGTTTGTTGAGGGCAAAAACTTGTATCCTAATTAACATAAACAGTCACAAAATATCTCAGATATCTTTAACAATCAAAATGTTGAGCTCCAGGTCTGCAAGAGTTTTTTCGCAGAGAACAGAGAGAGAGGTACAACTACATTTTCCTCATCCTCATAGGTTGAAGCACCTTTTTGAGACGATTTCTTTCCTGAGAAGGAGCTCAGAAGACAAGTTTAGGTATCTCCCTAACTTTTAGCTACAGCCAGTATCTTGCTATGGACAACTGACAAATAATCCATAATTCAAACATGTTTCCACAATTTGTCTAACTGTTTTGACAGAATGAATTGAAGGGGGAAAAAATCTGCTTGCAGGCAAACTGCAAACATAAAAGATGACTACATTTCTTTAATTAAAAACTCAGTGTAAATACTGCTCTTGTTGATATAAAGTACATTTGTGAAGCAGAAATAGTTTAAATCAAAACTTACATATAATAAATACAGGGACAGGTTTCTCACTGTGCATATGATGCCTTTATTATCACTAAATACAAATCTGATTTATTCATCTTTTAATAGTAAGGATTGGAGAATTGTTGTCTTCTTTTTATTTTAATGTGCCCTCAAAGTCAAGAAACAGGTTTTTCCTTCTCCTATTTTGTTTTACTTTCTGGATATTTCACGAGTCCTTTGAATATTCTTGATTCTGCCTGGGTTAAAAGTGGGAGAGATGTCACATGCTCATTTACTCTTGTTCTTTCTTGATCCCCCATTACTTTATCATCTCCAGCAGATCAGAAGAAGAACAGACTGTCTGACATGACATGCTACACCTTCCCTGATAGGTCAGGCATAGCAATAAGGAAACTCTTTTTCTTCAGAGAAAGTTTCCTATTTGTAAGTGTTCCCTACATTTCTTGAGGACACAAACTCTTTTTCCAGGTCTCTCATGTCAGCACTGATCAGTGTTAACTCAGCTTCTTGGAGAAGGGTCAAAACACTTTCAGGGAAAGAAATGCCAGTATGGCTGGATAATTTGCAATTTTCTAATCCTTGCCTCTGCAGTTCAAGGTAAGTAGATACTCAGTATTGCATCACTGTCATGCAAATACCTTAACTTGTGTTAAATTTAGAGTAAAGGGACCCACTAAAGGTTTGTGGCTTCAGCATTAAGTATCAGTTTGTTCTGGTTAATATGAATACTGGAGATGTAAGGAGAAAAATCCCTTGAAATAAGGAGTGTCCCAAGGGATATCTCAAAAATAGATGCTGCCACTTTTATTAGCAAAGTACAGAAGAAAAGGGAGAAAAATAAGAGAGGATTGAGAAATTCGCTAAGAGAGTTCTAAGCTTAAATTACAGAGCTGAGTTTAGGATATTTTGAAATCTTACATGGCAGAACAATTTCACTTTCCCACACTAATGGCTGTCTCTATCTGTCAGCTCAGAGTTCAATCACATATTCACAATAAAGTGTGGGTCAAGTCCTCGTATGTCTCTGTCTTATAGTCTTATTCTTGGCTGACAAGTGCTACATCTAAATCAGTGTATGGCATTAAGGTATAGCCTGAAAGCAGACTGGAGAGGTAAGACCAGTACAGGTGAGAAATGCTTCTTGTTCCCCCTAGCCCTCAACCTCGCTCAAACCACTGATACTCAAAGTCACAACTTCCAACATCACTTATCTGATCGCAATTCTACAGGTGAAAGTGTAGCTCAATAGTAATACTGTAAGGGACTTATTTGGGCAAGTTCCTATCATCTGGCCTGAGTCAAAAGATTACACACCAGTAATAGAAATTTATTCAGAGCAAAGATACCCTGACATAATAAGACCATCTTGCTTCATGTAATTGTAATTCATGCATCCAGAGACAGCTGTCCATCAGATATATTGTATTAGCTGGCTTTGATTTCTATAATGAGTTTTATTAGTATAATTATGAGGAAGAAGAGTGGCATATAAAGAACTTATGAATAAGTTATTATGTGTGCACAACCAACATTTGGGATCTTCCAAGTCTTGCGGAGAAGTCAAAGTCTGAATGGATACAGACAATGAAATACTCCCAAAACATGATCCACGAAGACCTATTTCATAATACACAGCATCAACATTACCCATTGTTTTGTTTCACAGACATGAAATCATTCAATTTATGTAAACAAGAAATCTAAAGGGGTTTGAAAAAAAATTGTAAACAACAACATCAAGTTTTAATTTTTCTTTGACATTAAATTGATGGGGTATGAAAGGATCCTTCTTCAAATATGAGAACTGGTACTGTTTGTCCTTCTTTTCCACATATGAGAACATTCAGGCTAGGCCAGACAAGATACACTGAATTTGGAGAGCTGCAAGAGAGGACAGTTGATTTTTCCAGTAAAAATGGTGGAAAGTGACAGAAATGTAGGACCAAAGTGAAAGCCACTGAAATAACTGTTTATGAAGACTAAGAGAAAATAACAACAGGAATTGATGGAGTGAAATGCTGCAGAGCAAAGTAAAAGGGAACAAGCACTGCCTCAGCAGCTCCGGAGACATAACATTGGAGAAAATGTTCTGTAAGTCCAATACGTAAACATAGAAGTCTTTACAAAGTCTATTAAATAGTTAACTCCAGTTTGAAGCCTGAAGTGAGACAGCTGATCTTGAAAATGTTTCTTCTTTAACGAGACAGCCTCGGGACTACACCTGCCGATATCTGTAACTCTACCTATTCCTCCTCAAAGGTTTCACAGCACTGTCTTCTGCAAAGATAAGCTGTCCATCCTTCTGTCCCCCAGGTCTTCGAGCTGTGTGCAGACCATCCCTATCACACTGGTAGATTGGGAGACTCCAGAAAACTGAAGGCAGAAGCTTTAATGTCTAGGAGAAATTTAACTCCTATGCCAACATTTCCTGATAAAGAGTGTCCTCTTACCCAATTGTACCTCATTAAAGCAGTTTGACCAAATACTTCAGGTTTCCTCAGCTACCAGACAAAAGATCAGATCTGTTGTGTAGCTAAAGACTGGACCACACACCGCCATCCTTCAGCTTTTCAAATTGCACCACCAACAGCCAGTGCAGCACTTTCTGCATGAAATGTTATCGGCTAGGCCAGCACATCACACGCTCTTCACAAACTCTGGATAGATAAAAGAGTGATTGTCATAAAAAGTCTGGTTTTAGGGGAAAAATATATGAGCAATCAAGGCAAGGTCTGATAAATGACCTTGGTTCATTATGAGGTTCTATAGCAAAGGAAAAGGATGTAGCACACTTGCCATGCACAAGTAACAAGAACAACTGGATACTGTAAAAGCCCAAAATCTTTTCAGTGTCCCCTAGATAGTCCCACCTAAGCAAGGAAAGAGACCAGGTAAAAGTCCTCAATTAAGCTGCAAAACTGGCTAACCTCTCCTGGGTCTACCCTGATGACAAGTCCATCAACCACCCCTTCTGCCTGTGTCTACATATTCAACATCATGTTTCGCTGCCATAAGCTGATCACGTTCACTGTGGTGATAGCTGAGGGTGGGATGTCCAGTCTGACATTTAGCTCAGAAGAGACTTCGGCCTTGCTGGCCAAAAATGCCATATTGACCAAAGAAGAGTTCAGCACACAAGAGCAGCTCAGTGTCACCACTCAAGTTCACCTACTCTCTAGCTGCCAGGTTAAACTGTCAGTGTCAGAAAGAAACCAGACAGAGTCAAAAGCTATCCAATTATTTTGCTACAATCTTCTCAAAAGTCTTCCTTAAAGCTGAGAGTTTTCAAGGAGTCAAGAAAAGTTGGTTAGAAAGACTTTAACAACTGCTTCTTTCAAAGAACTGAAGTTGCTGGCAAGTTTTGGGTCCTGCATGATACCTGCACAGAGCTCAGAGGAGGCACAGCCTCAGTGTCCCAAGTATTGCCTGACCTGCAATACCTACAGTCTGAAATGGCAGTAAAAATTGCATTTGATCATCAAGAACTCATTCCACCTCCAGAAAGAAAGCAAAAACCAGTGTGGTGCTGAATGATTCTGTCAGGACAGTAATTGGAAAAATTCCCACAGTAAGAAAAGCTCAACTGTCACCGTGTGGGAAGAGCCTTGATGAGCCAGGTTGTTTACTGCTCACAACCGTTGAGCTATTCACGACTCCGCTGACACTGTGGTGAAGGGCACGGCAGCCGCTCTTGGCCTCGTTCCTAAGCACAACATATTGTTTCCAGAGTCCTTTGTGCTACTATCACTCCAATTAGGAGCTAGAGTGCCTTCACAAATGTTCTGTCCTCCCACTTTGTCAGACAGAGATGATCTGAATGCCATAAAAAGCTTTGAGAAGGGGAAAATCACAGAAGAGCGCATTTAGGGATCATAATGGCAATGAGTGGCAAGAACAGATGATTACAGAACTTCATAAATTTTAATCAAAATATCAAAAGAGTGTACTGTCAGTGCAAAGATATCCTTCTCCTAATGGGACAACCAACTAAAGCAGTAGCTTTATAACATCCTTTGATGCCCTAGGATAGCGGGACCCCCGGAGCTGACTGTTGTGTCCACAATAACTCATTAGTATTGAAATTCCTAATTCCCTTTATTGGATCTGAGTTTTGGCTTCTAAGATCTGACCCCTGAAGTGCCAGAAACTTCAGACTGCTTTTTGCTACACACTTCCTTGGGCACTTAACTCCACACTTTTACAAATACCACGTGCCTTTGCCACAGTGAAGGGAAAGGAATAACCCTCTATCTCGTAGCAAGATACTCTTGGTATCACTCAGGCAAAGACCTCTTGCACCAAATCATACTTCCCATAGCTGTTCTGTAACTGTGTGAAAATATGTCTATATTAGAGCTGAAAATTAAAGACAGGAGGACAGAGGTTACATCTTCTGCTTCTGGTCATGCATTTTATTCAAAATAGAATTTTGGGACATAGTCTTCAAGTGCCTGCCTAGAAATAAGTATCAGCACAAGCCCACCAGTCCAACCAGCCACTCAGTCCTTGCACATTATTTACTTCGGCTTCACATTTCTCAATCTACTGTCCTATACTCACATAGAAAGCCAAACGTTCTATGTGAGTATAGGACAGACTTCAAAAATTTGAAAAAGATATCAATTTACCTTCATCTTTTTTTTTTTTTTTACATATAAACCCTCAGTCCCCAGACAATGAAGGAATAAGGAACCAGATCCATATGTCCCTCAAAACCAGGACAAAGTAATGCACTTGGAAGAGAAGATGGGAAAGGGAAGAGTTAACTGGGTTTATAATTGTTTCCAGAGAGCAATTATTCAGTCCCTAAAAATGCTGGTAGAAGAACAAAATGGAAAATGAACATGGTCCCAGCAGACAAATGATTAATATTTAGGGAAGGACTATAGCAGTGTTTGATCCAAAAGAAATGGAAAAGAGCATTTTAATGAGATTGGTATTCAGACTGTACAAACTCATTAGATTTGGGCTTTACCTTCTCATAAAAAAATGAAGGATGTTTTGAAGACAGGGTTTTATGTTTGCACTCACTTTATCAGCACCAGTGTTTGTGAGCACACCCAAGCATCAGCAGCACTGGCAGCCTCGTGAAACCAAAGCAGAAACACAACCTGGAGCAAGAGTCAGGCAAATAACCAAGAACCAAACATGCAGCTGATTAATGCTGCCAGAGAATTTTTATAGAGAATGTTGTTTTTCTTTAATTTTCCTTTCCCTCTGCAGCTTTCCTCAGAGCAATATCTGTGAATAATCTCAGCTCCCCAGCTGATAGGGGTGCAGCTCCCTGAGCACAGCTAATATTGGCACGGTGACATTTTGGCTGTTTTCAGTGGACATGAGCAGGTGCAAAGCGGGACCCATGGGAGCAGCGCTGTCCATCCTTGCAAGGAGGACATGGAGGTGCCACGGAGAGTGCCTGGCTGCCCCACTGCCTGCCTTCAGCCAGGACCAGTGGCTCCTGCCGGCTCCTCGTACATCGACTTTCATGTTTAATAAAGTTGTGGACTCTTGGCTGCACCACAACACAGTTCCCAGTTTTATTTCCCAAGGGTTCATAGCAACCGTAACACACAGTAGTTATAATGTGTCATAAAATAAATATTAGCAAAAGCACACGCGAATCTCCCCCAGTTTGGAATTTACTTGGCATCAGGTGTCCCCTAATGTGCACCTCCAAAAGCCAAAGTTGCATGCTGCTAGAGGAGGTTTGTTTGTTTGCCTTAGTTTTGTTTTTCCCTCAGTCAGCTGGACTTATGCCACTGTCACAGCTAATAAAGGTAAGCACTGGTACAGCACTACCTCGCACGTTGCCCTAATCACATTGCTCTTGAAATTAAGTCTGTCAGCACTTCAGCTGTAAACCCGTATTGCAAGAGCTTAATAACTCCACTGTGAACAAAAGAAAATTACTTCTAGACTCAAATCTGGTGTGCCAGACTTCTGCCTATGGGGCCACATATTATTTGTTGCGGGGAATATAAACAGAGTGCCCAAAATGGTTTAATAGATCAAATACATGAACAGAAACACAACGCACATGTGCACGCACACACACACTGGCTTACATGCGCACACACACGTGATATATTTTACATATCCACCTATGCTGCTTGCATAGGAAGGAAATAAAATCATCAGGAGCTTCTGACTCCTT
Source organism: Manacus candei (assembly GCF_025592945.1). Taxonomy (NCBI): domain Eukaryota; kingdom Metazoa; phylum Chordata; class Aves; order Passeriformes; family Pipridae; genus Manacus; species Manacus candei. Next base: position 535,493 of record NW_026138071.1, read on the forward strand.
CCCATCAGTTTCCTCAGTTTTATACAAATCTCAGTCTCAACTTCTTTTTTGAGTGTTTTTTTCCTTTCCCAAAGAATAAATTTACACTCAACCACCACACAACACTCTGGTCTGAAGCTGAGGCAAGGTAAAACTCCATCCTAGAGCAGTAGCCATTGTTTTATATATCAAAATGTCCCATCTTTGAAGTTGAGTCTTAATAATGTCTTGCAGAAAAGCCCCAGGGCAGAGCCTTTCTCTGCCACAGATTTCTTGTACTACTTTGAGCAAATCATTTAGCTCTCCTATTCCTCAGCTCCATTGCTGAAAAATGGGAATAATTAAATTGCTCTACTTCATCAAACAGCTGTAATGATAAATACAGCAGAAAACGCTCTGAAATGCCTGTGATGAAGATTACCTGTTGGACAGAGTGATACAAGGCTAGAAAGGGGAGCCTTGTACCACTCTAAATTCATGGCATTTTGAAGTCCAGAAGTGCTGTTCTAAACAACCTTTAAAGTTTATTTTCATAAAAATACAGTTATCAAAATAGATTTTTCTATATAAATGCTACATTTTTCTTTTCTGTTTTCTGCCTTTTTTTTACTTTCTGTTAAATAATAATATATACTGCATCTGTGGTATGACATACAGCTTTGACGTCACAGTTTGGGGTGGCCATACTGGAGCTGATGGGGCTCCTATGATGCCTCTGAACAGCACCACTGAAGACATTTAGCTCTGTCAGGTCAAGATTATCCTTCCTTAAGACCCGCACTCCTGACTCAGATGCTAAGTCACATGAAATTTGTCCACCCTCATCAGGAGGGGCAGGAAATAACTGCCTGTGGCTTGTAGCACCCCACCACCAGGGTGTCCCCCTTCACCTTCATCCTCACCTCACCAGAGAGGCTCTGGTCCCAGAGCAGGAGGAAGGGGATGCATTGTGCAACAGCTCTGGGCTACAGACATGGAAGTTCACCCTGTCCCTTAGGTGGCTCGTGCACCAGAAAATAACACCCTCAGTGACCACAGCTGCGGGAGTAGCTGCAAGAGAACCTGGGAAGATGGCACTGCCAGAGGCAGAGGATTTCCCTGCAGAAAGGGCAGGTGAAGTTGGTAACGCTGCAGCTGACAACATGAACAAATGGAAGGAAGGGACAAGGGAAGGAAAATGGCCAGTGCTGGATTCAAAAGAAATTAAACATGAAATCAACACATGGCGTAGTTGAGTTCACAGGAGTGACCATCAAAAAAGGATGATCTGTCCTAGCAGTGAGCAGCCACCAGCTCAGATTTCAAACTATCCACCCTCTCACCTTCCCTTTGCCTCGCCTCCTTACTCATGAGGTCTCTTAACTGAATTCTGAGCCTAAGGAAAGCTCACAGCATATATCTTCCCTTTGCTCTGTACAATCTCTATCTCCCTCCATCATCAGCTCCCTTTGGGACCCCATGCAAAAAGCAATAATGTTGGGATCAACTGAAAAGGGTTCCCAGAGCTGCCTCGGCTCCATTTTGATCGGGAATGGCCACAGCAAAGCCACACAGTCTGATGGTGCCCGTGGACTGACGTGGCTGTATTTGCTGTGCTGGCCGTGTCCAGGGCACCAGCTGGGAAAGCCTGGGGTGGTGGGGTAGGGTCTCCCAGGCGCTGGCTCCTATGAGTCCTCCACCCATCAATCTTAGAGCAGTATGCCGTCATGGATAAATAGCAGCTGTTGCAGTAAGCTCATCAGATAACAGGCACATATATTAAAGTACCTTTAGCACACTTACTAAAACATATATTTAGCTAGGGAAAATAATCTCGCCCTGCCTATAAAAGTCAAAGTTTGCCTTTATAAATAACTCCTGGAACCCTGCACGCATCTCAGGAAATGGCGATGTTGTGCATGCTCAGCCTCCTGCCCTGAAAAGATCTCTGAATAAAATATAAACACACTGAAATATAAAGAACAACTTGGTGAAGATAATGAAATCTAGTGAAGCCAGTAATTTACTCTGTAAATCATATACCTACTTCTTCCTTGCAGTTGCCTGCCCTGATTTACATCATGAACCTTATTTCCGAGCTTCTCCCCGCCTTATTGCAAGCACGGGAGCACTGACTAGAGTGTCTGTGTGCCTTTGTGGCTGGTAAAAAGCCATTTATTTATACTTGCGAAATGTCCTGCTCTAAATATGCCATGTTAGCTTGATACACTTGTTATTTTTCCAGTCTTCTCTCAGGTCTTTCTGAGGAGGGAAGGAAAGGCAGGCAACAAATAATGCCTGTGTTGCACCTATTCCTGTCACAACAGCTGGGAATGGGTGCACACAGAACGAGTGCTGTGTTGGTGCTGGCTACAGGGAGCAGCCCATGGCACACCAAGTCTCCCTAGTCTCCCCACTGACCCCACAGTCTCCAGCACCATGTGGCCCTTTCGAATTTTATTCATGGCGTAAAACCTCTTCGTATTAGCATGCAAAGACTTTGAACTTTTGAGTTTTCTGAAACTGCCCAGAATATCTGGAAATAATTGGGTGCTATTGCCTCAATAACGCTGCCGTGTACACTTGAGCATATGGAAAACCAAAGTAGCACCGAACACTCAGGGGCAAGCAGCGAGCCCCACCGAGCTGCTGCACAGGGCTCAGCCTCAGCCTCATTCCTTATTCACATCTCTCCTTTAAGTCTAACCACTCCGAGGTGAGGCTGTGTCTCCATGAATTCGAGTGGATTGGTCTCCCAGTGTATGTATGTACATTAGGGAGGCATATTATGTGTACGTACTGCTCTGCCTGGCTCTACACAGGAATAGAGACTGCAGGGAAAAAATTAGATCTAGATGAGTCTTTATGATGTGTCCTCCTTCAGTATTAAGATCTCTTCAGGTTTTGTGTATGCGGTAATATTGCTCTCATTTTAAATTCTTCCAGTAATAATTTTAAGAGAAAATTCTTTGAGACGACTGCTGTTGATTTAAAACTAACGTTTAGCCTGTAATGGGTAATTGTATTATACTAAAAAAAGCTGCTGTAAAGTCAACCCCAGTCTGATTTTTAATTTACTGCATCATCAGCTACTTTTATGACACTATTTAATCTGCTGAAATAAAAGTATTGTTCTATGAATATCTCTAACATTCAAGAAAAATTGTTTTTAGTTCTTCTGATCTTGGGACTGAGGAGTTGTTAATTATTATATGAATAATTCCTGTGAATACATTTATTTATATTTGTTTTAATTGTCAAAATACTCAGAGAAGTAGCATGTTATGTTTCACTATGAGGTCACTTTTAACCCTTAAACAGGGAGAGAGAAAATGCCCATCGCAACTTCACAGGTAAGTTCACAAAGCACATTTTTCATTTCCATAAGGTAGGATGGGGAGGGAGAAAAATTCCCTTTATTTTTTTCCATAAGAACCTGCATCTCACTCGGGATGGTCATGCTCGCAGCTGCTCGCAGCACAGCAACTGCAGGGCTGCAAGAGCAACCAGGTCTGCTCTCGCCAGGAGCCTGGTTTGCATTTCCAAGACCCTTTCTCACAGGGGCCTGATCCTGCTCTCTCCTCCCTGGAGCTGCACTCCTGACAAATGCAACTGTGGCACGGCGGTAGGTTTGCCTCCTCCAGTATTAAGAAATCAGCCCCATAGGGCCTGTTTCAACCTTCCCCCCAGCACTGCTAGAAAGAACCCCACTGAATCAAGAGGCTTCCCACAGCCTCCACATGGGTAGAGACGAGGCTTGTGATCTACCTTTATATAAATCATAGAAAACAACTTTACAAAGAGGCATTTTTATGTTTTTCTTGCTTATTAACTTCCTGCCGAAATAACATGCGTCAAGGTCATGCAAAATAGCTTTCTGTCTATATCCAGCATCAGTGACCTTCTCAAAACAATACACCACCAGATTAAAACAGCATCAAAAATACTGTGTTGCTCCTTTTCAGATGAAAAAGAAATCTTCATTAGAAAAAAAAAATCTGTCACAACAAATGATGTGCGCTGGTAAAAAAAAAAGGGATTTTTTTTTTATTTGTTACTCTTTTTAATAAACAGCAGGCTCTTGTAAAGATTACCTGGGAGATAAATGAGTTTGTTGGAAACAGAAAGTCTCAGGGTGTAACCAAAAATGTGTATCTGTGGCATGTGAGTTGCTGATTTTCAATGTTACTAGTGTATTTATATTGTAGGTTTAGGTTTATTTACCCTGATAAATACTTGATTACCTGTCTGCGACAACTTGGGGAGAAGGCTGTTATCAAATCTATTATAATATGATCCAGTAATGGTTACAACAAAAAGTAAGGTAAAACAAATAATTCTTAATGCTGTGCAACCACCTATTATTTTATCCAAACAACTTCTGTTATCTCCTTATGGTCGAATGCCTATTCCCTAGAAAGAGAGAAGAAGTCTCTTTTTACCTCAATAATTAGCTTGTTTGAAAGCTCCCACAAATTCTTCATATCATAAATTTTGCATTGCTTCATGCACAATAATGCACATAAAATTAAATAAACAATTTAATTAATTTAATTAAAATTAAATATTAAACATATTGTGTATAAGAAGCCCATGTCTGTGATTTAATTGGGCAGGAGTACCCAAAGCAGTTTGGGTAACAGTGAAAAATAATTAAAAACAACAAGTACGGTAGCCTCTGGGTACGAAGAGTAGTTGGAGCTTTCTCCTGAGAAAGGTTTATTTAATTAAAACTAAACTAATCTTTGGAAAACACTTGATAAGCATTTCATAATACAAATCATAATCCAAAAATGAAGCTTCTACATGATACTGGAAAATAATATTAAATAATTCAATTCTGCCATGAGCTACTTTCCCAGTACGCACAGAATAATTCAGCAGACAGCATGTTCACCACCTTTAAATTTTCAGTAACATTTAGTTCATCTAGATAAATATTAGTAAATTATATGAAGGTATAATGGATCCGTAAGTGATAAGGCTGAGAATTAACGCTTTATTTAGGCTGTTTATTGCTTCTTGTAGATATTATGCCAGACGAGGAAAACACAGCTAACTTACAGGGCAAGCTGTGTCTGCGTTGGCAGGTGAGCTGTTTGGTTGCGTTCGCATTTTCTAACCTATTCTTTGACACCTTTCATTCATAATAGAGAATATTATTTCCAGGATTCCATATAACTGGAGGAGGAATAGATTATTTATAGGATGGTGTCTCTATCTATACTTCATGTTGCCAAATGCTAGTATTTCTATACTGCCCGGTGATAATTTCAGCTCCCTGAAAAACTTGGATCCTGCCCAAGATCGCAAACTATCCGCCCGGACATCAAACAGTCTGCCTTGCACAACCGCTCACAAGCTGGATTGCAAATGCTGACAGGCTTTATAGGTCATTTCAAAAACAAATGCTTCATTTTAACACCTTAGACTGCAGCAGCTCCTACAACAAGCTGCTGATGCCAACTGGCTTTTTCAAAAGTGAATGTATCCAAAGAGATCCTAATTGACACTTTCAGGCAAGTGCCCAGCATAACTGAATATTACTCAGGTTTCTGGAGAGCAGTTTTAAAGTGACCATATAATTTAAGTGACCTTTGAATATAATTTAAAATGCTACTGTAAAGCTCAGTTCCTCTCCCACTGAATGGGTCCCATCAATGGGGAAACTCCCATTGATGTTAATGAGGGCAGGAGCGGGTACTTCCCCACTGGCTCCCATTGAATTATCCAGGTTGCTTTTTTTTTGTGGGAGCTTTTTTTGATACATTCCTGCGAAGATCCTGTTAACTGACTTGGAGTTACTTTGGTTCATATCTTACCCACAGCTTTTTAGCAGAGAACCCGGTGATTTAGCAGAGATTTCTGTCGCACAGAGGTACAATAGGGCCCTTTACAGGGTGTGGGAATTTCCCGCATGTTGATTAACCTCATACTGTAAAAGACTGTAGGCCAAATCCTTCAGTCCTCATGCAGACAAAAGTCCACATTGACTTATCCGAAATCTGCCTGCAAATGCTCATTAAAGTCAATGGCATTTTGCTTCGGTGAGGGCTGGGGATTTGGCCCACTGGTTGTCTTTGCAATTGGGCATCGCCAGGAGAAGGGGATTACCACAACACCCAGCCTACACCACGGTCTGGCTTGCCCTAGACCTTGGGCACTACCTTCCCTTCAGCCCCAAAAACTCATGGCCAAACCCCGCTGTCGGTGCCAGCCCTGTGCTCCACTGTGTGGTGCTGAGCGATGCCAAACATCACCCCTTGGGCCACCACTCTGATGGCCAGCTGGGGCCACCCCAGGGAGCCCTGACACTTGACTTGCCCCACGGGGCAGGCAGAGAGCAGGTAGGTATTAGCCACCAACCCACAAGGCTCCTGTCCTCCCCACTGTAGCTGCTAGTGAAAAGCAGTCTGGCTTACATGCCCTCTGGGACAAGGTAGTCAGTAGTTTAGAACCACCTTGGAGGAGGATACATCTATCCAGAAAATAATAGAAATATAACAAAAAAAAAAGGGTGGGCCGGTTTCTATTTTTTTGTTTTAGCTGTATCATAGCTCAGACCTTCCTTGCCATTGTTGTTCAATATTTACTGATCGAAAATATAGACTACCTACGAGTCACAGCATTTGCCAGAAAGAACGATTATCATCAGAAAGAAATGGGCATTAAAAGAATAGCTCTTCCATTTCCAGATTATAAAACAGACATTCAGAAGAACAAACAGAGCAGAGAAGAAATGATGGTCATTTGCAAGTAAAATATTACTAAACAATAAAACATTGGATTAACTGTTTCATGTATTTATTGTGAAAGAATATATAGAACTTTACATGAGAAACTATCAGTACAAGTAAGAAACAATGCAGTCTTTTAAACAGCTTGCTTTTAAGTTTAATGCTTCCGCACGTAGAGCACACAAGCTCGCTCCCACTGAAGCCTATGCAACAGCTCCTGTTCAGTTCAAAGGGGTCAGGATTGGGCCCTGAGGTTTTGAACTTTTCTTCTGTAATGTCCCTTTCGCTAACATTTCAGCACCCTTGGTCTCAGGAACCTTCATGCGCTTGGGATGTATTTATGGTGTGGAATGAGCGATTTGGCAAAGAGGAACCACAAAATGTAATTGGGGGGGGCTAGTCCTGAAAAATGTGGAGGCACTTTTTCTTTCTACATACATTTAAAAAGAAAAGGAGGGGACAGGGGGGCAGGATAAAGGAAAAAAAGCAGGCACATATTGAGTCCAGTCCTGCATTTGAGTGAAGCAAACCATTGAGCACAGTAGCGAGGGCTGACTGGACCGGACAAAACCTGACTCCATTTATTGTCTTTTGTTGTGGTGTGCCAGGCATGCAGGAGCTGTAGTTATTCTGAATTAGGGCTGGCTCTGGGGATGGCTTTGTACTCCCAGGACCTGTGGATTGCTGAAAATTGGTGCAGCTCTTATCTCTGGATTTAGAGACTTTTCTTCCTTCTAGGGCTATTCAATATAGTCATGTTACAATTTCTGTAACTCTCTGGCAATTAATTTTGTGAGTTTGTAATTAGTTTGCTACTCTTACATAAACTTAAATTGCATTAATTTTATACTCTTTTATCCAAAATGCAGTTCAAAAGAAGGATTTCTGACAAATTTGATATGCAGGTCTATTCTAATACTTGATTTGGTTTACCCAGAAATCATTCTAAACCATTTGCCATTCAATGCATGCTCTAACACTGAAAAAAATTAGAACCAAGTTAATTCTATTATTTAACTACATATTAAAGAGCTACTGAAATTCCAACACAACCATATTAATCCTTTCTTTTTATCCAACTGACCAAAAACTATTTAACACACAAACATTTTCCCAGGTCTTCTTCTAAAGGAAGGAATCTTTGCAGAAATAGAAACATAAAAATAATTGCAGTGGTAGAGTTGATTACTGCTTTCTTAGCAAATACAATAAATGCCTATTGAGATACTTAAAGCACCAGCAGAGATGCATAAGATAAGAACAGAGAAGTTTAGGGCTGGATTAGTGCAACCTTTACTCTGTGTGATGCAAAGGGTTGGGTCAGATGTCTCAAGAAATTGTCTCCAAGTCCATCTTCTTTCATTCTATGCACAGGAAAGAGGCATATTTATTTTTAGTGCTTGAGCTCTCCCTTCAAGTCCACTCCATCCAAATGAAATAAAACTCTAAGACTCTTTTGAATTGCTTGCAAACAGATCCTGAAGCCCTGATTTACTTTCAGCTCCATACACACAAAATTCCTGGTGATTTCAAGGGTGATTTTGCCAGACATACAACAATGATAAGTTCGATTCTCAGAATCACTACTGCTATAAGTGTGGATTTAGGAAGAATCCAAAACAAAGGAGTCTTTAAAAAAAAAAAAAAACACACACAAAACCACAAACTGAATTGGGGCCCTAATATGTAGTACTAACAATAATGATGTCATTCATGTTCAGTCACGTACATGTTGTCATAAATCATTTTTAATAATTTATTGGATATAAAGAAGAGCTTGAAGTGTGACAAGCTGCTGTAATTTTAAATAAAGCTTACAAGTAACTTTTCAAGCTCAGGGTAGTGAAACACACTGACTGAGCAATGCGTATCAAAGTACAAAAATCCACAGCAGACATACAAAGCCTTCCTGAAAGGCAGAAGCATGGTCTGGGTGCTGCATTCTCATTTTCACTCAGCATCACCACCATAGGGACTTATCTGGAGCTGGTGTAAACCAGCATACAAGGGAAGAGAACCCATACTGCCTTCATTCATCTTGTCATACAACAGTGCAACCAACAGGGCTAAATTACTTTAAGCCAGCTCTTCATTCAGGACACTGCCTTCAAACCAATTCTGTGATGGATTTAGGAAGCAGCAAGGGGAGCACCCAGGAATTTCAGGCAGTGGTCAAGAGTTAGTGGATTAAAGAGGATCTGTAGGATCCTGAAGCTTTCTACAGCACCCTGATTTTCACTCTTTTGGGGAAAAACCTTTCATCCTTGGTACTAAACTCCCTGGGAAGTCAGAACTTATCCCTGACTTGTGACTGACTACACTGCACAACCAGCTTACAAGGGTTCAGCATTCCCACTGGAATCAGAGCTCAGGATTGACTTCAGGTGGGAGTCTGTGAACTGTAATTGTACCTTCAGCTGGATGTTCAAAAGGCTACAATATGCAAGGCAAAGAGGAATGCTCTCCTTTCTGCTGGCATTGCTATACGCCTGTTATTTTTGCCAAGATTTATCCTATCTATAGCAATATTCAGGCCACTAATCTATTGTTGTAGCTCAGGCTGAGCTGATGCTCATTTTTAAATTAAGCCTCAGGTGAAAGCTGCAAATCCACACATGCACATGATTTGTCTGTGCTTGCAATCCTGCACGCAGGCACCTTAGCACAGTGCAACTCCCCTGACCTCTGGTTGGTGGGGTTTTATTCCTGACAGGCTAGATGTGAATAAAATCATATGGAGCTGTGTTTTTACAGTTCAGCCTTCTGAGTCCCATCCTGCTGCCATTGAAATCAATGGCAAAACTCCCAACTTCCCTAGTCATATCAGATTAGCTTTGTTCCACGGACTGAAACAATCTAATAGATACCAGGTGTCCTCCATAGAGCTTGTGTGGTCTGCAAGTAAGTGGAACATATTTTAAAAAGTCAAATATGAAACAGCTACATCACAGAACCTGTAATAACCTCAAACTGATATTATTATCTATGGAGGACATAATCAGTACCTAAAATGTGACTCATTATATATTTATATAATACCTCCTATAACAGACATGTTCTGGGGTAAACTCAGCTGCATGTTAAACCACTATGAAAATGGATCCATATTTATGTTCATTTCCACAAGAAAGCAAGGGTCTCGAGTGTTTTTACTTAAGAGAGGGAGCCTCAAACAACCTTATATTAATCCAGAAATTCACTTTAAATATATGACCCTGCATGTAAAGAGACCTATAGAAGTTAAAGGCTGCAAGTGAAGCCTCTAGGCTGCTGCTCTAACATTTAGCTTCTTTCTTGCTCCAAGCTATAAACCTCCACTGTGAAATTCTCTACCTGCTTTTCCACAGTCATAGTGCCTCACCAGCTCCTCCAGCAGCATGGAGATTGCACAGTGCTATAAATGTCCAGACCTGGGCTACACCAAGGGATCTGTCACTGTGCAGTGGGTGTAGCTCAAAAATGTGCAAGGAATTTCCTTGTGCAGTGCCCTGGTGTGTAGGTGGCCCAGGATCCTTCCCCAGCTCAGGTGAAAATCTCAGCACCCTGCTCTGCACCAACACAGACAGAAAGAAATCGCTCTGCCCACTCCAAGGCCTCACCCTGATTCACCTGTAGATAGGAACCTCAGTGCAGCTTCTCCTTATTTTGCTCAAGGGAGGACCCAAATTTCCAGCTCAGGACCCATCACACTGGTACAGCCAGGTTAATAACCCAGAAACACACAAATGGGGTGATCCCAAGGAAAAATTCAGCACTTTCTGGGGAACAACAAAAAAAATATTGATCATTTTTCCAATCCAACTAAAGGTCCTCAAATGTGCCAAGGTCTACTCTGGTTCCTTAGAGAGAAGGACCACTGGGGCTGGCTTTTGAGGCTGTTTGCATGCAGGTGCTCAAGTCTTCTGCTCTGCTTTTACCTTGCAATTCCATGTCTTGGAGGCAGATTCTATGGATGTTCCTTGTTACAAAGTTGGCCCAGGGCTCCTGTGAGCAGCACTAGCATCTGATGGATGGGGAGCTGGAATCAGGAGACTTCAGTACACCTTCCCCCTCACTTTCTGCTGGGGAAATAGGAGCAAGCCTCACATCTTGCAAGCCTTCCTCTTCCAAACAAACAGCTGACCATTGTCTCCTAAGGGCTGATGGTCAGTATGGGCTTGCCCCCAGCCTGGCCTAATGGGAAGCACCTTCTCAGCTGGGGTCTGGGTACTGCTGCAGCAGCCCACAGGAGGAGAGCACTGCAACAGAGGTGTGATACTCCCAGGCAATATTTTAGGCAGCTGAAGCTGCTAGTGGAAAGGTCCAAACTGACCACTGCAGCAAAACTGCTGCAGGAGTCAGTGCCCAGCTCCTGAAGCAAAAGGGTTCACATTTAATTACTTTTTTTTTAAAGCTGCACCAGGGCATCAGGAAAACATCAAACCCCATTAAAAGGCACGATCCAATTAGTATTTCATTTGTGCCTGAATATCTTGTGCTATCTCTTGTCTTATCTTTTACCCGTCACGCTCTTTCATTATGGTCTCCTTAAGAGGCTTAAATACTTGTACTTTTCCAATAAAGATCTTGGAAAATACATTCAAGGGTAGCTTATTTTAACATTCATCATATTTAACAAGACTTTTACCAGAGCGGAGAGAACGCGTAACTAATTGTTGGAAGATCTGGTCAAGTTTATTGTGATGGGTAACTGTCGGGCAATTATGATTTATTTATTCAGAGGGAGATAAGGCACTCATTGTTCTCTGGGAAAAAAAATGGGGGCTGATCTTAAAGTTAATATTATTTCCCATGCCTTCCTCAATCTTTTTATAACCGAAGGAACTCACCAGACCATGGTCCTCATTGGCTCCATTCACTCCAGATTTTAGGGCTTAAGCATAACCTTTCCCCAGCCTGGCTCCTGGGCCCAGTAAGGCCGTGCAGGTGCGGCTCCTCCTCCACCTATTTCTTAAAAGGTCTGTTGGCATGAGGGGCCACCTGAGAGCACGGATGCCCCCACAGGGTCCCCAAGCCTCGCTCCCCGCCGCGGGGAGCCTGCGGTGGACAGGGGCAGGATAAGAAGTGGGGTGTCTTTTTCCTCTGGCAATCAAAGAAAGGAAGAGGAAATAAAAATGCCCCGTTACTGCCACCGTTCCTCGAGCCCCTGCGACGCTTTCTCGAGTCTCCTCGCAAATGGAGGCGCCGGGCAGTGGGTGGGGAGCATCTCCATCGGCAGTGGGAAGGACGGTGGACAGGAACCGACCCCATTACAAGCACATCCCTTTCCCACACCCCACCCGCGCCGAGGAAGAGAAGTGTCCGTGGTATCCCGGCAGCGCCCGGCGTCGGGACTGCTTTTACTTCTGGCGTGACACTGCTGATCCCAGAGCTCGGTGGAGCACCAAAAAAGAGGGTGAGAATGATTTAAAAAAAAAAAAAAAAAAAAAAGGAAAAAAAAAACCCAACACCAAAAAGTGCCCTAGCCCGCCTGTGCCCCCGCATCGCCCCGGTGCAGCTACTCCTTCCCATGCCCGAGCAGACCCCTGCGGCAGAGCCTGAGGGTAGAACGGGGCTGTGCCCAGTGTCCACCCCCACGAGTCCCGCGGAGCCCCCACAGCTGCACCGCCGGCACCGGCATCGCCCTGGCCAAGGGCCGCACCGGGTTGGGTTCGGCAGCCCCGAGCCTCCTCAACCCGCCCCCGATGGCTCTGCTGCTGCCGCAGCTACCAAAGTTTTTATTCTCATCCTCGTTATCTCAAACTGATCAAGTGACCACGAACAAAAAAACCAAACACTTTTAATGTAAAGTTTGCTCACCTGGTGTAGTAACGATCAGTTCTCAGAGCAAAGGACTTCTGCTTCCAGCAAAGTCTTGTTCTCCGACTTACTCAGCCGGAAGAGCACCATTAGCTACTTTACATACACTTTTTTAAGTCTGTTTCAAAGGCATTTGATGTAGAGCATAAAGATGCACCTTGCGCGCTGCTGTCAACAGCCAGCCTCAGGCTGGGGCTTGGGCGCTACATATCCAACTCCCTAACAGAAGAAAAGTCTTTCTTTTTTTTAAAACTCAAAATTTATTACCCTTTTCTCAAAGTTTCAGCCCTTGGCCATTCGGCAAAGCTTTTGCCAAACGGTTTTAGATCTAATCGGAAACCGTTTGAGTTGCGTTTTGATCCGACCGCCACTCTGCGTTTATTTCTTGTAAGACAAAATAAAAGTTAAATCGAACCGGTGTCGCCGACAAGCAGTCGGAGCCCCGGAGCTGGGAGGTGCTTTGGGCCGTGCCCCCTGTTGCCAAGGACCCTCTCCGGGCGTGGCGGGAGCTTCCCGCCGGGACCGCTCGCCGTCTCCCCCCAGGTCTCCTCCGGCGGCCTAGGGGTGGGAGGGTGACTGTGGCAGAGGCGGTCCCTACAGCCCCCCAAGCCGCGACGGGCTCCGGACAAATGGTCGGCGAGCAGAGCTCCCACCTCCGCTCAGTCACTTGTTAGCGCTGCCTAGGACCTTACCCGACGGGGAGGGAGAAGTGAGTGCTTGATAATGTTGATAATGTTCACTGTAAACCACTTTGGTATTCACTCGCTTAATTCTGGCGTGGCCTCGAGCACCGCAGGGAGGTACGGAGGGAGCTCGGGGCCGGGGCCAGACCCCCGAGGCCTCCCCCCGACGCCGCCTTCCGGCTCCCAGCGCCCTTCGTCGGAGTGGACGCGGCGCTCCGTGCCCGGGGGCAGCGCATCTCCCCCCGGCCCGAGCCGAGGTGAGGGCCCCCCGCACCCACGGCCCTCCAGGCAGAGGGGAGGGAAGCGAAGACCTCTTGTAAAGCTCCCAGCCGTCGGAGCCCGCAAGATAAACATCATTAGAAATCATTGTAATTGGGATTGTGAAATCTGACCTCTGACCCGCCGGGCTACGTGTCACAACCGTGTCTGCTTTGATTCCTCGAAAGGCGGCACAAAGGAACAAGCTCCATGACAGGAGGCAGCGGGATCTGCGTCCCAGCCCGCGGGGACCGACGAGGGGGGGACCACGCGTGGCCTTCCCCTCCTCCCCCGCGCCTCATTTGCATATGCAAAGCAGCAGACCGCCGGGCCGCCCCCGCCCCGGGAGTGGTCGTCAGGCCGGGGCAGGGGTCGTGGAAGCAAGTTGTGTCCGACCCTCGGGCTGCTTTCGACGGAGAAATGAGCGTCGGTGCGTCCTTCCACCAGCGGAGGGAGGACGAGGGGGCACCTGGTGGGTGTTTGATATTCACGTACCACAAGCGCGTCTGCCTCCCGGGGGTCAGGGTGTAGGGGAGCAGACCCACATGGCAGGGAGGAAGGGGAAGAAACCGCATTTCCTTCAGGGCTTTTTCACCTGGGCTAGTGGGTGCTACTCCTGGGCCTTGGGCTCCCCAGTGCCATCCACACATCCAGTCCCCAGCTCTGCTTTCCAGCCAGGGGGCCTGGTGCGTGTCCCCCACCTCCCACCACTCCACACACACCTGATCCCTCTCCTACACAGAGGGTGTTGTGCCTTCTGCTCTTATTTCTTGGCTCAGGGTGGTGCTGAGCCCCGGGTGGAGGCCTCCCCTCGACGGCTGTTGGCCAGAGAGGATCCCTGCGGGGCTGTCGGCCCCCAGCACACATGGGGGACCAGGGTCACTCATGGAGCCAGCGAGGGCAGACCTGAACCACGCCGGCCTGCGCCGATTCCCTCATATGCCCCGCTCAGCTGCCCTCAATGTGAAATCCTAACAGCATAATTATATTAAAAAGCCTGATTTGTTTAAATAATCCTCTTTAGGCTCCCTTTAATCTGCCCTATATTTCTCCCATCGTCTTCATTCCTGACTTGTCCAGCTCAGCTGAGCTTGGCTGGACACCCTGCAGCTGAGGAAACTCCTCTTCATCTTCCTTCTTCTCCAGAGCCCCCCAGCCTGTGAGCCCTCCTATGCCCAGGAGCCGGGTCTGGGCTGCAGGTAGGCAGCAGGTCCCGGGGTCTGTTGGTAGGGCAAGGGGGTGGCAGGAGGGGCCAACAGCCCTGCTTGACCCAGCACCGAGAGCGAGCCAGCATCACCTGTGTCCCGCGGACAGGGGAAGCAAAGAGGGTCGGTGCCCTCTCCCTTCGGCAGGGCAGGGCCTAATCCGGCCCAGGAATACTCTCAGGGAGGGTCATTACTCGATTTTGAAGAGGAAATGCCATTTTTCGCCTGTACAGCTCCAGGGGAGTGAGAGACGGTCGGTATGAGAAGGGCAGAGGAGTGAACTGAGACTGGAGCGGGGGAAGGAGAGGGACAAACTCTCTGTGCATCCCCGACAGCAGCGAGAGGGACACTCAGAGGGGATCTGAATCCACCCCCTGAACCCTGCAGCTACCCTCGGTGACTGCTTTCCATGTGAGTGGTGCAGTGCGCACTTTGAGGGACAGTTTTATTTTCTTCAGTGTGGAAGATCTGAGTTCATGTTCCAATCCCATTAAAAAAAAAACAAAAAACAAACAACAAAATAAAATTTAAAAAATAAAATTTAAAAAAAAAAAAACACAAAAGAGAAAGAAAGAAATGCACAACTTTAGATGGCGCTGTACAACATTTATTTAAGCCCTCCGAGTATTCCTGGGTCCTCGGTCTGCAGAGAAAAGCAGAGCCCTTGGCGGGCAGAGGCGGCCTGGGCTGGGGGGGATGGAGGGGGATACGCTGGCGTGGGATGGGGTGGGATGAGGTGGAGGAGGGGTCCTGCCCCGCCGGTAGCGGGCGCGGAAAGCAGGGGCCTGTCGCCCCAGCCTGCGCCTCCATCTCCGGACGGTGAGAACAAACCGCAGAGCTAAGCAGGAAGAGTTAAAAAGCACAAAAAATGGCAGAAGCCACCTCCCGCTGCCCCTCTGCTCCCCTTCTCGAATAGACGGAAACCTCCTAATGCCTCCGAAGGGACGATGAGGGGGCAGCTCCAGGCTGTGCCGAACGGTAGTGCCGCTGCTCGCCCCCCTCCGCACCCCGGCCCACCGGGTCCCACTGCCCGGGGCACGGCCTCGGCATTGCCCCATCCTCCGGGGGATGCAGGAAAGAGGGTCCCCCGGTTCCAGCTCTGCTCGCTTCTCCCCTCCGCCCCTCCGGCTGCTGGCCTAGGGCGGAGATCCAGAGGGGCAGAAAGAAAGCGAAAGGAGAAAGAAAACCGACAGACATCCTCGTCGAGGGTGACGGGAGGTTCTCCACCCACTACGGCGCCTGGTTTCCTCAGGGGCAGTGAGGAACGGATCCCCCTCACCCGCCGTCGGCTCGGCGGGGCCCCACGCAAGAGCCGCGTGGGCGTCAGGCCCGGGTGCGGGGCTCCTCGACGGCTCGAGGACAAGGCCACGGACACGGCCCGATCCCGGCCCGTCGGTGTCCCCGGGCCGGCGGTGAAGAGTGAGCCGAGCCGGGACAGGGCACAGCCGAGTTTAACCGGGGCAGGAGGAAAAGCGGAGCGGGGAGTTCTGCTGTGCCGCCGGCCCCCCGCCACCCTGCGCTTCCCACTCACGCGGCAGATGTGATCCCGAGCCCTGGAAGAGAGAGCGGAGGGCAGGGGCTGGGGTCGGGAGCGCTCCCAGGAGCGGCGGCGCAGCGCCCAGCGCCGAGCGCCGGTCGCTCCGGTCGCTCCGGTCCGATCCTTCGGAGACATCCTCGCTGGAAACAGCGTGCGAGTAGATCCTCTCGGACCGAGGCAAGGAGCTGTCAGACAAATACCTTTCGAACACATCCCGGAGCTCTAAATGTCCAGACGGTTTCAGGCAATTTTTCAGCGGGAGCTGGTGATATATTATTACCATTATAAAGACATGGGTTTTATTTCTGGTTAAAAGGGAGATGCGGGAGGCGAGGCAAGACCGCAACAGCCAAAGAGAGTTAATTTTTTTTTAAGAGGTTGGAAAAATTAAAAATAATTTTTAAAAAATCGAAGGTCTCAGATAGGGTTTTTAACAAGGGAAGAGAGGTTTAAAAATCACTGCACCTATCCATCGGAAACAAAACCTAAATATGCCACCAAAATAGCACTATGTACACAGCATATGGTGTATGTATATATACATTTTTTTATATATTTTTATATATATATATTTATATATATATAGAGAGAGATAGATATATAGATAGATATATATATACAAACATCCATACACTAAAATAAAGAACTACGGCCAGCCTGGATCCTGAACACAGTCTACACTTTATTTCAGACTACAGATTTCTGAACATAATAAAATCTTTGGCTTGTAGCGGCGGGTTCAGTCTCGCAGTCTGTGGATCAGAATTATTTTTTTCCTCGGGAAAAAAAAAAAAGAGAGACAGAAATTCACACACACACACAAAAATAAAATAAGATCAAACGAAAGATGAGAAAAGTCCGACATTTACTGTAAAACAAGAGCAACGGACATGGGGGGGCAAAAAAAGAAAACAAGGAAAGCAAAGAAAACGAACAAACGAACAAAAGAAAGGAGAAAGAGAGAGAAGGGAAGAGAGAAACTGTCCAGCAAATAGAGATCGCTACACGTATTTCTTACCTGAAATTAAATATATACAAGGTCATATGCTGTTTGGCTATATAGAGATAATTTTTTTAAGTGTTCATATTTTATTTTTTTTCTTAATCGGAGTCCTTATACTATGGATAGACAATAGATCTGCTTTTAAATCGCACCTGTCCGCCTCCCGGCCGGCGGGCCGGCGCCGCGGCGCAGGGCTGGGCTGGGGCCGCCCGCCTCACTCGCTCTCCTCTTTGTCCTGCACCGTGGTGGTGGAGTGGTTGTAGAGTCCCTGGGCCATGAGATGCAGCGCCAGCCCGTTCTTGATGCCCGTCGCCTTCTTGATCTTGGCCCGTTTGTTCTGGAACCAGATCTTGATCTGGGACTCGTTGAGGCTGAGCTCCTGGGCCAGGCTTTGCCGCCGCTGCTCCGTGATGTACCGGTTCGCCTGGAACTCCGCCTTCAGCCGCTGCAGCTGCTCGGCCGTGAACGCCGTCCGGGGCCGCTTGTCCTCTTTCTCTGTCTTCTTCTTCTTCAGCTTCCTGGTGCGGGGGCCTGCGGGCAGGGCACACACACGCCGCTGGGCAGGGCCGTGCCGCCGACCGACCGACAGACCGACCGACCGACCGACAGACCGACCTCCACCCCCGCCCCGCCGGCCGCGGAAAAATGGCCGACGGGTGCATTTGTGCTGGTTCCGTGTATCCCCCCCAACCCCGGCACCGCCGCCCCGGTGCGGTGGAGGGAAGGATGGGGAAGGAGCGGGGAGGCCGGGGCCGAGCGCGCCCGCGCATCGCTCGCCGCCCCGGCCCCGCAGAGCCGGCCCCGCAGAGCCAGGGGAGCGGAGCCCGCTCGGCCCCCGCCCCGGCACACGTCGGGGTGCCGCTCCGCCCGCCCCGCCGAGACGAGCCGTGCTCTTTCCGCACGGCTCGGGACCGGAGCGCGCCGGCCGGGCAGCGGCTTCGCCAGGCAGCACGGGGAACAAGGATCCCCGCTGCCAGGCACCGGGAAGCCGCCGCCAGCAGCAAACTGGCCTAAGGCTGCCTTGGTCTCTTTTTTGGGGGCCCTGACCATCTCCGCAAGGCCAGCTCAGTCCCAGGGAGTCCTCCGCCGCCACCCCGGTGCCCCGCCACCACCGCCCGGGTCGTCCGGGCTCTCTGGTGGCCGATCCTTGCCGGGGACCCCCGGCCCCGCTTGCGGCTCCCTCCGTGCAGCCCAGCCGAATGCATTGCCCCCGCCGCTCCATCTCCAGGCCGCAATGGGGCCGGCTGAAGTGCGACACAGCTCACCCGAGAAGCTGCCCGGTCCCGGGGCACATCCTGGGGGCAGCGCCCGGCCAGGGAGGAGAGGGTACCCCCTGTCCTCTGCTCGCCGGCCCGGCCCTACCCGACGAGGGGAGAGAGGAGGAGAGGAGGGGGGAACCGTGAAGAAAGGGATCTACGAAAATCCCCCGACAGCTGCCGGGCTCGGCGGGTGGCCCCGGGCCCGCAGACCCCCGCCAGCAGCAGCCGCAGCCGAAGCCGAAGCCAGTGAGGCCTCCCTGCTGCCGAGTAGGCCGAAATCTCCTCTCCCGGCGCAGCCCTTCCCCGAACAGGGGGATTCTCCGCGGCTCGGCAGCGGCTGTAGGCGGGGAGAGGGACGGGGCCCGGCGGGATGCTCCCAGGCTGAGCCGGAGGAGGGGCGGAGGGCACGGGGGAGTGAATAGTTGAGCCCCGGCACCTTGCAGCGGGGTGCCGGCGCCTCCGACCGCCGCAGCCCGCTCGTCCCCGGAGCCAGGAGAAGCAGCCGGGGCCGGAGGGCAGCTCCGAGCACAACAAAGAGAGCGGCCGAGCTGAACCATCCTCCCCTCGCCCTTCTCCCCTCCGGGCTGCGGCGAGCAGGGAGCGTCGGAGAGGACATTCAGAAATGATTCTTTGCCCGAAGAAAGGGGAGGAAAGGAAATGAAGGCGCAAGTGCAGAACCCCGGGCGCACGGTGGCCCTGGGAATCGGCAGCACAACACCCGCGGCCGGGCCGGCCGGGAGCGAGGCCGCGCCGTCTGACAGCTCTATCACCCCATCAATCACCCCAGTCAATCAAAGCGGCTTTTCTGAGTTTCAAGTCGCTGGACGTGTCAATAACGGGGGATGGAGACAGCTCGGCCGCACTGACGGCCGGCGAGGAGCACTAGGCCGGGCAGAGCAGAGCGGGGCCGGGGCAGGGCAGCAACGCCTTCCCTGCGCATCGGAGCGGCCCTCGGGAAGGCACAGGGCAGCCTACCCCGGCCCCGCGCCGCGCTGCTGGAGCCCTGGCTGCTGGCCGGGGGTGTCATGTGGAACCCCCTCTCCTCGCCGTCTACTTCTTGCAAACAAATGGCATTTAAAACCAGAACGTAACGGTGATGAATAAGGGGCTGCCTGGGGCACCTGGGGAGTTTAAAGAGGTAGAAGGGGCGGCAGAATGGGGTCGGGAGGGCCGAGCCGGCGGCTCTCACCGGGACTGCCCCGGGCAGAGGCACATCCCCTCCCCGGAGCTGGGCCCCAAACAGCAGCAGGGAGCACCGGCTCCAGCGGCAATGCGCGGCCTAAGGGCCTGCCTGGCTCGCTGCAGAGGCCCCGGTAAAACAGCCCCTCCGCCACCTTCCAAAAAAGCCCTTTTTCCTTCGCCTGCCAAGAAAACAGTACCTCCCCCATCCTCCCCAGCCCCGCCAGCAGCCGCTCAACATGTGGCTCGGGTCTTCCCCTCCGCCACCAGCACCCAGGAAAAAAATAAAATAAAATAAGGGGAGAAAAAGCTTCCGAGCAAGGAAGCGGCCGAACCCGCTGGTTTTTTTCTCTCTCGGCTCTCATCCCGCGCCGCCGCGCTGCGGAACACCCGGGGCTGCGGCAGGCGGGGCGGGCCAGGGGCGCGGGAAGGGGGTCGCTCTCGCCGGCTCTCCGCATCGAACCGCTGCCGAATCGGGGCCAGGCGTCACATTCAAATTTGGGAGACTCGGAGAAGGAAGGAGGGGTGGAGTGGGGGGGACGCGTTTCCTCTCGCCCCGGGTGACCCAGGCCACCCTCCCCCCGCGCCTCCCCACGCGAGGTCCTGAACAGGCCGGGAGCCAAAGCCAAGGGGGGAAGAGGGGAAGGGGAGGGGGGGGCGACCTTGTCACGATTTAACAGCTCCCAGATGCGCCGCGGTTCCTTACCCGAGGACGGTCTGTCTGAATACCTAGTGCAGTAGACCCAGGCAGGCCACACCAGCGGCTGTTGCGAGTCGGGCTTTATAACAGGTCCTCCATTATTAGAGCCCATGAGGAGGATGGCGGGGCTGCCGTGCTCCCCGTACTTCGCCGGGTGAGTCTCGCCCCCGTCGGCGGGGGGCTTGGCCGCCCCCGACGCCGCCGCCGCCGCCGCTGCCGCCGCGGCGGGACTGGCTTTGGAGGCGGCGGCGGCGGGCGGCGGCGGCGCGGAGCCGTCGGGACGGCAGTTC
This sequence comes from Manacus candei, assembly GCF_025592945.1. Classification (NCBI taxonomy): domain Eukaryota; kingdom Metazoa; phylum Chordata; class Aves; order Passeriformes; family Pipridae; genus Manacus; species Manacus candei. The sequence goes on from NW_026138071.1 coordinate 556,101, forward strand.
GAGTCCGGGCAGAGGAGGGCGGGCGGGTTGGGCGGCCGGGCCAGCAGCGGGTTGACGTTTTCTCTACCTGAGCTCTGCCCCCGGTCTCCGTCCCGCTCCCGGCTGCCTCCTCCTCCGCCGCCGGCCGGGGCGGGCGGCTCCTTCTTGCAGCCGAAGTCCGGCCTCAGGATGTTGTCGATGAAAAAGTTGGTGGTGCGGTGGGGCGGCGGCGGCGGGGGCGGCGGCGGGGGCGGCGGGTGGCGACGGCGGGGCAGAGGCAGGGGGCAGGGCGCGGCGGGGGAGGCGGGCGCGGGGCTGGGGGACACGGGCACGCTCTCGCCATCGCTGCCGCTGCCGCTGCTCGCCGGGCCGGGCGCCGCGTCTCGGTGGCCGTGCCCCTCCGGCGGCTCTTCCATGCTCAGCCGCCGCCACGGAGATCGCTGCCTCTTTTCCCCCCCACCCACCCACTTTACGCCCACCCCACTTTGACGGTGGGTGGCGGGGTGGAAAAGGGGGAGGAAAAATTTAAAAAGAAAAAAAAAGAAAAAAAAAAAAAAAAGAAGAAGAAAAAAGAGATTAAAATCCACTTGTTGGGCTGGAGCTGAGATTTTTTTTCTCTCCCTCTCACGGATGGATCCAAAACCGGGGAGACACTCGAGGGCTTCTCTCCCCCTTCTCCCGATCAGCTTATATTTCCACCACCAAAAGGAAAAAAAAAATCAAACCCAAAAAGGTGTACCACGGCCCCCCCAAAAAACCCGCCCCCCGAAAACCCGTCACGATCTGCCCATCTCCCCGTCGCCGCCGCCGCGGCGGCTCTGCGCTGCCCCGCTGTCACGCTCCGCTCTGCCCACGCCGCGGGCTGCCGGAGCCCGTCCCCGCCAGCCCGGTGCTGCGCCGCCCGCGCCCGCTTAGGGTTCTTTTTTTAATTCTTTTTTTTTTTCTCTCTCCCCTTATTTCCCCTTTTTTTTTTTTTCCGCCTTTTCTAAAAAAAAAAAAAAAAAAAAAAAAAAAAGGCCAAATCTCTGACAGCGCCGATCCGTGCACCAAACTCTCCCTAAAAAATCCCTCAGCCACACTTTTTTCACTCGCACCGGAAGCACGTGAGGTGGCCCCGCACGTGGGGGCGGCCAATGGCGCGGCGCGGCCGCCGCTGACACCCCGCACCGCGCCCAATGGGGCCGCCGCCATAAATACCGCGTGGGGACCGGACGGGGCGGACGGCGCCGGGCGGGACGGGGCGGGCGGGCAGCGGCGGCAGCAGCAGCGCCCCGGCGGGGCGGGAGCACCGCACCGCGCCCACGCGCGTGGACCCGCTCCCCCCCACGTCGCCCCCCACCACCAACCCGACCCCCCACTAGCCCTGTAAACAAATTCCAGCAGCGGCGTGCACCCCCTCTCAACGCGTGGTGTGTTGATTTTTGGTCATCGGCCGCTTTCGTGTAACCCCAGCGATAATAAACACCCCCTCCTCCCATATCTGTGCACTTATCCCCCTCTTTTTGTTTTCTGTTCTCCCGCAGCGAGGGGAGACGGCGAGCCGGGCGGAGGCTCGCCGGGAATCCAAAATTTTTGGTTTTGAGGAGTAAAAAATGACAATGACAATAAATAGCAATAAAGGCGGGAGGCACTGCCAGGGCGAGCCGGGCTTGCGGCCGTTGCCTCTCTGGGGTTTCCCTGTCTCTCAGTAAACCCCTCTTTACTAGGTTTGGGGTGTTGGGGTTTTTTTTCAGAATATGAAGCAGATCAGGGCCAGCTCACAGCTGAACTCGTATCATGTTTCCTGCTCTGTTTTTTGGTGTTTATTTGTTTGTTCGGAATCTGTTTGTTGCCTTTTTTTTTCCCCTAGTATTCTTCTTTGGTTTTGTTTTGTTTTTTTCTGCCCAGCAGGGAACAACCACCTCGGGACGTGTGTTGAGGCAGAAGGGAAATTTAAGGATTTTAAAGGTTGGGAAGAAAAAGCCATTTTTTTTCAGGAACGATGCTGCTATCTAAAAATCAATTTACAGGAAAAAAAATAAAAATACCCTGGCCCCGGTATTGGTTTTGCTGGGCTGCTGGGGACGCAGCCAAGCGCCGCAGGGAGGGCGGCTCTGCCGCAGCCGGTCCCCGCGGCCCCGGGCGCTCCCGGCCGCCAAGGGCCGAGTCGCTGCGTGGAAGGGCAGTGTTGGTGCTCACACTGCGGCACTAGGGATGGGGTCCCCCCGACACCTCACATTTTACACATCGGAGGAGGTCCGGGTGTGCTGGCTGCCCGGAGCCGCGGCGCTTCCCGGCCGACCGCAGGCACCTGCTCCGGCTGGAGCCGCGCTCCTGCCCGCGGCCGTTTCCTGGGGATATGGGAAGGGCAATTCAGGGCGTTTTCTCTTTCTGACGTAACCGAAGCCCCCCATTTTCCCCTCCAAAACGGCGGCTGGGTGGCGGTGGGTCCGAGGAGGCCGCGGGGCCCCGCGCAGCGCTCCGCGCCTCTCCGTGGGGCCGGGCCGCGTCACGTGCCTCCGCCTATATATCCTATATGTGCACGGGTGCGGGCTCAAAATACACCTATAGCTCTATGTGTGTGTGTCTATATCTGTGTGTGTCTATATGACGGCGGTGCCTTGCGGGCTGAGCTGCGGTGCCGGCAGCAGCGAGGTTCCCTCATCTCGCCCAGCCTCGCCGCCCCGGCTGGATGGGCTTCCCGCCCCGTGGAAGCGGCCCGGTCCGTGACTACGCTTCCAGAAGGCGACCAGCACCGGGAATCGAAGGAGACACCTCCGGGTGTCTGTCAGCTGGTCCCCAGGTGCCCGGGAGGCGTGCGTGTGCCCGCAGCTCCGAGGCACGTTCGGTTATTTTCTGTACCGGGGAAACATTACCGAATTGTTACCTCCAGCCACACAATAATCCCCTAAAATAATAGCTGGCAGAACAAAATCAGCCCTGGAATCAAGAGCTTCATCCGCAATTAAATGAATGTTAACCCCCTCCGCATTCACAATATCATATCATTTACTCGCACCGAAATTGGGTTTATTTATATTTAAGTTAGCAAAATTGAAATCTTTATCCCAAAAGCGAGCGTGGGTACTTAATTAAATTCTAATTAGGACACTATCAATATCCCATTTAGCCACGTAGCCTTTGTGAGCCGCGGTCCCTTTCAGAGCTGTAAATGGGGGCTCGCTGCCTTATCTCTCCTGCAAGAGACGCCTTGAGAAGGGCTGCAAAAGATAATTTATAGGTTTTAATTACTCTTCATTCCGCCTGATCAGCTTGGCGTTCATCACAGGACGGCGAATAAAACCTGGTCAAAAGCACTGTCACTATTCCCTGGCAAGACGCTTAATCAAAGTAAGCAGGGCCATATTACACGCTGCGAGCTTCTTCACGTAATTTCCCAGCTGCTGATAAAGCTAGTTGAATAATGCTGCAGTCCTTCGGAGACACCATTTACAGAAATGACTTTATTGACGGCTTAACGTCGGTAATTCATTTTACCTTTCATGTATTGGGAGCCCGGATTTGTTACAGTAATAGGATGATAAATGTCCTGGCGGCCCTATAGCTTTTATTATTGAATACAATACACACACCCATCCTTAAATGTTCCAAAATTGGGTAACAAAAGGGAGAGAGAGAGAAATCGAAGCCTTTAACTATTTAATTTGCCTTCCTGAGCACGCGCGGGGGGGAAGTGTGTGTATGTGCGTGTGTGTCTGTGTGTACGTGTGTGTGTAGGGAGGGGGATTATTTCATCTGGAGTCCTCCCTTCTTCTAGAAACTGTTCTGGATTGTAAAGGCTTCCCTATAAATTGAGTAGGTTTGTGTATGGAAGGGGTGGGGGATCGGCTGGATGAATGAGGAGGGGTTAAAGGAAAAGACGATGTATATTTCCAGGCTGGATATTTTTTCCATCGCGACCCTTCCTATCTAAATAGATAAATATTACTCCCCGGCTCGCAGGTAGTTACGGTAATCGGGGTAATACGTCTGCACACAGACGGTTTACGGACGGAAGCTTTAAAAAAAAACTCTTCTTAGGAAAAAGTTCCCTCTGTAACTTGTGGGTGCCGCTGGGTTTCGGGGCGCCCGTAGGGGCGCCCGGTCCCCTGGTGCCCCGTGCCCGCTGCCGTCTCAGGGGGGGCCGGTCCCGAGGAGCCGCCGGTGCGTCCAGCGGGGCCGGGACACCGGGGGCTCTCCCTGAAGTGCTGCAGGGCCGGGGCTGTGCTGCGGCTCTGCTGCCCCTCGGAAGTGCCGCGGTGCCGTCTGAGTCTCTTGCAGGTTGGTGTCCCCACCGGCTCTCGGCGGTGGAGCTTGGGTCAGCCATCCTGGCATGGGGCGGGAGAAAATCCAGTCCGGGAGGTGGAAAGCGGCCGAGGGGCGGCGGAGCCGGGGAGCAGGGCTGGGACCCCCGTTGCCTGCCGTCGGGCTGCGCGGAGGGCGCTCGCATCGCTCCCGCCGCACGACGCCAGCCTGCGGCGCCCGCAGCCTCTTTGGAAACGAGGAGAAATAATTTCTCCGATTTCGTTGCATTCACTTTTTTTTTTTCCTTTTCTTCTTCGCATTTTCTTCTTTTTGAGGAAGGCCACCAAGGAAGGAAGTTTTAAAATTGAAAATAAAAATAAAGTTAAAATTAGATTAAAAACCCATCGTATTTTTTTTTCTCGGCGCCCTTATAGGAAGGAGAAAGTATAGAAACGTGGTTAATATACGCTGTGGTAATCCTATTTCTAGGTCTAGATCAGATCTCATTGGGGCCTTTGCTGAAGGACATAAATGAGTTGTTCTAATACAATAGATTTCATCCTTCCTACAGGGACTGGCTGACCAGAGGTTTTGTTAAAAGTGAATACGAATAGATTTCTGCTACAAGTGCAGCATTATTATTATGAGCTGTAAGGTCAGACTATACATTCCGGGTCCCCAAAGCCTATAGACCCTGGGAAAGGCGCGGGATATACCACGTCATTGTACCTGACAGTCTCTTCAATAGACTAATTCAATTATCGCTTGGGGATTCAGTCTTCATTGAAAGCAATAATAGCGGTGTAATTCGTTGGTAAATAGGTATTGGAAACAGCCCCGCTCGAAACTTTTTTCGGAGCACAGGTTTGTATCTCTGGGATGCAAAATCTCTTCTGGTAGCAGCGCGGGGAGCGGGGAGAGAGGAAGGGATGTTTTTTAAGAAAAGGAGGGCCGGGCTGCGGGGAGACCCTGGCGCGACCGGCCGGAGCGACAGCCCCGCATCCCAGCCCGGGCGGGCAGCGCGGCCGCCCCGCTCCCCCGAGAAGTTCCCGGCGCGCCAGGTATGTTGTGCCCTGGTGTCCTGGTGCAGAGTTATGAATCAATTACCACTCAGTACCACCCCCACCCCGGCAATGCAGCCCGGTTCTCAAGTCACGGGGATCTGTAGGAAAGGTTTCATTTTATTTACTTCATTGTCTGTCCCCACTTCCCAAGGAGGACGGAGGCGAAAACACCCCACAGAAGTTTCTAGGGAGAGGAGACAAAACTGTATTTTTTAGCGGTATTATTAGCTTGTTTCCTTTTCTACAGAAAAAAAAAAAAAAGGAAAGAGAAAAAAGGAAGGAAGGAAGAAAGAAAAGAACGAAAAAGGAAGATAAAAAGGGAAAGAAAAGGGAAAATTGAAGACGAAAAGAAAAAGGAAAATAAAAAGTAAAATTAAATAAGAAAAGGAAAAAACCTAAGCAAACAAGCAAACAAAAAAAACTTATTAAAAAAGGAAAATTAAAAAAGAAAAGTAAGAGTAAATAAATAGTAATTAAAAAAATAGTAAGAGAAAGAACCAAGGAGAAAAGAAAAATTACAGAACCCAGAAAGATGGGGGGAGGGAAAGAAGATGCATAGAAAAAAGGAAAATAAAAATTAGAAGGAAAGTGAAAAAAAGAAGTGGGAGGAAAAGAAAGAAAAGGAAAAAGAAAAAAGAAAAGAAAAGAAAAGAAAAGAAAAGAAAAGAAAAGAAAAGAAAAGAAAAGAAAAGAAAAGAAAAGAAAAGAAAAGAAAAGAAAAGAAAAGAAAAGAAAAGAAAAGAAAAGAAAAGAAAAGAAAAGAAAAGAAAAGAAAAGAAAAGAAAAGAAAAGAAAAGAAAAGAAAAGAAAAGGAAAAGAAAAAGAAGAAGCTCGTTCCTTTCCAGTGGCCTGGCTGGAAACCCCTTCCCATCTGTTTCCCAAGCCCCCTCCCGCCTCCCACACACATCTGCAGCCCACCCTACCTCGCTGCGAGCAGTACAAGTCACCTGGATCGGGTGCCTTAAAAAGTCTCAGCTCCCGGAGATGTTTATCGCTAGCTGGCCGGGGGAGGAATAGATCCGAGGAGGGCAGCGGCATCCTCTCGCCCGGCGAGCAGCTCCGGCGGCTGCCTCTGGCCGCGGCTGCTCCCTGACAATCTGGTTTAAGTTACAGTGAAGGTTTCTGAGCGCTGCTTTGCCCCATTTCGGGACAGATACTCCTGTCCCCTCGCTAAAGACGTTACCAATAGGGGATGAAAGTTCCGTGGAAGGTTTGGGGTCTGCACACGCCTCTGCTCCGCCGGGCCGCTCCCGGTCCCTCCATGCGCCTCATCACCCGCACACCCGCTCGGGTTGGCTCCGACCCGTTTACATTTTAAAATATGTTTTCAATTTCCTCCGGCTCTTCCCACCTATGTCTCGCCCTGCTTCTCTCTCAGCTCGGGGAGCCGTGGAGCTGGAAGCAGGGAAGAGTCGGGAAAACTTTCGCCGCCCGACCCCGAGGGTGGCGGAGGGGGCCGGGGCGGCTCCACGGGGCTCTGGCGGGCGCAGGGGGTGTTCTTGCCCGGGGGGGCTCCCCGTCCGGGCAGGGTGCCGGGACCCCGCTTTGGGAACGGCACCCCGAGACTTTTCCCACCTCGAGTGGGTGTAGGGCTCTCCGTGGTAGTACAGCCTTTCCCTTCCACGGCTTCTGGATATTTGGCTGACAAAGGGGCACAGGCGGGACTGGCGCCCACGCCGCACACCCGCTGCTCTGCCGTGGTGTAGGGGCAGGGGTTGTCTGCGTCCAGCTCCACGCAGCCCCGCCGTGTCTCCCAGCCCACGCGTGCAGCCCTTCCGCACTCTCCGCGCGTGTATTTGCGTGTCAGGTTTTGCGGGTGCGTTTGTGCGGTTGAACATGGGTGCGGCGAGGGTGTGGGGGAACATTCGCTTGCACACACTCGTGTGCAAATGGGTGTAGCTGTCAGCTCAGAGGCTGCACACGGGCACGGTACCCCTCCACCACTAGTCCTCCCTGCCTTCCCCATCTGCCCGAGGGCCGCCCTGAGGGGCTCCTCTTGCCAACCCCGCGCCCGTCCACCGCCCGAGAGCCAGGGGTCTGTCGCGGAGGGAAGTTTGCCCAACTCTTCGTGCAGAGGGATGCTCCGTCCCGGGGTCATCTCCTCGGCTCTCAGGTGCACACCCCGCTTCAGGCGCCTGTCTGCAGTGATGGCAGGGGCTCTCCACCAACGATCTTTAGGTATTTTACCCCGAGGTCTGAACGACAGCACCGGTGTCGGGGGACGTGAGTGTCACCAATTTTCCCCTTCCGGTCCGCAGGCAGCTCAGGGCTTTCTCCCTGCCAGTGCTTTGGAGAGGACCCGAGACCCATGCCCTTTACCACAACATTTCCGTCCCCCTTTCTGTCACTTCGCACTCCTACGGCCCGGCCGTGGCTGCAAGACGCTCCTCGGAGCCGGGAGGCGATACCGGCTGGGGGGTTCCGGCCTGCGCCGGGTCGAGATGCAGGCACGGGGAAAGTTGAGAAGGGGAGAAAGGGGGGGTAGGGGGGAAGAGAAATCCTTTGTGTTTTTGTCCTCCTTTGTTCCGGAACTAACTTGACCACTGTGGCTGGGAGCAGCACGATTTCGATTGAAAAAAGCAAGGGAGAGGGGGGCTCTTTTGATCCTCATCGGGGAAAATGATGCTCGGGGAGGTGGCCGGAGGTGCTGACACCGGCGCTGGGCTCTCTCAGCGGCGACTCACAGCAAAATTTCGTTGAAGGCACTATTTCTGCCTTGCCTGGAAACTTTCGGCTCTAATTGTCCATGTTGCTCCTATGAGCCGGGCTTGCTGCTCTCTGCTCATCCGTTCCCAGGGAGAGAAAACAGTGTGTGCACGGCTAAAACGCAGCAAGATAAAATAATCAGTTTTAAAAGTACGTGTTGGTTTGGGGGTGGGGGACTGGGAAAGGGGCAGAGAGTAAAGCAAAATAAGTCTATTGCCTGGAGTAATGATGCAATGTTACTGCTGCCCAGTGGCAGTAACCGGAATTGGGTCATTTTAGGGACAAACGCCGGTAAAATTCAAGTCACGTCCACTTTCGATATAAGGATGTGTCCTCTTTAAAAATTGTTATGCAAAAGACTGTCGTACGTGATCTTCTTGCAATAAAAAGCAGAAAGTCAAATATTGGAGCCCAAGTCAATAATGTATGAACAGATTAAGCAACCTTTCTCCCAGGCAATTATTTCAGCAATTGAAAACCTCACTGGCTCCAAATTTCAAAAATAATAATAACAATAGTAGGAAAAGTAAATAAAGCCCAGCGCAAGTGAGATGGTCTCCTGCTCTTTGGCCCTTGCTCGAGAAGGGTGGGCGGAATTTTTTTTTCCAGCTGGGAAGAGTAGCCGAGAAGGTATTTAAACCAGCAGCAGCCTGAAAATCATAACGATTCATAATAATCTACGGATCGCGGGAGTAAATAGGCATATCGCGGGGCCACTGGCCTGCCGAGGTGTATTTGTCTTTAAAGCTCGGGGTAAATTAAGTTTCCGACTGTGTAATTCTAACAAAAGATGATAGAAAACGCACTGGGGGAGTAATAGATGGTGGCACCGGGGATCAGAGTGGGGAATGGGCTAAATGCTGATTTATGTGCCGAGGGCCGGGGTGCGCCGCCGACGCCGCGGGAGCAACGCGAGCAGCTCCTCGGGTGCGGGAGCTCCGCGGGTGCGGGAGCTCCGCGGGGGAAGGCCGGGATGAGCCGGGCCCCGAGGACGGCCCGGAGGAGCCACTGCTGGCAGGCGGCTTGTCCCGGCACTCCCCGGGAGGGAAGCTGCTGCCCTCCGCGAGGAGGGACACGCGTCCCTCTTGGCCGAGATCGGCATGAGATCACGAGGGAGGGCAGGAGGTCTGGCAGCAGGGAGCCAGGGGCAGAAGAGAGAGCTGGGATGGGTTTGCCCGAGCATCCTTGTGTCTAAAGTTGCTGCAAAACTTCGAGAAAGAAAACGCTCAGTCACGCACTGCAGGCTGCTTTCCCCCCCGCGCTTTCTTGCTTTGCGTCCCCTGCCCCGTGGCTGCAAGGGCTGTCAGCCACGCAGCAGGCAGGATTGCCTTTGCGAGCCTTTCTCTGGCTCCACCATAAAAACTTCCCCCCCCCCCCCCCCCCCGTCTTCACCGATTCTGATCTTGGTCTTGAATTTGGTCGGTGGTGCAGTGGCAATAACTAGCTATTCGGTTTGGTTGCAAAAGAAGAGAGTAAGTCAAAAGCAAGGAAACTGAACTTTCTGGAGACAGTCTGGCAGAGATTGGGGTCTTCTCCCTCCTGGAGAAACCGTGATGAGGTTTGAAGTGTGGGATGTGACTTTGGACGCATTTGGGGGCAGTGTGGGAGGAAGAGGAAAATGTTATTTGGGAACAACGATTCCTCCCCATGGGCAAGTGAAGAGGTCTTGTGGGAGCGCCAAGATGTTGGAGCACCCAGCCCCACCGACCTGCTACAGCTGAGCCCCTTTTCCAAGACCAGCCAGAGTACAATAGAAATACTCGCTAGCATGGCACTTCACCTGCACACCCAGCCCTGCAGCCAAATCCCACATCCCTCTCCAGACAGCAGCCTTACATTCCTGAGCTAGACAAATGATGAAAAAGTTCCAGTTACTGTCTAATGAAAGGCCTCCATCTCCCTTCCCCCAGAGGTTTCCGATGCACATATAATTAGCTCTCAATATTTCATGAATATGGGGTTTTACTAATTCCTTTTTACTCAGGAGATTTCGCATTCGCCGTTTTGCCCTCTCTGTCATTTTGCACAAAGCCGTGGCTGTGGGAAGAGTGGTTGCGGGTTGGGGTGGCTTCTTCTTGCTGGATACACGTCCTTCAGTCGCCTGAGGCCTCAGCCCAGACATCATGAGAGACACAGATCCCAAATGAAGGACCACAGCTTTTATTTTTTCATGCAGGAAATTAAATGTGCTGTGGGATTTTGGTCCTTCGGGGCAAGCATTTTTTTGGATGGGTAGCAATTCAGGAATGGGTCTTCTGCTTCTGAGTTACAGCATGTTTTGGAGGGAAATTGGTACTTTCTGACCAAAAAAGCAGCCATTTCAGGCAAATCAGAATGTAGAAGTCAAGTTAAAGATCATCAAGAAATGTTCCACTAAATCTTAATGATCTTCCACAATAGCAGCTCTAAATTGTCTGAACACTACACAGTCTTACTAATAAGAACAACTCTAAGCACCCAGTCTGCGTAATGAAGGGGAAGACTTTACCAACATCATCTTTAATTTTTTTCCTTTTTCATCCAGTCATGCCAGAGATACTGATTACATCTTTTTTTTTCTCTTGTCCTGCTCCATCCAAATCTATGTGCCTAGAGTAAAACCATGTAATGTTAGCTCTGTCCTGGGGCAGTTTTCCTAAACACACTGCAAGAACAAAGTTTGGCCCTTCTGTTCAAGCAGATTTAGGCTAATGTACTTTTCACCACATCCCCCAGTGCTAAGCACTGGCATTTGCAATGCAGTAGATGAGTTTCTTTAAAGGCAACCCCCAACCAGAAACAGCTCATTAAAAATCCCATTATCCCCATAACTCACTTATTATTAATTTAAATGGCTGTCTTATGATTTGAAAGAGGAAAACAAATCCTAAAACAAATGATACTTGGAATCACTGAGCCTGGTGGGCAATGGATTTTATTTGCCACACATTTTAAGTTGCATGTTAAAGAGGTTTTCCAGTTTACAATAATTGCTGTCTCTCTATGTGGTCCATTGAAGGATAGCTTTGTTTTCTCACATTAAACTTTGTGAGTCACTAGTTACTGTGCTTTACCTATTTCTTAATAACAACTTTACACTTATATGGGCCTTTTCCACCCTGCAATTCTCTAGCTGTTTAATAGGAAGCCAAAGGAACTGGTGAAAGGGAGAGGAGTTCCCCAAGTGACTGACATGGATGCAGGATCAGAACTTGCAGAGGTTCTGCTGAACTCTGAGTCACATTCAACAGGATTTTTGCCTGTGTCAGGGCCAGAGTGTTCATTCCCAGAATGTCTGTCTGTTGGTGTGCCACAGCAGGATTTTTTCTCTACTCATCAATCCCTGGGGGTGATGGTGTAGGTAGTGAAACCCCACAGGAGTTGGCAAGTGATGGAGGTTATAAACCCAGGCCTACGCTGCCTACAGGGAACATCTCAGAAGCTGAAAATATCTCCTTTAGCTCTCTCAGGAGGGACCTGCAGCAGAAGCAGCACCCTAAGAGAGAATGGGATTATCAGTCATTGCTCCAGGCTGAGTCAGCCAGTGATGAGACCCCATCAGCTGCAGATTCTGCTGTGAGGGATCCAAAGCCATGTAGCCATTGCTCTGGTGTGTAGGAAACATTTAGCAGAAGGGCTCCCACAGAGGACTGCTCCCATTTTTACTGTTTTCTGCTGCACTGTGATAATTCTTTAATTTGGTCTTCAATGTATACTGTTTGCCCCACTACTTCAGAAGTTTTTAATCCAACAGTGATTTAATGATTCACAGTTCTCATCTGTGCGTTGAGGAAGCGCCTTGTGTGTGATGTGTGACCTTATGGACCAAATTCTCACGTGGAGTAAGTTGCTGTAGAGAGGGGCCTTCTGCAAATGGGGCTGTCCCAGCACTAGTGCTCCAACTACAGATTCAGCAGAGTGCACATCCCAGGGCTCTGCACTCACTGCAGATGGAAACAGCCCGGCCCCTTTTCCGGGGTTATTAATGCCTTTTTTTGTCTAAATGCTGGTTTCCAGAGACATCTTGTGGCTCTTGCCAGCTATCACAGCTGAGCTGCTCCACATCCCAGCACGCTGCTCTTCCCACAGGATTGGACAGACGAGTCTCTTCCCAGGCTACTTGCTGTTTGCACCCTGGGTGAAGTTAATTTTTTTTACCCCTCAGTGTGTATTTTCAGCCTTGTGGGAGTCTCATCTCACACACAGGTCAGGGTAGAGTATGGGTGTTAAGCATCAGTGTTGCAGGAGAGATCTCTGCAAAGGTGCCACTGGTGTGAAAGCCCTCCCAGGCTGGTGTCACCACAGGACACCCATGTCCTTTCCCTGTGCAGCACCCAACACCAGCACCTCAGCAGCTAGTGCAGCCCAGTGTTGTTTTGTTGTTTGGTTTAGTTTTTTCATTATTTACTTTGATGACAGTACAAAGACAGAGACATAAGATGCAAAAGCACTGTTGTGAGAAGCAGGGAAAAGGCAGTATTGGCACCTGGCAGAAGCTGGGGTATGGCATGAGTCCTTGTGGGAGGGGGTAGAAGGCAAATAGTGAGGATTGGATCCCATGACTATGTAGGTCCCATCCATCCCCATGTTGACTGCACAGGCAGTGCAGGCAAATGCACAGGCAAATGCACAGTCCTCCCAGACTGCAGTGAACAAGGCACTACTTGGCTTTTAAAAACTTCTCAAAATTAATTATTAAAGAGATAAGGAAAGGTCATTTAAACCTCCCGGTGTCAACAGATCTTTTCTTGTAAACCTCTTGTTTAGACAGCAAGCACATCATGTTGTCTGCCAGTGTGGCTTGTACCAGCAGGCATGGGCAGCACATGCAGTGCTGCCAGCCAATTCCTCACTCATGGCCACAGAGCAGAGGAGGGAGCAGCTGGGTTCAGGCAGGGAAGTGAAGGCTGTTCCTCATGCCTCAGGCACCCCAAGGATTTCCACGGTGCCATGCTATGCAGGATCTGTCTGCCCAACACACAGTTAATCCTCCTTCCTTTCAGTGGGGAGACAGCAGCTACAGCTACAGTGTCTGAGCCAGCGGATCGCTTGTCTCCATCCAGACGGGGATTCCCTTCCGATTGCACAAAGAAAACTTCACAGATCAGGGTGATTTTAAATGTGTATCCCACAGCCACACTGACTCTTGCTGGGTCCAAGCCATCTATGCAATCTATACTTTCCCACTGGTGTATAATTTTCTTGGCACTTTCCTTGCAACAGGTGGGCTGTAATATAAGGAAACATAATGTGACTGCTTCACTCTTGACTAAGAGGAAAGATTTACTGCAGAAGACACATTGCTTACAGTTTTATGGAGATTTCTTATCTAAAGCCATGTAACACCCTATTGGTGGGGGTTCATAATGTTGAGAAAGTCTCAGAACATCCAAACAAATGTTTTTAAGCAGGAAAGGAGCCAAGTTACCATGTCTGTGCACAGTATCAGGACGCTGGGCTGGGAACTGTAGCTGAGATCACATGGTGCTCTAACCCCATTTGGCCTGTCTGGTGTCCAAGGAACCTTATGTAATTCATCCAGCCCTGGAGGAGAGAAGATATTGCAGATGAAAAATTACTTCCCGGGTGCCCTGGACAATGTGTTGGCTGTGCTGGCTCAGACAGCCTGCTGCACTCTGTCCTCGAGCTAATCATTGGCATCTCCATCCCAGAGGTGGCCAAGCCCATAACAGCCTCTAACATTCATGAGAGCCCAGGAGACGGATCTCTTGATCCACGGCTGTGTTCAGATTCAATAGCCATTACTGGCTATAATAATGTCTCCTGGCCTCTTACAGATGTGAGGTATTACACAGACAGGACAACCAGCCTGGCAGAGACATAGATGAACTGGTGTCTCTGCATTGCTGCTTGAGGTGGTTTTCCTGTGTGGGTTTGTAGTTTGATACAATGTCCACAGCAAGAACCAGCCCCTCTGTCGCAGACAATGCTAAGCAACAAGCCTGTAATGAGTTACGACCACTGAACAGCAAGGCAACACTAATAAATCTTAATCCAAAGGCTGATAAACTGTAAAACACAACATAAAATATGATGCATGGGTTGGTGTTGAGCCTCCAAGCCTCTGATCTCTTCCCACAGGGGCAAATTCTGCCTCATTTTTACTGATGGAGCTCAAAGTGGGCCAGCTGCCATCACCCAGGCTAAAGCCAACCTCATGACTCCTATCTAAATAATTCCTAGTTATTAATAACTTTTATAGCTGATACGTGGGACTGAATGGTGTGTGCTTTTTCAGCGAGGATAAACCATTCAATCACACAAAGCCTTGCCTAAGAGACATTGCTAGATGAATCATTTAGGTTGATTGAGGGCTATGTAAGTGATATATTAAAGATGTGCCAAGCAACATTCTTTGATGGGGAAAATTATGTGTTTTCTGGCAGATTCATAAGCTGAGGAATTCATCTGTGGGTTGTTCAAGAGATTATTGTCTGGTATGTGTGTGCATATATGGGAATGGGAATACCAGTCAGTCCAGTTTAATAGATATCCAAAATAATCTAGGTTTGCTGAAATGAAACTGTCAACCCAGGCTGACGCTGGGTAAACTTTTGACTCATCAAATCCAAGTGATTCTTTCTGTAACTCTTATGCCAAGAAAAATTTTGATCCATGGGCTTCAGAGACAGGAGCTGTGTGGGACATGACCAGCAGAGTTGACTCAGTGAACACAGTTCCCCTTTAATGTCAAGAGTGTTGCTTGCTAGGACCACTGGAAAGATGGTTTAATATTTCCGTGACTCTAGAAAACTTCACAATGATGTGAAAAGTGCAATAGTTATTGCATCCAGTTCAATGCCTCCTATTTTGATTCATACATTAAAAAAAAAATTCCAGCAACAACCCTCTTTCATTTAAGGTGGTCCAAGCTGGGATTTAAAACTAACTAGGAGGAAAAATTAATTTTAACCCTCCAAGAAATTTTTGGTGCCTATGATGCTATCCCAGGGCAAACCAAAATGCTTTCAGTTCCACATCCACTGTTCCAGGGCAGGCAGGGCTGGGCTCAGGGTCTGGCTGGGAGTGATGTCCAATCCTACACTACCACCCAAACAGCAGCTTCCCAAGGGAAGCACACACATCTGAACTGGTGGCTGTTTGTTATTCACCAACACTCACATCAAGGAGAAGGGAGAAAACATATGACCAAAGAATGTATTTCACAATATCTACATATTTTTAAATATTTTTTTCCCTTTCATTCTGCTGAAAATCAAGTGGGTCTCCCTGCCCCTTTAACTCCCACACTGTCTCCTTTCAGCTGAATTCCTTCTTTTTCCACATGTTCAGTATGGTCTTAGTTTGGATTGCCATTCAGTTCTTCAGGCTGTCTTTTAAAGGTTTACTTCAGTTTATGCAAGTCTGCATCTCTGGTTCTGAATTTCAGAAACATTAAGACAGTACTGAAAATAGCAGCATGCTGTACAACCTGAACTTTGTATTGTCACTTGCACCAGGGATCTAACTTCATATCACTTTCTAAGCAGAGTTGATTCATTGTCTCATGACCTGTTTTGTAGAATTTCCTAGTTTATAGTTGGTACTTTTCCATGCCTTCATTACATACTGTAATTTTATCATCTTCCACTGAAAGATTTTAAATCAGTGCTTAGTTTCTGTCCTGTATCCTCCATCCAAGGGCATACAGCACTCCTCTGCAAGCTTCCTCCTACCGGTTGGAAAAGGATGGGAAACCCCATCTTGGCATGTTTCTCCCTAATATTTCTGTTCCTTGTCTTACTCTGCTGCCCACTGTGCACCAGTGACAGCAGGGGCTCTCCTCTGCTGTCACTCAGAGAACGCTGTTCTTCACAGAGATGAGAGAGACAATAATTAATAATATTAACTGGATGTCATGGACAAAACTAGCTTATGAAGAGCCCAGAGAGCTTGCAGATGGGGAGCTTATGGTCACATCAATCAGCTGAACACGCAAATGAGAGAGGCAGGCTCTTAAACCCATTTACTCAGTGGCTTGGTACTCTGCAGTACTCAGGTACTTTGTCTGTCTCTCTGTGTGCTTTACAAGGTTATTGAGACCATTATACATCTCACCTTCACATTACCCATTACGACTTTGAGAGATGTTTAAAGTGAACTTCAAAGAAAGCTTAGAGTTGCTTAAGGCTGTGGAGGCCAGTAGCTTGGGCGAGGTTTAATCCACAGGGAAGCAGGCTGAGTTCAGGTACAACTCCCAGAGTGGGCTGCAGACCTTTTGCCATACTCTGCAAGGGAGGGTATGGTTTCATATTGCTCTGATGGGAAAACAAATCCTGGTATGGATGCAGCCTTGGCCATTGAAGGGGTATTTTTCTGGTTTATATCATGGAGAGGATGCAAGATGCAGGTAACAATATTAGGTCAGTCTGGGCAGAGGGCTCTGTCAACTGCAGGTGGACAACACTTAGGTGGTGGTTATTTCTTTACGGTAATAAAAGTATAAACATACTGATTTAAGGCTTCATGTTTGGAAGGCTATGACTACCTGAATGGCTTCCCAGGCAACACTTAGTGCTTTTCCACCATCACGAGGGTGACAATGCTGAGACTCCCCCCATACCTCTCTTCTCATCAGAATATAGCCCAAAGGACAATCAAATTCAGTTAAATATATCAAACTGGTCAGCGTCTGCCCCAGTAAAGAAACTAGTTGTACACTCCCAGCTAGTCTTCAAGGAGCCTGAGCTCCTCAGCTGGTTGAACCAGATAATATCTTTCAGCTACCTGTTGGGAGCACAGCATTCCTTGGGAAAGCTATGATAAACCCGGCACTTAACAAGGCTCACAAACCAACTAAACAGCTGTGGGAGACATTTGGTGCATTCAACAGTAAAGACAGGAATGCTTTGAAGACCGGGCTTGTAAGGCAGAGCTCTGTCAAGTGGCTCCGGAGCAGCCCGGCGAGCGGCTGAGGCGTATGGAGCAAGCTCAGCCTTTATGACTCCGCAGCCCTGCAACTGCCCTCCTGGCCAGTGTGTCCATGATTTATCCACCCCACACCCCCAGGCTGCTTTGCTGTTCTCGCTCCCTGCGTTTTCCAGGGCTCTGTTTCACATTAACTCATCAGCAGGTTGCAAAGTTAGCAAGCCTGGAGAAAAGCTTTTTAAGAGAGACCCTGCAGATCCTCATCCTTTTACCGCAGAAGGAAGCTGGAGGAAGGAGGTTGCCTCTTTTTCCTTCCAGCCATCAGTTCCTCCGTTAAGCAGATGTGAATAGTCTTAATTCCTTGGCACACAAGGAAGAAGTGCAAGAGAGAAACAGACTCCGAGCTAGTCAAAGTCACTGATGGCTTTGTGTTTTTATAAACTGTTCCTGTTATTCAGAAAGTGCTGAAGAGCACTGCAGAAAATGCAGCCCTGGGGTACCAGGCATTTACCTGGATCTGTCAGTGTGCACAGAAATACATAATTTTAATTTTTTTTTTCTTTACAAGATACAATATTGTGTCACCTTCCCTCAAAAAAAAGCACTGAAGCTGTTTCATCATAACACAGGGCAGAAAGGTGCTGAGTTCCCACTCATGTTTCCACCATGCCCAGTTTCCTCTCCTGGCAGGAGGTGCTGAGAATTTTCTGTACCATGGTCATGGGACATGTGCCAGGGAGCTCACAGCATCAGACCTGGGAAGACAGAGGTCATGCTAAAGTTATCCTCACGCAGATTCTCTCAGGTCTTTGAGAAAAATGTCTATCCAGGTCTTTGAGAAAAATGTCTAGTTTACTCTAAGTTTTAACCCCTGAAAGGAGATCATAGAATCATGGAATCATTTGAATTGGAAGGCACATTTTAAAGTCACCTAGTCCAACCCCCTTGAAATGAGCAGGGACACCTTCATCTAGATCAGATTGCTCAAAGTCCCATCCAACCTGACCTTGAATGTTTCCATCTGCTACCTCTCCAGAAACACTTTCACCTCATTACAGATGATGGATTATTTCACTGAGTCAATTGGTAATCAGTGGGATTTAGAAATACCTGGTTTTTTTCTGAAGACCAGTGACACTCATAGCACTGACTGAGTAGTCACAAACCTTTTGCTTGCAAAATGTGCTCTCAGTAAAGCCTGCAACAACTCTGAGACCCCTTCTTGCATAAGCAGCAAAGGAGAAGGTGCTGGCCAGTTGTGTAACACCTCTGTGAAATTTTTAGTGGTATTTTGGATTTTCAAGGTATATATTTTCATATCAGAACCAGGGTTTCATCTTTTTACAAGGAAAGATTTAAGCAACATCGCACACACACAAAAAAGACCCTCAACAGACCTTTCCTCATACATCCAGGACTTTTTCCATACCTTTTAATGCTTATCTAGAAGAGGCAGAGCTCGTGCTTGTGCATCGGTTTGCAATGAATGTTTAGTCAGGGCTTGAGGTGAGCCCCCACTGCAGCCCGATGGCCAGGTGTTCCCGCATCCCGGGCAGAGGCTGGATCCAGGCTGGGCGCTCGCAGCACTCCGGCGTGTACCACAAGGTGGGGATGCTGCAATGCTGAATGGTAGCGGCTCTGGGCCGGGCAGTGCCCAGCTAATCGCATCCATCTCTATCTAAGATGAAGTTTCTAATAGCCAAAAACCAATATTAGGTACGGTAAGGTATATTAAGCAAGTTATACTTAACCCTGTATAGCTTGCTTCGTGCCCCTCAAAGTTATCCTACATTGTACCTCCTACATAATCCAGCATTAAAGGCTTTAGAAAATGTTGGTGGAAGGGCAATTTGGTCCTGGGATCCCCAGAGCTTTTACTATCGCCTGGAGAGCCAGCACCGAGGCTGCTCCTAAAGCTGGAGTGAGCCTGCAAGACACAGCAAGGCTCGGGGGAAAGAGGGGAAATCAGATGTGCCACTTTTATTTTTTCACGCAAGAGCAAGGTGACACCACCATCACAGAAAGGTGATGGATTTCGAGCAATTAAGGGAGCCTCTTCCTCTAGAGGCTCAGCTGCCTGGAAAACTCAGTGCTCCATGCTCCTGCTCAGCATTACTTGGTTTCCAGAGGCAGATGGCACAGTGAGAGCAATTCCTGCACAGAGGCAGCGAACGATGGCTCCTTAAAAACTGTAAGAAGCTGTAGAGCCCTGCTTTGCAGGGCAGTGTGCAGTCAGTGGGCAACACAAAGGCATTTCCCTCCTGCACATTGACCATTTCCTCCTGCTCTGAAACACCTGCTGCCAGGAGTGCCAGGGCACAGGGCTGTGCCTGGGATTTCCCCTGACAGCAATGGTCATCCTGCTCTGCCTGCACCCCACAGGCATCACAGGCTCCTGTACACTTCAGGCTGGGTGAGAGTGATACTTCCCACCAGCTGGGAATGGGCTGTCTGACATAATGAATATAGGCAAACAATAGCTGTGATACTTCTTGGAGTTAACAAAGTATTTGACAGCCCAGAAAAGAGAAGTGGGAACTTGATTATAGTCTTCAAATATGCAAGAAGTTATTATGAAGAGGGCAGCAGTCAATTGCTCTCCATAGCTACCAAGGGGAGGACAAAAAGGAATGAGCTCAACATTTAGCAACACAGCTTAGTAATAGGCATTTGGGAAAAAAAAATCCTTTCTAACTGTGAAGGTAATTACACATTAGGACAGGTTAACTGTGGAGGCCTGTACATCTTTGAGTTTTAAGAGCACATAGCATAAACATATGTCAGGAGTCATCTTAAGACCCTCGCAGATTGCTTTTTTGATTTTAACATTTCCTTCCTGCAGGTCTTCCCATCTCATATACCCAGGGATGAAGCTTGGCAGAGGGGATCTCTGTGTCTGGGGAGGGTTTTCCCTAGTTGTCACCCATCTAGATATGGTTGTATGAGCTTCTCTGACACCACTGGAGACGTCTCAACCTCTTTATTGAATTCTGTTATTTCATACATTGCCCTGACCCATTCCCACTTTGCTTCCCAGGAGCTTCTCCTGCTCTGAACATCCCATCTCCTTGCCACTCTTCCTGGAGAACCAGCCTTGGGTTTTGCCTGAAGCATTTTTTCTCTGTACAGAATGCCTTCTTGCTGGACTAGGAGTGCACAGGGGAAAGCATTAAGTTTTGATCTTGTCTTAGTGCAGCCAGTGGGGACTTTGCTCTTGCTCTAAAGTCATGCAACATGGGGCACGGCCTTCTCTAAGCATCAGTTCAGCAGCAGCCTTGGCCACCTCAGAAAAGGTGTGTGGGTGAACATGATCCCACAGCTCTCCTTAACCAACTGATTTAATCTCAGTATCAAAGCAGGGTAAGGAACAGTGAAAACACTCCACAAATCAGGGCTTCATGGAGCAGCTGGGCACCCCAGGGTCATGGGGTCAGCAGCACCCTGAGGCAACTGGGCTTGACCAGAAGTAGATGGCAAATGTTGGCATGGTCCGAGTAGTGACAGAAACAGCAAATACTGGGAGTAAGATCCAGTCATTTCAGGAAATCCCTGAGCTGGGAATGACTGGAGGCTCAGAAAACAGTTGGGAAACATCACAAATATGTTCCTATATCCTCTTCTGTTCTTTCCTAGGCATTCACTTTTGGCAAACCTCAGGCAGGGCAGTGGCTACCTAAGGCTTTGGTCCATTTCAGACATTGTGTTCATTCACATACTACAGTCGAGAGAGAAGCTGAATGAGACTGAATAGGGCTTAGAAAATTACAGGAATTGTTTCTCTAAAGGAATGGGTTTTCCTTGCATGGGCTCTGGTGGGAAGTGGGTGTTTCAACCTTCTGACCACCCACTATGTTTTTTTAGTAGCCTTTCAGGGACAGTAGGATGTGATCCACAGATTCACAGACTGACACCTGCAGGAAAAGAAAGTGGATGAGTTCTGCAATAATTTACTACTGTCCCTGGCCATTTTTAACCCAGCTAGAGAGCTGGCAGCTGATATTTGACAGTAGCAGCTCAGAAGAGGAAGGCAGTGCTCTGCTGAGAGGAAGCAAGCAGAGTTACAGCCCAGCCATGGCAAGAACAAGTGAATTGGATGGGAACAATGAGGAAAGGTCATGAATATTCTCAAAATGACGAAATGTTCATAGTTTTGTGGTTTTATTTTGGGAACATGACAGAAAAGTTACAGTTAAACCACAAGGAAGAAATTCAGTTCTGTACATAATTTTAACTCTACACGACTGAGGAGATGAAGATGTTCATCTATGACTGCTTTATCTCTTACTCTGTCCATTCTCAGGTGAAGCATCATATACAGGAGTTTATTCTTTATCTCTCTACTCTTTTTTTCACTCATGTGGTATGAAACACTAAGGTCATGGGTGGAATTAATGTCATTGGCAGGAACTGGAATTTCTTTGCCATACTGCTGTAAAGCTATCCCAGGCAATTTATATAGGTCAGAAAATCACAGGTGCTTTTTCAACAGAGAATTCTGCTAAGGAGAGTATCCCATGAGCTCATAAAAAGAAAGGGCACTCCTCAATCCTGCTTGGGTTGGGGAGCACTGGCAGGCCTAGCTACATCTGCCATCCCCAGGAAGTCCTGTCCTACCCAAGGCCAGGTATTTGCCATGAGCAGCCACAGTGCTGCAGCTCACCACCTCCAGAAACCTGGGGCTTGTAGACCTCAAATAGCCTGTTTTCCCCCAGTCCTGGGGCCATCCTACTGTGAGCAAATCTCTGGGGACACCTCATAGGAGAGGTAGGACTTTGCTTCGGGCTCGGCTCTGCCAGCTGACAGAAGAGGATGCTGAGGCAGAATGAACCTGCCTGTGTAGTGGCTGTTGCAGGGGTCTTGTCATGGCTATAGTTCAGTTATTGCTCCCTTACTTAAAGCTGCCATGTGGATGTTTCATTGTCAAACATACAGAAAATCAAAGATGGAAACATGTCAGCCCTACCCACTCATAAGAAGCAGAACACGACTTTGTGTGGTTTCCTTACAGCTGGGCTGGCCAAGAAACCAGGAGCCACACGGTGGGTTTGCTGAGCTTCCTCACAGTGGCCGTCCACGTCCAGGCAGTGTGAGCAGGTGGGTGACCAGAATCGCCCACTGCAGCAGAAGTGGAGCTCAGAAAGTTGCTTTCACTAAAATCTCTATCATATCTCTATGTCAAACATGGCCAGGTCCACCTGGACTTCGTGGCTTCACATGGGTGAAATCCAAGCCCATCAACGTTTCCATCCTCCGTGTTGTGGTCTCCCACCCTGGGCAGCAGATGCTTCAGGAGAAAGACACAGCTTCAGCCCATAAACCCGGAGCAAATTGCAGCGTGGCAGCTGTGTGTACATGAGCAGGCTGAGCATTTCATAGAGACAAACAGCTGTTGAAAAACAACAGCAAGTTCAGCTCTCCTTCAGCTCAGACTGCGTGAGACAGAGCTAAGTCACAGTTAGAGACTGCTCTGGCCAGTGCTTTAAGAAATGTCTGGCTTTAACATTTGCTGATGTCTGAGTTTGCCTTAAAGGATATAAAATGGCAAGTCTGAAGACTTTGCATTAAAGTGAACACTTGAAAACAAGCCCAAGTTGTCACCTATGGCGGAAAGTTGTTGCTGGTGTACAGTGTCATTAACAGGGGAGGAGTTATACTATGAACTCACCTTTTTTGATTTTGTTTTCATCTTGTGTTTATAAGACAATTTCAAGAAGGCAAACAGTAGTTCTTCAACAATCCTACTAATTAATTTTCATTTCTTATCATCATAGCAATGCAAATTTGTAGTAAGGACTTCCCCACGCGCCTGCAGATTTGGAAACCTGTGTAATGGACTTTCCCAGGAAAACCATTCCAGAGCAGCCGCTATGCTGGGAGCCTGGCAGAGGTCTTCTGTGCTTCCAGCTCACCCCTCAGACACTCACGAAACCTCATAAAACATTAATCTCTGGCACTGATGGATGTGAAGCGGTAGGGAAGGAACACAATATTTAATTATCCCAATAAGCAAAGTGCTGCCAATAACTCAGAAGAGCCACTTACCCGGAGGTAGCACAGCCAGATGCCACACCCACCCCACACCTCAAAAAGAGAACTGCCACTGGGAAAAGAAACTATGTTTTATGTTATTTTCTTCTTACTTCTCTGTATCATTTTTCTGAGAGAACACAACACTTTAGCAAAGGCCACACCAACAACTTCTGCTCATCTCAGCTCTTTTTCTTCCTCACATGGAGCCCAGGGGGGCTCAGGATAGTGATCACAGAGGCTTTTCTCCTCTGTGAAAACTTTCACATCTAAACAAGCAGAGATCTAGGAATATGAGCGAACTGGAATTTTTACTTAGTTCTTTTCATCCTAAATCCTTCCCCTTTCTGTAGATCCAGTAGAAATGTTTTTCTCCTATTGCCTTATTGATTATCCCTGGAGGATTCAGGGATACCCAAACCTGAGCTGCACTCACCCAGTCAGCATCAGACATTTGCTGTCCAGTGATGGACAGAAATGCCCGTCAGACAGACTTTGATGTCAGAAATCCAACAGGACTTGCTTGTTCCTTGCTGAAAATTGGCTTATAATCTATACCCTTCCATAGCCAGGCTTTTCAAGGTGGACCTGTAAAGGTACATCTTCATCCGTGGGCCTCTTTGTGCCCTTTGCACTTAACTAAAATGTATTTCAAGGAGGTTTTCAATCTTCATATTATTTTGAAGCAGGAAGAGTCTTGGCAGGGCAGGCAGTAGAACAAAATAACAGTGTATTAATGAAGAGTGGGAGGGAAGGTCATTCGCCTGTTGTTTGTAGCACTAGACCTGATAAGAGGTCATTAGTCATTCAAAACCACTGAATGACTTTAATTAAAAGTTCAGCTTTGAGAGCTGGGAACAATCTGCTGAACAGACTTTCAGGGCAAAACGACAGAGAGAGGGAGGGAAGGGGAGTGGGAGTTGACCAAAATGACAATGAGCTTAATTAAAGCCAGGAGGAACACTGGCAAACTCTCATTCCTGGGCTTCCCAGTTGGGTTTTTATCCTGGTGCTCCAGACCTGAATCTTCCCTGGGTCTGCCTGGGACAGCAGCTGTGACTCTGGATACTATGGGCTTGGGAGGCACATTCCTGGGCTCTTCCCTGTAGGACTGTGTGATTCAGTAGTCTGTAAAACACACTTTTTTCCCCCTCCAAATACTCTGTATTTTATAAAAATAATTGTATCTCTAAAAATTATTTTGTACTTGAAGATTTTCCGCTCTGTCCTTAGCCCAGGACAGAGCTGGGAGGTATACTTGAGCCGTTTGCTGGAAAGAATAAATAGAGGAGAACAGAACAGGAGCGTGTGCTTGGGATGCACACGACCAGATTTCTCAGAGGTGTTGAAGTTTCCTGGCATTTTTCCTCTCGCTGTCCACATTCTCCTGCTGGTGGGCAATACAGCAGCTGGTCCTCCCTGCACTGGTTCCAGGATGGCAACAGGCAAGAACTGGTGTGGAGGCAAAAGGGCAGCTGGTGCTTTTTAGGGGAAAACCTTGCAAAGAACTATAACCAAACTTGCATTTAAAGAGAAGGAAATCAGCCTGTGAAGGGAAGAAGTTGGTTCTGCACTGTAAGGGTAAAATCAGGTCTTCCCCACTGCAGCTTCTCTCTCCAGGGTTGCGTCTCCAGCACCTCTTCTTGCACTGGGATGCTGAGCCGTGTTGATATATGTGCTCTGAACAGCTGCAAGGCAGACACATCCAGAGCTGACTGTGAGAATAAAGGAGGGGGGTTGTCCCCTGCTATTTGGTATATGCAACATATCATAATTAAGTAATGTGAGCTTGCTGCCAGTCTGGGGCACTGCCACGGGACAGGGATGTGTTTATTTCCTAGGACAGGAGATATCTCTACATGGGTTTTTAAAAATATTTTATTTCTTTTTCTTTCTTTTTCTTTGATGTGTGACAAATGAACTTTAAGGGTTCTTATTAGTACACTGAGGACTTGAACTTTGAGTAAAGTCTACATGATACAACACCCACCATGAGTTGCTGACTGTTGTCCCCTTCCCATAATGGGTCACTGCCAGAGAGCTTTCCAGGGATATTATTCATATGCCAAAATGCATTAGGAGTTATCCTTGCTGAGAGCTTTATCTATGAAAAAACAGACAAAACCCAGACAAACAATGCCATTTCTTGCCCCACTGCCTGTGTTGGTGCCAGGGGACAGAGCAGAGAGCCAGGTACAGTGTGAGTCTTCCCTGCTCCTGCCACCAGTTGCTCACGCTCATTCCCAGCTAGAGGTCCACATGCAGACCACCAAAGGAGAGCTTGTTGGCACAACAAATCATCTCCTGGTAAGGTCATGCTACTGGAGACATCACATCAGACCTTTGCATGTACCAAATGAGGATTTTTCTTGCCATCAGGGCTGTATCCTCTCTACTAACAACGTTGCTAGGCTGACAAAACACTGTCTAAAACAAAAGTTTTCTTGGTTCAGCTTTCTGCGAGGAGGTGCAATGGTTTTTTCTCCACAGCCAGCATGCCTCCATCAGAAACATGTTGCACTACAAACAAAGCCCTACTGCTATTGTGAAAGGCAGCCAACTTAGACCAGTGCCTAACTTCCCATCTGCTTGTCATTAGTCTGGATCTTCATGATCTCAAGCTGGAGAATGAAGTCTGTGACCTTGATCCATTTATTTTCATTTTGCTTTAGGATTTTGCTGTTCTCGTTTTTGATCTGGGGAAAGGTTTTGGGACAAGTCCTGAAAGGCCACTTCTGATCCTGAGCTTCAGGTAACCTATGGAGGGAAAGCAGGGGATAGTGAAAGGAAAATGTACACCCAAGACTCTCCCTAGATTTGAGATCTCCCCTGGATCTTATTCATCAAATATCCATCCCTTGCCTGGTAGAGGGAATGAGCCCTGAATGTGAGATGACTTTTGGAAACTTGAACTCATTTCTGCTTTGATAACTTTTTTCCTTAATGATGTGAGCTATCAGACTATCTCTCTCCATAAAAGAACACCTTTCTTTAGCTTGTTCTGATGGACTAACATATAATGCATTTATTTCTGGCACATACATTTATTGGCATGTTGACATCTTTTTTAAAATTATTCCCACCTCAGGCCATTCCATCAATCCACAGTACTTAAGCAGAGACTTTTCAATGCACCACAAAAGAGAAGTGAGGTTAATTTTTTTTTCATTACCTAAAACAGGGCCATCTCTCCCGGGTTTCCTTAGCCCTGTACAAAGGTTCGTGGCAAGCCAATCTGAATTCGCTTTTAGAACTCAAACTGCTTAATGGGAAAGGTATGATTTCATAAGTAGATCTGTGCAAGACTGATGTTGTGCAGACAAAATCTTATAATGATTAACACGTGGCACCTTGGTCCAATTCACTCAGCTATGCACTTGCATTGCAGGGAAAGCTGTTCACCAGCTTGCTCACTTGGTGCAATTTAATTAAAGAAATTAGGACATCCAGAAATCCACTGCAATTGTCACATACTTTATTGACACCAGGAGCTGTAATTTTTTACCATGTCTTTCTAATATTTTTGGCGAGGAGAGAGACTTGAAGCCTCAGTCTCAAGACTTCTGCAAATCCCTTTCAGATGTGGCTGGGAGGGCAGCAGGAGCCAGGATAACTGGCTTGGCATCCATCTGGTTGGGCTGACCTCCCTTATCAACCCTCACCTAGACCAGTGCTGGCAAACACACCGAGCCCCTTGCACACTCCCGACCCCTGGATTTCAGCCCCAAAATGTGTGTCAGGTCAGCCAGGGCTTCTGCTGGAGCCTCACTGAGAAGGAAGCGAGATCTGAGACACCGGTCGTGTACTCCTGTGGCCCCAACATTATTGAAGAGGAGAGCTTTGAGGAGCATAAGAAGGGCTTTGGAGACCATCACAGCTTCACAGGTGTGTCAGCCAATGTCCTCCAGTTCTTCTGCCCCACTGACTGCAACAGCAGGCACAGAAATGCTCCACATCTTCACCATGACTGTGGCTCCTCTCATGCCTTTCCATGGTCCTGCCTCACCTAAAGCCTGCTGACATGTTCCAAAAGGTACTGTTTTAAACCAACACCCTCTGAGTGAGGCCCTAAATCTGTACACGCCTTGGGAAGGTTAAACAACCTACAGCATGGACATTTTCACCAGCTCAGCTCGTTTGAACACAACGGTGAATGTAAATCACTGGCTTCCATGTAGAATTTCTCGATGTCATCAGGAATGCTGTATTGAACTAAAGATACCTGACTTATTAATAAAGGCAGATAATGGCAGGCCAATCTTACTATTTTACTGAGCTAGAGTTAAGTATTTGACCGATTAATGAAAACCTATTTCTAACTGATTTCTCCCTTTCCTCCTTTGTTTTAAAGTACACATACATGTGTGGTTTTGATGTTTGTTTTTGCTTAAATTGTGCCTTCTGCCAGGTTCCCTGGTGGTTAGGACAGAGGGAATTTATTAAGAACCATACTTTTTTATTTCAGTGATTACCATCTCTGTATTGAACCAGCCTTCCACGACACTTGGTTATTCTTTGCTCTACCACTGCCACATACTGCCATTGCCATATGGACCTGCCTTCATAGGCAACACACAAGGGACATGTAGAGGTTGTGGCATGAGAAGCCCTTTTCACAGAATCACAGAATGGGTCAGGGGGGAAGGGACCCCAGCGGTCCAACCTCATTCTGGAGCACATGGCAGAGAATTGCATCCAGATTGTTCTTGAATATCTCAAGTGAGGGAGACTCCACAACCTCCTTGGCCAATCTGTTCCAGTGCTTGGTCACCTGCACAGTAAAGAAGTTCTTCCTCATATTCAGGTGGAACTTCCTGAATAAGTTTCTGCCAGTTGCCTCATTTCCTGTTGCTTGGCAGCACTGAGAAGAGCCTGGATCCATCAAATTTCTGTCAAAACTCTGCTCAAATACCCATAGGTATGTGAGAACAGCAATACTCCTGAATTAATGGTGCTGACGGCTCCAGCCACTCTTCCCAAGCCTTTTAGGTCTTTAACTCATATTCAAGTGTAAGAATCCTAGAGGGAACTGCTTCCAGTTAGTTTGGTGAAAAACAGGGGAAAAAAAAGTAAAAAAAAATCAGTTTAATGGGAAAGGTTGGTATTAGGCAAGAGTCAGGGCCGTGGGGCAAATTCTAGTTTTATTCATCAAAGCAATCAAAGCACTTCAGCTTTGCTTGATCTGTCATTGTCAGTATAGCAGGAGGAAGGGAATTCCAAGCTAGTTCCCAGAATAAGGTGTGTGTTGATTATGGAAAGAGGCACAAAAGCCTCAAGGTCAGCATAAAAGAATTTTTTTTCCCCCTAGAAATACTTGCCCACACCTCAAGCAAGTTAGCCACTGGCAAGGTCTGAGCATCATGTGATTCTCCAGGCATTTGACACTTGCACTCAGTTTCTTACAAAGAAATAAAGCATCTGAAAGTATGAAAAGAAAAAAGTAATTTTCTTTCCTCTCTTGACACCATCTTAAGTCACTCCTGCTACTAACATTAGCCCACTTTGTGAGATGCTCAGAGGAGAATTTTGAACCAGAGCTTTGATTTTGTTTCTGCGCAGGAAAGAAGCAGTGATGACACTTGCCTTTCAAGCACTGTAGAAAATGTGAACTGTGAGAACCAGTGTGAGGGCTGGTGAGAAGGCAAGTCAAAAGTTTGCACATACACTCCAGTCCTAACACACCACCCATGTGCCCATGAGGACAAGAACCAGCCTTACCGATGGCCCTGGAGACTCTGCCCTGTTCTCACTGCTCTGGGACTGACACACTAAGCCAGCAGCACCCACTGCACTGTCCTCTCCCAGGCTGTCACCACTCTGACCAGAGTCTCTGCTTCACCCCGTCAGATGCTTCACCCTGCTCTTTCCATCTTTCACCAGTTTCTTGTTCTCTTTCCCTGAGGTATTTCCTGAGGCAGACACCTTCACACTGAGAAATAGTAGAGAATCAAAAGAGTTAATTAAGAATTAGTTATAGTTGCTAAAGACCATAATGGAGAAGAAGCAGTCAGTTATTGGCCCTAATTAAGAGATAACAACCCAGACTGACATAAAGGTGAAATCTGTGGGGAGCAATGCAGTGATTGCAAACTGACTGTGCTTTATGTAGGTGCTGTGCCTTGGAGGATGGCAATGAAGCTTTCCTTTTCTGTCACTTACCCCCACCCATGTGCTGGTGCTGGGAGTTTCACTCTTAAGCTTATCATTTCCTAGCAGGATGTTGAGCAAACTCAGGCACACGTAGCTGTCACTGGCAAGCAGGAAAGTCACCAAAAGGGAATCGAGGTTTTTTGCAGAGCTGCACTGAGCAGACAGGAGCAACACCATCATGTCAGCACCCAGAGGAGCTGCACAGGACAGCAAAGGGATGTGAGAACAGAGGACAGGAGATGAAGGAAGGAAATTCAAGGGGAAAAGTCATGACTTCGGGTCTCTGAAGCACCCAATGTCACCATAGCAATTACGGGAAACGATTTAACAGGAGGGCTGGTTGTTGCTCCCTAGGGACAGCATAAAAACGAGAAGCAGGGAAGTCTGCAGCATTTTTAGGGTCTGAGCTTTAATTCCTAGCACTGCACACATGTTTTACAGGACAGTTGCTTTGAGTTAATTCTGTATGGACTGCTGTCAGTGACAGTTTCAAGCCTGTGTATATAGCTGCTCACACACATGTTTGCTCTCCGCATTCATTGCATAAGGGGCATGGGGTGGTTACAGGTTAATGGATTTTCAAGCTGAAGTGTTTGCCAATAGCATTCAGGACATGGAAATTCGTGCCAGAAACCTTATCAGAGACAAACCATCCCGTGGCGTCCTTTAGTGGAAGCCCAAGTATTAGCTCCTTAATATGTTTACCCTGAGATAAATCCAGAGTAATGCATTGATGTGCAGGTAATTAATTGGGATGTACCCCAGTGCAAGGACAATACTCGATAATAAACCTCTTTAAGAATGTCCTTCTGAACAATGTACTGACTACCTACCTAGCTTAATATCTAAAAATACAATGACCCCAAACCTCACATAATCCCAGAGATTTTCCTGAAAAAAACATGAGGGCAGATTAAAGACATTCTTGCCTGGCTGGGTTGGTTGTGGGACACACACCTGGCCAGAAATGACCACAACAGCACCTGCAGCTGCTTAGCAAATCTAAAACGACTCTTGAATTTTAAAAGCCCAAGGGATGGACATGGGGGCATGTGGGGACATGGCTACACTGTGAACTGTGCTTAGAGAAGTCTTTTTTGCCTCATTGAATGCATGGGTTGAAGTAAAGCACTCCAGAAAGAGGAGCATTAGAGAGCAACTGATCACTCCCTACAGCACTGAGCTGCTACGTGCAGAGCAAGCCCTGGGAGATGCCTCCCTTCAACTGTAATTGCGTTGTTTATAGCAGACCATTAACAGATCTGATCCATCCTTTGTGTGGCTGGTTTTTGCTTATTATCCCTCCTGTTTCTAAACTGGTCTGAGATACATCCAGTCTCCAGGATCAGCTCTTACTGGAATAGATGACAACTGTCTTCAGGTGAGGAACAAGACACTATACGAAGACCTTGAAAACAAAGTTGCCAGTCAGGAGCATCTGCCTTGTAAGAACATATTTTTCGGCTTTGAGGGTGGCCTGCTTAGCCAAGCCTGACTATTTCACCATGCTGTGGAGGCTGCTCTGGTATTAATTCACCTCAAAGAGCAGGTTGAAGTCATTAAAATATTTTGCAGGTGGTTCCTTGAATTCATGGTGCAGCTGGATCCAGCCTAAAGGGGAAAAAAAAAAGGAGGAGAGAAGGCAAGTTCTGATGAAACACAAATTAACATAACGCATAGAAGGGAAAGAAAATCTGGTTTCAATCTCTACAACAAAGCCAAGCAACACATCAAGCTAGAAAGGAGAAATGTCAACCAGGCAGTGCTGGGGATTTTATTGCTTTAGCACAAGTGCTTCTCCACAGTCCCAGGAGTGCCCAGGTGCTACTGCAGCAGCCAGACCCCTGAGCACAGGTCTGGCCATTCAGGGACATGGGGGGCTTCACAACAAGGCCCCTGCTTCCATATGAGTAAAGGCTCAAGATTTGTTTTAATGCCCTGGCTTTAGAACTTGTCTATTGGCCTCAGTTTCTCTTCTGCATGGAAACTCCATGTAATGCACCATTTCTTGCCCTTGGAGCTAGACACACTTTTTTTTTAACCACTGTTGATACACTCTGACGTTTTGGTTATTGTGAGCAGAGCTTGCACAATGTCAAGGCTGGGAGCAGGTCAGGGTTGGGCAAGAGACTGTGAGGGAACACAGCAGGGGCTGCTGACCTGAACAGACCCCGTGGATATTCTGCACTGTGTGATGTCAAGCTCAGTGACAGAATTTCAGGGAAAGAAGGAGGAAGTTTTTCATTCATACATTTGTCAGCCCAAACAACCATCACACGTGCTGAGACCCTGATTCCCAGGAAGCAGTTGCCTATCTTCCTGCTGATGGGAAGTAGAAAATGAATTCCTCTTTCTGCTTTGCTTGCAAGTGCATCTTTTGCTTTCCATATTAAACTATCGTTACATTGACCCATGAGTCTTCTCATCTTCCTGCTACCTTCTCCCATCCTTCAGGAAGGAAAACTGAAAGAACAGCTGGGTGGGTGTTTGTCTGATGGCTGTGGTCAATCCACCACAAGAGATCATATTTCAAAATTCAACAATCTTATTCATTTCAAAAAGAAAAAGGCTGAAAAATCAGGTAAAA
The DNA here is from genome assembly GCF_025592945.1 of Manacus candei. Classification (NCBI taxonomy): domain Eukaryota; kingdom Metazoa; phylum Chordata; class Aves; order Passeriformes; family Pipridae; genus Manacus; species Manacus candei. The sequence goes on from NW_026138071.1 coordinate 587,706, forward strand.
TGAGAGGAGTGGGGGGAAGGCCCTTCACCATCTTCATTGCCCTTCTTTGGATGCTCTCTAATAGCTTAATATCTTTCTTATACTGTGGTGCCCAAAACTGTCACAACATTCAAGGTGAGGCCACACCAGTGCAGATTAGAGAGGAACAATCCCCTCCATCAACCAGATGGCAATGCTTTGCCTGATGCCCCCCAAGACATGGCTGGCTCTCCTGACTGCCAGGGCACTGCTGACTCAGATACAACTTGCCATCAACCAGGACCCCCAGGTTCCTTTCCTGGCACTGCTTTCCAGCATCTCATCACCCAGTCTGTATGAACATCCAAGGTTGCCCTATCCTAGGTGCAGAATCCATCACTTCCCCTTGTTGAACATCATATGGTTGGTGATTGCCCAGCCCTCTAATTTGTCAAGGTCTCTGTGCAGGGTCTCCCTGCCTTTGAGGGAGTCAACTGTACAACTCTGGTCACTGCTGGCTTTGGAGTGGGCATGTATGGGCTGTGTCACATGTCAAAGCACAACTACTTGGTTTTTTCTGTGGGAGAGCAGTGTAGTCTGTGGGCATGATTATTTTTTGGTCTGGAGCACATCTGCAGAAACATGAGTGCAGGTGTTGTGATAAGGAATAGACTGTCACCTTTTCTGGCTGCCACTCTCACTTCAGTTTAGAGGCAACAGCAGAAATGGTGGAGATTCCTGTCTCAGTTTACCTGATATAGGACCTGTTTGTGCCATCATCTCCTCTTTTCCTCATCCTGGGAGGGGCATGAAAGCTTTCTGAATTCTGCATATTTATGCCCAAGACAGTCTGCAATCAAATAGATGAGTCTGAAAAAATTACCTTCTTATGGACAAATGGAGAAACATCTCTCAGCTAGGGTGTCTTCAGCAAATCACAGCTTCAGCTCTTTCAGGATAAATGGTTATCCTGAGGAGGCTGACATCTGCCCAAGTACCCTGGCAGTACCACTGCTGGGAACCACCATGTTTGGCTGTTGCCAGGTTGGAGTTTTGTGTTACATCTCTTTGCTCTATCGTGAGCTCTTGATGGCGGCGGATGCTCGCAGCAGACAACAGTGGTGGAAGGACATGAGAAAGGTAGTGGGTATGGCTGGGACTTTTCCCTCCACCAGTCACTTTCAGGCCACTTCCTATTCATTCCACCAGTAGTTCCCCCCAGGCCCGTGACTTTGAGCATCTGTTTATAAAACTTGGTTTATATGTGGCGCACATTTACAGGGAAAGCATGGGGAGAACCTTCTGCCTGTCACGAGCCACTGATATCAGAGTGCAGGAAGGGAAGGGATGAGCCAGAGGACTTCAAGCTCTTCCTTGAATGTCAGCAGAACATGTCAGGGGATGCAGGACGAGCAGCAGGAGGAGAGGGACTGGGGCTTCCTCTGAGAGAGCCCAAAGGATAAGGCTGATGGCCCAGCAGACACGTCCCGTAATGTGCTGGAAACTTATTCTATTAATAATCCCATTGTTTCAGCAAAACATCAACCTAGGGAGATTACACTGAATCAGCAGTTTCTTTTCTTTTTTTCTTTCCTGATTTAGTAACCCTGATTGCAAAATCAGAGACCTATTGCTGCAGCCGGTGATGGTGCAGTGAGAAATGAAAGGCATCAAGAAAGCAGAGTAGGAAGCAGGAGCAGGGAGCACATGCAAAGGCTGAGCCAGCATTCTGGTACATTATCTCTGGCATCCACAGTGTGGCTGAGATCCCCATGTGCACTGGGAAATCCGCTGCCTGTGTGCAGAGGCTGACACCCAGATAGAAACACACCACAACACTCCCAGGCAGCCAGATGCTCACCTGAGCAATGGGAATGTGGCAGCTCACAGAGCTGCATGAGGCTACATCAGATAGAAATAAAGGTTTGACCAGCTGGGTAGGCAACTGCAGTCGGAGGGATCATGACTTTCTCCCCCAAGGAGCACTGTATGTTGGAACACTGAAGCAGTGAAGATCAGGGCTGTCAGAATCAAGGATGTCTACCCCTGCTTTGCACCCATGCCATCCGGGTCACTGAGAGTAGCATGGCCACAGCATGACCATCAGTGGTGCAAAAACTTATCCCTGAACTTCTTTCTCAGGGAAGGACAGCACAAAGATCTCATTGCACCTTTTGTCTTTAGGAGGGCTTTTGAGAACTACAGTTGCCAGCTTATTTTTAATGCTTTGAAGTAAAATGGGTTTGACTAGAAGTTTTGTTAAAAGCCTCTCTGCTGTAAATGTGCTCCCTGGGTGCACCTGAATCACATCCATCCCTATAAATGTCCACTTGGCAGCACAAGTGCAGTCATTCCTAACTCATCACCTAGGCCAGCAAAAGTAGATGGCTTCAGGCTTGTGCAGAGTGCTCAGCTGGACCCAACAAACCATTAGAAATGGGCTGGATACAACCTTACCCCAGTGAGGAGGTGATGCCATGAAGGTAGAGGATGCACAGGTCATTAATGTGGCTCACCTGATTGGTGATAACCTCTGAAGTCACCCTAGTTCAAAGGGATATCTGAGCCCTTCACAAGGAAGCAAATTATCCCAATTCCTATGGAGTGTAGCAGAATATATGATAATGGAGGATTTCTCTTCCTCCCTGCTGGTGACAAACCAGTTCACAGCTGCACAAGCACATTTAAAAGGAGAACACAGAAGTAGATTTAAAAATCCCCACATATTTTTGGCTTAGGTCTTTCAGAGGTCTGTACATCAGGTGCAGAACAGAGGGCTTCACTTTGCACACAGGGTGTGGATTTCCAGCTCACCTCTACCTGAAGCTTAGGCCACACTTTACTCCATGGCCAAGCAAAGCAGTGAGGACGCAGCAGCCCCAGAGATGAACACAAACCTGCAGCCCAGGAACGAACTGTGTGCCAGGGACTGCCCTGCACCTCGAAGAGGGCAGCACATGGTGGTGGCAGCGTGGATGAGGAGGGCTCTTCCCAGCACCTACCAACAGCTCCTGCCTGTGGATTTGAGTGAGTCACTTTGCTTTGCAAAATCAAAATCAAAAATGACACAGAGATGCCAAAATGCAAAATACTGTGGCAAGGTCTGCAGGGGTGAATTTTACAGCATGTGAGCAAAGAAACAGTGAAGAGGTAGGAATTGTGTCCCTGGGTGTGAAAAATGGATCAGGGAGGAAGCAGCGGCTGGAGAGACTGCAAGGAGGCTGCAAGTGTCTTCTCCATACCATCCCAAAAGCATTTAGTCTTCAGCATCCCCCATCCCGCCATCATTCGTTTGTCTTTACAGTTCCTCCTGATTCTTTCCCTTCTTTGACTTCAGTAATGCACCATCACTAAGATATCATCTTGGTGCAAGTTACTGTGTGTTTCGTTACTACGAAGTCCTTAACTTCCCCTCCCTGGGGATGGATCTCCAAGCTAACACTGCACATGAGATCTTCTTGACTACATGAGGAGGTTTACTTGTGTTAGGAACAAATGTCCATCTCATGCCTAACACTGCTATAAAGCAGAGATGTTGAATAACTCCTGGTTGAGACTTTTTCAGGATCCTGCCCAAGGCTCCATGGACTCCAAGTGAGAACATGAGAGCAGCTGAATTTCTTAGCTGTGGGATTTTTTGAGGAACTGTTCAAATTACCACATCAGAGTTCTCAGTAGTCTATAAAAACTGAGCAGATAGGAAATGCATATCAGAAAGCATATCAAATCAGGAGACAGTGAGGAAGTCCCTTCAGTTCTTTATTGTCCCTAATCGGACAAGGCTGTAGGTTAGCCACAAGAAATTTGTCATGAAAATTAAAGAAAGATCTGGGGAAGATCAAAATTTGAGTGATATGAACAGTCTCAGTATTTCCGACAAGATTGGGTTTGCCTCAGCTTCTACCACAACCTTTCAGATAAGTGGTAAGATTTCTTTTTATTAAATGGATTTTATCTGGTCTAAAACAACAAATAAAAATGAAATATTGCATATTAAATACTTTCTACACTGAATTTGCTAGTAAATTAACTGCCATTTAAGAATGGAAGCATGTCAAAATGTCCTTTCTAGCCAAAAGCTGATGCTGATCATCAGAAAAAAATTATTTTCCTGTTTTAGAAAATGCCTAATTTTCTTGAGTAAAATTTTCATGTCTTAATAGTTAAGATACTAAAATCACCAGACCCAATAAAAAATGTACGTTTATGAATTTTAGCTGAGTATAAATATTTCATTGCTGACTAAACCATTCTATTGTAAAACCAATTAAAACATTGTACTCTTTTAAAACTAAGACTTTAAACTCCTGATTACATTGCTTTGAAAAAGAAAAAAAAACAAAACCTCAATTAAGGGTAACTTACTGAGTGTCTGAAGTAGTTATTAGTGCTTCTGAAATACTTTTTTTCTTCCTGAAGGGCAAAATTTGACAAAGCAGTTTAATTTTTTTACACTTTGCTGACAATGATTTGTTTTACACATTATGACTTGTCTCCATTTGTTCTTCAGTTCAGTTTATTATTGATTTTTCATTAGTTTTGATGCATACATGCATCACTGTTGGAATCACAGGTATGCAGCACTCAGGATGGAGAGGGCATTGCTCTGAGCAGCCTGAATGCTGAATGGCAGCCTTGGACAACTAAAAGCAATGGAAACAAGGTGTTTATTGATACAGAGAGGGGAGAACCACCACATTCAAACTTGTTATAGGTTGGATTAAGTCTTGATGGAATTGAGCTGGTTAAACTGGCTAAGGAAAAGACAGCCAAGTGAATTGCGGTCCAAAGGCCAGAGGAGAGGAAGGCAGCCTGCCTTTTGACAGGATCAAGCACTCTCACAGAGGGATCTTTCTGCTCCCCATCGCTAGAAAACACTGCTAATTTATTGTGGCCAAGCCTGAAACGCTGGAAGCAAGCAGAGTTTGCAGGGGAGAGCATGTGTGGGAGGGTGCCTACCCTACTTCTGTTGTTTTTTAGAGCCTCAAGGCCAGAGGAAGCCATCCGCATGCTGTGCTCGAACGGCCCTTGGCATCTACCTGCTGCTGCTGACGGCCGGCCAGGGGCTGCTGGTGTACAAAGGTAATGCTACAGCCTTACCATGGGCTTGGCATCGAAAGAGAGCTTTGCTGGGTGCTCTGGGGGCATGGGTGAGCGGGAATGAGCACGCAGATCGGAAACCTCTGAGGGAGCACAGAGGCTCCTCCGCACACCGGGAGGCAAAGCAGTCGCTGAAGGAAACTATTCCCCCACCCCAGACATGTGCTTTGCATTTGCAAAAGCACTCCCGGCTGAACTCCTGGCTGCAGCAAGGACTGGCACACGAAAATCACCTCCCTGGTTCAAACAGGGGTGGTCTTTATCTCCAGGTGTTCTCCCAGGTGCTGAGGAACTGCTCTGCCAAACAGGCATTTCCCAGTCAGACCAGACAGGGAATATTCACTGTATGGGCTTTTTGTTTCCTCAGTGTTTAAGATGGAGAGAGAGATATTGAAATTTCAGGAGCAAAATACCTCCTATACAGAAGAGATTCTGAAGAGCTCCTTTGCCAACAGTCTGATTTCGGAGAGAAGCTCTGCTGAGTACTTGGGACAGGAAGAAAACTGGAGGAGAAGCGTAGAAGAGGAAATTACCATAATCAAAAGCAGCAATGCACACCTGATGATGATGGTGAGCAACATCACCCTGGTTGCAGGTATGGCTCCATTCCTCCATGCTAGCTCTGCAGTGGAGAGACCTGGCTCCTCTGCACCACTGGCAAAGCTGTGCCAAAAGCCTAGTTCAGATGAACCAGTAACTAGGGCAAGATTTGGTCTTCCTGTCTGTTAGTGATGAGCCAGTGCCCAGGGTTGGAGTTGGCTCCAGACCCTCTGGCCGGGGATCTGGACACACCTGGAGGAGCTGGAGCACTGCCCTGTGCAGACCCCCGGATCCCCTCTGCAGCTGCACATGTGGCTCTGGGATCGTCTCCCCTCCTGTAATTTGTAGATTTGGACTCTGAGTTTCCTCTGAAAGGGTGGTATCTTCAGCCCAGACCTCAAGCCTGTCAATCCCATACTGCTATGCTCCTCACTGAGCACTGACTACTGAAAAATATCCATTAAATATTTCTTTCAGGTCCTCCTGGACGCAAAGGAGATCCTGGTCCCCCAGGTATGTTGATAAATGAGCTGCAACTTTTCCTTTTTAAATCTTTCTCTTTATTTCATCTAAGAGACTTTAAGTGAGGATTTGGGATTTCAGTTTCTAGACCCAGACCCTATCCAATGTGCACACACCCAAAGCCCTGGCCATGAGGAGACCTGCTGTACCTTTTGACTGATCCTCCAGGAGCCTTGGCTGGCCCGAGTGCTTGGTAACCACCACGGAGGAGCATTTTGTCTCTTCCTCCTCACTGACACCCCACCAGAAAAGCTCAGGGGTGATGGAGCAGCTGTACCCGATCATTATCTGCAGTAACCATCCCAAATCTCCATGTGACACAAGAGAGGACCAGTGAGGGGGTTTATGTGCATCCCACAATCAGCAGATAGCTGAGCTTTCTGCCCCAGACACAGCAATTCATGCTGTCCAGCTTACTCCAGGACAACTCAGGGAGACCTCCCCAGTCCCTGCCCTGTAGAGACACAGCTGAACAGTGCATGTGACAGAGATGGGACCTTGCCCACCCTGTCCCTAGGAAAACGATGGCAAAGACTTAGGAATGAGCTGGGCACAAGGGCTGTTCTCCACAGCCATGCACAAGCTGTTGCCCTGGGTACCTGGGGCTTGGGTAGAACTACACCTGCTGCAGGAGATAAATGTCTCCAGACTGTGAGGATGCAGCAAGTCCTGATCTAATGTTGGCTCCACTTTGAGCAGAAGTCGGACTAGGCCTACTCTTCTGTGATGATGATCTAAGATGCAACCCCTCTTGGGTCAGGTCTGTGGCTCATCCATCCCTACTTCTTGGCTACACTGATGAGCTTTTCTGGAAAAAAAAAAATATTAATTTTTTTAAAAATCATGTTTTCATATCTTCCTGGCTTCACTTACAACATTAAAACAGCACCTCCTGCCAAACAGTGTTTATTACACATCAGAGCCCAATAGTTCAGTGCACTTTCATGGAAGACCTCCCCAATGGTCCCCATGAGCTGGGCTTGGCTGGATGACAGCTGGCCCCTGCCCAGCCATGCACTCAGCTAAGCTCCAAGGACTTTACCCAAGCGTTTGTGCTGGTCCCTGCCAGCTGAAGATTGGTGACCAAAACTGGTGCACGAAGGATGATTAAAAAATTCATCTCTTCCTCTCAGCCATTACTGGGAATAGATGATGCGTGTCAGCTGATACATGTATTTTATATCTCAGGGCTACGGGGACCACCGGGGACAAAGGGAGACCAAGGAATCCAGGGTAAGGCTTTTCTGAAACCTGAATTACTTCTATGGATGGACATAAAGTGGCTTTATGGATGATTTTATGGGGAATCTTGCCCTCAGTGAAAGTGTAAGTAAGTAAGAATGTCATTGAAGGAAATATAAGCCTATATAGAGCTAATGTGAGCAAAAGCAAATCTTAGCTGGAAAAAAAATCTTATTTTAAAAGTCAATGTGCAACAGTCACAGTGGACCAATTTCACACTGTCAAGTTCAGGGAGAGGGGAATTTGGCTCCTGCCTGTGGATGAGCTGCATGTTTGCTGCTGGCATTCACTAGGCACTGCATCCAATGGAGCATCAAAAAAGTGATGTCCTTGCAGGCTTACATGGACTGCAGGGCGAGAAGGGGAGCAAAGGAGATCCTGGTCCTGCTGGTTCAAGTGGTGTGCCAGGAGTGAAAGGAGAAAAAGGACAGATGGGACTTCCAGGTAAGACTTCTTCACTACCTAAGATTCTCGCACGTATTTCTGTTTAAACTCATTCTACGTGAAACACTAGAAGAAGGCTTCATAAATCAGTATTTCATAAAAATCCACATAGCCCTGGCCACATAACCATTGACTGGCTTGCCAGTCAATGAGTGTCCTGGATAAACAGGACACTCAACCTGATCTGAAGGGGTTTGATTTCGTGTCGTGTTTCAGCAAAGCTCCCAAAGGAGGGCTGGGGGAAGGGGTCATGGAAAATATTGACTCTGCACCATGGAAGATTTTTATAGAGTGACCTTTGTCTAATGAATCCATAGATATTCAATTATCTGCCTATCTATCACGCCTAGATTAAAGCACCAATGTTTGCAGTAGGATTTTCGTGATATAAAATAATACAATATAATTTATATGCAGAAGCATGTGGATATTAGTCGTCATTTTAGTGAAACCTCTTTCTGAGAGCTTTATATCTTACATAAGTCTGACTTTATACACCTTAAGTAGAAAAGTTACGCAACGTGTTTCTCCATGTAACATGCATTAGTGGGCATCTCCTGGATAGCTGTTACTCAGTGGTCTCACATGGGCTGAAAACAGGATAGAAAAAGAAAGCAGATGATGTGTGTGGTGCAGAGCAGGGAGGACAGTTGGAGAGATTGATAAGAGCTTCCTCAGATCTTCCATCAGATCCCATATGCACCAGTGCACTCATTAGCACAAGTTGCTCCAGAAGAGAAAAGTGATTGTAGGAGGAATATCTAAAGGCAAGAACTTTGGGATAATTCTGGAGCAGAAAGATGAAGGAGATGTAAGACTTTAAGTGAGGCACTGTTAAGTAATTGAGCTCTTTTGGAGCATGCTTATCACCTACTGAGAGAAGAGAAGGCTAAGGGGAGCTAACTCTGGAAGCACAGGAATGTGCTGTCCTGTATCTCCACTGTGGCTAGGAGAAGGGAAGGATACAGACTGCAATAAAAGATATTTAACTAAAGGAGAAACCATTGTAGTGGTAGGGATAGCTTAAGGAATAGACTGGAGAGGTATCACAGCACCACTGCAAGTCTTTAACAGCAGGTCAGACAAACATCTGCCCAGACAGTCTGACAGAGTCAGAGGTGGATCCAAAAGACCAGCTCTGTTCTTCTGCAGCTTTACAGGAATGCCACTGAATGATGGCAGGTGTAAGGCCAAACTTTGTTACTGGTGTGGCTAGACAGAGGTGCTCCACAGGCTGCAGAGACAATTGGGGTTTTATTTTTAATTTATACGTGTGTGCTATGCTGTTTGATAGGTGTCCAAGGACAGAAAGGTGACACAGGCAAGAAGGGAGACCCTGGGTCACATGGACCCACAGGTCCTCAGGGACAACAGGGAGTCCCAGGACTGCCAGGTTTCAATGGTAAGTGCAGAGGCCACAGTGTGACCCACCATCAGCACTCGCATGCTGTGGTGCAGGGCTGCCCTAACTGAAGCATTGGGCTAAGCCTTGTCAGCACTGATGTCAGGATGTTGTTGCAGGTACCACGGGGAAGCCTGGACCTCCTGGGCAGAAAGGAGAGGCAGGTAAGCAGTACAGAAGGGGAAGGTTCTTCTAGAGATATAGGACTGATCTCTTTTAGAAGATGCTTCATGATGAAGAAAACTGCAGCCAGCCTAGATCCCAGCCTGGGTAAGAGATGATGATTAGATGAAGAAACCACGACAATGTTCCAACATTGTGCAAACTCATGCTGCAGCCCTGGCTGCCTCATTCGGGCCCCACTCACTGTGCAAGAGACTGAGAGGGAAAGAAGGGTCCTGAACTGTGGAGGGCTGTGTCTCCTTCCTGATGTGTGTGCACATGCAAGGGTAGAAATTGGCTGCTCTGTTAAGAAAGCACTTGTGCATGTCAAGGCTGACAGACGGTAAGGACCTGGGTCCATACAGCCTTTCACTGCAGAGCATCACTCCCTGCTGCACTAAGATTAGTGCTGCCAGAGGAGGGTTGCGATTTGGACAGACCCAGTGTTTGTTTTGCCTTCATAAGGTCAACTCAGTCTGTACAGTGCAGGGGTTGGTGATTGAACTGTCTTTCTTCTTATGTCCTTCAAGTTTTGTGTTACATTTCATATGTGCTGCTTTCACTCAACCTCAAGGTGTACCTGGACAGCCTGGAACTGTGGGAAGTCCTGGCCCTGAAGGCAGATCTGGTCAGAAAGGGGAGAAGGGGGACCAGGGACCCAAAGGTAGCCCAGGTACAACACTACTCAAATATAACTCATTGAGCTCTTAATCTGACCTCACTTTGTATGATGGCTTCACCCTTACTGATTTGTTTTTAATTTTAGGAATAGCAGGCACTGATGGACTCAGAGGTGAAAAAGGAGAACAAGGAGTAAGAGGTAAAGGACAATAAGACAGGTTTTGGGTCAACAATCCTCATTATGCAGGCACGGGAAAGGAGGAGATCTATTGAGTCCTGTTCTTGGAGCCCCAGTGCATCCCAGGATGCCATGGCAGTCCTGGGCCTCTGCCAGGCTGCTGGGGAATGGCTATGTACCAGAGAGTTGTTTCTACCTTCTGTAACATGTGTGAGGAGGTGATGTTGCCTGAATTTTTGTATAAATAGAAAATGTACAAACAAAGCATCAGTTTAAGATGAACTAAACAACAACCTCCCTAATCTGGAGTTAAAGACAAATTTTACTGGCTAGAGGGAAGATGGGGAAGGAGGCATCCATTCTGGACTCCTCTGTAGCATTGCAGGATGAAGTGTCTTCAGAGGCCAACTTAGGGCACACAAACGAGGCCTTTTCTGTGACATTCCACTTGAAAAAGGTCACCTCTCTGTCCCAGGCACCCAAACAACAGGGTGACATTCTGCTGTACAAACCTATTCTGGTGTACTTTTCTTGAATCAGCCCTTTAAAATCCTGAATTTATATAGTGCATGCAACCTCATGGCCTTCAGGATGTAACCAAGGTCCAAGTGCTGCACTTTTCTACCTTCACTGACAGCTGAATGACAGGGATGAGAGTCACCTGGCCCAACTTTACATGCTTTCATATGTCTGATGCACCTAAATTTAAATGTCTAGGCTGTCTGTATGGTTAGTGAAGGTCCAGCTGGAGGAAGAGTCTCTATGCCATCAGTGGAGTTTAGGATATGAAATAAATCACCAGGAGTTGACCTACTTCAGGAGAAGATGTTTCTCCACTGCCTGTATTTTCTTTTTTGATGTGGTCTGCACTGAGTACGATGTGAAATAAGACACCCAATTCAGAGATAGATGTCTACAGAATAGACACCTAAACTAGATAAGTTAAAATCCTGCATAAATACTAGTTTGCATAAGCTTTTATAAATGTATAAATATTAGTTTTATAAGTGTACGTATGTTTGTTTGTTTTGATGATCTTAGGTCTTCCAGGGCAAAAGGGAGAAAAGGGAGACCAGGGCCCAAAAGGTAAACCCGTGTTTTACAGCATAACTTACTCTGATGATGCAAAGCACTTTAAATGCCATGTTCCACCTTTCTGCATCAACACATTCTTTCCTTGGGAAGATACAAAGGCAATTATTTTTTGCTCTACACCCAGGCATCCAAGGCCTACCTGGTCAAAAAGGAAGCAAAGGTGATTCTGGCACTCAGGGTCAAAAAGGAGAACTGGGACCAAAAGGAGCCAAGGGAGACCGAGGATTGTCTGGTAAGACTGTTTGCCAAAGGGTCTGTGGAGCTGATGGTGCATTTGGGTTCAGGACTGTAGATCTCAGACTGGCACAAGGTGCTCTGAGGCGTGTTACAGAGCTCATTTGGAGGAACTCAACAGACAGATTAGCCTTCCCAGAAGAGGAGTGTGCAGACTGTCACATGTACACCCTGGGAGGTGTGCTAAAAGACATGCAAGTAAACAGATACATTAGATTTTCTCAAATTACTGATCTTACAAAAAACTGGAACAAGCAATGTCCCTTTTTGCCCTGTGCAGAGACATCTTGCAGCATACCATGTCACGGAGATAAATCCCAGATAAACACAGCACTCAGGAACACAAAATTGTAAACACCTGATGGTGAGGCTATTTAACTACACCTTGCTAATTGTAGGACACAAAAGTTGTTCAAAAGGGCCAACACTACAGCTACTCTCCTTCCTTACACCCCACCCCCTTCCCATCACATGGGTTTCCAAAAACCCTAAGACCTGTAGTCAAAAGAAAAAGCCAAACAGTAGTTATAACAGGCCGTGGGAAGCAACCAGTGCTACATATGATTTTTCTTTTAATTGTTCACATAGAATAGTAAAGGAATCCTCAGAAATAAAATAAAGTAGATCGTAAGTGAGGCTTCTCCATGTGCTCCTCCTCTGGAGCTTTGCTTCTGGAAGAGGGGAAAACTGTAACTTGGCTGGCTCCAGGACAAGCACTGCCCTCTGGGTGGGTCTCATCTTCTGGTCCCCAGAAGGAGACAGCAATAAAGGCTTTCTGGAGGTAACTTTTGGGGGAAGAGCTCATTGGATTTTTTCAAACACCCCTACTCTTGAGACCGAGATGCTGCACAGAAATGTGGAGGACTGTTGGGAGCAACTTTTTGCTTTCCCTGGAGAACAAACCCCATGATGTAGATCTTCATTCAAGTACTTTAGGAGATACTGTGCCTGCTTCTGGAGAGCCCAAAGGCTATCAGAGATGTCATTTTACAGGTAGCAGAGGGAATGAGATACATTTTGCACACATGAGTGGATGGGATTTTGACCTTTTTGTTGCGTCACACATTAGGAAAACTTTGCTGTATGTTATCGTACTTTTCTTGCCACATTTCTTTTACATACCCTTAGTCACTTCAGGGTTTTCATTGTCCACAATGGGAAGGAGTCTTCACATCTCTGACTCATACTAGCATTCGGAACAAGACAATAAACTGGACTTCTTTGTAAGCAGCTGTCAAATGTTTGTGGTTTTTTTTTAACTTGGAACAGGTTCCCCAGGACCAAAAGGGAGCAAAGGTGAAAAGGGAGAAGGTACTGGACTTTCACTTCTTCTCTCACTTGCCTTCTGGTATTGAAGCTACCTGAGATCAGGACCAACATTCCCCTTTGCTCATCCTAGTTAACCCACAGCACAGCTACCAGAACCAAGGGGTCTGTGCTCTGAGTTGCAGCCTGCTGTCTCCAGATGCAGGAGGGGGTTAAATTGTACCAGTAACCTAGTCCCACTGTGGCTACAGCCACAGAGATGGGAACATCCCTCTGGTTTGGGTGGTCACTGCTTCTGTGGTTCTTGTGTCTGTATAACCCATAGAGTTATTTTCTTCTCTCCTAAACTGCCAGCCGACTCCAATCATATACGGATCGTGGGAGAAAGCAGGAGGGGCCGTGTGGAAATCTTATATCAAGGGATCTGGGGAACAATATGTGATGATCACTGGACCTTACAAGAGGCTGCTGTAGTCTGCCGAATGCTGGGATTCAGCCGTGCAGTCTCTGCTTTCACAGCTGGTGGAGGTGAGTCCACAACAACTTTCCACATCCCCAGGCCTGGCATGGGTGGTTACATGCAGCAATGTCACCTACACGAGCAGCAGGAGAGCAAAGAGGATCTCAACAGGGCAGCTCATTCCTCTTGGGATGAGTGAGCTACATGTCAAGTGCTGCTTGAACTGTGCTCTAAAGCTTGATTTCCAACAAGCCAACCATGCAACTCAACACATGCCCACTATTTCCAGGAGTCTCTTTAAAAAAAGTGCATAACCCTTTCTCTTGACCAACATTTTTTTTGTTTACTTTATCTTCCAAAGGCACTGGAACAATTTGGCTTGACGAAGTAAATTGCAGTGGGTCTGAAAGTTCAATTATCTACTGTTCAAAGAACAGCTGGGGTTCACACAACTGCGGCCACAGCGAGGATGCTGGAGTGGAGTGCAGTTGATGGGACACAGAAGCTGCCCTGGGAGCCGCTGCCACCTCTGCTCTCTCTGGGGCTTTTCTTCATGATGCAAACCCAATTTCGTCAGGCTGTGCATATAGTCTCCTTACCAGGTCACAAAAGTATTGACAAAGAAATTTGAATTTTTCGTAAATCAGTAACGGTTGCAAGACCCCCAGGTAACCTGGAACATCCTAGCTGTCACCAAACAATTGGAGCTCAGGCATGTGAGCCAGTTCACAGCTTTTCCAGCTACCTGACATCAGCTCACCTGCAGGAGCTCACAACTGTGTGACTTCTAAGTGCACAAGGGGGGAGATGGTCCACGTTAGCTTAGTGCAGTAAGAGGAAAGGCTCAGTGTGCAGAAACAGGGAGTTTCTGCAGCTGAGCTGACTAGTCCATCTTCATCACAGTAAGATTGTGAATCTCAGCCTAAACCCCCCAGGGGGTGTATACACCCAAGACAGCAGATGCTCAGAAATCATCAGATGAACTCTCTGGCATGCAAGTATAAATACTCTCCAGAAATTATGCTGATCACAGGTTAAAGTGCAAAAATAAGTGCCTGGGATCTAAGTACCATACTATCCTGGTTTAGCATAGCCCTTGTTTTTGACCTTATCCAAGTCCCTTGCCTTCTCTGTCAGTATTTCCTAACCAGTCTCTCCAGGAGCAATACCTTTTACCTTATCTGGTGTATAAAGCTAAGCATTTAATACTTTAGAAATTAGATGATCCAGTAAAGCAAAAGGATGACAAATAAAAAATATATCAAGTCATGGTGTATCAGAAATGAATAAGCTATTGATTGGTGTTAAAAATAAATAATTAAATAAATAATAAATAAACAGATAAATAAAATTACACACACATCTGTAGATGTATTAAGGAGAAAATATTGGACTGGGCTTTCCTGGCTCCTATGCGATTGATGCAATTTACTTTCTATAAATAAGGTTTTCCAATCAAGGAGAACGGCGGAATGCCAGAGGCGCGGTGGGACCTGCAGGATGAGCCGCGGGTACCGCCCCAGGACCCATCAGCCACCTACCTCCCCGCGGCCATCCTCATCCCCGCCCGCGGCTCCCGGTTATCTCAAATGCTCCTTCCCGGCACTAAGGGGAGCTCAAGGGCCGCCGCCCGCTCCGCAAAGCCACCGCGGGAGATCCGCGGCATCGACTCGGCTCGGCTCGGCTCAGCCCGGATGCTGCTCCTGCCTCCTCTTCCCCGCTGCTTTATCCCACGGGGAACCGCGGTTCCTGCGCATCTCTCTTTGCTCTGCTCTTGCGAGACCCCCATCTACGGCACTGCATCCAGCTCTGAGACCCCCGGCACGGGAAGGACACGGACCTGCCGAAGCGAGTCCAGAGGAGACCACGAAGATGCCCAGAGGGCTGGAGCACCTCTCCTCTGACGACAGGCTGAGAGAGTTGGGGCTGTTCAGCCTAGAGAAGAGAGAGGCTTTAGAGCACCTTCCAGACATCTGGAGAGGGATTTTTGATGAGGGCATGTAGTGATAGAACAAGGGGGAATGGCCTTAAACTGAAAGAGAGTAGGTGTGTATTAGCTATTAGGAAGAAATTCTTTACTATGAGGGAGGTGAGGCACTGGAACAAGTTGCCTAGAAAATCTGTGGCTGCCCCATCCCCAGAAGTGTTCAAGGTCAGGTTGGGTGGGGCTTTGAGCCACCTGGTCTAGTAAAAGGTGTCCCTGCCCAGGGGACTGAAACTAGATGATCTTTAAGTTCCTTTCCAACTTAAATCATTCTGTGATTCTGTGATCCCAGGAATGGGAGGGCAGTGGCAGCCACAGGGGCCTGGTGATGCAGCCAGAGATTTTCCATGATACCCCACAAGTGTTGCAGGGAAGGACAAAAATGTGTTTTATTCTGTTGAACATCCTGATGGCACGTGCAGCAAGACACCAAGCCCAAGAGCAGAGCAGTGAGCTCGGTTTGAGGACATGACTTAGGTTGTGGGAGTTTCAGTCCTCAGTAACTCTGGCTGTGGAGTTACTCCCAGTCCTCCCAGAAAGCTATTTGGAAAAAAAAAGGAGTGGAAAATACTTTTCTGATGCAGTCTCCTGTGCCTCACTGTTTGACTGCTGAGCAGTTGGGACACTTGTGCAGGTTTTGCTGTCCACTCTTAATAGATAGAAACACATCTTCTAAGGTAAAACCCCAGATTTTGTCTGCATGTCTGAGGTGTCCCCTTGGATGGACAGCTGCACAGCTCAACCCCAGCCTCACCACTGTGGGGGCAGGACACAACTCACAGCAGTGGCATTTGGAGCTTGAAACCCAGCACTGGGACCCCAAGGCAGCAGGTCTGGAGGGCACTTTTGCTCCATGTGTCCACTTCTCCAGTCTAAGGGAAGGTCCATTGGCGCAGGAAGGGTGCCACAAATCACCATGGGATAGTTGTTGAGCAGCAAAAAAGCCTTTTGCACCTACAAAAAGATGTAATCCTGAGGTGTGGAGGCTGCCTTGCATGGCCACACCATCTCCCCCCAAATACCCAGCTCAGTGCTATTAGATCCCAGCTTGTAAGGCTCTGCACTGCCCTAAAAGAGATGTCTGTGACAGCTGAAAAGGAATGATGCAGCTTTGCTTATCATTTACACCCAGCACCAATTAAAAAGACTTAGTTAAGCAAAATGCAATTACAGTGTCATGGATAAAAGGGATACAATTAACTAAAAAAGGGACACTTTCCTTTAGGAATAATGTTATTTCCAGTTGTTTCCATCCCTGCCCCTGACCATTCCTTGTGATCTGAAGAGATTTGGGGTGGGGAGAACTGGGGGGATTTGGGTAGTTTGTCTTCCCTTCTTGCTGGTTCACATGTATTTCTGAAGTAAGTTAGCAGAGTCCCTTGAGAACACAAATCTTTTCTTGAGCCCTAAAACATCATTTCCAACACACCCAGCACTACTTTTCCAAGAAGATGAACATTTCATAGAGGCTGTCTGGCACCAAACTGAAACTTTTCTCCTTTTGGGGAGAAAACTGGGCCTTCTGTCAGCTGTGAAGGAATGGGGAACAGCCAGGCACTGTGGGATACATGCTGTGGCTGGAAGGATTTACCAAAATCCACAGGGAAGCAACTGAAGAGAGGTTTCTCATCTCATGCCCCTTGGGAAGGGAGGAGGCATGTGCCATCCCTCTCAGCCCACTGCACAGGCAGGCACCCAGGCTGCTGCTTCCCCAGCCAACACCTCTTCCATGGACAGTTGGATCCAGAAAACTCAGCCCTGCAGCGAGGTGCCAATTTTGCATCATCAGAACTTTAGGTCCTGGAGGATCCTGCTGAGAATGTGTGTTAATGAATAGAGTGTTTGTCTAATCATTTCCATGTCTTGATATTGGCATTACTGTCAAACCTCAGGAAAATTACATGAAGGAGAAGGCTGAAGGTTGCCCCTGGAGTTTGGTGAGATGCTGAATGCAGTTTTTGTATCCTCAACAGAAGCCACAAGTCAAAGCCCCACTCAGGCACACAGAGATGCTGAAGAGCAAAATATTTACTAACTAAAAGCCAGTTCTTCAGGTTTCCAATGCCTGAAGTTTATGCCTGATGCATCCATAACACACCTCTCCTTACCAAAATTACTGACAATTCCAGTTGCAAAAGTGAAAAAAGGCACTTATTACATTAAAGTCATAATTTTAAAAGATGCAATGAAGGAATTACTTTTCTGCTCATATTACAGACAGGTAAACACCATTAACACACATGCTGGCTGTATCTAAAGATTAAACTAATCACATCATATAGGAGTCACTAACTGTATTTTCATCTTTCTCTTCTGAAGTCTTCTGATGTTTTAGATCACATCGCCACAAATCTGCCAGCACATTTCTTAGCTTTTTCTGCTAAACATCACGGTAGAAGGCAGCATCTGGTCTCAAAACACTCAGACATTTTTTTTTGTCTTACTTGGTGTCAGCACCGGTCATGTTTTGCTTGGTTAACTCTTTTCCCACTGGCATGGTCCAGGAAAAGCCCAACCAATCATCCAGTGCAGTTCACAAGCCTGAGCCACAAGTGTTTCTGATCTCCACAAAGGGGCCAGTTTGGCTCTCACTGGTACTGCCACGAACCTAGAGCATGCATTGGTGCAGGCAGCTGCTCTGCTGTGACACAGAGCTGAATTTAACCCAAGGTATTTAAACAAACTCTTAGTGGTGGCTCCAAACGATTATCCATTTATTTCAGTATTTGTCTTTTCAAATGTGACCTAAAATCTATAAGTAATTAGTTATTGTACTGACTACGGTATTGCAAAATGCTTCCCTTCATTTTTTATTCAGACTCTGAGCTATAACTCCAAAATCATTCTAGTCACACCAGCCTTCAAAGGTCTAAATGGGGAGGAAGGGGGGCTAACGCCATAGTATCTTTGAGATTTGCAAGAATATTTGAGGATTTTCTGGGGATTCAGTATGAGATGAAAAAAAAAAAAGAGGTTTGCAGGCAAATAGAGGAACTTATGCCTCCAGTTCAAAAGGAAAGACAAATCCAAATAGAAAAAGATTTAAATGCTAAAATGCTAAATAAATATTGTTATTCAACAGCAGTCTTTGTCTTTTGAGTCCTAGGTTAAAACTACTTCACAGGGACTATAAAAGCTCGTTACTCTCCTTTGTTGAAGCTAAATGAATTTTAACAGCACAAGTTTCAGAGTGAAGAAGAATTGCCTCCTAAAACTCCTCCTAAGCCATCTAGACACCACAGTGGGGTAAGGCAGGAGAGGACTTCAGGAGCTGTTAAATTAGTAGGTGAATAAGAAAACAGTACACAAATTGCATTTATTCTGGGTCTGCTTGTGATGTTTTGTATAAATACTAACAAATAAGTGGCACTGTGAAGGTGCTGGTTCCACACCATCAGGGTATCAGCAGCACAAGGAAGCAAAATTCTGCAATGACCTTGCCTTAGGAAATCCCAGTGCAGTCAAAGGATTCAGAGGGCTTTCAGGCTCAGGCCATAAATCACTCAAGATATGAATTACTGCCTTATTAGAGCAGATTCATAACTGTAATTCCAGATAAATATGCAATTAGTCTGATCTCTTCTGATAACATGCCAACAGGGGAAAAAAAAATAAGTCACTTCCTACTAAGCTGACTAGCTATTCAAAGGAACTGCAGCAAACTTTCACAGATGTTGAGGCCAGCAGGACCCTTCTAATAATCACGTGTGACCTTCTGCACAGTGCAGGGCAGAAAAACTCACCTGGGAATTTCTATATCATTTTGAAACTACAGCTTGTTTTCTAGGAAGGTGCCTTATTTTGGTTCAAAGATTTCTGAAAGCAGAGAAAGCACCATATTCCTGGAAAACCTCCAGGTTCTTGCCATCGTAATTAACCTGCTGGCTCTCTCTGAGTAACTCCACTCCTAACCTGTGCTGGGACACCAGGAGCCAGCTGAGGTCCTTGAGCCACTGAGTGCTGTTGCCTGGAGTTCACCCAGACAAGGCTTAAGAGAGAAAATAAGTTTTCCTTAACACAGTTAACTTCATCTGGCAGGGCCAAGCCCACAGTCAGGTTTTGGAAGAGCTACTTAACTGTTCCAAGCAAGCAGCACACCTATAAAAGGATGCTAATGCCCTTGCCAGAGTGCAGAGAAAAGAGGAACGTGCAGCATGTGCCAAGATCAAGCTGGAGGTGATCTTGATAGTTTCTCTCTCATTCAGCATCTGAAAGGGAATTTCTGGAAGGTTTTTGCCATGGTAGTTATGGCTCACACAAGCACCGGGACTCTGCAGTTGCTCTGATTGTACAGTCACATTGATTTTAAAGGAGAAGTTTGACTTTACACAGTAGCGATGTGAGGAGCTTGTTGGGGGTAAAAGACTCTCAGCACACTTCTGAGGCCCTCAAACTCTTTTCTGGGTGAAAATGAGATCAAACTAAACTAAAGTGGCACTGTTTGCATGAGTAACAGCTAATCCAAATTACCCAGGGCTGAGAGATGAGGATCTCAGGGCTAAAAGAACAAGGGTGTTTTTTTCCACACATGGGTAAAGACTGTTGACTCAACTTGCAGGGCTATAAAATTTCTCCAGTAACAAGCAGGGACAGACACCCACAGCGATGCTGGAGGGAAGGGAAATACCCTGTTTCTGAAAATCCAGTTATTTCAACCAGACTGGAAGAGCTTTACAAGACTATAAATGGATCTGTCTGTGGTTAAGGAGGAAGGAGAGGAGGAAGCACCCTTTGCTTCTCCTATGTTTATACTCCAAAACTGCAAGATCAAGAGTGTGGAAGTCCCCTATTTCCAGTTTATTTGTTTTAGAAGCCTTTTTGAGTCCCCCAGTGCAAGCTGTCATGGAGAGGGAAGAAAAAGAGAGAGAAGCATCCCTCTTTTCTAAGGGCTGCTTTGGCACAGTGATTTTACATCTCTTAGACTAGGAAATGTATAAAAAAAGTCACTTTTTCAACATTTTCCTGTTGTTGCTCCCAGATGCACAGTGCCACTTCCATTACAGGCCAGCATGTCAGCTGTGACCTGCTCGGGTGCGACGTGTTGTGACCCTGTGGGAGAGGCTCGGCGCACTGAGGATGTGAGGGTAAAATGTTCAGTCTCCAGTAAACATGTGGGGCCCAGCTTAGTGAGGGGTTCCTGGGTGATGAGAATTCAGCAAAAGGCCTCCAAGCATCACCCAGCACGGGAGATGAAGCAGAGAGTTGTGACCTAGGTCACATCTGCAGCTGGTATAAATCAACATTGCTCTGTTGATATCTGGATTTGTTCCTGTTAATAATTCAGCCTTTTTTTTGCCCATCTCTCTCTAACACTGCTTAGCTCTTGGTGAGTCTACTCTTGGGTTTGAGGATGGGTCATGTGTGCTGTCCAGAAGTCTGGGAAAAAGACGAGACCCAACTTCCAGGTTTCTGGACATGAGGAACAGTGAGCCCCTCCTCAAATGCCTAGGCAGCCAGCAAAAATACGTCCAAGGCTGTGAATCCTGACTCCTGTAGTTTTCTAATGCATAAAACAGTAGGGTCGCTCCCAAAATGGTTATTTAAACAAGGTATTTTGAGCTGTACTAATTATTAGAAAGCACAGTAATTTTCAGTCTCATGGCGCAAAGGCGTTATAAAACTGCTGTGAACAGCACTTCATCAACACCTCTAGTTCCAGCTTTCTCCCGCCTTGACACTTCTGCAGTTTAACCCTAATTATTGCTGTTTGCCCCATTATGATGGAGGTAGTCCCAAGCCATCCTTCACCTCTGTGCCATCAAGCATTCAAGGATCCTGGTTCCTTCACTTAATGTCGATGCCCCAGCGATGAAATGGATTCTGACCCAGAACACGGCAACATGGATGCAAAGTTAGAAAACTGCTAAAGTTCTGTTGAAGCATAAGCATAGAACTGGGTGAGTTTTCATCCAAATTACTTAAAAAAGACACATTTCATAGAGTCATAGAATATCCTGAGTTGGAAGCGACCCATAGGGCTCATCAAAGTCCAGCTCCTGTCCCTGCACAGGACCACCCCAAGGATCACACCATGTGCCTCAGAGCATTGTCCAAACACTTCTTGAACTCTGTCAGGCTTCGTGCTGTGACCACTGCGCTGGGGAGCCTGTTCCAGTGCTCAGTCACCCTCTGGGCAAAGAGCCTTTTCCTAATATCTAACCTAAACCCCTCTGACACTGTTTCATGTTATTCACTCAGGTCCTCTCACTGGTCACTACAGAGAAGAGATCAGTGCTTTCTCCTCCTTTTTCCCTCATGAGGAAGTTGTAACTGCAATGAGGTCTCCTTTCCATCACCTCTTCTCCAGGCTAACCAGACCAAGTGCCCTCAGCTGCTCCTCACACGGCTTCCCCTCAAGGCCCTTCATCACCTTCAGAGCTCTTCTTTGGACGCTCTCTAATAGCTTAATATCTTTCTTACATTGTGGCACCCACATTTGGAAAGGCAAAACTCCTGCTTCAGTGTAGAAGAGCTCATTCTGCAGCTAACATCAAGTACCACAGCTAAGCCTATCTAATGCTCCCTTCCCTATGTAATCAGGTATTTGTGGATCCCTTTCCCTATCTTTAGGGTTTCTTCCCTCCTATTCATTTGGATATCTTGCGTTCTGTAGCTGTAAACTGTTCCAAGATGTTCATCTGATATGAATTTACAAACCAGATGATAGCCATCATTTTCACATTAAGGAGGCAAACTCCTGTACTGTTTCAAAGGCTTTAACTCTTAATCTCTGTTTTCAGAGCTGTATGTACTGCTCTATTCATGTTTCTGACATTTAGTTTCCAAATACTCGAACTTTTTCAAATGAGATCGTGGTACCTGTCAGTATTTGAAAACACTGATACTGATAATCAGCAAGTCTTATTGAATGAAAAAAAAACCCAATGAACTTTGTGTGTTTTGCATGACAAACGACTAAGGCTAAGTTAGCCCAGCTGACACATTGAGGTATAGAGTAGAGAGCAGACCTCTAAGGCCTTTAAGATCGGTTAAGACAGAAAATATTTTAATCACAGCTGAGAAACAAAGAGATCAATGTCAGGTTTGCACAGGCTCAGTCAGGTCCTCAGCTGATGTAAATAAACTCAGCTCTGCTGAGGTCAAAATGGGTTACACCCGCAGTTATTTTTCCAGAATGAGATGAACATGTAAAATCCCTTATCAAGTCATTTTCAACAAGCTTGAGCGCTGTGATTCTCACTAAAATCAAGAGGAATGAGCAGTCTGAGGGAGGACCACCCACGTTATTGCAGACTATCGGTAGCTGTCAAGGGAAAAAAGGCTGTAAATCAAAGAATGCAAAGTTATTCTCCATTAAAAGCACAAATTAAGTGTATATAGCTGAAAGGAGCTCAAATACTTTTCTTCCTTTGTGTATAGGATGTTTGACACAGCAGGAGAGTGTTTGTCCTGGCAGCAGCATTTCAGGTAAACTGGAATAAGTCAAGCATGTAAATACTGGATCTGAGCCATCCCATCTGTCTCTTTGAGGGTAGCTGAGAGAGGTACCTGGCAGGTGATATGACCAGTACCTGGATGGAAAAGTAGAGAAGTTCAAAGATAAGGGGAACATCCAACTTTCAAAACTGACAAAGGAAAAGAAAATCCAAATTGACTCCATAAGAAAGAGTAGAAATGTAGAGAACCTCCAACAGAACATCAAAATCACACATTATTATGAAACAAAAGAGATATTTTCAGAAAGTTAGGGATCAAAAATTAGACTCTGGGTTTCAGAAGTATTTGTAACCACAATCAAGCCAAATTTGAGAAAAAAAGAAAGCCCATATCAAGTCTAAAAAGTCTTGGCACAGCAGGTATGAGAGCCGGAGAAATAAGAGACTATTTTTGCAAGACAAATAAAAATAAAATAAAAAATCTTGAGATTGAGCCAAAATTCAGTTTTCTCTGTTTTCTTGCCAAAACTAAAAGCAAAAATATTGCCATTTTTAGGGAAAGTGAGTGTTAAAGATTTCAGCAAGTTCACGTATCATATGAACTCAATCCACGGCAATTTAGAGGTGGTCCCGACAGTGAGGAAAGCAGCCTTATCTGCCCCAGGCAAAAGTGGCCAAAAGGAGGAGTTCAGCCCACCCAGCCTGGTGTTTGTCTGTGCCACACTAACAAGGATTTAATCCTAATGTCCCTTGCACCCACGCTGCCAGTAAGGACTTCTGAGCGTCCCATCTACTTCCTAGAAATTTTGTCAATGGTGACCATCTGTCATTGGGAAAACACAAGAAGAGGGATTAATAACAGACTGGCAGGGAATACTGGAAAACTGGCAATATGTTTTACTGAGTACGGATGTAAACACAATGAGGATACTGTTTTGAAATTAGGGGAAGAGCAAGAAATTTTGCAGTGTTCTCCTGAGTTGCTTTTTCTTTTATTCCCCTTGCCACATCAGTGGGAAAAAAAGCTGACAAATAAGAAGACTAATAATAGGCCATAAATGTACCATTTTGGGGAATCTCTCCTAGGGTCTGCTCCTCCTCTGTTACTGCTCAATTGTCGTCGTGTGAGATGCATATATATGCTGCTGAAAATGCCACAGAGGCATCTCTGTTATCCTTAGAAGCATAAACTGCTTTTTATAATAAATACATTGCCCAATTCAGAAACACACCTAACGAGCTCATCCTGCCTTATTTGCTGGAATCCAGCACCTTCTGCTGAGACTGAGATAAAACTGAAAGTGCACGGAAACCACTTAGAAAGTCTAAAAGGGGAACTTAATTACCTCAGTAGTTTTGCTTCGCAAATTAAAGGGGAAAATATTTTACAGATGAGAAGATTTTCAAAGTGCATCAGTACCAATGAGGGAAATTTCTGTTTAAAACGCCAATGGTAGAAACATCTCCAAGGCCATGTTCATCACAGAAGGGGAAAATATTCAGAGAACTGCCAAAAATGTCATCCAGGGAGGGAACCTCTTCCCAGATCTTGTCTGCACTAATAAGAATTTGCTGGCACTTCTGAAGGCCGACATATCTTCTGCTGGAAAAAGTCCTTCCCATTCCGTCACTGAAGGAAGACACGTTCTTCGGCTGGTGTAAATCCATATATTGATGTTCCTGCTAGCATCAATGTGTCACTAAAAATCACAGCCCAAGAGGCATTACTGCAGCAAGAAAAGTCTGGCTTTGGGTGGGAGCTGCCACTTGGGAAGGGCTCTGTGACACTGCTGAGGCAGACATGGGGACCAGCGATTCCACCAGGGCGGGGGAAAAGCATGAAGCCTCGTTAACCAGCCAAATTTGCAATTAGTAGGGCAATGTTAGGTGATGAGAAGAAGTAGAACCTGGCTGGGAATGCTCCCATCTCTCTCTGCTCCCCTCTTCATCAGTACTCCTGGGGATTAGCCTGAAGCTAACCAAAGTGATGGAAATACTTCACTGACTTTGACGGACTTTGGATCTGGCCTTTCATGACATTTTATCCTCTTGTACTATTCCAAAAGGTCCTACATGACGACCGTGCAACAGAGATTTTCAACTCTACTCCCATCACTTTCAACAGAGACTTTTCTTCCACCTGCCGAGACAACCCCGAGCCACACACATTAATAATTAAATAAGAGCTGAGCACCAGGGGAGGGGAAGTGACAAAGCTGCCAAAATCCTTCCAAGATATTTTGACAATCCACAGCCTGAAAAGATTGTAAATGAGGGCCTGGCCCCTTGTTACTCTCCCACTTTCTCCTACATATCTTTAAACATCACACGGATTACGCATCATCCATCCAGGAGATGCATATTGATGTCATAACAATGTTTCCCACGCCGGAGCACACAACACCGAGCTCCAGGCACATTGATTAACAACTGCTTTCGCCACTGTACCTTCCGGACTCCCATCAAAGTAAAATTTGTCCCAATTAATCAAACCCAAGCGTTCTTTGCTGCTGCGCCTGTCTGTGCGGAGAGGATCCCAAGCGTTCATCCCGGATGCTGTGCGCGGCTGCTAACCTTTCGGTGGAGTCTACAGGGAGCTGCTGCTCATTTATATACAAAGCACAGCAGATAAAAGGGCAACTAAACATAATTTACCTGGAAGTGAGGTTAAAAGTGGTTTACCAGCTTGATGGTGTTTGGCTTGAGAAACAAGACATTAATTAACACCTACCCATTGATTAATATTGACCAGGTTTTTTTCCTTCTCCAAGTTTTAAGTAGGCAACGCTTAAATTTATTTTCACTTAAATTTTGCCTGTACCAAGAATATTTTGGCTAAGCTTTGACCAAACACGAGCTTGGTTCTGGCCTGACATCCTGACACAGAGAAGACCTGAAACTCCACTAAGGACTGCAAGCGCGGCTGCTCCAAGAGGTTCTCCTGCCCTCAGTGGGAGTGTGCCCCGGGACACGCTTACCCAGTACCACTGACATTAATGAGCCTTGTCACTGCCTCCAAAAAGCCTGCTTCCAAACTCTGATGGCCAAATTCTGCTGCCCACAAGGCTGGGACTTTCTGACATGCTCTCCTTGCCTTGGGAGCTGTATGCCCAATTTCACTGCAGGCATGTTAGAGAAACCCAGCATAAAGACCTAAATCATTTGTTTCTTTGAAAGGCATCATATTTATTTAGCATTAGCATCCTCCTTGTGCCATTGCAGCTGCAATGCAGGTTATTCACATGCTCTCAGTGCCCCAAGTGCCCTGCTGATCCCACAAACAGGAGTTGGGCTATTTCATCCCAAATAAGAGTGAAGATCTGCCCCATGATTTGCTACTGTCCTTTGACATGTGTGACATGGCTGAAAATATCCTTAATGCCAGGGTGTTCCTCTTGGAACAGGAATCTCAATAATCTCAACAGGAACAGGAATCTCAACATAATCAATTCATCCTCTGAAAGCGCTGTTTTTATCACTTCTTGCCCATCCATGGCACACTTAATTTGGCAACAACGTGAGATACAAGCAGTGTATACAAGAGATAAAACCAGCTATTCACCTATCTGAGGCAGGAGGAAGCCTGGATTCCTGCAGTTAACAGATGCCATAAGCAGGGAAACTGGCTTTCCCATGAATCTTTACCAAAAAAAAGGCAGCATGAGGTCCCAAACTCACCTACAGCCAGGACCTCACAGGTCCCAGGAGACTCTGTTTCAAGGAGGGAGGTGGTTCTGGAGACGTGGAGTGGGTATAAACACCTAAGCCTGATCTTCCTTCAGAAACGGTCTTTCAGGCTGACCAAAGGCCATGGAAGCAGCTTCTGCAAAAACCAGAGCAGGTGGGAAAGCCTTCAGGAACAAAGGCAAAGCCTTGAAGCTATATCTGCCTGGCAGGCCTTGAAATAAAATCCTTGCCTTGATTTTTTTTTTCAGTAGTTCTTTAACTGGTGTTTATTAGAGAGTGACCACTTCTGAAGCTTGAAACACTTCTTTCCAAATTGCCACAATTTTTCTCATGCTCTGGACATGGATTTTCCAAAAATAAAGACCTTCTACAATTTTGAAAACTACTTTGATTCAAAGTTTTAATACAAACAGCATCTTATTGTCTTTGCCTAGAGGGAAGAATACTCGTTTGTTTGTTTGTTTGTTGGCAGGGTGGAAAATGCTGACATTAATAGCAACTTCAGGAAAAAATAATTTTTGGGCAATGAGATTTTTTTTCTGTCCTGGAAATTCCAAAAATTTGTACATAGTGGTTTATACCTTCAAATATAAAAATATTAAAGCGAGTGTTTCTTTATATTTAAGCTATTAAAAGATTTGAATGCACTGAAGTATCAGTCTGTTAATTTTCTTTTCTCACCTCCCATTTCAAAATGGGGTGACTTTGCACTTTGGAGGTCAAGCTGTCTCAGCACTCCCATTTTCTGCCAGGGGCTTGGGATTTGCTCACATTTTGTGACTATGCACCAGAGAGAGCTGGCCTACTGATCA
Organism: Manacus candei; assembly: GCF_025592945.1. Lineage (NCBI taxonomy): Eukaryota > Metazoa > Chordata > Aves > Passeriformes > Pipridae > Manacus > Manacus candei. The sequence continues at coordinate 614,810 of NW_026138071.1, forward strand.
GATGGGAGTCGAAGAGTATTCCTAACATCTACAGGCAAAGAGAAGGATGAAAGTTATTTAAATCTGTGGTTTAACAGAAAATAAATTCTCAAATCACTTATTTTTTTGATGAAAGAGCAGTACAGCATTCCCTGAGCCCACCAGTGAGCCTACTGGCCTGGCTACTGCTGATGGGCACCATTTTGCAAGCTTGATTTTGTTTGATTCATTGGATTGTTGAGTTGGTTTTAAGAATAGATCAAAATAACACATCTTGCCCATCAGAGAACAGTAATCCAACATAGTCTTGCCTATGTCCTGTCCTCCTACCTCCTAACCACTGAACTAGATAAAGCATTAAAGGGCTCTGAAGTCAGCACTGGCCCAAGAAATATGCAGTATACAGAGATCTTGCTCTGGGCCATGTTGCAGATGTACATTTTGTTCTCTGTGCTCCAGAGCCCCCAGAAAGCATCCTGAAAATCATTCCTCCAAATGTTCTGCAGCTTAGCCTTAAATACTGAACAGAAATGAGGCAACCTCAGCCTTTAGGAGTTGCTTCATGACTCAAGCTGTCTCAGCACTCCCATTTTCTGCCAAGGGCTTGGGATTTGCTCACATTTTGTCACTGCACCAGAGAAAGCTGGCCTACTGATCAGATGGGAGTCGAAGAGTATTCCTAACATCTACAGGCAAAGAGAAGGATGAAAGTTATTTAAATCTGTGGTTTAATGGAAAATAAGTTACTTCCTTGCAACTGAAGCCTGGTCTCCCCAAAACAGAGGGAAGGCTGAATTTTCTGCATCCCTTTATGAGCAGCTCTACACATCAGGCTGCAGCCACTACTTGACTGACACAGAGATTTAGGAAACTCTGTGAGTGATGAGTCATGTCCCTGTAGGATCCTCCCTCAGCCCCTGGGTGGGCAGCCAGCCTCTCCCCCGGCTGCATGTACAGTCATACTCAATGCATGAATAAATTGTAGCTCTCCAAAGCTCATAACTCAGCCAAATCAGTCCCAGTTTTCATGGGAGCGCTGGGCTGCCCCCATCAAGGAGACCCATTCCCCTGCCAGCATTCATTTGTCTACCCCCAGCTGCTTCAAGTGTGCAGATGTTAAAAATAAAGTTGCAACGACTGTTTGCAACAGGAAATAAAGAATTTTTGCACTCTCCTATTGCAAACTGAGCAGGCCAGATCAGCTCACAACCCCTCACACCTTTCCCACCAGTTATCTCACAACCACCACCCCCCCATATTAAAAAAATAAATGAGAAAGCAATAGATCAGTTACCCTTTTGTAGAGAGAAAGGCCAAGGTTTGAAATCAATGCTCTGGAAGGCAAATACAGAAAGCCTCTTTAATCACCAAGAGACCTGGACACCTCTTTAATTATCCAGGCTGATCACCCCAGCAGCCTTGTCTGAGGTCTCACCCAGGGCTGCAGGGGGAAAACGTCCTGTTGAACCCCAGTCCCACATGCCCTTGGAGGTCACCTGCCAAGACTGAGCAGCTTCAGCCCCTGCCAAAAAACTTACTTTTCTGACACTTATTTTTTATGAACTTCTACAAGCTGCCAAGAAAGAGATTTTCTTACAGGGAGAATCGACTGAGACAGCAGGAAGACATGAAAAATGCCCCTTCTCCCCCAACTTTCTCATTCATCACTAAATTAACGAGAAGCATTTGCAAAGGACACAGGTGTTCCAGCCCACGCTGCACACTGGGTTTCCCCCTCCCACACAAGCCCACAGGTAGGCAGCATCACCAAGGGCTGGCTTTGTGACAAAAGGCACCCACCGTGGCCAGAGCCAAGTCTTTAAGAATCACTCTCCAATTAAATTAAAAACATTTCTTGCAATAGCATAATTTAGAGTCTAGGCTTAAGGGAGGATTTCTGAATGCCAAATAATCCATTTATTAAAAGTTCAAAAACCCACCCTCAGTTTATTACCTGCTATTCTGAGGTGAGAAAGTTATACCCAACCTCTGCAGAATGCAGCTATATTGACTACAATTGGGATTACTCAAAGAAGCTTTTCATTTGTAAATTTTCTGTAGAGCTTGAAGGTCACACATGAAAAAGGACTACAACCACCTTCAAAAAACAGCAAGGAAAAATGCATTACCTCTGCTGCTGCTGCTTATGCAACGAAACAATAAATGCCTTTCTTAAATGGCATAAATTGAGCTGTGCTGGTGTTTCATGAAGGCACAAATTATTTTGCTCCTGGATGAGATCTGTGCTGTTCCACCATGACAGACAAGATTAACTCAACATCTCTGAAGCGGGAAGGGCCAGCTCAGAGCACGCAGCACAGCTCATCTGGCAAGTTAAAGGATGTTTGCAGGGACAAGTCTCTCTTGCAGAGACAAGTCTCTCTGTCACACACAGGCATTACTTTGCCATTTATCACCCAATGATCTGACTCTCTGGAAGCTGAGATTTGACATGGTCGAGCCAGAAGAACCTTTGGCCCCTTCAATGATCCCCCTCGAGACCCTAAAGTTTGGAGAAGCCACCATGTGCCTGCTGTGCCCGAGCAAAGCAAGGCAAATGGACAGCACCATGAATTGCCACTGGCATCAAATCCCCCAGGCCCTGCTCAGGGGCTGCAGGCAACCTCATAGGGGTGACACAGATGTCATCTGTCCACCTTGTTTCTGCTGGCAACAGCTCCAAACCTCTGCAAAGACAAGGCAATGTGCTTTCCTGTCTTCCTCTCCAGCCCTGGGCAGCACTGGTGATGTGCACCACATGCCTGAGGACTCCCCTTTCTTGGCAGGAACGCCATGGAGTTCGTTTAGGAGCAAAATGAACTCACCTTGGTCTTGCCTCTGGTCTCTGCAGTAATTAGTTGTGTCTCAGAGGATCCCTGTGCCAAAAATCACATATCTGAAGAGTTCTTTTTATTTTGAATTAATTTTCAGATTTTTTAATTGTCTCTTTCAGCTCATTTCAGTGATATCTATCTTTTAAAGATGTCTTAATTAAACAGCAGACTTTCACAACTTTGAAGGATAGCAGTGTCACAGGGCAGATGAACAGATTCTTACCCTACCACAGCATTTGTTGATCTTTTCTTTTTTTAAAAAAAGGAGTTGAACTGTCTGGTCCACAAAATGTCTGCTTGTATCAATTTTTTTAAATTCTTGTCATCTGAAACATTTAATAATGTAGCTGTAGCCCAATGCAGAAACAGCACATATGAAGTACCTGTGATAAAAATAAATGCCAGTTCTGTGCCTGGAAAACATTACTGTGTTTCCTGTTTTCTGCTTGCAGCGGGGATTGAATAACCCACCATGAATACCCAGGCAACAGGATCAGAGGTCTGTGTGGAGACCTCTGTAAGGTCTGTGAGGAGAAAGAAAACAAATGATTGTGTCTGCTTTGTACACCTGTCCTTCCTGTTTGATGAGGCCCCCAGGATGAGCACAGTGAGTGCTGATCTCACTCAAGTCTAACCCTCAGCCCACTGTGTGCAGAGCCACAAGTGGGGATCCCTGCAGGGTCCTGGGCCTGCTGTCTGCTCAGCTGGAAGCCACATTTCTGGAGGAACTATTTGTCCTTCAAAAGTCACCTATCACTCACATGACTTCCTGAAAGCTTGAAGTACCTGCCTGAAAGGGCTGATCCTTGCTACCCCGAGCTTCACTCTTCTCCTCCAATAGCCCAACACAAAAAGCAATGAAATCAGCAAGGAGAAAAGGGGATGAGAGTTAGGGCTGGAAGAGATTCCTGAAACCAGAGGAGCCTAAGCCAGAGAGCTGGCTCAGAGAGCAACTCCATAAGGATGTGTTAGTAAGCACACACACACCAGGTAAGTCAGGAGCTTCTTTTCCAAAATAAGCACCCATTACATGTCCTCCTCCCTGACCACAAATTCTCCTCTGCTAGGGCAAGAGTCATCCTCTATCTGGCATCAGCAGATTTTATAAGCCTGGACTGGTGACTGGGGCCATCTGCAATTGCAGTTTTGCCTTCCTTAAGTACCTGCTAGTATTACAACTCCCTGTCTCTGTCATATGTGAAGCAGCCACCCAGTTTGTCTCTCCTGCCTTGTTTAAAAAGGATGCAGAGTAAATATTTCTCAGGACCAGCTGTAACTAATGCGCTGTTTGTGATTTTCTTTTTTCATTACTTCTGACATTTTGGCATATTAGCTTTGTTCTGGACTATTACAACTCCAGCTCTCAGCTGTGGGAAAGAAAGGCTGGGTGGGTGGAAAGCCTTCTTGAAAGATCACAGGCAAAACTGAATGGTAAGGGGGCCAGCAGCCCAGCCAGGCTCTCTGCCTCAACTGTTGGGTTGTTTGTCTGGACAGTATCGAAGGAAAGTTCAAAAATGGCTCTGAGACAAGAACATGTAGCCCATGGTGGTGCCATATATGTATTGAAGATCTCAGATAAGTGATCTGACATAGCCAGGAATTATCCTCCCGGACTCAGTTGCTAGGAAAACACCTAACACTAGGAGAAAACTTTACCTTGGCTGTCTAAACCAACCCTTGTTAGTCCTAGGAAGGCTGCTGACTTCCCAGGAGTTTCCCAAACTTGTCACCCGTGTGGTTCCTCAGAGCAGGCTGCAAGGCATAGGTCAGATCTATTTCTCAGAATCTTCATCAGATACCACATACTGACACAGATTCTAAATACTAAATAAATCACGTCTCTCATAAGCATTATTGCTCATTAGTTTGGACACCGAGCTAATGAATGACTCATTTGTCTTCTAAATCCCTAATGACCATTAATTAAAGAATTTACCCAGCCTGCTTAGAAATGGAAGAAATCAACTGTCAACTGTTTACAGATATATACAAAAATGCACGGCTATTTTTAAGACTCTAGGATGCTTTGTCAGGGAATTGCAATCACTCACCAAAGTGCTCTGCTTTAATTTCCAGTTGGAAAGCTTCAGAGCATTTCTCCTGGCAATTGTTAAGTGGCTGAGTGATTGCTCCCCATTGACAAATGAGGGGCTGGCAGGTCGCAGGTGGTTATGTGCATTCATATAAAGCAGCACAATGCAAGTCAGTGCTGCTTAGATGTGTGTGTCACCTTTTCATAACAACAAAGAAAAATACCTCTAAAGGTTTCCAGTGTTTTGCTTATTAAGCAGTTGACTGATTGCTCCAGACTGGTAAGTGATGCAGTGAAAGGTACCAGGTGTTGCTGCTTTCTGGTGTGCTAGAACTGCCCCCCTTCCTTTTGGACTTACAAATTAGTAAGTCGTACAGTGAGAAGATGAAGATTTTGGTGGATTAAATATTTTAAAGTACCCATTAGCTGATGTGTTCTTGTCGACCCAACACCCCTCCTGTTACAGAGCAGCTCTTTCTATTCACTCTGAAAACAACAAAAAAAATACTTGACTGACCACTTGAAACACAAAAGTTTCCATGGAGGCAGACAGGGGGGCTCAACATAATTAGTTGTCAGATGGGGAAGCTTTAGGAAGCACTTTTTTTGTGTTTCCTTTGAACCTGGTGCTCACCAGTGAATGCTGGTGGCCTTTGTACTCCTGTTCAACAACATGGTGAATAATCCTCTGGTCACTCCATCCATCACCTTCAAGACATCACAGCTTCTAGCTCACCTCCCTCACAGTCATTTATTTTCCAAGAGCAAAAGTCCCAGTCTGTTTAGTGTTTGTCATATGGAAACCCTTGCCTGCCCTTGGTCATCCCTTACCGTTCTCTGTACCTCTCCTGATGGATAAATAATGCTGTTGGCTTCACTGCAATTAGTAACAAGCGTGAAGTTGGGATTGTAGTTAAGAGTTTGTTGGTTTCATGTGTGGGTTTTAATTTTTTCAAGTCACGCGCACTCACATAATTTCAGTGACACTGGACTGGAAGAGAAAAGGTGCTGGTTGGATCACTACCTGTCCCATGCACAGGCTAGAAAAACACAGCCTTTGCTTGGACTCAATTATCTGGATCACTCTGTAGGTAGCAAGATCTTAGTATTAGATAATGTATTAGCCAATCCATGCCTTTGAACTTCATAATACTCATTTAATTTATACCCTGTAATTTATGTATTCAAGTGTTGGCTGTATACATCTGCTGATGGGTGGAAATGAGACCTCCTATTGCCAAAACAAAGCATTCCAAAATTGTGTTAGACACCATCCTACCTCCAGAAAGCACATACAGGGGGAATTTTCTTCTGGGAGAGAGGTTTTAATCTGTGATTTCTGAACCTGTGAGGTCTGCTGAGCTCATGTTTCCAGGCTTTTCGGATTATCCGCTCTCTTTGCCAATGTCTCAGCACCTCATGGTGATTCAATCTGTGATGAGCATTTTGCTACAGCATCTCCTCTGCAGACACTTCCCCAGTGTCTGCCTCTGCCTTGCTCATGGTCTCCTATGGCATGCACAGGCAGACAGCACGGCATGGGCATTTTGTGGCATCTCAGGTGAGATTGTCACAAAAAAATTAAAAACACCCACTCCAAAAATGCAAATTAAACCAATTTTTTAACCTCCCCTTTTTATGCCACTAATGAATGGAGCAATGCATAAGATCCCAGTATCTTTGATGGACTGTAAAAAGCATTTCCCAACATTTCAACATTTCCCAAATTAGCTCTGCCTAATTACAGCCTCATTAATGGGAGAATTGACTGTACCAAGCCACTGGCGAAACTAGGTTGCCACAAAGAAAAAACTGGGAAAGGCCACAGATGTCACGACCTGTCTTCAGCACTTCCAGGCTGGAGCACCTATGGCAGGTCTCATGAAGAACCCATCCAGATATCACAAATGTGTGCACAAAATAGGCCTGAGCATGTATTTCTAATTTTTCACGTGTGTGATAACTGGCAGCAGGTGATGCCACCCCCAGCCATCCTTCTTCCAGTGCTCACCCACAAGGCTTCAGCAAGCACAGCCTGGCCTGCACAGGCACACCTCTGCTCTTGCAGCAGATCACCTTGGTGCCAGCCCCAGTAGCCTCAATCTGACAAGGCAGGACAAAACAATCATCATGAAGCTAGAAAAAAAAAAAATCATAGGGTTAGGTGTTTCAAAATGATACAACAGACTAGTAAGTACCTTGGACTCTGAGTTTGTAGTTCCTGGGTGAGAGGCGCAAAAGGAAGGTTGAAAACTCAAGCTGGGGTGTGTATAAAATACATACATGATTAAAAGCAGGCTGAGTTCACCCAGCTGCCCTGATGCTCATCTGCCTGGCTGCCCCAATACTCAAACATCTCTATGCTTCAGTGGCCACTGAGGCTAAAAGCACCCTGTTTTGTTTTGGCTTTTAAATTGGTGTTTAAACAGGAGTAAAGGTTTGAGGCATGGATTTATTTTTAATTAATTGATTGACTTAATTAATTGCCTTTCTTTTTTTTTTCCCTCCTGGCCATCTCCCATCTTCCCAGGCATGCACCAGTGCAACCTAAATTGCTGGTAGAAGCAAGACAAGAGCAAACACGAGCACTGAAGGTGGGTGTTTGGCAGCAGAGGTGGGGAACATTGGCTGGGAAGAGCTGGGTGCCTGCTCCATGTTCATCATTGCTGGGAGGACAGCAAGGAGCCAGAAAGTTTCATCATGTCCGAAAGAAAAGAGCAGAGTAATGAAAGACTGCTCAGACAATGCTGCAGGGTGCCAAGGGTAATAAATCAACCAGAAAGAAAGTCAAAACAAACAGGAGCAAAAACATATTTTTGTGCTGAATTTCAAGCTTGCCTTGTTTAAGTTTGGAAGCATTTGGTGAAGGCAAGTCTTTGCTTTTATATAAAACATTTGCAATATAATTCCAATTTCTCTGCAGGCTCTTTTCTTTAAATCCAGAATGAATTTTTTTTAAATCAAGAACAATCCTTCCACAAAAGATTTTGTAAATGGTACATCTACAGAAATAATATTTTAAATAGGATTACTTTTTGCCCAAATTGGTTTTTTAAGTAAAAACTCATGTTTATTTAAATGTGCAATTTGAAAAAAACATTGACCAAAATCCTCTTAGCAGAAACCTTGGCCACAGAGTAATGAAGGGGATTTTTGTTCTTGATTACAATGAGGACCAAGATTAATCAGAAGATGATTTTGAGAAACAGCTGGATTTTGGGCTAGAGGGGAGGGAGTTTAAAAATAAAATTGGCATAAAGATGAAAAAAAGACTTAGACATTATGTTTAGCTAATTAGCTAATTATCCTGTCCTAGTAGTCTGCACAAAATGAAAAGACTCTTAAATGAGCATCAAACTCCTGCAGATTTCAAAAACTTATTTTGGAAGCTGTTTTGCCCTCTGATTTCTTCCTTGAATTTTTCTTCTTTCCTCAACCCAGCTGCTGATGGATTAAATCCCCTCTGTTCACTCTGGGGGTGAGATGCAGGTATGGACCTGCCATAGTGGAGCTTCCCAAGCCTGAGAGCAAACCTGACAGCTGTCATGAGGGCCATACTTGTGCACACCAGTTCCTCTCCTGCATTCACACAGTCCAAATTGAATAAATAAAGACTATTTATCCCCTTTTCCCCTACTGGGAAACGTGCAGACCAACCCTTTGCTCTTAGGGCAGAGGAAGGGTATTTTTACATTTGTAATCAAAGCTACAGTTTGATGTGTTACTTTTAGCTCAGGAATGAGGAGCCACCCATGCCAGACCCTTAGTAAACACTGACTAAAAAGAGGTTTCCAGTTCAAGACCAGAGATAGCTACAGACAACTAGGGTGAGAGCAAGGGCTTAAGAACCCAGCACTGCGTGGTGGGCCCGGCAGTGTAAGGTTAATGGTTGGACTCGATGATCTTAGAGGTCTTTTCCAATGTTAATGATTCAATGACCTTGAGTCACTATCAAGTGATTATTTTGGAGTGGGACTATCTGGAAAAGTAACTACTGAAGAACACGAAGGAACAGAGAGATTTACAGAGGGGAAGAGGTGGCCACTGAACCCAAAGAGGCAACTCTGTGGTGGCTCTCCACAAGCTGATCAAGCTGCATTTGTCAGGCAAGGAGGAAAGGTGGGTGTAGGGAAAGCTGGAGGAAAGATATAACACCAGGGGGGATGGATAGGTGGTAGCTTGTAGAAGCTGTACAGAAATAGCATGTAGGACTTAGGCACAGCCTGGATGAAAAGGGCTTGATGTGGCAGCCAGACATCCATAAGGATATGTCAAAAACACGAGCTGCAGCTGTGATTTGGGAGAGTGACATTGGTCTATGAGTTGCCAACATTCCCTGAATTGAAGTTTGCAGATGAGAAAACCTGAAGAGAAGTAGATGCAAAAGAGGAGGTACAAGGTCAAAGCTGTGTGGAGCTCTGACATAAATATGGAAAGACAGCAAGGATGGTCCAGAAGGAATGCTCAGGGCCACCACGCCTTTATCGCTGGTCCTCTGGAAGCACTGTCCTTTCCCAGCAAAGAGTTGTGAGGAGCAGCTGGATCTGCCCAGCCAGTGGGGCTCAGGAGGGAGAGGAGCCAGGGCTGCAGGAATACTGGGCACCCAGCCCAGCTCAGAGAGCTCAGCTGATCTGCATGGACCTTAGCTCACTCATTGCAATACTCCGGAGAAAGTGAAAGAACCTCAGGGAAAGTTATAAAGAATCTGAGTTTGAGGCTTACAGACAGATTAAATCTTAAAGCTAGTCCAATAAGCTCAGGCAAGCTACTACAGTTGAGGCAATCATGTTCCCTTCGGAGACATGCTACCATCACCTGGGATTTTATGTACCCAGAGCATCATTTGAAGCCAAATTACTGCATCAACAGCTGTGCTCAAGGGCTTTGCTCCACTGCAGTCTTTGAAAAAAGGCAGCCAGCCCCACACATGAGCTTGGACTTGTGTCAGGTGAGAGCATACCATTCCCCCTCTGAAGCCCTCAGACCCACAGCGACCTCCAGGCAAAAACAAAGCAATGAGAAAAACACTGGGACTAGCAATTAGATCTATTTAATTTGATTTGTTTCAATATTGTCAACAGCATACTGGCCAGCTCCACAGCTCTGCCTGTGGTGCACCAGCAGTGAGTGCCTGGAAATCACTGTGCAGGGATGTGCACGGAGCTGGCACAGGGGCAGTGATCCCCTGGGACAAGAGGATCAAGAAGGGGTGGAAAGGTGCAGCATGGACATGCCAGACAGCCCTTGTCCCAGCCGTGTCCTTGCAGAAGATACAGTAATACAAATTTTTCTTATCATCAGGAGGCACTTGTTGCCCCTAACAGATGTCTGTACTAATACATCGATGAGGAGAAATGTTGAGACACCCTATTTCTTCCACCAACAACATGCAAAGCATCCAAGAGAAGAGTGGAAGCTCTCTGGTCTGAAGGCTTTTTATTTTATTTTTGCTGCCTTTGCAAGTTCCAGCCAATTCCCTCATCCTCCTCTACCAGGACAGCTATTTTTGTCTGCAGTTGTACAAAATATCAGCAAGTATAACCACGTACTTCTTGGGTATAATTTGGGGATTTCAGAGCTTGCAGCCTTCCTCAGCAAGAACAGTGTCATTTTGACAATGCTTTCCCCAAACTCCTGCACTGAGAGTTGCGTAGATTAGTGTGGAGTGTCAAAATGAATATATAAGGCTAACACCTTCAACCTAGGGCTATTAGATCAAGTTTGGCCTGCCTAGTAGAAGCGAGTTTGATGGGCATGATGCCTTGGTTGGCTGTAATAAGTAGTGGTAAAGTGATTTCACAGGAGTAAAATTAAGAAGGCAGAGCTAGCTTCAGCAGAGTAGATATTATCAACAACCATGTGCCTTTGCCAAAAGTGTACCTGAAGCGGGCAGCAAAAGTCAGAGTGTGTCCAAGCAGTAGGGTTCAAGTCTTGTGAGCATGTCAGCCAACATGAAGCTGCTGAGGAAAGGCATCCCATCACCTGAGCTGCAGGGCCTGAAGTGGGACATATCTCTGCCCAATGCCAGCAGGAAGGACAGCAGACAGGGACAATATTTTCTCCTCCCTGTACCACTTAAGTCTATGGTCTTTTCATCAAGCAGCACCCTTCTGGTCAAACGTACCAGTAAATCAACACCTACTGATTTTGTGAGGCCAGTTCCTCACATCTAACCCACCATACACATCAGTAAAGAATTGTAACGATTTCCTTAAAACCATCTTTCACTGGAGTGCAGAACAAAACACCCTCTTACTCAGCATAGAAAGGATGTGGACCTGCTGGGGCGAGTCCAGAGGAGGCCATGAAGATGATCGAAAGGCTGGAGCACCTCTGCTGTGAAGACAGGCTGAGAGAGTTGGGGTTGTTCAGCCTGGAGAAGAGAAGGCTCTGGGGAGACCTTAAAGCAGCCTTCCAGTACCTAAAGGGGCTACAAGAGAGCCAGAGAGGACACTTTTTAACGGGGGGCCTGTAGTGATAGGCCAAGAGGGAATGGCCTTAAACTGATAGAGTCAGCTTTAGATTAGGTATTAGGAAGCAATTCTTCACTGTGAGGGTGATGAGGCACTAGAACAGGTTGCCCAGAGAAGTTCTGGATGCCCCATCCCTGGAAGCGTTCAAGGCCAGTTTGGATGAAGCTTTGAACAACCTGGTCTAATGGAAGGTGTCCCTGCCCTGTCCATGCCAGGTGGGTTGGAACTGGATGATCCTTAAGGTCCCTTCCACAATCCAAATCACTCTGTGATTCTACGATTTCCAGTGACATTTTAGCCTTCAAAGAAACCTCTTTAAATACATATTTTCCTGTAACAAATCTTAGAAATACTCTCCAGAATGCACCTTCTTGCTCTGGTTTCTTGTTGGACTTCTGTTTTCAGCATCCCTGTTTAAAGCCCTGTCTGAGAGGTCTGACTTGTGTGCAGTGTGCCGTGCCCAGGAGCACTTCACTAATTGCTGTATGACCAATGGCCCTGGTGGTACATCACACGGTTTCAACATCCTTGGCTCAGGTACAAACAGGATTTCATAAGAGTTTTATGATTTCGACAGCACACTGTTGAAGTGGGGAGGAGATGGGAAATTTGTCAGCTGCAGAGTCTCTAAGCTGTAAGACATTACTCTTTTCATGCTCAGTATGGAGAACTCCATGAGCATTCAAGCCTTATCTTGAGAGGCTCCTCATCCCCACTGTCAGCGTGTGACCCCAACTACTTGTTTTTGATCTACTGAGTCTTTGCAAAAAATTAACTCTGATGGATACCACAAACTTTCCAAACCTTCACACACACTGCTGTCAGATGTAAGCAGATTTGACTGTTATTGTATGAAACAAGATACTAATAGCTAATAGGCACTTTATTTGATGCTGTCAGCTTTGTGATTATCCGCCTCAGAGACATGACCTAAGAAAATGTGAATAAAATGTATGGGCCAGATCCTCATCTCTGCAAATCTGTCTCATTATCTCCATTTGTGCAGGAGAGATTTTCACAATCTGACACTTAATTCATGTGAAGGACCAATGTCAGCCAGTGGAAAAGAAGCACTTAATTGAAAACAGAAGGTGTGCCATAAAACATTTGGTGTACAAGGTGGGAGTTAAGTGTAGAGGTAAAAGGATCCAAAAATTATAAACTAAGCCTAATTTCCCATCCATATTGAAGACCAACTCTCCTGTGGGCAGCACTGAGTGTAAGAGCAAGTCCATGCTTGAGTGGCTTTTGACATGTCATGTTGGGGTTTTTTATCAAACTTTAGTGAGGGAAAAGCTGAGCACTCAGACATACAACCTGTGTTTGCTCAGGTCTTCCCAAACTGATACTGACCTGTGGTGAGCCCAAGGTGTGCAGAGTTTTCCATCAAGGATCTCAAGACATTTTGAGTCTCTTGAATAGAGACACACTTAAAGTCCCTCAGAGCACGAGATCTGGTGGCCTGCTCTCACTCAAAGTCACCCAGTGACAAAACGAGTCAAAATTACCAGCCACCCCTGGCAATAACAAGCTATGTATGGGGTCCAGGAGTCCTAAAATGCTCCTAAAATCCTGCCCATCTCTTTTCCTTGCATTATAGAGTGGAACCTTCTTACCCTAACTTCTTACACAGACAGTTATTCTCAAAGCATGTGTCCGTCTTGGTGGATGCAGGAAGGAGAGTTCCCCAGTGTCTTACTCTAACCCTGTTCAGGACAAGGGCTGCTTTGCCATCATGTACCTGCAGCTAGTGTAGGAGGGTGACCTTATGAACCAGCAAGGAGTTTTTCTACTCACATCACTATTAGCTCATTACTTCATGCCCCAAAATGTTCTGCTTGTAAGTCTCTTTGAAGAAGTCTAAGTAACTTTCATGGTGCTCCATCAGAGCACCAGCTTTCAAGGTGATTTTTTTTCCAAGCTTCCCTAGTTTGCATTCATGGTGACAAGGGCTGGTGCAGCGCATAAAGACAATTTCATACCTGTTTATTATGGGGAAGGAAACATGCATCTGTAACTGATTTGACAGCAGACAGCATGACAGCTGTTTTGCAGGATGCTCCATTGAAATAGCAAACGAGAGGCTTGCCTGCATATATGGGACATATTTATATCCCAAGCAAAAGGGCAATAACATACATAGCGACAAGCCTTGTTTGTACACAGCTTTCAGCAAGTTCGTGCCAGGCACTGGCTCCCAGCCAACCTTGCGGCTGGTACAATCTGGCACAGCCCCGCCGACTCCAAGGCAGCTGCATCCATTTACACCAAGGAAAAAATGAGGTATAATTTTCTCAGTTACACACCAGAATTACAAGAGAGGAGGGGGGAAAAAAGTCTGATGATCTGCAGGAAGGCTGGAGGCAAGCAGCATCTCAGCCTGCCACGTGCTGGAGGGGGATAGGTCTGAGCATGTTCACAAGGCTGGGCCATGGGATTTGTGTGTGTTGTGGGGGTTTGCAATAAAGATACAAACATTTTACAAGCCACCATAGCTGCCTGCATCCAGTGCCACAAATAGCAGCTAACACAGCAGCCTACTGTTTTCAGCCTCTTTAAATGGGAGGGTACCAAGGGAAAAGCTGCGCTTCTGTGGATACTTCCACACAGGGAAATGGAGACAGGGCTCTCCTGTATCCCAGGGTCTCTAATCATTATGCAAACAACAATTTTCTCATGCAGAGAAAAGAGATATGAAGATAACCTCCAGCCCTCACTTAGCCCCTGACCATCTGTGTAATGCCAGAGGATGCTTCAGGGAAGAGGCTGATGGCAGTGGCCTGTGGAGGCTGAAGCAGGACATTAGTGATGATACCACTGAGCTGAATTTTGGCTGAAACTAGCCAAACCTTTGCTGTACGATTAGTGGATCATAACAGCAGCACACTGTCAGGACCACAGTGAGTATTAATGCCATTTTTAGACACTCATTCAACATGTTTTATAGAGGTCTCCACCTTAAGCCTCTTTTAAATGGATTATCATGACTCAATGACCAAATTAAAAATAATATGGTCAGTTAGCCCTGCCCTTTAGGGAAGGTATTGCTTCTCCATGGGTAACTCCATAGCTGCTTGTTGCACCAGGCTGTTGTCTTGGCTTAGACATTTGCACATTGTTTCAGTAAGAATAGGAAGAAGTCACTGTTATTGTTTATGACAATTAATTCCAGCCATAATAAATAATGCCATGCCTGTACATCTACTTATAGTATAACTATATCCTGTCACACCCAGCCCTGCCCAGAACTGCTGCTCAGTATAAGGGATTTGTTGTGTTTCCAGCCCCAATCCCTGTATCATTTCTTCACATGTAGCCAGAAAGCTGCCCAACATATGACACTGTCAGAAGGTTGGGAATTACAGTGGCCAGATCAAGTAATTTTGTTTTTACCCTGACCAAAAAAAAAAAAAAGTAAGTACAGGAAAAAATGTAGGACATAAACCTCAGCAAGAAGCTCCCACAGATCCACATTCATGCCTACATCACAAGGCTTATGATGATCACCTTGATGTTGGCTTGTTATATGAAAGATAGGTATGGTAAGAGACAGGTGTGGGTTGGTTTGTTTTAATTTCCATTAAAGCAGGAACCGACATCTCATTAGCTTTAATTTTAGCCTTCTAATACTAAAACCGAATTCCTTTTCAAAAAACTGAGATTACTCCATCTCCAGCTATTAAAAGCAACAATATGGGTATCAAATGCTAAAAACAATGGCAAAACAAGAAGCCAGTGTAAGCAAATGGATGAAGCAACAAAAACTGAATGAGACATTTTCAAACATTTAATGATTACATGTCAAAGCACAATTTAAATATCACAGCGCCTTATGTGTTTGCGAAGAGGAAAGCAAAATGACTGAGAACTCCTGGCTAAAATAGTCTTGTTCCTGGCACTGATTGATATTCTTGAATGGAGGACTTGATGGATTATGATTTTTTCAAGAGAATCATTACACTCCAGGTGCACAAATAGAGAAGTACAGCTTGTTGACACCTCTGTGCAAAATAAAGCCATTGTAGAAATTTTGATTCATTATATCTCTATTAGGAATCAATCCACCTGACCTAAATTTTGCATCATAAATCAGATTAAGAAACCCGTCTGGATCTCAGCAAAGGTTGCACGTCCTTGGTTTAAAAACACTCCACTACATCCAGCACACCATTATTATTCTAAATGCAATAATCTATACTGTATAATTTAGGTCAACTTGATTTCAGAGTAGGCAAGAGCATTTCTATCCACTCACCTACATAGGAATTTAATAATTTTTTGGGACCTTATTTGTCTTTTTGTATATGGGTCATTTGGTTTTTTTTTTTTAGTTTCATATTCACTCACTGCTCAAGATATGGGGAAAAAAAATACTACAAAATGGATAAAATACTACAGGAAAATCATAAAGCAACTTTGGAGAGCCTTAAAGTAAAGGCATATCGTTTTCTTACACGGGTAATTACAGTAAATTGGATTTACACAGCTAAGTAGAGAGGCATTGATTTTTCCTGGCTGGTCACAGTGCTGAAGAGAAGCCAGGTGGGTTTGTGATGCTGCCTAAAAGGCTTTGACAGCTGAAAATCTCCCCTGCTAGAAGTGTGTAAGAGTGTATAGGTCTGGCTGAAAGTCAAAGGGAGTTGCATCCAAGACTGAGGTGCTTTTGAAACCATCCCCATTGGTATCAACCTGGAATTTGGAGTGAGTTTTGAAAGGAAAGATGGTAGCATTTTCTGCATAAAATTAGACAAGTTCATTAACCGCGAGGGTTTTTTTGTTTAACTTCGAGGAGCTGCATCGCTCGCTCCTCTTTGAGCTGCACAAGCAAACCCAGGGGTACGGCACCTGGCTTTGACGATGAAAGAGCTACGAGCAGAAACAAAATGGGCTTTTGAAAGCTTCAAGCCCATGACAGCTGCGAGAGAGCAATAATTCAGGAAGTGTCTTGGGTAAAATCAACTTGAATGACTTGATGCTTTGTTTTATCATTATGAACATAAAGGAGTTTCTTTTAGTTATCAGCCAAAAATCTCAAGGGGGTCCCCACAAGATTTGCTAATAACATGCCTTGAATAGAAATGGCTGCAAGTGGCAGTAGAGTAGCAATGGAAAAGGGACGTTTTGCCCCCAAGTGTCAGTTCTGTCACTAGAACATAAGACTCCCCAGCTACACCTACCCTATTCCCAGAACTGCCTCTAATTCCAGCAGGGCAAGTCTCTCTCCATGCTTCAGTATACTCATACATAAAACAAGGCTGACAACACTGGCTATCGACATTCCTATGGAATGTTCCTGGGAAACCTTCAAATGAGACATTTATTGCTATAGCCCCATGGTTTTTGGTGGTCATTTATACCTATGAGTGGGAGGTGGGGAATTGAATATGCTGTGAGTGTTGGATAGTCTTGCAGACACTTTGCCAAGGGGTAGTAGGAAGCATGGGGGCTCAGCCCTGTAGAACACCCTTATGCCTGGGGAAGCTGTTCCCCATCCAAACACCACACTGCCTTCAGGAAGAATCAAAACAACGAATGCTTTTCTTATACCATTTCAACACTGAGTTTGCACTGATCCATTTCCAAATGAGGTCCCTCTTTTCCAGGTGAAAGAAGTGTTTACACATATCATGTGCTTATTTTAGGTTATGACCTATAGGCCTTTTTGTGCCTTTAAAGAAGTTCCCCATGAAGGGCATGACTGAGATGCTCCCAGACTCCGAGCCTGGGGCAGGACCAATCTCCATTCCCATGGATGGATAATACCCTGACCCTACCTGTGCCCCAGCAGGAACCCCCAGCCTCGAGACAGCTCAGCATAAGCCCAGGAGAGCACAACACAGCACTAGGGAAGATGACAAACCAAGTGATTATCAGCTGTGCTAGATGGTGACATTTATACCTGCAATGGAAACAGACTTTAAAGGGAACATAAATGTTCTTGGCTCCTTTCTAAACCATTCTTTTACCCAGCATAGTGGTGTGAAGGGACTAAATAAACACTAAAAGTCTTACTCTGTATTCTGCAAAGTAAGACCCTACCAACTTCTTTTTTATCTTTTTAACACAAGACAGTGAATTCTCTTAAGACTTTTCTGAGTTTTTCTAAGTCCTCACATAGACTTTCTTAGCAAAGAACTAAGTTATGCCTTTCTTCCAGACAAGACTAGATAACAGGTCGTCCATATCCCTTAAGTATACGTGTATTCACTGACTGTCTATGAGGAAGTTGATAAAAGCTTTAAAAATCTATAAACAGTCACAATAACATTTCTGCCATGGAGAGGCTTGTGACAAACAATTACCTCTGCAATTTGGTAGCATTTTTGATCTAAATGGTTAATACTGGAGAATTCGCACTCCTTAGGGGACTTTGAAACACCTTGGCTGAAAATCATCCCTCCTGAAATCAGTTGCACTGTTGCTGCTTCCCTGGGCACTGGGTTTAATTTTTAATCCATTCCCAAACTCCCCTGAGTACTCAAGGTGTCATGCCGGGTGGTCTGAGGATGCTCTGGGAGCGCTGTGCTGGCACCGCCTAATTCTCCTGTCAAACACTGCAAAGTCCCATTGTGCCACATCCCCACCACTGGCAATACCAATGTTATTTTCACAGAAATAAAGACTTCCTTATAGACACTATTTAAATAATACAGTCTTGGGGTTTTTTTAAGGGGAAAGAAACAATCCATTCAAATGTGGAATGATTTCTTTCTCAGAATGTTTCAAAGTCATGTCACTCTATCTATTACCCAAGACAAATTACTTTGACAGCACTATCTACTCTTGACATTTGAGTTGTCTCTCTAGCCTATTATACTTTAACACAGGCATAAAATATTGTTCAGACAGTATGGTTAGTCTAAAAGAGTAAATCTAACTGCTTTGAAATGGCCTATTAGGAGATGAACTCTCAGTTTAGCTGCAGGCAGAGAATTAATCCAGTGCTTTTCTTAGTTCTTCAATGGCAATCTTTTCTTCCCCGCTAACTAAATGTTCTTTATTCAGAGGGATGTAAAAGAGAGTAATCTTCAGAGGGAAAGGGGGCAAATTAAACAAAAATCAGAGGGGAAAGCATCATTAAGAAATTCTGACACATGACATCATTAGAGGACACGTTTGGGCTCTCGTCATGGCAGAAATAGAGATGGGGTTAAATTATTACTTCAGTCCTGAGAACAATTATACACACAACTTACTCAGCCTCCTGCATGCCTTAAAATACAACACCTGCCTCTGCTCTCTGGGCTGCAATATTTTAAATACTCAGTTATAAAAAGGGACACCCTGGGGGATGCCTTCCCAGGGCACAGCTGCTCCTGAGTCCTGAGGACAGGAGCACTGGGGGTCCCAGCTCCTCTCTCAGTCCTGTGGGCCCCAGCTGGTTCATCAGGGCAGTGTCCTGCTGCTCAGCTCACAACAGTCTTTTGCTTGTCCTACAGCTTAACCTTTGGCCATGTGAGTGGTGTGAGCTTGTGCTTGGCCACATTATCCTCTCATGTGTAGACATGTGGTTTGTAATAAACAAATGGTCTCAGCTGCTTCAGAGGAATTCATTTCTCTTTTCTCTTCTGTTGCCACTCGGCAGCTTCTGCACGAGAGGACCTGGAATTAGAGCCACACGTGTATTTACAATGCCCAGTTAAACATCGGTAGCTTGCTGCCCGCCAAATGTACGATGGGCGTTTTGCACGGGTCTTGAGTCGTCCCCGAGACATCCCAGCTACGGAAATTTCCCATCCATCCTGGTCAGTGTGCACTGGTGGTATGCCGGGAAGATGGGCACTGAGAGAGGGGAGCATGGCCAGGGACAGGACCAAAAGCTATCCCGAAGCGCAGAGATGGGCAGGAATGCCCCATGACGCTGAAGAGGCGCCAAGTCGGAGGTGCCAGGTCCGGCCAGCAGTACCTCCTGCCCGGTGTCCCCGTCCCCACGGGCTGTCCCCGCTGTCCCCGCTGGGTGCGCAGGGACCCCTGGCCGGGGCTCCGGCGGCTCCGTGGGCGGCTGCGAGCGGCGGTGGGCCGGGCTGTGCAGCCGAAGGCAGCATTGCCACCCTGTGGAGAGAGGAGGGGAGCGGACAGCTCGGCTGGGGAGGGGACGGCTCTCGGTACCGCCTGGCACCCCCTCCGAGCCCGGCGGAGGCTCCTCCATCCTGGAGGGCCGTGGTCCTGCTTGGCAGGTCTCTCCCCCGCGGGAGAGCACAGCTCCTCACTCGGCTGCTCCCACGGAAACGTGCCAGGCACCCTGCTCGCCTTCTAGCTCCAGCAGCCTCTGCCTCCCCTGATTTGCACTTCCTCGAAGGAAATATGGCCAAAGGGATGCTCACCGGGGCTTTCTGATGCTTCCTCAGGCTGCTGAGGAAGAGCACGAGGAGAAGCATGGAGTCACAGAAGCTCCCCTGGGCAGGAGCAACCCATTTTCCCCCTTGGAGCTGCCCCGGGCCAGGTCCATCTGATGAACCCAGAGTTTGCCAGGACCCATGACCCATGATACATCCACTGGCAGTACTGCATCCAGGTCTGGGGCCCTGAGCACAAGAAAGACATGGAAATTTTGGAGCAAGACCAGAGGAGACCATGAAGATGCTCAGAGGGCTGGAGCACCTCTCCTACAGAGACAGGCTGAAAGAATTGAAGTTGTAAAACCTGGAGGAGAGAAGGTCCAGGGAGACCTTAGAGCACCTTCCAGTACCTAGAGGGAGCTGTTAGAAAGAGTGAGAGTAACTTTTTACAAGGGCAGATACTGATAGGTCAAGGGGGAATGGTTTTAAACTAAAAGAGGGGAGATTTAGATTAGATGTTAGGATGAATTCTTCAGTGTCAGGTGCCGAATTATGGGAACAGGTTGCCCAGAGAAGTTTTGGACGCCCCACTCCTGGTAGTGTTCAAGGCCAAGTTGTATGGTGCCCTGAGCAATATTATCTAGTGGATGGCATCCCCGCCCATGGAGGGGGGGTCAGAACAAGATGATCTTTATGGCCCCTTCCCACCCAAACCATTGTGTGATTCTGTGAAAAACCAAACTGCAGATCAAATGCCTGAGAAACAATCACCTACCAGCTGCACCAGGGCTTGCCGAAGCAGTGTCCAGAGACTCTGCATATCTCCTGTGACAAATGCCAGGACCATTTACTATGTGGCAAATCCTCCTTCATTCTCCTCACCCCTGGATGATGGTGAGGTTTAAATTCTTCTGTGCTTCCCACACCATGAGGTCACTTCTTGCTAAAACACATTTATTGTCGTGACAGCTTTGCTTTGTGTAATTATCTGTTTATCAGCCACCAGTCTTCTCTCACTAAAGAGCTTGCCTTCTTCTTTTTTATTCATCATGCCTGATTACTCTTGGAGATAGATATCAGGTTAAACGAGCTTCCTGGGCCAATCAATCAGCTCCAGAGATGGCACCTTGCATTGCTGGATGAAACTCCCTTTTTGCCCTACCTGTGTGGGGTGATTGCCTTCCCCTTCCCCCGGGACTACAGCAAAAGGATCCAGGATGCATTTGTTTTGCTTTTGTTAATTGAAAGGTGAAAAGTCTTCTAATTAATGATCCAACTACAGGGCCTCATTGTGTCATTATTCCTTATTGATGAAAAAGGAATAACAGCCATCGAATAAATTAGGGCAGGTACCAGGACCTTCACAGTGTGCCTAAATTGCATGTGTTGTCTTGTGAAAGACTGACCATGACAGGGCTCATTAAGAGTGACTTGATGACCAAAGGGACACCCAGGATTACTGTCCCTTGCTATTAGATGTGTCTGAGTTACACATTCCTTTGTTAAACTGGGAGGTCTTTGTGCCCTTCCTCTTGTCCTCTCCAGTGCTGACCCAGCTCTTTTGCTGGTAGGTAGAAAATTTTGACCCCCTCATTCTTCATAGTTATAGTTATATAGTGTTATATCCATCTTTTTTCTTACCCAGCGTTGTCCTCTAACTCAAACAGAGTTTGTCAGAGACAGCACCCAAAGACAAGCACTCCTGTGCCTCCTCACAGAGCACTCCCAGCCTCCTCTGCAGGATAAGCTCTCCCCTCTGCTCTGTTTCTATTAGTCTTTCTTTGTAGCCATTCCAGGACAAATTCATCTTTCTTGAGGATGTGTGACCCAAATATGCAGTATTCCAGGCAAGTACTTGTACAGACCTTGTGTGCTGGTAATGATATCTTGCTTTCCTATATCTGGGAAAAGTCTGTCCCACCCTTAGGTTACAGCTGCCTGTTTGATAACTGGAGCAAGGAGGGTGCCTGTCCTCACTAGCTCCCAGCCCCCAGTGTGTACCACAAGCTCCTGGCACTGTCTCGAGTGCCCAAACGCAGGACTTTGCACTTCTCACAACATTTAGTTCCATTTCTGCTGGTTCTTGGAAAAAAAAAAAAAAGCTGTGATTCTGCCCTCCACTGACTAGATCTCCTGAATGTGCCTCAGTGGCTAATGCAATAAATAAAATTTTGGCTTTTTGGGCCATTAAGGAAATGTCATTAAAGAAAATCTGTCCAAGATCTATCTTTGAGAAAAGTGTTTATTAAGCTCCTTGCTTGCTGTTGTCTGCCTCTAAATTAATTCCTTATCACCCTTATTTGTTCATCTGTTGAGAAAAAATTTTTCTAGTTTCACCAATGACTTCTTGTAAAGTACTTTCTCAAGAGTACATTTCCAGGGAGGAGATTTACTGCCCTTGTGTTGAGGGTGTTTGTTAGCTTAGCCAAGGAGAGAGAAATCAGTTTAATCTGGCACAAACTTCCTGGCACGACTTTGCAGGATTTTGCCTTGCCAACCTTCCTTTTAAACTTTTTGGGACTCTGAACCTTTGTCTACAAAAATCAAAGCTGTCTTTCCTACTGTTTCAATAGTCCATGAATCAAATCCTCCTTCTGGCAGCAGCCTCTGAAGTGTCAAACAATTCAACATGTTCAAGTCTTTCCCAGATCTCTACCCTGCATTGTGCCACCTCCCACCCCATCCTTGTTTTCCCCCTAAAGATGGGGCAGACACTCCACTCAACCAGTCTGAGGATAAGAGGAAGAGAATGTGAAATAACATTTGCATTTGAAAAAAAAAATTATTTGAAGGGAAACTGTCTTCAGTTGCATGAAACCCACCTTTATGCACAAAACTGAACAGTTTAAAGACTCGGGGAGACAGTCCCACTGGAGCACAGAATGCACTGGGCAAACACCTCTGCTATGGCTGAGGTGGTACAGCAGAGTCTACAGACAAGTCAGCCCCAAACTTGGCTGAGATGAAGATGACATCTACTACTGTCTGCTCGCAGCATACTGAGCAACAGACAGACGAGAGGTATCACCGGAGCACAAACAATAATCATGAAGGTGTCTTCAGGGCACAGGAGCTGTATTCGCACGCACACAGGTATTTAAGTGCTTTATAAAATGTCTCACCTTCTGAACCACTCTGAACCAGGCACGGGGATTCTGCAAGCCAAGCAATTGTAGGGGAGGGAAGACTGGCATTTTTATATAAGCAATAAATCCTACTTCATGAAGAAACATGTTGAGGTAAAATTGCCAGTGGCTGTTTTAATAAGTATTTATGATACATAAAGGGATTTGATTCATAAACGCAGTAATTATGTCTTTACTACAAAGCAGTACAAATATAAAGCCTCCTACCTACTACACTGAAACTGTAATTGCATCCCATTAAAGAATATAAGCGAATCAAAATTAAAAACTTGAGCGGGGGGAGAAGCTGCCCAAAATCTTGGTGGTTTGATATTATGGGCTTTGTGTTGTGCCATTCAATCAGCCTAAATACCTCATAAAATGGAGTGAAGCCCTGAAGAACTGGGTGGTGTTCGGGCAGCCCAGAAGGCAGCTTTGCTCACCTAGGCAGCAAGTTTCCAAGGAGATCTGTCCACATAAAAGGCACAATAGAAACCTTGGTTTTAGTCTCAGACAAGTGGGAATTCCACCAGACCCTTACACGTGGCTGTAATTGCATCATGCCAGTCATGGCAGAGCCACAAAGGAAGGTTAAACCCTTCCTAGTCCAAACATGGCTGAGGGATAGGCTGAAACAAGCATTTAAAATACTATTTAAGTGCACACATCTGAAGACAGACTCTTTTGTGCTGTGGCAACAGAGAGGTGTAACATCACCATATTCTCCTACTGCAGGCACCAGGTGGGCAGGGCATAAATTAATGTCACGTAGAAAAATAACAGCACTGAGGTTCAGACACTGCTCACAGAGGTGCTAGAGCCTAGTGAAAGCCCTGATGGTTTTGTCCTCTTCCAGCCTAACCTCATTCCACATGGCCTTTGCCAGGACTCCAATGGCTCCTTACTAGGATCTTGAGCATCTCTGGAGTTTCCACCTTTCCCCCTCTGTTCTGTTCACTTAATCAATGTAGTTTTGGGGTGCGGGGCTCTCCCTCCTCCCATCTGCAACTCATTCCTGGGCAGTTTGGATCTCTGAAGGCAGGCTCTCCTCGTTGTGTTCCAGAAGAGTTCCTTGTGGTCCAGTACAGCTTTCATTGCCCCAAGTCACTTCAGCCCCAACACCTTCCCACATCAGCCTTGCTACGAGAGCACCTCCACAACACACTGGAGAAGTGCTGGAGTTATTGATGCAACTTTCCTACCAAATGTTCCTTGGTCTAATCGCTTTCTTAAACTACACAAACACAATCTCTGCACCACGATCAATTATTTAACAGAAAATGATGCATTGAGTTAGAAACTAAATACCATTTAATATGCTCCAGGAATTCTAATTGAGAGATTTCACTGTATTGCTAATGAAAACTTTAACTTTGCGGTGTTTTCAAATCTTCCTTGAATATAGATAAGCCAATATCTATATACATTCTTTTAATGTCTGGAATTATTCTGCCATTTTAATGTAATCAGTCTTTCTATTTTGAAGAGGATGCCCTTGTAGGTTATTTGTTTTCCTTCTGTTTTGCAAATTGTTCCCTTTTCGAGATTGTTTGTTTAGTGTCAAGAGGTTATTAAACAAACCAAGCACAGTCCTTAAACTAATCAGCTAGAAGTGACAATAGAGATCAGGAATAATTCAATATTAAAGAGGTTACTTTTAAAATTGATCTGAAAATGTAACGTATTGGGGGGAAGGGGAAGCACATCTCTTATTAAAGTTGAAAAGATGAGCTGGAGGGACCAGATGCCTTAAAAGCAGGAGACAGGATCCCCCGTTGATGGGAAGAGTTGAGCTCCAACACACCACAGCCAATTTCCACGTTCACACATGTTCTCCCCAACAGAATTACTCAAGGGAAAGCCCCAAGGGCCTTGCAAGCAGATGAGTGCTGCCTTTCTACCAGCCTTTGCTATCAGTCTTTCTCAGTCTTTGGGATCTTTCCCCTAGTATTTCACATGCTATCATCACTTAGGGTGGACCCCAACTCTTGAGCTCAACAATGCAACTGGTCTTTCTATGTAGTGAAGGCTGAGGGGCCTGTAATTCTGGGTCCCTCCAACAGACTGCTCATTAGCTAATTACCACAAACCACTGTGGCTCTCTGCCCATTCAACTTTTGACACTTTTCTCTAGTGGCCCCTCTGAAGTTATGGTCAGCATGTTGCCTTGGGCATGGTGGTGTTTCCCCTGGTTTACTCAGTTCCTCCTCTCTCCTTCCACTGGTCCAGAGCTGGTCAAAACACCAAAGGGGAAGGAGAAGAAAACCATCCACTAAGGGACTTTCTGAAGGAGCTTTAGTCTAAGTCATTTCGGCTGGGTGCTAATCCTTACGTAGCGAGGACTGTAACTACTGCCAAGGACTCAGCAAACTCCTGGCACTGTAAGTAGTATTTTCCATCCCAAGGGCTTTACATCCTTTCCACAGACTTCTGCCTGTGGAAGGCAGTGCAGCCATGAGATTTGTGCTGGCCAAGTGTCCTCTGGCAGAAGCAGCTCCTCTAGGACCAGCAGCAGGTCACTGCAGCTGCCAACCTGCGAAGCACCTGGGGATCAAGCTCAGCAAACCACAGCCACGAGCTGGGTTTTGAGCAGTTACAGCCGGAGTCAGGCTGTCACTGAGCACTTTCGACCTGCCTGGCTGGTAGGTCATCCTGGATCCTTCCTGATGGGACATCTCTGTGGTCTCATTTGGTGTCTCATCAGAAGGTCACTGCCCTCACGATTCCAAATGAGGGTTCCTTATCCTGTCTGTGTCCCTACCATGCAGAGCATGGCCTCTCCTCATGCAAGATGACACAACAAACAGTTTGTGAAGTACGTAGGACCTACCTGCCCTACACTGCACACACCACAAGCCTTCATGCCCACCAGCCAGCTATGAACAACCCTCACGTTGCCCCTCTCTTTAATCAGTCTAGTGCTCCTGACCAAGGCAGAGCAGAAAGCTCTGGTGTCCCTGGTTTCAAACACAACTGACACATTGAATTAACATAAAATCAGCCTCTCATCATCATTTTGGGCAAAAAATCCTCCAGCCAGGCTATTTATACTGGAGACACGCAGCACAGAACATGGCGTGAGTCCTCTGGTGCCACTCGCTCCCGGTGCTAATTGTTCGGGAAATGTCACCAGGATAGTCTCTCTGCTTGTGTTGTGACTGACTTTGGGAAAATTAATTTAAAGGGAGCAGCTGGTAACAGTCCTGAGCTTTCAGAGGCAGCAGCACCATGCCTTACAGTGTGTTTCTGTCTTGTGTAAGGATGCAACAAGCAGTGGTAGAGAGTCCCTGTGCCTGGGACTGACTTTTTGCATCTTTAGTAGAGTAAACACCTTAACTCTCACCTCTGTAGTTCAGGAGATGCCTAGAAATCCCCCTCTGCACCCTCCATGGGCCCATCAGTAAGGGGCACAGCAAACAGCCTCCAGCAAAGCTGCTGCTGTGGAAACTGCTGGCTGGGCACTTTCACGATGCTGTAAGTGGGCTTTGGGGATTTGGGGATATTTTTCTTCTTCTTGATGTCACTTGAAATCAGGTTTAAACTGAAGTGAACAAAATAAGCCATTCATAGGTGGAGATTCAGTAAATTTACTGGTCTCATTGAACTTACAACTTCCCCGTTTATCTAAAGCAGCTGAGGGGAAGGGAGGAAGAGTGGAAGGGCAAAATCTGACAAGAAAGCTTCTGTTGTAAGCCTGGGTGGTGACTGCTGCTGTCTATCACAAAGCAGGGCTATTAAAAGCAGAAATGATATAACCACTGAGGCAACCATCAGCTAAGTGCCACTTTCTCTTTTTTAAGATATTCTAGGTACAGTTGTCTTCAGAAAAGGGAAATAATATATGCACTAAGAAAGATCCGCAACCCCAAAAGAGAAATAGGACATGGCAAAGAGGACAAACACCACAATCTAAGTCACTTTCTTTGTTGCAATCCTGGGACAAACAAAGCTGTTTAATAAATATTGATATTGTTTGTACATCCTGCCTTTGGAAATGAATAGCAAAGTGACGCTCTAGTCCCTTTATCTCCTGAAGAAACACTAAGGCTCAACACATGTGCATTTATATGCACCCCAAACTATTTCTCAGAGAAAGCTAGAAAACAAGTCCACAGCACCATTAAAATATCCATAACAGCTTTTGGAAGCGTTTGGATGACACTGCCCTTTACTTGTCTGTCTGTGCAATGCCTGGGAAAATCAAGGTTTCCCAGTGTGGAATAGTCATGGCAATGATTATGCTGGGGCCAAGCATTTGACCCATGAGTTACTGCAAGGTGGGTCTGAGGGTTTCCTTGGACAATTCCCTTAGGCAGGACAGGGCTGTTCCCCATCAGGGTGCACTGTTGCATCTCCAAAGGCTCCTTGGTAGACCCGAAACCAGTTTGCTTTGTATCCCAAACTGGTCTTTGCATTCCTTGGGACATCTCTAACAAAGCCTGTCAAGCTGGGTCTTGGCTTCATGTTTTCCTCTAGTATCATGGATCTGAGCATCCCTTTCCCTTCTTTGTCTCCCACTTCCATCCCATGTAAAAGTTCATCCAGTGCTACAGCCTCAGCTTCCTTTCAAACTTCTGTGCTCCCAAAAGAGCTCTGTGTCCAACAGCCAGCCCCCCACACTGTCTCTAAAAAAGGACATGGTGACATTCCCACAGCAGTGTTTGGTCTTGCTCGTTCCATCTGAAGCTTTTTAAACATGTGTCAATGTGTTATGTAAATATTGAAGCAAAGCTCCAAGACAGGGAGGCACATCCCCTGCAGTCACAGAGCTGGGATGCAATGAGCTCACCAGACCACCTGGCATCCTAACACGGTGTCCCTTAATTCACAACACAACTGGGAACACACAGAAACCACCACAGTGATGGCAAAGGCACAGTTAAACTGCCTCCAGGCTCCCCTCCTGCTACCGTCAGGAGCCGTCAAGCCAGTCCTAACTCCGGCCGGCATCTCCAACACCGCCGTTGGGAGCAGAGGCTTTTTTCCCTCCTGTCTCCGCAGGCAAGGACGATGCTCCCCCAGCACCAAGGGTACTGCTGCCACATCAAACGGCTGACTGCTGGACACATTCTGCATATCCTGTCTTCTGCAGAGCCCCTGCAGCAGAAACCTGCAGAACAAGATGCCAGGTGACATCAGGGGGTGCCTCTTGTTTTGCAGGTTTCTATTGCAGGGGCTCTGCAGAAAGTTGGATAAGGAGAACACTTGACCCTACAGAGGAATTGCTCATTTCTTCAAGGATGTAAAAAAATTAGCATAACCCTGCCAAAGTCTATTGTCCCAAATACCGCTGGAGCACTGGATTCTGCGAGGCCCCAGCAGGTCAGCATCAGTTCAGCACCCCGGTAGTGCACAGGGGATGGTCACCAACAGGGTTGATCTCCTCTTTCTTGCTGGAGCCATAGGGCAGGCTTCAGTACGTTTGGAGCAGGCTGGCAGCACTCCCCCAATACCTTTAGCCATTTTGAGTCTTACCAGGAGCCTACGGTGCTGGAGCTGAACTTTTCTCTCCTCATATTTGGCTTGAGACTGAATTTCAGAGCCTTGTGCACACTCCCATCAGATATTCTTAGAAATGCTCATGACTTAGCTGGAGCAACTTAATGGCTTTGACAGGCTGAGAAGGAGGGCAACTGTCCCTTCAGTTGGAAGTTTCCTCTTCGCACCTGATGGGTGGCAACCATGTGCAAATCCTGTTGTTGCTGTAAAAGTTCAAAGAGTCTGGGTCCAGTGGGCTCCAGTGGCCCAGACCTTGAGGAAAGACCTCCCTGGAGGTTCAAGGTAACACTTTTGCCTTCTCAATTCAATAGCCCCTGTCGTGAGGGGAGAACTCCCAGCTGATGGGGCGGTTGCTTTTTAGACCACCCTGGTTTAGGGTGCCCTGACTGCCACCAGGCAGTTACACCTCAACCATTAGCTCCAGCATCCTTGACATGACAGTGACAGCAACTTCATGTTTCAGGCTTTGTCTGGCTGCTCTCTGCCAAGTGCCAACCCTCATCAGAGGAGAAAGGTGGCTGGTGAGTGAAGGTGCTCAGGACCACAGCAGGACCAAAAATTATTTTGTGAAGTTACTTTGTTCTCCCTCTGTATTCATTTTTTAGTACATGTTTTTTTTCTCTGCTAGTCAGATGATGACATAAACCACTAAAAACTATCTCCTAAATGTGCACGTCTCATTTAAACTACCTGGGGGGTGTTTTATCATGGGTTAGCTCTAGCTCACACTGCTGCTGCATCTTATTTTATAAAGTGCCTGGGTGAACCCCAAGTCTCTGTGCCCTCTCCTGCACTACACCACTGGGATTACATAGGAATGTATGTAAAGGATATTTACAGTGCCTCTTCCTTCCCCTGCTCTCTCTAGAATAATGCATTGCTTAGCATCATTTATTCTGTATATTTTTTACCATCATTTTACCAGCTTTTCTGGTGGTGGAGAGGTAATTTGCATTTAGCAGCTTCCCTTGAAGAGAAAGCAAAAATTAACATTCAGGTGCAGGTAGTACAAGAGGTAGAGTAGAATATAATATAACACTCTTTGCTCTCACACTGACTGTGCATCATTCCTCCCTAAGTTTTTGTCCAAAAAGCTTTGGCAGAGGCAGAAGCAGATTTCCTCTGAAACAGCAGCTGGGGGTGAAACCACTGAGCCTAGTCAGTGTGTGCACAAACCACTATGTGAGCAAGCCCCACAGGTGTCTTAATCAGCAGGTAATGCTTGATACACTCTTCTTCCCCATCCCTATCCATGCTCTTTAGTGCTCCTCACATACAGAGCATTATTTGCTTTGGACTCTGATTTTTTGCAGGTCGCAGACCCCACTGCTCTAATCTCTCCAGATCACACTGGTTTGCCTCAATCTTTATGTGTTTGTTATCTCTCTAATTTCGGGGTGAGATCAAGGATGAAATTACACCTGTGAGATATCCTTCCTGAAGAATAAGAGCTGAATATAGGTGGGGTTTTCTGGCTTAGTTTAGCTGGTTAAAATCTACTGGGAATATTTTAAAAAGCCTTTACCCTAAGGATTGCTATTAGCAGAAGTTTCCTTGCTCTGCACCAAAATTTGAGAATCAGAAGGCTAAAAGAACCATGTCAAACCATTCTCTTTTCTCTCCCTCCTTGCTCCATGCAGTGTGAAACAGGCTAATGTTGATTTGCATGAGAATCATTTTAATCAATAGACCACACAGACCCCTTTTGAAGCAGGTAGGAGTTCTGCCAGAGTTTCACCCACCCTGTTCAAGGCACAGCCTCACCTCCTCACCCTCTGGCTACAGAGACTTCCACTGCCAGCACAGGCTAAAATAAAACTGTCCCATGGAGATCCCACCTCTGTGGCTGCTCCCAGATGGCACAGACTGCATTAAAAAATGCAAATTTACAGTGTGGTTACCTGGGGCTGAGGATGCTTTCAGTTCTCTATTCCAGACATGCTTTTTTTATAGGCACTGTAGTAGTTGTAAAGCTTGACTCTTTGCACCAAACCACAGGCTGCAGCAAAAGGGTCTCCAAACACAGAGCAAAGTAACTTATATTGCTCTCTGTGTCCATGCTTAGACATCCCCTTTAGTCCATGGGAGCTGAAGGGGGAGAGCATGAGAAAGCTGGGAAAGCCTAGAGTAGCAGCTATGTCCCACCATAGCAAATGAGGGACGCAGCTAAGGAAGTGGTGGGATGGCAGATCAAGTGGAGAGAAAGAGGAACTGCTGTGCACAGCTGATATCAAATCTGGGGAAGTCATCACTGCAGGATGGTGGTGTGGGCACCAACATTGCATGTGGTTTGGGAAGCAGATGAACTTATGGATCAAAACATATGAAGCCACCACATCAGTCTCAGAAAGTCTGAGTCAGGTCCCAGCAAGCTGGGAGCTGGTTTGGGAAGGTATCCCAAAGGCACACTCAGTCTCCAAGGTTCCCAGAGGTATAATTCACTTTGTTCTGAGAGTCAGAGGCCCAAATTCTGCTGTCCAAGACATGCCAGCAGTGCAACCCTGCCCAACTCCATAGCTTCTACAATTTCTGTATGGTAGCTCTGGACTGTGGACACAACACTTGCCATGCAGGCAGCAAACACAAAATCAGCCCAGCCTGGTGTGAGCAGAGGACAAACCTCTTGGGATGGAGACCGAGACTAAGGAGCATGGGAATGCAACAATTAGCTTGTGGTCAGAGTGACTGCAGTGAGCTGGGCACCCCCACTCCAGCCATGTTTTCATGGACATCAGAGCACAGAGGACAAAGCGTACAGTGGAGGAGGTGAGATGAGTGACCTAGCCAAAGAAGGGGTGATTTGTCTTCCTAGAGACACATAGGGGTCCTGTTCTATTTCAGTTTAGAGGTGGAAAGTCACAGAATTACAGAATCACAGAACAGTTAAGGCTGGAAGGGACCACTGGAGGTCATCTAGTGCAACTCCCTGCTCAAGCAGGGTCCCCTAAAGCATGTTACTTAGGATTGTGTTTCAATAGCTTTTGAATAAAGTCCAAATATCTCCATGAGTTACAAATATCTCTACAGCTTTAGATGCTGTTATTACCAAAACAAATGCAGTCCCTGTCAGCCTGGAGCAGGGCTTGAGACAACATCCCAGAGAGAGGCTTCCAGGGGAGGCTGGAGGAGAAACACTCCGGCGGACAGAACAGGCAGGCACAGTCAGAGACTGCTTTTACACCTATACTCTGCCAGCATATTGCAAGTCAATTAGCCTTGAAGTATTATCCAGGCTACACTGCTAATGCCAGATTTTAATTCAGTGTTACTATTGGGCTGTTCGGACCAGCTGCCCACGGGTCAGTCCAGCCTGCTGTTGGTCACCACAAGTGACACCAGACCTGAGGTGTGCAGGAAAAGCAGGAAAATCTGCTATGCTATTTCCCTGCACCGTCTGACTCCATCTTTCTGTTGATCACTTTACTGACACAACCAGTAAGTTCACAAATCCAATCAAACATAGGGGAAGAGCCATATATTACAAAACTACCAGATGAGGAACCGAGAAGAGAAAAAATAAAGTTTGGGGGTTTTAATTTAAGCCCAGAGTCAATCTGAGAGGGATATGTAATAAATATATTAAGCAGATGTATAGTTCTGCAGTACCTCCACCGGCTTTATCTGACATGAATTTCTAATGCAATTGAATCTGATTTCACTTCCCAGTGATCTCATTTCAGTCACTGTCACACATCCCATCACTGCCCCATCGTGGGAGGCCAGTGATGCTGGCTAAGCCGAATGTCAGGCCAGCAGTGGCTGATAGCCCTACAATCTCCTTGGATGGGCTCAGCCCTGCAAGGCGCTGGGCTCTGCCCGGCTCAGCTGCAAGGGACGCGGGCCCTGGCGGCGGCTGATGCATCGCAGGAGTCACTGTTTGTGACTCCTAATGAAGTGTGAGTCAGCATCACCACTGTAAACTGTGTCCTGCAGAGCCTCAAATATAGCAACTCTGGCCCAGGATGGAAACAAGGGTAGTCAGACTGTTGTGAATTAAGTAAAAGCAAACTCAAGCTGAGACTTGAAAAGTGTGAACATTTTTACAGCGGGATTTTTTCTTTTCTTTTGAAAAAAACTGTCATTTTTCCATTTTATGATCTCAGCTGATAGGAGGGAAAAACAAAAAAATCCACAAGCATGACTACGCCATGTTGTCCCCCTTTCCTTTTACATTTCAAAGCTTTCTTTCAATGAACACCGTACTTTCCACACATAGAATTAACACAGCTGGAAGTGCATTAGAACTTGAAGGGGAGATCTCAGAAAGTCCCTCAAACCCAGAGGTGATGGACAAAGGGGCTACAGAAACAGGGAAATTAAGTGGCAGGGATCCAAGGATACAGAGCTTTGAGATAAACCTCCAATCACTCATAGCTATGAATGGTGAGTTACACAGGGGAAATGCTTCAGATTATGCTGGTTGGTTTGTAATATATAATCTGCAGATTATTTGTTATACAGATAATACAGTAAAAAATTTGGAGACATTCTAACTTTGTGGGGGACACTATGGTGAAAGCAGTGAGTGTTCAGCCCTTCTTGGGGTCTTGTCTCTCCTGGTGCACCAGGCACATACACACAGGGCTCCTGGAGCTCAGAGGTATATAAGTTTCTCATATTCATGAATTTCAAAGAGATCTGAGTGTTACATGCCTGCTGAACAGCAGGTCCAGGTTTCCATCTTCTTACTGTAGGTGCCAAAATAATGTGCTCAAACAGATTTGTAGAGACTATGCCAAAAGAGCATCCAGTGTGGTGAGAACACCTTTGCATGGTCCTTCAGAAGGATTTGGGGGGGGATCCTGGGCAGCATGAGCTGTGGCAGTCTGGAGCTATGACAACAGGGCTTAGCTCCAGGGACTCGCTCCTTGCAAGAGCCCTTCCACCAGCATCACCTTGCCCACATGCCATCACCCTCCATGTACCTTCATCTACCCTTCCAAAATGGAGCAAACAGAGATACAGTCACTCCAGTGTGCAGAGAGAGCATCACTGGGGGCACAGAAACACACCAAAGTTCGTATTTAGAGGACTCTATTACAGGTAGGCAGGTGGGTGTATATATCTCTGCAGATACATGGAGGAAGTAAAGGTGATGGAAAATCAATAGTCCATATGGTCTCTAGGAGTTGTCTGGCTCAGCTCCCCATCCCAACACAGCTACATTACAGCCAAATCTGATGGATGTTTAATGTGCTCTTAAGACTCCTTCTGTGCCAGAGACCCACAGTCTTCCCAGGTAACCTGCTCCCATGCCTCATCATCCAAAAACTTCTCTGTTTGACCTTGCTACTACACCTCAAGGCCCTCACTCTTTCCTATTCAGAATCTCAATAACACATTTCCCTTCCTCTCTTGCCCTTAAGGACCATGCCCCTGTGACCCTACACCCCTTTCTTCAGGCTGAACAGTCCAATCCATGCCTCTTGCCTCTCAGGTTGAATTTTCCAGGTTGGTAGACTGGAAATATGACTGGATCCCTTTCCCCCCATGGCATGGGGTGGCCCAGTTCTAGTTCCATTTCCATCTGAGGAACCATTTTCGACGGCTTCAGGTGAATAGGGAAAGGGAACTCCAGCACCAGGGGTTTCTTCAGGTCCTGAGCCTGGAGGGGAGAGGTGCTCTTCCCTCCCCCCACCCACGTGGTCCCATGGTAGCCACAGAGACAGCACACCGGGTGTGGAGAGGAGGCAAGAGAGAGTTTATTGTTGGGGGGGTTACATTTATAGGGTTAGGAGGATTCACAGAATAACCAATTACAGGTTGCAGGAAGGGGTTAACAACCAATAGGAAGGGGTTAAAAGGGGCCAATGAGAACACCTCGGGATATCTTCTCAGGACATTCCTGCATGGGATAACACTTGTTGTGGGAGGTGTTGGGAAGAAGAAGCATGTGTTTGCAAAGAGACCACAAAAAGCCATTTTAAGATATGTTTAAACAACAGTTTTCCCATATAATGCAGGTTTAGCGCTACAAATATGGTTGTCTTCTGGACCACCCCCAGCCTTCTTACAGCTTTCTGGTTGCATGGAGCCCACAGGTTGACTGCTCTAGGTGAGGTCTTTCCAGAGCCCAGGAGAATGGGATTACTTCACACCCATTGGAGGCGCTGCTCCAGCTTGCACATCTCAATAGGTGCACTTCTCAATATGCATACTTGGCCTTTTCCACAGCATACAGTCACCTCACATTTAGTCAGTGGTTCTCCAAATCCTCTCTGAGAAGAAACTGCCTGGCTACAGCTCCCAACCATCCCCTCTGCTCCTCTGACTTCCCTGCACATGTCCATGCCATGGACTGCCTCCAGGGAGAGGTAACTTGCACTTCTTCAATTCTCTCCTGTTTTTTTTCACCTCTCTTTCCTCTGTTTTGTCCAAGTAATTTTGAATTTAATCCTCTTCTCTGCCTTTATGCAATCTGCAGATTTAACAGACAGGTATTCTACCTAAGGAGTCCCAGGACTAAGGATGGAACTGAACAGAGCAGAGCACAGGAACACTTTGGCACTGTCCCACACAACACTGTTCCTCCCGGCAATGCATCATCCATAACTGGTCTCATGGAACATTACCCAAAAGGCTTTGAAATCACTGTATTCATCTAAGTCATGCGATCAATATTTGTAATATTTCCACAGCTGTTTTGAATGTAATTTGCTACAATTGCAGATATTATTTATCAGGAATAAAAGAGAAAAGGGAGGAAGACAGATTCCCATCTGTTAAATCCATGGTTTTCTCTGCATTGCCTGATGCTGTCTCTCATACCTGCCCAAGGAATTGCCACCCACAGAGAAGCCCAGAGGGAAACACATGGGAAATCACCAGGCCACTCTGCCACCTGTGTTGCTGTATAAGACTTGCATTTGTGCCTTGTAGATAGAGTGAGTTCAGAACAGCCTGAGGACAGAAACTGAGCTCGGTTGCAGATAGAGGTGATTGTTCAGTCTTACCCCAAAAGCATCTGTGAACCACCAGGCTTAGTCCTCCCACTGTACTCCCTCCCAGACCGGTCTGTGAGAACTATGACAAATTTTTTAAAAGTCAGCTCTGCCATTGCCCATACTTCCATTTGACAGCACAATTTGTGGATTTTTCAGGCCAGAGGGGATTGTTATATTTACCTTGTTTGACCTTCTTAAGCAATCTGGGCTCTCGTATTTCACCCGGAGATTTCCAGGAGTGAACCAAGTGATAAACACTTATAGATATCTCAAAAAATCCCTGTCTACCTGACAAGTTTGCTTTTCTATTGCTGGGAGTAAGTAGTTTGAGAAATCTAGTATGAGAAGCAAGATCCATTTTTCAATTTAAAGTCTGCTGGAATACAGAGGTTTCCGGTGGCTACAAGTTGGCATAAATTAATTCCCCAAGCATCTTGCTTCCATGAAACAAACTGCTTCCCATTTAAGACCCATCTAGAAAGTAAGACTTGGCAGTCCTATTAGTCCACTAATAGAAAAGAAAAAGTAAAAGGACAGCTTGTGGATAGGTAGGCAGTTACAGCACTAACTCAGAAGAAAATTAGCTTGGACAAGCTATCAAGAATTCTGCTTTATCGTTGTCCCTGAAATCAAAGACACTATCTTTGAAATCAGAGATAGCAATTTGTATATTGTTCATCTTCCATTCTCTAAAGCTGTCATAGAGCCTCTGCATACATGGGGGTCAAATGCATCTATAATCGCTTCAGTTTTACCTCCCTGTTTTTTTTTCCTCTGGAAGGATGATAGTGGGAACAGGAAGAGGGAATCTGAATTGCAATTTACAGAAAACACCAACCACAAATTAATTCAACAACTACGTATTTGATTTTGCCTTAAAAGCACATCCATCCCATGCTCTGCTCCACAGGCTTCAAAGACAGTATGTATCAACAAGATCATTGATTATGCCAAGACCAAATCGAGTAACTTCCTGAGAACGGAAAATAGTAACAAAAAATATCACCACCACAAAACCCCAGCGTACGATTAAATCTAACCTTATTCACGCTTCTTCAACAGGGATTCACACTTATTCACCAGCTTTGACAGGGATGAGACCAACCCCATAAAGGACATCTAGTCCCCCAACTACATGCCTTTTCTTGAGCCCTTCCACCTTGAGAGCAGAGCTGTTACAGACCTGGGGAAGCTAAGGAGTCCAAATGTCGGAAAAAACAGGCAATAAAGTCTCATATAGGCAGCCTTCTTAATTAAGTATTTTGATACTAAGAGCCAATTATTCCTTACAATGTCCCCGTGATTTTGCTGCCTTAGGGAAGGATGTTGGAAAACATTTGGGCAGAATTCACTTTGATGCTGCAAAAGGCAATTTTAGGCAGTCACCGTCGAGTTCAGCGGTCAAGGACTCTTGTCCTGTCTTAGGTTGCCAAAACAAATGTTCCCCTGGAAAAGAGAGCAGGCCTCCTGTCCCATCTCAGTCTTAAGCTCTGCCAGGGGACGTTTAGGTTGGATATTAGGAAGAAATTTTTTACAGAGAGAGTAATCAGAGACTAATTGGAATGGGCTGCCCAGGGAAGTGGTAGATTCTCCGTCCCTGGAGGTTTTTAAGATGAGACTGGATGTAGCACTTAGTGCCATGGTCTAGTAACCATGGTGGTGTTGGATCAAGGGTTGGACTTGATGATCTTAGAGGTCTTTTCCGACCCAGTTGATTCTATGATTCTGTGATCCCCCTTCTCATAGCTTTGAACAAACTTTGGGGAAAGATGCCAAATCTGATGCAAAATAAAAGCTAAGGCTGCTTTAAAGAACTGCCTTGCTTTGATCTAAATACATATTTCCTTTACAATCTGTTTCTATTTGCATCAGTTTGAGCCTTTATTTTAGGATCAGCTGGAACATCTTTTCTTTTTTTTTTCCACTGTAATTCTGACAGCAGTATGAAGTGTAAATAGCCATTGAGACACAGCGTATGCTCAACAGAGACACGTTTCTGTGTGGTCTTCCTACCCCCCCACACTGACAGCCAAGTTTTTGGTAGAACCTGGTGGAGGGTGGTGATGCACTCAGCCTGTAACAGTTTAACTGGGATCACAGCAGTATTCTTACTATGCACAGCAGTGTCTTTTGGAGGCTTCACAGGGTAAGCCGTCGATATGTAATAACATTGCATTGTGAATTATGGAGTTGCTGGAATCAATGGGATTTTGCATATTAATTGCAAACACACCCAAAAAGACAAAGGAATTTATTGGCTTAATTAGTGTTTCAGCTCTAATAGCATTCAGGCTTCATTCTCACACAAATTGATAAATAGCAGCAGCGTTACTCCTCAAGGATACTCTGCCTTTTGAGAGGGGATGCTAGTTTATGATCCAAGCTCTCTCAGCTGAAATGATGCACTCAGCAGGAGCTTGGAGGAGTTGAGCTTCAAAGGTATTTGCCACCTCTTTTTCCTAAGCAGATTGCTAGATGCTGGCAAAAGGGGCTGCCCTACCCTCTCCGCAGATGGTAATGGTGTTTTGTCTGAAAGGCATTTACAGAGTGACACTTACTGGGCAGGACAAAAAAATGGACCTGGACCATTTCCACCTCTAGGGTACAAAAACTGAGATTCATTATCATACATCCCCAAACAGTACCTAACCAGTTACCACAATGGCAACCCAAGGGAAGCTACCTGTAATGTACTTAAGGATTGATTCTGACTCCAAGGATACTGAGAAAAATTAAGTTTGAGAAGAATTAGATAGGTGTACCTGGAAGCAGACTTTGGCCCTTGGGCTCCCAGCTCCCAAGAAGCACAGCTCCATGAAAAATAAGGTGCTAGAATGGGAAGCAAATGTCAAGAATTCAGCTGTATACCAAAACAAAACAGATATCCACCTGGATCTGCTCTCCATCACCTCGTGCATTCACATGCTGCAGCACAGCATGACTGATGCAAAGTTTCAGGAACAGCATTACAATAATGAGGGAAGAGCAAGACACTACCTGAAAAGCAGCTTCTTCCCCATGGACTTAAAACATTTTCTGCATTATCATACCACTGAAACTGCACCTTAAAGCTAATAACCAACAAAGATTCATTGTTCATAAAGCCTGTGCTCACATCTTCAAACAAGTTATTCTCCCGGGCATTCCTCCTCCCCATTCTCAGCAGCAGACCTCTCCTCCTTGGGATGGGGATCACATCACAACACTTAAGTGATAAGCAATTTGTTGACAGAGAGAAATGTCACCAAGAAAACATTTCAGCTGCATTCAAGACCAGGGCTGGGTACCGTTTTTTGTTTGTTTTTCTAGACATGATCTGGCAGCTGCAAGCAAAACGAAGAGCCAGAATCATGTGAATGTGCCCTCGCTGGGAGAAGCACAGCCAAAGGCTGCAG
The DNA here is from genome assembly GCF_025592945.1 of Manacus candei. Classification (NCBI taxonomy): domain Eukaryota; kingdom Metazoa; phylum Chordata; class Aves; order Passeriformes; family Pipridae; genus Manacus; species Manacus candei. Next base: position 653,370 of record NW_026138071.1, read on the forward strand.
GCAAGCCATGCTCTCTGTGTCACCGTGCTCAGAGAGCACTGGAGGAAATAATCCTGCATTAATAGGGCAGCAGATCACAGAGATCAAACAGGCCTTTTCTGTTTCTATCCTAGTTCATGCCAAAAAAACCAAATGGGAGCAAATGTACAAAAAGAGGGATATGCCATCAGCCCCCTGTGAAGAAAATGTACTCCCATTTAATAGAATACAGAGCTGTGCCAGGCAGCTTAATGGTTAATCCAGGCTATTTTATAATAGGAAGGACCAAAAGAAGATGGGTATTTGTGGTTTCCTCTTCAAGAAAACAAGGTCATCACTCATAGCTCCCTCTGAATTATGCTCTGCAAAACCTTGAGAGAGCCTGCTGAGCACCCTTTGGCAGGGGCCAGGACACAACAGTGGCTTGCCATCTTTCAGGTTGTGACCTGAAACCACCAGCTCTCAGAGCCTCAGCCTGAAATGCAGCAGGAAAAAAAGGGAATTCCAGTGTATGTTCAAGCCTGGGACACCAAATGATACCCCAGGCTCAACTTCTCACCTACCCAGGAGGCAATGCCCCTGTACCCCAGGCTGTTCCAAGAAATGAGCCTCTTTGTAACTTACCATTGAGACAAGTAACAAACTAGTCCTTAAGGGAGAGGAATCAGGAGCTCAGCCCCTTCAATTTTTAATTCCCCTGCCTCAATTCCCCCCACAGCCTCCAAAAACAAAGCTCATTCAGGGCAAGTGGGCCTAAGGAAGAGTGAAGCATCTCCTCCACTGCTGCTGTGGCACCTGCTGTGTGAGCAAGGGATTTACTTCTGAACTGGCATGGGCTTGGTCTAGAGAAATGGGCTCCCATTTGTATATTACCTTCAGTTTATAAACAAGCTGAACCTCTTTCTGCCATTTAAACGTGAAACCAGCTGAGAGCAGGCTCTCACCCGTAAGTGCCTGGGTGTCCACATGGTAACAGTTTACCTCTCTTGTCTGTAATTAATCTTCCAAGTCTCTGCATGATGTAGACATTTACAGTAAAAAAGACCAAACACCTTGCAGTCTCAAAGTCAGTGAAGATTCAGTTAGTCTTTATTTTATTCTGACAGGCTCCTTTATCCCAGAGACAATACTAAGACACAGGATTTTACCAGGATTTTTTCCCAGAGTTCATTCCAATCACAGTAAGGAAAAAAATGGCATGTTACAAAAAAAGGTATTTAACACAAACAGATTTGAAATAGATTTATACACCATTTCACCTCTGTCTGTCACAGATCCCTTAATATAATTAGTCTGTGGCATAAACAGAAAAAAGGACACATGAGCATCCACCAAAACCCATTGTCCCTACTTTGTGAGTGCACAAATTAAACCCATCCAGGCACCATAAGCCACTGGAGAAGCCAAGCAAAAAGATAAACAAGCATTAAGTCACCAAGAAAAATGTCCAGAGTTAGTTTCAAAAGCAGCAAGATGAAGACCAAAGCATGGTTCAATGCACACGTGTTAAGCCATGTGCACAGAAAGCAGCACTTTGCTTTTCTAACAGCAAAAGGGAAAGAGGAGAACCCAGACACGGGGCTGTTCTGTCCTGCTGTGGGCCTGTGAGCCCCACTGACCCAGGCACTACTTTACAAGGAAATGAGCAACAAGGAGAAAATCTGCAAACTGACATTCTGAAAAACACAGAGGCACCACACTTCACGTGGGACACCAGACTCCAGGTGCTCTTGCAGCACAGGTTTGTCAGAAAACTCTCTACACTGGCTGGTGACACCTCAGCCCCAGCAGCTCACCTACTTCACTTAAGCCAAGGAAGGATTTCCTCACCCATCTCCCTAGAGACTTGCCAGGAGTTTTCCAAGCCAACGAAGGCCAAAACAGAAGAAAACAAGTGTCCAACCACAAATACTGGCTTGGGCTTGCAGGAGAGCAGAGTAACCTGAACACCTTCCTCCAGGGAACAACCACAGACCAGGGGTGGTTGGCACTCCTCTCAGGGGTCTCAGCAGCATCCCAATTGCCCCTTCCACTGTGTTTTGTGCACTTCAATGTTTCCCCGCTCCTCTCTACTCCAGGGTTCCCTTCCCTAGCCAGTGCTGACCAGACACAGAATAAGGTTTCACTAAAATCAGGGATCTGCTGCTACAGTATCTAAGTTACTTTGACCAGACGAACAGCCCCTTCTCTTTGTGCCATGAAGAACCCATGGACCATTGCCAAGGGGAAGACAACTCAGTTAAAGCCCAGAGGGCTACAAGCCTGCTGCAGGCTGCTTGCTGGGCTGTACATGACCCTTCTCTCACCCACAGACACCAGCAGCACAGGGACCACCATCTCTATCTGCAGCGCTGCCTCTGCTTTTCTGGATAACTGCACCACTGAGCACTGAAGTTTTTCATCTCCCAATTGCTTTTCCCTATGTTACTTCAGAAAAAAACACAACCCACACACTGAGCTACTACCAAGATGAGTGGGACAGAGGAGCCTGTTCAAGCACCACCGCTGCAGATTCTGGGTGAGAGCCATCAACCCCCCACAGAGGCAATCTCGGAAGACCCTGCAATGAGGAGAGGAAACAAAAAAGCCTATGAGCAGCCGAGGGAGACATTCATTCTATCGATTGTGTAAACTGTCAGTGGAGGGGCAATGAGCGGTTTTTTTTTTTTTGTTTCTATCCTGGGGAATAATCCAGCCTGATAATTAGTACATAAGAGGTAAGTGGAAAATGAGACATCTAGTGAGGGTGGTTCAAGCCTCCTCATGACATTGATAATGTGCAGATACATAGATCACTGTCGGGGCAAACCGCCACTGTGAGCCTGTGTCTTCCCATTGCCTCATCAATCCATCATCCGCTTAGCTACTGACACCTTGGCAGGCACACACCGCCAGCCCTGCATTTGAATTGAGAGGAGCAGGCGCCACCAGGGAATACAGATTTAAAAATCTAAGATTCAAATTTGTTTAAGTATTGTGAACAGCAATTCCCTTGCAAGGCATCTTCATTGCCCTTTTGCCAAGGGGGAACAGTTGGGTCTTTGTTAGAAGTACAAATTGCTTCTTAATGCAAAGGATAAAGCACAGCCCAGGCACCTCCTTAGAATTCCTCCTGGCTCCTGCTAATGCTGCTGCATGTCAATTTTAATTTTTTGAAATTTAAACCAAGGGCTTTGTGTCTAAGCTCCATTTCATTGAAGGAGGGGGGAGGAATAGTCAAAAAGGATTACGGATCCACTGGGAATTGAGGATCCATAGCAATTATACTTCATTTGGGTCTCAGACACTGGTTTTAATCATATTCTAAATAGTACAAATCGACAACACATTAGAGATTGATAAGTGTCTAACACATGTACCTGGTTATGAACTCTGCTTCCCTTGACTAGGATTTTTTTGTTTGAGGACAGTTTTGAGAGTTTGAGGACAGGATGAAGGAATTGCTTTCTCTCTTTGACCCTCCTCTTCCAGCCAATGAGTAGAAAATACCCACCAAGGACCAGGTAGGAGACAGAAGCGACTGTAATAACTCAGTCATCACAGGGCTGCCCCAAAGTGGGGCTGGACCAAGTCCAGCCAACTGGGTTCCCCTTCCTCCTGCAACATCAGGGCAGGGGAAAAGCTCCAGCCTTGGCAGAGCTGTTTTCAGTCCAGTTCCTGTCTCTCTTGTGAAACTGCACTAAAGCTGCAAAGGGCAGAAAAATAAGAGGGAGGTAAGATCTTCAGAAGGAAAAAACAAAATGACAAGACAGTAAAATGAAACTAAGTTCTTGTGTAAACCAATTTAACTGTTTTAGCTTCACCAATTTACCCAAACTAAGGAGGTTACCTACTGGGGTGATGATGAAAGAGGCACCTCCTACACCAAAGGCTCAGAACCACACGCACTAGTTACACACCTGTGCATTGTTAAAAAGACACAGAGTGGCTGGAATTTACTGAGGACATCAGAAGAAAACCTTTCTAAATGGTCTGAATTTGTCTGTCTTGAGCAAGCTTTCTCTCCTAGCCCATCTCAGGCACCAGTGCAGACCCACTACAGTTAGGTGTGGTTTCCAACCCATACACACACTGCAAGTGCGAGGGTTTAGACAGACTCTCTCCCCTGCTGCCTCCTTGCATTTGTCAAGCATGTTACAGAAACACGGCTTTCCATAATCACTGATTAAACTGCTTTTCCTGTACTTTGTTAACCTGTAGATCAGGTTCAAACCCAGTAAATCTCTTCAGGATAGCTACTCCACACCCCCACTTTCACCTCTTGATGACAGTGTGTCTCCTTTTTACAAAACTGTGCAAAGGTGAAGCTTTTTTTCCTCTCCCTCTGCTTCTTCCCAACTCCCCTGAACCATAATCAAGACTTAGGCAAGGTGCCCCATCCTTTAAAAAAAACCTTTAAATTTTGCTGCAAACCTAAGGGACCAAAGTGACCCCCTCCTCTACCCACCCTCCTGTGGCAGCACTACAGTGCTCCTTTGCAGCACTGGAAGAGACAGAAAGCAAAAAGGCGTTGTCTAAAAACATAATTTAATGTGATATTTTGGTGACTGTGGTCAGCAACCAAATTCTTTTGCAGACAGAAACAGGTTTGACGTTAATGACACCATCATTCACATGAGCATTGCATAGCACAGAAAGAAAAGTTTACACTTGACCCCGTACAAAGCAGCAGAGGAAAGAACAGTTATGGCCCAGTCCCACTTCGCAATAGTCGATCTGAAAATTCATCATCGTAATTAATACTTTTTTGATGAAAAAATGTGACTGGTTCAAATTCCATATGTGGCACAGTCTGAACTCTGGGCTCTTTTAAACCCTCCAGGAACCACTTGAGAGTTTTAAGCTGCCGAGTTCCTCGTGTGACACACAAAACACTCAGGCTGACAAAGGGAGAGGGCAGTCAGAAGAAATGCGGGAGAGTAAAGAAGGGGATTGCTTTGTTTCACTTCTATTTCATTTCCACAGGAGTAAAAATAAAGACATACAAACTGATAATGACGCTAAAGTGACCTGTGGAGACAGTGGATACCAGCAGAACAGCAGCACGATGGGATACGGAAATGCCAAACAGCCCCACAAGCATCAGTGGCAGGGCCAGTTGTGTCATGTTGCTTGTTGTGTGTTAATCGGGGTATAAAAGAAAGCCAGAGAAAGTGCTGTACTTATTGTTGTTGCCTCCGTGTGCTTTGCCTCCATCCAGCTTGACGTATACTTCGTCGCCGGAGTCCAGGTGCAGCACCACGCTGTTGCTGGCATAGTCATAGTTCTGGTCTGCATCCTGGGCGATGGCACTGGCCCGCACCTGCCAACACAGCCGCTGGGCACGTCAGCCCCCCTAGCCCTTCTTCCCCCGCGTCTCCATTAGCTCCCCGAGCCACTCTTCCACAGCCCCTCCACCAGCCTCCCCAGCCCCTCGTTTCCTCCCTCTTCATCAGTTCCCCGAGTTCCCCTTTTCCGGCCCCTCCGTCAGTTCCCCAGGAGCCCCCCTTCTCCAGCCTCCCCACTACCACCACGTCCTCCCTCCCTCCCCTCTCCTCGCTTCTCCTTCTCCTCCTCCCGGCACTAAAGTTTGCAAGCCGAGAGTTCGGAATTTGTCGCGGCTCTAGAGCCTCTCCCGCGGAGCAGCCCCGCCCCGACGGCGCGGAGGATGCTCCAGCCGCTCCTCTTCCCGGGAGCGGCCGCGACCGGTGCCTCGGGGGGGCGACGGGGCGGGGGCAGGAAAGGGACGAAAGGTGGCCCCGGGGCGGGGAGGACGCGCGGGGGAGCGGCGGAACCCACCTGGCCGTTCTTGCAGAGGTCAGCCCACATGCTGGTGCCGTCGCCGCCGCGCATGAGGATGTGGTAGGTGAAGAAGTAGATGCCGCGCACCTGGCAGGTGAACTTGCCGCTGGCCGGGTCGTAGTGGTTGCCCAGGTTGGTCACCACGTCGTCGAACTTGAGGACCTCATAGCCCTCGTGGGGGCTCTTCAGCCCCACGTAGAAGGCGATGCGCGGCCCGCTGAAGGCGGCGCTCAGCCCTCCCGCCGCCTCTCCGCCCGCCGCCGCCCCGCCGCCGCTCCCGCCGCCGCCCGCTCCCGCCAGCGCCAGCCCGGGCAGCCCCGGCTTGCCCGCGTCCCCCCGCTCCCCCGGCGGGCCCCGCGGCCCCGGCGGCCCCGGCTCCCCGGGCGGCCCGCGGGGGCCCGGCTTGCCCGGCCGGCCCGGCTCCCCCTTGGGTCCCTGGACGAAGGGCGGCGGGGGGTTGGCGCCCAGGTCCTGCAGGGCCTCCACGGCGGCGGTGCTGCCGGGGCCGGGCGGCCGCCCGCCGCTGTACGGGTCGCAAATCATGCGGCAGGTGCCCATCATCTCGTAGTGGGCGCCGGTGTCGGCGGGCGCCTGCAGCAGCAGCAGGGGTACGGCGACCAGCAGCGCGACGGCCATGGCCAGGGCGAGCCCGGCGGCGGCCAGCAGCCGCCTCCTCCGCTGCCAGAGCCGGGCGGCGGCGGCGAGCAGGTCCTCCTTGCCGTGCGAGGCAATGGTGGCGCGGGGGGCCGGTCGCTCCCTGCGGGGGGACGGCAAGAAGAGGCGGTGAGACCCCGCCGCCGGCGCCTCCCCGCCCGGCCCCCGCCTCAGCCCGCCCGCCGGCCGGCCGGGAGCCCCGCCATGCCGAGAGCCGCCCCGCTCCGCTCCGAAGGGACGCGGCGCCCCGTCCGCCCGGCGGGGCTGGGCGGGCGCGGAGGGCGGCGAGCGGGCGCCCGGCTCTGCCCCTCGGCCCCGCGGGGGGGACGGGCCCGCCCGCCCCCGTCGCCGCCCCGACGTGGGGGGCGCGGAGCCGGGAGAAGCGGGGCGGGGCGGGCGGACCCACCTGCGGGGGGCCGGGGCGGAGCCGCCGGGGGGGCTCCGGGGCGCCGCCGTCGTTGCGGTCCGCGATGATGCGCCCGTCTGCCGCCGCCCGACCGCCCGCAGCGCCGAGCGCCGGTGGCGGCGCGGCCCCTCGGGCGGGGCGGGCGGAGGGGAGGGGAGGAGAGAGGCGGCGGGGCGTCCCGCACGTCCCCGGGCACTCCGGCCCCCCTCTGGCACTGCTGAGAGGCGGGGGGACCGCGCCCGCCCCGCCGTCACCGGCGGAGTCACTGCGGGTACCGCCCAAACTGCGCCCCGCTGAAAGCGGGACGGTCGGGAATGCATCGCGTTGCCCCGTTCACCTGCCGCCAGAAACTGCTTCCTCCCGGCATCCCTGCATCCCTTCATCCCTCTCTGTCCGCGGCTGCCCGGACGGCGGCCGGAGCCCCTGTCCCGCCGGGATGAGCTCCCTGCCGCCGCCGACCCGCACCACTCTCTGCGGGAGGGGGTCGGGGAAACCCCCGCGCAGGCAACAGGTCACCCTGGAGTGTTCCCCGTGGCTTCCTCGGGCTCCCCCCGTCCAGCATCGGCGGCCCAAAAAAAGAGCGGGACAACATCGCGTGTGGATCTTGCTCCTCAACACATCCAAGTGTAACCAAATCCGTTACACCCGTCCCGGTCTCCCGAAGGCAGGCAAGGCTTGCCAAGTGGAAGGGGAGCCCTAGAAAGAAATACCTTTAGCAGAGTTCATGTTGGATTACAGCAGAGTGTTCTGTAGGTTTCCCTGCGTAATGACGGGTCCAAATCAAGAGTTTTTTTCCCCAGAGGAAAGTGTGGTTAATTGCCTTTGATTTTCCGAGTAAACGGTGGTAGCACAGCGGGAACCCTGGAATCGTTAACTGCCTGCGGGGATCTCCCCTGGAGAGAAAGTTGGGATCTTACCCACGCGTCTCCGAGCGGCAGGTTAAGCACCCGTCCTGGAAGGAAACAAAAAAGCCTAACTGTGATTACACGGACTGCCTCAGGGCAACATTCCGGTGTCCCCCGCTCCCTTGCTGTGTAAGAAGGGTCATTTCCCAGCGGGTTCGCCAGAGCTGAAGGCAGTCTGTTTGGTCTTAAAACAGGCAGAGCTGCAGGTCGAAGGGAGCGAGCCACCCAGTCTGATCCAGCGTCTGCTGGAACTGATGGCCTGGAGGCATCGTGTGCAAATGGGAACATACAAGCTTCTTCCAAGAACTGTAGAAATGCTCTAAAAGGACTTGAGACTCTTTTGTTAGCTTTCCTTGAAATTTAAAGGGGGGACGTCAAGATTTTCCTGTGTGGAGTGCACACACTTCAGGACCAGATCTCAGCTCAGTTACATCCCTGCATGCGTCCAGCATTTTTCCTGGAGTTATTCGGGCTTCACTCTGCTGCTGCTGAGATCAGGATTCAGCCCTGCCCCTCAAGTCTCTCTGATTATTTTCCCCCACATCTATGTATTTAAAGCTGGAAGGGAAATTAATCTTGTAAATTAAAACCTTTCCCTGAGAATTGTATAGATAGTCATATTAAAGTAACCATGTCTATTACTTAGCACAGTGGAGCTAAATGTTTTAAGAGACAACATGGTGACGAAGATGTAAGTCCTTTTCCTCTCCTCTGAATTATGAGTTGCATCCCACAGAGTTATTTTAAGCCCCTACACTTGTCTAAAGCCTTGTAAAATGATTTCTAATAGTTGTTTCTGTTCCAGCCTTAGTATAATTTTCCATATATTAACTGTGCTAAATACAAATAAATTCCCAAATAAATTACACTGCTTTGCTGATCATCCCTACTTAAGCTTCTGTTAATTTCCCTTTTGTTCTGGTATTTGTCACTACCTCGGCTCTCCCTGTGTACGTGAATCCTTGCTATTCCCTCAGAGCTCTGCAAACCCCCTAAAGTGACTGTTTAATCTGCTGTTTTCCAAAGGCAGCAGCCACACTGTAGCTTTTCTAACCCTTTTCTCAGTAATTAAGTTCTTGTATCATTTGGTCTCTGTTGCAACTTCCCTATTTGCAGCAACTCACTTGTATAATGAGGTGACCGGGTGACCGGTACTGGGAACTGTATTCCAAATAGAGGCTCCCCAGCCCCTTCTGCAAAGCCAAAATCATTTTATGTGAGGGGGTCTGTTATTCCCACGGATCAGCAAGGACAGACGAAGAAGAAATATATTCTAGCTTTCTGCAGGACAAAATTGGCGCGGTTCTTAACAAGGAGGGTTAAGCGCTTGAACAAGTAGGCAGAGAAGATTACAGAGATATCAGCAGTTAGATTAGGTGTCAAATTCTGGCAGTCTTGTTTGGGAATAATTTAATCACTCCTCTGTGATGTGGTGAGATGGACTGATCACCGAGTTAATCCCTCTTCAGATTGCTTTAAGGTAAACACAGTGTGACTTTAATGTATAATTCCAGTAGGATCTATATTCCTGGAGACCTGGAGTTACTGCCTGACTGATGTAATGCATCTTGTGCCCCAAGGTGTAGTAGCACTGTGATCGCTGAGGCAGCTGGTACGACTTTCTGATCCTACAATAATAATTAGGAATATAGTTGCAAAAAGGTACGTGGCAACACTCAGTTTACAATTTTGATACTTTAGGAGCTTGGTTTCCATATGCAATGGCATACACCACAGCAGTACAAGGAGCAGGGAATTACCAAATCAGCTAGTCAGGCAGTGTTGGAAGTACTGCCTGCCTTGCAAGTAGGTACCTTTCATAGTTTGAGATGATAAGTACCAAAGCCCCTCTTAGAGTTTGGCACTTCACAGCAGGCTGCTCAGGCCTGGCAAGACTCAAGTGCCTTGGACACGCCCAGAGAGGGATAAGGGCACCCACAGAACATCCCTGGTGAAACACAAAGGGTGTCTGGACCTTGACGTTAGATGATGGCTGAGCAGGAGCTTTGGTGATTGCTGCTGTTGGCCAAAGCAATAGTTAAGCACCGAAAAGCTTATGTGGATCTAACTTGAAACTCAATTTTCAGATGTGCTGTCAGTCAGTCAGTCAGTCATGGCTGGGCTTCGCGAATGAAGATTTGGGAAGGGCTCTACCCACGTTTGTTACAAGCGCGTTGGTGGCTAAAAAGGCCGATACAAGATAGGCATGACCGGTTGCAAAAGGCACAGCAGAAAGACTCCTTAGATGGTGTATTCTGCAAGGCATGATTCTTTCTGCGTTGTCTTTTCTCCTCAAGGGTGATCCTGTGTGCTTTCTCAAAAGCATCAGCTGCGTTATAGATGGTGTGTCTCCAGGCCTCCCGATTGGAGGCCAGAGTAGACCAGTTATGGTGATCAGTATGGCCAAGGCTGAGATGTTGTTTCAGGGAGTCTTTGTACCTTCTCTTTGGGGCTTCTCTCATGCGGCAGCCGGTGGCAAGTTCACCATAAAGCAAGATTTTAGGGAGGTGGTGGTCCTTCATCCTGGAGATGTGCCCTGCCCAGCACAGCTGTGTTCTCAGCAACATGGCCTCAATGCTTGTGACTGCTGCCTGTTCTAGAACAGATGTATTGGTCACATAATCTGGCTGCGGCAGGAGAAAGGAGAGAGAGGGGGAGCCTTGCCGGCAGGTACTGCGCCCCCATGGAAGAGGAGAGGGGAGTTTTGGAGCACACAGAGGTTTGCCATTCCAGGTTTGGGGGGGGAGAGGGAGGGAGAAAGGAGGGGAAGGGGAGGGGGAGGAAGAAGAGCTGAAGGGTGTTGAGCAGGCCAAGGGGGTCCTCCGACTGGTGGGAGGGAGAGTGGGACAATCCTGTATGAAATGTCGCAGGTGAGCAGTGCGCCTGAAGATACGTGGTAACACAGTGGGGTAAGGATAAGGTCAAGGTGGATAATGGGTTCTTTTAGAGTGATAGGGGTCCCGGCCAGGCTGGGGCCTTGAAAGGCACCCCAGCCTTGGATGGGTACGGAGGCCAGAACGGTTGGTTTGTTTGTCTGTTTGTTTTTGGTTCACCTGCAGCTACTGCCCAGGTTCGGCATGTTCTGGATATATTTGCTTTGCTCTGTTACATTCTGGAAAGGTGGACAGGACAAAGGGTTGTTCCTGGGTATCTCCTTGAGATCGTGTATAGATAGGTGATAGTAAAGTAGGAAATTAAAGACTTGCCCAAGATGTAGTGTAAAGACTAAGGAACCTCACTCCTCAGGGAAGTACTTGACAGGTCAGACACAGTTCCCAAATTTAGACAGCCAAGAACCCAGACACTTTGGATTGCAGCTCCAAAATTCAAGGGACATATTAATTTCCATTCCTTAATTTCTGATTCAAGGGAGAGTTACCCACCTTGGGTTGCTAGTAACCTTCAAAAGATGTCATGGTTCATTAGATCCATTTCCCACAGTCATTCTGGAGTGTCTGTTGGATCAGGCCTCTCATGACTATTGCATACACTTAGTACATACAAGGCAGTTGTATATCTGTATATCCCATACATACCTGGCATGTTGGAGGCTTGTTCCAGTGTTTTACTGCTTACCAGATTTGGAGCAGGTTTCTTAAATTATCTTTCCAGTCTTCCAGGAGAGTTGTCTCAGCCTTCTAGGTGCAGGATGTTGTGAGTTGGATTTTCTTCAGCTTGTTCTCTAGGATTTATTCTGCTGTAAAAATAGTGAAATATTCACAGGGGCAGAGGAAGGAAGAATAATTCCACAGGCTGGTTATGCCCCCTCCCAAGAGACACAAAGAAAACAAGCTGATGACTGAAGGAGCTCAGGGATGAGCTTTCAAACCACGTCTGTCCCCAGGTCTGAGCCACCTTATAGGACATGAGCAGAGTCTGTCCATCCCGAGGCAAACACAGGACACTCCTCCAGGCTGTTGTTGGCCATCTGTATTTCACAGGGAGGTTTTCAGCAGGGTAACAAGGAGGAGATCTGAGTTCAGCTTGATTTGCTGCCTGAGAAATACCTACCTGTGTTCCCTGAGGGACTACCAAAACCTTCTGAGGTGCAGGATACTCAGGGGAGATGGGGAGAGTAGGGAGGAGAGCACTGCATGCCCTTACACTGAATCTGTTCCTCTTTGCTTAAAAAGAATTAAAGATTCATTGAGCTATAAGAAGAGGAAGACCAAAGGTGAGTATAATTTTCAGTTTAGTGGTGAGAGCACCTACTTGATCTGGAGTTTCAGTCTTCCTCCAAGAGCTGTTTGTGAATTCCAGTCAGGAAGGTGAGGTGCAAATGCAGTGTGAAAGAGTGGGTGGCTTTGGCACACACAATTCCTCTTCCTGGAGGACCATCCCAACTGCGGAACTAAGGACTCTTCTGCACTGTCTTGCTTACTTTTCTCTCAGAAGGTTTACTCTTTTTTTTTCCCCTCTCAGCTGCACATTCTCAGCACAAACTGAGTTCGTGAACTGAAGCAGGTGGTTTGTTCCACATCCAACAAGAGCTGACCCAACCAAATCCATAACCCTGGCAGGACTCAGGAGGACTCAAATCCACTGAGGAGACGGAAGTTCCATGCACATGTCCAAGCTGACTGTTGTGCATTTGAGGTTCTTGGAGATTGAAGGTAGGTACCTCTGGAGTTAAGTGCCTCTAGGATTGGACAGGAGCTGAAGGAACCGTTTTACTTCAATGCTGGATTTAGGTGTTTAAATTCTGCTTTAATTCCTTCTTTTGGCTCTTTTTTTTGGATTTAGCCATTAACTTAAAAATGTAAGAACATACCAGCTCAGACACCTTATTTGGCAAAAATGTCAAGATCAAAGTAAGTCTATACTGATACTTCTCTGGTATTTTCTCTCAATTTCCAACGATCTATGGCTTAAGGACTCCCTGAACCACGGTAAAATACTTTTGAGAAGCTGAAATCAAGATTACTGTGAGTAAAGGCAGAGTACCCTTGCATGAGTACCCTCACACATCCCAGTGGTAGCTTTGTTTTGCTATCCTTTGTCATGATTGATGTAAGTTATGGATAACATTACCCTCTGATCCTCTGAAGTGCTTCATTCCTTGCCTTTATCACATCACGAGATATTTCTCCTTGCTGTAATTAACTATCTGGAACCCCATGTATTCAACAGCTAGTAAAACATAATACATGTAATCCTTACACTAAAATGTTCGCGTTTCATGCTGAAAGCAAATTTGAATCTGTTAATGTTTAGAATATGTATAATGTTATTTCCTTTCACAAAATATAAAATATAATGATACTGATTATTTTTGCTTAATGGAGGGAAAAGTTTAGAAATGGTTAGACTTCCTGTGTTAACTGCCATCATTCCCCAAATATACTGTGCGCTTCTTTTTGACCTTAGCTGGGATTTCCAACAGGACTAGTCTTAACAGTACAAAGCTGAATTTAGTCCCATGTGATGGACCGAGTGGGTACATGGGATCCTGCACAGCAGCAAAAGCATTTTATTCCATAGAACAAGAACAGAAGCTGGCCCTTGTCTCACGGCAGAGTTGCAATAGCCCACAGGTGCTTGTGCTGCTGTAACAATACATAAAATTCCACTCATACAGCCAGAATCAGCCCCCTTGTACTGGCACAGTATCTGTTAGAGATCCTGCACAAGGAGAAGCTTGCGTGCAATCCAAACAGACACTGCAGTTGGATGGGCTTTATTGTGTGTATCGATCACTGTGAACCGCTGCTATTTGCACTTTGCCATATCCACTTTGTCTTCCAGGGAAGACAAAATCTGCTGACTCTCCCTCTGAGAGGGGGTGTTTGGACAAATACATTTGGGTGTTTACAAGAGAGCAGTTCACAAACCCCAGAGCTGCATTCAGAGCACTGTTTGGAGAAATACCAAAAGGTGTGCAGAGGAAAACCAAATGCCTTCGTATCCCCAAAACAGGTACTGTTCACCAAACTCAGGACAAATCACCCTGTGTTTTCTGGAAAAAATCAATCAGAGCGACTGAACCTTGCTTCCCACTTTTGCCCCAGTGGGACTTTTGCCCTTGCCTTGTCTCAGAGCAGGGTCACACCCTGAAGTTCTGTGAGAACAGAACAACCTCAGACAATAACTAAAGCTCGTGTTGAAGATACCTGGTCCGAGCATATGTGGCTACTCATGTGCCCAAGAAACTGTTGAGAACTGTAGGGGAGCAGCAGCTGATTGGAGGAAACATCACAGGAACTCCAGGCTGTTTGGGAGCTCTCTGCTCCCAGAGCAGATTTTCAGTTGGACCTAAAGTAGGTTTAAAGAGAAAAAAACCTGTCCTTAAGAAAAGGCAGGATTTGAGCATCATCACCTATCAAACTGTCAGGTTCAAATGATGTTTTGCTTAAAAACAGTAAATTAAAATGAGGCAAGAGGCCAAGTGTGCTTGCCTTTAACCAGCTGAATTTGGATCACAGCAAGAGCAAATTCAGCTCTCCTTTCCTAATTTTCTGCTTCTCAGTATGAGAACTGCTTGAGGAGACACAGGTTGGCCCTAGAATTGTCTTGTTCGATTTGTCTCCTTAGATAACTAATGCTTTTGCAGTGTGACTGCTGGAATAACTCTGCATTATCTATACAAACAAGCACCTGCTTTTCTAATTGAGCTAGGGCCTTCCATACAAAATGCAAATAATGAAATAATAATTAAACACATTTATGGTAACCTGAATTTGGAGGTCTAGTAGAGGAAACAGATCCTCCCCTTGCCTTCTGAGTACAATATGCGTGCACTTGGCCAAGTTGCTCAGCAAAGTGGGTGAGTACAAAACGAAACCTCTGCTAGATTCTATAGCTAAAAATCACCCATCTCCTTTCCAAACCCCCTGAAATTCCCAGCAGGACTCAACTCTCAAGCCTTCATAACCTCCTTCAGAAGAGGTAAGAGGGAGGCTGGGAGGTCAGAGTACTAAAGTCAGTCCCTTTATGCAGACCCCTTGTCTTAATTTAGCAAAATTTCCACACCCAGCCATGAGGCTGAATATTTTTATTCCATGAAGGAAAAAATTGCTGCAGGAAATTGATGTGCATGGACAGCTGGTTTCGCCAGGATGAAAGACACACATTAAAAATGCTTTTGAAATGCATTTGGGCTTCCCTCTGGGAGTTTGCTAAACCTGTAGTCAGGTACCAGGAAGAATTTGTCCCCTTAAGGCAAAGACAAGAATAAAATTAGTAAGAAATAATAGCCAAATCCCCAGGTGGGACAGATGGCATTGAATGGATATCTGTTGGAATAACATTGCATCACCATGATAAACTTTTACCCTACGTCCCCCAAAATTAGATGTGCTCCTCTGCTAATCATGTAGCATGAAGAGGAAGATGTGAGGATTATAAACCCAAAGCTAAGCATGTCAGGAATTGGTTTTTACACCTCCACTGGGTGTAGGAAACACGCAGTGAGCTGGGTGTAAAAGCTGGAGAAGGCATATGGAGGAGGTGGGGCAGAAGGTTCGGCTCTGTGATGCTTTGCTCCAGTTTACTGGTGCCCAGTGGAGAGGAGTTGTTCTGCTGAGCAGAGGCAGCTGTAAGGTCTGTGCAGAGACAAGTTGCTTTTTTGCACTCAGAAAAAGAGCCCCAGATGAAGAGGTTTGACTGCCACTTCTGGAGGAAGGGCAATTAAGGGTGTTGCGGAGAAGAGACAGAGAGCTGGAGAGAGAGGTCAAGGAGAAGCAGTCCTGTCACAGTGGCATGGATCAGCCAGAAAAGCTCCTGGGATACTCAAGGAATTAATAACCAGACTAACTGAATTGTTTTTGCAAGAGCCTCGTTAGGCTGAGTGAAAGAGTAACTGTGAGAGAAAAACATGGATTTCTGTAAAATGAAGCTTTAAGTAATCACCAAACCAAAGCAGGCAAGTTGGGTTTGTGAGATTAAAAAAAATGTTTAATTAAAACATGGTGAAATTGTCCCAAAAATATGTAGCCATGTATGATGACTCTTCAAGACAAACCAAAATTAAAAGCATGACAATAGGTTTTATTTAGAAATATCCTGACCTTTCTCTTATGACTCTTGTCCTGCCTTCTCGTTACTTGTCATTCTCAGTCACTGTATCTTGCTTAAATGAAAAGTGTAAGCTCTTCAGGGCATAGGACTGCATCTCTGTTTTTTTTCATCTGCTCTGTAGAACAATGTATGCAGCAGGGACATTCTTAAAGCTGTTAAATAGATCACAAATAAAACATTTAATCTCCAGTTTTGCAAGTTTACCGAATTTCTTCACAAGACAAAAAAAAACCCTCTCATGTAGGTATTAGTAAGAAGCTATTTGCTCACATTAGTAAAAGTTAGGGTAAATAATCATCATGGAAAAGCAGCGCTCTCCTTGGAAATGGCATTTATTGAATCACAGAACAGTTCCTGGGGAAGAGCAGTGGAAGCCCATTGCCTGGGATTTTGAGAGCAAGGCTGGGCAAAGCCAGAGACCGCACTGCAGGGCTCGGTACCCCGCTGGCAGGAAGACGAATGAGAAGCCCTAACAGTCTTCTCTATTTTGTTCTTCTATGATCCTTATAAGAGAGATTGATGCTGACAGCATCCAGGTGGTGCGTCCGTGACTCAGCTGTCACGTCACTGCTTACGGCTTAGAGCCAGTGAGTCAAGGAATGAAAAACAGGTGGAAGGAGGAGGAGAGCCCTCCTGAAGTGCTCACCTCCAACCATCTCTTCCTAAGCGAGCGGGGCCAATTGCAGACCACAGGGACACGGGAGAAGGAGAGGCAGTGACAGAAGGAACGACTGGTCACCTCCCTCCAAGGGCAGCAGGGTTGCAAGCCATTCTCCACGCCTTACGTGGTGTGGAAGAAAAGCCTGGTGTGAGTTAATGGACTTCTGTGAGCCAGAAGTGTTCACCCTATGTGGTAGGTCTGAGGCCTGCTGGCTCTTGTAACTGTGCTCTGTAGACAAAGCTGTAGATGAAGTAAATATTAAATCCATCTATTTTAGTTCGCTTTAGACAGAAAAGGCAAAATCACAGATGTCTTGCCATATATTTTCATCAATAAAAAGTTTACTGCTATGGATCTGATTTCAAGCAACACCCATAATCCTATTCTGAGAATGGGTCTTCAATGGTGATCTCAAATAGTAACAATAGACACTATTTCTCTAAAAACCCAAGAATTCCTAGAATACAGTAACAATCCTCCTTGTAAGGAGACTCCAAGGTTCAGGTGGCTTCTGAGACACTGCCACCTGTCTGGGCAGGTTCACAAAAGAAATCTGCTACACTTGGTATCTAAACCTGAATATTTTTCTTTGTTTGCTTTGCCACTGCCTTGACTGCAAGGCCAGCTTCTTGTAATTCACAGTAGCATAAGGTCAGTGGCATCTCAAGAAGGTGAGTCCTCCACCACTTTCTCTGCCTTTGGGTATGATCAATGTTTAATGCATGGAAATCTCTCCAGGGATGGAAACCTTTTAACCTCCCTAAGAAATCTGTTGCAATGCTTCATAATCTCTACCATCCAAAACCACATTTTCTAGTATCTGACCTTAATTTCTCTGCTGTAGTTTAAGCCTCCAATTCCTTGTCTTATCCATCATAGACAAAGAAAGCAGGTGATTCCCTCTCTTTCTGTGTCAGCCTTTCACACACTTGACAATTGCCACCTTGCTCCCCTGGCCAGTCCACAATCCAGAAGCTCAGTCCATTCCACATCTCGTCATCACTGTTGTGGGTTTTTTTCTAGAGTTCTGGTCATTCCCACTGTTACCCCCTGGACTTTCTCGCATGGTCCATTCTTTTTTGATGTGCAGTGCTCAAGACTGGTCACAGGAGTCTTTGGCCACACCACTCTATTCATCTATTTCCTAACAGCACATCACTGTTGATTCCTATCCAGCTGGTGAATCCCATCACCCACAAATCCCTCTCTAAAGAGCAATCAGCCTTTGCATAGCATCCTCCACCACATTAGACATAACATGCATGTAGGAAAATCTGACATAATATTATTGCAAATCCATCCAAATATTTCATACTATCTCCCATACAACCCAAAACTTGTCATCAACAGACCTAGGCACATTCCCACATAAGGACATAACATGTCATGTTCTAGGAATAACACCGCTAACCGAACTAAAACCTAAAACTGCTAATTTTCGCATAAAATCCCCCTCAATACGAGGAACGCCACAGGACCTAGAATCCATGGCCCATGGACCACTCACCACTTAACCTTGCTCTATGTACCAACCAAGAAGTGCTGAGTCACTTCCCGGTTGTCCCTGCTGAATGACATTCTGGTCTCCTTCTCTTGCAATCCTTGATTTACCACTATTATTTAGACTTTTCAGCCTCTCCTTCAGCCTGCCAGCTGTTACCATGTGCTTGTCAGTTTAATAAGTGTTCCCTATCCCAATATCAGTGCCTTTACTAGTGATTTGAATAGTACCAGACCTAGATGTACCCATCCCACAATGATTTGGATGTTCCTGCAATGTTAGGAACAGTCTTCCCTGGTTCCCTTCTGAGAATATCCTGTGTAACAGTGTTAAAAGCTTTTTCAAAGTCGAGATATATGGTACCTGCTGCTTTGCTACACACATAAAGAAGAAAATTATATTTGTGAGACACAACCAATTCTTGCCAAAAAGAAGCATATACTGACTATCGCTTATCCCTGTATCATATGGGTACTGCATGTTTTAGGAACTGCCAAGAAGCTTGTCACGCCTTATCAACCTCTTGTGCAAAGTGCTATGCAAAATCAGCAACAAAAGACAGATACTGTACAAAGAAGTTAACAATCTAATTAATTTTTTTCCCCAAAAGAAAAAGGTATCTCCTTCCTTATCAGACTTCATATCTAGCAAAATGAGAGCATTCATTCTGCAAACCTGTTTTATCATAAAATGAGATGACCATTCTTTCCAAGAAGTCCCAAGCAAGAAGTTATTACCAGCATCATCGAGAGCTATATCTAAGGCTTGGTTTTAACTGCATTAAGCCTTGCTTAAGACAAAGGACATCATCTGTCTACATCCCTCTCACTGTCTGCTCACTCACTGTCTGCTCCACCTAGGATGCAAGTCAGGCAGCTCTTTGGTTTTCAAACCTGACTGCTCCCAGTCTGAGTGACACATCTTATGGTGACACAACTGCTGCAGGGTCTGCAGGAATTGTCTGAAAGCCAAGAGCTCTGTCCAAAGGAAATAAAAATGGCAAGGATATAGTTATATGAAATGAATGAGTAAAAGGCATAACTCCAAGACTGCAAGGCAAAGTAACTGAGAATATGGCATTTTGCACTGTTCCTGCTGCACAAAGTAAACCAATTTTTAAAAGTGCTAAATCATGGCTACATCACCATTGGCTAATCAGAGCTCAAATCAGTCCAGCAGTTTAATTACCCAGGTAGCCTCATCTCCTCGGATGGTAAGATTGACGGAGAGATAGACAACAGGTTAGCAAAGCATATATATAGTGCTTTTGGAAAACTCCATAAAAGAGTATGGCGTAATAAACACTTGAAGAAAAGTACCAAGATCAGTGTTTACAGAGCCATAGTGCTGTCTACTCTCCTGTATGGTTCAGAATCATGGGTCATCTACCACCACCACCTGCGTCTCCTAGAACGCTTCCATCAACGCTGCCTCCGTACAATCCTAAACATCCACTGGTCAGATTTTGTGACCAATACATCTGTTCTAGAGCAAGCAGCAGTCACAAGCATTGAAGCCATGTTACTGGGAACGCAGCTGCGATGGGCAGGGCACGTCTCCAGGATGAAGGACCACCGCCTCCCTAAGATCTTGCTTTATGGTGAACTTGCCACCAGCTGCCGCAAGAGAGGAGCCCCAAAGAAAAGATACAAGGACTGCCTGAAACAACATCTCAGCCTTGGCCATATTGATCACCATAACTGGTCTACTCTGGCCTCCAGTCGGGAGGCCTGGAGACACAACATCTATAACACAGCTGTCTCCTTTGAGAACACACGCAGGATCACTCTCGAGGAGAAAAGGCAACGCAGAAAGAACCGTATATTGCAGAATACACCATCTAAGGAGTCTTTCTGCTGTGCCTTTTGCAATCGGACATGTCTGTCACGTATTGGCCTCATAAGCCACCAGCGTACCTGTAACAAATGTGGGTAGAGCCTTCCCAAATCTTCGTTTGCAAAGCCTAGCCTTAATAATGAAATCATGGCACTGGTTGTGGCAAGCAACTTGATCTTATTTTATGGGGTTTTAATCTTCACAACCATTATCAAACTAAAGTATTCCAGCCAGATAGTCTGTGACTGTATGTTTGCAAAGCACCTGTGACAGCAAAACATGGGCTCTGCTGTTGCTTCTGGAGCCAGAGTTAGTAACAACTCATGCTGTTTATATGTGCAAAGCATTTGGAATTAATTACAGATTTGTGCTCTATTTAAGTGTACTTTTAATTACTTTTGATTAGGATAAAGAGGATCATTTTCTTTTACCAATTCTCAGTATATTCAGAACTAAATATATCTGCAAACTAAAGCAATTCTTTGCACACCAGGTTGTTAGTGTAAACTTTAACATCTTCACAGGAAATGCTCTGTGAATGGGGAATGGCTGAGGCATCCGTCGTGATGTGGATGATCTTGGGCCTTAGTGCCACAAAAATGGTTGGACATGCAAACCTTTCCCTGCAGTAGACAGACATGATCTGTTGCTCAACCACGCACATTTGCCCATCTTGTAAGTGTTTAGAGGCTAGAGTGCCAAAAAGTCTAAACTGGAAACATTTATTTTACCCATCCATCTTGCCTTCTCACACACAGCAGCTTTCTGAGATGCAGTGAGAGGGAGGAAAGGGAAGGGAAGGTTTGGGAAGGGAAGAGAAGGCTTGGGAAGGGAAGACTTGGGAAGGGGAGGGGAGGGAAGGGACAATGCAATGGTTCCAGTCTCTTCATCTTGGGATCACAACAAGGATATCATCTTTTTATCATGGAAGGATGTCACTACAGCCAGGGATGTAATCCAGATGGGCTGCTGTTGCAGCTGAATGCAGCCCTGAGGCTCTGTACGGGACCTCCCACCACCATGTACCCCAGCAGATCCATGCTGATGGAACTGGGAAGCAGGCATTGATGCCAATGATTTACTGGGAATGCAGAAGGCTGCTTGTTTTAATATATGGCACATATAGCATGAATGTGTTAATGGAATTTATACTGTAAAAAAATTATGTCCACACAAAGCATAGAATTACTTGGGTAGGATTTATGCAACAGGCATAAAATCCAGTGGAAACAGTCTAACCTTTCTGAGGCTTATTAAGTTTCTTTTTATTTATGAGAATGTCTTAACTCATGCGAGGTGAATGCCAGAAAAAAACCTATAGATTTAATGAAAACCTAACTCTTGTTATTTATAAACTTTCACAGCTCTATTCTGCTCTTGTTTACATCAGGAGTAAAATTACTTGAAGTCACTGGGCCCAATCCAAAATCAACTACATGGGTCTGTTGAAGGGGTACCAGCACTGTGGCATCAGTTAACCCCAGAATCATTCTAAGAATGAGCAAAAAATGTGAAGAAAAAGATGTAATGAAGAACATTAGAAAATTTGCAATTTTCCTGCTTAGCCTTGCTGTATGTGTTACATTAAATATACATCAAAGTAGCACTCTCCAATCCTTGCCTGTGTGCAAGCAGTAAGATGCAGCACTCCCCAATGGCAGCGGGCTCTCCTGGCCCCCCCAGGACAGGATGGTGCTTACTCCTTGGAGGATATTTATCCAGGTTACTAAAGAAAAGATGATGCTTGAGTAATCACACTGTCTCTCCATCAGTGGCTAAGCCCCACACTCACAGCTTCAGCCAAACTATGACAATGCCTTTCAAAAAATTATGTTCCTACAAATGTAATGAAAATCAGAGAGGTATAAATCCGTGCCCTGGTGAGAGGAAGCAGAGTCTCCCCAAGGGTTAAACTATCTCTGGCAGGACAGGCCAGCCAAGGAGGACACTTTTCAGTCAACCACCAGGAGTGTCACACACAGGGTGGTGTTTGCAGTGCAGAGGGAGGAGGTGGATGGAGGGGGAGAAATACACAAATCCATTGGAAAACAGGCTTCTGTTCTTCATCAGTCTACACATCTTACTCAGTGCATCTAAATCCCACACAAATCTCATCCTGTACTTTTCCGCAGCTGTAGCACCGAAGCATCTTAATTTCTTACAGACACTAATGAATGCAACCTTAAAATACCCCCCTGAGGTCAGCTGGGGTTACTAACTGGAGGTTACAACAAATGAGCTCCAGCAAATCTTGCTCCGGTGGTTTCTGCCACCACCTCATCTGCTTCAACTGCTCCCCAAAGTCACTGCTGCATGGTTGGCAGAGAGGAACTGGGGCTGGGTCCCCACTTCCTCCAGCTTCCCATCCTACTAAAACCAGGCAAAACAACACCGATGGAGGCTGAAGTCTTGTCGAAGAAGCTTGTACATCAGCCCAAATCCCAGCACGTTATACTAATGCAGAAGAAAATCACATGGTACTGGGCAGAGTGTCTCTGGCCTTTGGAGACCTTGCCCCTGGAAATGAATTTGAAGTGAAACACTGTGTCTTTTCCTCTGGTTTTTAAAAGCAAAGAATTTTTAAAGCTCCCTGAAGAGGAACGGTCATAGTTCCATGGGGCAGGGAGAGTTCAGGGTTCAGGGTGGGGGCAGCCAGCAGGAGGTGGAGTCGAGGTACCAGAGCCCAGATTTTGCCACTCTGGATGATGGTGAGCCAAACACAGTGCATCCTGCTGGAGAACCAGCCCTAGAGAAAGACTGGACCCAGGCCTTCTCAGTGGGTTTCCCTGCTCTCTCCAGCCAAGGCAAATTAAGGCTAGCTCCAGGCTTTGGAGGAGGTTTTTGGACAGTCTTATCCACTTGCACCAGGCCACTTCTACTTTCTTTGGTGTTGCCCTTCATTGTATGCCACTTACCCCACTTCTGTCTTACTCGTGTCCTCCCTCCTCCATCTTCTGCTCCACCACCACCTCGGTTCTTTCATACCCCAATTCTCATCCCAGATCTTCAGGCTCTGCACCTCTCCCCACTGTGTCCAGAACCACTGAAGTCTGTCCCCTACACCAAATCTAACCCACAACTCTCATTTAACACTTTCATCCCTGCATTCCACACACCTCCCTACAACAGCATCCCAGCATGGTCCATCCCTCCTGCATACACCCCAGGAGCATGGAGGGCACCAGGAAACTGTCCCCAGGCTGTGCCCAGGATCCCAATGGGATGGGCAGGGATCAGGAAAGCCTGGTCACTAAAGGTCTCTCCCATCACCCTCCAGAGTGGTGCACACAGCTCACAGAGGCTCTGCTGGGTTCTGGCAGAATCCCTTAGGAAAGGAGCTGCTGGGCTCCCCTGGTTCTCTGTGATGCATGTGGGAACTGAAATTTTTTGGGCTTATCACTTCATCCAGTCTGGGGTTGTAAATAGGGATGATACCGCCTGGAGACCATCCCTGCTCTCCTGTCAAACTTGGAGCTTCCACTCCAAAGAATGGAGTTTCTTCTAGGCAAAACACCCATAGCAACTTCTATAATGTGGGTATATTACCTGAATTTCTCTAAACTTATTCCCAAGAATAACTGCATTCTGTTAGCTGAAAATTTCTATTGCAAATGTACAATGACCACATTTGTACCAACCATAGCATAAAACTTCCATCCAAAGAGCTACTGTTTAATAAAGTTATAATCCAATGCAAATCATAATCTTATTATGTTTAGAGATCTTAACTAGACATTACAGTCTGCATTACTTAGAACAGGGTAAGGATTAATTTCTACATCACTCTATATCACAGAGAAATCTGAAAACAATGTTCATATTTTATTTATTCTTCACTCCACTGAAACTCCCTTTCAAATCAAATCAGTGTTAGCTGAAAATAATGCTTTACCACAAAAAAAATAGCATATTCAGATTTGTTCTGCTTCCACCATTTCAGTTATACTTTTCACATTTATTTTGAATGATGCCCTGAAAATCCTACCTTGTTCCACAAAATTGCTTCAGCATCTCCTATCTCCCATCTCTCTGAACTCATCTGTTCTCCCTTTGCCATTATCTCATCAACCTGTGCAACACGGTCATCTCTCCTGTAACACACATTGACCCAGAATAAACAGAGGGAAAATATTAGTAAATGTGATTCTTTTAACCAAGATCTTCCATGTGCTCTCTAAAAGGTGTCTGATGTGGTGCATATGTACATCTGACTTTGAAGGTGTCATTTAGGAGAAATGCCTGGAGGATTCCTATCCTTGAAGTTTGCCAGCACCAATGGCATTTCACTATGAACACATTTAAACAAATGGCAGGGCGGGATGGCTTTTTCAAACTCCCTTCCCTTCTCTCTCACTGCATCTCAGAAAACTCCCTTTCAGGACTTCTACAAAAGGACTTCTGTGTTTGCCTGCTTAAGAGACATATCTATGGAAAAGAAGAGGGTGGAAAATGTAATATGTGACCTATCCATGCTACTGAGAAGTTTTAATTTCCTGTGGATTGCAGCTGGTGCAGTGGTACAGCCCCACATGGGGACAGAATGGGCTTGTTGCTGCAGAAGCAGCATTGCTGAGCCTGCAGAGCCACCACAAAATCCCTCCTCAATTCCTGTCCCCATTAACAACAAAATATGCAAAACAAAGTTGCTGAAAGGATATAGTGGGCTTTTCTTGGTGATCTGACAGACAGGTTGTGCACAACATTGTGTAAAAATGAAGTTTGGCTGTTTCAAAGATGTAAGATCAGATCCTCATGTCAAGTCCATCTTGTCCGAGCTGCTCTGCTCCCAGGCTCATTTGATTACTTGGTTTCAGTACCACCCTTGTTATTCACCATGCACAATTTTAGACTCTGACAGTGTTTTACAGGACATGTAACGCCAAGGCAGGGGCCTGCCTTGATTAAGGCGGTGACCATGAACCTGTCAACACCGAATCCCATCACTAAGTAACTCCTGTGAGGGCACTTGAGATAAAGGTTCTGCAGAACAAGGATCTCAGTCCCTGACCCTTTCTCCCATTTCTACTGGATATTCGTCTATACTGGGTGAACATATATATTTTATAGTCACATTAACTTATTCACCCGTGCATGAATTATCTATCCCCCTTCAGCCTCCACAGCATGTGTCCTGCCTCCACCTGCCAAGGTTCCCAGTGCTGGTGTTGATGAAACTGTCTCCCAAAAATAACACACCAAATCCGTTTTGAGAGTCAGGGTGGAGTTTCCCAAGAAACTCAAGGGGAAAAAGTATCAACATAAAACCAAAGCATGGCAGCAGGGCTTTCACCAGCAGCTGTAATAGCACTGGAGAGCATAAATGAGGAGTACAGCCAGAGGAATAACAAAGCACAGCACATCACTGTGCTGGAACAGCAGTCCACAGAGGGGTGTAACCAGTGCCTTTGGCTCCTTCCAACCTCCAGGCACTGATTTGTGCCCTGCTGCAATTTGTGCTGTTGGGTTATTTGGCTCCCTCTCCGTGAACATCCTGCCTGACGGACTGCACTGTGATCCTGCTGTGGCTGCTTGCTTGTAGGTACTGTAACATGAAGGGGCAAAGCTCAGTATTTAGTTCTTCCACGTGCCTTGCTTGTGGGTTTGGAGTGGTGAAGGTGTGACAGGGGAAATTGCCCTTGTCCTCAGGGCAAACACAGATCCAACTCCAGTTACAGTTCCCCCAGCAGAGTGATGTACATACCTGACAAATCTTGATTTAGGCCCCTCAGCATCAAAGTGAGAAACAGCTTTAATCAGCCTAATGATACAGAAATGGGAAAAACTTAAAAGACACCCAAAATTTGAGAGACAGACAAGACTTTTCCAAGACAGTATTTTAAAAATAAAGATCTGAACACTTAAGTGCTTGATTGCTTATACACCCACCCTCTTGCAACAATGAAAAAATTAGGAGGTGAAAGAAAATATTTTTTTAAAAAAACAGAACTACAAACAAATGCTGCTGCAGTGACCAGGACATTTTAGTTCCATAAGGTCATGCTCAGCCCCACAGTCAGGCAGACATGGGAGGGACACAGCTGACAGAAGAACTCCAAGGAGGAAAGTTCCAAAAGTTTTACGGTCCAAATCCCTCTGTATTTTGGCCTCCTGGCACATCGGTTGTCAATGAGGTGACTGAGGGGCAGGGGGCACACAAAAAGATGCCCCAGGTGTGAGGGAGCTGGGCACAGGTAAACACAATTCACCAGTGGTAGTTGCAAAGTGCCACAGAAAGACAGAATCCTACTGTGGAGCCAGCACTGGAGAACTTCTGGACTTAAACATTGTTTTAAGCAAGCAAAACCCCTGTATGGCTGCTCAGGGGACCGTGACGTGTCCGAAGGCTGGCAGCAGCGCCGGTCGCACGTCACAGCCCGTACGCGGAGCTGCTCCAGGCTCCCTTTGAGCGACAGCTCTGCAGTGAGAGCTGAGCTGCACAACCCGTCCTCAACACAGATACAAAAAGAGAAACAAAGCACTTCAAATTTGTCATTGCCTTTTCTTCATCTGTGCAATCCGGCTCATGCTTTGCTTTAGCACAGCAATATCCTCCGGGGTCTCATAAGCCTTCCTGGGAAGTTGTGCCTCCTGCACCACTGCCATTCCCACCCCACAACCCCAGCACCCGCGGCAGGGTCACTGCAGGGACCCGGGCCCCAAATCCTCCTCTCCTTTTCCCTGTTTCCTATAAGAATTGTCGGCCTTCAGTCAATTCTGACCTAAATGTTTTAATCACCAGGAGAGAGTTCCTGCTTCTGCTTTTATTAATTCATTGACAATTTGGGATGCTTTGCATATTAGCATCAGCCTTACGCAGTGGCCATTAGAGGTTGAACTTGTCACAGATGCATCCCAGTGTCACACCAGTAATCCTTTTCCGAGTTAATTGGCCCAGGCATGCTGCACACACCATTGCATAAAGCTCTGGTTTTACCTCTCTGGCAGAGCCAGCCAGAAGCTGGCTTTGCTCCTAGGCTGATGTCCTTACTCTGGCAGCATGGAACCCCCCCGAGCTCGTGTCAGACACCCCATCACGCTCACCAACCAAGCTTGACACAGCAGGCAGCCTGGAGGGCTGGGTATCAGGATGAGTGCACACAACTAAAAATAGTTCAGAAACTGTGAAACCAGGGCATCCACCTGGATAGCAAGGAAGCGACTGTCTTCCTTCCAGGAATCACATGCAACCAGTGTCTCCGCAGAGTTAGAGGGAGAAGGAGGATAATTTAGAGCACCCACATCACTGCTGTGCCCTTGGGGAACATCTCTGCACCACCTGCATAGAGACTCAGACACCAAGCCTTTAAATCAGGTGCCTGGAATCACAAAACATGAATAGCCCTATGTTTTTATTTACTGTGTCCACCATTCAGTAAACAATTTTATTTAGTAGCTCATGTTAGAGAAAAAGAGTTTCTTATAAAAATAGAGCCATAACACCTTTTTTACACATCTCAGGCTATGTTACATGATAAATTTGGCTGGCTGAACCTTCACCTCCAGCTACAAAGAGATCCCAGTCTTGTTGTTGGGTATCCCGGGAATTTCATCCCTCCTGGGGTGGGCTGAAAGGGTCCTCACTGCCCAATGCGACTCCCTTTTATTACATGTACTGAGTACTGTACTTTGACATCACACCTCTCACCAAATCACACTCAATTTCCTCAGCATCCCTAAATCTGTATAGTAGGCAAGCTGATTTGAGCTTTTAAGTGTCTGACAGAAATAGTTTCCTCCTTTCTGCCCACAGCTTTGCTCCCCATATAAAGGCACAAAGTGGTATATTTTGAACACACTAATGCACATCTACAGATGAACTCTATATTATCCTATACATTTCGAATTAAAGATTTCTAACCCAATAGCATCAAGACAGCAAATCTACACAGCGACACATCCTCTTTTCTGTTTCTGAATACATTATGCTTGCTTAAATCCCAGGCAACTCCTAGTAATCACCCTAGCTGTGTTTCCAATGGTACCAGCATGTATAATGTGGTCACGCAAACACACAGAGCTGGGCTCCCCAAAGCTCCAGGTGTCTGCAGAAGGACTGACCGACTCCCTGGCCACTTGGGCAAGCAGCAACGGGACCTAGTGCCTTTGCCAGGGCCATGAAGGGAAGGAAGGAGGTGCACTACAGGGCTGGAAAGGGCTGCATAGCCTCCCTTCCATTCCAAACCCATGAGAACTAGAGTGAATTCCCTGACCCCCATCAGTGCTGAGACACTCCGAGCCATGACAGCTGTTTCAGCCACTCTGTGTTCATGATGCTCAGCTATGGGGATCCTGAGCAGCACAGGTTAATGGGCTGCCCACGGTTCCTAATATTCATGAGCAAACTCTGCCAAGAATGATTACTAGCCCCTGACAAAGGTCGTGCTCTATCAAGGCTCCACGCTTATTGCACTGGGATGTGTTTTCTTTACACTCCTATGTAGCTGCTGAAACTCCCTTATTTCCATGCGTTTTATTTCTGACAGAGCATTTCTGTTGGTAAATACCCACTGCTCGGTGCTGAGCACAGCTTTCAGCCACCTCCCTGAAGGGAAGGGAGAGGAGGGGAGGGGAGCTAAATCCACATTCAGACATTGGGGTACCCTGGACCTCAAAGAAAAGGACCTGCAGGACCTCAGCCCGTTCTCAGGTGCAACACTTGCTCTGCAACACAAGGTGCCACGTGTGCTTGGCTCTGCCACCCCCACTACTCAATCTAGCACTGGGAACGGGAATTCATCACTGTGCTGAGTAGTTTCAGTTCTGAACAGGCAAGGTTTAATATGATCAGGAGGAGAAACAATCCTTTGAAATGGAAAGCAAAGTTGAAGGAATGAGTGCTTTTAAGTTACAGCCTGCAAAGCCCAGTGTTGGGGTTCCAAGGCATCCTGGAGACCGGGATGGCTCCTCACCTCACACTCATACAGCTCCACTTGACCTGCTTCTAATCTCACCTTCCCTGCGACCATTTTTCCAGGAATCTCCTTTTTCTCTCTTATCTTCCTGTCTTCCCTGTCCTTTGATCCTCTTTTTCCCTCTTCTGGCCACAGGATGAGATGTTTTTCCTCTCTGCCGGTGCAGAGGCACCGTTCTCCAGCAGTACTGGAGCTGTTTGTGTGGAGTGCTGGTGACATATTGTGGCTGGGCTGGTTAATCACACGTATTCCCAAGAGCTATCAAAGCTGGTTATATCCAAGCTCTGAGCTAACACACAATACTCGTACTGCCCCTGAAAACCTACACAAGCCAGCGAGGGCTGTGGTTATCCATGTGCTCCAGGCTTAGCCCTTCTGCCTGCTGTGGTTAAGGGTTGAAGTCTGAAGGGTTCTACATTATTGATGTATGATTATTTACATGCATAGAGTGTCATTTAACACACTATGTTGACTCCAAATTATTGTAATTTCAGCTTGAACTTCATGGTATTTGCATGTAACTATAGACCCTGGCTTTGTGTTTAAACTGTATCATTGAATAGAATGGTGGAGCCAGGCTCTTAGGCATTACAAGATAATCATTTAACTGACATCATTATACTGTTCTAAGGCAAGAGGACTTCTAGCATGCTAAAGAACGTGCAAAAATTTCTATATATTTATTTATTAATTGTTATAAATTTTTCAAGCCTGTGTTTATAAATTTTACCAAACCAGAGCCTAAATATACCCCATGTCAGCCCGTCAAGGGCAGTTGCAGCACCTGCAAGTGCTTCCAGCAGAGCACATTTAGGCTACAGAATAGCTGCACAGTGGTACCCAGATAATATTCATGTCCCTTCTTGTGCCCCCATGCCAAACGACGTTTCAGAACTGTGACATCAAGTAATTTAAATACTGTCAGTTTATGCAGCATCTCAGTTATCCTTTAATAGTATAGTTACTCTTTTCTCAGAAGACCGTGGTGTCTAATCATGTCAGGATTTTCTTAAGTAATTCTGCCTCAGGGTAAAGTATATTTTTTATACAGCAGCAGTGGATCTATATGGCTTTAAGAGGCAGATTCTCCTAACACTCAAGGCCTGGCTTAGAGGAGGCTCCTGAACTGATTCTGTCAAAAAGTGTTTGCATTTTCTCCAGAGCGAGTTAGAAAAGGGAAAAAACCTAAATGCGTTTTGACATTTGTATTTCGAGTGTTATCTGTCAAATATGCCAGGACCAGATCACAAATTTCCTCAAGATTGTCGTGGCTATCCCGCCTATCAATAGCAATCTGGAGCTCATACAGGATGCAGGCAGAAAGGCACGTTTATAGAGTGCAACGACAGATTTCACATTAGGATGGAGGAGGAACAGGGGCAGCTAACAGTATCTTTAAAATTGCACGTGGGTCTTCTCCGTAAGTGAGGTCTGATAGGCCAGTTTGTGAAAACCAGAGAGGAAACAGAAACCAGAAGGCTGCCTAAGGCCAGGGCTGCACTACCTGGAGCTGATCAGTGGCTGATCATCACAAGTCTTTTGTCCCTTACATTTTCTGATGCTGTGGGCAAAATTATTCTGAAGGAAGCCTTGACCTTTCACTTCCTATTTATATGTTATTTTGGAGCAATGGATCTCTTCCAGTCCCCATTTCTCTGAAAGCAGCTAGGGGCAGAGGGACTATGCGGAGAAAGTCAGGCAATGCCACCAGGGCTGAGGGATTCTGAGGAGCAGAGAGATCCCAGGACGGGCATCCTCACCTCCTGCAGAGCCCCAGCCTTGAGGAGGACTGCAGCACTGACCTGGGTACCTGCTCCCACAGGACAAGCAGCACTTATGCAGGACACCCAAGAGCAACCTTGCATATGTCCGTTCAAAATCAGTGGCAGCAGAGGACAGAGGCTGCTTAGATTTTACATTGTTTAATCCCCCAGGTTTGTTATTGATTCTACCTGTGACATTACACAAAAGCCCCCACTGACTACTTGACCACTCAGGGTGATTTCTGATATACCAGCATCCATCAAGTCAGATCTGTCTCAAGGTGATCTGCCAGCTCTGTCCCTCCATCACACAACATGTGGCCGCTTCTAAAGCACCCTATTCTAATACTCCAGTTAAATACTGTGGGGAGGGAGACCTGCAGGTCCTGTTATCATATGAAATTAAAATTCATTGTCCTGGTTGCATTCCTAGGTTTAATGTATTGGCACTGCTAGCAAAACAGCGAGGTGCCACACATTGTATTAGCTACACTGCTTTGTAGATGAGGAATGCACAAACTGATGGCACACTGTAGTCCAATATTAGAGCAAAAATGCCAATGAAATGTAATGCTGTTACAGAGATGTGAGGTGTTCCCAGGTGTACTAACAGTCAGGCTGAACTGGCAGGGAAAAGGTGGTGGTGTATTTGTTACTGAATATTCTTGAGATCCCATGTGGTAAAGTGATGCTGGTCTGTTTGACCGTGGGTGATGTTATCCTCAGCAAGGGCATGCTCGTCTCAAGGTCTTTCGGGGATCATCAATATCTTGAGTCCTACTACAGATACTGTCAGCGATTTAATTATGGCTACTCAATCACTGGTGGTGGATTAGCTCCTGGTCTCCTCCAAACACCAGCATGCACCTGCAGCAAAAATTGATTTTCATCCCAGCTCCCAGGTAGCTTTGATTTCCACACGGTTGTCTCTGCACCCTGAATACCTTTCAGTCAAAGCCAGGTGGATGGGCATAGTCTTCAGCAGGTGTTTGCTTCTCACGTAGTGAGTCCATTTTCAGAGCCAGGGCAGAGCCCACAGGAAATATTTGGCAGTGGACTCCATTTTTGCAAGGTTTGAGATATTGCATAAATAATGAGCTGAGGGACTGGTTCAACATGCAATATTGCAAGAGGCACCACGGTCCCCCCGTGCCTATGACAGAGTGTGCTATATGTGCCATATGCATCTTGCTTCCCCAAAGGTTTCTTAGGGAAGACACTCTGCAGGGCATCAGATCTTAAAAGTACTTGACACTCAGAATCAGCCTCTTTTCCTCCCATTTTCATTCCAACCCAGTCCTGGTTGCTCCTGTCCCCACAGCTTCTAACTTATGCTACACACAAACACTAAGTTTTTGTAATTTTTCCTCTTCAGTGGGTCAAGGTATTTGTCACTGACACCATGAACAGGAATCACTGGTCATCACAAGATTGATGGAGTCCCCAGAGGCCAGGTGGGACAGCAAGGTGGCACACAGGATGATTCCTAGGATATAGTTACCATCTATTTCATAGTATTGATAGATATGAAAATCAGCTGTGCACCTGTTATGAATAGTTTACTAAATTTAAGGGACTTCTAATACCCATGTTTTAGCTGTAATTCCGTTTTCCTATCAAAACCTAACATCTTCTGAATCCTATGTCACTGCTGACAAAAACAGCTCCTATTTCTCCATTCAAAAGAGGCAAAAATAACACATCAACAATAAGAAATATAATGGGTATATTTATTTTTTAGCATCATCAGGATGTCAAGGCCAGGATATAGAAATGGAAGCAAGAGCTATGGTACAGCCTTGTTGCCTGTGCTGCTGGGAAGCATCATTGCAGAGCAGCATAGAAACACTTCTCTATTTTATTTATTTTGAAATCAGAGGGGTTTACAGGCATCATAACCCCTGGGAATAAAACATATATATAGCAGTAAGGGGCAGTTTGGCAGTTTGGCAGGAGCAGCTCCAGAGAGCAGCAGGAACACTCGCTGGAGCAGTAAACCAGACTGTCTCGGGCAGGAGCAGCCCAAGCACTCAGCCCTGGAACAAAACTCAGTGTTTCTGCTCCAAAAAAGGCTCACAGATCATCCCAGCACAGCCAGAAATCTCCAGTCAGCCCTGCACCTCCCAGGACTGCCCCAAAATCAGCCCAGCATTGACCTCCAGGCTCACCAAAACAGCCCTGGAGATGTGTGCTGCAGACAGATCTGTCAGCAGTGGGGAATGCACTGACAGCCTAAAGGAAAAAATCAGGGCAAGGGCTGGACATTTTAGGACATTCACTATCACTGGACCCAGATACCATCTTCTCCCAGCTGCAGAAATGGCTCCTTGCCCAAGATCCCAGGGTGCAAATCCTGAGGAGCAATCTCATAATTTCAGGAACTCCTTTGCATCAGAGCATGAACCAGGCTGAAAATGATGCTGATCACCACAAATTCTCCAGATGTCCCTCTGTCCAGCTGCAAATACACACAATGCAAGTTCCCTTTAGATGTGAAATAATGCGAATAAGACAACTCCAGAAAACCTCAACAAGGTCATCCCAGGACATGCCATAACCACTTCTAGTGCCTTGCTAATGAGTAAGATAAATATTTAAATCATGTATCTGCTTTCTCCCTAGCTACTTGCAAAGCACCCAGATCAGTGGGAAATCTGGGCTCTGCAGCCCACGAGGGAGATGTCAACCTACTGGACAGCACAGAGCTTGTTCCTGATGTTGAAGAGGAGGAAAAGACACCACAGGAGACGAAGGGTTGTCCAGCAGCATGCCAAAGGCTGGATGCTCAATACCCTGTGCCAGTGCATGACCAGCCTCCTGGGATGGGACATGGTCCCAGCCTGCTCTGTCACCACTGAGCTGAGTTGGGGACACACAGAGACACTTTTGTATCTGTTTGAAAATACATTAAACCCTTCCTCTTGATGGACACATTTACAGTTTAAATAGTTATGTCCTCTTTATTTCACTCTGAGGTTTAATTAATATATAAATCAAATGCTTATAAAACTCACAAATGCTTGGGAAGATGTAAAATTTAATTAGTTTGCCCACACAACTCCATATGTCAATTGTTAGCTCAATTACTCTTTGCCATGAAATACTGACTGCACTTTCCCATATTAGTAATTTCCCTCTATCTTGGAGTCATGGTTAATCAACACCCTGAACTCAACACACACACTTGTGCTAAATTAAATATTGAGCACAAGGAGCAAGAGCCTCTTTAATGAAACCACAGCTGGATTTTGCTCAGAAATGAGATCCCCGCACAATATTGGGGCAGAGGATAATCCCTGGGGCACGAGGCAGGCTATCGTCCTGCTCTGGGATGTGCTAGCAGACCTGCTTGCAGGAGGTGCACTACCATGCTCATGCTTTTCCACAGAGTGCTGGAGGAAACACATCCCTGTCTCTGTTTTCTTGGGATAGGAGAGGGATGGAGCAGATTCTGGTTGGTCAGGGACTGGAGGAGGTGAGGGGAGGCTGAGAATGAAGTGTATGGCAGGATGGGCGAGAAGGGGCAGGCAACAGATACCCTGTCATTGGCTCAGGTGTGTAGTGAAGAAGTGCAGCTGTGGCAGCCAAAGACAGGGACGAATGACCAGTGTATCCATTAAATTCACATTAAAATCACATTTAAGTCAGTCCCCAGTCTGACAGCCACAGTCAGTACAAAGGAGCACCACCACTGCATTTATTCATATTTCAAAATTTTCAAGTGACAGCAAAATGTCAGATTTATCATCTGGAAAGGGTCGAGCCCGTGGCCTGCCTCCTCCCCATCCTCATCCACAGAATGAGGGCTCCGATAGCCCCCTTGGCTCACACAACTGAGCTCTGTGCCGAGCCGTGCCAGCTCCTGTGCCCACAGCTCCCTCCCCGACCAGCCACGCCACAGGGTGACTTGGAAGTGACCTTTGTTGGCTCATCCACAGCACCCAGCATGCTCGGCTGCTCCCGGCACAACAGTCAGCCAGTGGCACTGCATGGGCTCCCAGACGGGCCCATCCCACGGAGGACGGATCCTGCCCGGCTGTGGGAAGCAGGGGGATGTGGCCGTAGCAGCCTCACCATTGCCTATGGGACTGTTGAGTGGGGAGGAGGGTGCTGATGGCTGGATGTGCTGTAGCAGAGGGAGCAGCAGCCAAGTGGAAATTAAGAAAGCTGTGGAGGGATGCACTAAACCATTTTGCCACTTTCAGGAGAACTCCCGTGGAATAAAGATGCCTCTAAATCTAAAAAACACTGTAAATTAAGCTCTTATTTTTCCCATTTGTGCTACTTGCCTGTGTATAATTTTCCTGTTTGTGCTGTGAATACGAACTATTTATTTTCCTTAAAACTATTTTCTTACTCATTTTGCTTTCAGGAGCTGAGCCCAACCACAACCACCATACACAAGCTGCCTGCCCCTGTGGCTTCTGCTCAGAGCCACTTGCACCGGGTTTTGACAGTCCTGGAAAGGTTCCTTCCACTGCCTTTCCTGAGGAAAATGTCCACCTGTCACTGACCCCTCTGGTTTCCCCTGGGGTTTGGGTTTTACTCCCCCTCCATAAGGTGGGAAATGCAGACCTTGCTACCTGAGACCTACCTCGTACCTGAGATGATGCTGGGAAGCCATAAGTCTTGGATCAAACTGTCCCATTTTACCATACATACTTCAAATCTCCCCTAAGCCCATGAGATCAAGTGAGTAGATCAACCATTTCCCTATGCACTGTGACCATCTCAAAAAAAGTTATAATTTCATCAAGTGTAAAACCACTTTGAGGGTGGTGGTTGGGTCTTTTTCATAAGTTATCCTATATAAACAGAGCTGGAACCCAGATACAAAATAAAATAATTTTAATCCTCCTTCTGCATTCTTCAGGCAATCAGCTTGTTTCTTTAATTCAAATTAGCTTTTCATATTCAAGTCTCATTCTGTTTAATCTTATTTTTCAATTAAATTCAGTTGTCTGTGATCTTCTTAACTTCCAATGCTTCCCTGCATGTCTAATACAGGCAAATTTTGCACTTGTTCCTTTCACATTCCTTTTTTTTTTTTTTTTTTCCAAGCTGGTGACATTTTGCTAAACAAAACCAATTTCCAGCAATGGGGGAAGAGCAGAGCCATGGCTTGGTCTGATCTTGAAGCATGTCTGTGTTGCCCATACACAAGTGATGGCTACTAAAAGGCACTGCTGGGAGGGGAAATGTGTTTTCCACCAGTTACCTGCCTCTGCTTGATGTTGGAGCCAGACAATACCCCTGGTCAGGATGGAGGGAGCTGGGGAAAACCAGGGCCATTCAACAGAGAGGGAAAGGAGCTGACAAAAGGAATGAGAATTTTTGGGACAGTTTTTTGTACAGCTGTGAAGGACCCAGAGAGCAGAAGAACCGCCTTGGTGCTGAAGCTGCCACCCATCAAGAAAACTGTTGGCAGTGGGCAGACTTCAGAAAACACTTAGTAAAGGGGTCATGGAATAGAGAATCACAGAATGGTTTGTGTTGGAAGGCACTTTAAAGATCGTCTCGTTCCAACCCTCCTGCCATGGACAGGGACAACCTTCCACAAGAGCAGGCTGCTCAGTGCCCCATCCAACCTTACCTTGAACACTTCTAGGGATGGTGTATCCACAGCTTCTCTGGGCAACCTGTGCCAGTGCCTCACCACTCTCACAATGAAGAATTTCTTCCTAATCTAAACATGTTTCAGGATAAAGACAGGAAAGCTGCAGCAGCCCAAGGATAAACCTGAGCAATGTATATCGTCAGCTACACCTTTGCCTCGCCACTTATCTGACACAAAAGGCAAAAGGCAACTGGAAGCACTCTGCCCTGCCCAGTAACCACAAGACCTGGTATTTGCAGGGGAAGTGCTCGTGTGGGATTTGCTCAGTTATTGCATTTAGGGGTGTTTTGCTGCTTTCACGCTGCAGCAAAGTCTGGCTGTTGCACCATCAGTGTTGTCACGATGCTTTCAGCGCTTCTGAAAAGGTTACAGGAACCAGAGGACCAGAGATCAGGTGAGAAATTCAGTTTCCACCACCTTTTTTAAATACTAATAAATGCTGGTTATGATAAAAAACCTAGAAACAGCCCCCAAGTGTATTCCAAAGACGGAAAGACCAGAAGGCAAGAAAAAAAAGTCCTCCAGTTTTATTATTTTGTATAATCAGAGTATAATTGGAGAGCAGACGCTGTCTGTAGCACACTGCCATTGGGGACTCCGGATTTCTAATAAGAAACCCATGGGGGAATTAAATGCTGTTCCAGTGGTGTTCTGGCTGATTTACAGGGATGCACCTGGAGCCAGAATCCATGCCCCGAGTTGCTGTACTTCACCAAAAGCAAAAAATTTAG
The DNA here is from genome assembly GCF_025592945.1 of Manacus candei. Classification (NCBI taxonomy): domain Eukaryota; kingdom Metazoa; phylum Chordata; class Aves; order Passeriformes; family Pipridae; genus Manacus; species Manacus candei. The sequence continues at coordinate 690,132 of NW_026138071.1, forward strand.
GTGCCATTTGTAAATCCCTGCAAAAACTGGGTCTGCAGTGGGAACAGCAATAGCCCCTTAATTATAGAAGTGCTTTTGGGAGCTGTGATAATTAGGAGTTTCCGGTGTTCTGGAAATCAAAGTGGTTTCTATTCTCTTCTTTAATTAATTCAGGCTTTTATCTGTGAAATTGGAGATGAATTAAGGTTCTGCTCTAGGCAAAGGGCAATGATGCTTGTGCAGTCCCTGGCAGGGTAAAGCCACTGGACCACCGTGATGGTGATGTCGCTCACACTGCAGAATCCCTGGCCTCCAGTTCTTGGTATTCTGGGGGATGAAAGGGAAAGGCCAGAGGGTGACATGCCTCAAGCAGGACTTGCCACAGCATACACCTATCACAGGGACCTGCTGCATGGGGGTGTGCATCCGTGTATCTGTGGCAGAGGACAGCCTGCCTGCCAGAGGCAGCAGATAACAGACATCCAGCTTTATCAGCTCCCCACACGGAACAGGGAGAGCCAAGCTGCGTAAAAATCGCAAGATTGGTATAAAATCATGATTTTTTTTTTCCCCCTGTTTAAAGGAAATTAGTGTTATAGGCCCTTTTTGTTTTACCCTGGGAGGGGTTGATTTTGGGAGGTTTTCCCTGGCAAAGCCCTAGGGTTGGGAAATCACAGTGTTAAAAGATGACAACAGCAGTATGGGATTTGTGGTAAAATCGTGTGATGTGACCAAAGCAGATACCTCCATGATGTGAAATTGTACATGCAGGGGTGCAAGAGAGAGGTTTTCAACTGTAAGTAAAGCTCCAGCTGATGGGATGACATTAGTGCTGGAAACAGAAGAATCTACCACCCACCAAAGCTAAACCCAGTGTTTTGCAATTAAACTCTGCAGCTAATAAACCAAATTCAGCCCTGACAACGTTATCAAGGAGCTCCCTGGAAATGATTCTTTATGTCAAAGTCTATTTTTAGATCAAATAAATCCAGATCCATCCTGGACAAGCTGTGCTCCAGTTTGCGGCATCTCCATACCTCACCATTTCCCATGCAGTGAATTCTGCTGTGGGTACCCAGACCACGGGCTCAGCACCAGAACCATGCCCCAGAGCAGCTTTGTGCTGGATTAAACAGTTTTCCCAGAAAGAAACTGCATTTCTACATTCACCTTTCTTGGCTTTTGGTCTTTCTCTCCTTTTCCTACTAGATGGCGCCTGCATGACAGGCGGAGACAAGCCCCGGCACCGAGCATCTCTACCGTATCTACTCCGTGAAGGGCCGATAAATTACACTTTTCTCTGAAAAGCCGGGCAGTTGTGAAAGCGATAACCTGCCGGGAGCTGATTAGCAGCGGGAAGCCGTTTTCTGGTAGCACCACGTGCCCATTTTTGCAGTCCCCAGCTCATTCCCCTACACGTGCCCTCTGTTTCACAACCGCGCTGAACCAATTTCTGGCCTCTGCTCACTGGCAATAATTAACCACACATTATTGATTCTACCCTGCCAGTATTGTACACACACCTTTCCAGCCCCTCGGCTCCTTTCTGGGCTCGGCAGTTTTGGCACTGATGGGCCACATGCCAGTCCAGAGTACCGTGCCGGCAAACCCTGCTGTGCTTATAACCCAATTTCCCAACCCAAACGGTATCCCGGACCCCAAGAAAGCAGATTCCAGCCCAAAATGCAGCTCTGGGAAGGCCAGAGGCGGAGGTATATTTACTGACCACCCTGCCAAATAGGTTGGTTTGCCAATGCTAGGTTTGTCAATGCTAAGTTTGCCACTTACTATGTCTGGATTTCAGAGGAAAGAGGAGTCATTCCCTTGCCATGACATTGCAAGTAGCAGGGTGAGGTGATGTCCCCAAGCTCTGCTTTTGTCACAGGGTCTGCTCAGGTGCAGCCACCGCTGCCCAGCACTTCTGCATCCCTGGTGTCCTCCGGGGGTACACCAGACCTTGAGGTGCCACATGATGCACCCAAGGGAGCCAACAAGTGGAGAGGGGCACAGGGAGGTTTGGCGACCACTCACTTTGTGTCTGGGTGCAACAAAGCCAGGGAATGCCCTGGGCCACCATCCCTATTGATTAGGTATGGGACAGGAGCTGTCCTGGTGCACCGCTTCACACTGTCACCTCAGATGGCTTGAGCATCCCAGCAGGAGCCCCAAGACACTGTGGGAGTTGGGGACTCCTCATGGCTCCCTGGCCTGGCAGCCAGGAGCTGTCAAGGTTCATCTGCTCACCAGAGCCACACTGTGCTGGCATACAGGCACTGGCAGAACCTGCCAGCCCCAGCCCTCAGCAGATCCAAAGTAACTACCCAGCCTTCGGGGGGGGAAGAACAGGGAGGAGGGGGTGCAGCTGGCACTGTGGCTGAGGGGACGACAGGGCACAGCCAGATGGGCACAGGGACACAGATGGTGCTGACAGAGAGTTGCAGTTCTGACCAGTGAGTGATGGGCCAGGATAGATGAATGCTGTGAGAAGAAGGGTCCAGATGACACAGGGAAAAGCCCTTGCTCAGGACCAGCAAGGAGAAAGGGGGGAAAAAAAACAGATAAAGATACAGAAACACTGGCCAAGTCCAGCACAATCCCAGCACATTGAGTCTCTCTGCGTAGAAGAGAAATTAAGCCAACTTGCAAGGCCATATCAGATCATCTCATCAGAAAGACAGTTCCTAAGGGAATTTCTTGAGCAAAAAATAAAGTTAGTCAAGGTCTGGGAGCTGGGGAGGCTTTAGCTACCTACTGAAATGGCTGAAGGCAAAATAGAGCTGCAGGGTTTAAACCATCCAGCAAAGGGGTGGCGTGGACAGGGTTTGAGGAGACAGGTGTAAAACAGGTGTTTATTCTGAGAAGCTTCTCTGTGACAGACAGGTGGAAAAGCAGAGTATGTTTTGGTGAAAGTGATGGGGATAAAATCTGCAAAGTTTGCCAATTTACAAAAAGGAAGAGAAATCTTAAAAAACCAAATCAAACAAAAAAAAACCAAACCCAAACCCAAACACACACAAACAAACAAAAAAGAAGTATATTTCAGCATTTCAGGAACTCCAGTGGTCATTACCCACCATGGAAGTGATCATAAACCTGTGGCCTTCACCCATGCAAGGGAAAGGTACAGAGGGAGACCAACCTGGTGCAGCCATGGCTCTGTAGAGACCAGAGAGATCAAAGGAAACTGTAAAATGAATTGTGATGACCAAGGCAAACAAGGCAATGACTACAGGTTCTATAAATAAATTGAAAGGCAAAATTTGTCATTTACATAATGTGGGAGTGAAGGTAACAACATACATAAGGCACAAGAGAGTTCAACAGTTTCTTCAGTCTGCACAGAAAGGTGATTGTGGCATATAAATTATTATTAAGATAGGCATGAGAAGGCAGGGGCAAGAAGGAGGTAAGGAATAATCTGGATCTCTCAGCTGCATTCAGTCACAGACGGATATCACAGAGGCATGATGAAGTACAGCTGTCCCAATGATCCTCCTTCTCCTAACCATGCCAATAGGTTTTCTCACCTTTCCAGTATTGTCCAATACCCAAGGGACTCACAGCATCTCAAAGTTTGCAGCTTGAAAATCCCAAGCCTCTGGAGCTCTCTCTTATCCAGGGTCCAAGCCACCGGGAGCCACCAGTGGGAGCTTTCCCTAGCAATCTCATATCTTTGCTGCAGCTTCCCCATATTAGCAGGTTTCTATATCTCTCACTCCTTAGATCTGAGAAGGTGGTGAGTGCCCTTTCAGGCTGGGACTGCCCTGGCTGGCAGCTGACCCTGTTTGCAGGCAGCACAGAGGCAGGAGAGGGGGGATGTCTGTGTAGGGCAGCTGGTGACAATGGGCTGAGATCATTAAAATCATGGCCTGCCCAAGAGAGAGGAAAGAAGTGGAGTTTGTTTCATCCTAGGAACACACATCCCATGTGCAAGGTGGACACAGAAGGGATGGTAGTCAGCAAAGATTAGGAAAAGTCTCCTAACTGCAGGGACTAAACATCCTCTGCCCAGGCTACAAACACAGATCACATCAGCATATCCCCAAATATGCCACAGTTTGGGGCATGAAAGAGATGAAACCATCCCTTCGGGTCCCTCCCCTCCATGCTCCTCTCCTCTACTGAGAGAGCTAACCAAAGCTCCCGAGGGATTTGTTTTCGAGTCCCTGTGGGTTTGTCCCAGTGCTTTTGCCAGAAGACACTGCCAGCTCTCGGCAGCCCCGGAGCGTCTATCGGAGCTGGTCTATCGGAGCGGGGCCGTGTGGCTGTGTTGGGGTGGTTGCAGCAGGACAACTCTTTCTCCGAGTGTGGGTAAGAACCATTATCTGCTCCACACCTCGTGGCACAGCTTTTCAGAACAAGTGCACGGCCCCTGATAGCAGGGCCAGAAGCGCAACAAGCCGCACCCTTCCATTAAAATAAGACACCGGCTGGCTTTGAAATAGCGTTTATAAATAGAGAAATTAAGGTCTGCCTTCGATTCCTGTCTGTAATGGACACCGCGACCCCGCTGCCCTGGCAGCGGTGCCCTCCTGTCCGTGCGTGTTTAACCTCGGCGCGGCAGTGCCACCCGGGCGGGCGCTGCGGGACGGGGCTGGGGGTCCCACCGCTCCCGTGCTCCCACCGCTGGGCCGGGCAGGGCTGGGCCGGGCACTGAGCCGGGCTGTGCCGAGCCGAGCGGAGCTGAGCGAGGCAGTGGCTGCGGCCGCGGCGGGGACACGGGCAGAGGGCGGAGCCCGGGCCTGACATCACGGCTCCGGCTCCCGCTCCCGGACGGCGCCGCTCGCCCTCCCGCCGCCGCGCAGAGGTGAGGACCGCGGGGGACGGGCACCGCGCGGGGACGGGCACAGTCCGCGGCCAGCGGGGCTGAGCCACGGCCGGGGCTCGAACCGGCAGCCGCGGGGCGCGCCGGGCGTGCGGTGCAGCGCCGGGCGGGGGTGGCTCGGCTCGGCTCGGCTCGGCTCGGCTCGGCTCGGCTCGGCTCGGCTCGGCTCGGCTGCCCCCGCCCGGGGGAGACGTCTCGGGTCCGCAGGGGCTCCCCCGCCGCGGAGCGGTGCCTCCTAGGCTCCCGTTCCGGGATCCCCACGGCCGGGCTACGGAGCGGGGCTGGTCCCTCTCCGCGGCCCGCTCCGCCCATGGGCTCGGGCTGCGGGGTCCGGGCCCCCGGGGAGGTTTCGGACGCAGCCGGCTCGGTGCGAGTGTTGCGTTTGGGGCTGGAGACAGATCTCGGGTGGAGATTTCCGCGGGGGCTGGTGTGTCCCAGTCCGGGAGGTCACTGGGAAAAGAGGTCGGTGGGATGCTCGTCCCTGGTAGGTCCGCCGGGTTACGATGCGGGGTGCCCGCGGGAAGAGCTTTCCCGTAGCTACTGGACACGTCCGTGCGGATGCGGCAAACTCCCTGGCACCGGGCAACCCCCCCCCCCCCCCCCCCGAAACAGCTCGGGTTTGCTGTTCCAGGTGATGTGGTCCTCGTGAGTGCAGCGGAGATGGATGGATGGATGGATGGATGGATGGATGGATGGATGGGTGCACTTGTGTTCCTCTGGGACCACTTGGTGTTTGGGTTTCACTTTTCATTCTCAGCTCTCCAAATGCTTTGAGGAGATGAGTGGCTTCTTCCAGCCAGGGAGAAATCAGCACTGAGATATAAAAAAACTTGGAGAAAATCTTGGCCAGGGCCCAGGATCCCTCAGGGGCGAGTGGGGAGGGCTGTGTGGTTTCTGTGCTGATTTAGGGACTTGTGAAAGCTACAAAGATTTGATACTTATTGGGGAGGACTTCAGCATTTGATTCCTGTCAGAGTAACAAAGGATGAAAACTGTGAAGGAGTTGGAGAGCTGACTTTGTAGTACGACCATCCCTCAGATGATGTAACCTGTGGTGGGACTTTCCCTGTATTGTGACCCTGGTTAGGGTGTAACACCTGCCTGGGGGGTACACAGGGCCGTCACAGCCCCATCAGGGAGCCTGGGGAAGGGTTTGTGTTCCTAATGCCTGCACCACACTGAGCAAAGCAGAGGGCAGACAGGTACTGAAGACCCCAGATGATTTCTGTCAGAATAGTCTAAATAAAACTAACACAGAGAAAATTGGCTCCTGTGGCCAGAAACCAAAACTGAGAGACAGCAGGAGAGGAAGGCTGTCGCCTACAGCATCAATACTCTGTGGGCTGGGGAGATGCAGGATTAACAAGATTTAAATACTGCATCAAGCTTAAGTTTTCTCCTCTTTTAAAATCACATTTGCCATGAAACAAAAGTACAGTGATATAAGATGCCACAGTCACTGCACATATTTGATCTCCTCTGTGATTGTAAAGAAGAAAATGTTGATGACTCAACAAGTCTGTGTTTAACAGAACCACATCAAACCCCAGGAAAACGTGCTCTTTGAAAGCATAATAATTTTTTGTTGTTTGCTTTGCTTTTTATTTTTGTTTTGGGTTTGTTTTGTTTTGCTTTTTATTGTTAAGAAATATGCTTTGACTGTGACCTTGTAACATCACTCCCATAAATAGAAGCAGGTTTAGATTCAGGGGAAACACATTTTTTCCGATGGTGGAAGAAGTAGGCCAGCCATGCTCTCTCTCTTGAGAGGTGGGAAAGGCAGTGGCAGCTGTGTTAAGAAATGTCGCATACCAAGAATTAAAACCCACCAATTTGTTATCTCCAAGTTTACCATCAGTGATTAGAGTTAGCTTTTTGTCAACCCCATAATGGAAGAAAATGCTATTTTCAAATTTTAATTTACTGCTTCTCATAGGGTAGTGTCATGGATTGACCCTGGCCAGATGCCAGGTAGCCACTAAAGCCACTTTCTCACTCTCCCTCTGCAACTGGACAGTGGAGAGAGAAAAAAAACCAGCTAAGGATTCATGAGTTAAGAGCTAGGAGAGGTGAGTTACTGATTATCTTCACGAGCAAAACAGACTCAAAGTGGGGATAGTACTTAAATTTATTACTAACAGGATCAGAGCAAAAGAGTGAAAAGTAAAATAATCTTAAAAACACTTTTCCCCCATCCCTCCTTCCTTCCATGTTCTCCCTTCTCCCCTCCAGCAGTGCAGGGGGATGGGAAATGGAGGTCGTGGTCAGTTGTTGTCAGCCACTGCTCAGGGAGAGGAGTCCTTCCCCTGCTCCCGTGGGGTCCCTCCCACGGGAGACAGTCCTTGATGGACCTCTCCGGTGTGAGTCCATCCTTCGGGCAGCATTTCTTCCCAAACTGCTGTCCCGTGGGTCACTCCTCCATGGGGTGCAGTCCTTCACGGATGAGCTGTACTGATGTGGGTCCCCCACAGGGGCCACAAGTCCTACCCAGGAAAAACCTGCTCCAGTGTGAGCTTCCCTCTCCATGGGCTGCAGGTCTCCCGCAGGACCCCACTCCGTCTTGGGCCTCCCGTGGGGTCACAGCCTCCTTCGTGCATCCACCTGCTCAGCATGGGCTCCTCCATGGGTGCAGGTGGGTCTCTGCACCCCGATGGTCCCCCATGTGCTGCAGGGGCACAGCTGCTCCACCCTGGTCTGCACCATGGGCTGCAGGGTCTCAGCTCTGGTGCCTGGAGCACCTCCTGCCCCTCATTCTGCACTGACCTTGGTGTCTACCTTGTTGTTCCCATGTTCTCACTCCACTCTTCCCTGGCTGGAATTCCTTCTGTGCCACAATCTTCTTTTCTTAAATATGTTCTAACAGAGGTGTTACTATCAATCCTGATTGGCTCGGCCTTGGCTGGCAGCAGGAAGTCCGTCCTGGAGCCCGCTGGCATTGGCTTCACGGGACAGGGGAAGCTTCTAGCATCTTCTAACAGAAGCCAGCCCTGTAGCCCTCCAACTACCAAAACCTAGCCACAGAAACCCACTACAGGTAGTTTTCCCTGCAGACCTGCAGTGGATTAAGCAGCTTCCCATCTTCATCTAAGTTTAAGTGAACTGTTGCTTAACTGAAAGGATAAAACATTTTGAAAGCATGTTGATGATGTGGGAGTTTCCATCACATTTCCAAAAGCCATTACATACTCTGGGGCCTGAACCACTTGAACATTTTGAAAATTTTCCCATGGTTTAAGGAACTGAGACAGAAATTCCTCCCATCCTTTTTCCAGGTTCTCAGATTTTCAGTGAGTCTCTCTAAAGCCTTGGTTGTGGCAACACATGCGTTTCCATTTAGTTTATATGAACTATACTATGGTAGTCTTTGGAAAAAAATGTCCTAAGAGGTCCCCATGGACTGTAGGCTTCAAGAACCAGGGTCTGTGGTAACGTGTCCACCACTGAAGTAGGCTGATACCAACTACCGATCATGGGCAAGCACTAATAGATCATAGAGTCATAGAATAGTTTGGGTTGGAAGGGACCTTAAAGATCATCTTGTTCCAATGCCCCTGCCATAGGCAGGGACACCTTCCCCTAGAACAGGTTGCTATAAGCCCCGTCCAACCTGGTCCTGAACACTTCCAGGAATGGAGCATTCACAGCTTCTCTTGGCCAGTCCATCGCCACCCTCAGTGAAGAATTTCTTCCTTATACCCTCCTTCAGCTTAAGGACATTCCCCCTTGTCCTGTCACTACAATCCCTTGTGAAAAGTCCCTCTCCAGCTCTCTTGTAACCCCTTTAGGTACTGGAAGTTGCCCTAAGGTCTTCCTGGAGCCTTCTCTCCTGCAGGCTGAACAACTCCAACTCTCTGAGCCTGTCTTCTTAGGAGAGGGGCTCCAGCCCTCCGATCATCTTTGTGGCCTCCTTTGGACTTGCTCCAGCAGGTCCATGTTCTTCTTAGGTTGGGGTTAGATACCAACCTGCATCACTTCAGGTGCTTAGAGTAAATTAACTTCTCACCACAAGGCTGTCCTGGTCAAACATGGGTGCAGGAGTCAGTGCTCCAGCACAGCTGGCTTTACAAAACTCATTCAAGACCATCAAAGAGAAATCCCAGGCAGACAGACTCGGCCAGACAAACAGCATCAGCTCCCTCTGCAGCTGCCAGCACAGCTTGGCACAGTATGGCTCTCCTGAGCAGTGGTGAAATACATGGTGTTTGTACTCATTCAGCACAATGAGTGGGGCTCCCTAAGTCTTTGGGGTCCTCAGGAGAGACATGTTGTGCACACCTGCACATATTTGTCTCTCTGGGCTGAACTGCAAAACCCCTGCCAGTGCAGTGGAAAAGTTGAAGCAAGCTGGATCTCCTCTGTGGGATGCTGGACCAAAGGCATGTTTTGGCCAGGCATAGACAAACAGTGGGGGAGGAAGGGGAAGGCAGAGTGCTCTGGGATCCTGGCATGTCAGGGAAGAGAGTTGATTTCCAGTGAAGAGCATCTCTCTCCCACCCAACTCCACCCATCTGGGTCCCCAAAGACTGACTACCTGGTCAGCCGATTGCATTTGCCCTGTCTCTCCCAGGATCTTTGCAGGAGCTGCTGGGAAAGGTGGAAGAGGCAGATCATGGGCCTACATGAGCTTTTTTGCCCTTCCTGGGCAGAGCTCCATGTTTTCACCACTGGGCTGATTCAGGGCTGGCTCAGAGCTACCTGTGCTGTGAACACGGTGTGTCACGCCTGTGCTCCCCAGGGGGAAACCAAGGGATCAGCAAGAGCTGGGCTGGCCCTCTGCCATAGGCTGTGTCTTCCCTTCACCCCACACTGCCCCCCAAGCCATCTTCTCCCCATGTGGTCCTGTGCATCTTCTGAGTCACTGGGAGAGGCAAAATCAGAAAGACGAGGGCGTGCTGATCTTGGAGACCCTTCTAACAGGCACTGCGGTGTGGAAATAGCCAATACAAATATTTAAATGCACACGCAGTGCAATTCCTCCCTGTCTTTCCTGGAAAGAAACAAAGAGGTTTTAAAGAGCTGGAGCCTCTGCCAGCTCCCTGCAGTGACTGCTGAAGTCAGGTCTCGCCATCCCTGAAGCCCTGGAGCTCCCAGCAGAGCAGCACGTGCTGCCCGGAGAGGAGCGGAAGCACCAGCTCATTGCAGGCAGGAGCACCTCCTCTCAGCATGTCTGGCCGCAGGGCGTTACTAGATCTACCTGAGAAACTTCCACCATCCTGGCTTTTGGCTGCTTCCCTGTTCTCCTTGCACTTTAGAGAGGGGAAGGCTCAGAAATAGGTGAGTCACTGAGATGATCATTAACTTGTTAAGAGCAGCAAGAGATTGAAGACCGCCAAAAAAAGCAAGAGAAGCCCCATAACACTTAAGTACAGCACCTGAAGTTGTTGTAAACCACCCCTTTATATCGCTGAAGAACTGTGAGCTGATAAGCAGAGGAAATAACCTTTTCATTCCAAGTCACATCAGCCAGATACAGTCCTGTGTGCTATGTCAGCAGCACTGCTCTACCAAGCTCTGTCTTGCTTCAGGTCTGTGCTCTCCATGGTCTTACAGTGAAACCTCTGGGCTTCCTAGACTTTCAGATTCCCATTTTATCATGTTTTATTACAGGGCAGGTCTTTCCCAGGCTTCTCATTACTCTGTCAACACAGTGGGCACAGGCAGCAAGATCTTTTTGCAGAAGAGCAAAGGAAGCTCTTCAAACAAGGACTTTGCTGTAGAGAAGTGGTACTGCAAAGGGGGGCCCCTTGCCTTTGGAGACAAATTTGGAAGTGGAGAGTTTGCAGGCATCTATGGCAAAACCTGTTGGTAACTGCTTAAAAGTACATAATTTTGATGAAAACAGACCAAAAGTTTGTTTTCCAGTTCTATATTATATACGGGTGATTTTTCTGCTCAGCACTGGGTGTTTAACCTTGGGGAGGGAGATTATTCCTACAAAGTGACCACAGGCTGGTGTAGTTCTATACAAAAACTGTAGCCAAAATGTCTGAACTTATGTGGGAAAAAAAGAGACTATTTTGCCCCGTAGGAAATTCTGGTTGGCCTTTCTCCTCTACTTTTCTCTGTTTTGAAAGATGTTCTTGACTTTTGGTCATGGTGAAGAACATCTTGTGGTCAGGGACATGCCTTTGGCTTCACTGCTGGCTTCCAAAAACAACATTCTCAATATTTATCAATGTTTAAACCTGAGGGTGTGCGGAGTGGGGAGGGTCAGTGCCTGTCAGCCCATGTTTTCATTAGCGGGTGATGGAGTAGGGAGGCACATACTGAATTTGTAGGTGACACTGAGCTTGGAGGGACTGGAACCATTTTAGAGGAGAGACTAAAAATTAAAAATCGTTGGAGAGCTGGTCTAAAAAAACAGGGAGAGTGTTATGTCCTGTGTGGTCGGACTGACTGACCGCCTGGACACTGGGTGAGCGACCGGCCAGACAGTGGCCGTGGGGAGCCAGAGGACAGGGTGATGGACACTGTGCCCCATGAGTCAACAGTGTCACACAGTTGTGCAAAAGCAAACACTCTTCTGGGATGAAGAAAGAGAAGTGGCGTGTTGGGGAAGCGACGTCTCTGCTCCAGCTGGTACCTTTTAGGGGCTCAATTGGAAAATGCAGTTCTGGGCATCCTCCAAGAAAAATGAGAGCAAGGAACAGAGGCTGAGTTGTTGGACACCCTGTAAATAACAGCTCTGATGGAGAGTTGGGTTTCACGTGGGCAGGAAAAACTGAAGGGAGATATGAAACCTGTTCTCGAAATGCAGAATGTGTCTGCAGAGAATGACAGGGCAAATCATTTGCCGAGTCCTTTGGGGGTAAAAGAAGAAGCGATGAGGTTAACTGGATTGAGAGATTAAAGACGAGAGAAAGCAGGTCTCTGCAGGAGCTTATGGAAGTGGTTTTAACAGACAAATACCTGATAAATGAGATAATCAGGTAAACACCTGCCCTGGGGCAAGGGAAGGGATGAGGACCTGAGAATACAAAGTGCATTAGAGTGGAGAACAGGGCAGGTCTGTCCCCACCGCATTGCAGGGGACAGACTCAGCACCCCGTGATGCCTGCTTGGGGCAGGACCATCTACCCTGGGACACGTCCCTGTCCCACCTCCCCACCCCAGCAGTAGGGTATGGGGTCAACAACTCCCCGTTCCCTGTCCCATATGCCTGTGGGCAAAGAGGCCGAAGGACAGCAGCAGGGAGAGCCCAGCCCCCAGCATTTCCTCATTCTCATATCCTGGCTGGCAGCCTGGGTAGGTTTGCAACATGGCTTTTCTGGCTGAGGCAATACCGAAGGGTGATTTATACCCTTTGCCAGTTCCTGGTTTGAGCCACTGGGGATAAAACTCTGCTTTGGAAGGAGAAAGAGGAAAAGGGGCAGCAAGCTTAGTTTCCCCAACTCCTTCTCTCACCTGCAGAGCAGAGTAAGTCATTTCCAGTCAGCCTGGGCAGCACTGAAAGGTCTCCAGAAATGTGCACCAGAGCCAGGATTAAAGCGGCTTTGGATAAACCCTTTTATTACTTAAATCTCTTCCAGTTCCAACAGGTTCAGGTTCATGGTACTTGCTGTGTTCCTGGGAGGGATGCTCTGTGTGTGGGAAAAAGAGTTAAACATTTGATTTTCCTTGGAAATAAAAGAATTGTAGCCAAAAAAAATGAATATTTCTGCTCACAGCAAGACCTGACTGAAGGCTTCAGGTCCTGAACGTTCCTCTCCAGCTGGGGGTTCTCGAGGGTTAACACAGCTGGAGATGCTCTGCAAACAGAGGCTGTAGGGCTTTGGCTTCATTGTTCAAAGGTCCCTCCATGCAGACTGAAAGTCCTCTGGAGGCAGAGATCACCCCTGTCCTCCAGTGTGTGTGTTTGTGGGGCTGTGCTCCATGGAGCCGGATGCCAGCCATGCAATGACCTCTGCAATGACCTGACCAAGGGCTCTGCTACGTCATTTGATTCCTCATGTGCCTTGCTGGTCTTTCAACCCATGTGCTCATTAAGGAATGTAGATTATAATTGTGTGCTTTATGTCAAATAACCCCCAAGCAGAAGCTGAAGCACAGAGCAGGCTCTCTGATGACCTGCACTGGGCTGAATCCAGAGCTTCTGGAGACTCAGCTGTGGAAGGTCTAAACAAAACCTGACTTCAGGGGAAGACACAAAAGCAGTTGTTTTAGCCAAGGTAGTGCATCCTAAGACTCCATCCGTGAGGCTGAGCTCAGAAATGAGTTTTTGTGCAAACAGGAACCAGTTTGCTTGCACAGAACAGGATATTATTTGAGCTCCTTATGAGATTGCTGCCATGTTCTTCAGCAGAATTTGACTCAGTGATAAGTTTAAGGCACTGCCTTTTTATTAGAGTTATTGTAAAACTAACTTGTCTTTTATCTGATAAATCTGAATAGCAGGGCAGTGAAATGAGTCTTAGTTTTTTTTGTCCAGAACTGAAGCGAAGCTCGTGCTTTGCCGTTCGAGATCCATCCTTCTTCAGAGTGTACAACTCAAACACTTCCAGACTGCAAATTACAGGAACCAGCTAGGCTATCCTGCTGCACCAGAGGACGTGAGAGGGGCCCAGAAAGATGGTCTCATTGTTAAAGACATGGTCGAAGATATCTGGGTCATCCCAGACAAACTTGCTGGAGTCTCATCATTGTTACTATCTTAGTCCTCCACGTCTGTTGAAAGAGGATAACCTATGAGCTGGCTCCTCATTAGCTGTGGGGGATGATCTGCTTGGCAGATTGACTCTGCTGTGAGCCCAGAGACACCTGAGTGGGCTCCTGCAGCCCAGCTCCATCCAGAAAGTCTGTCCTGCTGCAAAACTTGTGTGAGGCCTCTCAGTGTGGGCAGAGAGGCAGAAAAACCTTGTTTGCCTGGCACCGAGCCTAAGCTAACAGCCTCTGCCAAGCCTCAGGTGCAAAATATGTAGAATTATCCCTGTTTTTCTTCTGTGAGAACCCCCCCCTCCCTCTGCCTGGGCAACAGCGATTTGACTGCTTCGTTTCACTCAGCTTCTCTCTGTCTGATCCCATTCTTTGGGGCAGAAGTGGCCTTCTGGCCAGTTTTTTAGGGTGCCTGGCAGAGGGGAGGTCCCTGTCTTGCTCACTTGCCCATCATTGCTCTTCTCCTACAAATAATAGCAGTAATTGCAATGCAGTTGGTGAACTGCACATGGGAACAAGTGTGCTACAACTGGACAGACCATCCCCACACAGTGATAATAAGGCTGTCAATTAACAGTCTAGCTCAAGGGCAGCTCTGTATTGTATTCAATATTTTAGTTATGGAACTGCTGCGCAGTTAGGATTGAAGTTAGTTTACTTCCACTGGGCTGCGCTTTAAATCATTTTGTAGCTTCCTTGGTAAGAAACTGATCTTGAACTGGCTTTGGATGGGTTGACCTTGCCCTGGAGAATTAGCTTTGGCAGGGAGAGTTTTAAGCAGGTAACCCATTGTCCATAGCTGCAGAAAAAGAAGTGTGGACTCAGGGCGGTGGCAGGAGATGGGGGTCTGAATGCTCTGCAGAGATACAGAAGTGAAAAAAAGCTGTTGCCTAATCAGACAGTTCATTGCCAGGCATCTGTTAGGCAGAAACCACAGTGTTTGTCTCAGTGAAATGCGTTCATGGTGAAAGAGGGATTTTCTCTTCCTTTCCTCGGGAGGATTTCAGCGCATGACAGTGACAGCAATGCAACCCACGGGGGTAAGCAGCAGCCAGCAGCAGGGATGGGTCCTGCTCCAAAGCCCCAAAGCCAGAGCATGACTGAAATAATCACACCAAAATCCACAGAAAAGATTTTGCGTCTTTTTAACTACCCTGCTGACTTCAAAGGCCATTTAATTATGTCATCCCTTTTAATCAAAATAACTGGAGACAGCAAAGCTGTTTATCTCCAAACATTGCCAACATCTCTATACATGTTCAGTGGCAGATACAGGACAGAGAAAACATACTACAAGAAAATTTGCTTGCAGCAAAATTTACGTCCCAGTGGGAGCACAGAGAGAGCTTTTGAGGTGCCTTAAAGCAATTATGAAATGAGTCTGTGGGTAACAATCACTTCGCCACCCTGAATACTGATTTCTCTCCGCTTGGCTGAGAGCCAGAGATGTGTTTCTTTATTTTGGGATAATATTTTGTGAGTACAGGTGGTGGAAAAGGAGGAGGGGTGCAGGAAAGCAAGCTCATTATGCTAAACAATAGCACTGGCCCTAGAACAAATAGTTCTGGCCATGAATAAATTTAAGTGGAGCAAGAAGGTTTCTAGAAGGTAAAGCAGTGAGTGTTTGATAAAGCGTCTGATAAGAAGGGACCAGGGAAAAAAAACCATGCACACCATCTTTTCAGATAGAGCTGCTTTACTTTACACAAGGGGCTTCCTGTTGACCTGAGCTCCATTTGTGAGGTTGCTCCTCATCTCCAGAAGTCTCAAATGGTCCCTGCTCCCTCCTCATGCATGTGTTTCTTTTCCAAGCTGAAAGCTGTCATCATCTCTCTCACTCGTTCCCTATGACCCTTCCTTAGGTTTATTCCCTTTTTTTTTTTTTTTGCAGTGGGATGAGCAGAACTGCAGTGTGCTGTCCAGTCTATGGATTTATAGACTGGTATAGTTGTGTTATCTCCACTGTTTTGTATGCCTTTCCCACTAATTCCTGGTGAAACTTCCTAGTGACTGTGATACACATGGAATACACCTAAGGCAGGGGTGTGTGCACAGGCAGCAGCCTGGGTTAATCACTGACACAGCCAGCATCACCAAATCAGCTTTGCTTGGTGAGAGGCAGGGAGAGCAGACAGACCTCTGCCATAGAAACGGTATTGTCTCTGAAGCTGTGGTGGTTTTGTATCCAGGACAGTGAATTACAGTTTCAAAGTCCATCTGCTGAAGGTGTTTGGCAGGCTTTCGATGAGGATCAGGACTGAGATTGTGGTCGCTGTGTGAGAGTAACTCCCTCAGTAACTCGGCTGTGTTTGATGTGTGTCTGCCAGGGACCACCAAGTTGGTATTTTCAGAGTAATGTGACACTCTGATCATTTTTCTGAGTGTTGCTAATAAGATTACAGCTCATTAAAGTGTACATATATGCTATGGGGGATTATGCCCATAGGCAGTTCTTGGCATGTATCAGTAGCGAATTTTGGTGCTCAGGCACTTGGAATGAAGAGATCCTTCTGCAGATTCTTCACAATAGACCGACTGTCTTAAATGATTTAGATTAGATATTATGAAGAAATTCTTTACTATAAGGGTGGTGAGACACTGGCACATGTTGCCCAGAGATCTTGTGGACTCCCCATCCCTGGAGGTGTTCACAGCCAGGCTGGATGGGGCTCTGAGTAGCCTGGTCTAGTGGAAGGTGTCCCTGCCCATAGCAGGGGGTTCGAACAAGATGATCTTTAAGGTCTCTTCCAACCCAACCCATTCTATGATTCTATGATCATCACGCACAAGCTCTATCTTCTCAATAGTCACTCCCTTTCCCAGATCACTTATGAGCATGTTGAACAGCACAAATCCTCAGGGAAATCCCTTGACAACCTATTCCCATTATGAAAATCATTTATTTCTTCTCACCCTTTGTTTCCCATTGGTAACTATTCATGCAGAAGTGCCCTTCCCCTTTGCACTACTACTGCGCCAATTCCAGAAAAGCCTTGGGCAAAGGATATTTCCAAAAGCCTATGAAAAACACCTCTGTGCCAGGGACCAGGTCACCCCAACTGAGTGGTAACCTTCACTTTGAAAGAACTTGACCAGCTATAGGGCACTCCAAAGCCAAGTTGTCTCCCTCCCCAGTATATCACACATGGTCTTTATTATAATCTCTAGCAGTGTGCCCAGTACAAAAGCCAGATGTCCTGGTTTGTAAGTTCCCTGAGCCACCTTCTGAGCCCTTTAAAAATCTGACCTCCAGGAATTTGCCATTCCATAAGGGTAAATTTGCTGTTCCTTCAGTCGAGAGGCAGATTTGAGCCACAGGAACAGGCTGAGAGCAGTCTGGCAGTTCCCTGCCCAAGTTTCTTCTGACCTCCAGGTCTAGCTGCTGTGCTGCCTGTGAATTTATTGATCTGCTTAAAACCTCTCCATGCCCTCAATATCTAATCTGTTACAGGGCAAAATTCATTAACGTTTGTAAAGCTCATCAAGATCTTTCATGAGCAAATCTCATCATGTTTTAATATATTTTTTAAATGTCACGAATAAGTTCTCATTACTCATTAAAGAGCTGAAGCAAACAGCACTTGCCAGACCCAAATATTCGAATAGGCAAAGGCTGCAACTCTCTTCGCTTACCACTTTTAGAACACTTTCAATTCAACTTCAACTCCCTGCATTGATTCTGCTCCTGCAAATCAGAAGCACCCACCCCTCCGGCTTTTCCAAATGTAGGCTCAGGGATCCTCTTAGACCCCTGGACCAGGACTTTTCAGGAGATCCCACATGGGGATCTGAGAGCTGCTGATCCCGATCACTCGTAGCATTGCCCTGGCTTTGCAGTGTGAGATGGCAGCATGAGGAACAGCAGAGGGTGGATGAGTGCATCCATCAGGTGTTGGATCACACAGACCTGGGAAACCTCCCTAAAAGCCTTCACCTTCCAACCTAGCATGGTATTGTGTCCCCCTCCAATGGTGCTTGTACATTACTGCACCCTTGCTGGCGGGTTTGGCAGTTGGGTCCTGGGCTACTGGGGCCAAAACCACATTCACCTGTTCAAGTGGCCTAAGTGGCACTTTTCCCCATGACCGCAGGTGTGATCTGGGTCTCTGCAAGAGCTCCACAGTGAGTTGGTATTTCTCCTTGGTTTTCCTGCCAGGATGTCCAGAGGAGACATGGCCAAGCCCCTCCTGGGCCATGGGAGCACGGAGGGTGACCCCGGCGTGACGCCTGCGTCCGGCCGCACCATCGGGGTGCTGGGGAGCGGGGACTTCGCGCGGTCCTTGGCCATCCGCCTGGTGTGCTCCGGCTTCAAGGTGGTGGTCGGCAGCCGCAACCCGAAGCGGAAAGCCAGCCTCTTCCCTTCCGCAGCAGAGGTCACCTTCCAGGCCGAGGCGGTGAAGAAGACAGACGTCATTTTTGTGGCGGTTTTCAGGGAACATTACTCCACCCTCTGTGACCTGGCTGATGTGCTGGCGGGCAAGATCCTGGTGGACGTCAGTAACAACACAGAGATCAACCATCACAAGGAGTCCAACGCAGAGTACTTGGCTTCCCTGTTCCCAGCCTCCACTGTGGTCAAGGGGTTTAACGTGGTTTCTGCATGGACGCTGCAGTCAGGTGCCAGAGATGGAAACAAGCAGGTATTGTTTTCTTCCAACAAGGGCTAAATCACAGCTGCTTCAGCAGCTAAGGTCTGGCAGCATCAGCAAATGGCCTTAGGCTCCTGGAGGAGTCTGAGTGCTGGCCATGGCATCCACCCCTTAGCTTCTGTGTTTCTTTGCTCAGAAATGAA
Source organism: Manacus candei (assembly GCF_025592945.1). Taxonomy (NCBI): domain Eukaryota; kingdom Metazoa; phylum Chordata; class Aves; order Passeriformes; family Pipridae; genus Manacus; species Manacus candei. The sequence continues at coordinate 708,380 of NW_026138071.1, forward strand.
GTACCCTCACTCACTTCATGCTTTGTAGTCTTTGAAGCATCTGCCTAAGTGAAAAGTATTGTTTAATTGTCTGTTTATCTAAACAGAGCCAGTAAAAAAACTGGCGGTGTACACATGAAAGGAAACCTGTCCAGGAGAGAGGTCTTCGGCAGTTGTGGTAAATCCCTGTCAAAAAGCTTGCCAGGAATCATGATGCTCAGTGGAATAATGATGGCTCCCTGTAATACAGTATCCTTCCTGATGCACTCGATCCCAGAAGCCTGATCTCCTTGCCCTATATGTATATTTCTGTTTGTTGCAGGTTCTGATTTGCTCAAATAACCAAGAAGCTAAGCGCACTGTAGCAGAAATTGCTCAAGTCATGGGATTCACCCCTGTGGACATGGGCTGCATGTCGTCAGCCTGTGAGATCGAGAACATTCCCCTGCGCCTCTTGCCAGCCTGGAAAATCCCCATCTTTTTGGCTCTGGGGCTTTTTCTTTGCTTTTTCACTTACAACCTGATCCGGCAGGTCATCCACCCTTTTATCAGGGAGCAGAAGAACAAGCTGTACAAGATCCCCATCGAGGTGGTTAACACGACGCTGCCTTGCGTGTCCTACGTCATGCTGTCCCTCGTCTACCTGCCTGGGGTGCTGGCAGCCTGCTCGCAGCTCTACTATGGCACCAAATACAGGCGTTTTCCAGACTGGCTCGACCAGTGGCTCCAGCACCGAAAGCAGATCGGTCTCCTCAGCTTCTTCTGTGCAGCCCTGCATGCCGTGTACAGCCTCTGCCTGCCCATGCGCCGCTCCCACCGGTACCTGTTAATCGAGACGGCCGTCAAGCAGGTAACGTGGGTGCTCCTCAGGTCAGCACCCGGAATAATCTACATCCAGGTGTTGGGTGGCAGGCTTAATATCTTGGCTTTTTTTCACTTGCTTTCCAAAGCAGGTGTGGGACAGTGGGAATAAGCTGTTACGTATAGGAGTCCTTTCCCCGCAGGTCAGTCACACACCACACACTGGGCACCCACCCATCCATGCTGAGGACCCACCACCTCAGAGGGTGTTCCCTGTGCACTTACAGCCAGGCCTAGGATCAAAGTGCCCCATGCCATTGCTCCCCAGTAGCACAGAGAAGCCTTTGAAACCAGCCTTGCCTGGCACCTGGCATGTCTGAGACTAAGGCAGAGGCAGGAAAAATGCCAGGAGAGGAGAAATGGGGGAGAGAGCAGAGTTTCCCTCAGCTTTTCTCTCTAGGTTTTGGGATATTCCTGTTTGTTCATACTGATGTTCACAGTATGTGCTGCTGGAGTGACCAAGTCATAACCCAGGGCAGGTTGTGTGTCCTTATCACAGTGTGCCTCCAGGAGCTTAACAAAATAGTGGTGAGGAACTGGTCATAGTCTAAGAGAAGGAGTAAATGGAAAGGGACTTTATTGCCTCATTGAGACTCTCGGCATTGTTTGTCCACTGTGAGATTGCTGCCTTCAGGCTGTTCAGCCAGCTCTGTAGCTCAGCAGTGCCACAGGAGAATGTAATTTCCCTCTTTTGTGCCCCTAACTTCTCACTGCTCCACCCTACTCCCTCCTGGGATGGCACAGGCTTTGTGCAGCTGAGTGAGGAACCTGATGAAGGAATTACCTCACAACCAGTCTGCTTTCTGCACTGGGGTATTTGCACAAGTGATTCCAAATGTGTATCCCAACACAGAGGAGGGAAGGGGCTGTGGGGGCAGAGAGGAGCAGGATGGCTGGTTTCAGCAGCAGTGCCTCTTCAGAGCATCCATCAAACACCATCCCCAGCCTCTCAGCTCCAGCCTTGAGCAGGTCCTTCTCAATTGCCACAGTTGCACATTAATCTCAGGCAAGCATCCTGTGTTCATTTCCCCTCTGCCTCCTGTTTTCTAGCAACATCTTTGTTTAGTATATTAAACCCATTTAATGGGCTAAAGAGGACAGTTCTAAATGTTCCTCTTTGCCATGCAGTATAAAACCCATCTTCCCTTCCATTAGCATGAACAATTTCCCCCCTAAATGCACTTAAAACAAAGGTTATTAGGAGAGTACTGCATATTCAAGCATCTGTATTTGTTTTCTTGTCTTTAAACTAACTTCTCATTGTAATTATCTTTCCAAATGTGACTTTGGGGCTTGCTGCTGTGGTTACGGGGACGGGAGCTGAGAGCATTCAGCAGTTCTTCCCAGCAGGCTTCAAATCAAGTCTAGCTTTGGCCAAATGGTGGTGGGATAAGGGAGCATTTCCACATCTCCCAAATAGGCAAATAGTGCTGGAGGTATGAGTAGGACCAATGCTCACCCAAGAAAGCTGCTTCCAAAACCAAAACAAATAAAATTCAGTTCCTCTATTCCTAAGTGCTCCATTTTAACAAACCTTCATTGTCATGCCAGGCTGTGGAGAAGAAGATGAATATCTGGGTAGAGGAGGAAGTCTGGAGAATGGAGATTTATATCTCTGTTGGAATTATTGCCCTGGGCTTGCTGTCGTTACTTGCCATCACTTCACTTCCATCCATCGCAAACTCTCTCAACTGGAGGGAATTCAGTTTCATTCAGGTAAAGTTGACATTTGCCAATGCCAGAGAGTGATTCTGCAGAGTCAGGCCCTCACACAGGCCAAAGAGGGCAGGGTTTGACCTGCTGTCCCAGCCCATCCCTGCTCCAGCACTGCAAGCTGTGCACTGGTGTCAGCAGCAAATCCTGCTATGCCACAGCTCCCCGTGCACCCCAGAGCCATGGATCCCTTGTCCAGGAGGTGACACCAAGAGGGGTCAGAGAGTAGAGGGCTATAGTGTGTCCTGGGGTCCGTGCTGCTCTCACACAGGAGTTTGTCCTGTCTGCAGAAGGTGCTTCTCTCAGGGGGAAGGGGAAATGCAGTGTGTCAGTGGCATGACACATGAGGATCAGCGGCAGCAGGGCTGCTGCAGGGAGTTTGCACCAGGCTGCAGAGGGCAGGCAGGTAGCCCACTATGGAGGCAGCTGGCTGCAGGCCACAGATCTGCCCTTGCATTTCAGGGAGAATGAGCTTCTGAAAAGGAAAGTGCCTGAGAGGACAGTGCAAGGGAAAGACAGGTTTGGCAGAGCTTGCATGCACCCAAGTATTCAGCAGATAAGTTCGAAAAGGCTTAGACTGGTCTATAAAGTGCCAGAGCTCAAGCAGCACAGAGAACTGGGTATGATGCCAATGAAAAGTCCCTGTCTGATTCTAAAAACTGAATTAGGAAGGTAATTTTTTCTTTCTCCAGAGTCAATCAGTGGTTTAGGAACCGTTTTCCTGCTTGCACCAATGCCCAAGTTCCTGAGAGTCAAATTCCCTTAGTGACCTGAGTCTAGTCCATGGGACTTTCACAGACCCCAAACTCGGGAGCTGCTGCCTTTTCAGGAATGTGCTTGGAGCCAGGCTTAGGGCTAACTAATGAGGATAGCAGGGAATGAACCTTCCAAGTATCCTCTGCACATTAGAGCTGATTTTGAGGCCAGGTTCCACTCACTGTGTCACAGTCGTATCCCACAGCCCTAAACCCCCTTGTTACTTGTGCCTCTTACACCACTGCTTTTTAGCATGCACCAGGCTTCATGTCCCACTGCAGTGACCCACGTGGCACCCCAACATGCATGAGCCCCCATAGGACCCCTGCTCCTCCCCTGCAGAGTCTCCCTGTGCTCCACACTGGCGCACACCTAACCCTTCCAAAGGGGAGGGCAGGGTTCAGGGATGCAGAGGTGAATATCTTATCATCCAGCCTCTGTTAAGCTCTGTTGAAGCTCTTCAGTGGTACATAAATAATTCAATATTCATTGGAGCAGGAGTTTGAAGTCTGCTCCCCTGCTTACCCCACAAGTGCCCCGACCAAGTCAGTTTGTCTTTTTTCCTCTCTTGCTATGGGCTAGCCAGCAATTATTTACACTGAGTAGAAGAGCTGCACCAGGAGAGCTTGACCCCAAGAGATCATCCCCTGAGGAGAAGAGAGACCTGGCTTTAAACCTCTCCTTCAGATCGGACAATGGAAGCATATTAATTCTCAGCATGTCCCAGGGGAGGGCTGCAGCTGCTGGGACGTTGGATAAATTGATCCTGACTTAGGCATCTCATACCAGGAATCCTAAATGAAGGGAAGTATCTTCTTGCAGCCTGGAAGGAGGCTTTGAAACCCCTTGCATTTCCCTTTTGCTCCCCAGGCAGCCTGGCAGCTGTCCTGGAGACTGCTGGCATTGTGTCATGTAATATATATGTTGTCACTGCAGGTAGTGCTGCCATGTCCCACCACTGCAACACGACTGTCGCATCTGCCCTTTGGGAGCCCTTCCCGTGTCTTTCTAAGGGTATGTCAGCACTGGGACCAGACAAATACATGATGGTCGGTTCCAAAATAGCTCTTGGCTGCCCCACATGGGAACTGGCTTAGTTCGTGGAAAGATACACCTATTTCTGTCTGCATGGAATAAAGCATGACAGTGTGACATGAGCTGATCACGTGCCGGAGAGGCATAGCTGGTATTGAGCCCTACTGTGGAAATACCATGTAAAAAGAGCAGGTTACAGGTCTCTTGGCATGTTACCTTCCATATTTATTTTTTTAATGAGGGTTGTTTTAAATTATTTACTCCTCAATAGGTTAGTGATGCCTTTCTTGAGGAAATTAAAAGAGCAGCTACAGCTACTGCTCCCAGGCTCCAGAGGTTACATTCACATAGCTCAGTGTGAGCCTCCCTGAATTAATGCACAGTGGCACAATGTAAATACAAGGGGTGAAGCATGAGGCTGCTTTCTCAAATATTTGGGTTTTTTAACATTTTTACAGCATGAAAGAAGAGAAATGCAGAGCACAGACATCCCAGCCAGATGTCTTCCAGAAAATGCATCAATTTGTTACCATCTCAGTTTAAATAGATGATGTTTGAGAGATGCTGTACCAAAAGCCACATGTGAGACAAATTCAGAAGCCACTTTAGTCTCCTCCTTATCCAGAGCATCACAAGTCTGACATTTTCCAGTGTTTACATCTGTATTAGTGTCATGGGATAAACTGCCACAGTCTTAAAATATACATCTGTTGCCTGATGGGATGAAAATCCTGTTTGTGTTGTTGCCAAGGCTATAGAAAAAAAAGCTAATTTTCACAGTAGCTCCTGCACATACACCAATTTCAATTAAATGTGGTTAAATTGGATACACAGTTCCCCTATGTGTCCAGTTTTGATTAACAGGATATAGACACTGGATAGCAGGAATGATTTTTGTGTAATTCAACTTATAGGAGACATTTTTAATGTTCCCCAGTGATTTACAAATCAACTCTAATTGGTTGAGAAGTAAAAATGTGTATGATTGCCTTTACCTTCCCATCCTGAAAAGTCCTCCTGGAATTTGAAGGTTGAATTGACCTGGTTTCTTTCATAGTTCATGTAGCACGAGATGTAAAGAATCTGTAACCAGACCTTTTCTAACCTTCCTGTCGACAGAGTGCGAGAGGCCAGAGCCACTTCCATGGAGCTAATGACTTCATGGCTGCAGAAGTCAGGAACATATCTGGGTCAGGAAAGGGCTGTTTGCTTTTGGTGCTGCCCAGACATTTCTAATTGAGCCACATGTGACTGGATCAGCTTCACTGATGCATTACAGGGAGGTCACAGACACCAAGGAAATAGAAAATATACACAAAGGCTGCATTAGTAAGATAACAACTTCATGCAGCATCTTTCAGAGGGCTTTAACACCGTATGAGGGTACTGGCCCCACGTTCCCCATGTTGCGATAGTGCAAAAGAAACCTCTGCCTGTTTAAGACAGAAAGGTTTCATAGTCAGAAACTGCATAGAGAGGATAAAGGAGAGCAGAGACTCAAAACTCTGTGTGGTATCTGGGCTAATCCTGCTGGCAAATCAGCCCCATGGGGTGCTCAGCAGGCTCTGCATCGTACTATACAGAATGTATGCAGAGCTGTACATACTGAACCAAGCTGCAATCAGCAGAACTTTTGTTTTTTGTGCACTTACAGACCAACCTGTACCCAGCTGTCAGCTTGTCTGGCGGGTGCAGCCATGGGGCTCTACACCACAAATCCCAGGCACCCCCTGCTCTCACCAATCAGCCTCTCATTTGTGTTACAAGCAGATCAGCCCATTGCTGTTGTCAGAGGAGCTGCCAGCCACCAGCAGCTTAGCCATTCTCTTTTTGCCAATTAGCTTTTTGTTTCATGTGCCCTGCCATTCACACACAAAGGTGGGTTACTAAGGGCTTGGATATTGTCCTACTAATTTCCACTCCTGCTCTCCCCCAGTACCATCAACAGTTGAAAGAGAAATTGTAGAGGAACAAACTAATTATCTCCAGCTCTGGCACCTCTGCCATGCATAGAGCCCTGCTCAGGCTGACTCTGAACACTTCCTCTGCCCAGAGCAGAAAGCATCTGCTGCCCTTGGACTTCACTCTGTCCCCTTTCCCCTGCCCTGCTTTACATCTCTGCTCTGCCAGATGAGTCCCAAGCTGATACTTCCAACCTTTTGCCACCCAGAGTTTTTTTTCCTGTTGGAGAGAAGCTCAATCAATAAATGATGAATGATCTGTGGGTCAGGTCCTGCTGTTAGGTTCAACTGCGACCATGGCATGTTGCAGCAAACTCCTTAATTTTCCAAGTGCAACTAGTCTTGCCCTTGTTCAGGTTTGCTGCTTGTTACCACTTTAGTTGGACATGGCTTCTGGTAAGAATGACATCTATCCCTGAAAGAAAGGAAAAATGTGGGTTTGCATGCAGGGCTGAGGTTCAGTTCACAGAACAGCTCCTGGCATGACCTTGAGTAATGCTCAGCTGTAACACAGAAGGAGTTCCTTACTTTGGCAGGGGTCATATAGGTGAAATGACCCTTACTTTGGCAGGACTCAGTGACACTCCCATGACTGCCTGACAGATGCTGTAAAAATGAAGTACCGAGATCTGGTAGCACATTTTAGAGCTGTCCTTCCCTTCCTTGCCCAGTCTTCTTAGCTGCTTAAATGATTAGCTCTGAAGTTTAGAGGAGTCTTGGTCTAGTTTTTTGGTAACACCATGGTACATTTTTAAAAGTCGTCTGGGTTTTTTAATAGTTTCCCAGCAATCAAAAATAGGAGGGGAAGGTTTGAATTGAGTAGTTTTCCAGATGAGACTGGTTTTTCAAAAGAAAACATGAATCCTTTCTCCCATCTTGCCCTGGTCCCTTATTTCCCTGCTGTGCCCTCTTTCCTGGACATATCTTCAGGAAGACCCTGTTTCTTGCTGATTTCTGATTAGCTGCACCAAGACAGATATTTTGGCTTGTAAAGGCTTCATTCCCTAAGTTAGGAACATGAGCAGCAAAGCTTGGGAGCCCCCATCTCTGATGCCGGCAGGAAGCCACAGATGAGGGAAAAACAGTTTAAAACCCCTCTTTGAGAGCAACCCTCAGAGGGAGCTGGAAATATCCAGGAGAAACATTGTCTCTATGGGTGCTTGGGAGCATGATCTCAGCTGAAAACGGGGGAAGTTCTTGTCTGCAGAACAGGGGCTGGGTTCTTGCTGCCTCCCTGAGTGGCTAAAGATCTCTTGGCTCTCCATTTCAAAGGCTTAGTCTACCACACAGCCTGATGGTCTGGCTCATGAACTAACACAGATCTCTAGGACAGAGAAGGAAACCCTTCAGGGCTGTTGCTCACCTCAGAACAGAGCACTTGTGTCTCCATAATCTCTTTCCTGTAGGTGATACCAGTTACCTGACAGTGTCTTCACTCCATGCGAAGCCACAGCTTCATAGATTTCTGACAGTGCCAGCTGTGGGTCCAGAGCCACGATGCTGATGCTTCATCCCTCTCGCCAGCCATGGACTGGGAGGCAGCAGAGTTGGCAGCTGCAGCTTGGGACGAGCATTTGGGAGCTGCCTGTGCCCACCTGCTCAGCAGGAGCTGGGGCTGCTGCTTCACATGGATGTAGGAGCCCACATCTCTGCTGAGTTGGCAGCATCTTCCAGGAGACTCCTGCTGAGTTTCTAATATCACACTTAACCTCTGATTAGAAAAAGAAAAATGCAGTCTGGCACTCTACCCAGGAAGGGTTTCCAGTCATGTTTTATTCTGTCCAAGAAACACAGGAATGAATATTCATTGCTTTCTCCGTGCTATGTACACTTACAAAATGATGTAAAAAATACAGGAAAATAGCCAGGCACAAGGTCTTCTGCTAACTGGCATGTGTTTCTGTTCCTTTTAGTCCAGCCTTGGATTTATTGCCTTGGTGGTCAGCACTCTGCACACGCTCACCTACGGATGGTCGAGGGCCTTTGATGAGAACCAGTACAAGTTCTACCTGCCTCCCACCTACACCCTCACGCTGCTCGTCCCATGTACTGTGATCATTGCAAAGGTCATCTTCAGCCTGCCCTGCATCCGGCACAGACTTCTGCGAATCAGGAGGGGCTGGGAGAAGGGGAGATATGTCAAATTTGTTCTGCCCAGCGCAACAGGGGAATATTCAAGTGGGGAGACCTCCAGCAATGTCTGACAGCCCCAGCTGTGATGGAGGATTTCAAAGCACTGTCAATGTTTCTATAAAGGTGTTTCTTTTTCTTAAATATATGTACGTTTTGGTATAATTGTGTTGTGGATAAAAAATAAAATTTGGTGACTTTAGAAAATGGATAACCATGAAACTAGTTCAGACAGTAGCAGTTAAATTGTATTGCTGATTTTGCTAGAACAATTATTGCCTTAAAAATGACTGTGAAAGCTGAGCTAGGAGCACTAAAATATGTGGGAAACTGATGGACTCTGTTAGTCAGATCAGTCACTTGAAGTGCTGTCTGGCATCTCCCCAAACCAGTTCTTCTCAGTTGCTTCCCTAGCTGCTCTCATAAATTTCAATGCCTTCTTTTTAATATGAAGTTGCACCGATTTTCTGGGTTTATGACAGCAAAGATACCCTGCCTCTTGAGTGTCTGGATCAATCAAGGTGGTGAGATTTAGAAAAATCAATCCCCTCTGGTTTTGTTCTCCTCAATGAACTCTATGGACAAGTAAGAACAGCAATATCCATGTTACTAGTCAGTGCAGATATTACTAAAAGCATCCAAACCTGACAGCAAGCCCAGTATCCCTGTTCTCTCAAATACGGACAGAATTTCTGGTCCTGGAAGCAGTGCCTGGTGCATGTTTATAAGCTGCAGAAACAAAGCACCTCTTCCAGCAGTATAAAAACATTTGAAGAGAGAGATAACCCTAACACCAGATGTCTGGTCTGCACTACTGGCTCTGAGATGAGAGCTACTGCTCCACGTTCTCTGTTTTACTGAGCCAGTTTCAAGCTGTATTTGATGGAAATAGAGTGAAGATAATTATTGGAAAGACCTGCTGCTTCACAAAATTACATGGAGAAAACCAAGGCCTTCCAGCTGGCATTACATCAAATAATAGGGTGAAGCTTTTAGAAATTGCTGTCACCCGAACATTCCAATTTAAGCAAAAAAACCAGCAGCTCTAAACCCACTGGTTTTACTAGCAATAACAAGATCTCTGAACAGTCTTGCATGGGGATCAGCAAGTCTTGACCACAACATGAAAACACAGCAGTTGTACATTTTGGGCACAGTCCTTCATTGCCTTGCACCTTAAAAAAAGTCACTTGCTAAGTCACAAAGCAGATATCAAATGCTCTTCAGACTTCACACCCACTGCGGACAAGGTACAGGGCAGAGAAGATTTCTCTCCTAATTTCATGTTCCACCTGTTGCTTTCTGTGTCTAAGTTCTTGCTCTTTATCAGCATAATTCTTTATGTTTTGGCCATCCAAATCATCAAACAGCCAATGGACAGCCATTCACAAAAGCTCATTTTAAAGCAAGCAATTGGGATGACATAAGAAGACTACCTCAGTCAGTTCAGACACAAGGACATGCCTGGAATAGCTTTGTTTTCCTACAGTTAAGTAAAACACACCACTCAGTGTCAGTATTGCTTTGAGAAACAACAGCTGTCAGCCCCAAATGAGCTACAGTTTGGGGGACAAGAAAGTACTTTTTACTAGACCAGTTAATATAAAGGGTGGGGGGGGAATTATCAACTTTGGGGCACATAAGCCCTTCTACAAGCCAACATTGCTTCTGTAGCCTGGGTGACTTCTACACAGAGAATCTCAAGAAATCCCTGGTTAGCCTTAAGTAACTATAGTGAGTAACATTCTCCAAGTATTGTTCATGTGGCCAGTGATGATAGTGAGGGATTTCAGTTCTTGCCTAAGACTTACAGTAAATTTCCAAATGCTACTTGCTGAATAGAAAGAAGCTGGCTTGAGGGAAAAGCTTAGATTTCATAATCAGGTGACTTTGTTTTGTTGGGTTTTTGGTAACATGGGGAAGGTACCATTCTTTCCCACTGTCCCCTTCAGCAAGCTGCTGTTATTAGGTTTACACTTCCAGAACCCAGATTGGCACCTGACCAAATCACTCACCAAGTCTGCAATCACTGGCCCAACAGTATTTATTTGTGTTTAGGTGACAGGTTAAGTTTCCACATGGATCTGCAATAGTTTCACCTGAGTGTAATTCCACCCACTCCAGTTTAACTCATCCTTGAGGGAAAACTGCATTCTGCAATCTTGGTATTTAGTTGTCTTTCCCATTTTATCATCAAGTAAAGACAACATAAAAGCACCAGTTTACACTTTCTGGTTACAATGTATTTCAGTGCCTTTTTTTTTTTTTGCCCCATCTTAGCTTCTTTTCACACCTTTAGGCCAGGCAAAACTACTGCCTGGTGGCAAAAAAAAATAAATTACAAGGCAGGGAGGCAGAAAAAGAACATCACACAGGCTTGAAGGCTTTGTCTTCGAGGGAAAAAGTGTGTTTTTATTGTGAGTCGCTGCAAGGTTAAAGTCTCACCTTTCTGTCCAGCAGAAATAAGGTTTGCACCCTTGCTTTGTTTACATGACTTTCATGCCCATATACCCTTTCCCATGGCAAAGGGACAGTTTTCCTGAGCAGAAGTGGTCAGTGAGTCAGCATGGTGCTTTTCAGATGGATACAAGCCCAAAGGGACAGACAAGCCAGCTCAAAATCCCCACAGCATCTAAAAAAAGGCTGGTGAAGTGTCTCCAGGTAACACTTGTGCCAACACATTGGCCTGTCAGCCACTATCCCTTTTGAACACTGAAAACAATTCCTGTAAGTGCAGAACAGCATTTCACGTGGTGGCCTCTGTATGCATCTGGTCCTTAAAACATGTGACACGACAGTTTGAGTAATTTCTTCTGACTCTGGAATGCTGAAAATTAGAGTGAGGAATTTTTCAATTATCTTTTCTGTAAGCATCTTTTGGTGTGCATAGGACATTCAGTAAGATTGGCTTAAAATTTAGCAATTAACTGGTTTTGTACTTGAAGTTATTCTCTCTCTCTTTCTCTCTCTGTATATATGTACACACACATATATATCTTATCACAGAATATATAGCTGGAATGTAAATCCTTTGTATTTTTATTTTCTGTACTGCCTATTATGTGCCTCTGGATATGTAAGAACCAATTGAAAAGCTGTAACAGTAAGGCTAGTTTTAATTACTGGCATCTGTAGTTATATAAAGATATTCTGAAGGGTCTACATAATTATATCAGAACTCATCTGAGTCTTTTTTTCCCTCCTCCCTCTAAACAATACCATTACTTTAATGGCAGTAGTAGAGTAGTGTGATTATCTAGAATTTAACCACTAAGAAATAAAACCCACTACAGCCAGCAGCTTGTAGAATCTCATTATCAAGGTAATAAAATGATCATTGCTGTGACCTGTGGTGCCAAGGCTCAATTATGGAGCTCCTATGCATGTGGGAGGGCACAAATGTGTCCAGACATACATTTCATTACAAGGGGCTACTGATATTACACAGCACTTGTAGCACAGGATGAAACAAGCTTAATTCACTAAATAAAATGTCCTGTTGATACAGAGTTCAAGGAAGAAGGAGGTCGAGATGAGGGTCTATGGAACTGCAAAGAAAGATGGAGTTTTAGTACTGTAAATTTGTTCTCTACTTCTTAAGTCACTTTTTCATACAAGTGGCACGCCAGATCAACCAACTTCTGGATCTGCAGCATTGCATTTTAATAAGCTAATTTGTAAGTTGATTTTAATGAGTCCATTTAAATTCTGAGCTGAAGATTAACCTGTGCAGGTACAGTTCTCTCACTCCTTTGGTTTTATAATACAAGACTTTTAACAGTGCAATTGGTTTCTTGCTCTTCAGGGATTTACTTAAAAAGTGATATATCAAACTACAGTTAAATCTTTAGGGGCATGCACTTGCTTCAGCACCTCTATGCAATATATTTCCTCCAGTCTCTCCAAGATGGCCAACACAGCTACAATCAACAACGAAAACTGGTGTTATCCTTCAGCTCTAAATTTCACACACTAAGCTAGTGGGATTTGCAGACTGTGCCTCAGGTTTGAGGAACAAGATTTGTTACACTAGGACACTTTTGTTTTATCTGTTTATTGTGCCTTAATAAGCAGCATCAGTTTTGCAGAGTTTCTGCAGGAGGTTTTTTAGTACAAGTGAGAACAATGCTCAATTTAAAGCTGAGCATACAATATACAGCAGCGAGATACACAGCAACCTGTGGTAAACCTGTAGCATGACACTAGTGCAATGAGGATAGAAGAAAGGAACAAGCAGCCCAAAACAGAAGGAAGTAGTTACATTACCCAGGCTTTACCTGCTGCTGTAACTTCCCTCTCTTCGATGTCTCCCTGGCATCTGCAAGCTGCTGCAAGGAAAGCAACACGAATCTCACCTTGTCCCTGTGCAAAAATTCAAATTTGCTCCTTTTACTAGGCAGTATCTATGCACACTTCAATCACTGACAGCACAAAGCTGTGCACAGTGCTCGGGTTTGGGCTCTGAAACTCATATCCCACCTCAGCTCATCAGAGGTTCTCCTTAGCCCTTGCACTACAGGGAAGAAATAGCAGGAGCTTAGGGTGAGAAGCATGGAGGATACATTTGTTATGTGTTTAAGCTGTGTTGCTGAAGATGTTTTGCTCTGCTTTGCACGTGTGTCTGTTCCGGATGGTTTTCCTTGTGTTTAAAAAAAATAGGCATACTTAAAATCTACTTTACAAAACCTCAGCAAATTAGCACTGATCTTTTCCAGACAATTCTTCAAATGAATGTTCTGCAAATGCCTCCTCACAGCATGTAAAGATTTAGATACGCTGGGAACTGGCTCCGCAAAGGATGCTCTCTAACAAGAGGAATTTAAGTGCTGATACCAGTTCAATTTGCCGCTTTTTGATTTTAATATAAAAAGAAATAGTTTCTGCAAGGAAAGATTCAGCTTTCATCACCAGAGCCCTAGCACAGACTTCACAGGCAAAACTAATTCACAGATAAGCACTTTTCATAAACATGACACATTTCTTGGCTTGCAGAGGTTCTGGAGAAGGAAAGAACAGGCTGTGCTGACATCTGGTGGCTTTCTCTGCAGGCAAAGACAGATCATGGCAATGGGTCTTGGCTTTTCACTGCCCTTTTTTTTTGTTTGCATTCCTGATGTAACTTCTTCGTTTCCTTCCAGGATACAAAGTATTATGATAAAAACATTTTTGTTTCCACTGACAGTGGGGCAGTGCTGTCCTATGCAATTCCTTCTGCAAAAGCAAGAAAGGATCCTTTGTTGTGCACTAATAGTGACAGCGTAGAAAAACTCTCCTCCTCATTTCAAAGCATATTTCTTCATGAATAAATTTTTAAAAATGTACATTCACTGCCATGGGAAATGCTGCTACTGCATATCAGACGAGGTGCAAACCCAACCATTAAAGCACTGCAAATCAGCAGAGGTGGCAGCAAGAAGCAAAGGGAAGTGGTTGGGGAAACACTCAAAGGTGTGTCTGTTTCTGTAACTCAATAGGAAACAGAGAGTAGAGAAAAGTCAATAAAATGAAAAGTAGCAAAGTTGTCTACTGGGCATGTTCCGGGACTCAATAATCATTTGCAAATCTGTGCCAATTAGTACTATGAAAAGGGAGTCACGGAAGGAGGATCAGGTGCCAACCAGGAAGACTGGGCTCAGTACAAACAGTTCAATAAGCAAAAGTGTGCACTTGCCTTAGGCATTTGTAATGCCTCCAGCTGTCTGCTGTGCTCTGAAGCCAGGATCCCATCAGTCACAGGAGACCAAGAATGAGTATCACATGTTCTGGTTTTTCCTCCTTGATCTCTGGACACTCAGGATTTCTCTGGCTATTATCTTCCGAGGACAGGACCCACAGATGTCCCATCATGGCTGTAATAACTCTTGAACTGTTACTTTCAAGCTCATTTTTAAATAAAGGTTTGTCAGGGGATGTGTTGAATACTCCCAGGGAGAAGCCACCACAGCTTACAACATATCTCTGGCTCACCTTTAAAACAGAATGTTTGCATCAGATAAAGCAGTTCCCCAACTGTAACTGCAGTTGCATGTCAGATCTTTGAGGGCTCCTTTAAGCCATTGGTAACTGTCAACATTTAACTCACCTGTCCATATCAGCAGTTTTCTTAACTGCTGCTTCTTCAAGAGGCAACATAATTACTCCTGGACAGAAAAGCAGACAACACTGTTGGATGCACAAAATATAATGTGACAAAGCCGGAAAAAAAACGATGCCTGTTCCAGCAGTTCATGAGTTCGATTCCAAAAATTATTAAAAAGCACCATTTTTATGCCTTTAGTGCTATAAAAAGCAGCATTACTTCAGCATCTCTGCACCAAGGGTGTTGCACAATTCACATTTTGCGTGTTTATTCAGTTACACCTTTAGTCTTCCTCTTCATGATAATTCCTTTCCTAACTTGCTCTCTTTAGCAGCTATTCTTTCACACCTCTTAACCAAAGCTCCAGTCCCTCTGAAGTGATTTTTTTCTCCAAGCAACAACCAAGCCCCACACTACACCCTGGGGTTTTAGTTTAGCTACCTTTCCTTGCTACAGTGCTATAACCCAGGAGAAATTTTATCTTATTTCAGCATCCTCTCTGGATATTGTTTTGGTTTTGTTTTTGTGGTTTTTTTAAAAAAAAAAAAAAATAAAAGGCTCCAAGGACATCACACTGAAAGATGAATCCTTATTAACTCCACAATGTCTAAGAACACTAGCAAAGCTGTATGACTTACCCCACTACAGCTTTGATTAAAAGCAACTGTAAACCAATGCCCAATGCAGTTCATGACCTCTGCCAGGATAAAAAACCATGGCACCAACTCTGATTTCCTTCAACAGAAAGAGGATTTCACAACCATGTGGGCAAAGACATCCCAGTCTTTACTGATTTATTAGCCAGTGTTCAGTTTTCATTCAGTACTCAACAATCCTGGAATGAAATCTACTTTGACACAAGGCTTATACCATATCCCACCAACAAATGTTAGAACAGCATATATCTTGACATGTTCTCAGTGGTTATCTGTGGTTTTGTGGGGTTTACTTGAAAGGAGCATTATAAAGGTCCAATTAAAAAAAAAAAAAAAACACAACAACACAGTAGAAAAACACCTCAGGAAGAAACCAGTTTACAAGTATGGCCATTGAGAGCTTTACAAAAGGCTCTACTGTGCTGCTGGAGAAAGGAGCCAATGAAGTGCCATTGCCAGAGCGAACTGAGCTCACAAAGCAGTAGTTTAACTCTTCCCTTGGAAAGAGAAGCTAATCTGGAGTGCCAGGCACATCATTCTTGAATATTTGCATTAGAACATTTAAGTTTTTTCTCACTGATGCTGTAGAATCCTTCTTTCACTGTGCCACACTCAAAGTGGCACTGAAAGTTTAGAACTGTACAAGCCCAGAAAGAACAGTTGTTAAAATGTGGTGACTCTTTCAAACACAAATGCCTTAGGAAAAAAGGATCACAAAACCAATCCAAATCTGTCTGAAAGGGCTGGAGACCAAATTCAAATCCCGAGAACAGGGGGAAAAGAATGGCAGTGTTTGCTCAGTCTGAAAGCAGTCTGAAAGCCTGAGTGTGCTGACTGACACCATCCAGATGCCTTGGCAGGCCAGTCTGAGACATTGATCTCTCCAGTACACCATATATCCTTACAAAGTTGCCTTCATTATTGTAAATTTGGCTGAACAAAGCTGGAGTGCAATGCATTACCTTAAACTGCCTGAGAAGATGAGTACAAATCTGTATTAGCCACATAGATCTGCAAACACGACAGACTGTGTAAGAAGATAGATGAGACATGGGCACATATTTGGAGAGCAGGTACCAGCAACAGAGAGGTTGGCTGGACAGAAAGAGGAGGTAAGAGGTAAGTTCTCATAAATTCATCAGGGCATGCATAACAGTGTCTAAATCCCAAAAGAATACAGGTGATTTCAGTGACACAAGACTCCTCCTTACAAGACAAAGGTACACTCACCCTTTTAATCACAGTTGAAAAAGTGTTAGAGTACTTTCAGAAGAGAATAAAACTCTGAAGCAAAGCTGTTGGTGAGTAACACCAGCTACAGAAACAGTTTAAACCAGACAGTTGTCACAAAGGATGAAGAAAACAAGGCAGGAACAATACGTGGAGGGTTCTTTGGTCCTGCATCTAAATTAAAGGGAAATTTTTTTTTAGATACTTTGGAAATCACACATCTCCTTTCAGTATCATGTCAATTAAAAAAAAAATAATCAAAGCTCCAGGAAACGATAAGCTTACTTCTCCAGAAAGTCTGTTGTGGAAATGGTATCGTCAGGTCTCATTCAAAGCTGAGGGTACATGTGTAGGGTACAACAACTGCATGTGAGGTCTCATCTGATTTAGCAGAGCCTATGCCCAAAAAACCTGCTAAGGCAGAGAGCCAGCATCATTCCTATTTCAGTGAAGAGAGGCTCAAAGGCACAATGTCCCATCTTGATACCCCCTAAAAAGCATTTCATAAGTGGTATCTATCTAAAGGTACTTTCTTGAATGCATGACTATTTTCTATTATTCTTTATTTGGTTCCTGTAGTAGAAAAGACTGGAATTACCAAGAACAAACACATAGCAACAGAGTATTTGGCTCATGGAAAGCAGAAAGCAATCAATTCCAGTCTTGAAGACATGTGGCTCACAGACTGGGCCCCTCCTCACAAAAATGCAATGATTCAGGTTTTAAGAATAAAACTGAAACCATGAGCTTTCACTCCATTTGGAAAAATGCCCAATTCCTACTTAGGCACACTGATGTTCTGGCAGAACTCGAGTTGTTACCTCTGCATGAAGGTGTCTCCACCAATTAAAGCTAGAAACAGGCTAGCTGGTCCTGAACACAAAAGCCTCCCGACAGTCATCTGTCCCTTTCAGCATGCTAAAGAGGGCTGGAAGAGAGGATAATGGAAAGCATTCACCAGTGAAAAGCATGAAACACTTGCCAGTCTGCACTACTTAAACAAAAGAGACCAAACATAAAATGAGAGAAGTAAAGCTACGACTTGAGAAACAGAGACATTCTCTTCTCAAGCTCTTTAAAATACCTAGTGATTCGGTCATAAAACTTTTCATTTAAGTGAAGGAGGTTTTGCTTCATTTTCATTAGAAGTTAGTACTGTGATGGGATCTTATTGTGCATTGTATAATCTCCATATGCAGCTACTCTCTGCTGTAGGATCACACCAAGAACGTGTGTCACAGGTCAGAGATGGCATGCCTGAAGCATAAGAGGCAAGCAAAGGAAAGAGAGAAGTGAGAAAGAAAAAAGTAATTTATGTCCCCCAGTTTTCCTTCTCTCAGTCGAGGCATATTGACAGAAATTAATTTCTATTGTAAGGGAATTGCACTGCTTGCAAAGCAATCCTCTAGGATTTATTGATCTTTAAGAAAAATCTCATTAAGCAGAATAAGGGAAATTTACAACAGGTATGGGAAAACAAAACAATCTCTTGGGATCTTCACCAGGCTGAAACAGGATTAGCTCTGTAGTTCCTGTAATCTTCCCCACAGAAGAATGCTAATTCCGTCTCATTTGCTGGAACGAATAAAAAAATTAAATATTTAGCACACTGGTAAATGAACCACCCAATAGCCACCTATTGAGAATCTTAGAAGACAATTATAACTCTCCACACACTTTTCCTTCTCATATCTTTGCAAAAAAGACTCCAGTATTAAAGATGTCAGGTAACCTTGTTAAAAAACACCCCAAACAAACAAAACCACCAAGAACGTGAACATATAGAAGTAAATATGTACACAAGACCTCTCAAGATTTGTTTAACAGTCTTCAGAATTGTTTGTATAAGCATCCAGCAAATTAAGTCATTGCATTTCTAACACCTTCAAATGGTAGGAAAATAATGAAGCATGATATACTCCTTTTTTCATGCATTTTTCTGTTAGGAAAGGGGAAAAGAAACTTTTTTTCCCATTAAATTAGCCTGTAGGTATAATAATTTAATACTTAGAGGATCAGTAGAATATTTTACAGATCACTTTACATTCTCCCTCATGACCCATCAAAATATGTGTCTGAAGAAGTTAATTTTTTGCCCTGCTGATGATTAATTCATGAGGCTTCAACAATATGCAAAGTGAAAGACACAAATTGGCTTCTCCAGCAATACCTTCAAATACCTCTAATTATTCACAGGGGATATAGCAGAGCTAAAGGACCCACAAAGGTTCAGAGCAGTCACAGTTCTTTCAACCCAGTAGGTCAAGGACTTCCTCTTTTAAAACAATAAGTCAGCAACATTACTTATTCAGAACAGAGACAAATCTGATGGAAAGTCTTCGCAATTATTAAACATGGAATTCTTAAGGTGCTGAGCCAATAAGTTCCACATTCTTTTTTTAAATTAAACCTTAAGTTAATGAAGTCTGCCTGTCTTGTAAAAAAAAAAAAAAAAGAGCAGAAGGGATTTTAGAATCTCAACTAGAAAACAGACAAGAGTGTTTGCAATGAATACTGAACACTTTATTAACATACACCATACTTGAAAAAAAAAAAAAGCAAGCATGAACTTTGCTGACTAGATAATAACTGTAATAATAATCACTACCACAGAGGCTTTCCTGAGGATACTTATCTAATGTCCTCATAATTTATAACTCTCTAGCCCAACCCTGTATAGTGCCAAGGGCAATGAACTGCAGCTTCAAAAAAATGTTCTGCATGTCTCAGAATTTCCTAGGTTTTCTAATGGCCATTCTCTGTTTTATTCTGGTAAATCTTGACCAGACTAGATGTTGGAAAACTGTAATATCTCAATAGGAGATTTCAAAATCTTCTTACTGATTTAAAGAAACTGTACAAAATGAGGACCACTGGTATATGTTATCATACACTTTCCTGGTTTACTCTTTTCCACTTCTAGTTGAAGAGGAAAAGTAAAATCTTCAAAATTTTACTACAAAGACCTCACTTATTCCTAACTTAAATAATTTTCACATCAAGATATGCTGGAACATATGAAAAAGGCATAATGGCACATGGTATTTTCCAAAGAAAGGGTTTTCTTCTTCTATCACTAATATCCTCTATACACTAATGACTAACTGCTGTTAGTTATTCAGAAAAGAAAATAACTAAAAGCAGTTTTAAATCATTTTCTGCCCTGAATAAAGCACCTCTCCCTTTGCACAGAGACACAGAACAGGCTGGTCTATTCCTATTTCCTTTTTCTATAACAGTTATTCTGATGTTTTGACACCTCTTTTGAGATAACATCCAACTGTTTCACTGCGGTAGCTACAAATCTAGTTTCAAAGAGGGATAATATATACAAACATTTATCAATACCTTTCTGAAAGAAGCCAGCTCTGACAGTGTTGTTTCTAATTCAACATTTGGCACTGTCATGAGTCCCTCTCCTGAACTGTATTGCCTCTTAGGTAGATAAAAATCATGCTTAAATGACTCCTCTGCTAACTAAATTACAAATCTATAAGGCTTAAGTGCCAGTAATCTTCCTTTCTTTTTTTTTTTCCTCCAGATAAAAATACCTGCTTCAATAAAAACAAGCAGAGAATAACTATGATTCATATTATAGAAACACCCAAAGACCTTTAGGAAAGGTGTACTGAGACCAGTTGCAGTTCACCCCAGAGAAAAACATTGAAGAGACATCCCGAGCCACATAAAACCAGAAAGTAAATGGCAGGAAACGAAAGAGCCAAGAAACCTGTGAGAAAATCATTCAGTAGCTGGGGAGCCATCAGTGGGCATCAGGAACAGGAAGGGGCTTCCTCTGTGAAGCCCCTGCACTTAGGGCACAGGCAGTTAATGTGTTCTAGCCAGGCAAATCAGATTGAAATGAGCAAACGTCCACATCAAGGTGGAATGCAACTACCTCCCTTAAGTACCCTGCTGCCACAAAGTCATTCAGCCACGTTCATGAGAAGCCCAAAGGACATCCAGGGACTATCAATTTTATCATGACAGACATTTCTTTACATTATTACCAAAAGACATGCCCTATATGTAGTCTCCTGTCAAAATGTGAGAAATCAGGTCAAGTTTCAACTCTTTGCCATGTTCAGCACATTCTCTAAATGATACTGCTCAAGCTTTCCTGAGCAATCTGACTATCAGGCACTGTATGCAGCACATTAAACAAATCTAATCTTATTTCATTATTCCATCCTGGTTCCACTACTTACATTTCTAACCAAAACATCAGTTTAAATGTTACTGATAAGACTAAGCAGACACGATACTAATAACCTATCTGTCAATCATTTAAAATTACTCTCAGCAGAATTATAAGCATACCCTCCAAAAATCACAATTTGCATTCTGAACATTTGGAGTGCAGATACCTGCTGCCCTCAGACCAATGATTTGAATAATTCTTCCCTGAATAATTATGAAGTCGTGTAAAGAGCATCAGGAATAGCATTTACTTTTCGGCAGCCTATCCAAACATAATCAGTCAGTTATCAGTTTAATGCAACTACAATGAACAGCATCTCCAGTCAATACAAATGTACTCCTACCTACTCCAGCTGCTTTCAGTGTACTGTCTTCTTTCAGAATCAGTTTGTCATCATCTTCCAAACTCACTACAAGTTCACCAGTCTACAAATCAGAGAACCAGAATACAAAATAAGAATTTTTACTGATTTTCTCTGCCCAAGTCTTTTTTGACAATGCAGAGATCTCCCTGCATCAAAGCACATAAAAGGGGAAGAACACAGCTAATAATCTTACCTTAGATTTGTGTGCTTGGTGAATAATCTTCATTGTATCTGAAAGAAAATACAGTGTTTTCCTAAAATAAGGCTTAATAAGCAGATAACACAAAGTTGTACTTGGGGGGGAAAAAACAAAGGTAGAACCTTCAAAATCTTTTGTTACTAACAACTTTGCTTATTCAATCTTAATCTCCCAGTCCTGCAGCCATAGCCTTAAACCAGTCAATGCAACATTAAGGTACCACATTCTAATGGGCTTCTGTCAGCTGTCTGAATTACAATAACTAATAACCATCCCAATGGCCAGTCAAAAGACATCAATTTAAATGCCACTTAGGGTGTTTTAACAGGTTTTACACATGCAATTGGGGCGGGTCCAACAGCATTTATGCACTGTCAACTATTAAAGCTACGCTGATAGGCAACAAGTGATTAAGACAGTAACCTGACCACTTCAGATCATCCTTGAAATTTTCCACGGTAGAAATTTTGTTAAGCAAGTTCATCTTCCATTAACAGATACAGGCTCTTCTCTTTTAAATGCTATATCCTCTTCAGTAATTTTTATCTCTAATATGTTTGTGCAATGTAGTACTTCTAGAAATTATGCTATTAAAAAGAAAAGAAAAAAAAAAAGAAAGTGCCATTTTCTTCTGGCAATGTGGGCAGGGCTTTAACAGAAGGGAAAACAAGGGGAAAATTATGCAGTCACTGAAGCAACTGGATGAGTGCAAGGATCCAGAGGGAATGGAAGTCGGCACTTAAAGCCATGCAGCATTTAAAAAAAAATAATAATCAAACTCCAAAGCTGCTGTGTTAGAACAAATTCAGAGTAATACATCAATCCCTTCCCAGCAAAGAAGAAAAACCAGTTCTGCTTGTCGGCTCATTTTCTCTTCTAGTTTGGGTTTGTGCACTGAGTGAACACTATGTGTCGAAATAGTCTGGTAAGAGAAGGATGCAACAAAGTTAAATATAGACTAAACCAACTCACAAACTACCAAGAGTAAGTATTCAGATGTTCAGAATAACAGAAATCACATTCCCACTCAGAAGTTTGCTTCCATACCCCTCTGGCCCATTTTGGACACTATCTAAAACACTACATAAGGTAGAGAAACTACTCTATTCCCACCACAGAGGTCACTAAGAAGGCAGCCTTGGTATGTTGTAATAACTGTGGCATAAGAAGCAAGACAGACATTAAATTGCAATTACCAGGATCCATCTTGCATAGAAGCATTGCAAAAAGACCAAGCAACCACAGAAAAAACATACTGCAATCAAGAAACCTTTCTACCACAGCAAATAAAACACAGCCTCTGCCTGTCAGTTTTAAGCTTCTCTGCCTACCTTGCCACATTCCCTTTTCTCTAGTCTTAGCCATTAGTCTTCATTCCCTGAACCATTGTCTCAATTTCACTTGTTCACAACTCCACAACTGGCACTCAGCAGTTTTCCTTGTCTTCATCTGAGCTATTAAATGGTTTCTCTAACTCTGTTACAGAGATAAAACTACAGTCTCTTCTCATCCTAGCTAAAGCCTTAAGTCCTCCCACTAGCCTTTGCTATTTCATCCCCATTTAGTTCCACTCCATCATATTGACAATTTTTTATCTTGTCTTTTCTGTTAATAGGTCTTTCATGACAGTAGATAAGAAATCACTTTCTGAAGTCTGATTCTGTGAAGCATCTACGATATTGCTCCACATTCAAGGAGAAAAGAAATAAAACTAAGAAGCAGCTTATGAGACAAGATGGCACTATCTTCACTGCCCTCACCAGTGGAAAGAAGGCAATGATGGGGTAGGAAGATATGATTGACTGAGAAGAGCTCTAGACCAGGGACAAGAATTTTGCGTTTAAAGAAACAAAGAGAAAATGAAAGTCACAATCTTTGAGATGTGAGTTAGAGCACCAATCCACAAGGAAAAAAGAGATGGCATTATATACGATGTTGAGAGAACAAAGCAGTGCTGAATTCTGGAGAGAAGGAAGCTGAAACAGGCAAGGTGAGAGACAGCCAATCCAACTGAGATTTCTGGCACTGCCAAACAAAGCAGAAGAAAAAATCTGACTCTTACGAGCACTGTTCATGCAAAAGTCTCACTGTCCTTTTCTCACAAAAATCCAAGAAAGACAGTGGAGCAGTGTAGAGACAGCAGAGATGGCAAAAACATGAACCTGGATGATTCACAGCCTGAGGGGAAGGTGAGGAACTTGGCTTTGATTTTCCTGTGTGAAAATTTTCACGCAGCTAGCACCATCCCAGTAAAAGTAGGCCCCCACTAACTGGTGCAGCAGGTTTTAAAGTTATGCTCAGTCCCACATGGCACAGTCAGCTGCTCAGCCACAACTTACACCTTGGGAAAAACTAAACTGATCTCCAAGAGATGAAAGAACTAGCAGCAGGGATAGGCAACACCAGGAATACAACCGATAGCAGCAGTTCTAGACAGGACCACCTCATCTGGCCAAAGCCACTGATGGAAAGAAGGGCATCTCCAAATTCAAACTTAGAATTACCTAGATGTTAAGTAACATATTAAAAATAATAGTAACATTCAAGTCCTTGCCACTGGCATATCGTCAATCTTAATCCCTAACTCTTTTTCTGGTTTCATTTTGCACTATCTCCTTCATCATCAGCAAGAGCACAAAATGAAATCCTTGGCTTTTTTTTTTTTTTTAAATAGGCAAAGAGAGTTTATTACCATTCACATGTACTGAGTAGGTTTCTTATTCAATTACTTGAATCACTGTAGAGGAAGGAGTCTGTCAGCTCCAAGAACATCAGAGACGGAGGATCACTTGCAGCAAAACTCCAAAGGAACTTTCAGAATTGCCAAGTTTAGGCTATTTCATTCCACCAACTTGTATTTAAGAGCTTTCATATCTTCTCTGAGCAAAGTTCCCCTGCTTCTCTTATATAATGTAAACTATTTAGGCACAAAAGTCTTCAGCATTTTCTACTTACTGCCTTCAGCTCCCGTTTCACCAGCCTTTCTGACTTCACCATTAGTAAATAGATACTGAAGTACATAAGCACATAGAGAGCTACAATTTCAAAGTGTTTTGAGATCACAAGCTGCTCATTAAGGCAAAGAAAAAGTTAAAAGGCACTCATAAAAACAATAAAAAATTAATATTAAAAACCATCAGTACCCAAGAGTAAATAATGCATAACATGCAGCCTAATTCAAAGATTAATATGGATCTTCAAAATAATGGTCAAGTTCTGCAGACATGATCCCAGTGCCATAACCCCAGTCACAAGAGCTGGCACCAGCATGAGTATTCCACAATAGTTATCTTTTAAATTGTATAAGCACTGGTATAAAGTGCTTATGTGTGCATTTTACAGTAACTAAAACAAGAAAAAAAACCCCACACCTACCATACTTGTAATTTTTAAAGGGAGGAGGAAGTCCTGTTCTTGAAGACACATCTGTTAAAATAAAAGGACCAAGTTAAAACAAAGTTCTCTCTTTTTTATTTCCAATATTTTATTTTCTATTACTGTGCAGTGTATGCACAGTGTATGCATCCTGGACATCCTGTACGTCAAAATAAATCCACAACACAGGAGACTTGGTTGAGTATCCAATACCAAAACACAGCCTTTGGCTCAGATTCTATCGTTACACCATATGTGATTAACTTCACTTGAGCATGAAGTCCCTCTGAACAAAACAACCCATGAGGACAGTGAGTCAGTGCAATTTGGATATGATCACAGGAGTCTGATCCTTCAGAAATCTGCGGGGAGTACCCTTCTAATGGTTTGCATAGCATCTCTCTCTACTTCATACAAACAGCTCACAACTGTCATTCATAACTGAATCATTCAGTAAACACAGCCATGAGAACCAGCCACAAAAAAAGAAGCCCAACTGTAGAAAATCAACTCTCCAGCTGTATACAGGATACAGCTCACAAGTAACTGCAAGAACACTGACACTTTCCTGTGTGCCAGTGTTCCCAGTGACACCCAGGGACTTAACCAGGGCCTCGGAAGGCCTGTGGAATGCTTGGCAGCAAAGCAGCTGAAACCATGATTTCATCCACTACTTTTAACAATTTATCTCAAACTTCCCCTTCAAAACAGATCACAGTAAAGCAAGGAACATGAATTTTGGACCAGGAACAGCACTATCCCTCTGTGGAATGAGGTTCCAAAAAGTCTTGTTCAAGGCACTGGCTTTGTCTCAAACAACTGTGAGTTGCAATACTGCACACATCAAAAGCAAGTTTCTCAGCATTGTTTTTTATTTTCTTCTGTACCATATGTTCTTGTACCATATGTTCTCGTAGTTTTCTAAAAGCATCCTGAGATCTTGCCATCCCTATCACTGTCTAGAAGTATGAAAGTCACCAAAAGCACAATATAGCCATGAGTCCCAGGGCACTGTCCTAGGAGTTGCTCAAATGTTATCATCTACAACAGTTCAAGACTTGTTCAAGATGACTTCATGTGAAAAAAGCAAATGATGTTATTCTGTTCCCTTTGAATGTCTCCATTTAGGTGTGTGGAAATCCATCTGCAACATCAAGGGTAACACCCTAACAGCTGAGTCGCTGCGTGGGCTGGTCTGCACTAATTAACTTTTACATTCACTGTCACTTTCAATGAGGCTCCTAAAACAGAGAGCCCACAAAGCCTAAGATGGAGACAGAAACTCGGAAACAAACATGCATAGCAAGACCTCACAGTGTCAAAAACAATTTTTCAAGATTCTCTCTTCTCACAAATAGCAAACAGACTTGCATTCCCACATTCCACATACTGGTGTAGTTCCTTAGGATCAAAGGCTCTCTAAATTCTATTAATTTATTCCTATTAATTTGTGAATATCTGCCTGACAGCACCACGCAAGGAGCCTGAGGCACTGAGCTAAATGCACCAATGCCCTTGTTCCTTTTGGACTTAATGTGGGGTTTGGGCAGGGGGAGCAGTCTATCCAAATTTAGGCATGGCACACTGACCATGGAAGCTCTTATTAACTCCAGACCCTTCATCCAAGGGAGGAAAGCATACAGGGGATGTAAACACAAATCTGGCATCTCTACCAAAGCCACAGAATTCCCATTCATTTGCTCCCCTCCACTTTCCTGGGCAGAGACAGCAACACATGGGCCTGAAACGAATGAACAAGACAAGCACCCCCTACCCTTTCTCACGAAAGTAATGAACTCCTTCACTGTCTGATCCAAGGCAACCCCATGGTACACCACAGGTCTGAAATTCCGGTGCTCAAAAGAGCGAACAAGACGAACTGTGACAGTTGAGCTCTCTGATGACATGAGAATTAATTCTGAATCACCTGGAAAACATTAAAGAGAGGAATTATTGCCTTTCCTTTGTGCATGGGCACAGCTGGAAAACAAAGGTGCAGGTTGGGCCTCATGCAAAGATTAAAACATGGCAAGAAGTTCAATAACATTGTGTCTTTCAGGGTTTCACTTCTATTATTCCTACAGAAGCAGTAACCAGGTCTCAAAGCAAACAGGACATTACTGATACTGCACACCACATGATCTGCACCTGTACCGTGTGGTGCCATATCAGACCTCACATGCAAAAATGTTGTGAGTAAATGCAATTATGTTGTTTGGGTTTTAAGTGACTTCACCTGCTGGGTGAGTAACCTCGTGCTCTAGAAGAATGTGCTAATATGAACAAAACCTTTTTAACGTACTTATGTTGCAGAGAATGTAATACCCTGAAAAATGCCTAAGCTGTCACACAATGCTCATTTTCACCTCCCTAGAGAAAGTGGAAAAACCACCCCCATATACACATACAAATAATCCTCTTGGTACAGTTCTACATAATTAAGGGATTTCATTTATAATAGTAGGTCTCTAGAATGGCTCTACAGGGCTTATATAATTTAAAAGAGAGCAGAACCTACAACAGAGTGGCTTCATCAACCCAAACCCCTCTTCAAACAAGCCCACATGTTGTTCTGTCGGGTTCTTTCTCTCCACAGGAAAACATAACTGTTTCCTACCCCAACCTACTTCTCTATTTTTGGTGCTGGGTATCCCTCAGCAACCTTGTTTCCTGGTCACATGGTAAACTGCTGTGGCTGCAGCAGCAGGGAACATAGACTGCAGTGCATGTGCTGTGACATCAGGCAGGGGCACAGCACAACCCCTGCACCTCCCATCCCGGAGCAACCATTTCAGTCACCACCTCCAGTCCTGCGAGGGATTCTCTCACCAGTTCATCCCTTTATGTTCTTTTTGTGTGTCTTTTATTTTTTGCCTTTTTTTTCCAGGGGTGGTTATTTAAGTGCCCCATCACCATGCAGGCATCCAGGTACATCCCAGCCTTTCCTGTATTTATTCTAGCTGTATTCTGGCAAAGCAAAGTAGCAACATTTTCTTCAAGTATTATCTGCAGAACGAGGGCACAGACCTTCCACAAGACAGGGTAACTTGCTTTTACATCCTCTTGGCTAATAATTCCCAGAGCTCCAATTCCATTGCAAATAAGCTGTGATACAAATAAAACACGCCAAACAAAAAGCACACTTCGCACCTGAAATAACTAGATTTATATTAAACAGCTGCAGAGACCCTTCCCCTTAAGGGTGGGTCATCACAAAAGCAAAGGTGGATATTTTCTTAGTGCTATTCCGCATGGACTGGAGATCTGAAGGGCACAGCATTCAATTCACTTTCTCCTGAGCAGGACGGAAAAACACTGTAAGAGCACAGATTTGGAAGCACAACCAGAAATCGCCGATTTTCACATCTACTACTCAGAACGAACAGACCGATCGCGCGTAGAGCTGGGACCCGGTACTACCCCGGGCCTCCGCAGGGAGAACAGCGCAGGTCAGAGGCGCTGGTGGTAGACTCCTGTTGTGGAAAGGACCCTTCCCCCGTCCCGCAGCACCGCTGAGACCCACCCCAGCACAACCCCACACCCATCACCGCCCGACTGCGCCTGTTACCGCTCCCCGCCGGCACTTCCGGGTCCCGCCTCACCCGCCTAACCAATCATGTGCCCTGGGTGACACCCACCGCAGCGCGGCATTGGCTACGCTGCCCTCCGGTCCCGCCCCCTTCTAGCCCTACTGATGAATGGGCGGGCCCCGCGCCGCCTCCGCATTGGCCCTTTGCCCGGCGCGTGCCCGCCACCGGCGAGCGCCGATTGGCCGCGCGCGGGGCGCGGCGCCGCTGATTGGGCGGCGGCGGGTGAGGCGAGGGGAGAGGCGCGCGCGCGGCGGGGGCGGCGCGGCAGAAGCGGCGGCGCCGGGAGCGCAGAGGGGCTGCAGCGATGACCGAGGTGGGGGGGAGGGACACTGGGGGCTGTGGGGATACGGGGGGCAACCGGGCACACGGGGGGCAACCGGGCACACGGGGGGCAACCGGGCGCCTTCCCCTCATCACCCACTGCCGCTTTCTCCCCCAGGCCGCGTTCCAGAAGGCCGCCGAGGAGGTGAAGCAGCTTAAGTCGCAGCCCGCGGACCAGGAGATGCTCGACATCTACAGCCACTACAAACAGGCCACGGTGGGCGACGTGAACACGGGTAGGTGCCGCCCCGGGCGGCGCTGGGGGCAAAACCTCTTCCCCGCTGTGCTTCACGCAATCCCGCGGCTCGGTTTAAGTGACTCAGAGCCCACTTGGCTCGGATTTACGGCCAGGGCATAGCCCGGCCCGATAAGGGTTTGTGCAATCTCTGGTTTTTAGATTAACCCAGCTGCAGCCGTCCGGATCGTGCAGTGAGGGGCTGGGGATCCTTTGTGTGTTAGCTTAGTGCAAATAGTGGGATTGGGATTCTTGCAGACCTCTGCTGGTTTAATGCAAACACTTCTCGGGTTAAATAGCCTTAAACAGCAAACCAAGCTATAGAAGTGTAGAACTGCAGTACGAGGGTAATGACACACACAATTTATATAGACTGGACAAGCTGCTAAAAATAGCGTTGGAAAGCAAACCCAGAAGAATGGGAGAAAACTCTTACAGGAGCTGCAATTAAATATATTTTGGAAAGACTGTGGCAAAAATATGTCTGCAGGTACACTACACAAAATGTCTCCTGCTACTTCTCTTGCTACATTTCTGCCACTGGCAGCTCAGCCCCCGGAATAACATTTAGAGTGAAGCTTGTCTCTATTGACCTTGTGTAACTGGAGTAGCTAGGATTAGAAAGGGGAAAGGTCATTTGTTTAGAGTGCTGGCCTCCTAACCCAGTAGCTGGTGAAGTTTATTGGGTGTCTATTGAATTAAAAGCTGGCAGTGAAGTGTGCATGAAATGGTAAATGCAGTCTCCTTTTTGCAAGGTGGGCAGCGTGGAGGGAGAACAGAACCGACTTTGGGATTAAGATACGATCCTTTGGTGTGGCCGGACCCTTAGCATTTTTAATGCTTGACAAGGGGAAATGGTGTTCTAGAGCTGTGAATATACCACCATTTCTGTAAGTGGTTGCCCTCTTGTGAAGCAGGAGCAACGTGAGCTGGCCAGAAAAGCAGCCTGTGAAAGAGTGACTGATGGGGTTTGTGTTGGAGAGAAGTGGAGCTGCCAAGTAGCTCTGCAGGTCACTGTGCCATGTGAGCTGCACAAGGATATTTCTGTGGCTACTGTCCAGTTCCTTTTTATACAATTCTTAAGAATTGTCTTTAAGGAGACAGAGGGGAAGTAAAATCGCAGAGGGGACTTGACTTGAAGAATAGCCATTTATACATCATTCATTCTCTACTTGGCCACATGTAGCCTACAGTGAAGTGAGTTAGAATTCCAAGGTTATATCCCTAGATGACAGAACAAATGTGGAGCTATAGATTAGAAACATACCCTTAGCTTGATGATAGTGAGTTCTAAGTTGTATGCTACCAGCTTCACTTCTTATGTCTTTGCATGTAATGGACCTTAGAGTATTTTTGCTTTACTTTAGGGCTGGTGTTCTTTAATTGGATAGCTGTCAGGTTATAGCAGGCTCTTCAGAAAGCACCATAAAACCAAATCACACTAGTTGGTGCACTTCTGCTCAAATGCTGCTGTCTCAAGGGAACTTGACAGAGTTGTCACCAGCAGTGTTCTAGTGTGTTCCCTTGAGGTGATCTGCTGACTACAGGTTAGTAAGTAACAGCTGCAAAGATGAACCATTGTATTTTGTCATAGTTAAGAGCTAAATAGCCATCAGGTGGGTATTACCTACACTCAGATCACACAAACTAATTCTGCTGCTTACCTTGTCTCTCTCAGAACGCCCTGGTATGCTGGACTTCAAAGGCAAAGCAAAGTGGGATGCCTGGAGTGCATTGAAAGGTAAGTGTCTTCTTAAAACACCAATAAAAGTCAGAAAAGCACGTGTAGTTCAGCAGGCAACAGAATAGTGTTGCCTTATAATACAAGAGTTCTAGAAGTTCAGAATGCTATGATAATAAACTTTTGATTACCTCTGCAAGGCGCAAGTAATCATGAAAAATATTGCCTGTGTGAAAGGGAATTAAGATGCAAAATGCCCACCTGGCTCAAGATGTTAAACCAAAGAGAACAGTAGCATCAGCAGAAACCTAAGTCTGTTTTCCAGGTCCCAGCCTAGTACTCCAGAGACTGAGCTCTCCCCCTAGTTGTTATGCATCTTCCAGTTAGGAAAGCTGTAGAAGAAACAACTGACCTCTTGGCTCCAAACAAGGAGCCTAACAAGTGGTCTAATCTATGACAATGGGGAGATGTGTTTTCTGGTATTTTAAAGAACCAGCACTAACATCTAAATGCAGTCTTAAGTTGACTGAATAGGTTTCCTGTAATAATTGGTGATGGCATTAATAGAACTGATACACTGTTTAGTTGCTGTCTGTCCAAAAACAACTTGGCTGTGAAACACTGTTTTATCATGGCTGATGAACACGTTTGTGTAAAACTCTAATAGTGAATTCACAGCCAACTGACCTTCCTGGCTCCTCTGGTGTCTGGTAGCCATGGGCTACACCAAGAAATTGTGACTTGTAAGAGGCATTTTAATCTGCAAAGGGTAGCTGACTGCTTCCTGTGTTCTGTCCTTCAGGAATGTCCAAAGAAGATGCAATGAAAGCTTACATAGCAAAAGTGGAAGAACTAAAGGCCAAATATGGCATCTGAGGTCTGGATATAGCAGCCACATGCACGCCTGAAACATGCCTTATTTCTAATACTGTGGAAAACTGGTTTCCAAGAGTAATCTTAAATACCTAGTGTGTTACAGTTGTTTCTCCTCATGCCTGTACTTCAGGAGAAGTTATGTACCTGCCTAATAATGTACTGACACATTATAAATTCCTTCTGGGAACAAAATCTGGAACTCATTAAAGTGAATTTGGTACTTAAACTGTTGTGCTGGTCATCCCTTTGTGATTATCCTTTAATTGCTGTGTTGCAGCTGTCAAATCAAACCAATTTCCCCATCGTTTTGCCACTAGAGGGGGCCGGTAGTCTTTGTTCGGGCAATGCGGACTTTGGCCAAGCCACTCCTCCGTTGCTTCCTTTCTCATGGAGATGAGTGGCAACCCACTAAAGCTGGAACACCACAGAGCTCATCAGGAAGAGATCAGCTCTAATGCTGTGTATATTAAGAACAAGGTGCTTGATATTTGTTGCCTGGAACTTTCAGAGACCTAGCCAACAAGTGCCAAATCATCTTGCATAAAACACTTCTTGGACATGCTCTTTCCTAATAACATTGTGGGGCCATGTGTGGAGAAAAGGCAAATACTCACAGCTGACCATGAAACCTTCCCTGTGAAAGAAAAGGTTCCACAGGCAGTGGAGTTGATGCCTTTGGTGCTATAAATGCAGAGTACTGGTGTTGCCATGTTTGATTACAAAACACAGTTGTGACTGTTTCTAGTAGGCTTTTAATTGTTTTGGTCTGCCCAGTATGGTCTCGTGGAGTGGCCAATGACGGAAAGGGAGATTTTTGCTTTTAAAATGTGACATTGAACTATTCCAGCATAGAGCATATGAGAATGAAGTCCCAGCTGTATAAAGGAGCATTCTAATTCCTGCTTTACTCGTTAGCATCTGAACAGGTGAGGACTTAACAGTCATCAGATAAGCAACTGATTTATAGAAATATATAGAGATGAAAGCTATCATTACATATTTGTCTAGGTAGGTAAGCACCATTTTGTAGTTAGTTATACAGGCTTAGCTGTGTGTAGTAGCCTTTGAGATTACCTCCCATGCTTTCAAAAATTAAAAGTTCCCCCTTTGCTACTTTTATTGGGAAAAGCTCTTAGAACTACTTTTCACCCTTTAAAATATGTTGGAATAAAGAACAAAAAGAAGTTGTTTGTTCTTGTTCTTCTGGGTAAGTAAAAATAAGTATTTGGGTTTTTTACCTCCTATTGTCTGCTGTTTGACGTTGTGTTAATTAAATTCACTTCGCAAGAAAGAGGTAAGAGCAGTTGTTCAGCACAAGAAATGCTTTTGCTTCTTTTTCCAACCCTAAATTCCACAGCCAGCTCTATCTTCACAGCTGTATTTTGTGGAGCTGGTTATCCTTGGAGGATTCTGCCAACCTGTGTCAGAATGGAGCTCATACTGGCAAACACTTCCACTTCTGCTTTTGTTTGCTGGAAGTCCATGCACTGTGAGCATGCTGTGCTTTGCTAACATGCTCTCTGTCAGAACAGGTGTCAGAATTTTTGACTGCTAAAGCAGTGGAGTTGGGTATAAAGGATGGGCTGGGAATAGCAAGTTCGGTATTCCAGTCCTCATTTGGCTCGATTTCCCCTCTGAGACTTTAATTGTTGCAGTACTACTCTACTCTCCCATACCTGTCCAGTATCACATAGTGCTTATCCCAGAAAGGGCTTGCTCTTGACCAGGCTTACAAATAATGCTATTTGCCAAGTTATACAAGTGACTGAGAACTCTGCCTTGGATGTCTTTATTTGGGTGCTTTATTTTTAGTGTAGTAACACCTTTCTGCTTGCAGCTTAACCTTCCTTAAGAAAGTAACACAAGTGGTCTTACTATTTAGCTTGCCATTTGGCAATCAACTGTGTCTCTCAGCAGCAAGCTGAAAGATTCAAAATGTGGAAAGAAGAGCTCTGCAGTGAGAGACTGTACAGAAGGCACAGAGGTAGCAGCAAAGGTGCTGCGTGTCTGTGTACAACGTGATGAGAAGCAGCAACACAACATTTGGCTGCATAGCCATTAACTGTGGGTACTACCACTGCAGGGAGAGGGTTGAAATAGGCTGAGCTGAGTTGAGGGGCTGGTTGTGGTTGTTTAGCAGCAGGATGAATGTCTGTAAATGTATGTGCTGCCTGAAAATATTGTTGACCTAGTGACCACATAGTGCTTGCAGGTATGGTGTGTGAGGCACCTGGGCTGCATAAATAACACTGGCAGTAGTGACACCAGGACAGTGGTGGTTTAAGGACATCCACAAACAGATTTGTAAGTAGAGGTAATTGATTTTATTAAACTAATAAGGTGGTAAAAATAGACAACCACATGCAGCCTTGAGATCGGAAACGGAAACAGAAACAGCAAGCCTCAAACCAAAATATAATTTCGGAACCATTGCTGTTACTGCAGTAAGGTACTCTTGATGGAGGAACGGATGCTTTGGATGGCTGGGCAGTGCTGCAAAACGGGGGATTGTTCTGACACCCACTCAGGGAGTTGCTGCTATTTCCTCTGTATTAGATCAAAGAAAGGCCAGCAACATCCTGATCCTCACAGCGCTTGCGAAGGGGAAGAGACGTGCGCTGAAACAAGCCCAGCGTGCCGGAGGTCAGAGGCCAGCTGGCACGCACGCACTCGGGCCTGGTTTGCTGAGTCTGCAGTGTGCAGGACGGAGTCTGGACTTTGGATATGGCAATAATAAATGTTAACTTGTGTCTGATAAGACAGTGTTCCTTCTATCTCGCTTCTACTATTAGTTCTTGCACAGGGCAACTGGCTGGTTGGCACCCACTGCAGTTAGAGATAAGCTCTAAAGGGGATGATGTTTTCCTTGGATTTTTTTTTCTCGTGGCTTTTGCTTGCTTTCAACAAAGATATGTGAAGATACAACATTCCTAGCACAGATTTAACAAACCAGTATTGCTCTGCTGCTTAAGGCCCCTACCAGATTTTTCAACCCTGTGAATTAAATGTTTAGTTTGATGAAAAAGCACTCCGGGGCCAACTGCAGTATGCAACTGTCTTTCTGTCAAAATTCTTCACTATTCATCTAGAATGATCTTGTTTCACGATCCAAGTATTTTAACCTTTGAACTCATTTGACACTGATGATACTGCTAAAAATAAATGACAATTGTATTTGCTGCTGCTCAAAATATTTGCTCTTCCCCCTGAGTGCTCAGAGCAAACAATATTAGGCAATACCACTTTGGGGTGACTGGGCGTCTGAGCTGTCCTGTGGGATTGATTATAAATTGGAAAGACAAAAAAAAAAGTGTATTTTGGTTGGGATAGGTTTCTAAATACCACAGCCGTCACCCAAAAATGGGTTACACATTCCTCCAAGTTGCCAAAGCTGCACAGAAGTAAGATAAGTTGATACTACACAGACATAAGACATTTGAGTGTATTCACATTAATAAACTCGGAAGGGTAGAAGTGAATAAAATAAAACAAAAATAGAATCTAATTTTCCCCCTACTCACAAGTATGTGAAGTACCTTCAAACTCAGATACCTGACCTATAAAATAGCTAATTTTCAGCTGCTCATTTAAAGTCCAAATAACATCAATCCATTCTACGTCTTCATCATTTATAGAATAAGCTTGTATTTCCTCTAAAACCAGGGCATCTGTGAAAGTTAAACACAGCTTGGTTGTATTATTTTAGAATAGGGAATTCACATTGAGCTTGGCTGCAGTGGTCTTTTAACTTTCATTTCCAGTTAGTCCCAGTATACACATATTTATGAGCTGCACCAAAAGAAGCATCACCATATGCTTTCTTTCCACATCCTGGAAAGAAAGAAAATTACATGACTTGGCTAACACAACCAGGAAGACACCTTGTTTGTCCCCACCAAAATGTACAAGGCACGGACTTGTACTGTGTTCCCCCAAAAGGCTGAGATAGTGATATGTCATCTCCTCCTAATAAACACTACTCATTTGAGTAAGTTCTGAATCTGAAAGTAAGCTCACCAGCATAATGTAGTTGGTATTTTTAAATCTGAATATTTATCTGCATTGATCTGATGTTTTACTGAGAGAAGAAATATACATAACAGCTGAGAAACTGAATAATATGATTTCCCCCAGATTACACAGTATTGAAATATGGACTCAAATTTTTCTAGTAGTCCTAAGAGGGCTTATGTATTGAATGTATATTTCAAAGCATTGATTTGTCAGAATGGTCAGATGCAAATACTTTCATGTATGCCCTAAACCAGTGTAACTATTGCCAGAGATCTGTGGAAAGGGCTGAATCCAAAGCTGAATGAGCGAGTGCCCAGAGTTGGATCTGTGCAGTGTGATGCCGAGATAGGTCCAAAAGCTGACCAGAAGTGAAAACACAAATTCTTTCCAGGATACAATATGTATTCCTTTAAGCCTGTCTCTCTTCTTTGACTTAACTGAGGTAGGGGGCAAAATCACTGTAATGGCCCCCCACATTATAGAATGTTTCTAACCCAGCTATGAGTGCCTTAACAAGTACTGGTTGATTTGGATGGGCAGTAAGACCTAGACCTTGGTGATGGGCATTATTTGGTATTGTTGGCAGGTCCAGCAGCCCAGGTCTCTTGTGCACATACAGCAGTGGGTGGCAGAGCCTGGGGCTGCAGGACACGTGGTAGCCCCTGACTGGTGGTCAATCTGCCTTCCCGTGGCACAGGAGAGGTGTCCAGGCAGGAGGCAAAGTGAAACCACCTGGCTCAGGAGCTGTCTCTTTACGTGCTTTTACATGCCAGGATGAGTCTGTCTGCTTGGCTGCAGTCACTTGCAGCGATGGGAGGAAAATCCTGAGGTAAAGTGGTTGTGATAAGGGGCTGGTCTGAGCTGTGTGGGCTTTGGCACAACCCAAACCCCCCCTATGTTACATATGCTGCTGCCTAAGGCACAATTTACTTAGGATGACTGTGCCTGTGTTCCCAGAAGCTGCTGGTCTTGAGCAGCTTGCCAGCAACTTGCTGACTTTTTGCCCTGTTACAGAAGCTCTGTTTTGGCCAGCTAGGCTGAACCCAGCCTGAGCTGAATGCAGCTTCTTCAATTTGTATTTTCAATCTACTATCAGGAAAAAAGAGAACGCAAAAGAGCAGTGACAGGAGACAGCTAGCTTCTTTCTTCTTCTTCACAAAATTTTCTGCACGCTCACTTTTTTTGGAAGATATCAATAAAATAACATTTCTCCCCCCCCCCCAGACCCTGGGCATCTCCCAAAGTCTCAGTCTTCAAGACACTCGAGGTCTATTTCTCTCAAAGATAGGTCAACTTCTATCCAGAAAGACACCTTGAAACAGGGACCTGACAAAAATGAGGGTTTAAGTGCCTGCCCATGTCAGTTGCTATGCCAAAAGCTAAAGATATGATCAGAAAGAATTTTATTAAACTGACAAATGCATTTACAGAAGTAACGAGTTTCAAGATTAGATGAACCCAGACTGGTCCCTTGTGTTCTGCTTTACTTCGAAGTGAAATACTTCATTGGGTAACTGTTCCCTAAGCCCCTGGTGACTCTCAGATTTCGGTCCTGAACCTCCTCCAGGCTTCTGCAGGAGAAAAGCTGGAACAGATTCTTCAGTGTTAAACTTCTCATGATTTTAAATGAACCACATCAAACTGTTTCTATGTTTTACAACAGTCTCTGGTAATTTCCATTATTTATGAACACATTTCCCTGAAAACTTTCTCTCCAGGGATAGGATGTGAAATGTCCACTTAAACAATAGAGAAGAGGGACTTTCTAAACAAAATAATGAAACTGGCAATGCACCAAGAACTCTGCATTAACACAACTGAACCAAAAATACTTCTGAAGTGCTTTAAAGGTCATTTACTCTGTTGTTATTATGTAGGTAATGTATTTTTCAGACATTTTTCTTTTCTTCTAAGGCACTGAGCTCTTTTTATTGTAAAATAATGTTTTCACATATGATTTTCACAAATAATAATCTAGAGGCATTTTTCTTTAAAAAGCATATAATATATTCAGCTTGTTTTGTTATAGACAATGAAAATAAACTCATTTTGTTTGAAAAAGGTGCAGAGTACTCACAGGCTTCATAAACCCAGGCAGCTTTACCAGAAGGTATCTCCAGCCCAGCAACTGTAGAAATGAAGCACTAATAAACTCTTTGTTACTCTTCTATTTATTTACATGGCTGTTAAAATTATCCTTTTCGGGGTGACTTCAGGAAAGAATGAATCTGAAAGTGCCTATTTAATGCTGATAATAATTCCAGGTCAAGTTTCATTCTCGTTTGTATTTGAGAAAACTAAATTAAATACAAAATATTAAAGCCATTTTGCTTTTTCAGTAAAAGTACCATTCCCAAACTACCCTTTTTCCTCAAAGAACCGGCTTGGCAGATAACTGTATATCTACTAAAGAATCCAAGTATGACAGGGAGCACTTTTGGTTTCAGAAGTGACCACTTTAATTTCCTCATTCCTCAAAGCTTTTTATGCACGTGTTTACTCATGTGAGCCTTACCATGGGCTCATACAGGAAAAAAACTTATCTTGTTCAGCAGAATACCCCTCAGTATTAAAAATTAGAGGTTTTAATTGCTAAAGTCATTACAATGACTCAGATGCAGATCTATGCTTAATGATTTTGCTAATTGTGGGACAAATTGCCTAATGCTTTGCAGGATTGAGCTTATGTTACAAAAAGCATAAGTTACGCGAGGTTTTTGCCAGATAAGAGTTGGTGTATTTTGTCTGGTCCAAGTCTGCATTTGCTCAGTAGAGTTACACATAAACTGCATAGACAACGAGGTATTGTTATTTTTGAGCTAAAAATACATATATATTGTTTAATTTAGAAGTGGAAGGGTGTAACAGCAAATGCATGTGATCAGTCTGCACACTGTGAGGCAGAAATGCTGTTTAACCTGTGGAATAAACAGCCCAGGATTTTCAGAAAGCTATTCTATCAGCTGATGAACCTAAAATGAAAGGGATGTGGCAAGCATCAAGTTTGCTCGCTTGGATAGCATGTTCAAAAAAACAAAAAATGTTGCAGACCACAAACCCACAAAAGAAGTTTTAACAACAGACCTTGCAAAAATTTGCCAAGTGTTGCAAAAGCTGAAAATGCCAATTTGGTGTATGATAGAAGTATAATCTAATACTGTATACCACTTTGTAGAGAAACATTTAAACAAAAGGATTTTGCAGGAAGAGAGAAATAAAAAGGTCAGAATTTATCATTAAAATGCAAAGTATGAAAACTAAAGTAAACACGTTGTTCAGAACACTCTACTCTTACTAGAAACAGCATTACAGAAAACATCCCCAGCCAAATCATAGCAGACATACATGTATTTTTGAAGGGAAACACAGAAAGCCCTCATGAAATTGCATAGAGATTAAAATAATGAGTCAATCTGTATAGACACCTGATTAGTTCAGAAATGGAAGCTGGAAGAAGGGTAAAGTTATAACTTCTACCATCCCAGGTTGAAGGAGATCTTTCTAATTTCTTTCAGCTATAAAGGGAACAGCAGAATTCTGATCCCAGATACACATGAGGGAGGCCCAGAACAACGACCCGTGGGTCTGTCCAGTGGACCCTGTGGAGTCACTGCAGACCTCCCTGCTGGAGTCAAAATCAGAATTTGGCAGTAAAACATAGAATTTCTGATGACACAGCAAAACTCAACTTCCTTGGGGTTTTTAAAAGCTGTTTCTTAGAAAAAAAAATAGTAGAGCAATCAGTAATTCATTAGAGGATGGCAAAACACGAGTGAGAAAAAGAGCAAGGGCATAAAACTTTATGAGCAGAGACGTTTTTGCTGACAGCACAGGTAGAGATAGGTAAGGTTGAGCAGGCTGGTCAGAGATAAGAGTGCACACACAGCCCAAGGTGCGAGCCCGTCGCCGCACCGGGAGCCGGTGCCAAACGACTTCGGGAACACAAACACGGGCGCAGATACCGCGGGGAGGGCAGGACGGGGTGTTCCTCTACCCACAGGCGTCTCGGTGGCCGGGTGTCACCGCAGTGCCCAGCACCGCAGCCCGGAGCAGCTCCCGGGGGGCTCCCGCGGTGTCCCGGGCGGGCGGGCAGGGCTGGGGCGAACGCCTGGCACCGGGGCAGCACACCTCG
The DNA here is from genome assembly GCF_025592945.1 of Manacus candei. NCBI lineage: Eukaryota > Metazoa > Chordata > Aves > Passeriformes > Pipridae > Manacus > Manacus candei. The sequence goes on from NW_026138071.1 coordinate 747,768, forward strand.
AGCCCTCCGGTAGCTGGGGACAGAAGGGGACACGGCAGGGGTGAGGCTGCAGGAGGCATCGCCGCCACCGCCCGGGACACCTTCTGCCCGGCGGCCGCGCTCCAGAGCGGGCTTGGGCGAGCGTGTGCCCCGGGTCGGGGCAGCGCTGCCTTCCCGCGCCGTGCTGGGGAGCAGAGGGAGCAGCTTAGCTTAGTTCAGTTTAGCTCGGCTCGGCTCGGCTCGGCCCGGTCCGGCTCCGCCCGTCGGGGCCGCGCTGCTGACTCAGCCGCAGGGGGGGCCGGAGGGCGCCCGCGGGCGTGGCGGGCGGGGGGGCTGCCCTCCGCCCTCCGGGGACATAAAGAGCGGCGGCCGGAGCCCGCCCACGTCTCTCGGCGCCGCCGGCAGCATGACGGCCATCGGGGCGCAGGTACGTCTGTCTGTCCGCCCGCCGCCGGGGCTGCGCATCGCCCCGCCGCGGGGATGGCGGGGCTCCAGCTCGTCCCTGCGCGGCCGGGGTCGCTACGGCCCTTCCCGGAGCAGTGGGGACGCAGGCGGCCGGATCCCCCCCCATCCCTCCTTCCCGGGTCCGCGGCTCTCCCCTCCCCTCCCCGCCGCACGTGGCTCTGCGAGCCCCGCCGCCCGCCGTGCGGGGATGGAAGGGGCTTCGGGCGCTTGGCTTGACTTTGCATTAAATCTCGGGCCCCCGTTGGAGGGTTTCGGTGAGGAGGGGTGTGTGTTGCACACGCGGCTCCGCGGGGGCTGTAGCTGGAGACCCTGGCAAGCCCCGGGGCAGCTGAGCCTTTCTCCCCCTGGATGAGAAGAGACTCGCTCGCTGCAGCCCAGGAGGATGGTGCTCGGAACTAAGAGCACCTCCGTCCCGCTGCTGCTGCCTCCCCCGTCCTAGCCACCGGCCTCCATCCTCTTAGGGGCCAGTGATTTCCTCCAGCCCTGCCAGAGCAGGAGGCTGTGCCGTGGGACCGCTCAGGCCAGAGCCTTTGTGATCCTGGTCCCGGGCCTTGACGTGGGAGCATTGTTCGTGAAGCCAAGCAACCAGGAGAGCTTCACCCACCCTTCCTTTCTGCTGGGTACAGCCTGTAACTGCATTGCTTTCCCTTGTGAGAAGAGGTTTGATGTGCACAAGTAAATATTTTCAAATACCGAATCCCGCAGCTTTGTCTCTCTGCCCTTGTTTCACCCTGAAGTAGCACTGTTAACTCTGTTTTGTTTCTTCCCCCTACTCTCCTTTCAGGCGCAGCAGCTGCTGGCGCACCGGAGACCACAGAAATCCTTCTTTGAGACACTCATCAGGAGCCTGATCATCCTGTGCGTGGCAATAGCGGTGGTCTTGTCATCCATCTCCATCTGTGATGGCCGCTGGCTCTTTGCAAGGGGGCAGCTCTTTGGACTGTGGCACTTCTGCACGGTTGGCAACAACAGCGTCCTGAAGTGTGTCACTGACCTCAGCCTGGCCCAGGTGGAGGGGCTGAGTGTGGGGGTGATTCCCATAAGAAGCATGGTGTCCTTTGCTGTTGTGGTTGCCATATTTGGCCTAGAGCTGCTGATGGTGTCCCAAGTCTGTGATGATGCCAACGCAAGGCGGAAGTGGGCAATGGGCTCAGTTTTCATCCTTGTCTCTTTTTTGCTGTCGGCCACTGGTGTTCTGAGCTTCTCCATCCTCATGAAGGATCACCTCACCTTCACAGGCTTCACACTGACATACTGGTGCGAGTTCATTGCTGCCTTCCTCTTCTTCCTCAACGGGATCAGCGGACTTCACATCAACAGCCTCACACACCTCAGGAATGGGGTAGGCAAAATCTAGGTGCAAAGGAGGTACCTCTGCCTTTGTGTAAGCAGCTTTGCCAATTAGACTGTAAAAAAGAGAGTCTAATGAAGTTTGAAAAGGATACCCTGTCTTAATTTGTGTACAAGGAGGGAAAGATGAGTCAGTCTTGGCACCTGTGGAAGACCTACCCACCCTCTGCGCAACATCAGCAAAGCAGAGACTGGGACTGGCTGCCATTGCAATGTGGTTTTCTGGAGAAGTGGATTAAAGCCAAGGGCATCCTGTTAAACATGCAGAGATGTGGAAGACTGATCTATCCCACGTATGCTGTTCTGAGGCTTACACAACACCCGTACTGCTCTGGGTTTGGTGTTGCTGTGCTTTTCTTCATGTTCTGAAGCCTCTGAAGAGTGTGACACAACTGTGGTGTGTTTCATGAGTTTGTTCTGTCATCTGGGACAGAGGATTTATGCCTGGCCATGATCGCTGGCATGAAGTATTGAAATTCTTCACTGGATCTAGCTCCTCCATTTTTCTTTCAAAAGAGAAGGCACGCAGACCTTGATATAGTCATATGTTTTGGTTTCTGTTGGCATGTTCCTTGTATCTGTCCGTCTCTCAGTCAGTTTTTGGGGGACACTTCAAACAGAGGCCCTGACTTGGGGTTAGGGGAAGGCACTGGGTGATGCAGGGGTACAGGGAAGGGTTGTGATGCTTTCCTTGGGCAGCAGTGCATGTTCCTGTGCTTGTGGCCTCTCCCCACTGTCATCACTCTTCTGCCACACCTCAAGGACACGTGCCAATTGGTCACCCAAACTGGCTCCCTCACAGCCCTTGCAAAGTTCACGGTAACAGGGCAGTGCTCTTGATTTCTTTTTTTATCTCTTTGGGGCAAGAGGAACAAGCTCTGCAGGGGCTTTCTGTGGCAGTGTGGCTGGGTAGACCATGCTGAGACCACCGTACCTTCTGGGGCGTGTTTTGGTTGTCAGGGTGTCCAGTGGGGCAGTGGGAAAACTGCTTATCCTGTAGCTGAGAGTCTCCTGTAGCACTTCTTATGGGAGGAGAAAGCTCTAAATCTTCCTGACCAGACCAAGTCCTTTTCTTCCCCTGACTAACAGCCTGGGAGGAGAAGAGCCCATGATTGCCTAAGGAGGGGCTAATGGGTGCAGCTCTAATCTGTCACAGATGGTGGAAATACAGAGAGACCTGGCCAAAATCATATTAAGGCTGGTCTTCCTCCTGCCAATGTCCAAGTCAAGATCTCTATAATTGCTACAGCTTTGAAGTTGCTCATGGTGTCTTATGCAATAGGAGAGAAGACCTCAGAGGTTGGTTGCCCCATGTGTCCTCCCTGTCCACCATACAGCATTTGGATGCCCACGGATATAAATGTCTCAGAGTATTTCAGGGTTTCTGGTTTACTGTTTATCTTGTATCCACTGGCAAAGCTGCTTGTATTTTTGTTTTAGAACAAATGTTTCTACGTGTTCATCCCTATAGCTTGTGTGATAGCTATTGAGCAAGGCTTTAATTTCCTGTGCAACAAGTTTGACACAGTTTTTTACCTGAAACAAAAGCATCGTAGCACAGAGGCCAAGAAGGCTGTGTAGGTGAGCTAGGAGTAAACAGCTTTGTCTTTGAAAGCTCAGTCTTAAGCTGTGCCTGAGCTGAATGTACCACACTTGATGAATGTGCTCCTGTGGACTCTCTTGCCTTCGTGAGGACAGCATCCATTCCTTCTTGGATTTCTGTAACTTAAGACAACACTCCTAAGCCTGTTTTGTAATGCAGTTTCAGACCTGGCTTGCTCTGGACAGTGCCAGTTGTACTTCTGTATGTGAATCTACTTGTCTTTCTGTCAGGAATTACGCAGAGAGCTCCTGAAGCTCTTGTAATGTTTGGGGCTTTGTTGGGGTTTCTTGACCCTCTGTGCCTTTAACCTGCCTCTGGAAAATTGCACTGTGACTGTGTTTGTGAAGTTGCATTTGATTTGCTGAACTGCACTGTTGAAGACGTGCTGGTGGGCTGAACATGCAGATGCTTGCATAAACTAGTGCTGTTGGCTTTAGCAGAGCCATTTAGGCCAGAGAGATCCTGCAAGGTCTGGTCCCAAGGTGTTGGCACTTGGATGTTAGCAGATGTTAAGAGTATCTTAACTAACCAGGGATTCAGTTGTGTTGCCTATGGGCCCTCATGCCAGGCGGGACAGTTCCCCTGCATGAGGTTAAGGGTGTCCATGGCTTGTCTAGAAACATGGATGTAACTTCAGAGTGCCACTTTGGTGACATCCAAAACTGGAAATCAGCTCTGCATGTACGTTCCTTCGTACTAGTGGGAGGCTGTGCCCCCATCCCTTTCCCTGGAAGGCAGCCATAGCCAGACTGAGTTCCAGGCTGGTGCCTCCCATTTGGGTTGGAGGGAGGCAGTGGACAACTGGCCATTGAGTTCATCCTAGATGTGGTGCAATTGTGAATGATTTTAGGATGCTCTCTACTAGCTGAAGAAGAGGCCTTTTGTATGCTTTTTTTCCGACTGGTTTTGTGTAGTACTGCTTGACTTAATTATGCTGGGAGAAGAAGCATTTTGACACCTAAATATTACAAAACAAGGTTGATTGTCTTGGAGACATCCTTATATACAGCAACCTGTGCAGCAGCATGTCACTGTTCATTTTCTGAAGGCTGTGGAAGTTCCAAGAAATATTCCTAAAGTTTCTTAAATAAATTTTATTTGAAATAAGAACTGTAATTCTCTCTTTTTATATTTAGATATCGGGGTGCAGATTTAAGGAGATGATTGGGGTTTTACATAATCTCCCAGGCACTGTTCTGGTTTTGTGTACGCAGCTAGACTGATGAAGAAATGACTGCCTGGCACTTTGCCAAGCTCTGACCAAGGGAACTGAGGCCACTGCACGCTCCCTTCTCCTTTTCCCTCCAGTGTGTCTGCACCAGCCCAAGCAGCCAGCACTGCTTTCGTGTCTTGCAAAACAAGAGGAGCAGTCAGCTGTGCTGCTTCGTGGGAACTGGAGATAACCTTCTAGGCTCTTAATGATTTCCTGCTGTTGCATGTGCTCTGTTTACCAGCTAAAGAGCTCTTTCCTGTGTCCTTCACCTTCCTTTTCCCACACTGCACCCCATGTCTGAAGCATCTTTGCTCTTTTCCCCAGCTCCGATTATTTGGCGTGCAGAAGTGGTATCTGAGTACAAATATATTTATGCATTTTTCTCTGAGCTCATTGTACTGACAGGTTTAGTTAAACGTCAGGAAAACAGATTCCCAGCTATGCCACTGAATTAGTTTATATAATCTCAAGTTAATTAGCACCTGGTGTTCTCTTTCCAACAGGAGAGGTCATTGGCCTGTCTCAAACAGTTTAACATCTCTTAAAAGCAAGTAATGAACATCACTTCTTGTTAATGAGTCGTTTAGGCTTAGTTACTAACTTTAATTGGAACCTTGTGCACAAGCTTGTGGATAAGAAAAAGGAACTAACAGTACAGGGCGTGCTAGCTCGGGAGGTGTCCTGCCTGCACTGTATTTTCATAGAATCACAGAATGGTTAAGGTTGGAAGGGACCACTTGGAGGTCATCTAGTCCGGTCTCTGTGCTCAAGCAAGGTTCCCTAGAGCATGTTATTTTGATTTTAAGTCTTCAGTACCTTCTTCAACTGTGCTTGGAAGGACACGTGGAATGGGGTTGAGCCTTGCTTGCTTTTGCAAGTCAAGCGAACGTGATCAGAGGAAGATTACTGTCCTCAGCTGCCTTCTCTTTCCCTCTGCTGAAGCCCATTGTAAGCAGATAATGGCCCTTCTCAGCCTTCCAGGTCAGCTTGCAGATGCAAGAAGGGCCTCATTTCTGAGTGAAAACAAGGCCTGCCCCAGGCAGTGTCCTGGAAGGGGTGTTGCCTGAATTCCTGGGGCCTCAGCTTCACTTGTATCCACCCCATCTGAAACAGTCCATTTCAGCTCCCCTGTACTGAAGCATTGCACAATGCAATTATTCACGGCACAACTACTGTTTTTTGCTTCTGATAGTTTTGCTGGGAATTTCCTTGTTGCTGTCTTTGGAGAGAAAATACATTAATCACTTCTTCTTAAATTCATTAGCTCTTAGTCTGCTGATTAGCTCAGGCTGCTGGAGTTGCTGCCTGCCCTGCTGGCTTGCAGAGGGACAGCTGGCTCCTCAGGGGACCTGAAATAGACGGCTAGAGGCTGTCACTGCTGTCCCTGAACAATGACAACGACTTGAGTGAAAGGTGGTACTAAGCCCCTATTTACTGCTAAAACCCACCTGCTTTACATTGAATACTCAAGAGCAAGTGTAATGAATGAAAGGGAAGCTGGTGAACTCTGAATATGTTGTTTGTGTTCAGCCTGTGTGCCTTTACCTCCTGCTTTTTGCACTGCTTGCTGAGATTTATTTTCCTGTTCCTTTTCATCTGCTTATAAACATGTCAATGTTCCAGAGCTACATAGCTCTTTTCTCTGGTATCCTTCAGCATAGTTAAATAAGCAAGATCCTCAACAGGGCAGGGAGCTTTTGCACTGCCTGCAGGAGATGGGGGAGGTGAGAACCCAGTCCACTGTGGTGGTATTTGGCAGCAGCTTCCAACGCCTAGGTGGAACCAGGACAAGGTCACAGCATCATAACTCCTAATGCTGCCTGCTTCTGGCTCCTTCCCGAGTGGACATGCTCTTCCCAAAGAGCTGAGGACTCTGAATGCCAGCTGACATCCGAGAGTTTTTGTGGAAGTTCAGCTCTTCACACAAACCGGGTCTGTGCTCAATGCCTGAAGCAAACGTGTAATACAGAATCTGGGAATAATTCCTCTTTTTTTTTGTTATTGCAGGCAAGACAAATAAAACCAAAATGGCCATGTAAAACAATAGCTTATGCTAGAACTTTTTTTCTTAAATGCAAAAGACCAGCATTTTATTCTGGGACATGTGGTTTGTTCCTGTTTCACCAGGGTCCTGTACAAATATGTATCAAGCTCAGCCTGGGCTCCCCCCAAACTTGTGCTGGTCCTTACTACATACTGCAGGGCTGAGCTCTTACACTGGCTTGTGGGAGGGCCAATAATTGCATCAGATCTAATTAATTACATGTTATTGAATCTCTGAATCTATATTTCTTCATTTATGCCGGAAGGAGGCACTTGCATTTAAAACAAACAGCTGCTTTGGCTTGATTGATGAATGTTTAATTCTCAGACAGTGAACATACAAGTTGTCTCATTCTTCTTGGTCGCATTCGTAGGCCAGAGAGAAAATTAAGGTTATATGTTTTCAGAAGTATCTGACTTGCTAAATGCACTGGGACAGAGTGAACCCCCGAGAAGGCTGGAGGCTCTGCTTGGCTTGGTGAGTCGGCAAAAATGAGATCTTTTACTTAAATGTTCATGGAGGGGCTTTTACTTCTCCCTTGGTCACAGGACTGATCCTGCTTCTGCTCTTCCTTCCACTTGTTTTGGCTGAGTTTTAAAGGACAAAGTCAACTTGAAAGCTTGCTACTTCGAAAAAAAATTTCCTGAATAATGTCAGTTTCAAACAGTGCTAATAGCACTCAAAAACCTGCTTGTATACAGGTTATTTAACCTTGAATGCATCCTTTGAACTTCTCTGTTTGTTTGCCTTCTGATAAAATGGCAGAAGCCTACCGTGTAGGCATTTGGTGTGATTAAAAGCTCGTTAGGGCAGTTTTGGCAGAGGGGGTTGGGAAATGCCGCTCAGGCAGCATTGGACATACCATGAATGTTTTGTCAATGTGTTTAGGTGATCGGGAGGAGGGAGAAGTGATAAACACCTTTGCTTTCCATTCAGTCATCTTTGCCCTTGTAGAAACCCAGCCAAGAATCGCCCCAACTAAGAAACTGCAGATACAAAATCAAGTAGGAGACTTGGTTGCATTTCTCGGACAACTATTTTATCCTTTTCCCATTTAAACCAGGAAATTTCTTGTTTATGTCCTTTAGAACATAAAGCTGTAATAGCTCCAATACCTTGTGACAGCATATTACAGTGCACAGTCTTGCAGATTTCAGCACACTGGGTGATTGGAGACTCTAAAGAGATTTTTGGTAGCCAATATGGTATTTTTTTTCACCAGACAGGTTCTACTGTCCATTTCAATTGAGTTTTAAACATCTCAAGTACTTTCATTTCTTCCCTTGAAAGACAAAATGGACCAGTCTCAGAGGTACAAACACAATAGGAATGAGCTATCTTTCTGAAGTTTTTTTGGCCACTCTTGGAATATGCAATAACAGCTTTTTTACCATTTCAAAATGATACAAATATTCAAATTGAACCACTGTTGTTTCCAAGGTCTCCACTGTTAAAAGAGGCAAAGGAAGAAAGCTTTGAACCTTGATAAATTTTAGGTATGTGTTAATTTTGCATTTCAAACCCACAGGCTGTGTTTAAGGATGACGTGTAACCTTCATCATTTAAAACTGAATGTCCTCCCAGCTTCCACAGCAGAAGAAATGGAGAACAACTAAAATTCACCAGCCTGGATTAGCCTGGAAGCTGTTGGAGAGCCACATGGAAAATGAAAGGTCACATTTAAGGTGGAAATAGCAGCTGAAAAATACCGATGTGGAAAGAAACACAAATTACTGTGGCCAAAAGCTCAAGGAAGAGTTTTGGCTCATTTTGCTTTGCAAAATAACTGTGGTGCTACACAGGATATACATGAACAGATGTGCTTCAAGAACTGTTGACCTACAGCCAAGTCCTGCTTTTGGATACGTACACAAGACTCCCAGCTCAGCCCATGGGACTTAGCCATGTGTGTCTGAGCATGGAGGGATCCTCCAGGCATACAGTGTTAAAGCACGCTTGATCTTTGGAGGGTTTCTCTCCTGTGCTCTGGTGGGCTCGACCTCACCATGTGCATCTCTTGAGTCAAGCCGCTTCCTCCGTTACTCGCTGAGGTGCTGAGGTGCTGACGCAAGTGTTTGCTTAAATGCCACTGCCTCCATTTTCTCTGAACTTCCAGCTGAACCTAGGTAGAAAGGTCACAAAATACTTAGTTCAGCTGGTTTATCTTGGAGGCCTGCACTGTGGAGAGCAGTGTAACAGGAAAAGGAGAGCGGGCTACCTGTGCCAAGGCTTAGGTTTATTTATTTGACCCTCAGTTTAAGGGGTTAGGCTAGGGCCTGTTTCTTGATGCTTCCAGTGATATTGTTGCTGCAGCCGCACAGTTTTCTATTTAATTGCAGGTAAAACAGTCCACAGAACCTAGCTGGCCTTAGTAAATGTTTGGTTTAGATTTTTTCAGAATTTTATTATAACTTATAAAAACAGGATATTTTGGCACTCTGAGGTAAAATAATAAAAAAAAAAAAGGCAGATTTTATTTTCAAAACAACTTTTCCTCAACCCTGTTAAAGGATTGGTCAGAGTATTTCAAACCCCTCCTTCATTTCAAAGTGACTTTTTCTTCTTAGGCAATGGTTTAGCATTTCAGAGTGTAAGAAGCCCGGGAGTTATCCTGAAACTACAGAGGAAATGGTCCCTCTACCAAAAGCTTTAGCTTATGAGAATACTGATAAATTTGGACTGGATATAGCTCTTGATAAATTCCCTCCCAAGGATCAAGCAAAGAAAACAGCCATGGGATGACAGGTAGTAGCACCATACATCAGAAACAGCTGGTTGTCAGTGTGACTGTGTGCAGGATGGTGCTCCCACCCTCCATTCCCAGACAGTAAAAATGCTATCTGATTCATGAAAGGGTTGCAATAGTTGAGAGAGAAGTTTGCATCTGGCATACAATTACTTAGGCTTGCCAGGTCCAGGAGGTATTTCATGAGTGATGTTAGGTAGCTGGGAAGAAAACCCTCAGATAAAACATGTCATTCTTTGGGGAATGTATCCCACTGATTAATGAGGCATGCTTCAGCAATAAAAAGGAATGTTATACACACTAAACTCACCTCACCATTAAGAAAACAATAAAGTACAGCCACAACAAAGCCCTAAAAGATAAAAAAGAAGTGGTCACAGAACTGCAGTTCCAGCTTTTGAATGGGGATGAGGCATCTCAAGGGAAATCAGACAGCTTGGCTTTGCCACTGGAACTCTGCTCTGTTGCGGAGTTAGATGTTCTGCCTCTTACTTTAAAGAAATAATAGCTTGTCAGATATTACCTGGAATGATCCAAGAGCCAATTCAAAAAACAACTGAATTTCCATTGTGCCGCTGCTTGCATCTTCAGGGAAAAAAGCAAAGATGATGTAGTGGACCCCAAAGAGAGGGATGAGGAGGAGCGTTGACTTTGCAAGTCTCCTGAGAATGAAAACAGAGGGAAAGCTGGTGTAGAAGGAGCAAGAAGAGCTCAGGTGGACTTACATGGCATGTAGGGGACATACTTGTATTGGTTGAAATCACTGCTCCGTCTTTCAGGTGATCTGAGCTTCCTCATCAAGATTCTTAAAATGTTGACAAAGAGAATGAAATTAATCTGAAAAGAAAATAAAAAATGTAAGAATGCAAAAACAAACACAACACAAGCAGTATCCACTTATGTAACTGCCAGCTATCAGCAGAGCCAGTTTGGGGTGTTTGGGCAAAGCAGGCAGAAATAGTGTCCATGTCCACATCCCAGTCTCTGTCCCTGCCTCTCCAGCCCACCTGGCCACCCTGGGCTTGGGTGCTAGCTGCTTTCACTGCCTGTTTGCTGTAGCTTTAGTTCTGGGCATGATCGGGGCTTATTATCCAGGCAAATCACCAACGGGAAGGGAGGCCAGGTGCATTGGTAGGATCTCTTCTGGCTTTGGAGTTCAGACACAACCCACTTTGGTTGCTAGCAAAGGGGCAGCACGGGAGCTATCACTTGCTAACTGGGACTGCAAGTGCCAGTTGTTCCCTGCCAAGAGACTCAGCGTGATTTGGGATCATGGAGGCAAAGTAGTTAAAAGTCGTGAGAGGAGAATTGACACTGGAGTTCTTCCTTTTGCATTTTCCCCCTCTCCAAGAGTGGTTATCAGATAGAAATGCTGCTCTGCTGCTCAGTTTGGGTGAAGATGAGGCAATAGCTGTTTCTGCTCGTTTGACCCTCAGGCAAAGAGTGGGAGTTGCAGGGAAGGCACAGCCTGGGGCTGATCTTGCACAGCCCCAGACCTGCACCCCTTTTGCAACACCCTGCACCACGTCAGGCCCTTAACCCTTCCCTGTGCCTGGAAACACCATCCCAGAAGTGCATTCCTCTGTGTACATTGGAGCAAGGCTCTGGGCTATCGGGTTTCCCTAAAAGAAGCAGGTCCATTGGAGATGGGACAGACCCTGGGTTCCCTAAAATTATTGGATGGAAAGAGAGCAAGTGTGGCTACGTGGGTGTCTAGAGAAGGCTGGAAGTTTGGGGAAGCTGGGAAAGGATGAGGAAAGCAGTAGAGCTGGGAGGAGGTAGGGGTTGGGAGCATGAAGGAAAGACGGAAGTGTTTCAGGGGTTTGGGGAGGAAAAGGAGGTTTGGGTCTGGGGATTCTGGGGTTTTTAACCCATTAGGCCAGGCACGAGCCGTGTAGGCTGAGCAAGACTTTTCTTAGATGAAAACCACAGGGGAAGGGAGAGCGGGGGATTCCTGCCGGGAGGAATTGCCCGCGGGCAGCACAGGAATGAGCATGAGCCTGAGAGCACAAAGGTGTTTATTGGTGCTGTTTTTCTGCCCTTTGAACTGCTGAAGGCTGTGAGGAATACAGAGATTAGATCTGTGTTCTTAAGAACTGGCTGTTTGTTTGGTTATGGGCTTGAGTAAAGCCTCTTTTTGGGTAAAGAGGCAGTCATGTAGGCGGCTCCTGCCTTCTGTGGCTACACTGGACATGATCAGCGTTCTGAGGGAAGTGAGAAGGCAATAGCAGGTGGTGGCCGCCAAAAGATAAACTAAGATTGTGCTTTTTGTCTTGTAGAATGCCTGGGTCTTGTTGACATTTAAAGTGGCTCCCAGGGTGAGGGTTGTTTCATTAAGAAAAATAAATGCCGTGACCTCCTTAAGTTGATCCCATATCACTTGTGCTGTCTTGTGGAGTTGCAGGATTTCTCACTGGTAAACCAGAGCAGAACTTTAACCCACCATCTCTACTACCTGGGTTTCTGAGGGTGTACAAGTGTTTCAGTTTGTGTTTTGCAAACATAATGGTTCTTACTGGCAATGCAAAAACCTCAACCTGCTCTTGGGTTCTCGCTCAGAGTGTCAGCAGGTTACTTAAGAGCAACCAACAGTTCACATGTTTCTGGACTAGGGCTTCAGACAGGTCACTGCAGCGTGGTCTGACCCAGAGCATCTCCATGGGCAGAACAGCAGCTCCAGCCCCTTAGTACCTAAGTCTCTGAAGGTGAGCACCAGCAAATATTCAACCACAGCTGCTGAGTATTATGTGCACCAAACTGGTCTTGCCATCACTACTGCCATCACTACTGGGCAGGTTTACACTGAGTTTCAATGCCTGTGCCTTAATTCACTGAGCAATGCCATTATAGTATAATTGCTGTCCACTGATATGTGGAGTGTGCAGTCTGTGAGTTGTGTTCATTGCTTAAAACAAAAGACAGTGGTCATGTAAGGCAAGTTGGTTTTGTTTTTGCTGAGAGGGGCATTGACCAGGACACATAAAGGCACTTGTACGGAAATGTACAGCCACTCGTTCCTCCTCTGGAGCCTTCCCTGAAACAGTCCAAAACAAGCTTCCACAAGCCAGCCAAGTTCATATGCAATCAACAGGATGTGGAAACCTGATCTTCTTCAGGCTCTTGCTTCTTGGGAGGACACTCTAGCTTTCCTTGTGAACTTAGCTTTGGGGCATTAGTGACTAAGTCCTGCTGAGCAGAAGCTGCTTAAGCAGTAATTTATGTGTCACACCAGTTCAGACACATGTCTAAGATCGGTTCATTAACACACTTCTAAAGCATGTCAAGTAGATGATGTCTGACTTTACAGTATTTGAAAATACAGTTTGAGTCTGCTTGTCCCAGAAAAGACTTACAAAAATAGACAAAACTATGGGGCCTCTAATGATCCACCAGGTATTGGCATTAGTGTTAATGTCCCAACACCTGTAAAAATAGAAGAGAGGGTGCAGTCAGTTATCAAAACACTGGTGTCTGTTCAAAGAGGTTTAGTCTGTTTTGCACCTCAGATAGGCCCCTATTCCCTTCTCTACAAAATTAATTTCCCGTTCTCACTTAGTGGTACAACATATCTTACAGAAAACTGTCCACCTGCACTGGACAGCAGTTTGACCTTCTCGTAAAGTACAAACACTGTTCAAAATTTTGGAAGGGAGAAAGAGAAAGGAACCCAGTTTCATCATTCAGAAAGTCAAATACAGATACTGAAAACATCATGAGCTGAATTCATACTTGAAAGCTACCTTCTACCCTTGAAAAATGCTGAAATGGAATTTGATGTATTTCCTCAGGTTGCTCAGCTACTCCCACCCACACTAGGATCCAGGCTCCCACCAGAGTGGGATGCTGGTTGATTTACTTGGCTGTCAGCAGTTAGAAATGAGCAGGATCCCATGGAACAGCCTGCACAGAGGCTGCATGCTCTCCCTGGTTTGCCAGCTTCCTCCCCTCCATACAACTTACCCAATATTTTCATGGAACTGCCTGGCAGTCGCCCATGCAGCCACGAACACAGCTGGGGCACCTGCAGTGGGAAAAGCTAGTTACTGCTTCAGGAGCCCATCCCAAAGGCAAAACAAACCCAGTTATTCTCACTGAAGGGAGAACCAGTACCCCATCCGAGGACAATGAACCACCAGAGGAACTTCCTTTCCGAGAAGAAAGAAATAACCAGGAGAGTGTGGAGGTACAGTCCCTCCACGAGGAGCCAGCTGTAGTTAGACATGATGCAATACTGAAAGAAGACCATGGTGAGCTTGCAGCCAGCCTGAGGAAAGAGATGATAATTAGCTTTTGCCTGGGTTTGTATCTACCTTCTAACAGAGAGAGCGAGCTGTAAATTAATCTTGGCAAATAGAGATTTTATAGCAATTAGGGAACTAAATGGGTGTCCTCGAGACAAGCATTCACATGACAAGAAAGCAGGGCTGGAACTGCTAAGTGCATTAATCAACTGCCTCACTAGAAGAACTGAATGTGTCATGGGCACATGGATTCAGATTACTGTTTCAGAGGAGTTTCACTATTACTGCCTTCTTAGTATCAGTAACATTAATATCACCTTAGAGAAGCACGTAAATGTATCTATCAATCTTTTTTTCCCCAAGAAAAACAGTTGCTAAAGACAAATTAAAATGTGCTTAAAATGTTCTTTTTCAGCAACAAAAATCCAGCAAAACTGGTGGGTTAAAACAAAACAAGCTTACATTTGTTTCTCTCCCTAATTCTTGTCTTTTAGTTTAAAGCATTGACCATCATCTCCAGCGTTGCTCACCCCTCTGCACGCCCAAATTTTCAAAATATTTTGCAGCCAGTAAAAAGAAAAAGGCAAAAGCATTTCAAAATTTGGAAAGTTCCTTTCCCAGACTCTCTGAGTGCAAACCCCTATCAGGTCTCACACTGAAGTGTAAGTGTGAGACCCTATAGGGGTTTAATGTGTTCTCGGAGAAGGGGCAGAGCATACCTCTCTTCTCCCATAACCCCTCATGATGAATGTAAAGCTGGGATGGAGATTTCCTTCCCTGTTCACTAGATCCTGCTAGGATCCTGCTGGGAGACTGAGGGGTGGAGCAAGCTGGAAGGCAGAGGGTTACCGTTTGTGCCCCACAGTAATTTATGTCTTCGGAGGAAAACAAAACGGCATCCTTGATGAAGTTGGATGAGGCTCGCAAAATGAACGATGTGAAGAGATGCATGTGGATGTAGTTCCTTGTGCAGCGAAGTCTTCTGTGAAAAAAAGAGAGAGAGATCCTGTGAAGTGACATTCCTTGCCAGTGTGGGGAGCCTGTGACTGTAAACAGCAGGTTTCAATCCTTAGTACTGCTAAACTGACAAATGAAGAACAATGTTGTTCTGTCTGTGAAAGAAAGAAAGAAAGGCTAATACATCTCCCAAGAGGAATATCCTAGAGAAGACCTTAAAAAGCTGCAGTTACATCTGCTCCACTCAGGTACTAAAACAAGCTGTACCTTGCCAGAAAAATTGTGATTTCATGCCAATATGCTTGTTCTAGCCTCCCTCCCTCTTTCTGGAGCAACACAAACCCAAGGTGTTTATTCATACCTGGGTGAATTTATTTATTCTGCCAGCACAGTTCACTTGTGCCTGCAATGATTTCTGTACTAAATCACCACATAATCTGTGTCTGAAGTCCGTGCAGCCTGAATATAAATTTTCAAAGTATTTGGGTTTTCTTCCACCCAGACATGCTGCCCTGACATTTACTGTAAGGGAAATTAATTTCACTGAATAAGCAGCACAGTACAAATTCCAGGTTACAAGGGTGCATGAAGATAAACTGACTGTCAGATTGCTGATAGAAACTTGAAACACCTTGCCAGAAGTCAATGCAGTGACACTTAGAGCAAAGTTTTAGCCACAGTCTGAAGTGGAGAAAAGAGCAGCAGGGGGAAAGACACTCTGCCCAAGGGATGCTGAAATCATGGGAAGACCTCAGCAGGGAACTGGTGCAAATGCCATCTGGAACATTCATCCAGCTACATTTTCAAAGAACTGGAGAGCACAATATAATGAGCAGATCTGAGATTTTTTGAGAGTCAAAACTCAGAAATAAATTTTGTCACTGATTTCTGTGAAGGTTTTCAGGAATACTTCAAGTTTTTAACTTGCCCTGAAAGTCAATTGAAGGATTTGTGTCAGCTGAGATGACCAGAAGTCCTAACCAAACACAAACCAGAGATGTTTCTCCTCACCTGAAAGAGGCCAGGACTGCTAAGGCTATGATTAGTGTCACGAGGGAGGTGCAGTATCCGACGGTGTACATGGTCTTCAAGGTCATGAAATAGAAACGCTGCAGGGAAACACATAATCACATGTTTACCTTTGTCTATGGGGTAGAGATTAACCCATGCCAAGAGAAAGGTGTGTCCTCCTATTTAATGACTAAATTTTCTTGTAAAATCAGCTACTGAAATTTTACCCTAAGCAACCTATTCCGATCATTTGCAGGAAGCATTCATGCTGAAAACTACCAATAATAATAACCCCACCTGAGTTAGATCACAACATCATTCAGTCTCTCCTTAATATGTTCCTCCCCCAGGACCCCAAAGCAGCAGATCTGTGGTCATGGGCACTCAGACTCACTCTTGCCTCGTTGGTCGTGTCATTGACATTGTAGCCACAAGCAATATCAGGTCTCGGATATGGGTCTGACCAGCCCTCACTTGTACAATTTCTGTAGACAAAACCTGTGTGGTAACAATTAAAAAAAAAAGACAGAAGAAGGTATGACCATTTCCAATTGTATCATTGTTCTCCTCAGGGGTCAGTCACCACAATGTAGGGTTTCTTCAGGAGCCAGGAGAATACGTGCCCCCAGGCAGTGCACTCTGCATAGCTGGAGGTGAAATGCAGCTGAGCTAATTCTGTTGATACTTGCCCGGTGTACTTGTGTGGGTCATAATATTGTTTGCCCACTCAGGGATGACTGTGATGGATGTGTTTTTATTAATTGCAACATAAATAATACTGCTCAGTACATCTAGTGTTTCTTGGCCACTATTCCAAGATCAGCAAACACATGACTTGTTCACAGATTCATACTCCATGTAAACCTGATATTTTGCTGAATGGTCCCACCTCCTTACTGTGGTTTGTCATGCTCCAAAGGGACAAAGTAACTGTAGATGGTCACAGATTTTTGGTGAGATTTAAATGAAAACTAAAAGACTTTTCCACATAGCCCATACCGGATATTTTTTTAGACTGTTGATTTCCTTTTTTACTTGGAAATTAAAGGTTAGGATGAGATTACCCTCATTTAAGTTCAACTTCTGAAAACTGAATGCTTGAGTCCAACTGTGTTCCACACATCTGTCTTTGGAGAAAAACTGGCATTTGGAGAATCCAAACTCATTTTTCGGACAGATATTTGCAGAGGGCAGTTTGTCTGACCCACTTCTGCTGACTTTTAGTTTCCTAAAGCAGAGTGAGATGGATCCCCAGCAAGTTGAATATGATTGAACAGGATAGTTTCAAACTCATCCATGTGAATGTTTGGCGCTAAAGTGGAAGTGGGAAGTCCTGCCCTACACACCTGACAATCTCATTGGAAGAAAATTACCCTAGCAGGCATGAAGGTTATGTGCTGAGGAGAAAAGAAACTATTCCAGAGAAGTGAAACCACTGCCCACTGTCCTAATCACATTTAACTGTCAGGTAAGAGCCATTGTTAAGAAGCATGGAATGAAATCCTGGCTTTTTTACAGTGATTGCAATGTTAGCAGGGTCTGAGAAGGGACATGAAATCAGCAGCCCTTCTTAGTACAAGCCTTGCCAGAAGGCACAATAAAAGTTTGGGTTTTGCCCACGCATTTAGCCATGAGGACTCCAGGGCATCTAGCTCTTGCAAAACATCCCCACAGTGTTGAGGGAACAGAGGGAGATGTATATGCAGCAGTGTTTGGCAATGGTTTATGCTCTTTGGAGCCCTGCTGAGATTGTCAGGACAGAGTGAGGGCTCCTGCTACCTCTGGGCTAATGCTGGTGACCTGACAGCATCTCTGCACTTGATTTGAACTCACCTCTGTAAACCTGTAGGGCACAGCAAACATGCTGAGAACTCTGAGTGGGAAGAGCTCTGGGTGTGTCTGTATCAGACTATTGTTCTGATTCTGTTTTGAACATCTTGTTCCAGCTTAGCATCTTTGAAAGGGCCAGGTTTGCTTTATAAGGCAGGTTTTCTGTGCCTGCTGCAATGCAACAATAACAGGAAAGAAACGGCTCTCCCAAACAGTCCTCCCCAGCCTGCCTTGGCACTCAACAAGGGAGTGATGTGGTGACAGATTCTCCACTTCAGCATCAACTACTAAGACACAGCATACTTAACCCCGAGCAGAGCACTGTACTTGCAAACACACCTGTAACTGGTTTTTGCCTGAGGCTGTCCAAGCAGATCAGACAAGAAGGTGTGAAGTTTTGTGTTGGTGTTCTATTTCATTATATGCGAAGCACAGGAGATGATGCCAGGCATGTTATAGGGGTGGACATGAGCAAAATTTCAGCAGTGCTCCTTGTTTATGGGTGACACACACACTGGGGAAACTGCAGCGTGCCCTACTCAGAGCAGAGTTGGGGTCTGCAGGCTGTTAAAGGATCAGTGCTTGGTGTTTACTGGTACCATGTGAGGCTTTTGAAGTTGCCTAGGCAAAGGGGAACTCTGGCTAAAGAGATGGCTGAGGAACCGGGGCCATCAGATTTGGCTTTCTCTGCCTCTGAATCCTCACGATTGTCACACCTTCCTTCCTTTCTTGCCTGAGACACAATGTGCAGGTCTGGATGTGAACTTCAGTTGTGTTAATCGGTTCCAGATAATTTTGTTTCTTTGGTCTATTAGGTGGGAAGGGACCAGACAGTTTGGGCTGCAAATGCAAGTCTAGATGTCCGAACAAAACTCAACAGCACAGAGAGCAGGGTTTGGGCAGCGCTCAGAGCCATCTACATGGCTTAACCTATGGGCCTTTGGCATTTGTGGCTGCCCATGTGCTTTGTAAGTGGTCATGAGAGAAAACTTTTACTTTTCTTTTGAAGCAAGCAGATTCTTTTTCAAAATTGCTTCAAACAGAGCGATGACTGTAGCAGTAATTAAACGCAGGACTCGCAAGCCCACCACAGTATAAAGTCAACGAAGAATGTAGCCATGAGAATGAGGATAAATTATTGCTGATTTTGACCCAAAATGCCAGATGCAGAGCCAGAAATAAGATGCAAATGCCAATGGATGACATCTTGGGGTTCTATTTTGAACACTGTCACTCTGTTGTTTATCAGAAGTGGTTCAGCTCTCAGCTTCTCGTTAAGGAGGGCAACTAAAGTGTAAGTTGTTAGACTATCTCCAAGATAACGCAGTGAACATTTGAGATGTAATTATGACCTTTGGATGTACAAACTCCTGCTTTCCTCCCTGGTAGGAAGGCCAGAAGCAGGGAGCAGTTCCCTCTAGTGGCCGTACCAGCAGGGATTTCGTTTAAGGGCCGGTATCCCTACACTAAAGATTTGTGAGCGAATGTCAGATGGATGATTTCTTCAGCGATCTGTGCCTTTGTGTAGTTTATTCTTTGTCTTTAAACCAAATTATAGGGCTCAATGGGCAGATACTGTTCGTGTGTACAGAAAGTAGCACGGTATTTATTTTAATCTGAGTGGCTCACGTCTGATTTTATTTAAAGAGCACTAAGTGCTTCTCTTCTGAATTATCTAATCTTTATTAGACAATCTAATACTTTGTCTCCTGTTCCTCCCTTCATAAAATGAATTTGTCTGCTTTTCTGTAAGTACTGGACCTCACTAATCCATGCCCTATAACTGAAGAATGCAAAACTCTCTTCTGATTGGAATCATTAACTCGCTAAAGAGAAAGGTAAGCACATTTCTTAGGCATTACTTGAAAACTAGAAATGAACAGAAAGCAGGCTTACTTAATAGCTCATTATTACTGTAGCCTACAGGGAATAAATTTCATTTCATTTCTAGCTTAAGTCCCAGGAAAACGACAAGCATTGCTTGAGCTCATCTCGGTTTGACTTGAGTGTTTTGGTGAGCCATGAAACCTGAGTTTCCATGAGTTTGTGCCACTTGTGTGGAGCCTGTCAGAGCCAAAGGATAAACTCCCAGTGCAGATTTCCTCTTGATGAGGGCAAAAAAGGGATCTTTTCTGCCTATTTGGCTGGATGTTTTGCCAAAACTTGTGTGAACTTAATGCTGTGTGAAGTTTTGTCCCCATCAAGCTCAGCTGAGATCATCCATTGGCTCCAAGAGTTATTAAAAGGGGAAAGCAGAAATAAACACAGAATCTAAGTGGAGAAAACCCTTTCCCTTGAGAAACCATGCTAAAAAAGCCTGCTTTTCAGGATAGCATTTACTTCCTGTACTTTTTTCCACCTGGCGAAGAAAAATAAACACTTAAAACATCTTGCTACTATAATTCCAGGCTTTTCCATATTTAACTTAGTGTTGGAAACTGAGCTGCTAACTGACCATTGTTCTTTGAAGGAAGCAGGGACAAAATTTTACTTCAAGTTCAGACCTGACAGTGGCATCTTTGTAAATAAATAAAAAATAAAGTGTTTCATAAATAACAGTTTAATAAAAAACACCTGGGCAGGAAAAACATAATTTTAGTGTTACCTTTTTTCCCAGTCAGCATCTGGAAGAATTCAGGGCAGTGAGCATTGACAGTCTGTCCCACAGTGGATGAAGGCCAGCAACTCATGTTATCCCACATTCCAGCACACCTGCCTGGGGGGGCAACAGTGAAATACCATCAGCATCTCCCAGTGATGTGACACCGTGAAACTCCTTCCAACAACAAAACACTGTAAAACATCTCCAAGCAATGCAACACCATGCAACATCTCCCCACGACCAGGGCAGCTACAGGAACAAAGGTGCTCAGTACTCTGAAAAGCAAGCTGGGTGAGACAGAGCAAGTCCTGCTGAGACCTGTTGAGACCTGGATAGGACAGAATAGGTCCTGCTTGCTTCAAACCAGCCCCAGCAACCTTCAGACCTGTCCCTTTCTGGTCCTTGACTCCACTGGTCTTTCCTAGACACACAAAGAGCAACTTGAGTCATTATGAACTTCACATCAGGCCCTTGACTACCCATCTCTTTTCTGGAAACTATTGAGTGGCCCTGGGAAGATGAAGGAAACCACATGTGAATTTTTTAGCTTGCTTTCAGTCTTTCTAAAGCTTCCACTTTGAGTCACCCTAATGGCTTCCTTACATAATATTTTTGTAAACAGGAAAAAATACAACTTGATGACCCTGCTTGAGCAGGGAGGTTGAACCAGATGACCCACTGTGATCACTTCCATCCATACCCACTCTGTGATTCTGTGATTCTGTGACTAGGAGTTTAAACAGTTTCAGAATTATACTGGGGAAAGGAAAGTGAGGAACAACATCAATGTCATTCTTTTATCACCGTAAATAGTCCTCTCTTTCATTTATGCCAAGGCTGTGCTGATGTGAATAATGCCAACAGACCGCTTGCTGGGCTTGGCTGCCTAGATTCACCCTGTTTTCCCCAGTTAGGTGCAAGGGCTGCTTATTTTAAGGATGGGTTTGTCATGGTCCACTCCCACAGTCAGGGTGAGAAGGAAAATTTTCCAGTTGCACCCTTGGCTTGACTGTGTTGCCTTCTGGCAGGGCTGGTAGAGATGGAGCTGATCCAATGGTCAGTGGAGCACAGCATGATGGGGATCTCTACTTGAATATCTTGCTTAGGTGCTGGCATCTGGCATGGATGAATTTTGGCCTGCAGTGCAGAGTGTTAATAGAGAAGACCTACACTTCATGCTCTTTGTACTACAGAGAAACTGCAATCCTGCCATTTGTTATTTTGCTCTTTTCCAGATATAGACTGAAATCATTCAGGTTCATTCCCTTTTGCCTCCACTCTCCATCCTTGGTTTTAGCACAGCTTTCATTGTGGGTTTTGTAACAAGATAGGGGAAGAAAAAGGCCGCTGGAGCACGCCAGCACCACCGTATTCCTGGTGTACCCAGACATGTGCCGTCTGCCCCGCACGCTCCCTGAAAGTTGAGGGGAGGAAATGCTGATCAAGCACCTCCTCAAACGCTTCATGTTTTATAAGCCCAGCCTCCCATTAGCCTGACAAAAATATTTACATTTCTAGAAATGCATTGATTTCCTCCAGCATGACAGTGCCTGAAAACACAGCTCTAGTGTTCTCCCTGTGCCAATGTTTGTAGGACTTGGTAACCATTTACTTCAAAGCAACAGTTTAATGGCAAACAAAACATCACCTTGGGTGATATTTATGCCTTGACATGGTGCATTGTTTGGGTTATCAAACCTTTGCCAATGCCACTGGCATAAAGCCCCCAAATCAGACTCAGTGCACAGGAAAACCTGGCAAAACTACAATGTTGGGGTGGTTTCTATCCAGGAGGAGAAAACAAACCCCGGAGGAGCCATTCCTCCTGTGGTGGGCTTCTTGCCATTCCTCGTGGACCCATCCCTACCTAGCTAAAGAGCCTTGGGGTGGAGGCAAAGCACAGCAACACCTCCCTGACATCCCTGTGCTCTTTGGGATCTACCTAAAGTAGCAAACAGAGCATTCCCTGAGCAGCAATACATGGTGTCACCATAATCAGAGGTCCCGGATCTCCAGTAGCTTCCCTGCCGTGCTCCCAAGAGAATTATCCTGTCTTCACTCATGCACAAAAAAGAGCATAACTGTGACTTGGGTTACTTTAATGTTACACTACGCCCTTTACCAGGGTCGTAGTATCACAAGGGCAGAGTCCCTTTTCCTTTATATTGCAGCAGGATAAGAAACACTTAATGCTCAGGTACTTTGTGCCTGATTCACCAGCAATGAACCCTGTGTGTTTGTGCCATCTTCACAGGGATGTGAGCACTGCAGCAGAGATGTGGGTGGGAGCATGGTGGGAACTTGTCCCCTGCTTGCACCACTCAAAGATTCTGGGGCAGGCACAGGACAGATGGGGTATGGAAGGTGACCCACACCCTGCAAAGCCACCTTTCTCCCTCCCTGCATGACCCACCAAGGGCATGCACTGAATCCCAGAGTTTTGTTCCTCTCTTCTTCAAACTGAAGTCCCTATGTGGGATTTTCTGCACATGCACTTCAGACATGCAGATACTTAAAGGCTGGAGGTATTTTCAAATGTGTTATTACACAGAATAAAAGTATTACTCCCTAATTTACCCAAGTAAAAAACCCGTCTTAGGGTTCAGTAGAATTTTGGGTAGAAGTATCCTGTTAAAAAATTTCTAGTAACGAGAGGCCTCGGGGAAATTTTAAGATGTGGATCCAACTTAAAACTGGATTAAGTCTCTGCTGGGGAGATAGTATTTGACTGAGATAAAATAAGACCATCTGTAAAATGGGACTGCCTCCTAATGCTAGTGCTGGTCCATACCTGCACAGTCCTGTGAAGTTTAACTTGTCTGCATCTATGGAGCTCTGGTGCAAAGGAAACAGTGGAGCCATGTCAGAGGACCAAAGCAGAGAAATAGATAGGTTGACAAACCACCCTCCTCTTTGCTGAAGGAAACAAATAATACTGATTTATTCATATCATCAAACTTCTTATAGGCAATGAGACAGATCTGTCTTGTGGAGTATCTGCCATAGGGTACCCTGTCACTGCTACTGGGGCGCAATGCCCTGAAGCTGTGCTCACACTCATCAGTCTACAAGGCTCACAGGGACAAAACAAGATCAGAGAAAAATGCTAAGCATCCTAAGAAACCAGGTGGTACATCTTCCCTCTGAGTCCTGCCTTTGGGCCAGGTCACAGTGAAATGGTTCTGTGTCTCCAACACTCTCTCCTAGAGAGGAAGTCTTTGAAACTAAGAAAAACCCTCAACTCTAGCTTATCTCTGGCCAGGACACCCTGCACACAGCATGTCTCATGGGAGCTCCTTCGCTTTTCACGCTGGTGAGGACCTTGCCGTGTTATGGTCTGCAGAAGTCCACTGAAGTAGTTCAGTTTGTGAGATGCTGTGAATGACACAACCCCATCCTCAGTGCTGATGGCTGGTAATGTACGAAAAATACATACAGTGCACCCTGTGAGACGCTGACCCAGCTGCTGCCTGGGGCAACTGACACTCAGTTCATAGGCAAGCTTTAATAATCGCTTGCAGTTATTTCTCTGAGACCCCTTGCACATGAACACACTTGCTCAGCTGTGAAAGGAAAGCTGTCTACATGATAAGGACTCAGTACCATGAAACCTTCCCAGGCCAAAATACTCCTTTATATGATGATAAATCCTCACTGAAGTGCAAGAACTCTGTTATGTGGCAGTAAGTTAGAGTAAGGAGGAAGCAATGAGGACCTTCAGGACATGTGATTTAAATGCTGGCTGCTGGTCTTCATTGATTTTTAAGGCAAATACAGTTAAGTAAATTTGTGCTTACTGGGGTGACTTTGTAAATTATCCTTGTCCAAGATGTGATGATTGATTGCAATTTGCAAGACCTGGTTGCTGGTGTGTTCCCTAGTTGTGAAGACTACAGTTGAGCAACTGGATTAGAAGGTTCCTACAACTCTTGCTGCCACAGTAAGGAGTCAAAATCCCACTCTCAAAGGCTTATAACAGATCTTAAGTGTTTTTCTGCTCCTAAATGAGACATGCACACAAAGTGCATGCCTCCTGTGGGGAGGGATGTGAAGGTATCTGAGTTTGAGGCCACCCAGCTCATCTGAGAGCATTCGTTCAGCCTTTACCTGAGCTCAGGAGCAGATCATTTTCAGTCGTTCTGTTCTGTGCCTCCAGGGAGAGAGTCTCAGCACACTTTTCTTCCTCCCTTTTCAGGACGCTCAGGAGGTCACAGATAGGTGGAACAGCTTTGATCTACAAATTTTAAAAGCAGTGTAATCACTTTTCCTCTTACAACTTCTATCATCTCAATAGAATTTTCCCGTTTTATGCTCACATTCCCCATGCAAATTTATCAACTGATTGAGGGCAAGATTTCCTTGAAATAGAGACAGTTTCCTTGAAATACAGTCAATTTTCATAATTCAGTCTGCATTTTTATAGTAGCAGCAGGCAAGCACAAACTGAGTTTATGTCTTCTCTCTTTTCATGACATTACTGATATCTAGAAAAATGTGTTATTCTGTTAAATAAGTACATGAGCAGGATGCTCTTCCCAAAGACTGCAGGAATCCAGGACACTGCTGGAGTCTCTTAGAGTAACAGAGAATTAATTACTCACCCCTGGCAATTTAAACCATAGATCTGACAGGTTATTTTCCTGGGCACAAGTGAGGTAAATATGCCCACTTGTTGCAGACCACCCGAGCCTGTTTTACTGCTACTGACCAGTTGCAGAAACCCATCAGAAAGCAGAATCTCACCCAGATTTTCATGAGAACTTAGATGGTAATTTGTCCTGAGGTCATTTTCTCACCTTCCCATCCTCCTTTCTCATAAAATAATGTTAGTGTTCACTCAATCCTTATGTAACAATTAAATGTGTGTTTATGTTTCATATAGCTAGACCAAAATAAGTGAATATCAAACAACTACAGACCATTAAAATTATATATATTGAAAATCATTGCAAAATTATTTGCAGGACAAGGTCCCAGTATCATGCAGAAAAAAAGTACTTTTACCATTTCTATTATTTTATCAGTTTCTATTCTTTTTGACAACAAAAACACAGAATATAAGTGGATTTTCATTATAACAAATTAGATAATTCCTCCCTCGTGAATAAACCCAAAAATCTTTATAAATTCCCACTATGGACCTTTTATGTACATATATATATATGTGTGTATATATATATATATATGCATACGTATATGTACACATATTGAAAAGATTAAAAGCCAGTCATCAGGATCTATTAGCTGAAAAGTATCAGATAGAACTTTTTTATGTCCTTTTTTTAGGAAAAGTTAACCCGGCAGCATCATACTCCTGCTTAACCTAATCCATCTTGTAGCATTGCTGATCACTTTCAGATTAGATTTGGGATAGAGAATGATCCCTGAAAACCTTGTAATGAGAACTATTACTTTTCTACAATTAAATTTTAGCCTAACAAACATCAGAGACCATATTCCCATTATTTTGGCTAGAATTTTTCTGGGTATTGTATTTTTGAACAAAGTTTGATCTTTTCAGCAATGTATCATACCTCATCTAATTGGTCTGGTGTGTTTAAATTCAGCATCCCTCTCCCTTGTCTTCGTGTGTCATGAAATAAATAAACTAGAAACCACTTGGTTTTGCACAATGTAATGAATTTTCTGGAATCACACATACAAAGAATTCAGATGAAATAAACTATCCTCTGATGCCAGGATTTAGATGCCTTTTTAATCCATGTAATCTTTGGAAAAAAATAAATTTTAAAATCCACCTAATCTTTGAAATGTCTGACTGGACTAATATGTCTAAAGAAATGTATTTGCATTTAATAGTTTCATTTGTTAGTTGAAGGATGAATTTGATAATTTCTAATATTGTCAGATCTTTTTTTTTAAATGTACATTATTTATCACCCTCTATTTTTATTTGCTTCCCAGTAGTAAAGCAGTTTACTACATTTTCAGACTTCACAAGTACAAGTATGACAGCTAAGTCCTATAACATACTCTACTGCCCAAAGTTGCCTTGAAAATATGTTAAAAAACAATATTAGTGCTGAGCATTTGAAGTGGCCAACACAATTTGTCTGGGTTGCATGTGGCTTGTTAAGATGATACTGAACATATGTAAAAATAAATGCTAGGAGTCATGTTAACGATCTCAGAAACAGGAGAACACTTCATCTTAAATAATCCTCTACATTGCGTGGGCACTGTTTTCTTTTAAGAAATGTAGGTCCTAAGAAAGCTTTTGTTCCAGAAAGATTTAAAGTCTGTGTTATTTCTTTATGGCTAGAACGAGGCCACACGCTTTTAGCACACTCAACTGTGAGGACCACCCTGATGATCTGATACAGCATTACTTTCTCACATAAAATGTGTTGTTCAAGCAGGAATATGGCATAGTTAATGCCTTACAATTACTGTTTTACCCCACAAAGTGGTATCCACCCTGCCCTTCTGATCAGCTAGATACCACTGCCTGGCAATAGATGTGCAGGTAACAGGATTTTAAGCCCTGGGAAAGCAGAGAAGCCTTCAGGTGCTGGTTTAAAACCCTTGCTTTCCACAAACATTGTCCCTCAGCCAATCTTTGCCAACACTGACATCCAACCAGGCAGGCTGGGTGCGAGTGTGCGGATGTTTGCTGAGCGATGTGAAACCCCACTCTGCTGCCAGCTGTGCTCAGTCTCACTCGTGTTTACTATTCACAAGTGGGAGCAAAAAGCCTCCCCCGCAGCTGGAAATCGAGGAGGAAACGTGCTGTTTCTATGTCTCTTCCTAAACAGTTCCCTGAAGCAGTTCTGATGTCCTTAACACTTTACCAACTACTAAATTAACTCTATCCCAGCAAGGCAGGGGACAAGACATCCTCATATTATGCTTAAAGAGAAGGTACCAAACTCATTCCAAACAGAAATAGCTGTGATAACTCAACGTCCAGAACAGGTAAAAAGCTGCAGTTTGTAATATTGATAGCAACAGCCAACTACAGGTTTTAAACTGTGAAATGAATGGATCTAAACACTACTTATTATTTATATTTGCAGCCACAAATTTCACAGCCATTTCATTTGAGAGTAAGTAGGTTTCGTTTAATGAGAGGATTTAAAGAACAAAAGATGCCTGACAGAATCAAAGTAGGTGTTTTGAAAGCTAGAAAAAGAACAAACAGAAGGAGGTGCTCTTGGTGACACCCTGAGCAATGACATCTATTTACAGAGTCCTTTAGGTAGAACTAAGAACAAGAAACCCAAATTACAAGAAAACCATCACAGTCACTATTTTTATTGTAGGAGATGATCAAAAGGCAAAAAGTTTGCAGACTTCATTCACTCTGCAATTAAAATATCTAGGCAGAGCTCAGGTTTTCTCAGAGTTGGAACCAAATCCCCTGCTGGGACAAATAAATTGATCTTTCCATTAGTTGCAATGAAACAGTGATTTGATCCTTCCCTAACTTGTCACATCCAAGCTGGACATCTTTCACCCTTTGTTTTATATGCCTTCAAAATCTGAATGAGCTGAGCAGCACCTGGAAATCACAGCCCAGGTTCTGCTGTCCTTCGTGACCGATCTGGGAGCCCAGAGATCAGCAGTGACAATCTACCACAAATCATAAACCTAAAAGAAAGAAACTAAACTTTGTGGGTTAAACATTCCCCCATTCTGAGTCCAGGAAGGCACTGCTAGAGGTGGGCATTGCCCCTTAGGGGTTTGATTGCTGGTGTGAATCGGTAAAGCTTCCCTAAATGGTGTCAACTCTTTTTTCCTTCCTCACAGAATCTGCTATGTTTACCAAAGCAGGTTAGTAACACTGTTGTCTTTATACAGGTGGGGAAAACTGAGGCATCCAGCACCTAGTTATCTGTGCACTGTCAGTTAGTGCAGGAAGCAGCAGAAATAAGAAAATTTTTAAAATCCCAGGTTCTACACAGATCTTTTTAAACAGACACACCACAACTTCATGGAACAGAGGTTCAATTACTCATACAACATGTGATTCCATGCAAATGCAAATAAATAGCTCTGAACACCTACCGGGACAGTTGAAATCCAGAAGATTATCACCCAGATTGTCCACATAGTCAATGACAGTCTGTTTTCTTCATACCTTGTGCATCAGAGGTCACCAGGATGTTTTTATACTCTCCAGTGTGGCTCCTAGCTCTTTTCACTTTGTCCTTTTCCCTCCTTGCTTTTTTTCCTTCCCAGCTTTGACCATCCTTAGCCAATGTTTCTCTCCAGCTGCTGAGCTCTAGAGAGCATCAGTAGTGAAAGGACCCCCCCTCCCGTCCACCCTGCAATCTCTCCTCCTCCTCCTCTGCAGAAGCGTCCTGTCCCAAGAATTACAGCACCTCTCTTGAGCATGTTCCTACTGTCATCCGCCTCCTTTCCAGGCTATTATTCACTGTTATCGATGGGTGTCGCTGGGGAATGATCATTCCTCATGTCCTTCCATGACAAGGGATGGAGCAGGACTCCTGTGCAAGATGTCAGCCCCACAATGGCAGGGGTAATCAATCAAGGGGAAATACAGCCCTGGAATAAGTGCTCTGCTGAGAAACCGAGTTGGAGGAATGTGACTCAGGCTGCCTGCACTGCTTCTGCTCTCGACAGCTCTGCATATCAGCAAGCACACGGCCCAGAGAGCCAGGAATCAGCAGGCTGGCAGGTTCTGCTGCAGGTGAGCTGGCTGCCCACAGGTCCAACCAAGCCCAGGTGAGCACGGCTGCTGGAGCCGAAGACAACCTCAAGTCTGGGGTAGGCACCAGAGAAAGGGTAAACAGGGTATCGGCTCTTCCCACCCCTTCCAAAGAAGACTCCAAATGCTCCCTGGACTTTACTCTCGTATCCAACATCCAGAGAAACAGCCAGTCTGCATTTTAACCCAATGCTATAGGTTGCGAGTTGTCATTGCATTTGGATCCCTCAGGTACCTTGTTGTTGGGATGTAGAGTCCAGCCATCCTGGGTTCCCCAAAGACAGTTCCTCAGCAGTCCTATCCCCTGGCAGCAGAGCACTCTTTGTTTTCCAGGTTTTGCTTCTGTGGCAAAACTATTGTGAATAGGCTGTATGCTGACCCGGGTGTGAGCTCTCAGCTGCCAAAGTAGGTTCTCCAAACCCTTGCTTGCCAAGTTCACTTGTAGCACAATATGGAATGTGGCCTCAAAAAGGAGCCAAAGTTTTCACTGTGTACCAGTGCTCTTTCTCAAAGCACAGCAGTCCTCACCTTGTCTCAAAACATCTTTTACCACCTATTCCAGTTTACCACCGCCCATTGCCCCAGACAGGTCAAACTTGATGAAGGGCTGCCCAGAATGCAGATGTGCTCCAGATCTACCAGTACAGTCAATGACCGTGACCGTGAAACATATGGCTCTTTACCTGTGCACTGAAAATCCAGCCACTGGATTAAGAAAGTCATCCACTGAGCAGCACAATGAAGGAGTTTGGGGTTCCTAGCAAGTGCTGCCCTTTCTATGCCCACTCTGACCCCGGTAACTCCAGTTCATGTCTATATGTGCTCCCAAGGAATGCTGAGTTGCAACGCTCCCCATTGCACACACCATCCTCATCTCTCCCCACACCCCCAGAGCAGGAATCAGGCAAGTGGCAGCATTTGTTCTAACCCAAGGCTACCTCTGACCTGCCCAGCTCCCGCACTCACACATAATCCTTTCCCTCCAAAAGGGCAAATGCTTTCATCTTCTTGCCCCTGTCCACACTAAACTTGTACTGACTTTCATTTCTTGAAGAGCTCTGCTTTCCCACAGAGTTTGGTTGAAATTGGTCAAAGGGTTAAACAAACTGTTAAAAGGAGGTCTGAGAGGCAGCCAGACAATGTCATTACAGTTGTCTGAAGAAACCACACTGGCAGTGCTGTATCGTCTCAATGGGGTGCCAAGTCCTTCTTTTTCTTCCTTTGGCTGAAGGAATATTTTATTATTCCATTCATATTGTAACAGCTTCCCTTCAAAGCCAGCAGTCTTGCCTGTGTTTGTGTAATCGAGGGAGCTTTGCTCCGGAATGTACTATGGAATGCGGGGCATTTTCTGAAATAGGCAGTGGATGCCCAGGAGTTTGGAGACATGATTTTGGATTCAAACACCAATGTTTTGTGACCTTCTCATTATATTCATGTGCAGGCTGAGCATTTGAAAGAAGCTGGATGCAAAATAAAAACTGGAAAATTCTCACCTATGCAAACCACTGCTTGACTTGCAGCATATGGCAATGCTGGACACACAGTGAGGGGTGGGAAACCTGAGAACAGCAGCAGACCACAAAGAATTATTACCAAGAATTCACATATCCCAAAATGAGGTGTTTGTTTAGTTAAACAATGAAGCATTGCACTCATCTGTGTGCATTTATACCTACTCAGTATATCCAATTTAAATTTGTCACAGCTGGAATTTCTTTCAAGTCTCTTATGTAAACCAGAAAAGAAACATCAGAATTTATTCATGCAATATTGAAGGACTTTTAATTTTAACTTTAGGAATAAATAAATTACTTAGCTTTGTACTACTCTGATTGTAGGATTGTTTACTTATCAAACACTAACCAACTTTGATTGTAAATATTTATTTATTAAAACTTAAAAATTCCATTAGTGCTTCAGTCAAATAACTATTTTTTATCCTTCCTTTGCTAAATAATTAAATTGCTTGCAATGCCTCTATTACAGCTTGATTATCAGGCCATACATTTTTCATCTGACATTTGGAATATAGAGATAAAATTGAGGTGAGAATCACCTATTTAAATCCTGGTTCACAATCTTTAATTATACCAGCCTTCCCAAGGAAATATGCAGGTTTGTTGACTGATAACCTCCTCTTTTCACCTACTTTTCCCACACATTTGCTACCTCTCAGGAAACCTTACAGAGTGCTTTTCCAGAGGTGCATCATATTCAGATCCTCTGATGTGAAAGCAGAGATGAATTTTGGTTTACACTCAAGATCACTGTCCGAACAGACAGATGTACATGCAAATTGTGTTCCTGTGGGAGGAGAAATTTATTCACATGCCATTTGCTGTACTGTGTTCCCACGGCCTTTTTCTTGCAAACAGGAAGAAACCTCCATCAAATCCACAGAACTAAACAAGTTCAATGTGGGAGACTGTACGTTTAAGTTCTGGAGCTGGCAATTCTATTTTCAGTGCCAACCTGTGCCACACAAAAAACCCGTAGCGTTTTGCAGAGACATCTCCCCTTGACCCCAGGAGATGATTCTCGGGCAGCAGACCTCTGTGAGGGCTCTCTAGCAGATGCATTCTGGAAGAGAGAATTCCAACTATCCTTCCAGCTTGTGGAGAATAAACTTCCTTAATCTGTTTACTCAGCTGAAGTGAATGGATAGTTTGGAAAAGCACTAGCTTGCTTTCTTCCCCTGATGGCCAAATCCCCAAATGGCCAAAGCTCTGCCCAAGGCAGATAGCTGCACACATGGAGCTGCGACGAAGAGGTGAGTGCACACAGGAAAGGAGGTTTGGCAGGCAGAAGGTGCTTTAGGTACCTCTCTGAGGACTTACATGCCTTGAGAGTGCTGTAGCACTCTGGGGCACATACAGAGGTGAGGATGAGTTCCAACAGAAAGCACACTGTGAAACAGTGAAAGAGTGAGCTGCTGGACTTCACACAAAGGCAGTGTCAACACTGATCCTGAATTTTCTCCCAAACGCAGCTTTAATTCTGTCATCCTTGAGCATCTCTCCCCAGCCTTACCAAGGGTGTAGGTGTCATTTTTCCTAATTAACAGCAATTACATCCTACTGAGTATGGGAACTATGATCTGGGAGCTGAATTTTATGATCTGAAGTTTTTCTTCCTTTTCTATTTAAATTGAATATTGCACTACTTTTGGTCACATTTTACCTCTGTGTTAAAAAACTGAAAGTGAATAATTTTATTTTTAGAATATATAAGGAAAAAAACCATTCTGGAAATATTTCTACCTTTCTGTACTAAGCCTATATTTAAGACATCATGAGAAAAAGCATCAGGGCCATGAATATTGTTTGTTCCAAATGCACATTCATACCCAAGAAAAATGTAAAACACTCAATGGCTGGAGGAGATGGGGCAGCCAGTAGTCTTGAATTTATTTTTTATGTTGCCTAATGCAGGATATATCAGTGCAGAAGCCAGTGAGGGGCTGGCAGAGATTGCCCAGAGAAGCTGTGGATGCCCCATCCCTAGAACTGTTCAAGGCCGGGTTGGTAGGGGCTTGGAGGAACTTGGTCTGGTTGAAGGTGTCCCTGCCCATGGTGGGGGGCAGGAACAAGATGATCTTTAAGGTCCCTTCCAATCCAAACCATTCTGTGATTGTATGAGTCTTTCTCTTTGGCTCCTCCATTATACTGGGAGTTTAGACAGTATATGGGTTTGGGACAATTAGAAGGGATGCCAAGGTATCGTAAGCAAAACAGCAAAATAGCAACATTCAGCATTAATTCAGCATTTCTCAGTCTCATCGATCACCTGTCTGAAGGAAAAAAAAAAAAAGAAAAAAAAAAAAAGAAAAAAAAAAAGGAAGAAAACTTTTCTTTCCCTGTGCCCACGCAGGCAAAAGTAAAGTAATTCATATGTGGTATGAAAAACACCACATTAAAAAAGGTTTGTCAGGATTATTTTTCAAGGCATGGCCCTTTAATACCGAAAGTGAGAACACAAAAGGGGGGGGGAAAAGGGGGGGGGGAGAGAAAGAGGGTTTAAAAGAAAAAAAAAAAAAAAGAAAAAAAAGTTGTTTTTCCTCAGTTTTTGTCCTTTCGCCATCACGGGCAGCTGAACTGCAGCTGGGGGACAGCAGCCGGCAGTGCCGCGGCCCAGCGCGGCCGCCCCGTTGCTGAGCGACCGCCGCGGGGCCGCGGTGAGGGCAGAGCCGGGCCGGGCTGAGCCGGGACTGCCGGGGGGCTGTGGGGGACCAGCGGGCTGAGCCGGGGCTCCCCCGGGCCAGGGACCGAGGGGCTGTGTGTACAGGACGGGCTGTGTGTACAGGACGGGCTGTGTGTACAGGACGGGCTGTGTGTACAGCGATGCTTCTGCGAGCCTCACGCGGTTGTAATGGAGTGACACCGCGTCCCTCGGTGAGGTGAGGTGTGCGGGCAGCTCCGAGACACGAAAGGGATTAGAAAGCCCAAGAACTGTCAGGAGGAGGGCGATATCCCGGTCTGAGGGTGTTTGGGGTGAGTTTAGCCATGGATCCCCATGGTTTCACATTTCTGTTGGTGGTTTCATGCAAACACACAAAAGCCTCGTTAAGGGTAGATGCAGCAATCCTGGAAAACTGAAGAACATCGGTCTGTTAGACATTCCAGGACCTTAAGGCTTTGTCCTCTCTTAACCCTTTGAAGAACATTTAGTGCGTTGTTGAAGTTGGTGAGCCATGATGGCAGCATCTCTGTAAATTAAGCCAGGAATCCTTTGAGAATATGTCTGCCAGCACCTTTTCAAACCCTGCATTCCCGATGGGGAATACTGACCAAGAGAAGGAGGGTGGCAGGTGTGTATATTAAAATTGAACAACACAAATGGAAAGAATTTTTTTTAGCAGGCTTTTGTCCAAGTTTGGTTGGTCTCACTACCTCAGAAGAAATTTACTGTTGTTCACAACAATGCAGCTCCTCTTACACATTTTCTGTTGCAAGTGGAAAATAAGTGCTTGAAGCTATTGAGTGGAAAATATTATCGAGGCCAGGGTGCCAGTAGCACGTTATTTTAAGCTTCTTGCTTATTTATTATTTAATACTGCAAAACCCATAAATCAAACCAGCACTTTATGAGCTTGAAGCGACTCTCAACTTGTGCCTGGAAGATCTAAAGCAGACTAGA
The DNA here is from genome assembly GCF_025592945.1 of Manacus candei. NCBI lineage: Eukaryota > Metazoa > Chordata > Aves > Passeriformes > Pipridae > Manacus > Manacus candei. The sequence goes on from NW_026138071.1 coordinate 781,640, forward strand.
AAACCAGACAAATACCAGAGATGAGACCATAAAATGTAATGGGGGAGGTGGACTAATGATTTAGCTTTGGAACTGTTGAGTGCTGCCTGCTTGAGGGCTGAAAAACCCAGCATGGCTTTTGAATTCAGTACTTCTTCCAAAAGTATCTACTCTTTTTCTCCACACAGTTCTCCAGTTCATACAGAGCCAAGGGCTGTGTGCTATATTTACAAAGATAAATTCTGGTGGATGGATTGTGTCTGGTGTCTTTATTATATCATGTTTGCACTTGCTGTTAGAGAAGTTTATGTTCCGATAACTGCATACTTAACACAGGATCTGTAACGCCCACGGCTTTCTGGGTTTACAGTTATCTTCACTAAACAAATAACCCAGATGATGCTATCCAAACAGAAGATTCAAATGCCAGTTTTCTTATCCCTCATATTAATATTTAAAAATTTAAATTTAATCTGCAAGTTAACAACCCAAACACCCAGGAGAGATTGGAAGAACATCTTGGCAGAAATCGGTTCGGATAGTGAAATTATCAGAAGTACCTCGTCTCCTTGTCTGTGTTGGGGGACATGGAGGGAGAGAGAGATGTTTTACATAGACCTGAAAGGAAAATGTCCCCAGTAAGCCTTAGAACAGATGAACATGCTCGAAGTGCTAGGCCTTGCAGTGAGAGCGTGGTTTCATGGAATCTCTCTGTCCTCATACTTGGCACACACAGAGTAATCCTCTTTAGCAGGGAAAAAAAGTAACTCCTCTCCTAAATGTTTTTAGGCAGTTTCAGGCAGCAGATGTTACCAGTGCAGGGGAAGACATTGTGATTATTATGTTGTCTTCATTTGACCCCAGACACTGAGGATTTTTAGTGCCACTGAGACCCTGTTTCTGCCCTGACATGGATGAAGTTCAGTCAGCCTCCACAGACATCACTGTTGCTAGGAAGACCTTCAGGAAAATACCAAGTGTCCTTTTGGGCAGCCTCGTGGAGGAACCTAAAAAAAGACCTGCTGTCCCCAATCACCTGCTGGAATCAAGTAAGTTTCTGCTCTCTGACTGTTCCCCAACCTTGGAGCAATCCTAAGAAGAGGCACTTGGCTGTTATTTTTTTTTTTGCAACTCACAGGCAAAACTCCCATCCTGTTGCTTAAGTTGCAGCTTCTAGTGAACCCACACTATAGGAGAGCTAGTCAGGGAAGAAATAGTGGCTGTACTGATTCTGGCTGACCCTGAAGCTTTGGGATGGCTTGTTGAAGCCATGATGCTGAGAGGTAAACTGGTGTCAAGATCATGGCTCTGCTGGGGTTTTTAAAAATTCATGCCTACTTAACAGGAGAAATAGTCTGTCTCATTTTTTTCTCTGTAATATATTGGGTATAGCATCAATAGACTTAATCCATATAAGTAGCAATCATCATGTGTATTTCACCTGGTCTCCTTTTCTCCCTGTTTTATGATCTACAGAGATTTATTCAGCATTTCAGAGGAGCAAGGTTGTACGGGCTGAGCCTGCTGTGCTACACTATGGAGGGTATGAAGTTGGAAAACATCACCAACAGACACTGGTAAGTGTCAGAGCAGGGATCCTCTTGGGTCTCATAAAAGGACAGCAGAATCTGAGCTGACTGCTTGTGGTCATGAGGCCTTTGCTCTGTGGAGTGCTCTAAAAAGCAGCATTTAGAATGTGTGGCCCTGTGGTAACAAAACAGACGAGTACCAGCCACGCCGTGTGCAGCACCCTCCTTTACACTCTGTTTTAATTTCTGTTTCCCGTGTCTGCAAGCAGTGTAAGTGATATGTGACTTGCACATCATGAATGAAGAGATTCATGTTTCAACTCCATAAGAAGCTTGTTTTCAAAATGCCCTTGGCCTGTCACTGCATCTGGAAGCACGTTCACTGTTGGGAAAGTTTTGAAAGTACCTTTGGCCTTCTGCCAAGAACAATTTATTCTGAGGAAGGAAACTCAGTGCGTAGGTTTGATTACCTTTCCTTGGGAATGGTTTGGGTATTTCTTCTCTCTGTTTTCCCTCTTCTGCCTTCTTTATTTATATGGTAAATGTGTTGAGGCAGAGGTTGGGTAGTTATGGGGGACTGGGTTCTCCAGATATAATGAAAATAAACAAGATGCAGGAGGTTTTACAGGCTAAACTGTCACTATCCAAAGGTTTGTTACTTTGTAATCCAAAACAAAAACATGGAGTATTACATGATTCCTGTTGTTTCAGACCTCTCTAAAAATGGTTAGATGATTGCTTCATTTTTTGTTCCTCTTGCCCATAAGCAAAACATGATCAGAATTCAATTCAACAGTAGCATTTCTTTTAGCAAGACTGTTGTTCCTTGGTTAAGAATTGTGACTTGTTTCCAAAGAATAAAAATGCAGGATGTAAGGTTTGCATAATTTTCTTTTAAATTCAGAACATATTCAGAATTATTTCTATTAAAATAAAAATTATTACTTCTTTGCTATGGAGAGTTTTACAAAAAGTACAGTTCTCAATTGACCTCTTATATTTAAAGTGCTTTGTGGTTTTGTTTTTCTTTTGTTCTACAGAAGCTGACAAATATTTCTGCCAATGCAATAAACCTTCACATAATACCACCCCAGACAATGTATTTTCAGATCAAATACAGCAAAGCAGTAAGTGTCAGAAAGCTTTCACACTGCCCTTTGCATGCAGCACCGGTTTTGTGTCATATAAGCAGCTTTTACATGCCTTTTATCTTGTTTTGGTCCATTTCTAGCACCGGCTTGTCCCTGGTTTGTCATATGTGGTGACAGTTGATTTTTGTCCTGATGAGTGGCGGTATTACTATGACTGCATCCGGATTCACTGCAAGGTGAGGATTTATCACAGAATATAGTTAAAGTTGTGATGGAATGAAACAACTATTTGGACACAATGACAATGACAAAGGTATAGTTAATATTCTAGAGTCACATGGATTTATTCCCAGTAAGTCTTGATTGGAGTATTTAGTTTTAAGCATCTAAAATTTTCCTCTGTAAAGATCCCAGAGCTGTGGCTAAGATTATATTACTTATTCTGCTATTCTTTGCCAGTAGACCAGTTTTTGTGCCACACTGATGTAATGTCTTAGCTGAGCAGGCTCAGAGGAGCTCGGGAGAGTTGCATAAAATATGAAAACAAATGTATACTAAGGAGAAACACAGTGATAATCTTGAAGATCTTTTATGCCCACTTACTGGCCAACTACTAGAGAAACTTCTTATTTCCATAACAAGCTAGAGAAACTTTTTATTTCCATAACAAGCTGAGAAACTTAGGACTGTTCATCCTGGAGAAAATAAAGTTGTGTGGAGCTCTCATAGCAATCTTCCAGTATCTGAAGGGGACCTACTGGGAAGCTGCAGAGGGACTGTTCATCAGGAACTGTAGTGATAGGACAAGGAGTAATGGGTACAAACTGAAAGAGGGCAAATTCAGGTTAGATATTAGGGAGAAGTTCGTTACTTCGAGGATGGTGAGGCCCTGGCACGGATTACCCAGAGAAGTTGTGAATGCCCCAACTCTGGCAGTGTTCAAGGCCAGGTTGGATAAGGCCTTGAGCAACCTGGTCTAGTGAGGGGTGTCCCTGGCCATGGCAGGGAGTTGGGACTAAATGATCTTTAAGGTCCTTTCAACCCTTAACGTTCTATGGTTCTATGATTTATTCATTGTAAGACATAAATATTTGCATCCGTTTGTTTGTTTGCTTGCTTGCAGGGAGATGATAACTTGGTTGTTCCCATGCATGCTTATCCTGCTATGAATGTTGTAGAATTTCCAACGTTCATAAATCTGTCTGATGTATCAATTGGTCAGAGGTGAGTTAAGGACAGACATTTGTCCACATTTCATGAGGCATGCCCAAACCCAGAAAAATCTCATTTTCCTCTATTTGTACAACTTAATGTCTTAGAAGCTTTAAGGAAGTAATCTACCATCTGGACTTCAAAATAATCCTGTACATGAACTGTTTCAGGTGCACATTCTCAGTAAAGTAAATACTGTGCGAAGTTAACATGTAGAGATGGAACCAGATTTTCATTTAGACTAAAGCAGTGCTGACTCACCTCATTCATTATATGGCGAAGCAGTATGGCTGCTGTTTGTAATCTTTACACTCCCAAGTGCTGTGTCTTTTTAGCATTATTAGGTCGTAAGTGAATGGATCTTCCTTTCAAGATAAAGGGTTCTGGAAATGAAGGTTTGGTTGGTGTAAGTTCTGGAAATGAATGTGTGGTAGGTGTTAAGTGCTAGCAAATAGCTTACCTTAGTCCAGACACTGATCAGTCATTAGATTTGCTTCTTATTTTTAAAAATATTTAAAGTGATCAGATGTGAAGCTCTGAATGGCATAGCCTTCATCTCACTTTGCCTGTTGCATGGATGTTACACTGACTGTTTTCACTAAGTAATCGGTAGTAGCTGTTGATAGGAACTGGGAAGGGGAAAAGGAGAAGGCAGATCCTGTTAATTAGGGTTTAGTTCTGCAGGATATTGGTTATATTAGTTGTATTCATGGTTGTTAGTGTAAAGATTTGAGTGAATTATAGGAACTGAAGGTCTTAGCTAGGTTTTGTAGCCTGTGAGTTGAAAGTATCTCATGAATTCTACTGAAATATGAATTGGCAAGGCACATAGAAGGAAAATTCTGCCCACTGAGTCCAGCATTGCAAATGAATATTTGTGTCTTTTGGGTTTTTTTAATCCCTTTTAATCTGTTAAACTCTAGTGAATCCATCAGGAGTTGTTGTTACAGCTTTCTCACAGGACTGAACACAACTCCCGACTTTTTGGATGCCTTTAGGCATGATGTGATTCTGGTTATTTGCTCCATTTTAGTGCTGAAATATACAGAATTTTCATGTTCCCAGAATATAGAGAAGATATTAGAAAGAGTATAAAATATAATTTTAAATAATGGGAATTTTTTTTTTTTAACACAGCAGGGATGCATGCTCAGAGATAATCCTGAGGGAATTCGGAAGAGTTCTTGAAAAGAAAACTCATAGTTTCAAACCTGAATTTTCTACCAGTATTTTTCATCATTAAGCTATTAAAAACTTCCCTAAAAATGAAAACTCTCTGAGGTACTTGGTACTGTACAGAACCCAAGGGTCTCTGGGCTCAATCCATAGCCGGTGAGGTCAATGGAAAAACTGCCTATTAATTCCATAACTGTAGAATAAAATCTATATTCTATCACCCAGTATTCTCCTTAGGTACAGAAGGTCCATCAGGCAACAGGTGGCATAATTGTCTTGGTTTTAAGGCACTTTGGTTACTGTTCAAGCTCCACTATACACTGAAACAAATTGCCTGCCCCGTCTGCTGTTACAACTTCTTCATGAACAGGTCATATTAAGGCAGAGAAAAAAGGGCTTTGCTATCATTGCTTATTTCCTTAGGCATTTCAAAATGTTCTTTCCAAAAGAACATTGTGTATAACATGCATTCTTTGCTAATCAACAGGATAGGATTTCAGTCAGGCAGTTAATAAAAAGCAGGAGTAAACCTGGGTAAATTGATCTTGATTTGCAGGATGAGGGATGGTGTTACACCAATGCTTTTGTGTTTCAGTTTGATTTGTGAAAATACATGCTTACAAAGACAAAGCAGCTTGAAAAGATGTGTGCTAATACTCTTCATACAACTTGCATGAGACATAAAGGGCTTTTATGAAAATCAGGCCACAGCATCATTATTTCTGCAGTGGTTAAAGCCCAGTCATGTGTTGGAGTTTTCAACACTTTTGAGGACTGCACAGTCTTTTCTCATCATCTTTCACAGGGAGGGCCATGGGAAAAGGCTGATTTGTGGTTCTGTGCTCATTGTTGCTCCAGTCTGGATTGTTTGTACTTGCTAGATATTAGAGTTTGTAAGAATTTGAGGATACACAGAAATAAATTCCAAAAAGTAGGTTTTTAAAATTTTCTGTAATCAGATTCTGTATGGGTAGGAGAAAGTAAGTCAAGATGTAAAATGTTCAGTTTTCAGATCAAGATTTAGCTTTTGTTTCCTCAGGAAATGAAAGATTTGAAATATTTTGCTATTTTGGAACAGTGAGGAATTATAATTTTCACATTAATAAGTAACCCACTCCTCTGAACACAGATAATTTAGTGCATGTTGTGTATAATATTATTTCCCAGCTTGTAATTGTAGTTTCATTAATCTCATTCTTCTTTTCTCTCTTTTCAGTAAGGAGTATGTTATCCCGTTGCAGTGCAGCTGTCCAATAGATTTTGAATTCCACATTGATATTATTCAGCCTCACAGAGCCTTCACTGTCCAGCCAACATTTGGTAGACTGAATTTCTTTGAAATTCTAAATGCTAAATCTGTATTTATTAAGTGCAGTTACTTGTGACAGTGTAGTCAGTGCTGTACAGAAAAAAACTTTGCCTCAGGGTTTTTCCAGGTAAATGCAGCCACTCATATGCAGCTTCATGGCAAAGAGCCATCAGTGGCTGGTAGATTTCTTTTGGTAATGCCCAGCTACAGACCTCTGACAAAATATGGGATGTTCCAAACAGTCCATCTGGCCTTTGTCTTCCCAGAAGAGTATCCCAGAAAAAAATATCAACCCAGTAAAACTTAAGTCAGAAATTTTGGTAACCTGAAAAGGAGGTACTGAAGGCCATCTGAAAAGTACAAAAACGTTTCAACTCCTTCTCAAGCCACTGAGCTCAAAGATCAGCAATCAGAGAATCACATGATCATTTAGGTTGGAAAAGACCTTAACCTAACACTACCAACAGAGTTCACCTTCAAGGATGAAATTCTTTAGCAAATTGTATACACATACAGGAAAAACCCAAACCCAACCCAATGAAACTAACTGGGGTTTACAGGTTGCAGAAAGACGGGCAACGGTCACTTGAAAGAGATGAGAAATTAGTCTTTCTGATGAGCAGAATAAGGTCCTTGTTGCAGAAATGTTGAGGAGTCCCTGTATCCTGGGATTGCACTGAATGTTTAGGGGTATGAATAGTGGTTAAAGTGGTTGAGAAAATAATGCAAAAGGTAGTAAGGAAATAGGGTCAAGTAGAGATAGGTGATGCATCAAATCCAGGTGAGTCTCCCCACTTGGAAGAGCACAGAGGAATATGTTTACAAGGCTTTGCTCGTGAAAGCAGAAAGTGATGAAGACAACACTAGCAGATGCAAGTGAAGAATGTCCACATGTAAACAGACAATCGTTTTCACAGCAGTATGAAACATTACAGCCCGCCTGTCAAATCTTTCTGCTATTGCAAAATATCTTCTATTATCTGGCAATGGACATAGTTCTTGAAAGACACTGAGACCTGAAATATTTTCCATGCCTACTGCCAACCACTCACAGATTAAATTGTTTAAAAAAAAGATAACCCAGAATCAATTTCAGCATATGTAACTGGGCTCATGTTATATGGACTCTTACTGGTTTTCTCCTCTCATCACAGGAATCATTCCAGGCAATGAAAAAGTGAAAGTAACTGTGAAATATTCCCCATTTGAGTATGGAACAGCACAAATGGCAATGCAGTTACGGATTTCAGAGTTTCGCTCGAAACCCTATGTGTGTGTATTCACAGGAACATCAACACCACATCTGGGTCTCATGTATGTGTGGCTGACTGATCTTTGAGCTCCTTTGCCCAGTTCCAAAAAATACCTATGTAATAGGATGTCATATCATTTTGCTGTAATAGTTTTAAGCATTTGTATCTTTGGAGACTTAAATTGCACTAATGTAATTTGACTGCTAATACATATACCTGCTCTGCTACATCATTTACTCAGAAGTGGAACTACCAAAACAAATATAACAAGAAGTTACGTGTTCTTAAAGAAGTATTGAGCATCCTCAGCTTCTGTTGTTCCTCCTCTTTATTATTTTTATTGTTGAGGCCTTGCAAATGCAGGGAGTTGTGAGCAATGAGGCCTTTTGGGCTATACTTAATTTTTTTGTGAACACTGAACATTAAAAAGTTTGGTTCTGGTCATTATTTGGGAGAGAAATTTCCAGTTTCTTTCTATACCTAAAGGGGGTGTAAATGCATGTACTAGACCTATATGCTGTTTCCAGAGTACCTGTGAGAGCAATATCTGTTCTTTTGACATCTAGAAAAGAACATTTTGACAAACAACAAAGTCATCCAGCAAAAAAAGCTGGGTCTGCAGGAAAATTCATGGTGTGGAGAAGAGACCAAGTCAGCCAACCACGATCGAAGCCTATTCAAAAGGTAAAGGTGTGAAAAGACAATAATTACAAGTACTTTTCTGGGCTGGAAATCTTTCATGTTTCTATTTCTTCCTGTTAATTTATATCTCATAGGAAATTGAATACCAGAACCTCAGATTCCCCACAGACTTGTCAAATCCGCATGCTGTAGCTACTGTTTTGATACAGGAACCAGGCAAATTGAAGATTAAGGACTTAAAAGAAGGTAAAGTATATTAAGCAGCATAAACTTGGTCTTAGCATTATTTGTAGTTTTCTGATGAGGAGCTTTGCTTCAGAATTGCTGACGTGATGTGACAGTAGTTTCTGTGAGAAATCTCACCTTAGCTTTATGTATTAGTGGGTTCAGTTACCATGATGGATAGATTTCACAATTAAAAATCCAATCTAGTTTGAGGTGTGATATGGCTTTTTGATATTCCTGCAGCCCTTTCCCAAGGCAGAGAAGGGGTAAAAACCAGACAGATGAAGGAAGCTGTATTTCAATTAAAAGTCAAACAAAATGTTGAGGAAGAGGAAGCAAATCATCTAAAGTGGTAAGTGTTAGTTAACCACATTATCAAGACTGGGATTTACTTAACTAAGACCTCTGTGAATGATGTATGCAGTATCCACTAGTGCATAATACTGCCATTTTTTGTCCCAAGAAGGCTTGTTTTACAACTAAGTTACTGTTGTTTCATTTAATTTTTTTCTCTTCTGCCCAAGAGCAGTCTCAGTAGTAATCCACAGTAGTAGTATCCAATGAGGTCTTTGATTGTGTTATGGTTCCATTCAGAAAGAAACCTGCTGAAAACCTTGTTCACCCAACCTTTTTCTCAGGCATCTCATCTTGTGCCCTTAAGGACAAAGGAAGATTTTGTCATGGTTGTCAATAAATCAAGACTAAAATGAATAGTGGAGTGAAGAGAATTACACTTGGAAGTGTTCAAAAACATGTCGATGTGGTGCTGATAGATGTAGACATGGTTTAGTGGAGGACCTGGCAGTGTTAGTTTAATGGCTTGACTCAGTGATCTTAAGTCTTTTCCAGGCTTATTGATTCTGTAATCCTAAATACATCAAATGGTGTAAAGCAAAACATGGTTGGATGTGTAAGCACACCATGGTTTTGTTTGAAATCCACAGATCTGCTCTTACGCTGAATGTCATGGACACCTAGGCACCTTAGGAAGAGGAGAGTGAGTCTGTTAGCCTTTAAACAAAGCAAACTATGCATTAAGTAAAAAAATTTCTTGCCTCCACTATTAATGCAGGCAGGTTCATAAGGGAGAAGATCCAGTCTCTGAGGAATTTAAAAAAGAGATTATTGAAAGACGACAAAGGGAAGAAGAGCAATACAAGGTTAGTCTTTGATGTTTTTTCTGTAAATTTAAAACCAAAGTTATACTTTCAGATTATGCAGTGCACTAGTGAATTGTAGCAAGCTCTCTACATCTTCAGTTTTTCGTCATACATCAATGCAAAGCTGTACTAGCTGTGCTTGTTACTGCAGTTATATCTTTATTGTACCTGTTTCTGATGTGGTTTTATCTTGGAGGTAGACAGAGAGAAGAGTAAGCTATTCATGGAAAGGTAACTAGATCTTTGGCCAACCTAGCAGATTTGCACCCAGTCACATCACAGTGCCACATTCCAGCACGATCCTGTCAGCACTGTGGCTGCATCCAAACTTCTGTTTATTTGTAGCTCTCTGAAGAGCTGATGTCCTGAATGACTCACAGTCAAAGAGAGAGATGCAGTCAGTACTCTCACGCAGAGCCATGGGGAGATAATTCATCCAGTTGTTCTGCACCTTCACCATCTCTCTCTTTGGTTTCTTCCACTCACTCCAGACTGCAGGTCATCTTCCACAGAGGTGACAACAACAATAAGCAATACTTGGTGGCAGGAAATATTTTTCCATGTGGCACAACCCTCAGAGACAGGTGGGGCTTGTCCCTCTTATCCTGCCTCATGGATATTCAAGTAGCTTCTGACATCCCACTGACTTCCAAGGAACTGCTTGCAGGAGTAAAATTATTTACAGACAGGATAAAGGCTTGATTTATACAATGAATTCGGCACAATTAATTAATTCAAACATTTTATTTAATAGTAAAAGGGAGGAAGTGAGTAAAAAAAAAATCTAAATTGTGAGATTGTTATATCACTGAATTGATGTATATTAACTTTGTTTAGAAGCATTTATTTCCTTGCCTGCTGATTCTGGCTATGCAATGCAAACCATGTTTCGCTAGGACAGAGATCTGATTGAAACTCAGACTCGAAAAGACATTATTTTACTTTGTGTGACTTGCTCGAGGGTTGCAATAATCACTCTCTAAAAGGGAATTAAGTCTATGTTTTGTTGATGGACCTCCAGAACGTTTCATTGCAACTGAGTTTCACTAATTGTAAGGGAGGAAAGAATTCGCTGGATGCTTTGTGCTAATGTGATTGTTCTTCCTGGTGACAAATTAGATCCAAAGAGGAGACCCTATCATAGAACAGGAATTTCAAAGGAATGAAGTAGAAGTTTCCTTCAAACGTGTTACCCAGCATGTTGGCCAGGTTTGTACATACATTATTATAGCCTGCTATATGTTATTATCACCTACTAGGCTACCAAACAGCCATAGATGTTTGACATTGAATACTTTTCCTCCTAATGTTCCTATTTCTGTGTCAGTGCCTTATTTCCCATTTTACTTTTAGGTAGGGCAAGCATCATGCTGCTTGCACAGCTCATGTTCTGATGTTCTGATCTAATATGAGAGTCAAGAGGAAATCTGCAGGCCTAACCTGAGATTTATATTGCTTGTTTCTCTCCGGAGAAGCTTTCTCTTGCCTGATTGTAAGGTTAAGCTTAAATCATAAGATTTGCAGCCTTTACCTGCAGGTCAGATTGACAGGAACCTTTCTGGTACTTAGATTTTTTTACTCCTTCTCTGTGGCATCTTTCACCCTTCTTTAGTATGTGCTATCAGCCATTATTGGAGAAGGGATACTGTTTTTGCTGGGCCCCTGGTGTGAGTCCTTATAGCTACTCCAGCTTCACATCTGTGCAAGATGAAGTCTATATTTGGTAGAGACCCTGTCCATTCTCTCTGCTGTCCAACTGCCTGTGTAGTGCACTTAAATCATAGTATGTGTCTGCCATTTGTGTGGATGCAGACCATGCAACGTTACCTCTGCATTCCCTATACCACATCTGCAAGTATTTGGTGATTACTTCCCACTAAGCCCCTTAGTGAAGGCTTCTGGTTAAATGCCAGTACTGCAAATGCTTTCACTTGACTTACGTTCAGTATTTAGGAATAACATATGGATGCAGGCCAAGGAATGGCTTGAGCTGAAGGAAATTTCTCCCTTATCCAGTTGTAAAAGGAGTTGTCCTTTTTCTTTTCTGTTTCCTTTAAAAGAAAAATACCATGCAGCATCCAAGTGTCCAACCCACATTTGACTTGCTCCGTAATGACCCCTGGGACAACAGAAAGAGGATGTTAAGGAAATTCCAACAAGCAGCATACAAGGTAAAGTGAACAAACAGAATGTGGTGTGGTGGCATGATGCCTTGGAAATAGCACAAAAGAACATGCAAACAGACACATAAGGAGTGTTCACAGCTAGCTAGGGATTTGATAGTTTGATAAATATGGCCCTACCTCAACAGGAAATAAAGATATGGAGTAAGTTTTGTATTCAGCTGGTGCTTCATATTGCAATTGAGACTAAATAAATGCAGATTTTTTTTTTTTAAATAAAAAATACTTCTGTGCAAAAAAGAGAAAATTTCAAAATGCATATAGAACACTGTACCCAGTTTTGGGCACCTGGTACAAGAAAGACATCAATAAGCTGGAGTGAGTTCAGTGTAGAGCCACTGGGGGGTCTGGAACACTCACTCGGTGAGGAGACAATCTGGAGAGGGAAAGTAGAGGCAGAGAGCAGCACCTTCCAACAACTCTGAGGAAGTTACTGATAATGGAGCATCCTGGCACTGGTGCATGATGGGAACATGGGAAACAATGGGCATAAATTCAAATAAGTGAGGTATAGACCTGGAAGCTAAAGTCTAATCAGTTAAATCACTTATTTCATTGGGTTTAAATATTAACTTGCTTCTCCACTGCTGTTTCTCCAGTAAATCTCAATGTAGCAAGCAAGATGGAAATGTCCTGCTCTCCTAGTGTCCAGTTTGGATATTCTCCAATCTATTCAGAATATTGAGGTCTTGAAATGAAATGCTCTTTCCTGTAAGATAATTTGCTGTAAATGGCCCCTTCTGGTATTAAAACCTAGAGCTCTTCATTGTTATCCTGTGATATATGGGCAAATTACACAGTGCAGATTGCTACTTACTCTCCTTGTTCTCAGAGCCACAAATACGGCCCTGATCAACTGGCTGTTCACTCATTGTTAAATCTGTGTATGCCAATAAACAAGCTGAAGGATTAGGACCTAGCCAAAAAACCAGTCTGATTAACCTGTAAGGCTAAATTAAGGTTTTAACTGTATTTGTTGTGTGATGTCATTGTAGAGTTGAGATCCATTCTACATCTCTCTTTCCCATTGTCTCCCTCCTGAACAGAAAACTATATTCTAAAGTAGAGATATCTGAGTGAGCTCTGTAGAATAAATACAGTTTTAACACACACAATATATTTCTATGGCTGTAAATCTCAGTCTTCAACTTAACATTAAATTTGAAAATCATTCTCTCAGATTTTGATTCAGGCTCGGCTGAATCGTTTATTGCTTCTGTTCAGTGGACTGACCAGTGAGGCCAGAGGTCAGGAGGAAGGGTCTGTGTCTGGTAAGGATTAGAAGAACAGTTTGATATTTTGACTGTGGGCTGTGATAATTCAGGTTGTGCTGCAGTGTGCCAGGTTCATTACATATAAACATACAGACAGAGTCCTTACAAAGGAGTCTTCCAGAGAAAAAGAGAAGTGTGACAAGGTAGACTCATAAAGTGATTTGGATTGGAAGGGACCTTTAAAGGTCATCTAGTTCAATCCACCTGCAATGAGCAAGGACATCTTCAACCAGATCAGGTTGCTCAGAGCCCCGTCCAACCTGACCTTTAATGTTTCCACCACCTCTTTGGGCAACCTGTGCCAGTGTATTATCACCCTTGTTGCAGAAAAATGTCTTCCTTATATCTAGTCTGAAACTACCTTCTTTTAGCTCCAAACCATTATCCCTTGTCTTATTGCAACAGCCCTGCTAAAAGGTAGAAACAGCTGTAGTCAAAACACATCTATTTTTCATACATATTATTTCCTAGATTTAAAAAATGTGATTAACTCTTCTTAGGCACCTTATCTACTTAATAACAGGGCAGAAGCTGTGAATTCTCCATCAATGGAAGTGTTCAAGGTCAGGATGAGGCTTCAGACAACCTGATCTAGTGATAGATGTGCTGGCCCCTCGCAGGAGGGTTGGACTAGGTGATCTTGAGAGGTCCTTTCTATCCCAAACCCTTCTACATATAGCCCGAGGAAGAATGGAAGGGCAAACAGGAGTATATGAGAAATAGGCAGATGAACAGATCAGGCAGAGCCCAAGAGTCAGAGACAGGATAAGAAGAACTTACTGCATGTGGGATAGAAGGGGGAAAGACTCCAGAATGTGATGAAGGCAGGATGTCTGAACTCAGGCAAAATGAGGCAGTAGGAACCATGAGATACGTGGCCAGTACTGGGTTCAGTTTTTTCCTCATCTCTTTCTCATGTAAGTGCTTTTAATCAATCACTTTTCTTTTTACTGAATTGCAAATGCTGGCCTGGAAAACTCACTTGTTGCTTAACAGTCATAGAAGGAAAGTGGCCTTGGATGGGAGTCATAGTTGGGTATATGGGGGATAGAAAATAATTTTTGTCTCTTATCTCCCACTCCCACACACAATTTGACAACTGCTGAGACACATCTTTCCATATTGGGCCTTTTCCTGCTTTTGCAAATAGGCACATTTAATTCCCAGTATGCAGGAGTTGCAGGGATGCTGCAAATAGATGTAATGGCATTTAGTGTAAGAGAGACCTCTGACTTATCCCTTGCTGAGCAGAAGGAGATAGAGAACCAACCTGGAACGACTGGGCTGTAATGTCCTCTCAGGAAAGGGTAAATTAGATCTGTCTGCTAGTCAAGGTATCATGCTTCATATCTTGTAGATGTGACATTTAAAGCCTTTAGGAAGTATTACTTTACTTTTTAATATTAAAATTACTAGACACATCCTGTTTTAGGAAGATGTTAAATACATTTTGTGGCTTGATTCTATTTTTGAAACAGTGTATTAAGATAAATTATGAAACTTTAATATTTGTTTTCCATTAATGACAGAAACCAGGAGTTTCAGCAAATCAAAGAAGAGTGAAGAATGTAAGGGCCTTTCTTCCAGCATATCTGAAGATCTTATATTACCTTTTGAATTCCCCTTTTGCAGTTCCCATGAACAAAATGATGATTTGGTGGGTATAGTAAGTAAAATGTTGGTCAACACTCAAGATAGGATTTTGTTGAAGATATTGACCTGGTACTGCCTTTATTAAAATTTCACAACATGACTGGTTCTCACAGATTAATTCAGGACTTGGTATTTTTTAAGGGTACTGCTGAAAACAGTAAAAAAAAATCTTTGCATTCTATAGTTCTGAGCAATATATTAATGTTCAGAGTTAGTTAACATCCATGATTTTGCAGAAGAAAAGAAAGAAAAAATAACTGAAATCCCAAAGTCCAAGAAAGAACAGCAGAAATATCAAACTGTATAAAATAAATGTTTGCATAACTATTTCCATATGTTTTCAGTTAGCTGTGCTGATGGATTGCTGCCAATGCAAAACAAAATGCCCACCATATTCCTGGTTTTTAAATACTGTTTTCTTTCAGGCACCTGATGCTCTTGGCCTAGTTCCTGTTGGATCTGTGGATGTGAGAGTCAGACATATTCTTCCTTATTATGACTTGAAGGTGAGTTAGCGCAGCTCCCTCAGCTGTATCATGTTTCTCTCTTCTACCAGTCCAGTTAGATGTTTTCTTCCTGATTCAGTGGCCTCTGTGCAGCCCAGTAAAAATGCTTTGTGTGTCTGTGTGATTAGCATGCTTGTATTAAAAACATCTCACCTGTTTCCACAAGTAACAAGCTTATAGTCAGAATAGTCCCCTCTCTCCAGACAGAAAGATGAGTCACCTCAGCTGAAACTATTATATCTCAAACATCAAAGTCCTTCTGTGAATGAGGATGCTGTGAGCCCTGCACACCACACAGTTTTTTCTTTTGTTCTGGAGTTTTATAAAAGTGACACAATAAAAATGTCCTTCCTTTTAGAAAGTAATGGAAGTCTTCTGTTTAACTGGCATCCAGTTCTGCATGCTTAGTTCCTTCATAGGAAATACGAACATCTCCTTCTTGAAATATTTAATTTTTTTTCAATTTTATGAGTATAGAAACTTTTTTCTCCTGAATTCTAAACCCATTTCTCTCCAATTTTTGAATAGCAAAAGATCAAATTCTGCATCCCATCAAATAAATATAATTCCTTAGGTTCAAATCCATGCAGATTTTGGGTCAAAGTACACTTTCTTTTTATTCAGGTGATGTGACAAGTCTGGAAACTTTCTTGTAGCATCTTTTCCCCTTACTGCACATTGCTTCATCTGTCAGTGTTACACCCATTACTCACACAGCCTTTTGCATCCCATTAAGTGCAGAATATTTGATCAAGAAACTCTTAAATCCATTATCTTTCACAGAAAAGCAAGAATGAAAATATTCTCTTATACCCTTATTCAGTTTGTCCTGATGAATTATGCCTTCTCAAAGTTTTGATCATATACCATGTTCCAGAATGGCGATCCAAGTATCCTTTACCACAGAGGTGTGATGTGTCCGTGATAAAGCCGGAATGTTCCGTTCCATCTGTGAGTTAACCAACAGTGATTATTGTCATCTCCTGCAGCACATCTTTTTTCTTTGCACTTAGGTTCCTCAGCATTCCAACATTATGAAGTATCAACCTTTCTGTACACACTATGCAGCCACAAGTTACAAACCTCGAGAACTTTCCCGGCCACTGAGGCAGGGAGCCCAGGTAACAAATCACCTCAAAATCACACTTTGCTGAAGTCACTCCAACCCTACAGTTCTACAATAATTTGATTAATTTTGTCTCAGCATTTTATACTGAAAAGCTTACTACATTCTGAAAACCTTTGATGTCTGTGTTTTTCAAGGATGAATTGATTCAAGTAGCTCCTTCTGCTGAGGGGCAGCTTGACCTGGTCTTCCAGAGGACAGACTTTCACAAACCACCCCCAGGAGAGGATTTTTACAAACCATCCCCAGGAGAGGATTTTTACAAACCATCCCCAGGAGAGGATTTTTACAAACCACCCCCAGGAGAGGATTTTTACAAACCATCCCCAGAAAAAGTAGCAGAAAGAGATATCAGCCTCTTAAAACTGGTTCCTCCCCGAGCTTTAGTCTACCCTGCAGAGAGCAACCCACTTCGCATTTTTGTAAGTAGATGTTGACTTCCACAAAGAACCTAGGAAAGGAAGGAAAGTGTATTTGTTTCATCAACAGCCTCATGTGGAACTGATAGGCAATTTTCTTACTCAGATTGGTATATAAAACTATACAGAGTGAGAGTAATCCTTTGTGATGCAAGCTCTGGTAGATAGGAGTCACAGAGCTCATCTCAGTGAGAGAGGGAACTTTTCACTTTAGGATGGGTTTTGACCAGTTTAGGGAAGGGATGATAAGGCAAAATTGCCAGTGAAAGCAGAGAACTGGAGACCCTTCCAGTCTGACACTCCACAAATGTTGAGTGATCACAGAACTCCCTGGAACACCATGGAGCCCCTTCCTTCTTCTCCACTTGTTTCCCCATTTGGATGCCAGAGGAAAAGGCATGATCTTGGCATCTCAGTCCTTCTATAACCTCCTGCTCTTGCCCAGATAGGTAGGACAGTCTTTTCCTGCTGTTCAGCTGGGGGCCTGCAGTTCTGCCTGATCCTTGGGGAAACAGAATAGTGAAGTCAAAATCTGCTCACAATGCATCCTGCTGCCTTATAGTTTCTAATAATTCTCAGAGCATCCCAAAGCACATTTCCAAATTATTAGGCACAGAGATTCAAAAAATCCCCATCACATGCTGTGCGTGGGAGGACTTTCTGTTACTTACTTGTTGTGTAGATTGTGCTACTTGGCTCCAGCTGCAGTTTCCCACACAGTGCAGCTCAGCCTGCAGGTGCCTGAGGTGTCTCTGAGCAGGCAGAGGCAGCTGTAGAGCTCAGTGCAGTGCAGTGTGTGGGTGCAGGCAGATCTCCCAGCCAGTGTGGCACTGTGCCTGGCTTGGGCGGCTCTGTCTCTCAGCATTTCTTAGTTGCAATGGCCCAGAGCCCACTGTGCTGGTCTGGTGATCTTGGCATAACATGTATGTATAGACTTGTCCTCACTGCCTGCAGCCAGGACTCCAGTGAACTTTCTGATGAGATCTTCTCTGCATCTCTTTCATCCCTCTGTCATGTCATAAGAGCCAGGCACAGCCTGATTCCACACTACCCAGCATTAGGCTTTATCCAGAGACAGATGCTAGTGCAGGGAAATTGATGGCAAAATGCTCACTAGCTTCCACAGTGAGTCCACTTTCCCTTTTTGGATTCTGTACTGTTCAGAGAAGCAGCAATGGATTTTAGAATAATTAGGCAATAGCTTTTTCTCCCAAGCTTCGAGACAACAGCTAAATTGCTGTATTTTAGACAGCACAGAGAATGAATGAACCAGACAGATTATAGGATGAGGGGAAGGGATAGGAAATGAAGGATCACACCAAACAAACAGTCACAATGAGAGAAGGCTGTGAATCTGGGGACACTAATTTTAAGAAATGAATTTTCATGAATTTCATTCTTTATGGTGCTCAGAACAATTTATTAAAATAATCTCTTCATTGTTTTTAGAACCCTGCTCCAGGATTAGTTCCATTTTTACTTCCATTGCCCTATTGTGAATCAAATATTGAATATCATCTTTGTCCTCATCCAAAATACACCTTTACCAAGGAATGCCCCAAAGGATCCAGTATTCCGATCACACAAAAGAAATTTCTGCATCACAAGGTATGGCCTTTTGGGTTTACTGTATGAGTATCTGGCTTGGGTATGTTCTTGCTGAGAACTTGCTCTAAGGAATCAAAAAGGAAGATGAAGTCATCCTAAATAGAAGATATTTTCAAATAGAAATTATGCATGCACTTAAATATGGTCATGAATATGACATGGGTCAGAATAACTAGTTCTAATAACTCTTGTTAGGCTTTATCCATGTCTCTTATTTATCCCAAAGTGTTTCTTTGCTCCTTCTGTCTTTTTTACTGTCTATTGTACTTTCACAATGTACTAACAATGATGGGAGGATCTTTGAAATATTTAGCTCTCCAGATTCAATTCTCAGCCAAGAAGTGAGACGCTCTGCCCTGCAAACCTCTCTCCCCACTGCATTATGTACTAAAGGTCTGATTACTGTAGCACTTGTCATTTCAGGAAGTGATTTCTGGAGTAATGGAATGGAGGAAATTCTCACCACTGGTGTATTCCACTTTTTCTAACGTTCCCACATTGACAAATACAGCACCTAGGTAAGAAAGAATTTGAATATACAGTGCCTCTACCCTGCACTAGTTTCTGTTGCCTATAAGTATATTGACCAGTTACTAGTCCCACCGATGAAAATGGGCCTATGGGTGTAATAAATTGCTGCTCAGAAATCCAAAACCAACAGGAAAAACTCCTACTGAACTCCTTGGAGGGTGGGTTAAGAAAAATATCATTAGGGGAAATGCCTAGCCTGGGAAGGAGAGTTCCAGTCTGTGCTTTCAATGACATCTCTCCTGGAAGCTTGTTGTCTCAGTCCTAGCAGACCCTAGGAGGTACAAACTCTGTCTGTCCTGCAGGAGTATGAACAGTAAAACCTTTATTGTATGGACACTTCTACCCAGTGGTAACCAATATCTCTCAGGCTCACATTCCCTTGTATCACAGCAGTTTCTGGTGTACTCAAATTTTCCAGGAATATTTAAAAGTACCTCATCTTTATTGTAACCGTAACTACTGTGAAGCTTCAAAATATAAAAAGTTTAGTGTAGAGTAACTGCACTAATACCATTAGCATTAGCAGCTTAAACTAATACCATTTCCATCACAGGGATCCTTACAGTTTAGATATGCTTCCAAGAGATGTACCACCAGTGCTGTCTGACTTACCCGAGAGAGACAAGGAGAACGTGATTGATCAGTAAGCTTCTCCTCTATTCTGTACATGTTGTGATTGACTATGTGTTAACCACTTGTGTGGATGGGTGTAAATGTGTCTCGAGGGATCCTCAAAGGCAAAAGCACAAAGTCCCTCTTGCATAAAACATACCTTTGTTTTGTTGGCTAAAAAATACTTTTAAAAGGATAAAGGTCAATTGTTTGTCATCTTTACTAATTTTTAGTGAGACAGATGAGGCTGAGTTTGAAATGATTCTTACTCCAGAGATGGTGAGGGCTGAATTTCCACAGATTGGTCAGGCACTCACAGAAGAAGACGAAGAGGAATCGGCAAAAGAAGAAAGGTAGGTATAATTTTAAATTAGGAGAGAGGAATAGGAAGGAACCTGAAGTCAAGCATCCCCTTCAGAATTGCATAGAAAGTCATACTGAGATGCTCTAGGGGTTCCATCACAAGTGGGATGTAGATCTGGTACTTTTGAAAAAATTTGCACTGCAAATGCAGTCTCTGGATTTTACTTCAGAAAGCAGCTGTGAATGTGACACATTGGCTTGCATGTCTCTTGTTTGGTAGTATCAACATGATTTAACACTTGAGGCAGTTTTCTTGCCTTCTCAGAGATATTCAGCATTCTTGGACCAGTGACTTTTTCTTTTCAGTGACCCTTTTGGTTAGATATTTATTAATGCTGGCAGAGGAAAGAGCCCTTAGAGTTTGCCCCTGGCGTGGTGCTTTTTACTCATAGGTCACATTTGCTGTGCTGTTAGAGCTTCACACTGCCCCAACACACATTGCAGCAGGTAGTATGGGTATGATAAGTGATTGCAGAGCAACGCAGGAGAAAGTGCTGAGCTCTAACCCTGTGTTTTCACAAATACCTTGTGGGACTTGGAGCAAGTGAATTAATCTTTCTGTCCAACAGTTGTCCCCTTGTCCCCTCTTTAAAATGGTCATGATGTGGCTTAGATGTCAGGATGAGCATAATAACCTTCAGAAACTTTCAGAGCCATCAAGAATATCTCCTTTAATTTTAGAGTGAAATAATTTGATTGACATTGAAATCCCGTGTAACTGGCAGCCATTAAACTTAAAACCAGTGCTGTGTGTTGTGAGGTCTCTGACAAAACACTGATTGCTGTATTGTGATTGCTACAGCATTGATTGAAGATAATTTGCTGTAAAAATGTAGATGTGTCAAACTCAGTGCTGTTCGTTACATTTTGTGACACTCTGCTTGTCAGAACATGGGGATTTGGGACAGCTTGTGGAACTAAAGAGTGACCTTTTTCTTCCACAGTAATACAGTGCTGGATGATGCTTCTCTTGGGTAAGTAGTTTTATAACCATAAGATTCTTTCTCTGTGAAGTTTTAGATGTTTTCATCAAAAATGAAAATACTTTTCTATATTAAACGACTCTGGGTATTAATATTTACTTGTTGAAATCTTCCCTATTATTTTGGCTCTGTAAAGAGGGAAACAAAAATTTCTTAGCAAACAATGAAGTCTCAATCCTTTATGTTGTCATTGGCAGGTTCTTTGTTATTATTGGTGGGGTGGTATTTACTAGATGACAGAGGATGTGCTGCTCCTCTATTACGGTTTCAGCATTTTATCCTTAGGGCAAATCAGTTTTTCATGTGGCTGCTCTTGTTCTGACAATTACAGCATGTGTTCCTTCATGGATAAAATGTAAAACTCAGTTTGTATTTACCTCTCAGATGGTTAACTTTCCTAACTGGCCAAACCAGGAGTGAGTGTTCTTTCCACAGTTTCACTGCTTTTCCAGTTCTGCATAAGTAATGGAATTGCCTCTGCATTCATTATTTAAAAAAAAAGAAATTGTGTGTCTCTTTCTTTGGATTTTTCAGCATTCCTAAGTAGTTTCCCTGGTTATTATAAATACAAATGATGTTTTCAATTTCTTGCAGAGACCTGCACAACTATCCGGATGGACATTTTCAACCCCAAAACAATGAGCTTGGAGAAAGGATTCAAAAACATGTGGAGACAATGAAGCTGAAAGCTCTTAATAAAACCCTTGTTCTGGGATAAGAGTAATTTTCCAAAGCCCATGGCTTGGCACTGCTTATCCTGTTAATGTACAAGGCCTTCTAAATCCCAGCTACATTTACTTTCGTTCAGTGAGGTCAGCAACTTCTTGTGCCAAAGAGAACTGCCAGTAATGCCACCTCTGTCAAGGTCTCTCACTGTGCCCATTACACCAAACACAATAATTACTCCAGTGAGAAACCTCAGCCTTGTACCTGTTCATTTTGTTCTGATATGAAGGACCAGAAAACCTCAGTACTACCATGTAATTTTGGTAATTAATTTACAGCCCACTACTTTCAAATAAAATGTGAAAAGACCTCATGACCAAATTCTTCTGAATTTGTTTTTTTCAGTTATGACCTGTCCTTGAATTTTTGCAGGTAAGTTGCTACATCTCAGACTTGACTGTAAACCATACACTCGAGACTTTTAATGAAAGGGAAGACTTGAACACCATTAGTGTCCACCAAGACAATGTCCAAGCACATCTCATTAGCTGTTCAGAGTTTCATTCAATGCACAGCTCTTTGCAAAAGGATTATGAATGAATTGCATACCCTTGTGAGAAACCTGTAATGCTCAGGGTGTATTCCCTAGAAAAGGAGATTTCTCAGCATATCACCTTGCAGCTGTCTCCTTACTTTTTTGTGGGAAAGCTGGGCATCAGGCAAAATTGGTTTTAACCATAGGAATTGATTGCTCATTTTGAAGAGTGTTCCAGGCTATTTGTGCTGAAAAGCACATTCTTCTATACTAAAAGGCATCGAAATTGCAGCAATACACACTATATTCCTAGAAACCATACTCCTTTCCAGGCATACTTAAAACCTTTAGGAAAAGAGAGTGATCAATGTAGACAAGCTGTAAAAAACCCAGGAAGATAGAAAATAGGAAAGTAGGGTGGAAAAGCAACAGGATAGCCTGTATTATACTAGCTACATGATATCTCTGCTCCCTTTGAAGAAATAAAAAGCTGGAAAGTTTCTGCTAACTGTCTAATTGGCAAGGGATTTGTTCAGAATGCA
This sequence comes from Manacus candei, assembly GCF_025592945.1. Classification (NCBI taxonomy): domain Eukaryota; kingdom Metazoa; phylum Chordata; class Aves; order Passeriformes; family Pipridae; genus Manacus; species Manacus candei. The sequence goes on from NW_026138071.1 coordinate 804,217, forward strand.
GGTCTGGATATCTGCAGATTTCTCTGACTACAAACAGTTGCTTGAACTTGTACACATGGTGTTTTCTTCTGTAGGTCCTGAGGAAAGCAGTTGATCTTTTAAGAGATGAGCTAAGAGTTGAGCATGTTTCTTAACATGACCATGACAAAAACATTCTCACATTTTACAGTGAAAACAGTTCACAATTCATAGTTTAGGTAAATGAAGCATAGGTAATTCTTAGGAACTGGTATCTATGAGCTAAATGTCTAATCTAGTTTAGTAAAGATGGAATAAGTGTTCAGAAACAGTGGTGATCAACCAAAGTTAATCTCTTTTTGTTACAGCAGTATTGTCTTTCCTTCCTTTTCCAGAACAGTTTCCTGGTCATCCCAATGGAAATTATTCATGCTCCTCCGTTCTCCAGTGGAAGACACCAGCCTTCAAAGAAATGAACCTCCTTTCTATTGAAGTGATCCTCCTTTCTCTGCCTTAGTGCTTTTATGGGCCAGGTTTCAGTGTGTAGAGAAGTGCATTGCCTTGCACTAAAATGTTCCTAGAATTCAAAGGTGCTCTTGGTAATGCACAGACCCCTGTGCCTTATATCCCTCCAGGATATCTCATAATAAAAGGCTGGCTCTTCTGGAGGTAATAAGCTCTCAGAGGCAATCCAGCTGAGTCCAAGAACATGAGATTTGGCTAAATAATTTGAAGTCTTAGGTTTTCATGAGACCTCTTAAGTCAGCCCCTGGTTGACAACTGAACAGTTTCAGAAATGGGGCATAAACCATAAGAATTAGAACCTGCAATTGGTGGTTTTTCACTGTTCGGTGTTACAGAAAATAAATCGGAATAAAAAGAAATGATGTTATGGAAAATGTGCCTCTGGTAACATTACCCAATGGACTGGAATATTTCTGATAGTTATTTTTATCTGGATTATAATTTATAATTGCTGAACCAGGGCATTAATTTTGGAGAACGGTTTTATGTATAAAAGATGTGCACAGTTTTCTCTGACAGACTTGTTAACAAACAGTTGCTTACAGGGCCTTCTAAAAGGATCGTTTAGCAGGATTCAATACCAATTGTGTGAAATGTCAACATTCAACATCAGTGCTATTTAAAAGAGCATTAGTGCAAACTCTAGCCTTAGGCTATGTTTTTATAAACTGTGGAACAGTTTATAAACAGTTTATTAAGATGTCTTTTAATGAGCTTTCTTATGCCTCTACTAAAGCTGCAGATCACCTTCTTTTGAATGTGCAGATTTTCACATACAGTTTGCAAACTAAGATCAATTAATAAATATATATGTAGCCAAATTTCCCTACATTCTAATGTTAATTTGTCGATTACCTTATTTTGGGAATCAAAGGGCTGCATTCTTACTGATGTGAGTAGGAAGGTAAGAATGTGTAAATTGATGTGCAGAATGTGACAAGTTTATTTCCAGTCACTGCAAGTAAAATTGCTGCTGTTTCCCTTGTTTGGAAAGGATTAATTGGCTAAATGACAATGCAACTGTTTTACCAATTAAGATATATCCATCTTGCCTGAAAAAAGCCTGTCCTATTAGCAAGGTTAATAAACACTGACTCACTCTTTAGCTTTTCTCCCTTCTATTACATAAATGAGCATTAAGCTCTAAATCAAATAAAAGGTCCATTTTAAAAATTAAGAAAATGTTAATGTGGAAATGATCTATGAGCTTAAGTGCTCAGTAACTGGGTTGTTAATCTCACTTACTGTTCCATGATGAGAGAAAATCCATCAGGATCTTTAAAATGTAAATTAATTGTATTTTATAAGAAGGCTGGGAGAAAAACAGCAGTGTGTGTCTGATGTAAAGAAATGGATGAAATTATATTTTCAGCTCATAAGAATAGTTCAGTTTCAGTTCATAAGAATAATAATGAACCCCAGACTAAAGAAATCTTGTTACCTTTGGATTTGTAATGCAAGGTTCAGTTATTCCAAACTCTGGTTGAAGATTTTTGTCTGGGCATTTATTTGGTCTTTCTTCTGCATAGGTTCCTTTGCCTTATGGAAACACCATGGATGCTTCTCTCCAGGTGTTTCACCATGGAGGATTTTAGCTCTTGCTGAGGCCTCTCCTGCTCTTCCAGTTCAGTTGGAAATAGGCAGCAGGTTTAGAATTTATTGCATGAGATATATGCAAATGATGTAATTTCCTTAGAAAGCTGGAGAATAGAAACTTCTGTGTGTGTTTGTGTGGATAAATTTCTTTGTAAATGTGACTGTGAAGTGCTGCTCTGCAATCTGTAAATGCATCATTTGTATGTTCCTGTAGAGACACAAACAGCTGATGTGCTGAGGGCCTCTATGACTTTTTAAAACCACAGCAGTTATCAATGTACCTAGGTTTTTCATAGAAGTTATTTTAAGGCAGAATTGGTTTAATAATTGTTTTTTCCTCCTCTGTTTTCTGCTTCTCCCACTGTCAGTCTATGCACAGAGTACCAACACTGGTTGTATGGAGTAAGTCCTCTTCTTCAAGCAGTTGCAGCTTGAAGACAACCTTCTCAAAATTTTGGGGGGTCTCTAGGTTTTTTAGGTTTGTTTTTCTTTCCTGAAATGTAATAAGCCTTCAGAGAGTAATTCTAAGCAGTGAGTAGTGTCTACAGATGTTTGGTCTGGTGGCACAAGTCAGATCTTCCAGCCTGAGCAACCTCTTTGGCCTTCTCTAGCTCTGCCTGCTGCCAAAGGGTGGTCAGTGGTAGCTACTTTGGAATAGGGCCTGGAGAGCCATCAGGAGTAACAATGCTGCAGTTCCTCTCTGGGCATTGTGGTTTGGGGTATTGTCAGTAGCAGGGTCTCTGAGTTGCTCAGAAGAGATCTGTTATTCCCAGGAATGCTATCCCATTCATTCTGCTCCCACAGACTGAAGGACTTGATCCAAAGTGTCTTATGATTCTTCATTTCTATGGACCTCTCAAGTAATGTGTCATTTCTACACTGCTGGAATTTGTTGGAAGTCTCCCATAAATACTGCAGTTCTGAGCCATCCTTTCATTGGCTATGTCCCTCTGTGTCCTCCAAGAAAGCTGAATTCATCAAAACCAAAAGCAGTGCAATATCATGGCAATACTTCAAGCCCAAAACCAAGATCCAACAGTAACATGATCTGGCCAAAAAAAGCCAGACACATCTGACAGGGCTGTCTTCTGCCACCTAACACCTGCAGAAGGTAATTGGTTGTGAGGAACCTCCCAGATTATGTCTGTATGACCACAGCAGGAACTTGAAAATTAAATCAAGAAGCTTCTGAAAAACTCCAGGTGATTTCAGAACACCTGCAGGAAGTATTTTTCCAAAGCACTGGTGCATCAGAAAACATCTTCTGATGAGCTGCACACTTGTGCCAGGCACCATTTAGTTCCAGCACATTCATGTTTTACCATCCAAAGGGTAAACTGAGTTTTAAGTGAGTGAGGGCTCTCCATGGTGAGGAGCAATAGCATGTTCTTCTGCCTTTAAAGAAATAAAATTTCCAGTCCAGGATGCAATCCTATTGTTATCTGGGAACGTTTTTAAATGGTTACATCTTTTCCTGATGTTTCTAACTACTTCAGTCAGTTTCTATGAGTTTTTAATTGCACAAGAGACTGAGTTAATAGTGCATTATTTTTAATCAGTTCATTTTATCTAGCTTCAAAATTATGAACCAAATTATCACCATCACCAAGTAATTACTGGTTTATAATAATTTCACAGTGTGGAGTCTCCAGTAATCCAATCTGCGTTGCCTACAAAACAACACTGTGCTGTGTCACCTCAGGGATGTTGGCTGTATGTGTTGCTGGCTGAGTTTCAGAGCACCAGATGAAGAAACCAAGGCTTATTTCCCTTGAGTTTGGATTTACATGATTAGTTCTCTGTGTGTTACCCTGAGAATGGACATCAAGTACCAAGAGAGAATTGCTTTGAAACAATTCTCTTTTTGCTTCCCTGCCTCTGAAGCACCTTTCCCTGCAGGCAGCATCACATTTCAACCTACTTGGTACTTCTGGTGACCCAGCAGGCACAGATGTCCCTGTGCAGGTACTGTCAGCAATCACAGTCATTTTATATATTGGTACAGGAAAGCTCAGGATGCTGCAAAGTGTTGATGAGCCATGTCCACCACCAGAGCTGGTAGCCAAAAGCTTCTGATTCCTCATGTAGGATACAGACCAGAGAATCTCAAATTTCACAGGTTCAGTTCTTCGTGATAATAACTCCTCCATGTCAATGAGAGGAGTATTTCCATCCATGGAAATTTGTAGTAGCTGTTTAGTCAGCACAGCTGACAGGGAGCAAAGCAGCTATGTCTGCTATGACAGCAGTACCCACCTTGATTACTTATTTATCCCTTCTACAAGCACCTCTCCAGCTGCTTGTATGCACCCTTCCTCAATGGATCCTTCCTCCTGGAACACAATGAAGATCCTACTGATGAGTTTTCTTTCAAACCCATCTTCCAGAGAAGCAGTGCTGGGGTCCTGGTCTGGTGAGGGTTCCCTGTCCACAGCCTTCCCTTTTAATCTGCACCACTGGAAATACTGGTTTATGGAACCAGGGGTATTTCAGTGCAGTTCCCAGTACATCACCCAGCATTTTACTGTCAGTCAAATTAGTATAGTCACATTCTTGCCTTGCTAAAAGCAGGTGATAGAGAAGCTGTGAGCTTCTATTCATGGTACTGATAGAAGCATTCACACACTTGCTGGGAGGAGCAACTCGAGCTAAACTGAAAAGTTTCAATCCTGGTAGTAAAAAAGACAGGCTTCAGTGCAGACTGGTCACTGACATCAGTGTCCAGCATCCAAGGAGGCTCGTGGTGCTCACATTAAAATCAACCTTAATTAAAACTAGCATGGACAGCTTTTTTTTTGCTGCAGTCAGACCTCCCACCTTAGAAGAGACATGCTAGAGGACTCCTGCATTTTAGAGTGCAACACTACTTCTTCAGAATTAAAAGTTAGGAGTGAATAAAAATGACATACAGAATGAGTGATCCTGATGACTCGATTAACCGCAGGAAAAAGAGTAGAAATCTGAAAGATACCCGTAGGTGTCAGCATGAAGCATCAACTAATGCAAACTGATCCAGGCCTCTCTTGAGAACACAGATTTTCGCTGTATTGTTTGTAGCTCATATTTGGGAAGTGTGGCAAGAAGAGGTTCATATGATTTCAGCGTTAGGAATGAGTGTGAAAAGGCGAAACTGCTGGCCAGATCTTAGCCAATGTGCTTAGTAATGCTAAATGCAGTCATTTAATGCTCAAGACAGATCTCCAGAATGTCTGAATTGTTTTTAACCAATCTGCTTTTCTTTCTCTTTTACTTCTAGTTTCTGAGCTGCAGGTTATGCTCCAAATACATTTTCAAGATTTTTCTGAAATTATGAAAGATAGAATCTTAATTTCAAATATATTAAATTAAAAGATGTATTGCTTGATCATCTGCAAACCAGATATTTATAACAGCACCAGGTGCTGTGACTGTTACTGCTGGTGTCCTGAAACTGGTAATTCTCATCTACTGTCAATAAAGATGAACCAGCTTCACCTAAGGACTAGTTTAGGATCAGATCCTGTTTTTATGGGAATAATTGAGACTGAAAAATCACCATATGTTTAGATACACATGATTCCTTCTGCCTGTCAGTGTTGTTTGAGAATACTGCTTGTCATCCTTGGTGCTTTGTGGACCAAAGAAGATGCAGTAAAGTAATACCGACCCTCAAGAAAACTTCTGCAGAATAACTGTAACAATTAAACTGTAAACAGTAAGATCTGTATTAACATTAAAACTACTTTTCTGCCATTTCCTTTGGAGACTCAAACACTGTGTTGGTCAGAAGTTCCTGGTCACAGCTGGATAATTGTGGCTATTTCTGGCCATTATTGGATTCATTATCCTGATGTATTATTTAGAAGACTGTTTATACCAATAGACAGATAAAAGGAAAGTTAGCTTTGCAAAAGCGACATATTGAAGTTTCTTCAGAAGTTTTGAATTTTGGCTCTGATCTGCCTTGGTTGAAAATAACAGGGATTATGTCACTGACACCGATGCCATTTGCACTAACAATTTCAGGCTTGTACGTTTCTCACTACATTAAACATTTCCCATTGACATAATCCTATATTTAAGGAGATAGATTGGGACTTGGTGCCTGAGAGACACTTCATCCTGCTAGGCTGGGGTTATTCAGGTGAGGCCTCACAACAGCCTGACTTCCTTGGAAAGCCTTTACTTTGTTCTGCTGTTAAATGCTGTTAAATGTTTTCTGTTAAATCTTGTGTGTTTATAATGGCATCAGATGCTGCTGCGAATCACCGAGGGAGCAGATGGCAGAGAATTCAAGTACCTATCTCCCTCTGATGCCCCTTGGCAATGAAGCATCCAAATATCTTCCTAGATGGGAGCCTAAGAGCTGTGCCAGAATGTAAACAAAGGAATCTTTAATTTTAAACATTGCGGCAGCTTGCTGATTGTGGACAGTCCTCCTTTCAGTCTCTCAGACCCCACAGGTTGTTTGCACTTATTGCTCTGGAGTGTGTTAGTCTCCCAAAGGGACAGAGCAACATTACTAATTTATACTAATCACTCTAAAAATAACGAAAAAGCTGCGGAAAAATATCAGGGAGGAGACAATGGAAAAGCACAGCTATCCTATCTACTCTTCCAACCCTGCAAACATACCACATCACAGTGAAAATCTCCTTTTTAATGAAACATGGTGACAGAATTTTTTAAGTGCCCTGAAAGATGTCAAAATTTCCCACTCTGTACTGCTGACATGCCACACAGGAGAAGTAAATCTATTCTTGTACTTTCAGGAAAGAAGTAATGAGTTATTGCTGTGATTATAGTTATTATTTAAGTGAGCGTCTGTTCCAGGAGCTGGAGGTTGATGTACAGTTGAATGTCACTGCTAAGGTGGAGTTTATGTATTAGATTAAAATAAATATTCAAGGTAGGGGGGATGGGTAGTGGAAGGAAATGCTTTCCAAAAAGGATGAACTGAGTATAGATAAAGTCCATGACAGTGGCCTGGTTGAAAAATATTTTCACAAAGGGCTTCTTCATCAGACTAGAACAATCCAATCTGATAAACTGTTCATAAAGAAAACCAAAAGGGTGCATCTGTGATGAAAAGAAGTGCCTGTGTTTGAACACTGGATTTTTTGGCTTTATGCAAAAGTTGCTGGATGAGGTTGAACATGAGACTGACCATGCAAGAGGTTGTTACAGTCTCTTATCTGTAAGACAAAGGAATATATACTAATCTGTCTCTGTTAAAAGTATGCAAATGTGAGGAAGTGATGTTTGCAACCTGATTTCAGGCCCCTGAATTTAAAGAAATCCAGACACAATGACACAAATAAGAGACAAAAATAACTGTATACATGAACTGTTATTTGTTTAACCTGCAGGCAGAACTCAGGTCAGTTTAGAGTCATTTAACACACAACTTAGCACTGGAAAGTCTTGCATATGTCCAGACTTATCTGGCTTTGTAATTTCTACACTTGCCTACCTCTTATCTTATTCCATTTGCGTATTTGCTGCACTTGCAATGTGTAACAGAAAGAGTGTCCACAAATGCCTGACAGAAATCTAAAAACACAAAGCTTTCCACTGATAGCAGTGGAGTTACTTGGCATGGAGCACTCTTGGAACGCCTAGTTACAGATAATATACCTGGGGGGAATTCTTACACTGCCAACAGTGGGACAATCCTGGAGTTTCAGAGAGAAGATCCTAAAAATCTTTGAATTTAATCACTCAATGTAGTATTGGAGTTAGTGGTCCCTTGGCTTCAAACATGGTGGTCAGATCTCAGAAAGCTTTTTGGACTGTTCAGCCAGAAAAATTCCCTGTCACTTGTAACACTTGCACCACTGAATGCTTTAAGGAGTGTTGCCTTTCACAAATATTCCTCAGAAGAGTCGTTTTCAAATACATCCTTCCTGTAACTGACATTCAGCATGACAGTTTTGCTTTTTCTTATTTTATACTATACACTACCAGGATGATAGTTTGTTTCTTATAAAAGTATTTTTCTCTTTTATCTTTGCTTAAAGACACAATTATATTTCTGGTTTCCTTCAGCACAAAAGGCCAGACTGTTTTTCAGACCCATGCAGTCAAGAAAACGTATTTCCAACTGTTTATTTGGAGAATTGTTTGTTTGAGGAATTCTTAGCATCTTTTCTTTGAAGAAATTATCATCAGCAGCTCAACTCTAAACACATCCATAATCATTATTAATGAAAGTACCCATATTATCACCTTATTCACATCACCACGTAAAACTTTATGTCACGTTGCAGAAAATAGATACTAATTTATACAAAATCTGCAGCTCTACAGCTGTCTCACTGACTGTTAGCCATCTCAAATTGCAGTTATTCTGATTTAGATCCTGATTCTGATTAAAGAAGGCTCTAGATATTTTGTGTGACCAAGGTGAAATACCACAAGAGGGGTATGAAATGGACTCCACGTGATTGCAGGGTGTCTGCAGCTAGGCCTTCAGAATTTCTAGTCAGTTTTAGAATTTGACTTGAGTGATTGTATTAAAAGGCAGTAATTACATCAGAAAACTACTTGATTAAAAAGCTGACTGTCTCTGAGCTATTTTTCTAATGCATTTTGAAATCTTTTGACTTAATGTATTTTAGTTTTGTCTGCAACTACTTGAGAAATGTAAGAAGGAACAGCTTGTTTCCTTCAGAATGGAGATACTATTTGTGAAATAGCCTTTTCAAGAGTGAGTCACTGATGAAAGGAGGAAGTTCATTTAATATGATCCCATGAAATTTGAAAAAAGAAAACTGAGTTTTCAGTTTTTCTGAAAGAAAGCTGAGGGTTGACAAAGTCGGGCAGCATTAAATATAGGCTCCTCAGCTGCCACATGAAATAAACTCTTCCGTTTGGTTATGATTTTGGTGGCACTGAAAGTCAAAAATGATATCTGGATTGTCAGAGGTTTAGCATCTCAAACTGCTGAGCCAAACTCAATCCTTGCTAGAAACAAGTACCATATGAAGTACTTATTTTAGCCGCATGTAATTAACTCTGAGGCAGAGCCATCTCCGTGGTAGTAGGGGACCTGGCAGTAAAGAGTGCACAGATTGCAAGTCCAGGGAGTGGGACATCAGGTGCCCACCCAGAACAGTTCTTTCCTGAGCATACCCAGGGTCTGGTCTGGCTGTGAATCTGAGGTGGAGCCAGACACCACTTCTGCTTGTGCACATCCAATGTGCCTCTGGAGCGCAGGCACAGGCATGGAAAGGACCTGCTGTGCAGCACCTTTCACCCCAGCAAGCTCAGATCACAAGTCCTGCATGGCCATGCTGGAAGGTAATGCTGCTGGGGAGACACAGGAAATCTATGGGCCAAGCTGAGCCCAGGAATTCAGCACCACTGATTGCAGTTGGTGTCGTCTGATCAGCACTGTTGGGATCAGTCCCACTGTTGGGATTTGCTGACTTTGACTAAAAATTATCATGATAGGTTTATTTTAATGTAGTCCAGGTCAGAGGCTTCATCTAGGACTCTTCTTACTAGACATGAACCCTTACTGGAGCCTTCATTTTATAGACTACACATCTGTAATCATGAAACCATTCAGAAAAAAGACCATCTCTTAGTTTTTAACTGTTGAGTCCTGATCAACCCACGACAACTTTCATTCAACAGAATATAACTTCATTTTCTTTCCTTCTAGGCCTTTTCAGCACATCCTACCACATTCAGGCCTGCCCTCCAGTGGATGTATTTTCTGCACTTTGATTTGACTTAAATTTTCATTAAGAAAAAGCATTATTGAAAAAAAAACCAACCAAAATCACATAGTACTATTGGAAAAGATGAATAGGAGGTAATTAGGTCTAGTGGACCTTTGCTCTGCTCCTCTGAACAAAAGATTTTGTGGTAACAAACACAATAGAACCAAATGCAGGAACTGGAAAGAAAAGGTTTTTCAGCTATAAGTTATTTTCCAGGAAGAAAACAAGATGCAAAAGAACTTGGACAAAGAGAAGGAGTAGGGTTACTATTGTGTTTCCATTTTGAAATCAATCATGACTTATTGACCATTGTGCTCAGAAGACAAACATTTTGTCAGTAAACAGAATCTTAGTGTTTTTCACACTCATTCTGTTCTGAATGGCACATCCCCTCTCTCCAGATTTTGTTGGTAAATGGGAAGGACAGGCTTTTATTACTACTATTAGCCTGCAGGCTGCACTGGCACTCTGACCCTGCCATTGTTGAAGAAACATCCTCAGGTGGCACTTTATTTGAGGCAAATGGAATGTTTTAGCCTTTTGCAAAAGAAGTCACTTTAAAAAGAGTTAATGGTTCAGTGGGGTGGACTTAGCCCTTGCTTTACTCCCTACCTTCCAGTTCTCCAGCAGTGTGTAATGGAAAGCACATGCTGTGATCCTGTTATGTAGGGAAACAAGGGGACTTTTCACCCCACCCTACTGCTGTGGGACATGGGAATGTAAGAATGGCCACCAGGTTCACACCAAGAGTTATCCTGCTATCCATTAGCAACCACTTAGGGAAGGGTAAAGACAAGCACATATACTCCCCTAAAACTCTCCCAGGTTCCAACTGTTCTCATCTCAGAGTTTTCTGAGCCTGATGTGCTAAACCTCAAGAAACCTCTTCTCTCAGTACTTGTCCATTTTCTCCTTGAATCCATGTGATTTTTTTGCCGTTCCATTTTCCTTTGGCAAGGCTCCAGAATTCTGTTACCACGGCATAAAGAACCTTCTCTCATGTTTTCCCCCAAAATTCACAGGTTTTCTTTCATGTGGGGAAGAATGGTAGGAACATTGCTGCCTTGGAGTTTTTCTGGCTCTTCTCTCTGTCTCCCTCTCGTTTCTTTTTTTTATTATTATTTCTTTTTAAAACACTGTGCTTTTGCACTGACTCTTTGTCTACATTTCCTAGCAGATACAGTTTTGACTACTGATGGGCTGCAAGGTGGCAGGTATCTATTTACACATAAATTCAATGGTAGTGCCAAACTTTAGCTGATGTTCTAGCGATTGGTTTGCTTGTAGGAAAACAGAAGTCCTTCATGATAGCAGTAAGGAAAAGGATAAAAGCAAAACCTGCCTTAAACCTTTAAATTAGAACTATGACAAAGAAAGAAGGGGTGGAAGAAGTTGGGGCTTTTTTAATTTATAATGTATGAAACCCAAATTTTATAGGAATTCTCTTGAGCAGAAGAGGAGGGGTTTAAAAATAATAATAATAGTAATTATTATTATTATTATTATTATTTTACAAAATAATTAACCTTTCTCTTCTCTGTATCAACAGAAAATAGTCACATAGGTGACTATTGGAGTCAGAAGCCCATAAGAGAGTGGAAACTGATTGGAAGGTAGGGGAAAGAACCTGGAGCTATGATAACCTAACAAAGATAAATCCTTCAATGAAAGACCACCAAACTCCCATAGAGAAACAAAGAGAAAAATGCCTGGTTATAAAGATGGGAAAATGCCTGTTTGAAATGATAGGATAACTTTGTATTCATCTAGCTGCACAGAATTTATACTCCCTAGGGAAGTAAAACAGAGGCTGGAAAGCTGAGTTTGCACTAAGCTAGGGAGAGCACCAGGAAAGCAGTCCTATTTTTCTGATGTCCAGAAAACAGCAAACATATGCTTTCTGCAATCTTTTTGGCAAACTCTCAGCTGAAGGAATGAGTAACCATAATGATATTTTCCATTTCTTTGAGAACACTTCTGTTCACACCTTTACCATAAAAATGCTGTTCTTGGAAAGGTAGACCACTCCCAGCCATGCACACTCCCAGTCAGTGTTCTCTTTTATGCTATTCCTACAGCACCACATAAAGCTGAACAGATAACTCAGTTTCAAATCCAGAAGCAGCAATCACATGCAGAGTTTGACTTCAGTAATTTTAATTTGCATCCATCAAGATTTTTTTTCCATAAATATAATTTCATCTCCAAAACAAGCAGCTGTGGTGGAACAGTGATCTCTACTGAGAACTTGCTGCTGCTGTTAGCAGTGGACTTGTTAAAGACACAGGAACTGACATGAATCTCTTTCAACCAGCTTTGTGTTTTCTGGTCTATGATATGTCATCTCCTTATGCACAGTGTCAGACCTCTAGACTTGATTTTCCGTTCTTTCACTTTACCAGTAAAGTCTTTCCTCTTTCAGTTTCGTTCCCTGCTTGTGAGGAACTACAGACACTTGTGCCTTCTTTCTGCAGGGGGAGAATTTCATCTCCCATTGAGAAATATTTCCTCAGAAAAAAAAGTTCTGTTCCTTAAATTTCCTGTGTATTAAATGTGATCTGGTAATGGATGGTTATAAATGAAGTAGTGACCCTAGAGTTTTAGAAGGTGAGTGGCAGAAACTGAAAGATTTTTTTAGACAAATGGTTTTTCTAGTGCAAGTACATGGTGAAAACATAAGAATTTGATGTCCAGGCTCCAAGTGCTTGCACAGAAATACTACTTCCAAAACATCTGTTTGTGAGCATTTAATATGTAACAATTGTATTTATTGTGAGAATGAACAGTATTTGACATCTGAAATGAAACTCATAAAATAGCAAGATTATATCAAGTGCTAACTTTTTCCTAAAGCAAAAAGAAAAAAGTTTTAGTTTGGAGGTTGTATGTTTTAGGATTTTTTAAACCTTAGACGTCTAATCACAAGAACAGTAAACAAACGCCAGTTAGCACAAGCCCAGATGTAGCATCAGCTTCCCTTTCTCTCTCCTGCTTTCTGAACAAAAACAGGACAACAAATACACTGCAAAAATTGGTTTGGAAACCAGAGGCCAGCTAGGATTCCTCACTGTATTACCAAGCCAGTTGTTTAATTTCTCTACCCCTGTTTTCACTCTTGGAAATGGCCTTTAATAGCATTAGTGTTATGTATGTTGAACTGCAGGTCAGACAATCAGCTGCTCTGTATTAATTTGGCTCCACTAAATGTAACGGAGCCAGAATAGTTTGCAACAGCCCATGATATGTTTCTAGATGCTTATTCTGATAATCCTCAGTGCTAAGCACTTGCTTACTTTCTATGCACCTCTCTTTTTATCCGCAGTGGAGGACATCTACCCTTGACCACCACTCTTAATTTACCACTTATGACCTTACATACCACTTATGCAGTTTTATCTATTGCCAAAGATTTGGGTGACAGATAAAGCCTTTGGGAAGAGTTTTCTCTAGGACATTGCCTAGAGAGGCTCCCATATCAGGCAGGATACCTGCACCTTCACAAAAGTGAAGTAGGAAAGACTTGGAAAATTTGGGCTATTTTGCAAGGTGCCTGCTGTCAGTGACTGACCTGAGCAAAGCACTCAGCATCAGGTGGGATGCTCACAGATAAATACAGTACTGGTGATGGTGTCTCTGCTCTTGTCACCAGTAAAATGTCTATTTAAATCTTAGCTGGATTCAGGACTGCTGACACTTAAACAGATGCCACGATGTCAGTCCTGGCCAGCAGAGGCCACTAAGAGATTGTAGGAAGAGCTGTACAGGATGCTGGAGGCCTTGTAGTTCAGCATGCTCAGTGCTGGAGAGACAGCATCTGGGATGTGGATGAGGATGTTTACTAGAAAGAAGGAATCTTTGGAAGGTTTTTCAAACTTTCCAAGATTTAAAAAATAATCTTGGCATGAATATTTCTTCTGCTGCTGCTCTGCGCTCTAGGTGGGCTGGTACTTGCCAGCAATGAGCTGAAGCAGGTGCAGAGGGAAAAAATCTTTATAAAAAGAGATCCAGTATATTATTTTCATTGTGCCCAGTGATAAGGAGGACTTTGTGGCTAGACCTTGTAGTTTGGTACACTTACCTGAAGTCAGACTGTCAGCTTGCTTATGTCAGGGTTTAATGATCAAGCTGTCACCTATCATCCCTTTTGGGCGGACAGTCGTTAAAGTTCAGATGTAACCCATGAGGCCCAGTTGCCTGTGTCACAGGGATGTGGTGAAGAGCTGAGGTGGGGTTTGAACCTGCTGTGTTTACTGTAATCTCATGTTCCTCTTGATGGGGATTTTGTGTTTGTGAGTGGCAGTGCTATCTTACTCCCAAGGTGCCTGCTTTCTTCAAGTTTTTCTCAGTCCCTTTGGTTTTTATAAACCCCACCAAATATCATCATACCTTTCCCCAGTCAAAGAAATTCATCATTTTGTGCCTGACCTCATTCAATTCTAGTGTACACATTGATGTGAAGGGAGAGGCACTGGGTAAAGGAAGCTGATTTTGGCTTAGTAACCTACTTCCACAGTATTGTGCAATTCCTTTGTGTCTTTAATTTGTTTGTGTGCTGCAAATGCTCATGCTAAGCTGAGAAAAGTCATCTGAGAATTCACCCAGGGGACATCTTCAAGTGCAAAACTGGCACAGAGAAGTTCTGCCTGCTCGAAGGGGTTTTAGACACCATTCTGCTGTGAACAGGCTTTCCACTGACCTTTCTGGAGCTTTGAAGGCAGCCCTTCCCCAATTTCAGGTCTTCATTTTAGAGCATCAGCTCTTTGCTGAAAGCACACCGTGGAAACAGGTGGCAGGAGCTCCTCAGAGGGAGCTCCTCAGTTAGGCTGTGTCTATTTGCTTTTCTCAAAGAAAAGGCTAAGCACACTAAGCAGAAACTCAGCAGGAGCTGGGAGGTGCAGCCTTGCAGAGAGACAAGATGCCGTCACTGCTCCTCAGCAATAACTTGGCTCGAGGAACGTGGTTCTGACTGACTGAATTCCCAGCCCTGTGCCAGCCTGGCTGTGCCACTGCACACTCTGCCATCTCTGGCAGCCCACACTCCAAGTGGGAGAAGGCAGACAGGTGTTCCTGTGTCAGGATCCATTACGCTGAAGGGATGTTAAGCAGGCAAAACTGCAAACAGCATTCCTCACAGCTTCACTTTCATTGCTCCTGCTGTTACTCCATAGATCTGAAGCTGATCTGTGTCACATGCCATGTCAAGCACTGAACACAGATAAATCTGCACTTTAAATGGACTTCATTAAAGGTGCTGTTATGGATGAACCATTGCAGTGGATAGAAAGGAGGACAAAGTGTCAGGTTTTACCTCTCTCCTTTCATTGTGGGAAACGTAACAGATGTTGTATCCATTGCATCTTCAAAACCTGTGTGTAAAAAACACTAGGGGCATAGGAATGGTGTTATTAGATACAGCATAGAATCATAGAATCATTTAGATTGGAAAAGACCTCTAAGATCATCAAGTCCCATCAGTAACCCAACGCTGCCCAGTCCATCACTGGCAATGTCCCCAAGTGCCACATCTACGCATCTTTTAAACAACATCATAGTGACTCATCCACTTCCCTGGGCAGCCTTTTCTGGTGCTTGAGAACCCTTCCAGTGAAGAAAATGTTTCTAATATCCAATTTAAAGCTTCCCTGGTGCAACCCGTGGCCATTTCCTCTCATCCTGTCACTTGTTACAAAAAACAAACACCCGTCTCACTACAACCTCCTTTCAGGTAGTTCTAGAGAGCAATAAGGTCCAGTTTATCAAGAAGCCCCTTTGTTTTGTGACACTTCAAACAGAAAGAGCCAGCTAAACAAGATACAGGCCTCTAAGAAGCAAAACCAAGAAAGTTTGTCCTTCCTGATGAGGAGGTACCATCTGGGACAACAGTTCTGTACTTCATGAATTATCTTTCTCACTGCTTGACACTTCTAATGTGTCTCACAAAGGCTGAGCACTCAAATTCCTTAAGAAGATGTTTCTGTAAGATCAGTCAAGTCCTTTAAGCACTTAAAACATGCCAAGATGTAAATTGCACAGATTAGAGACTAAGTCATAAATTATTAATAAGCTTGTTCTGGAAAATCATCATGCACTTGAAAGGCAATTTTTATAGCCTAGTGTGTCAGTAGCCTGTACCAGCAAGCTCTTTCACTCAGCAGAATCAAAAAGGATTTAAAAGGATGGAGAAACAATTTTTTCCCAGGGTTTTCTTGCTTGCCTTTCACTAACCGACACACAAAATCTATAAAATATTTTATCCTCCAAGAAATGTGTTTTGCTACTTTTAGACTGAAGACATAGAATCTTGTGCTCACAAATCCTGTTGCAGATACAATTGTTCAAAGATGGAATAAATTTATGTTATAACAATGGTAAAATTTAAAACAAACAGATTAACAGGCTTTGCTTCTCAGCTCAAAATGTATAATACAATAATAGAAGTTGTACTGGGCAAAGACTTTAAAAAATAAACCAAAGTTTCTCTTGCTCATTGCAGCTCTCTGCTGGTCCTGTTACATGTGAAATACAGTCTAATTTCAGCAAGATTTGACTTTTGTGCTGGGAATTTATTTCTCCTCAATCCAGATTATAAATGTTATAATGTTCAGCAGGTGGCACCAGCTGCCCACGGCCAGTGCAGGCTGCAGAATGACACCAAGGTATGCTGGTGTGTCTTGCCTGAAAATCTGAGTCATACCCAGAGCCAGGGAAGTGACAGCTCCAACTCACAGACCATCTCCGGAGGCACTGGAAAACACGTTCCTCACTGTAAGGGAAGTTTATTTTTTCCCTCTCCCTGCTGCCATCATCGACTGTGCTTTGTGTTCTTTCACATTCTTGTGCCTCACCTGTGCAGTTACATAACTTGTGTGTACACAAGACACAGCTTTTGTCAGTGCTCTGCTAACCCAGCTGTCCACTGCCACCCACAGTGCCAGAGCAGAGTGGGATCTGCTGGCAGGGAGGGCAAGGCTGAGCAAGGGACACCGGGCCACACCACCCTTTTACCTCCTTTGGTGGATACTCTGCATCCTCCTGCCCTGCCTTCACTTTACTGGCCCTGCTGTAGAAGAACAAGTAGATGAAATAAATTGCTGATACTGGTTTTGTTACATTGCCAGCTCTTCAGTGCCTGTCTACTGCCCATTGTACAAAAGCAGTGAGGAGCCATGAGCCAGGCAGGCACGAGGCACAGTATGGGGGAGTGAGCTCAGTGGAGCAGAGCCCTTGAAAGAAAGGATCATGTACTGCCAGCCTGGCTTTGCATATATTCCCGTCTAAAGCCCTGGTTTTGCAGTCTTCTGCATGTGATTATTTTTAACATGAGAAGAAATCCATTACTTTTACTGGTCCAGACCAGGTTTATAGATAATAACAGTCCTAGATTGGTATTTTTTATGCCAATGGGATGATTCCTAAAACAGGACATACATACATAATTATTTTCATGACCAAATTACAAATCTCCACCCAGAATAATATCCCTGGCTGAACAATGTAACCCAGGCTCACCTGAGTGCCCAGCTTGTACTTCATTTTTGGACAGAACCAGTCAGAATGAAGGAGCCACAGATTTCCCTGGAGAAATGCACTCCAGACTTGTTTGAACACAAACAGCAAGGGTAGATACAAGGCTTTTGCCCTATGATAGGCAGTCTGGAGTTTGCTTTGCTTGACAAGGTGAACAGTGCATGGATGGAGAGTAGGAATCCAGAGGAAACTAAACAATAATGCTTTGTCAAGTGAGTGCCAAAAGGGGCAACATCTTTAATCAGAAGTCAGTCGGACAACACAAGAAGTAAGGTTTTATCCTTACATGAGTGTTTTATATTTTGCTGTGGATGCAGAGAGAAAAGACATGGTGCACCTCCAACATTTGATAACATTTAAGAGGGAATTTCACAGTGTTCAGAAACCCTGAAGCCACAAGAAATTTAAGTTAGAAAGTCATCTTCAGTAAACCCTTTGATAGGTTGTTGGTGTGCACTTCATTTGATATTTCAGATTAATTCCTTTGTATGTTCTTTATAGTCAAAAGAAAAGCGTTGGCAGTTTTTCATAACTCCCCACCTTTAAAATGGGTTGCCTTAGTTACCGTGGCCAGCTTGAGAGACAGCAAATTTAGTACTAATACATTTTTCAAAGCCCTGTACTTTCTGTAAAATATCTATGTCATAATCAGCTACAACATATGCTTTTATGGTAGTGTTAATAAGCACAATGGTGATGTCTAGTCAAGTTAAATAAGGGGTGAAGGTTGTCGCAGGTCAGAACAATAGTCTTGGGTCATTACCTTAGTGACCATCCTATTGTACATTGGGAGAAACAGGTTGTGGAATTTCCCTGTAATTGAAAATCAGGTTGGCTTCCAATGGCTCAGATATCTGGTGCTTGGAAGCAGCCTGCTGCAGTCAAGATCATAATTGATAAGTCTTAAGTTGTCCTCTTGATTCAGTATTTCCTCTGACACTTCAGAAAATTCTTTAAAGGGTAACTACAATCCATCATAAACAGAGTTAACAGTGGTCTCCAAAGTTCTTGATTTTTCTTGTTCTCATGAGCACACTATTTATTCAAGAACAGCTCAAATAGTTTATTTATGAAATTAGCCAGTGTGTATTTCACTGCAGCCCTGGTGTCTTTCCTGCTCAATAGTTGCCACTTGATGCTTCTAAACTGCATGACTGAATTTGAGCTAAATACCTTGAACTCAGAAACAGTAATAATGTGAAGGAGGAAAACGCTGTATTTACCTTTTATTACATCTTCTCCTGATAGAAAAAGCAACCTTCTAAGTCTTCAGATTACTGAAAGAGCCTCCCTTTTTCGCTTCTGTTTTTACAGAAGGTCAGACTTCAGGGCTGAGTTTATCCATGTGAAGTTTCATCTCGTGGCTGAAATGATGTACTGAAAATGTTTTACAAAGCTTTAAGTAACAGTGGGGAAAAATAAATAACAAGTCAGCCTCAGCCTTTGGTCACAGTTAGAACCAAAGTAGGTGTGTTTCTACATGTAAACGTATCTCCTGATACATGTAACTGTGCAAACTAACCACTGTGTGGTTTTTAATGTATGGTATCAAGAGGGCAGTACTCCTTCAGCTGCTAGATCCTTCAGTTTCTGGACCTTATCTTCACAGCTTTACAAACAGAAATGCCCTCTAGGGTCAGCCCTCTGCTCCAGTTGCTACTAGTGATGATAGGAGTTGCTGTTTGGAGAGAGTATGAGCCCAGACATTTTCTGCGCTCTTTTCTCCTCAACCTTCCCCAGCCTCCACAGCTGTTGTGTCCATGATGTTAGAGAGTACATTTATGGGCCTTTTCTTGGAAAATTTACCTAATCCTTTTTTGGACCTGCTGATACCATTTGCCTTGCAGCCTCCTCCAAGTTCTAAAGGTTTACTGCCCACTATGTAAAGAAGTACTTCCTTAAGTGTGTTTTATAATGATATATCTTTGCAACATCCCCAGGAAGAAGAGCATATTCATCCTCATTTGACAGTAGGGAAAGATTAGGAGGGTTGTTTCCAAAAGTGCCTCTTAATAGATGTCTCATGCATGAGTTCATCTGATGTGAGGCATCTGAGTTTTCAGATGCCTGATTTCTATCCCTGATCAGTCATGCACAATGATTAACATACAAATGAGGATCACTTGTGGTGTTGTTTGATTTATCGACTGACCTATAATTAAATACTAATTCCACAGCAAAGCAGAGGCCAAACCTAGTTCTCCCGGACACGGTCAGCTTCCTTTTCTTGGAGGTTTTTATCTGGCTCATCATTCATTATCTTGTGCAGCCATTATCAAAAAGGAGCTACAATAAAAGCTGGTATCATTCACTGATGTTCCAGACTTATCCACTGAACAAAGAGTGGCATTTGCCTGATCCACAGAAAACTGCAGTGGAAAACACAGTGTAGAACTGTACAGTTACAGCCTGTCTGTTAAGGCACGAATGGAAATGTATAGAATTAATATTGCTGCGGGGAAAAGGATCTCAAAAGGTGTCCTATGGTTCCCTAGAAAACATATAATATGAGAAATGGCTGAGAGAGCTGGGTTTGTTTGGTCTTGAGAAGAAGAGGCTCAGGAGAGACTTCATCGCTCTCTACAACTACGTGAAAGGAACATGTGGTGAGGTGGGGGCCGGTCTCTTCTACTGTGCCAGCAGTGAAAGGACCAGAGCAAGTGGCCTCAAGGTGAGGCAGAGGAGATTCAGATTAAATATTAGAAATGTTTTTTCACTGTTAGGGTGGTCAGGCATTGGAATAGGTTGCCCAGGAAGGTGGTGGAGTCACCATCCCCGGAGGTGTTCAAGAGGCATCTGGATCTGGTTCTGGGTGATGTGGTTTAGTGGTTTAGGGGTTACAGTCATAGTGCTAGGTTGATGATTGGACTTGGTGATCTTAAAGGTCTCTTCCAACCTGGCAACTCTAAGATTCAACAATTCTACGATTACCAGTATTTCAACATCTGAACCCCCACAACATCCCCATCGAAATCAGAAGAGGACGAGAAGAAGGTGCAAAGGAAGTAGGAAAGCAGCAAGCATCCAGAACCAACAGGTTGTGCCTGCCCCGTGTGCTCCGACAGCAGCAGCGAGCGGCCACTGCGGGGCTGTACTGCCCGGGAGCGGGGCTGGCCGGGAGGGCGGGGCGGCGGCGGGGCCGGGCCGGGCGGTGTCCCCGGCGGGCGGCGGAGCCGCGGCGGCGGCGCGGGGCGGGCGCACTCGGCAGGGGCGAGCCCGCGGTGTCGGGGGCTCGGCTCTCGCCATGCACCCCCCGGCCGCCCCCCGGCCCGCCGCGCTGCCGCGCCTGCTGCTCTCCAACGGGGCGCGGGCGCTGCTGTGGCTCGGCCCCGTGTACCTGGCGGGGTACCTGGGGCTGAGCGGCAGCTGGGTGCTGCTGGCGCTGGCGCTGTGGCTCTGCTGGGGATACAACCGCCGGGGGAAGCGCGACCGCCTGGCCGCCGCCTTCGCGCTGCTGGAGGACGAGCGGGAGGCGGTGTGCCGGGGCCTGGCCGCCCGGCACCTGCCAGCGTGGGTGAGTGGGGACCGGGGGTGCTGCCCGGCATCCCCCTGGCAGCGGGGATGCTGCGGGTCCCGGCGACGGCGGGGCTGGGACAAAAAGCGGGGTGTCCCGTAGCGAGCAGCCGAAGGAGTGGCAGTGATGCCACGGGCCGAGCAGTAGCGTCTCTGATTCTGAAGTCTTGCTCAGTAAAGCGAGGATTAAACTGGAAGTTGTTTTAGCCGAGGAGATGTGCAGTAAGGGGGTTTGTAAAGCAGACCGCTGTATCGCTGGAGAAACCTCCTTTCAGATATGTACTGTTGCATTGCAGGTATTTTGCTGTCGAGGGTACTTATTTCAGACTTTCTCATCCAGCAAATTTTCTCCTCTTTAGTCACATTTAAAAACAAACAAAAATATATAAACATAATATTCGCTGCCTGTTAAAAGCCAAATATTTGTCTTTAAAGAGCTATCTATGGATGGTGTGGAAACCCTACTCGTTTGTTTTCACATTTGTTTCCAGCCACTCTAGGTTTTAAAGTGAAGAAACTAGAAAATCTACCTGCACATTTTATTCCACGTCTTTGGTTATTTGTTGGGTAGCCGTGGTTGGCTAATGGAAAGTATGATGAGATGTTTGGGTTTTTTTTTTCTTCATCATCATTTGCTGAGCATTTAAAAATTCCCTGCCAGGGACTGGTAGGGAAATGCTTTTCTTGTAAAAAAGAGAATATCAAAGAGCTCTATTTGTAAGGAATGTTGCATGGAGACATTTATAGTCAGCAAACTTTTATGTAGCCTACAGCACTTGGCTGTCCTTAGTTCTTTGGGAAACGAAGGCAGCTGGCAGTTCTGGGGAGGGAAGCCAGGGTCTCCTGGCAGAGCTGGTGCAGCTCCCTGCACATGTTCCCTCCCGCCGGGCACAGAAGCCTCTCTGAATGAGGTTTCTGCTTGTTTGTATTGACAGAGCGTTTAAAACAACTCTCAGCATTAATGAGTGTGGTGGTGTCAGCTCTTGTCCTGATACTGTGTTTTATCCTCACGTGCCCTGGATCGTGGTAACCAGAAATTGAGTCTCTTAGTCACTGTCACTCGCCTCCCAGTGCACACAAACTCAAAAAGTTCTACTAGGTTTTGTGGTTGAAAGTGTCAGGCTTCATTAGTGTGGGAGGAGGTAGCTGATGGAAAGGATTACTGACTGCTCTGTACTCGGCCTTCACAAGGATGCACAGAGAGCACTGTGTGCCCCAAGCGCAGGAGAGGCTTGGAAAAAGGTTTGGGGAAACTCCAGCAGAGCCCACCGAGATGGTCAGAGGCTGTAGCACCTGGTGTGAGGAGGGGCTGACACAGCTGGGACTGTTCAGCCTCCTTCGGGAGGCAGAAGGGTTTAAGGGGTATCTCGCCTCTGTCTCCCACTGCCCAGCACGTGCTCACAGAGAAGGTAGAGTGACACTTTTCAGAGGTCTGATTCCTGACTTGAGAATTCTTGGAGCTGGCTGCCAGAAGGCAGGATAGGATGTAGGACCAAAGAATAAAGGGACTGCCCCCCGTGCTTTTAGTTTTATCTTTCATCCGTGTTGTCGCTTCTCCCCCTTTTTCATTTCTATGTTGATAACTTCATCAGTTGGTGTTTGCTTCCACACCATGCTTGTACTCAATGCATTTTTAACTCCTCTGTTTAATTCTTCTCTCTCCTTCCTCTGCTGATCTTCTACTTCTCCCCTGTGCTGATCTTGGAGGCTGATTCTCACCTGATGTCTATTCAGTTTATTCTCTGTGGTGCTGTCTTTTTTATCTTTCATTTTTTGCCTTTCAGTGTTCATGAGCCTTTATTGAGAGAGCTCTAAAAATGTCCCTTGCATTCTTCTCTCCTGTCATGCAGAGGTGGGAGTAGAAATACAATTCAGGCTAAGGGGAGCATGTGTTGGATTTGCAGTCTTGTAATCCTAGGAAAGGTTCTGGAGGGGAGAAGAAATGGCAGCATCTTGAGATTTGTAAATCTTTGTCTCTTAATGTGCTCCATAGTAAAATGAGGGGGATCCATCCAATGAAGAGTTAAGACCAATCATTGGTTATGTTATTGGTTTAAAACTGTTCTCCCTAAGAGCAGTGCAGGGCTTCTTCAAACATGACTCGAGTTCCACTCTGTCCTGGTATCAGTTGTTAGGAGATTTTCATATTGCAGCCTTTCCTTCAGGGGGCATGCTGGGAGGGTTTCCCTAATCTACTCAACCATCTGTTTAGGGGAATTTTCAGGGTTATTTTGCAGCACCAGTTTCTTG
The DNA here is from genome assembly GCF_025592945.1 of Manacus candei. Classification (NCBI taxonomy): domain Eukaryota; kingdom Metazoa; phylum Chordata; class Aves; order Passeriformes; family Pipridae; genus Manacus; species Manacus candei. The sequence goes on from NW_026138071.1 coordinate 827,295, forward strand.
GCTGAAACCAGCGAGTTTGGAATAGAAGGCATTCTTGTGCTAGACAGTGTATGTGGGCAGGCAGCGCTTCCTTGGGAAACCAGGCTGGAAATCTGCTCATGGCAAGCAGGGTGAGGTCTTGGCGTGGTGAGGCTTTCTGACTTCAGCTTGTTCAGCCTTTAGCATTACTTCTGTAAAAGCAGGCAGTGCCCAGAGCAGAGATTTGAGCTTCCACCTTCTTTCTGGCTCCTTGGGGTGGTGGTGGCTTCTCCACGTTTCTTTTGCAGCTGTTCCGCAGGTTGCACATGAGAGGACCCAAGTATGCTGGGTTCCTCGCTGATGTTAAGCTCCTTTTACCAGGAGAAATACTACTGGGTACAGAACTGTCCTTTTAAAACGTTGCCTTTTAATTCCTTTTTCATATAAAAGGCTTGTTTAGACTTTTTTTTCCTTTTTACCCCTGTCCCTTAAAAAAAACAAACAGAGCGCCAAAAAACCCAAACAAAACCCAAACCAAAACAAACAAACAAGCAAAAAACAAATGCAAACTCTGATGGGTAGATTCCTGTGTTGTATTTGACCAGAATGGCACTGTTGTGTCAGACATGGCTTTTGTTACTGCTGTGATCCTTGGTGTGTTCTGCTCCAGGGCAAGGTGGAGCCATGCAGAAATTTCCTCATTTTCTTTACTTGCTAGTAATTGCCCCTTACCTTGTGTTTTTGATCTTCAAAGCTCATTTCAAATGCTAAGTAATTTTTGAAGCATTCCTTAAACTTTGGCAAGAAGTATGCCTGCTTTTGTAGGTGGGTAAAACTGATTTTGATAGTGTGACTTGCCCAAGGCTACAGGATTAAATCTTATTCTGTGTTAGTATTAACTTTGGCAGCTCCTGGTGTCTGGGCTTAGGAGGAAGTGTTTTGGGCTTCTCTTACCTGTACTGATGACAAACTCGAGGGGCAGGGCTCTCACCACTAAAAGGGGCAGAAGGGAGTCTGAAATCCAGAGCATGTGGTTCAAAAGTATGGATCTGAGCATGGTTTTATTAGGACATATTATGACAGAGTAAGTTCTTGGAATGAGTGGTTGGGTCAAGAAGAGAGCTTGGTGGTGTCACTAGGCTGAACTAGGCGTGCTGGCTAGCAGGAGGTACACATTATGGGGATATCCTGTGGGTAGGAAAGGATTTGCTCAGAGCTTATGTCTTACTACACAGTGGATAATCTAGATTCAACACCTGGATACCAAGCTCTGCTTCCTCTGCAGAACTGCTCATTTAGTTCTTCCCATGGAGTGGACCTGAACTTTGGTGTTGGAAACCCACTGAAACTGGTGGCCTTTCATAATGGGCAGAAAGCTGGTTTTCACCAGAGAGATTTAGTCAGCTTGTTTCTGTGGTGTTCACCTCTGCAAGCCCTGTCATGTGAGCCCAGGAGCTCCTGGTGGTCTTTGGTGCCAAGCTTTGAGCTACAGCAGTGCTATTCCTTCCATCTCTCAGAGGAAACTGAGGCACTGAGTGTCTGGGTAGGACCTGGGCTGCAGACACGTCAAGTGGGATGGAAATGTACCACAAATGGCTGCTAATGCTGTCACAGCAATCTGAGGTGTGACACAGTGCTGTGGGATTCATTGCGGTTGCTTTTGGAGTTTGCTGTGGGCTGTCTGGTTTGGGCGTCTGTGGCTCAAAGAGTGAATTCAGTTTTGCTTTTTCTTATGGTAGGTCTACCTATTGCCTCCTTCTCATGGTTTTTGCCTTTTCCCTGATGCTCCTTTGTGCTGTTCCAGCTCTCTTTAGCCACCAGCTTGCTTCTTGGTCGCCTCTGGCAGTTTTATCTCTAGGAGCTTTGGCTCTAGCAAATAATCCCGGACAGCTTTGGTGGTTTATAACGTGCTACATTTCTCCCCTGGCTGTGACTCTCTCATAGGGATGTGGCAGCCTAACTGTTGTCCTGAGTCCTGGTCTGTCCTTCCTTTTGGGTTGCACCCTTCTCCTCACTGTAAGGTGTTTTGTAGAACAAGTTCACCATGCTATTTCCATCCCTGTTCTATCCTGCCTGTGGCTGATCCAGAGCTGTGGCACAAACGCTGCAGGACCTTGGCAGCTGCCTTCAGCCTACTCAGGATTTATGTGCCCCAGTGGAAGATCTTTTGGTGAAAGATGAAAGGTTGGCAGGTGAAGTGGAGGTCCCCTGATTCACATGATCTGCCTCACTGTAAAATGTCAGCAGCAGTTTATCAGTGTTGATTGTCCCTTCTGGCACTGTGTTCTCTCTTTATCACACAAATAGAGCTGGGTAGGCTGACATTTCAGTGAACTTACATTGTCTTATTTAATGGAAAAGTTGCTATTTAGAGCATCAAAAGAAAATACTTTTAAAGAATATGGTAATATTACTTTAGTTTTTTTAATGTAATAATTGGAGATAATTTACAGCATTATTTGAGCAAGGAAAATGGGCTCTTAAATCATACATGAAGCTGTACTAAAAGACAGGCTGCTGTCCATTCCATCCGAACATCTCTGAGCACCTCTCTGAAAGCTGCTGAATTCAACAGCAAGCCTTTGCCTGAGGAGTGTAATTCACAGCTCCTGTAAGAGGAGTTATTGTCCTACCAATTACTTTTATCAGGCTAGATGATAGTCACATTCTCTTTGTGTTCAGGTGCTTTTGTGGAGCAGAAATGTCCATTCTGAGAAGCTGCTGCACTGTCTTTCCCTTCTGCAATAACCTGCTACCAGCGTGTGTCACTGGCTGCAAATACCACATCCATAAGACTGTAATGTGTGATTGTAGCTCTTCACTCAGTGGCTTCCCAGTGAGGTCTGAGAGATCAGTTAGTTACTTGAGAGTGGCCTCATATCCGATTGTCCTGATGGTGATGAAGCAAGTTGTTACTTCAGGGAACTGGAGGGATTTTTGTAATGGACATATACACTTCTTGTTGGCATTTGATGTGTCTAACTTGGAAACTTGATGCATAAGTGACTACTTCATTGTAATATGTCCTTAGTATCTCAAAAAGCTCTGAGAGGTGAAAACACCAGACTGTTACAAATGATAGTGTATGCTAATAGGCTTGAACTCTTACAGTGCTTCTTTTCCCTGAAGCCATTGGCACTGTGTTAGTGTTAGTGGAGAAATGCTGCCACAACCAATAAACTGAGTTTCCTAAACAGGTTTTTGTTTTCCAAAGTGCAGTGTCCTGGCTGAGGTGAGTGAGTACAGGAAACAGGTCTGACACAGCTCGTGATCTTGAAAGCAAGTTCTTGTGGCTTCCCAAGGCATGACAAAGAGAAGGATGAGAAATCTAATGCTACTTGACATCACGAACAGGATGTGACACTTGCATTAATCATATAAGTGTGCCCAGAGGCATACTGGTACATCAGTGCACGTGGGTCCTTTGGCCTTTTACTATTCTTAGCTGTTTGTCTTTTATGATTTTTCAAGGAGGTGGTAAATTATAAAGGATGTATGTATGAAGGCAGAGGGATCTCAGCTTACTTTAATGCTTGTTCCATGCTGGATGGTATCTTTTGCACATGTTGCAGTGTGCCCAAACAGATGGCATGTGGCACTCACTTTATTTCTTTGCATCCAGGTTCACTTCCCTGATGTCGAACGAGTGGAGTGGCTGAACAAGGTGAGGAGCTCTGAACTCCAGTTTGAGGCCACCTACTTTGAGCTGCATCCCAGTGCAAACTCTGTGGGACAAGTCTGAGAGAGTTGTCAAGTCACTACCATACAGCTCAATCCCATCAGTATCTGTACTGAAATATAGAGCCACTTAACTATAGAGTTGCCACTGAGGTTTTGGTGAGAACCAGTGTGAGCCTGGTTGATACAGGTTTGATGAATTTCACAACAACACTTCATTCTGAGATTAAAAAATGAAAGTGAGTCTGTGAATGTGTGTGTGTATATAGATGTGTATATACATATGTGTGTGTGTATTATTATTTTAGCAAAAGTATTGATATCTCCTCTTACCAGAGGACAGCTCTAAGGCATATGCTCCCATCAGCAGGTATAGTTAACCTCTCACTGGAACTGAAAACTTGGTGGAATTCAAAGCAAGACAGCCAAACTTGAAAATTAGAAGCCAGTGACTACCTTTTTTATTTTTTTTTTTAACAAACTTTATTTTTTATGTAAAAGCTCATCTCACTCCTCTCTCAATAAACCCAACTCCAGGGAACTCTGGGACACTTTAGAGTAATTAGGGACTGTTGTGCTCTAACCCTGGGCCTTGTTGGCTCCCGTGGTTAGAAGCAGTCCATAGACTGTACGGTGCTGATAACTCACCATTCAGTTCCTGAAACAAATTCCTGTTCTGAGGAACTGGGATGTATCCTTCCATAAGGATGATGTAAGTGCACAAATGTGACTTGGTATTTTAAAAGGACTGATATTAATAGCCAGGTGTTCTGTAATGGGTGTGTCTGTTTCTCAACAGAAGGTATCTTATGTAAGGAGTCTTTAGTGTGTTTCTGCTTTTACTGTTCTCTAGGTCCTTGTCCAGGCTTGGCCATACTTTGGAACAATCATGGAAAAAACATTTAAAGAAGTTCTTGAACCGAAAATCAGAGCAAAGAATGTACATCTGAAAACATGCACGTTTACCAAGATCCACTTTGGTGAGAAGGTAGTGTAAGTCCTTTTAATGTTTGTGGTTCACTCTTTTCTGAAAGGTTCGGGTGCAAGGGAAGTCTGATGTTCAGTTCTTTAATAGCTTTGTTCCCTCCTCGTGTTGACTTGAGCATCTTCACCATGAAGGAGAGATCATACAGGAGAGACACACATCTATTCCCACATGGTGTCAGCATCCTAGGACTGGAGATAGAAAGAAAAGGGCCATGTCTATATTTCTTTCTGTCACACCCTTGCAACAGGAGTTTTCAGTGCTTCCTAAGGCTTGCAGCATGGGCTACTTGCAACCAGCCCTGTGTTTGAGGACTGCCAAGGCTGTTCCCTCTTTAAGGGAAAAAAACTAATGTGGTTTACTCATGCTTTATGTGCCATTTTGCAAAGTCTTTAATGAATGCTTCTGTACTCAAATTGATCAAAGTGAACAGGACTTTTCACTTGGGCTTGATAGATATTAACTATGTCATATCTTGTTTGTCTTTATTTCAGTGCCCTAGAATCAATGGAATAAAAGCCTATACCAAAGAAATTGGTAGAAGACAAGTTACCCTGGACCTGCAGATATGGTAACATTGCATCATTGATTGTGTAGATGGTTTTTAACTCATTGCCCATTTCACACCTGTGTGTCATGCTGGACTGGATGTGTGGTCCACTAAGATCAGCGTGAAGAGGTCCTTATCTTATATCAGCCTAGAGTGATATGAGATAGTCTGCCCTCAGCTAGATGTCCTTAATACTTACAGAAGTGAAAGGCTGTGCATCAGCCTCTCAGTCAGAAAGCACCTGCACAGGTCTAGGTTTACCTGCTCTGGCCCATCACTGCTGCTGTGGGTGTTAGAGTGTGTCCCTTGGCTTTGCAATTGATGGCGGTAAGAACCCAAGTTTTTGAGCTGTATTGCCTGTTCTGAAAGCTCTCAGGTATAGAGGTGCTCGGTCTGTCTTGCCTACTATGGTTTCTCATTAGTCCTGCCTCTCCAGTTCTTCCAGAACTACTTGCACTATTTATTTTTTAATTCCTTCCTCTGGTTTAATCTTCTGGTTTTACTCACCATTTGTTCTATGTGCCACCCAACACATTTGCTTTTTTGATTACAGCTGTTCTCTGAGCAGAAAACTGCCTCTAGCTCTATCAACAGCAACAACAACAAAATTAGATAAAACATTTAATACCTCCCAGGCTGTTTTGAATGAGTTTGTGTGTTTTGTTAACATCGAAACCATTGCAGAGCTAAACTCTCTCCTGGTTTAGCCTGGAGAATGGAATTACAGGAAGAATTACCAAATGAATGCTGCTGTAGCTCTCTTAAGTTTAGTGGGCGATTGAGCTGCCTAATTTTAAATGGCTTTTCGTGGTAGTGCCAGGAAAAAACAGTGTGAAATTATGGAGTGTTTTGGCAGCAGCACAGAGGTCCTCAGAACTGTGCCCGCTGCTTAATGTGGCAGTGGCATGGCAGCATCCCCAGCCCTGGCAGAGCACCATCGCTCCCTGTAAAACACGATTGATTCTCAGCCAGGTGTTGTGCTTCAGTGCTGGGAGCAAAGTACTTTTTGTGATAGCCAGGTCACTGTTAGGGCCTTTGGCAAATCATTCATGCTTTCCATGTTGAGACTGAGATCTGATGCCTTTTAGGCTCTGCAGAACATTGCTGTTCTCTGCTAAACTGCTTCTCCAGGCTGCTTCTCCGACATAATAATTTTCACTGTCTTTTTAACAATCCTCTGCAGAGGGATTCCCCCACCCCCACATTCCTGTCCCTTTGGCAGACCCATCAGCATCTCCAGACTGGCCTTCTGTTCTTCATACTGATGATAACCTGACCTGAACTGTTGTCTGATAACCCAGATGTTTTCTGTATTCACACAGCAGTGTGCAGTTTACCTTGTCTCTCTGATAGGGGTCTCTTCTTCAGGGCTGTGTTAAGGCTCCAGCTTCACTTGTGTTAATACATCAGCATCAGTTTCTGCAGCTAAGCTGAGTTGTGCATTGTGCAGTGTCCACAGGAGGTAGTGTGTTAGTTCCAGAAACATGAAGTAAATCAATGAGCAGTAGTGTTATTTACCTGCCTTTTCCTAGATTACCAAAGGAACAGGGTTTTTTCTGCTACTTAGAGGAGATGGAGTTGAGCTGCCCCAGTGTGAGGCTGCTGCCCTTCACACTCTCAGTCACTGTGTGATGGTGATGTTTAAATGACTATCTGTCTACAGAGCTGCATTCTGGTATCACAGCTCTGGAGGATAGTGATGTGCTGTGGGTACCTGTGTGGTGCACTGTGCAGTGCTGGCAGCACAGTGACCTCCCTCTCTGGGGTTAGGTTTCAGAGAAGTGTAGCTGTGTTGCAGTGGACATTAAAGGATTAACGTGTCTGCATGTTATAAACATGACTCCTTTGCCTTGGTGCTTGCTAGCTGTAATTTGTGGGAGTTCCCTCGCTGGTGAACCCACGTGAGTGTGACCTTTGGCTGGGTCACCACACTGCATGCAGCACTGACCAGGGCAGCTGAGCAGGGAAGGCTGAGCAGCTACTTCACACAGGGTGCTGTGACCCTGGTGTTCAGCTGCCTTGGCAGCAGCTCTGCCCCACTCCAGTGCTGAGTTACCCTTTGTGTTAGGTGGTGTCTTGCATCCAGAAATCCCAGCATACTCTGAAAATGCTTTTTGCTTTCAGTCTCACAGCAGTACAGGAGGAGGGATTTTTTTTTCCTCTAGTTTTATCAAGGAGGTAACTAGTTGCTGAAGCCCAGAATTTTGGACTTAACATGGGGAAAACACAGAACAAGGGCAGGACTATAAAAAACCTTTCCTTCTTAGCCTTCCTTTGTGGTTGGTATGGAAACATTTGTGTAGTTTTAATAGCCACTTGTACATGTGGTTCACCAAGGGCTTTGTTTAATCTGTGCTTCTGACCTCCACAACCTGATGCAGCGCTGAATACTGGGGTTCAGTTCTGTGCCATGAGAAGAGGAACTTGCTTTCCTCTGTTTTAAATTTGCAGTGTGATATCACAAATTGAACCCTTTGCTTGGGAAGTGTGAAAAATAGCACTTAAAGGTCCCTTACTTGTATGGGCAGTAGCTGTCAGCAGAGCCAGGGGTGCAGTAGGTCTGGTATTGCATGGAGTTACCAAAAGAACTCAAGAAGCTGCTTTAATTAAATCTGTTAACAACAGCTTACATGGTTGTACATCAGGAATGGTTATGTAGAGGATCATCTTATTACAGTCTTGACTGTTCCACTTGAAAGGACTATACTTGAGTTTTTGGCAGGAAAACCAAGGCTCAGAGGTGGTTACACAGAGGTGAGGCACACAGATCTTTTGGCAAAGGCAAGAAAGGAGGCTACAAGATTTCTTCCAAAAACTTTTTCTCGGTCCCTGAGATGATACACTCAATTGATGTAAATTAAGTTATATAAATTTTGTCACAGCTTATAGGGCTGAACAGGAATATTGTGGTAACCACTGCTTACCCGCAGGTCTTTGTACAAAAGTTGGTTATTTAACTGTGTGAAGGTCCTGGTGTCTGTATTCTGTACATGTACCTGTTTTTCAGTGCAAACATACATGATCTACAGCTTTCATGTAACATATAAGAAAGTATTAGAGTTCTTGCAGTGACTAAATGATATATGAGATCCCTGCCGGACTGGGATTTGAAATCCCCGAATCTGAAATATGAGATCCCAGCTGGAAATAAACGGGCAATACCCTGGGATCTCCAAACAATTTGCCCTAGATGTAAATCATAAATCTGGTGTCCCCTGAGCGTAGGGAGCTGACAGTTGCGTTCTCCAAATAAATTGATGTCAAAGCATTCCAGAAATGTTCTCAAAACTGCATTTTCCAAAATGAGTTTTGCAAGTGCAACCACTTGACTTCCTACAGCTAGCTCTTCTTTTCACTTTCTGCAGTTGTCTGAGCTGCTGCATAGCCATATAATCATTGGATATAATCATGGAGTTTCAAAGTATTTGAAGGCACTACTACCCTCCTGAAAATATCTTGAAATATGGTTTCTTCCTATATAATTAATATGATTTTACTTATAATCATTTTGCATGGAAAATGTGCTGAATTTTCTTTTCCATCCTCTTCTGTGGCATTTACAGCACATGAGAAGTCATAGAAGAATAGTGTAATAATTAATATGTATAAAAATGTATTAATTGCAATTTACTCTCTCTGGCCTTCTAACTGGCAAGTTTTCAAAGCTGTAAAGACAGTCTGCCTGGAGGAAGAAGTCAAAAGAAGTGTGCAACAATACTTTGAGCTTTAGTGGAGTTTGGGCTAAGTTTGTAGGCTCTTACGGGAAAATAAAAGCTTTGTGAAAACAGGTCAGTCTTGAGCGGAAAAGGAGCCTGACTGGACAGGGAAAGAGGAAAGGTAGAGATGGTTTGTGTTTTCTCATACCCTGTGTTACCTGGTCACATTTTCTTGTCTCTCTTATTTGTGTAATACTGCATGTTCATCTCCCAAGTACAAAGCACTTGAGAATGCCGGCCCAAAGGGGGATTTTAGCGTGGGGGGCCATGACAATGTGTGGCCCATGAGCAGTTGTCTTATTGCACTTTCCTTTTCTAAAGGGATGTACAGACATCCAGGTTAGTTCAACTTGTTAGCATGTGCTCTTGTAGCAACCCTGCCTTCAGCCAGTGGATTGCCATTGGATCATAAACACCAGGACCAGCTTTTCCACCCAAATACAGAAGAGATACAGATGCGTGCAGCTGCTCATCCACAGCTCAGGCATATCTGCATCACCTTGTGCAGCAGGTGATTTAGGGGAGAAATGGGTGGTTATTCCACTCTTCACAGGTGGGTAAAGCAGGTCCTGTGGAGGGTGGAGGGCCTTGACCCTACACACTTTGAAGTGTCAAGACTTGAGTTTGGCTCAGGTGTGCTCTCTCTGGGGGAGGACGGCAGAGAGCTCAACAAGGATACACTGAGCAGAGGAGCAGATGGAAGGACAAACAGCTGGGACTGGAAATGAGGAATAAAACTAATTAAAAGAGTGCATCCTTCCTACTAAGCACCCTGGTGGGGGGGTGATGCCTGTATGAGACCAATTCAAGAATAATTAAAGACTCAGGCTCTGTTAAGACTTCTCCAACACGTAGACTCTAAAACATGGTGGCAGCTATTGGAGTGTTACTGGAGAAAAGAGACATCTAGGACTGGGTAGGAAGAGTTTTTGACTGTGTGGAAAAGCATAAACACTGTAAATTAAAACACCACATCTCTTACTTGTTGTGTCGGACACTGGCAACAGCTGAATTAAATCCTCTTGGATTAATTACTGCAAATTGAGGGACTCATTTTGGCTCCTCATTTAGAATTTTATTGTAACAATGCTCTATTAGCACCCACTGTAATGAGCTAAAAGATAATGTCAAAATTGTAGAAGTTAACAAATGTAAAATAAGTTTAATTATGTGACTAGCTTTTAAGAAAGATTGTGTTAATTTTGGCATGGCTTGTGAGGTCGGTTATTTAAGAAATGAGAATGCTCTAACATTGAAGGCTTTAATCTCTGTGTTAGGTGCTCTTAAAATTCTGTTAAGTGACTATCTGTAAACAAATATACAAAGAACTTTGCTTGCAAAAATGAGGACAAATTCACATGGTTGCACATTCTTGGCAGGGTTTTTTTGGGTGGGAGGGAATCTGTCTATGTGCAAATTACAACATGAATTTGTGGCAACTGCAGCACTATTTACCTGTATAGATGTGGTCAGAGCAGAAATCTTGTCCTTTTCCTTTGATTATGGGGTGAAATTATGCATGCAGGAGGCAAGCACAGCACATTCACTGTACTGCTGTACCTTTACACCCTGTTTTACCTGAGAATGTTTGTGTGTCTGCAGCCAGAGCTATTTCTCAGGGGGCTGAAAGGGAATTTGGTAGCTCCCTTCAATTGTTTTCTGCCAGAGGCATCAACAGCTCTGCTATGTTATTCTCCCTGGGGAGTGGCTATCAGTTTCTGCATAAGGTGATGTTTGTACTTTTATTAAAGTCTCTGGTGGTTTCCAAATTGCCAAAATACCACATTCAGCATTTGCTTTATTTAAAGCCTGATGTTCTCCATGGCAACTGACCAAAATCTGATCTAAGTCATTGTCTTTGAATTCAGCCTCAAGGAAACCAGGTTATTTTTAGTGATAAATTTGTCCTTCGAGTGGATTTTTGGGTTGTGGGTGAGGGTGATCTATGGGCTTTCTGGGTGTGGGCAAGGTGGGAACCCCCTAAGTAATAGGAGGATGGCTCTGCACCTGGGAGCTGGGTCACCAGGTTGTCGGGCCTTTGGCAGAGATGGGAGCAAGTAGGCAATTGCTTTTGAATGAGCTTGTTGATCCCCTCCTTGCAGCGAGCTCACCTCAGCCAACACCAGCCTTAAGAATAGAAAAGTAACCGTGAAATGCAGATGTTACTTTGATATTTTACAGGTAGATCAATATCCCAGCTGACTGCAGGGATTCTCTTGTGCAGATCTGACCCTTGTTCAACTTTCCCTTTTCAGTCACTTGAAAATCCATCTCTGCCTGGGGGGTTATGTTGTCAGTCCTTAAACTGATTTCATTTATACTCTGTACAGCCCCGAATTTCTCATGGAACTATTGCAAACTGTGGAATAATGTGATAATTTTCTTTCAGTTACATAGGAGACTGCGAGATTCACATGGACATATCGAAATTTAATCTTGGCGTGAAAGGTGTCCAGGTGAGTGCTGTGCTGATGTTTTCTGTTCAAGGCTGTGTGAGGCAGGAGGCAGCACATCCCAGTGGGGAGGTCATGACACTTAACTGGGAAATCACCAGCTATTCAGCTTGGAACTATTGGCTTTATCTCCTTCTGTTTTGGCTGGGGAAATGGTGCCTTCCATGGAAAGCACCTAAATACCACTTTTGAGCTTTGTAGTGTGACTCTTAAACAGGGTCAGTGCTAGAGCATCGAGTCTGTGTGGGGCAGCGTCTGCCACTGGAGTTCAGAGGAGCTGTGTGTTGGTGGAGAACTTCAGAAGAACCAGGACATTCATAAACTGGTGTAGATGAAACCAACAACCTGTTCTTACAGTGTTGAAAGCTAGTAGGCAGAGCACTCCATTGTATGGCAGGATTGCAGAGAGACTTCACAAACATAGCAGGTATTTCCTGGTATCAGTAGCAGTGGTTTGGCGGGAGGAGGTTATTGTTGTTATTAAATTCTTAATAGAATTGGCTTCAAGGAGGATTTTTAAAATTAACTCCATCACTGAAAAGCTCACAATTTTGAAACCACATCCTGAGAATACCTTAACACTCAGCTTTCCTTGGTCTGTTCTGTTTGCAGTTGTATGGGACGTTGCGGGTGATCCTGGAACCTCTTCTAACTGATGCACCTTTTGTGGGAGCAGTGACCTTGTTTTTTATGCAGAAACCGGTGAGTCAGTCCTGGTGCAGGTGCTTGAATAACAAATGCCTGATTGTTCAGTGCTCCTTTTGAACTCTAGGAGGACATGAATGAATTTGTCCTAAATTTTTGTAACAGTGCTTAAAAAGTTACTTACTTCACTCTAAGAATGGGAGTGCTGTCACTCTTCTTCTAGTGACAGCACAGTTTCCTTGGCCTTTGCTGTAAGGTTCTTGGCTGGTGGATATTTCCATTCATAGATTTTAAATGCAGTCATCTTGCAGACCATTCAACCATGGTTGACTTTTGAAAGCTCTCCTGTTTAAGGTCATGTGCCTTGTAGTGAATTGTAGTTTAATAAAATATGAGAAACCTTTTAGTCTTGTAAGGACCAGTTAGTTATCTTATGGCACACAGCTTTGCTTGTGGGTTATACTCTGCTTGAGTTCATGGGAGTCATATATTTTTGATCTTGGATGAGGTGTTCTTGTGTTTAGATTTAGTAGCACTATTTCAGCACATGAAAAAAAACCCCTTTTTGTTTATTGTAAGAGTAGGGATACAGACAACCCCCTGCCTCAGGGCATAGGCCAACCTCTAAGTGAAAGGATGAGGAAACAACTTCAAAGTCTAGGTAGAGTTGTTGAATTTCCTGCATGACCCCAGGGCATCTGCCAGTGGCCATTGCTAAGGGCTGAATGCTGTCTTTCCTTGTGCTTGCAGGTTAAGTCCCAGTGATATCCTCATTTCAGGATGGCAGATAAAATAGATAAGGGAATTGATACCAGCTGTTGGTTTTAATGTACAGTTGCAATCAATTACGGGTGCTGGTTTTCCTTTCTTTAAACAGCTGGCTTTGTTTTAGAATAATTTCCCCTTTAAATTCTACATTTATTTTGAAATAAATTTTAATAGTCCTGTATATGTTTTCTCCCTGCTCTTGTTGTAGCATTTGGAAATCAACTGGGCAGGCATGAGCAACCTCCTGGATGTCCCAGGGATTAAGTGAGTGTCTACTTTATTTCTCTTTATTCATATTCAAAAAGCCTTCAGAAGTCTTCAGTAATCATCAAAGCTGTTCTCAAGAACGCTGTGTAGAAGGTTGTGTTGTGTGCTGGTTACTCATCCCATAGTATGTGGCTGTGGAGTTTGCAAAACCTGAGGAGGGTGCTTTTTACATTCTGTCAAAATTGCTTCAATTGCTTCACTGAGTTTAGGATGGAAGTAGTAAATCCGTCAAACAACAATGATTTAATGTTGAGAAATAGCTGCAGTCCCTCTGACAAACTGAAATACAGTCCATGATAAAGAAAACTGCACCAGATTTATAAGGAGAAATGTTCTCTTTTCATGTAATCTACATTTCAGAAAATGTAGCTCTTCCCCAATGCTTCCTGGGTTGGTGTTGCACATAAAACTTGCACATCAAGGGTGAAAATCTTAGTGGTTCTCAGTACTGTAAGTTTCAAACTGTTTCACCAGATTGGGGATTAACTTTGTCTTTGTTCCTTAGTGTAAGGAGAAAATTCTGTTACATAAGACAAAATATATTTGATTACTCAGCCTTTGCCTTTCTCCCTTCCAATGCAAATGCAGACATTTCTGTTCCCCACTGTTCTTCTGCAGCTCATGGCTTTTAGACTCACAGGAAGTGTCTTCTTTAGGTGCCAGTTTATGCATTAAAGGGCCTCTGAAGACTTTTGATGTTGAGTGAGAGGAAGCTTTCTTTTCCTCTTAATGTGAGGCCAGAGTGGCCTTTTGCCCTGAAGTTTGGCCTGAGAGCTCCAGATTTTATCAGAGGAATTAATCTGTTCTTTTCTAACTTAGTTTCCCTAATCCTTGCAGGGAGAAATTATGTAGGTGTTCCAACCTACAGCCTCTCATATAATTAAGTGCAAATTTAGTGTCCTAAATTTTCACTCCCTGGTTCTCTCACAGGGATTTGAACACAGAAATCTTTGCTTGTCATGAGCACTGCAATGAGAGCTGGGAGCAAAACTTGCCTGACCATGAAGGGGCTGAAGTACAGGTTTAACAAGAGCCCTCCCTTTCAAATGGATTGGGTTTACTTAAGAAGAAACTGGATGCAGTTGTCTGTCCTCATGTACAAGCTGTGTTTAGTTGGGTGCACCCTGAAGACCCAAGAGACAGAACAATTCTGTGACATTCCTGTGGGGATTTTTTTTTTACAGGAAAGCCAACAGCCTGACCAAGGCTCATGGTTTAACATTTGGAGTAGGAAACTACTTTGCTTATGTGTGAATCCAGCCTCCTCTGTGGATTGTGGCACTTTTGTTACACAGTCTTACTCTGATAAGCTGCCTTATAAGCACTAGATTTATCAAGGAGATGAAAGTATTTCAGATACTTGATGCTCTTGGGTTTTCCTCTTAATATTGTCTTTTGCTCATGACAATTTGTAGTGGGATGTTGAAATCCTCTCATTAATCACGTGGAGAGTACTGGATATATCTATGATTAGCCACATATTTCTTGCTTAGGAAAAGTAGTTCAAATTAGTTTTCCCTGCCATACAAAGAGGGCAATTGTAAAGAAAAGATTTAAAACAAAAAGCTAAAAATGTGTAAATTGTAATTAGGCTGGAAGATTGCCTGAACTCCAAGACAGTACCCTCAATTCAACCAATGTGATCTCCAATTACTTAAACCAAGATTTTCCCTCTTAGCACAAAATATTCCAAGATACAGAATTTTATCTTTTGCTTGGTCTTCTATTAAACTAAATGAGCTTGGGACTTTTGTTTTTTTGGGGATTGGTGGGGTTTTGTTTGGTTTTTTGTTTGTTTGTTTGGGGTTTTTTGTTTTGTTTGGTTTTTTTTACGTGGCTGGCTTCTCCTTCTATTTTACAGTAAGGTGTCAGCATGCGTCCAAGAGCAGGCAGCACTGTGCACTAAGGCCATGTTCCAAGTCTTAAAAACAAACTACCTCGAGGCCTCGAGTCCCCTGGGAAATGGGTGAAACCTCCTGATTCCCTCCTCACGTTGCCCTCCCAGAAGGCACATGAGTTTGCCTTGTTTGGGTGTGTGCATCATGTCACACAGCTGAAGCTCCCATTCATCATTTACAACCTGCTACAGCCAAATTCAGTCCAGCAGTAGGGATGCTCCTTAATGCAGACTTGCATCACTAAATTGAAGTTGAATGGCCACTCTGCAACTCCTTTTATAGAATCATTTAGATTGGAAAAGACTTTTAAAGATCATCAAGTCCAACTATTAACCTAACACTGCCAAGCTCACCACTAAACCATGTACCTAAACACTGCTTTTACAGGTCTTTTAAACACTTCCAGGGATGGTGACTCAACCATTTACCTGTTCTAATGCTTGACACCCTTTAGGGGATTGTGGGCAGCATCACTGACTTTGCAGTGCCCAGTTTCTTTTGCTGTGCCTCATTCTTTCGCTCTAACCGAGTTGTGATGGATTGTAGAAACTGAGGTTGCTTTTTTCCCCCACCTGCAGTGTAATGTCAGACTCCTTAATTCAAGACTTCATTGCTGCACGGCTGGTTCTGCCGAACAGGATCACAGTGCCTCTGAGAAAGAACATGAACATTGCCCACTTGAGGTTCCCTATCCCCCAGGTGAGTTGTTTTTTTCAGTGAGAGTGTTTATCTTCCTGAGTGTGCATTTGGCACCACATGGGTGCTTGCAAGCTTAGTGACTTAGGATCCTGCATCAGCTCTTTTAACCTGAATTATGGGCTTTTTGTAGGTGATATTTCAGAAATATATCAGTAGATGTTGGATAGTTCATAATTTGTGAGGGGGGGACATGGACACTCGGGGTTCTGTATGGCATAAGGAGTCTGTTTAGACTCTGAACTCATTTACCAATTAAACCTTTAAGCTCTAACTGAAGATCTGTGGTATACTGAAATGAGAGGATAAATACATGAGCAATGAATGTCCAGCTCTTTAATATTTTTACTAATGCTCTGAAAGGGTGTAAATAGGGAACTTGGAGGGTGACATCTCTTTGTTACAGAAAAAAAATGGGAAAAAACCCCAAGAACAAATCTCCTAAATACTTGACATATCCAGGTCTTCAGTCTCCTTCATCCATCCAATACCTAATAATCTTATTAATGAGGATAAATATAAACGAGTGACAAAAGGATGCTCCCTATTGCAAATGTACATCAGCAAACTGAAGTTGAATGGCCACTGTGCAATAAGATAAGTCCCTGACAATGGGTGCTTAGTTCCTTCTTCAGTCACTGGGAATTGATCCTTACACTTGATTTGACTGTGGCAATAATGCTGTGTGCATATGTATGCTTCTGATTTAAAAATAAATTGAATATTATTTCCTACACAGTTATCTAGATTGCCTTGTGCATCTGCTTAAGGGGTTTTTCCCCTCTAGGTAAGTGGTGGGAAAAGTGTTTTAATACAGCTGTCACTGGAAATGTACTGTGTCAAACTATGTGTCTTTGCAGAACTGTCACAGTGACTGCCCTTGCTGCCTGAAATAGCTAATTTTAGGAGGCAGCATATTATAATTACGCAAAGATTGCATTTTCATGACCAATTCTGTATCTTATTTTATTCAGGGGGTAATAAGGGTTCATCTGCTAGAAGCTGAAAACCTTGTCCAGAAAGACAGTTTCCTTGGTGCGATCAGGGGGAAGTCTGATCCGTACGCTCTCCTTCGCGTTGGCACGGTGCAGCATCGAAGCAAGACAGTTTCCCGAGATCTTAATCCCATTTGGAACGAGACATTTGAGGTACTGAATCTTTTGATCTCTCCATCTATAGGATGCACAGCTATTTACATCCCTGTGCTTGGAGGACCCTCTCTTACCTGACTGCACTGGAGCAGGTGGACTTCCTTGTTACTCGGTTGAGGCATTTCTGTCCCTTAAACAAGTTCAGATTTACATTGTAAACTTGAAATGTCATTCAGGTTGATCTGATTTACATGTGTGGGTTTTTGGAGGAGGTGCAGAGCCCTGCTTTAAATATCAATCAGTGCAACCGTAGGCTGCTCTAGCATTGGTTTCTCCCCACTTATTAGGGATACCAGTTTGAGGAGTTTAACTTGTAGTTCAAAAACAAGCAAACTGAATTTGAAATATTTTCACCTATAATCAATTGTATTTGTTACGCAGTTAGCCACAAAAGAGCAGGGAATGTCCTTTGTGTCTTATACAGCTGTGAAATGTCACGTTCTTGTCCACAGCTTTTTGGTTTTAATCAATACCTCTTTCTCCTCCAGTTTGTTGTTCATGAAGTGCCTGGTCAGGACTTAGAAGTGGACTTGTATGATGAAGATCCAGATAAAGATGACTTCATGGGCAGGTAAATTAGCATGACCTTTGCTCGGGGTCCAGTAGCTGCTGCTATGGGACACCTGGATAATTTATATTGGCAATTTAATACTCTTGGAAGCCATTCCCTTTGCCCAGATATTGATACCAAGTTATTAGTTTGTAGTGCAACTAACTTTGAGCAAGGTAGAGAGTGGCCCATGCTCCTACAGGGAATCCTGCGAAGCCATTAGAAGTGATGGTTGCCACATGACTTGAGATTTAAATATTTCAAGGGAGAGATTTCAGAAGTGTAAGTGCATTCCGGTGCATTCCTCCACACAGGCAATGTGGAGAAGTTGTTGTTTGGAGCAGACTTGAGTGAGGGCTTTTTTGGTGGTGGTTTCTTTTCTCCCCAACAGCAGTATGCTATATGCCTCAATATACACTGAAATGTTTGCTTTTTGCCTTTCAGCTTGCTTATAGGCCTAGTGGATGTAATGAATGACAGAACTGTTGATGAGGTAAAGATCACAGCTTATTTCTAAGTGTGTTGGTGGTGTATGCTTACATGTGCTCATTTGTACTCCCCCTCTGCTACTGCAGTATTTCTGCGTGATTAAAGCTACCTTGCACGCTTGCACAGTGGTCTTTTCACGAAAAGAAAATACCTTCACTCAGAAAACTTACAAAGTAGCCATTACAATAATTTTTACAGCCAAGCTGGTAACCCCAGACAGCCCTGAAAGTTACACTGAGCCAGCAGTGGGGTATCTTGTGTTTGTATCTTGTGTCCCATATGTACCAAACATTTTTTACAAGGCTGCAGATAAGGTTTGGTGAAGCAGTCTGATTGCTGAGGGGAGAAATGATGTGATCTTATGGTCATTCATCCTGCAACCCAGCACTCTGCAAACAATGTCAGGGTGCCTGTCTTGTGCTGCTGCTGGTTGGAAATATCCATGCACTTTGCCTGTATATGGGTATCTTATTTCCATTTTTTCTGGCTTGTATTTGTAAGTAGATGGACGTGCTACAATTTATGTGTCAAAAGTGCAAGTTAAAATGCTCAGAGTACAACTCATGTAGTCTAATGTACATAAGTCTCAGAGACTGCCACACACATATAAAAATTATTCTGCCTCACAGTTCTCAAGTTACCCTTTGTTGTCTCTGTTTAGTGGTTTCCCTTAAGTAAGACAACAAGCGGACACTTGCATTTAAAACTGGAGTGGCTTTCACTACTAAATGACCAAGAAAAGCTACATGAGGTGAGTATGTTTGCTTGAAGGATTCAGGTACTCTGATCCCTGTCCAGTGATCAACAAAGGAGTGTGTAAAATTAGGAACCCCAGGGCAAATTCATGGGAGTTTATTTTTGTCTGGCAAAGTTTTGATGTGATTCCCTCCCTGCCACTCCTACAGAGGAAGGGCATTTGCTTGCCCCAGGTCCCTTGGTAATTCAGGAGTAACTCAAATCTGGCAGCTCCTTTTGCTTGAATTGGCAAACCTTTGTTTGACTCACTGCAAAATAGCTTTTCACAGGTCCTTTCTTTGAGAGTTTTTCTCCTCCCTCTTCATCTAGGATCTGTGTAGTACCCCAGGCCCCTGAAATAACCTGTACTAGTCATAGACAAATACACAGAACTGGTGCTTGGTAGGACAGTATTTCCAAATTGTTGCTTGTCCAGCAGAATTGTTTGGATAAAGCCCATCTCCCAGGGATGCTGTTTCTTCAAAACCAACCAAAAACGTTGGAGTTCCACTGAAGTGAATAAAATTGTTTCCAAGCTTTGTTCTGCTAATACTGGATTGATGTTGATATATGTGATTGAAGCATGTTTTCAGGTGTCTTGCTATGCTGGGGAACCCAACCAGTTCTGCACTGAGGGATTGATGAGCATTAAGGCCAGTGCATTGAAGAGACTTACACGTCTTACTGGTCTGCTTAGAACTGTCACACTGTATTGGCTTCTGCTCTCCTAAATTGCAAGTTTTAGGAGAAAAGCAGAGAGCTGCTTAGCCTTCAGAAACTGCCCTTTGAATTTTGTTATATTTTACATTGTCCTTGGTGGGTGATCATGCCTACCTTGTGTTTTGTTTTGGCTTATCTTTCCTGGCCTTTGCAGGATAAGAAGGGTCTGTCTACAGCAATTCTGATAGTCTACTTGGACAGCGCCTTCAACCTTCCAGTAAGTACAAACCACATGCAGCAGCCTTCACTCCTAACCTTCTCTTTTTAAGACCACAAACTAATTATTTTAAATACTCTTTCACTAATTCAGAAAAACCACTTCGAATATTCGAATGGTGAATGTGGAGCAAAGAAGATAAAAAATAACAAGTACCTCAAGGTAAAATTTATATTTTCCTCCCATGCTTGCAAAACAATGTTCTGGACTGTGGGATGTTGTAGTAACTGAAACTGCCTGTGGTTAAAGAGAAATAACCTCTCCACTGCCAGAGTCTAAGTGACCAGGGGTTCAAAATATTCATTGAAAGGCCACCCCTGCCCCAGTAAAAGTCTAGGAGATCCAAGTGAGAATGCAACACAGAAATTTTTGATTGTGCCTGTGGTTGTTTATACTTTTATGCTTTGGACAGAGAGTCTGCAGACATCAGATTAGGTCATGATAACCTTTCTGCTGTTGCAGAGATTCTTCCCATGCTGAGCTGTTCCAGCTTGACATTGGGGTGGGAGGAATATGCTTGTTTGTGGTAACCTTCCTGTTCACTGGAGACCTGACCACCAAATTCCTCCCCACCTTGGTTTTAGAGGGATTCAGAAGTCTCTGTCATTCCTGCCTCTTCTCTCATAGCTTCTGTTTACTTTCCCCCCAAAATACTGTATTTTGCTACTGTGATGTAAATGGTGGGTTTAGGGAAGAATGTCTTTCTCCCTTTTTTCTTGAACAAGTTACACACAGTCACAGCTCTGAGCTATGGATAAAGCTTCCCATTCTGTCCAAGTAGCTCCTCTCCTAAGTACCATCTTTACAACTGAGTTACTAGCACTTAATTCTGAACCTAATTGTGAGTGCTTTGTATGCAGTGTTGTGCCAAGACCAGTTCCTCAGCCTTGACTTCTGTAGCTTAGTGCAGAGAAGCACAGTACAAGAGGTTCAGTATTGTTACTTCTGGAAAGGAATTGTTACTTGATGCCAAAGACTTGCTTCTATCTGCAAGTCCTGAGCCTTGGAAACCAATTCTGAAAGTCCTATTTCATTCAGGAATGATGAAGACTTCCCACTGAACCTTCAACTCTCTTCTCTGTTTCCTCCCAGCTTCTGACAATTTTTTAACTGCTCACCTATTGAAACCTAAGTACATAAAACTTTGGCTTAAATGTGTACTCTTGATGGTAAAGACTGTGCTGTGTTATGGCTGGAGGCTTTCCTGTGTACTGCACCCTTCAGATGTCCTACATCTGAAAAATATGGTCAGCTTTCCAGCAACTCATTTCAAGTAACAGTAGTGGTGTGATATAGCTTTCTGTAAACTATAAATTTCTCATTTTTTTTCTGATTTCTTCTTTTTTCCCTATATTAAATGACAGAAGATGGAACGAGAACCTTCCTCGTTTGTCCTGCTCACAGTTGGAAACAAGACTCAGAAGAGCAAGGTGACGCTGTTCTGTTTTGCTTTCCTTAAATACTCTGTTTTATGGGTGACTATTTCCAAGTAGCTTTTAGGAAGGGAAGGGCTTCTTTTGAAGCTGATGTGAAGAGCTGTAGCTATGGTGATGGCTGCAGAGCCTGGGAGGTGGAGGTCAGTCAGCACATGGAACCACTGTATCACTGAGCTGTGGTGGTTAGTGGGTGTCTGATCAGCTGCTGTACAGATGTGTGGCTTTGTGCTCATTGCCACGGGGTCATACTGGTCAAGACACTCCAGTTCTATAAGGGTTGAAGAGTTAAAAATGATAGGTCTCAAATCTGGCTCATATTTTCTCAGAGCAGGGTGTCATTTGTATCAACCTGGCCTTTGTTTCCCCATCAGAGCCTTTCCTGGCTCCCGTGTATCACAGTTTTACTGATTTTTTTTCTTTTTTTTTTTTTTACCTGTACCAGGTGTATCTGGATCTCTTCCACTTCACTTTCAGTTCCTTTTTCATTATTTAAAAATTACTTTTACCTGATGAGTACAAGCAACAACTGAGCTCTGCCCTCCCAGTAGCTGCCGTGTTTGCTGTCCTGCAGCTGGATGCAGATGAGGGCAGCCCTATGTTCTTTTGGACACCCAACAAATAGGAATGAATCCTCTTGGCTACGCATGGGTGTATAGGACTGACACCTATTTTCCTTTGTTTCTTCCACCTGCTTCACCCAGGAATTGGGTTCTGCTTGCATTTTTACCTTTTTCGGCTTTCCCTCTCCCTACCACATCATTTGCCTCTCCTAAGCTAGGTAAGACTTCCAGCCTTTCCCTGCTCCTTTCTCCTTGCAGCCAGCAGTCGTGGCCTGGCAGAGACAGCTGGTTTATGGAGCAGCCACAGCCCCCATGGGTGCTTTCCATGCTCTTTCATCCTTGAAGTGGATGGTACTGAAGCTGTGCCATCCTACTCTTCCCACAAGATCTACACCCCTGAAACTGCCCCTCTAGCTTTCCTACCCTTCCCTGTCAGCTCATTGTGGCTTTGGGAGCTGGCTCTGGGTGCCTGCAGGCTGGAAGCAGCACTCTGGCTCTCCCTGGGTGGAGAGGTGGGAGGGAGGGAGCAGTGCGTTGCTGCAGGTGAGGCAGGCTGCTGGTCCAGGCAGCGCTGGCTGGGGCAAACTGCAGCTCACCAGACTTGTTCTTTGGCATTTCCACATCCTGCAAAACTTGTTCTGGTTTTGCCAGAGACTTTGCTTCCGCACGCTTCTGACCTGGAATTTCCACTCTCTCCATACAGCTGGGGTGTAGCATCACTGGATAAAATTAAGAGGGTCACCGTGCCCCTCTCTGGTGATCAGTGTCATGCATTATGTGCTGCTTACAGAACAAACTAATGTATGTGCCACAATCTTCTTGTTGCAGACCTGCAATTTCAGCAAAGATCCCACGTGGGGCCAGGCTTTCACCTTCTTTGTCCACAGTGCTCATTCCCAGTCACTCCATGTTGAGGTGAGAGAAAAGCCTTTCCTTTGAAGACCAACTACACATCTGTAGGAAGAAACCTCTTTTATGGAGATCAGTGCTGGTTTTTTCTATGTGGAATTGTCTTGTTCTGGGTTCCTCCTACTTAAAAGTAGAAGAAGGACCTGTTGCTGCACGGGTGATTCTCTGTTAGGTGATACTGGTATCTGCCTTTGTTCTAGGATCATGTAGTGTAACATCTGAGTTTAAAATGTGGGATATTTCTGGCTGCAAAGTGCAAAGGAGTTTTTATACAGGTCGGTGTGTAGTAAAGACATCAATATTTTGCTGTCAGAAATTGCAGCCTTAATAATTCCCATCCACAGCCCTTCACCTCAGTGTTCTGGCTTGTTAAGCAGTTCTGTCTCTCACCAGCCCCTTCTAGGGCTAGTCAGTCAGATATTGTAGAATTGAACTTAGAAGGTGTATTGAAGTTAAATAGGCTAAACAATTACCTAAAGAGCTTGTAAAAGTTTAGACCAGTTGCCATCCCAGCTACCTGGGACATTGCTTCTCCCTGAAGCAAGTAGGGAAAGTCCAGTAAATCTCAGGGCCTGGTTTTTCTGCTGAGGCAGTTCCTTATCTGTGTAGTTAGGGATGGGATTTTTACTCCAAACACACTAATTTGTTACACTCCTGAAATACTGGTATCACCCATTTGGAAGTAACCACACCTGATATTATGTCCAGAAGTAAATAAGCTAATTTTGGTTTCTGTCTGAAATACCTTCTTGCTTTGCTTCCCAGTTTGCCAAACTTTTGTTTCCTTTCCCCCCCCCCCCCTCTAGATAAAAGACAAGGAGCGGGATAGTGCCCTGGGAACTTCAGTGGTATGTCTGTCCCACTTACTTAAGGACCCAAACATGACTCTGGATCAGAGATTCCAGCTGGACCATTCCAGTTCAGACAGCTTTATTCAGATGAAACTTGTATTGCGGGTATGTTGTTCTTTCGTATATTCATTTGGCTTCCCTGGTGGAAGCATCCAATTCTAACCAGGCAAAAGAGATGAAAGATGACTGTGGAGAAAGGCAGCTTTTCTTCACAGATGAGTAGAAAGTAGAAGTGTGACAAGGTCTTTAAGTGCAATTAAGAGTGTATGGTGGAGCTGAGAAGTATCCATGAAGTTTCCTAATAGTTATTGTAGAGACAAGGCTGAAAATCTTCTCCCAACAATAAAAAGTTAGTCTGAGAAAATCTAAGCTGGGGAAATCAAAGCTCCTCAAAAGTAAGAGACACTGATGCTTAGAAGTCATTTTCTCACTGTGCTCTGGATCAGTGCTTAGACAGTGTTAAATGTATATGCAGTAGTACAAGAGAAGAGAACACTACAGTGAATCCCACAGACTCCTTTCATCTCTAATGGCAGATTCCTGCTGTTACAATTTTGTGGTGAAATTTTCTCCTGGGTAGTAATGCTGGCATTCACCCCAGTGCTTTGGGAGCAGCACTCACTGCTCTCCCTTGTGATTTTTTAGGCACTGAATGTTGAAGAACCTGATCCAGATAGAGTCAAGGCTGGTGTCAATGCCTCAAAGCAAGGTCCCGTGCGTGTTATGGAAAAGGGTGGAAACCAGCAGAAGTCTGTCTCCCCACCAGAAGTCTCAAAAGTACCTCCTGTCAGCAAAGACTCTGCAGCACTTGAATCCCTGCCAAAAAGGGACAGTGGAGAAGACCTGGCCACTAAAGACTGTTCAGCAGCCCCTGTACCAAGTGAAACAGTTGCAGTCCCTGATGGGGCAGAGCACAAGCAGAACCCAGAGCATCGCCCGCCGTCAGCGCTGCACAGCGGAGCGGCAGCAGTGCCCACGCTGCCAGTCGTGCAGGAGCTGAGGCTTGCACCCAGTGTCACTTCTCTGGGTTCTCTGCCTTCCTCTTGCTTTGAATTAAGTAGCAGCAATCTGGACATTCATAAGTAAGTGTTCTTCCAGCTGAATTGTTCTTCTCGTGGGAAAGTTTAGGTATTATAGATCGCTGTTGCATAGAGGTGAATTCAAGGGCTGCTAAGTCGCTTGGTGTCTTGGTTCTCAACTCACAAAGAATTGACCTAAGTATTCCAGTCAGCAGCAAAGTAGATTACAGGGCACTATCAGATCAGGTGTAAAGTGAAAGCAATACATCTCTGGCTTTCCTAAGAGATGCTGCACATGTTGGCTTCATATTATTGAAGAGCCTCTCTACACTCCTGGCTGCCATAACACTCATTTAGCAACAGGATATTGGAAGTCTGAGCATCCCACTTCTGTAATATCATAAACCCTTGATAAGTTTCTCTGGCTGCTTAAAGCTTTGAATGCTGTGTTTTATCCAGTGAATTTTAAGAGTGATGACGCTGTGAACAAAGTTTTTGTGGATAGGTTTGCTTGTGTTTGTGTCCTTCCCACAGTGCTCAGTAGTCTGTTCTGTTAATCTCCCTCCTGGGGGGCAGAATGGACCTTGTAGAATCCTTAATGAACTGAAGTATCAAAGAAGGTCCACCTCACTTAAAAGAGCATCAGAGTAATTATAAACCTGAATGTGAAACCCAGCTCCCGCTGTTCGGTCTTGTACTGTTGGACTGGCAGATTCTCTAGCTCTGAATAGGGCTTCATTTATAAACTATCTTTAAACCATTTTGAACAATGTTTTTTGGATTTGAAGCCACTTCAATAACATGCAGAATGAAATATAAAGAAGGTCACATTTTGCATATACATACAAGACATTTTTGAGAGAGCTGTGTAACACACTAACCTCTACTTTGCTGCTCCTTCTACAGCAGGCCATGGAGGGGCTTTTTCAGCAGTTTGTACTGTGGGACTGAAATCAAGTTCGTGCAGGGAAGACAGGGACGGTGCTAACGGGAATGTTGATTCTGTGGAACCTCTGTGGTCCAGCTGCTTCCTAGAAAGCAAACCTTAGGATGCCAGGAAGAAGAATAGTGCCCTGAAAGTTGGTTTTAGTCTGCATTTGGTCTTTTCAGTAGCTGTATTGAAAGGCTTTGACTGTGCCAATGTCTTGCAGTGGTACCGAAATGCCTCTGGGGGAGATCCAGCTGACAGTCCGTTATGCTTCCATACGGCAGAGCCTCGTCGTGCTGGTGAACGGCTGCAGGTAACACTGACAATCACTGAAAGAGAGGGGCAGAGCTCTCTGAGCTTGTGTCAGTCATTCAGCAAAGCTGGAGTAGAACCAGTGCAGCAGGAGATGCCTTAGCACTGGCTGGCCTCAACCTGTGCAGCCTCACTAGGCCCAGCTCTGGTCAGTGCCAGCAGCGGGTCAGGGAGAGAGGCCAGCGAGTAGGGCCCATTGCAGTAGAGATACTTCATACTGTCATCCACCCAAAACCTCCTCTGAACAGCACTGACAACTGATGTGTGTCCTGGGGTCTCGTGATAGGCATCATGGCAAGGATTGATCCCTATGATTGAATTTGTAATTGTTAATTTAGGAACCCTGATAAGTCACCACACACTCGGTAGTGAAAATTCTGTTTAAATAAATGTTCTTAAATTTTAGTTCCAACTCCCAGGATTAATGTTTTTGGCCCATGAAGGTTTGGTTTGATTCCAAGAGAGTCAAGTTATTAAAACACACACTGGGAGAACCTGCCTTGCTTGTCTGTATTTCTTTTAACAGAAACTTAGTACCCTCTTCCAGTCGTGGAGTAGATCCATATGTTCGTATATACCTGCTTCCAGATAGAAGGTGGACAAGCAGGAAGAAGACTTCTGTTAAGAAGAAAACATTGAACCCTCAATACGATGAGAAGTAAGAAAATGTTAATTAAGATTGTGGCTGAAATAGTTATGGTGTCTGTGTAACGAAAGGGCTTCCTTCCTAAGGTGTGCTGCTGTTGGTCCTAAGGATTGTCTTGTGAACATTTGCAGGTCTTCTGAAACAAATAGCACTTTAATTGTGATTTCCAAGTACTTGGGGCTTGCTCTGCCTGTGGTGTTGTCTGTCCCTCTGTAGCAGGGCACACCTTCTTCCCTGCCCCTTCCAGCGGGTGCAGGCTGCACTTGCTTCCTTGCAAACAGACATTCCCCTACCCATGTTTAACTCCCTGTCATGGCAAAGGCAATATTTTCATTCAAATGCCTCACAGAGCCTACTTCTCTGTTCATACTGCTTTGCCTGATGCTTGTTTGGACACCTTTCCAAAAGTCCAAGGCAGAAGTACAGAGCCTTTAGAGACTGGACCATTCTTTGGGCAGACAGATGGATGTTGTCATCAGTACCTGGTGGTACAGGGTAAAATGTTCCCACCCCTTTGCTGACAGTGTCACATGCACAGCTCTGCCACTGAAATGGAATGTGTTTTGTATAAACCCAAACACAGTAATGCTTAGAGGAAGAGCTGTTTTGAGAGGTGGTCTTAATCCCATAATTAGAGGAAGGTACACTTATGTGAAAATACGTGAATATTGGGTGATCCTGGTTGGTTTAGATTTTTCCTGTGTTGTGTCCTTTCTGTAAGTCAGAAATGGAGAAAGGATTTTAAAATATTTCATCTTAGCGCTCAAAACACTGGAGCTGTGGATTTTTCTGTGTATTCCCAAGTAGCTCCACTGATTCAGCGCCAGCCCAGCTGTTGGGAACATCATCTCGTTTTCCTCATCCTCAGTATTGACGTATCCTGTACATCCTTAATTAAGGATAATAAGTTGGGCAATGCTTAGCTCCAAAACACATTACCTGTTTTACAGCTCTGACTTGAAGAAAAGCTATTCAGGTGGGCAGAACTGATTTAGCATGGACAAAACTCACTTGACATTAGTGATGTGTGCCAGAGGCTTGAGTCAGAGCCATTAAGAATTTAATTGTCACAAGTTTCAGCCTTTGCTCTTCGGTGCAAGGCTATTCTGTGAAATTGGGGGTTTGGCTCAGCTGTTTCCTCTGAGTAATGAAGGTTGAATGGCAAACACGCTGGTCTTCCCATGGAGAGGAAAAAAGATGGTAAATGGCATTTCATCATGGATGCATGTTTTCCTCCTTCCCCCTGGCACAGTGAACAGTCTGAACACAGTGTAATAGTCTTTCATGAGGTCTGGAAGAGGTTTCTTGCAATGTGAATGAAATCTAACTAGATTTGCCTTTTCTGTGCCTTCTTTTCCTGTTAAAGTCTTGGCTACTGATGTTGTACTCTGTCACTGTAATCTGGCCACTGATGCTTACAGGATTTTAAGCTGTGACTTATGTCTCTCCTTTCTAAACTTTACATTTAGGTTTGAATTTTTTGAATCTTTGGAAAATGTCAAGAAAAGGGCACTGGACATTGCAGTGAAAAACAGCAGGCCGTTCATTTCACAGGAAAGGAAGGAGCTGGGGAAAGTAAGTTTAAAGAATCCACACTACAGATGTAACAGAGCTGAACAGTCTGGGCCATTCCTGTAATCCTGAAATGCAACTCGCTGGCAATCTGGAAACAACATCTGCCAGATTTTCATCTGAAATCAGGCTGTACCATGTGGAGGCTCCTTTTCACTTGGGCCTGAGATGCAGCCCTAGAAGTAGAAAGTGGGTCTGACTTGGGAGGAGTGCTAGCATAGCTAATCAATTTGTATGCTGAATAATATACAAACAAATAAAATTGGCTTTTTAAAGGTGCGGATCGACCTGTCCCAGGAGGACTTAATAAAAGGTTTTGCACAATGGTAAGTACCATCTCCATACTTCCAAACCCTGCCCATTGCTTTGTTGGGAGTTTGCATGACTGTTGTTGAAGTTCTGGTGACTGGGCTGTGTTTGGGTGAGCAAGAAGAATATCTGACCTGCAAACGCAGGACTAACTTGAACTAATCTGGTAGTTTTATCTAAGTTGTGTGTTAATCCATGGGCTGTGCAGTGCCTGCCCTGTGAGACAACTTTAATGAGATGCCTGTGTGCCAATTATAGTCTTCAGCATATTTTATGTTACCATAAAAGCCATGGGGACACATAAGTAAAAGAATTATGTTTATTAAAGCAACTTTGTAACAAATTTTAACTCGGATAAAGATCTTAACTAAATATTCTGATCAGCAATATATATATGTATGATAAAACTTTAATTACAAAGCATTTATAGAAACTATTATAATAAGCCACTTACAGTTCTGCCTGTATGTTCATTGTGGTTCTGAGGTTTGTGTGTTCATTGGTCTGAGGCAGAGACTGAGAACCTGGCTTGGGTGTTTTTTTCCACTTCTACGTCTGTAGCTAATGGCAGTAGTTCTTCCTTCTGTCTCCTTCAGTGGAGCCCAAGGAATGCAGTGTGGGTAGTCCGGGAGCTTGCCATCTGCACAGGCAGTGAGCCAATATTCCAGATAGGAAAACCGTGTTTCCCTGGCCCAGCTTGTGTGTGTGTGTGTGTGTGTGTGTGTGTGTGTGTGTGTGTGTCTCAAGGCAATTATGGGAGGAGGGAAAAACAACACCCCCAAAGTTCCTGGTGAAGAGCTGAAGTCTGAGGCCACCTCTGGAGCCTCCTTTGTCAGGCTCCCTGTGAAGGCCAAGCAATAAAGCAGCCAAAGTCCTCTCTATTGTGGCAGTTAAAACTGTAAAGAAAGTCTTAAACTACTGTAATTACTTACTGTGTCTGTCTTGCAGGTATGAGTTGACAAGGAGTAGACGCAGGAGAATTTGATTTCTTCTCATGTACATAAGTCACTAATTTTTCGACTTTATATAAATGTACATATCTCTTGTAATTAATGTGTTTTGCACACTCATTGCAAATTTGAAGCAGTCTCTAGCTCAGGACATGTAAATTTAATGATCCCATTTGGAGATTAGTTCTCCCTGAAGTTAAAAAATAAACATTTCCCCCCCCCCCCCGGAATAATTTGTCCTTAGAGAATAAATCTTTTATTTTTGCCATTTCTGGCAAATCATCCCCCAAAGGACCTGTAAGTTTGAATCCTCTCTTAAGGAAGTGTTGTACCTGGGGATATTTTAGATTGTCAGCCAAGTGTCATTATCTTGCTTGGCAGTCTCATGTCCCCAGGATCTTGTTCATGTTGTTTTAACATGAAAGTGTTGTACTTTTCTAAAGCAGCATTCTTCAGCTGTAGGGCTACAGAACCCATTAAACTTTAATAGCAATTATTTTTTGAGAAACTAAGAAATTGGTATTCCACTGTTCAGAAGTACCTTTGCAGACTGTGGCTGCAGGTATGTAAATAATGAGCTTCCAAAAGCAGGGAGCTTAGTTTACCAAGATGTCATTAAGGTTTAAGTTTGTGACACCTTAATAGGTTTTGTCCTTTGTTACAGTACATTTCAAAATCTTGTAAACCCAGATTATGCCTGAGGAACAGCAGAGTTTTGTAAACTAAACTGTAATATTGAGGCAAAATATTTTTGGAAGCTTGGTGTACTTGTTTCTGTACAATAAACTTCTGTCTTGCATAAGAAACTTGATCTATTCCTTTCTGAAACTGACTTTTGGAATATGACCATGGTAACCTCTAACCATCATTTGAAGCAAATTTCCAATATTTTTGGCCTAGATTGCATTAATCCAGTCTGCTTCAGTCCATAACATGAGAGAATACTCACTGAGTAACAATGTGGTCGCATCCCAAACTGAGCTGAAAATGTAAACATTTTAAAACGGGCTCTCCAGAAAACCAAGATAGGCAAATGCTGAAAGTGTGATGGCTGAGGCAGTTAGAGCACCTTTATCTCATACTGAATGTGTCAGTAACATTCAAAATGTGCCTGGTCGTGTGCTGGGTTCAGTTTCCTGGACTGATACAGAGTGTATCTCTCTCTGAGATTGAGAAGACCAGTCAGTAGCAGTTATAATGAAAATTTTTCTTAAATTGACCAAGAATTAAGAAAAATTTAAAAAATGCAGCAACTTTTATTTATATAAAATCTGGAATTGTTGCTTATGGTAACAGTAGTTAGAGGTAGCTGTAATTCATATACATCGACAGGTGTGTTCACAGGTAAGATAAATCTTGCTCAGGAAGAGCAGAGTCACTCTTTACCAGCTCTCCATTTCAGGTTTTGCACCACAGGTAAAATATCATCCAGGTTACTGATCTCTGCAACAGAATGGAAAGCAAAGTGGTAAGGCCTATGTACCCAGAACACCTTCAAGCTCAGCCAAAATTCTAACTTAACTGTTAGAAAACTAGACAGTGAATTAAATAAACTCCTCACACCTTTTAATGCTTTTGGGAAAAAATCATTTGGGCTTATGAGTACTATGATTGAGTATATGCATTGTTCAATGAAAGTAAAGTATTTTGGTCACTTCAAGAGGAAAGATGGAAAGAAGAGGGAGACAAAAGGTAGCACTATATCCCTCACATGCTTCTTGTGTTTTAGCATGCCAGGAGTAAACAAAACACTTGTTAGTTATTTAAAGTTCTATGAGGAAACATTTGCATGAAGATAATTACAACTGTTGCAAATATTACTTACCTAGAAGACAGAGCAAATCTTGGATGAGAGCTTGAAATGGTGGAAAGAAGTGCTCATGTTCCTCTAGTTTATTGATGATACTGAAATGTGCAAGTGAGACTGTCAGACAGGGGCTGCGAGGACATTGCAAAGTTCACCTCCTTGGCTGTTCTGTCATTCTGTCATGACTTCGTAGAAACACAGCTACTTAGTATATAAAACCATCGACACCAAAACTCTGTTCTCCAGTCCTGAAACCTGCAGCCACCAAGAGGTAGCTGTCACAAGGATCTCTGATTTCACTATTTATGCCCTACATACATCCTTCCTTTCCTCCTCACATGGCATCAGGTTGTCTATATATGCTAAATATACTGCCTGGGGGTTGCTGATATAACTGCCTTGGAGGTAGGGCTAGAAATGCTTTATAAGCAGCTGTTCTTTAGTTAAAATTGTGAGGAGTGAGCACAGAAGGGCTGAGTATTGTTAACTCAGCATGTGTCAGACTTGTTGCCTGCTCCCATTTTTAGTTGGTTTGTAGAGCATAGGCTGAACACAAGCTCTTACAGTCTGCTACCACCTAGATGTGGCTGTCATCTGCTGAAGATGGAACAGGTAGGCAGCTTGAGGCATACACTGCCTTAGCAACTCATACACTTCAGTATTACAGCTAAAACTTGCAACACTTTCTCCTCGCCACCCACGTGCAGGATTTGTCTCCTGATGAAACACACATCCCATTAAGGCTTCTTTAATCACCTTATCCATGCAAACCACGGGGTGTTTTGGAACCTTCTGGCCTCAATTTTTCTCTTTGCCAGCTTTATCCTTTTGAAAGGATTCCAGAGTTGTTTCAAGTAGGATCATAGTAACACCTCTGCTGTCGCAGTTCACTGACTTTGTAACAAATGATTGGTTTCTTTCAGCATCAGTTTAGCCAGTTTTCTCAATTACTACATTTGATGTTTGAGGAATGGTCACCAATGGAACAGCCCCCACATACCTGTGGATGTCCTGAGTCCCCAGAAGCTGCTGTACCTGCTCAGTCACATTCTTATTAATGATGTCACATAGTTTCCCAACAGTATCCACTACCACAGTGGGTGGAGCTGAACTGTCTGTGGAAAAACAAACACTTCATGTTTCTTGTAACAGTAATAACAGGGAAGTATTTTAGACACAGTTGAATTCTTGCAGGTGGCCAGATTTTATTTGTTTTTCATAGATCTAGGCATACACATTCCATCCTTCATAGAAAACAAAGTGCTCATGGTCAGAAATAAACAAATGTTAACTAGGAATGGGGAATCTCTCACTAATCTTTCAGTGGCTAAAAAAAAAATTGGCAGAGCTGTGAATGTTCACAGCAGAAGTGGTACTAAAGTGCACCCTACAATTTCAGTGGAAATTAGCCAACTAAAATTACATATATAGAGAGAGGGTTCCTGTGACACACCAGGCACATTATAGGGCCTATGCCAACAGGGAACCTGCTTAATAAATATTTTGTTAACACCCAGAACTTGTTTTGGTATTGGATTTTAACTGTTTTGACTACTGTGACTGAAGATAACAGGCTTCTTGTCCTTTTCTCCCTCAATTTCAGAAGAACTAGGCTTGGAGAAGGCATCCTCTTAGCTGCAGTTATTAGAGGGACATGAGGCTTCCTCATCTCCCATGCTGGCTGCAGGCAGGAAGACTCCTTCTTTCCTGAGTAAGGCTCAGCAGCCCAGGAGCCTTGCTCTGGGGCTGGACATCCTACAGCCCAGCCAATCCTTCAAACCCAGGAGCAGCAGCAACTCCTGTTCTTCAGAAGTACAAACTAGAAGAGAAGTAACTAAGTACACCTCTGAGTTCTGACAGGTTTTGACATTCAACAACTTTTTTTGGTTTTTAAGTTTAGCAGCATAAGATGGAAGTTTCTGAGGACTGCACACAATTACATTTGAATGAATTACTGAGTAGAAATCTACGGCAGAGGTTATCTTTCTAGTAGAGAATGAAAGACAATTATGAAGTCAGCTCACAGAAAACAAAGCTTTGTGGAAAAAATAAAAATTCCATTTCCTCTGTTATTCTTTTCTGCCTCCCCGTTATTCTTCAGCAACTGCTAAAGGCTTACAAATAATGGGAATTTGCTATTTAAACTGTAAATTGTCAGGAGCCTATTTTTATCTTCCCAGTGAAGAAAACACCTGGTTTACTCATTTCTCAACAGCTCAATATTATTTTCTATTAAGAGATCAGCTTTCTCACTTATTTTCATCTTCCTTTGGAATGGTCTGAACAAACTGCAGTGGTCAGTCTTTACCTAGTTCCAGGAGCTCATGGAGATTCCTCATAGCGTTGGTCATTTCCCCAAGCTTTGTGTAAACCTCATTCATTCGTGGATAAACACCATTCAGAGAATTCACATCAAACAACTTCTGGAAGTGGGAGACTATGGCAGACAGGGTCTGCAAGGACCGTGTCTGGCTGTTCTGTAACAAGCAGGAAGAACTCATCACTGTTACTGCTTAACAAGGCAAGGACACTTTCAAACTGTGAAACACTCCTAAAAACGGTCTGAAGAAACATTAGTGTACTGCCCTTATTAAATCTCAGCCTTTCAAGTATTTTTAAATCTGAAGACATATTTTCAGTACTTTTCAGGCACAAATATATACTAAATCCAAAATACTC
The DNA here is from genome assembly GCF_025592945.1 of Manacus candei. Classification (NCBI taxonomy): domain Eukaryota; kingdom Metazoa; phylum Chordata; class Aves; order Passeriformes; family Pipridae; genus Manacus; species Manacus candei. The sequence goes on from NW_026138071.1 coordinate 860,749, forward strand.
TTTCAAAAGCTTTCTTCTCTGTTGCTGAGAAGTACATTTATGTATTCTCAGCACTGACTGAGAAACAGAACAGGATCATTCCTGAGACTACAAGGCAATGCAAATTCATTGCTGATCAAGTGCCTTTGATCAAAGCAGCCTTCTCCAAGGTGAATTTATCCATTATATTAAAACAGTCTTTGACTATTGCATGTCTTCAAACAGATATTTCTTAAACCCCACAAGGCTTTCAAATGCACCAATCTAATCACCGTGTGAAGAATGCATTTAAGAATGTAACTTGTGATTATGAACCCCTGGGGAGAAATACCTTTTCCTTATTTTCTATTTCTTCCAAAATTGCATCTACTATGAACTGGAGATCTTCAACTCGTATGGATTCTTTGTTATCCTGTGGATCTGCAGTATGCCAGGGCATGAGTTCCAGAGCCAGTTTTCTCAAGGACCTATGCAAATCCTTTTAAAAGAAGGGAGGGGACACAAATTATTTTAGAAACTGCTTAAAGTTGTTTTTATTACAGAAACAGGCAGACTTGCTGTTTCTCATATGCAAAAACATTCCAGTGTTGGAGATGGTAGGGTTTTAGCTTTCATGGAATTTAAGCACAGTATCTTGCTGACATTCTTTGATTTGAAAACAACAGTTACAGTCTAAAATACTATATTTGCTGTTTTACAGTTTCAGTGAATTAAGAAGTTTTGGTCACAGAGAGTTTGTTTTCAAACAGAACTATTTCACTTGTATTTGGATCAAAAAGTTACTGTTCTGGCCAGACAAAAGGAAGAAAGAGAATGCACCATCATTAATGTGTGAAGTCCAGACTCTAAAGCTTAATTGTCTTTTTATGGACTCAGCCAGTGAACAAAAATACTTAAATGATATACAAAGAGGAGTATCTCTGTTATGTGTTTCACATGGACAGCAGAATTACTTTTAACATTTAACAGCCAATCAGGCAATAACAAAAGCTACACACAAAAAAACCCACACAGCTACGTACAGGGAGAGACCAAGGAGGGGCAGCCCACGAAAAGACTATAAGGGCAAGTACAATAACGTGTTGTTACCTTTAGGGCCATCAGCTGATCTGCCCACATTTCTATAGTGAGGGGAAGGTGCTCAAATCCACATTCCTGTCCACTCTCTTTAGTATAATTTTGCACTGGCCCTTTGCTGCGCCGGTATATTAATGGGGGAGCTCTTGGACTTCGCAAAATAGAATCAATATGGGACAAAACCTTCAAAAACAAAGAACAAGTGTTATTGCTCAAATATGTACGACATTTTGTAATAAAATTCCTCTCTTTCACAGTCTCGATTGTCTAAACATTAAATCACAAATAGCTCCAATGTTACTATCGATGAATTTTACACAAGCATTCAATATGTAATAGATTCAAAGATTTAAACATACTAGCTAGAAGATATGTAAAACTAATGCAAATATAATTCCCTTTGAGGGATACTTAACATTTATCTGCTCAAGGTATTGTTACTTCCACAGTTTGCATTTTGCTAAGTTTTATTATATTAGGGCTTTTTAATTTGAAGAAAAACAAAAGCCACTATCTCCACAGGCATGTTTAAAACTGTAACCTAAGGCTCTGTTTTGCCCAAGACCTTGAACAAATCCCCTGTCCTGAAAAGACTTCAGCTAAATCATGGATTTGATATTTGCCAGCCTAGTGTCTGCTTCCTTTCTATATTTTCAGGAAGTTTACAGAGATAAAACAATTGAGAACTAGCCTACATTAACTGTCAAATCCAGGACACTACTCATCTTGCACAGAGGACTTGGTAGGAACTCTTAGACTCAAACCAGCACCCACCAGTTTAGGTGTTTAAACAAAACATGTATAGTATTGCATTGTAACAGTGCTAGATACACACAGCACAGATGAAATTTGTGTACCTGTAAGTAATGCCGGCAAGCTGCCTGCAGCTGATCCACTTCTGCAGTGCTCCCAGATTCTTTCTTTTCTTCTCTTTCTCCGGTCCTACTGCCCAAAGATCTGCACAAAAATACACACAGTTGGTTACACAAACAGCCTTAGCAGGAGATGTTACTTTCAACCTGATAAAAGAACCAGGTATGTAGCACCTACAAAATAAAATCCCCATGTTATGCTGTTGGCCAACAGAATTCCATCAGACTGAACTAGTACAGACTGACAACACAATACCTGAAGTAAATATCACTGATTTATCTCAAGCCTCCAGGCTGAGGTTATTCCAGACTATTCTGATTTAGAAGGGACACCACCAGACGCACTGTTATTCTGTTACCAGAGGTTCTACTGTGGCTGAAGACTTTAAAATCCAGAGTTTTACTGAAAAGGGTCAAATTCCAAGCTCAGTCTTTATCTGGTTCTGCTGGAACATCTTTCCTAGCTAACTACATACAGCTCGACATCCCTCTTATCAAATCTAAGATGACTTTCTCTAAAATTACCATCTAATTAATATCCACTGCACAAGAGAAAAGACCATTTAAATATACACAATGTGTATATTTATTTTAAAGTTTAAGTGATGTGTTTTTCAGGCTATATTTATCATTCCATATACACATGCACAAATGACTAAGTGAAATTACAGATAAAAACACTTCATCTACACTGGATCTTTAATACCTTCAATGTATTTTCTTAGCAATGTTTCAGAAAACAATGAAGTCAATTTCTAAGAATAATATGGACATAACTTCTGTAGCTGCAACATTTTGCCAACTCATACCTTCACATTCATAATCCATAATGTAACCAGTAGCTTGCTTTATAGCTCATGGAGCAGCAAACACCACAGATCTGCCCTGTCCTTATAGCCTGCAATAGCCCTCAAATCAAATTCAGAAAGACAAAGTGAAATAAAAAAGACACACTGCTGTGCCCCCATTTGGAGACCCTGCCATCATTTCAGAGATACACAAGGCTTTGGAGATCCAGCAGCATTTGCTGCCCATAACCAGGCTCTGAGGAATGCTGATAAGGTACATGCTGTATAAGCCTATCTACATTACAGAGTAACTTTGCTTTCAGAAGTCCAGAGGATTCATGGAAGTTATTAAAGGAATATACTTACTGGATAATTTTCTTTAAAGTTTTCTCTAGTTTCTTCACTTGGTGCTTGTGAAATTTTAATTCCTGTGCAGTTGGCCTGTTAGAAAGAAAAAGCACTGTATTATATGTCTTGTATTGGGAGGTATCTATAAAATTTAGCCAAGGGAAAAAATATGAAAGCCTTGCCAGTGCCAAAACATTCTGGAAATTAAATTCTGCTACATTTCTATGTGATAACAGCAATTAACAGCAAACTAACCACTAGCAGTTGTTTTTAACAGTGTAGGAAGGGGAGTTTGGCTGTTGCTGCCATATCTTATTTCTTTGATCGCAGATTTCATACTACACTTGTGCAACCACGGGTACTTTTGGTTTCTTTCTTTGTAAAGCAAAATCTACCAAAATGGCCTTGCAAAGGATGATACTTATCCTTTCTCACCTTATTTCCAAATCTTTTTTGAGATTTGTATTTTCAAGCAAAAGCTCTTCGTTCCTGGCTTTTGTTTCAATAAGTTGCTTCTGGAAAGACTGCAACATAGACTGGGTTATTTCTTCTATTTCACTCATTTCCTAATCAACAAACTTGAACAATTTAAAATATTACATGTTAAGAAGAGTTCACAATTGCCTGTACAGCAAGACAGCATGAATGAGGAATAAATGACTAAGACCAAGATCTGCATTAGACCACAGGTGGAGAACTGTGACTATGCAGTCCCCAGCAAAGACTCACAACACAGTGCTGAACCTTTGCAGAAAGACAGGGAACCCTGCCCAGAGAGGTTACAAGTTCAGAAGACATGACAAGAACAAAGGACAGAAATCAAACGTGTTTATGTTTCTAGGTGGCTCTTGAAGGGTTACCATTTAGAGATCTGCACTGACTTAGATTTGGCAGTTCCATACCGTGAGCAGTGCTCTGTAATTAGGAGTAGCATCTAGATTTAAGAAGTCTTCTTTGCTTTTTCCTTGTCTCTGTACCCGGTCTTCATCTTTTTTATATTGCCTATTGGGAAAAAAAAATATTGTTTGAGCTTACTACAATTCAATTAACTCAAAAATCTAAGTTGGTTTAGTTAGGGTTGTATGTATGATAATAATGTTCCCAAAATTAAAAAGTAAATAGAATGGAAATTCTGCCCTAAGATCCGCTGCTCTAATTTCTGGGAAAGCTGCTTCACATGCCAATCAAGTGCACTTATCCTCAAGAGAAACTCGAGTACAAGCAAATCCCATTTCAGTTTTCAAGATAATAAACTCAAACTATAGGAATGTCTCAGGTATCTGCTTGTTGCTTTGCACCATGATAGATCTGAAAACCCAGTATTCCTTTAGTTTTAGGAGATCATTCGACTGAGCACAGCTAATGCAGTAATTCTGGCAAAATAGGAAAGGAAAAAAAGAAAAAAAAGAAAGAAAAAAAAGAAAAAAAGACTTAAAGCTCAAGTGTCTGAATATCCCAAACTTCCCAGCTGTCCTGGCCTCCTGACTGAGGAGCTGCTTAGCCTGGACTGACAGTTATTCCCTGGATGAATCCAAACTTCCATGATCATTACAATGTTTTGGTGTTTCTTACATTCTAGAGAGATCTGGAGCACAGAATATTTACCACTATATGGTTTAAGAACAGTAAGGGGTAAATAAATTTTGAACAGTAGTACCATAAGGCATCAGATGAGACCTACCTCAGCTCCTTTTTAATTTGACTAATTTGAGATTCATAATAATCAATTAGACAAAGGTACCTGAAGAAAGGAAAAATGGCATTTTGAATTTCAGATAATCTCAAAAAACTCATGCCTGAGAAATACTGTGACCAACCCAAAGGAACAGGCGAGCTTACACAGCTGTACTGCACTTCAGAAGTGGCTGCTCCAAACAGTGGGTTTTCTTTCACGGTTTGCCAAAACAGAAAATATGACAGAATGAAAAGTAGAGATACTAACTCTGTACTCGTCTAGAACTGGCAAAATCATTCAAGAGGAGGAAAAAACTTATATCTGCCCAACAGTCTCCTCATCTTATAACTTACCCAGCAAGCTTAACAGAGAGGCATAGTCAAAATAAAGTGGCTTGAGCACTCTGAGGTTGCGTTTTGGAGAGACACATGAGAGAGCACAGGGAACCAAACTCAGTGATCCCTCCTCTCATACAGCAAGGGCATGAGGGAAAGGCTGTGCACACACAATCTCTTTTAGAAGCTTCCCAAGTAAACATTTGTGGCCAGGCCTAGAAAGCAGGTGACATCAGCACAGTAAAGCAATGGCTAACTGAGGCCTAAAAACTGGCAAATCTCTTTGAGTATAGCAGAGCTATGGAAATCCTATTGGCAAAAGATTCAGGCTTGGGATACTTTCAGAACTTACCCTAAAGTACTCTGAAGCCTCACAGCAAGCCTGCAGTTGCAAAGATCCCTTCCCAAAACTGGAAGGGCTATTGTTTTGGGGGGAGAGGTGGTGGTGGTGTTGAGGATCATGTCTGTTGGGTTTTTTGTTTGTCATTTTTTTTAATTTACATTTTTAAATGTTAGAATCCCAGGATGAGATCATCCTAGCAGACACTGCAGTTCCAGAGAAAAGTGAATCATTCCCTTCCCTTTGCTGACACCTAGTGTAGGCAGTGGCTGGTAAGTTTTTAATTTCTGCCATGGATTTATCTGTCTCACAATTTTACAAAAGAAAAATATCACTGCACTGATGTACCTTTAAATGAATTCATATTTCAGCTTGCACCCCTAAGGTCTCCAGCTTTTTTTTTTTCCATATAAATATCGAGAAGCATTACTTTAAAATCTGTTTCTTCATTCAGTGATACAGGTTGTTCATCAATATAAGAAGATCACTTACCTCTGATCTAGAAGAGACTTGGGAGCTCTTTTGCAAAACTGACGAAACATTTTGTTTTGAGTGGCAACGCGGTGCTGCTCCTCCATCCCAACCTTGCTCAGCTCCTTCTGCAAACGGGCAATAATCTCTTCCTGTTCTTGCAGCTTTTCCTGCTGCTGTTGGTATTTTACCTGGGAATAGGTAATGGGAGCATTATTAAACTGTTCTGACCTCCCAGTTGACTGTTCTGTACATACCCAGGTACACACTTGGTCCCAAGGAGGATTAGTCTTTGGGTTTTAGCCATACTGAAGAGACAGTGGAAGGAGGACACAGATATTTTTCTAAGTAATTGATAGAAAATTCTGCACAGCTCAAAAAATCTTCGCTCTAGACAGTGTACTAACTCTATGACCCAAGACTCATGTTAATTTTGATTAATGTAAATATTTTTAGACCTTTTAAAAAAAGACGAAAGTTTGAATCCTCAGGCAGCACTATCCAAACTACCTGGGAAGCCTGTTGGTCTTTTTGAAGTTCTCTGACTTGGTTCTGTTGCTGGCAAGCTTTAGCTATCGTTTCATCTTCCAGCTGACGAATTTTGGCCTTAATGCTTTTCACCACATTTTCCAAATCATTAGCCCGTTGCTCTTGTCGAGATGCCCGACCTTGTTCCTGTCGCACCACATCTCTGAAAAAAAAAAATAAATCCTTCATTTAAATTAAACTCATTTCACTAAAGACAATGCAGGAAGCACACACCTGACATCATGTGATGACATTTAATAATATCCTGTGGCAGCAGATATGGGAAATATGCAGGTATGGGAAGAAGCAGCAGATGAAATAACAGAAGAGCTCAAAAGGAACTAGACCAACATTGCTGCACATTGGGCAATAATGTCAGGAAAAAAGTCTTAGGCCTCTGGTGAGACTAGATCTCCACTGGGCAGGAGATGCACATTGATAATACTTTCACTTTGCATTAGCAGGTAAGTTCCTTCCACTGTATCTTACCTAAGACATCGATTTGTCTCCATAAGTCCCTGCATCAACTTCTGCTGTCGTTCAATATCTTCCACCAGCGTTTTTAATGCAAGTCTTATTTCTAGAGAAGACTGACTATCTAGGACAATCATATCTGGAGATACAAAACATAAACAAAGTCACAATGAAAGGCTTCTCCTTTTTTTAAGGAGAAGATTGCATGTCTGCTGCCATTTGGAAGTGACAGCTTTAGAGATGCCTTATGAATTTAGAGTTACTACTTCCAAATACAAAAAGCAGTTAAATTAGCATGTCCTTACCTGTCGTATTTCTGCAGCATTGGGGGGCAGCAAGACTCACCGGTTTCAACCCATGACGCATTAATAGCTTGTTTAAATTTTCCCACTCTGCTTTCTCCTGCTGCAGTTGGGAGAAGGGGAAGAAAGAGGCGGAAACCTGAGTTCTGCAGATCAGCTGTGCAGGCGGTGGGGGATACCAAATGCCCCCAAATTAAACCAAACCAACCCCAACCCCCCTAGAACCCCCAGCCACTACAGGAGGGGTTGGGAGACGCTCCAATAGGATCCGCAAAATACACTGAGGAAAAGCGTACTTAATAACATACAGCATGCTCAGTTTTCCCGATCTCTGTCAGAAGGCAAAATATGTGCAATGAGCAAAATTCGCCTTTTTAAGAAGCCCAGACCACCGGCTCTGGGGTCCCTCCAACGCCCCCGGGGCGCAGCGGCCCCGCCGCGAGCGGAGCGCTCAGGGAGCCGGTGGCGGCTCCGGGGGTTATGGGCTGTTGGATCTCTCTTTGTCCCGCTCCAACCAGCCAGCAGCGACACCCGGGGCCGCCACGGTACCTCTGTCATGGCGAGGGCCGCCGACCGGGACGCAGAGCAGGAGAGGTGCCGGTTCCCCGGCCGCGGAGCGCCTCGGGCGGGAGCGGGGCTGAGGGAGCGGGCGGGCGCGCGGGCGCGGGGCGGCGCCGGGCGGGAGCCGCCATTTTGCGGCGCGGGAGCCGAGGGGAGGAGACCCGGCGGAGGTAGGAGCGGGGCCGCCGCCGTGCGGGGCGCGGGATGAGCCGCCTGGGGGGCGGTGGGAACGGCACTGCGGGGACTTGGGCTTTTCACCAAAAACAAACAAAAAAAAAGCTCGCTGCCGGTGGGTGGGGGAGATTTGCAGCCCTGGAGCTCATGCGCTTCCCGGTACGCCGCGCCACGATGAGCGCTGCCGGGATTAGGTAGATGGGGAGCGGTAATCCGAGTTTATTTTTCAGAGCAAGCCCTCATGTGTACAGGAGTAAATCTCGTTTTGGGCCGCTGGCTTGGTTAGCAGAAAAGGCGGTGAAACGAGGCGGTCGGTGCAGGACAGATGCGTTTCCCTGGATTGGAGCCAGCGGGTGGCTGTTGGAAGCGAGCAGCGCCTGGTCCCTCCAGGCTTTCCCTTGGGACTCGGGTGGCCTTCAGGAAACACACGGCTGACCTAGAGTCTGGGTTCAGCTTCGGTTTAATATAGAAGTCTATAACCTCATTACCATGATTTGCTAAAAAGAAAAAAAAAAAAAAAAAAAGGAATTTGTGTGTTCTGGGATGCTTCCTAACCCTTTCAGCACCGATCCTAAATGATCTCCAAGATCCACGCCGCAGGATTGCGTCCTGCCGGGGATGGTGAAGGGTGGCCTGTGGACACCCTCCAGCTGCCACCTCTCCTGGCATTTCCTTTTGTGCCCGAGGCTGCTCCTTGTGCTGATCCAATGCCTGGGACAAGCGCGGGTCTATCCCGAGCCCCCGCGCCCGCTCCTTTGAGGAGAGGGAAATACATCCCGCCTGACTCCCACCGTGTGCCAGGAGATGCCAGCCTTCACAGCCACCAGCAACTTCAGGAACAGCCAAAACAGTCTCCTGGGCATTTATTAGCACGTGTTACTATTTGTTTACATTTAAGTTACACTTATTGATATGCACAGGCAAGGCAGACAGCCCTTAGCAAATTAATTAGTGAAAATAATACATTAAAAGTCAGTCAGTGGTTGTAAAACACCATCATGGTCTATTACTCTTAAGTAAGAGAGGAGTTATTTGCGGTTCACATAGATTTTGTGACTGAATTGCCAGGTCAGATTTGCTCATGTGATTGCTGTAAACTGCTACAGTGGTTTAGGAAAGCGAGTGGGTGAAATTGTTGGCTGTGCTATTTCACAGTCCTGAGGTCATTACGGTCTGGGACAGAGATGGGCAACTCTGATTGGGTTCCTGCTTTGGTCAAGTTTTTAGTTTCTAAGCTTTCAGTCACAAGTTGGGCAGCCCGTTTTTCCATCAAATAACCGACAAAGTTATGATGAGCTAATAAAGTTAGGATAAACTGCATTTACTAATTTTGCAAAATATTATATTTTTTTCAAAATACATTTGCCTTTCTGTTTAAGAGGAAAGATGGTTTTATTTTAAATGTTTTTGTTTCATCATATATACTACAGCTAGCACTGCATGTAGTTAACAACACTTTTAAAAATGTCCTTTATCTTAACTGGAGAAAACCAGGAAAACTTAGACCTCAGCACTTCTCTGCTGCTATTCTGCTTTTCTATTTTTTCTTGCTGCTAATTGGATTAAAAGCTGTTTGGGTTACTATGGCATCCGGTGAGGAGATTACTGTCTGTGAAGATGAAGTAAGGTAAAAAATCAGGACTGTGGTATGAGCAGATTTGGAAAGATATCCACAGTTCCAGTGGTCACTTATGATTGTATCTAAACTTTAAAAATTACTTAAATAAAAGGATATCTTGCCAGATCTCTTCCCCTGTGTGTTTGTGTGTGCATTTCTGAATGATGTAGGTAGTGTTTATGAGATTACAGACAAATCTGTTAAAACAGCAAATAGCTAAACTGGCCATCCTGACTATTTTTCAAGTCCAAAAGGCTGAAACGCTTTCTTTGAGACCAATCAAATACTGTATTTTAATGCCTACCAGGAAATAGCAGAACTCTCCAGGAGCATCTGAATACTAAGTGTATTTTGTAACCTACTGTCATCTGAAATGGGAGTTTTAGAGGTTTTTAGAGGTTAGATGGGTATCTGTGTCTTTGTACTGTGTTCGTCTGAGTCTGTTAAACTGTCGGTTTACATTTTGTGATATTTTGTCATATTTGAGTGTTTGAAAAAAACATGAAAATATAAGCAGTTCTATAAGCTTATTCTTTCAAGTCTCATTTTTCATTTGCAAAAAACAACTTGCCCTGAAGCAGTAAAGCTTTGAACTGCACGTATCAGGAACTGAACTTTCAACGACAATTAATTTACTTTGTTGGTTTTTCCTTAGGTCTCGGTACAGCCACTTAGAGAAGATGACAGATTTGGTGGCTGTTTGGGAAGTAGCTTTAAGTGATGGTGTTCATAAGATTGAATTTGAACATGGGACCACTTCAGGAAAACGTGTTGTCTATGTTGATGGAAAGGTGAAATTGCTATGTGCTCAAAATTCACTGTGATACAGATTATATAAGTGCACTTCCATGCAACACGCATCAGAGCAAACAAAAGACTAATAAATGCAAGCGAGGTACATTCAGTTGATTAACTTTACCTGATTTATTGAACTACATCATTCTTTTTTTCAGTTCCAGTTAAGGTGTGAGTATTCATGAAGTGCTTTGCTGTCTTTGGGCAGAAGCACTGTGTGCATACAAACCACCGTGTATGCATTCATTCCCAAATAACAGTTCAGTACTGAGCTGTCTCCTGAGTTCCAGTTCAATTTTTTTCATATTAAAACATGCACTCAGATTTCTAAATTAATACTCACTGTCTTTGTTTTATTCTACAGGAAGAAATAAGAAGAGAATGGATGTTTAAATTAGTGGGTAAAGAAACATTCACTGTTGGAGCTACTAAAACAAAAGCTGCTATTAACATAGATGCAGTCAGTGGCTTTGCATATGAGTATACTTTGGAGATCAATGGAAAGAGTCTGAAGAAACATATGGAGAACAGGTTAAAAACAACCAATACTTGGATATTGAACTTGGATGGTACGGACTATAGAGTTGTTCTAGGTAAGTAAACATTGAATGACTCCGTGTTACTGCCTTTGAAAAAACTTGTGTGCCTTTAATAACTGGTAACTAAGAGAAAGTGCAGTTCAGTGGGTAGCACTGGTGCAGTATAAAAGCTTGGGTGGTTTGGAAGTTTGGAATGAGATGCCAAAGACAATCTGAAAAACAGCAACGTGGTCTAGATTTAAAAACAAAAGAAAAAAAGAAAAAAAGAGGTTGAGAGGCATTATGGCTGCTGCATTCATAGAGCTGCTCTAACAGGACAGTTCTGCAGGTGAAGCCTGTTATAGAAGTGTTATCTGTGTTGTGATCAAACCTGATGTTTGTTCAGCAGGTACCCAGGCTTTCCCTCCAAAAATCAGCAGCCAAGGTCAAAGAGTCTCTATCTGAGGAAGTGTGACAGTTTCTACATTTTTGATAGATTAATGAGCATCCTGTTTTCTGCATCACTTCTTAACTACAAATTTAATCTAAAACCTTCAGATCATATTCTTTCACTATTTTAATAAGCAGGCAATACATCTCTTCTGCCCCCCTTTCTTAGATACATTACAAGCAGCCAGGAGGAAGGGACCCTCTGAGGAATTTGTCCATGGCATCTAGTGGGAAAACTTCCGCTTAGGTATTCCTGTATGGTTGGATCTGGAAACGAGATCTTGGGCTATGATTTTTATAAAGCCTCAGGACAGAACGAACTGCCCCAAGATGAAGGGGGGCAATGAAGAAAAACAGTTTTTATGCCAGAAAAAGATATGTCTCCTCACAGGATTTTAATCTCCCTGTGCTTACTGGAAAGGCAAGCAGGGATCAGCTCTCTGCTGATGACCTGTGGATGACAGTGTCAGTAATGTGAATTCTAGAGCAAAATAATTTAAGAAGGATGTGCTGGGAGAAGTAAAAGAATATTCTGTTTCAAATGGAAAAAAAATCTAAGACTGATATTTAAAGTACTTAGGCTTTCAAGAAGATTTTAAGAATACAAACAGTTTGATGGATGTTAAATAATGCTGCTTCTGAATTAAACCAACCTGGAAAGAATGTTAGAGCTTCACTGAATAAATGGCACTCAAAGAATTAGCAGAAATTACTTCATTTTTCTGTCTTCAAGTTTTTCAGTTTAAGACTGTCAGAATATTTCTGGCAATATTCTGAACAACCCAGTGTCAGGGCTAGGGAGAGGTAAAAATGTATGTTCAAAGCAAAAGTTGTTTGCTCGTTGTTGAGAGCCTCCCCATCTCTGCTATGAGAGCAAACCCTGTAGCTCAGGTACTACGGCTAATTAGGAACTTCTTTTGGGAATTCAAAGTACATTTCAACAGTAGATTTTTAAAATTCCTAGATCTTTGTCTGTAGGGGCGAAAAAAATACCTTTCTGTTTTCCTTTTCCTTCACAGAAAAGGACACTATGGATGTGTGGTGCAATGGTCAAAAAATGGAAACAGCGGTACGTGATCCCTTCCAAAGGCTCTTCCCAGCCTATGGCTACATAACCAAAGCTTAGCAAAATAAGCTTCTGTCTTTGTGTCACACGTGCATTAATTTTTAGAGCAGGCTGGCAGGTAGAAGGCTTAATCTGTTTGGTGTCTTTTTGTATTATGATGGCTGTCAATACACATACTAGGTAGGCTTCTCCCTCCTTGAAGGATGTGTCAAAGTGGTTACTACTGCCACAAGAAAGCCCCTGGATGAGTACAAATTGTAAAAACAACAGTTTTGGTATACCTGAGAGAAGGATGAAGATTCATCAAATCATGGAACAGCCTGGGTTGGAGGGAACCCTAAAGATCATCCTGTTATAACCTCCCTGCTGTCACAGGGACACTTTTCACGAGACCGGGTTGGTCACATCTCCGTTTCTTTAGAAATCAGTGGAAGAAACTCCTTCTCCAGTAAATCAAAATTTCTCCTCCTGATGGCTCTCAGCCTTTTCCATAATGTAATAAATGCTCTAGGAGATATTCTTGCAAGCTGCATGTGCAGGTTTAGTTGTCAATCTCACTGCTTCCATTACAGTGGCACACGGATTGTTCTGCTCTCCCAGAGACGACACAGCCATGCCTGGCAAAATCCGTAATAGGAAATTACCTAACTGCAGCAGGAGCCAAGAATACACAATCCAAAATACACAACTGGTACTCAATTCAGGGATCTCTTTCTGCATCCTGCTGTAGAAGGCATCCTAAACACTTCACCTTTTACTGCCACTTCAGCATAAGTTCGTGTGGCACTTACTGGCTGCACGGCACAACTGGGCAGGAAGATGCTTTTCTGTTTTTGTTTACTAGCCTGGATCAGTAATATTAACTCACAAACTCCAGCTTTACCATTTTGAATATGTGAAATTTTGATTGTGATCTGATGCCCACAGATCTTTAACTGGGCATGTTGACAAAGCCCTGCCTGAGATTCTGGAGCTTTGTTCAGTTTTTGGGCTGTATTTGTTGCAGGTACCTGTGGCTGCTGTAATGTGGGAACTACAAGTGATCTTGACACTGATGCTTTTTCGTTTGCTAAAATATTACGTGTCTGTTTTTACTCTTGTTTCCTTCCTCCCAGGGTGAATTTGTCGAAGATGGGACTGAAACTCACTTCACTGTTGCTGATCACAGCTGTTGCATTAAGGCTGTCAGTAGTGGGAAACGAAAGGAGGGAATTATTCATACCCTTATTGTGAACAACAGAGAAATCCCAGAGGCTGTGGAGTAGCCTCTAGTTAACTGATTATTGTAGGACCAAGATCAGGAATTTTCAATTACTGTGGTAATTATTTTAATATGTACTACTTGGTACATCTAGTTTGTGCTGGGTTTATTTTCTAGTTTCTGTATATGAAATTATTCTTTTTGAGGACCAGATGAAAATAACTATGTACAACCTCTTACATTAGCAGTTTTTAAAAAACTATGTATATAGAATGTATATTATATCACTAAGTGTGGAGAACACTGGTGAACTTCAGTAGCAATTATACACCAGGAAAAAATCTCGTTATAATAAAATGGAAGATAAAATGTTCAGTTACGCTGAATCCTTATAAACTGCAGGTGTATGTGGAGGGAGGAGAAAGCATGTGCTGGGCATTGGAATAAGCTGTTAAAGCTTTCTCAATAATTATTTTTTTTCTGTTAAACTGACTACAAACCTTTTCAGGTGCAGTTAAGAGTTAAAAAGTTAATAAAAAGGTTATTAATGAAATACATTGTTACCAATACTTGTGTAACAGTATTAAAGTAATACTGAGTTATGAAAACTGATTTTTTATTCTGAGTAGGAGCAAGATGTTACATTGTGCCAAAAAAATCCTTTAGGTTTTCTGAAAACTGATGCTGGTTAGAAATTTTTGCAGTAGTTCAGAAACTTGGTACTGAGTTTTTCAAAAAAGCAAATAGAAAAAGAAGAGTTCCTGCCATGAAATTGCTTTAAAAAATGAAATCTCTTGAAGCAAACTGAAATAAGAGCTTATACTTGTTCAGTGCTGTCTAACCTTAAATCTACAGCTCTGTTTTTTATGGCAGTAATGTGTGAATTGAGAAACATGAGGAAAAAGGGAACAGAAGTAGAAAAGAATTTGTTGCTTACATGGAATAGTTAAAATAGGAATAGACTCTAAGAGCAACCTTGGGATTTCCTGAGAACAAAACTCACGTATGTTAGGGGCTCACACACTACAAAACTACCTTTTGCAAAAATAGGTATAACTAATTTTTAAAATAATAATAAAAAAACCCCAAACAAAATATGAATATATTAATTTAAAAGTTTCTTTTGTAATGGTTAAAAAAATTTTCACTTGCAACCTCAGAGTTCAGAATTAGACTTTTATAACTTAATTTCTTCTGGACTTGTGGGTAGTTCCTAGCACTATGACTACTAGCTTAGGAGTTGCAGGTGCAGTACAAGTATCCTGGGAATTCATTAACAAATTATTTTGAAAAGTTTTATTAAATGCTACTTTCATCTGTGTTTTAGAGATGCACAGTGCTTCACCTGTGGGTGAAATGCTTCTCATATGACAACACAGTTGTTTTTTAAAGGTTTTATGTGAGCCCTTCTCTTCCCCAGGTAATGACAGTTTTAACCATAGCTGACTTCAGGTGAGAGGCTGACCTGATACTGACAGGTGAGGTACTAAAGAGGAGCTTTTATTCCTGTATTACAGCATTGTTTCAAGCTGTTTAGGTGTTTTAGGCCCAGAACTGGTGATTTTAAATGCTTCAGTTTGGACAAATCTTGTAGTAGCTTTTTGTTTGGGGCAATAGCATTTTAAATGCTGTTAACATCAGGCTTCAGTTTTAGGCTTCAGTACAGAAAGTTTCCAAGTACCTGAGCACAGGACTGAATCCCCTTTGATAGTGGAATTCCTATAGTGGCTCTTGGCTTTTTCATGTGCTGGCTTCAGGTCACTGCAGAAGCAATGTGGGCATACCTGGCTACAAGGCTGTCAATGTAATCTTTAAAAGATATTGGTAAAGGTAAATTGATTGAAGATCAATTTCAAGCTGTAGTTTGAACCAGTTCTTTACTATCTTGTAGCCTTTCAAAGAGATTAAATGTTGCTAAGAAATCTAAAGCTCAAATACAGTCCAAATCACATTCTTAAGACTATATAAAAATTACAAGTTAACTGACAGTGACATTCATACTTTTTATTTTGAATACATGTATCTACAATGCTTGAAATAACTAATAAAACCTGCAACAGCAACTCCTGTTAGAAATCATGAAGTTTTGCCTCATGTTTGTCATAACTGCATGTATTTAACAGCATGTCTCTCACTGGGAAACAGCTTTTGTCTGCTACATTCACCTATTTAAGTCAAAAGAAAATTTAAGAATCAAAGACACAACCAAGACTTTTTGTTTCACTGACATATGCAATATCTCAGATTAAGAAAATGCAATGGAAAAATGACAGCCTATGCAAACATCATGTGTATAGTCCCCTGCTCAGAACACTGTAAGGTAAAAAGTTAATGACCATGTAAATGTTAAACTCTTATTTTGGGATGCTCTCCCTTCTGTTTCCACTCACATAATTTTCTTCTAATCTCCTTAAGGCATTGCCTTACTCTTTTGTTCATGGATATTTCAGAGTACTTTGCATGAGGCACTTTGACCACAGCATGTTACTAAGTAGAGCAACCTCTTAAATGTAAGCACTAGACTGTTCTGAGGGGATCTTCACAATAGCTACAGTTCTGATTAATTCTCACTCAGGATGCTGCTGGTTTCCTCAGAGAATGCTCATACATAATGCTAAGCCACTGGGGAACAAGTCAGCAAATATTGTGGAAGGGCCCCTACACTGTTGTAAATGACAAAGGTGTCAGGATTGTCCATATCATTTACCAAACTGTCATATAATGTAAAGGCATCTCCCTCCACAGCGAATGGCATAACAATATTAGATGACTGGCCTTTAGTGTATAAGCCTGTTAATACATCAGCCTCAAACACATACATTTTAGAGTCCATTTCCCCCATAGCTTTATCCTCTATTAGGTTTCTCAGGTTCCTTTTGAAGTAGATGCCAGGTCCGTAATTTTGTTCTGGAAAAAGAAAGAAAAATTTTCAGAAGAAGCCGACAAAGTGTTCAACAATTGCTTCTTTTGGGGTGGTAGTCCCAAGAGGCTGCTGCTTGATTCAGGATTACACATGATGTTACTGCTCAATATGTGCCATCTTTTTGGAAGGACATTTGATTAACTGCTACTCCAGTGATAACCATTCAGATGTAACTGTTAATACAGTGATTGAAGCATCAAGGTCTAAAGTATTTATATAAATATATGACTGACACTTCAGTCATCACCTACAAGGGACTCTGATAAGCACCAAAGGCAGCAAGATTTTAATAATGCAATTGACCAAAAAAAGCTTTGATACTTATAAGAAGAATGTCACATAAAAGTGCTGTTACAGTATCATGTGGAAAAGTGCAAGGAAATTAGACCATCATCCTATTTACTGCTCTTAAATTGTGGAAATGTGCCACGTACATTGCATAGACAAAGAAGGGCAAACTTTTGAACAGTTTATTGCCTGAAATCCCAATTCTGCAATCGACAAGCAAAATATCACGCCCTTCACCTACTGCAGGATGAAGCACTAAAAGCTTATTCTTTCCCTTTCTGAAAACATCTGTCTACTACAATATTGTTTAGAGCCCACAATTTCTTCCGAGCACGCTCCCGTCGGAATGGCAGCTGAGCAGTCAGAATATGTGCTGTCTCTGACCACACCTGATCTGAGCAGGGGGCTGGGCTAGATGGCCTTCTCAAGTACCTTCCAGCCTCAATATTCTGTGATACCTTTGAACATGTTTTAAGCACCAAGCTGCTGAGTGCATGTTTGCAGCAGGTAAATAAGGACGTCTTTAAAGAGTGATGCAACAAAATAAAACTTGGAGATGGAATTTTGTGTATAGTAACAATTCTGTCAGTAGTATATGGGCTGGGCTTGAATCAAGGCTTGTTGTCCCAGAGCCTTACTGGCTCTACAGTATCAGGGAGGAAAACCTTACTGTAGATAATAAAGTAAGCTCATACGAATCTAAATGCATGTGAAAAACAGTTATTGTTTAGGAATGACATTTTTTTCTGATTTTGACCCGAATTTAGTAGTCAGTCACTGTTCATTTTGATTAAAGATGCCAAAGCAAGTTCTTACCTGTTGGTGGAGAATACATCCTGTGAAATCCAGTCTGGCAAACTGAACTACAGAACTCAGCAGGAACATGCTGGTACAACTTGTGGGTTATTTTGGAGGTACCTTGTCGTTCTTCTATTCTTTTTTTCATTTGTTGGAATGCAGCAGATAGAAGAGGATTATGTATCTTTTCAATCTGCAACATAAATAAATAATAGTGTAGTATAAGCAAACAGAGACCAATATCCATGCTATGTTCTTCAGTGCAAGAACCTTTGGTGTAGTGTATATGCATCGACTGCATAGCAGATAAAGTATCTGAAGTGTGCAACTGATCCAAGGAAAAAGAACCATACCACTGTCCCATGCCTCTCATTGAAATCAGTAGGAATATTTCCTCTTGAACTGATTTCCAGTACTTGAGTTGTACTGAACAGACTGAGTATCTCATACGTGAGAATAAGCTGTGTGGGTGTTACAGCCTAGTCTTGTGAAGAACTGCAAGTGTCCAGAAAGGCGTGGAGAACCTCAGCTCCCATTGATCAAAACTTTACAGCTGTCAGGGAAAAAGGGGGCACAAGAGAAGAGGGTTTGTCCCTTGTGTCCCCAGTGCCCAGCTGTGTGCAGTATAAATAATCACACACAACCTCAGGCAAACTGGATCCACCAGTGGGCAGCCACAGCCCCATGGCAAAGGGCAGTGCCAGGGGCCTGCAAGGCTCTTCTCCAGAGCCCTCTCGTGCCAGACTGCTGAGCTAGAAACAAGCAGGGGCTGTAGTACTTCTGCTATC
This sequence comes from Manacus candei, assembly GCF_025592945.1. Classification (NCBI taxonomy): domain Eukaryota; kingdom Metazoa; phylum Chordata; class Aves; order Passeriformes; family Pipridae; genus Manacus; species Manacus candei. The sequence goes on from NW_026138071.1 coordinate 879,118, forward strand.
TTAACTCATTTGACTGAGCTACAACCGGTCTCCAGTTTTAAATTCTGTTGTAACTTCTGTGTTGAGACTGAGCAAAGTCTTTAGTTCTGCAGATCAAGAAGCATTTGGTGGGTATTTACTCTCATTTCAATGTTAATATCTTTCTCTTAGGAAAGGCAGTTGAGCCCATGGCAGTGAGTCTGTATTTCTCTGCCTTGCACAACCTCATCCACCTCCTGTTCAACGAAACACTGACACCCAAGCAAGATCCCAGCTTCAACACATAATCAGATCAGAACTCTGGCAAATTCAGTTGCTAATTGTTGGTGTCAAGCTCACAAAAAGAAAACAGGGACACTGCATTAGTATCCTAGAATATTGTACTCCATCTACCATACCAATCTCATATTTGTCTAGTCCTATAAAGGAGCATTCGAAGCACAAAATATCAGGAAGAATATACAGTACAATTAAAAAGACTACTCAGAATTTCATCACTTTCTGAGTGATTATTTGCATTATGTTTAAAATACTTTTTATTAGGAGTACAGACTGCATCTGTTTTAAGACTTAGGCTGACTTGATCTTAATTTTTAAAAGCAATATATTGAAATAGTTTATCTGAGTCTTTTAGGCATACATTAAACATGTTAGTTCAAAAATATGAGCTGAGATCCAGTTTCACCATCTTTACCTTGAGAACATGAAGTCCAGCTTTTTCAAACTGTTTCTGTCTGTCTTTAAACGCCTGGAGGTGTGACTCTACTGGTAAAATCTGGATGTAATTATTAGTATTTGTCTTGTGAAGGTCTTCTTCTGAAAGTTGACCTGCTTCTGGTTGGCCTGGATATGAATAAGGGAGTAAAATTTTCATATATCATAATGTCTGAAGCAAAGGGAAGGGGGAGAGATCTAATACTTTAGTTGGTAGCTAAGAACAAAGAATGTTAAGTATTCTCTGAAGTAATGTCAGAGACTAACAATGAGACATATATATATATATAAATGTATTCTATTTTTCTACATTTATTATAAAGAAACTAGAGAGAGGGAACCAAAAGAAAGCAATTTATATTTTCCATTACCCTTCTCCACAGCCCAACCTTCATATATAGGTATCTATATTGAATGGCTATACGAATGAATTAAAATCAGCCACTCAGTAGCTTTTTGTAATGCCACTAGTTGTATCAACTGATCATGAGAGCCAGGGATGCTGCAGAACAAGTCCACTGCTGAGTCCTGCAACAGTGGTCCAGCTGTAGCCAGCAAAAGAGCTCAGCAAAGGTTAATTAAGCACAGATTTTGTAAGTCTCCAGTGGCCAGGCTTTAAAGTGAAGGTGTCCTGGAGGGAGCCCCTCTACAGCTGGTTGTACATCATGGCCAGCCCCTGTATAAACTGTGCCCTACTGGGAGTAGTGCCAAGTGCGTGGCCACAGCCAACCAACGGTCCTCCAGGGGCTCACGTTTTAAAAGTACAGGAACATCAGTAATTAAAGCAATATTCAGTATGTGTGTGTGAACTGAATACATGTCTGTCCACTCTCAGCAGAACCAGCATATACATTGCTTCATACTTGACCTTATTTAGGCACTTATTTAATTAGTCACTATTTACATACACATTGAGTAGAGCAGTTTCTTTTGTTCAGCTATAGTCTTCTCTTGCATACGAAGCAGTAAATTCTCAGTTGTGAGCACTGCATCAACCACAGCATCAGGAGGGCCTTGAAATTCCAGTGTTGCTTTTCCATCTCTCACTTCTTCTGACACACATACACTAGAAGGCTGTTCTTGAAAGAGTTCTGCAAACTCCTTTTTACCAAGGCAAAAAATGTAGTTGTTTTTAATAACAGCATGGCGACCTTCCTGAATTTGTACCACACGCCGCAGCCACGATTCTGCTGCTTCCACTGCTGTGTGTGTTCTCCCTCTAAGTTCAATCACTTGTTCTTCATTTGCAGTCTCTTTTATGGTTTGGCTGCCTGACTCTGTACCTGGAAGAAAGGTAAGTGCATTGGAAGAGTGTAGAGCTTTCAAGTGCTGACACAAATTCCTACTTCTAATCCAAGTAGAAAGAAAGTAGTGTGCAAGAAACACACTACTCTTCTGGTATGCTCAAAAAAGAGATTAGACACCAGGAGGTAAGGTTTTCAGGAACCACACCCACACACACATATGCAGAATTTATTTGCCTTTCACTAAATGACTTCCAATAGGTAAGGCACTGACAATGATTTTTGTTTTAAAATCTTAAAAGGAACTGCTCAGTTCCATTCCTATTAATGTAAAAATACACAATGCTCACACACTTTTGCCTCCCCCTTTCTTGAAGACACATATGCGAATATTAAGTTCTTTTTAAAGGAAGGTGATTTTGGATTCTCAAATCTGGAGTGTTCATTTACTTGAAATACCCCTTCTGTTCATTACTTACTCAACGGATCACTTCTGTTTTCCAGTTTGTGTTTTGCTGAATAGAATTTTCTCTGGAAAACCTTGAAAGATAAAAGTTTAGGAGCAGTTTGCAATCTCTGTTGTCAAAAATGCAATTCATCTTTTCAAAACTCTGTCAGATAAGCAGTTTACAGCCGTAATTACAACCCACACATAGCCCAGGCCCCCAAATTCCGAAATTGTTAATGGCTGGCATTTGTCAGCTTTTCCCAAAATGTTATTGCTGACAATATCAAGTGCATTCCTCTTCTTCTGCATCTCCTAAGGTTAAGACACCTTACACACTGAATGGTACCTTTACCAACTCCTTGTGGTTGTGGCATATCTGGAACTTATTCAGCCACATAAGAAAAAGTGTTCATTACTTGCAGATGCTGATGAATCCTTACACAGTTTTAAAATACAGACTATTCCCCTCCCTTTAACCCGAACTCCTCTTTGTGATCCCACATGGAAAACCTCAGAGAGGCTGCTAGGCAGCAGATTGGCAAACTGCCTTTCCTTTTTCATTCAGCGAAAAGAGTTTTGGCTGTGCCCTGATTATCAAGGGACTAAGTGATGAGCACATGGCTGTCAGACAGCTTCTGTTAGAGCTTATGGGAGTGTTACAGAACGTGGATCTGTCCTTGGAATCAGAGAATGGTTTGGGGTGGAAGGACTTTAAAAATCATCTAGTTCCAACTCCCCTCCACCAAGTTCTTGCACATGTTGATAGAATGGATGGTTGAAGTTAAATGGGAACAAAAGCAAACTCTGTACTCTTACAATAGATGGCTGACATCAGACAAATATTCAAAAGGAGAGAAATGGCACACTGTAGGAGTCGGGTTACAGGAAGGATGCTGGATGAGGCATCCTGGGAAATGAAGTCCCAAAGTACTCCCACAGATGGGCAGTGAGATGCCCTTGGTAATTGGTCAAGGGAGTCACGTGTTACTTTGAGGTGCATATAAGTTTGAATAAAGAGGATTTGGTGCTGAACCCCCAACCAAGCTAGCTGGGTCTGTGTTATATTAATACACCATACCACACTGTCTGCTTGAAACCTTTCTATTATGTCAAGTCATATAATCTGTTGATAGTGTTTTGCCCTAGGAACTTCAGACAAAAAAAAAATCCTTAAAGAAATTTCCTGAGAAGGAATAAGTTTACTCCCTACTGAGTGAAGAGTGGACTCTTTCTTATAAATTCATTGACAGTCATGAGAATTTCAAAGCTCTCTCCCCTTTTATCAGACTACAGGGCGAAGACTTCCAGTTTAGTGAAGAGAAAATAAAGATTTGCAAAGATTAATAATACCTATTAATGAGACAAATAGTTTCATAAAGGGACCTGCTGCTCACAAATGCTGTTAAGTAGTACAGAATACAGACTACCTTTATTTTTAGTCATCTGTGGGAATAATTTTACAGTTCTGTGTTTTCCTTATGAGTGATTAACAACAAATTTGTTACCTGATAGGCATTAAGGTCATCTGGGCAAATGACAAACTGCACGTCTCTCTTCTTCTCAGGGTGTGCCCTGGCAAAATTTAAAACTTCTTCAATCATGGTCTCTGCCACTATATCAACAGGAAGCTTTAATGACCATTTTACTGGAAAAGAAACTGAGGGACATTGCTGGTCCTGACTCAGGCATCTTTTCACTGCATGCTTTAATTCCTGCAGGAAAAACAAGTATTTCAGTCCTCACATCACCCAACATGAAAATCCATTAAAATCCAATGTAACTGATCATCACCTCACACTGTGACACCGGGTGTTCGCATCCTCTCAATACCACGTGCAGTACAAACTCACAAGGCAGACAATACCCTTCTGTTACTATGAGTTCCTTATAATGTGTCGAAAAACTAAGATGATTCCTCAGTTCCTCCTGAAGACCTGGACCCGCTTTTTGCAGCAGTCTTGAAAATGGGCAGGGAGGCTTCCCATTCTTAAACACACAGTTAACAACAGCTGTAGTCTGCAAGGCAAGAGTGCAAGTTTCAGTGTACTTCATGTTTACTACTTGCAAGCTTTGATATTATAGAGAGCATTCTTTCTAGCCACAATTCCTGTAAAAAGGCATTACTGCAGCAGATCAGCTGCTTGAAAAGTTTTCCTACTACTTACTACTACAGGCAGCACTGGAATACATCAAAGGATGCACTTCGCAGTAGCAGTAAATGCAGATATTTTCAGAAACAAGCAGTGTGCACAAGAGCTGTTCCAGTCATCAGAGTGTATTCAACTCAGTTTTACTGCCACTATCGAAGTGACCCACATGTGCCTCATCCAATCCAATCCTGCTGCCAATTATCAAGCAGGAGAGAACTATGGCTATGCCCTGTTTAAAGGTAAGGTGCACATCATCTGTATAAGCTATTTTCAGCTGTTTCAGTGGTTTTTTAAATATCTGCAGTAATGGCATCTATGAGAACACAAATTATAGAAAAAAAAGCAAAGCAGGAAATAAGAGTAGACTTCTAGAGAATGCACGATAAAATGTGAATTCCCACAATGTTATAAAAAGATAAATCTTAACAAAGAGATGTATTATTAATCATCCAATCTCTAGCTGCTTCCTATTCTATCATAACAGCATGTATACAAAAAAGAAATAAAAACATTCTGAAGTTTAATACCTGTTTAAAAAAAACCAAACAAACCACAATTCCTTGCCACTACAATTTATCTACCATGTGTAAATTCTCATCAGGTTGAGAAAAACACTATTTAGTGGACTGATACATAATGTGTTCTGAACTCTTGGGCTCCAAATCCTGCAAAGACTTGGAGGCAACACCATGTTCAACAAATTTCAGGACAGACTTACCTTCTGCTCATCAAGGTGTCCTCTTGTGACACGCAAGCGAATGCCTTCATATTTGATGAAAGTTAAAGCCTGGATTAGTGAAGATGACACAGTTTCTTGAAGTGAACTGGTATCATCCAGAAACTTCTCACAGGCCTTCTTCATTTCTGCAACTGTAGCCTCATCAATGTTCACCAGGCGGATTTCCCTGAGAAAGCTTGGTGGATGTACCTCAACAAATTGCCTTACAGCCATTACAATCACCTGAGCACACAAACTGAGTGGGAAGCCAAAGATACCTGAGCTCACTGCTGGGATAGCCACAGACTTTATGGTCCTTTCTGGAGCACTAACGTAAAGCAGAACATTCATAATAGCTTTCTCAAGTAGGTAACAACATTTTTCCTTTTCAGAAGCATTCCACCTTGGACCAACTGCATGAATTATGATCTCACAAGGAAGCTTCCCTCCACTTGTTACTGCTATTTCACCAGCTTGGACTTTGCCATAATTCTGAACAAAAAAGTTGCTTTCCTCTTGTATTTCTGACCCTCCAGCTGCCACAAGGGCGAAAGCGAGACCTGCTGCGTGCTGTAGGTATTCATTGGCTGCATTCACCAAAGCATCAACCTTGTGTCCTGTGAGATCACCCTTACAAACACAAATGTCAATTCCCTTTAGTTTTTTCCTGTATACTTCAACAGTGCTTTTTGTGCTTTTGAAGGCCAATGTACAAGCAAACTTTTGGGAAATGAGATTACTTAGACAGTTGTCTCTTCTCTTAAGAGCTTCATAGGCATCTTTATTGATGGGCATCAGCAAGCTGACCTCATCCATTACCATGCTTGATCCTAGGATACAGAATATAAAGTGAAATAGAAGATACTACTGTCAAAACATTGCTTTTTATAAAGAAGTGTAGTTTATAGCTCTCGATTTTATCCTACTGTCATCACTAAGCAATATTTTTTACACAGTATGATCTTCTCTCTCCCCTTTTCAGAGGTGTAGAAAGCCCGACCAATCAAAGAGTCACTAAAGGTTACAAGAACGGCATAACTGAGCCTGTGGTGACTTGAGGGTTTGGGTTCGCCTTATTTTTTACCTGAGAAGGAAGTTTGGTTAAGATATGTCTCCTGGTGGCACTTGTATTCTCTCTCTCCTTCCTACTGTTTATTCTCCCCACCATTAGGCTGACACAGCCATTGTTGGGGACATAGCCTTCAATGAATCAGTGACATAATCTGAATCTAAAAAAAAATTAAGCACGCTAGAAAACTTAATTTCATTTAGAGCCCTAGCCTCATCAAAAGACTGATGCAGCAGCACAACTGAATGGGCTGAGAACAAATGGTGAGAAGGAAGATAAAGGAGCAGACAGGCACTGTTACAGGGCTTTGTTACCTGGCTGCAGTGTCACCGTGATGCTGGGCTGCATTTGACACTAAAACTTCAGCTGAGAAAGGAAAATGTGAAAAGCCACGCCATAATCAGGGCTTCAAAATGCTTGCAAAACAGTAAAAAGCACTTCTTCCCCTCCGAGATAGTTTTGCTGAGCAGGCAGAAGCTTGGCTCCGCCCTCTCCAGGGCATTCTTAGCGTTTTGTTACTGATTTCCAGGAAGGGCCGAGGATAAGCACCCCAGGCCTTTGCAGTGATTCTCAGCCACACCAGCAGAGGAACAACTGCCGACAGGTTCATTTAACTGTGCCATAGAGACCTTGCGCTGAGTTTTAATTCTGCGAGTCTTGTTTGGTCTACAGTTAAAGCCCTCGAGCAAGTTGTTTCTTTGTATGGAACTTTGTTCAGAAAGACTTTTGAAATCACTTTTTTTTTAGGGAACAAAGATCACGTGGGGCAGTTTTTACATTATCGCTATGGCTATACAGCCCTCTCCTGGCAGATGCCAGCAGTACTATATGCGGACATTATGTTAATTAGTTTAAATCAATTTCTGTGAGTTTAATCAAACTTCCCTCCGGGGTATGCTGCCTGCCTGTACAAAAGTGTCTAACGTTTTGCAGTTTTAAAGCATGCACACTAATTCATTCAAACACTTCTGAGCTCTTGCTTTGTTAAAGGAGAAACGAAAGCAAATCCCGCTGAAGCAATCAATAGTAATGTTGATTCATAACCTTGTCTAATTAATATTAATTCATATTAGTTATGAATTTTAGGTTGCTTTTGGCTATTCCACGTTGATGTTTTCCAGTTTGATGGCTGTACCTGGCACTTTTCAACTTACATATGAAGGCACACACTTCGCAGATGGCTAAATGAGAGGCTTACCTAAACCGATTTTCTCTTCCGAGGTCCCTAGGATGTAACTCTATTGTAAAAAAAAAAAAAAAAAAAAAAAAAAAAAAAAAAAAAGAGAGAGAGAGAGAAAGTACATGTTACAAGTAACAAAGTAGATGGGCTGCCTTCCTGCCTTCCTATGGGAGCGGTTCTGCTGCAAACCAAGCCAGCAGCACCGGCTTTTCAAACACCTGTACGAAGCTTTCTGATATTTACAACGCTACTCGGAGCTGCCGGAGCTCTGTAGGCGAAGTTGCCCACAGCATCCTCTGGCCCCGTGTGACCCGCGGGGGCAAAAAGCCAGGAAAAGTCACTTATTCCCGAGCACCATCCAGAGGACGGGACTGTTGTTTCCCCAAGCCCCAACGGGAGGTCCCGCCGCACCCCCAGCCCCTGAGGGAGCCGCCGCCGCTGCCCGTCCGCACCCCCAGCCCCGCTCCGGTACCTGCAAGGCCCCCATGAACCGGCTCGGTGCGGCACCGCCGTCTGCCCCTCAGCGCCCGGAGCTGGAGCGGGGCCCGGGGCGGGGAACAGCGGGCAGCGAGCGGGAAACGAAAGCGAAAGCGGGCGGCGGGAGCGATCATGGCGGCGCCGCTGCTCGTGCGGCTCAGCCCCGCGCCCGACCCCGGCGGGAAGGAGATCCTCAAGCTCCAGGCGTACTTCCAGTCGGGAAAGCGGTCGGGGGGCGGCGAGTGCAACGTGCGGGCAGGCCCCCAGCCCGGCACCTACTGGGTGGACTTCCATGAGGAGCGAGGTACAGGGCGGAGGGCGCGGCTCGACGGGACGGGGTGGGGGGAGCAGCTGAGCCGTGTGAGGGGCTGGAAATGGCCGCCAAGGCCACTTGCACTTCTGGGCAGGGCACGGATAGGGCAGGGCAGGGGGTCTCTGGGGCCACTAGTGTTGCAAAATGTGGAATGTGTCAAGAAGAAGTAAGTTTATCGTAAGTCTGGATGTTCTTTGCTGTAAGACTTTTGTCTATTTTCAAGCCTAATCAGCAAGAAAGGAGAACTAATCAGTGGGACAGGCAGCAGCGAGCATCCCTTAGTTACGGGCATCCGTGCACTAACAATCCTTAAGGATGTAGTAAATCAAGCTGCTGATGCATGTCTATGTTTTTGCTAACATGGCGAAGTACTCAAGGTCCATGTACCCTACAGCTGAACTATATTCATTATAATGCTAAAAATCACGCCTACAGGTCAAAAAGACCCCTGCTGAGGTGAAGACCCTTTCCCTGAGCATGCATAAAAGTTAGCTGGGGTTATGTAACTTGTGTGGAAATTACTAACCAATTCTAAAGGAAGGGCTGTGCTTGGAAAGTTACTAACTCTGAGTTTCTGTGTATAAATAACGGTGCCAATTGGGGCATGCTTGGTTTGTGGAATAACACTGAGCACCCAGGCTTGCACAACTCTGAAATAAATAATGTGTTTCTCTGGAGCATGTAATTATTGGCTTGCTTGCACACCAGGTAACAAATCTGATTTTATGGGCAACACTGGTAGCCAGCACGTTTTCAGGTAACTTTATCAGCCTTGTCTGCCTGTCCCTCAAATTACTGCAGATAAGAAGAGCGTAGAGTCCCGCACGAATCACACCTTGGAAATGGGTGCAAAACGCCTGAAGATAGTCATCCAGCCAGGAGAGGGGGACCGGAGCAAGAGCCAGGTTCCAGCGCAGGCCTCCACCAGCTACGATGTCCCTGCCAGCCCTGTCCTGCCCCAGCAGGAGCAGTGGGCAGCCAATGGCCGTGGGGATACAGCAAGGGAAGTCCTCACCAAAAAGGTACATCGGGACGAGCAGTGTCACAACCTGCCCTGCTTGTAGTCCTTTATGTTGTACTTCAATATTTCATGCTGAGCAAATGTCGAGCAAACATAATCTTAGTAAATAAAATGTGGGCCGGGAACGACTTCCAAGTGCTGAACCATTGGTCAATCCACACATGTTTACAGGCTGCATGTTTTCCAGCATGTCAACCACTACTCCCCAAAGCATTGCCCTGGTAAGTTTCAGAGGATAGGCTGCTCCCAAAAGGTGGATGAATTGCATGAGATTTGGATCCCTTCCAGATACACAGATCTCTAACACTATTTAGCATGGTTTCCATCTTCAAGCAGCCCTAATTGCTTCTGTCTCTTATCTCAGTGTTGAAAAAATCTGCTCTGATGTGATGGAGCACAGCAAACATGATTTCAGACACTTTGAACTAAAAGTGAAAGATCAGCTATGTGTTAGGGACATGAGATAGGGCCAGGCTACATGATGTGAATGTGGCTCTATTGAGGCCCTGATATCCGGCTCAGAGGGTTTACCCTATTTTGCATGGTAGCATAGATGTATCTTTTGAGACATAGCACGTGCTAGCATAGTGCTTACCTGGCATCTGTACCAGTATACTGCAAATTTCCCTATTCTTTTGTCTGTGCAAAGTAGACATGTGAACATGTTATTATTTTTCAGAATCCTGTTTTTTGCCTTAACTCTGAGTTACTAAAGCATGACTCTGGGGAAATTTTTAAGAAAATTAATAAGTGAAATTTAGGAAGTCTAATAAATAAAGAACAATGAAATATATGTGCTGTTAAAACATGTTGTGGCTGTGTCACCTGACACTAAGGGAACAGAAAGATTCTTTTGGGGATCCTTGGCAGAATAATGATGGCACTAAGTTGTATTTACAATTAAAGTTTTGTGGGTTTTTTTAACAGGATTTTATGATTAGCATAGCACAGAATTAATGATTGGAATAGCACAGAATTTCCACAAGCAGAATCAGTGCAGGACAATTTTATGAGTGGTGTAGCACTGCATTTGATAGCACAGCTTAGTTTATTGTTTCTAGTGATCTGGGCCCCAAATCATGTCAAATCTTAATACTTGGCTTGCTGTATTGATAGAACAACATAATCTAGACTCGAAAAGCACACAAAAGCATATGGGTCATCCACTCAGTCCTCAAAGGAAGCAGAGGACAGTAGAGGTGTGCCTGGCCCCTGGTGGATCACGAATCTCATCATCCAGCAGCAGTTCAGTCCAAGTTCCCACTTAGGATTTTGTAGACAGTGCTGCTAAACCTCCCTGTTCTGTGATGGAATCAACACCACCTGTTTGGCAAGGTGCCTGGAACCTTCAAGGCCATTAAGGAGAGCACTGCTCAGCCTGGTGCCCAGAAACCTTGAGGATGATAGGGAGGGTAAGAAGAAATCTGTTTGCCTTGTCTACTTGGCATGCAGGACTTTTAGGGCCTGATAATGAGGGGAAAAGGGACTAATACACAATGAACTCAGTGGCAGAGGATGGCTGTTTGCCTTGTAAAATGGCATTAGTTATGCTAATTCTGTTGCCAGAGGTTGGGAGCAGAGAGTGCTGGTCACAGTCTCAAACTAAGTAGCAAAGTTACTGTTTCTGCTCCTGCAATGCCGATGACATTAACAAATTTCATTTTTGCTGCTGACTTAGAAGTAGATTGTGTTACTTGCCTGTGTGTAATGTTCTCATTCATGACATAAAAGAAACACTGTGTTGTAATCTGCCCCTACTGAGATGAACAGGGCTTCTCCTTGCTCAAAATATAGAAGCAGCAAGCAGAGAACCTTAGGAAAAACTAATGTTGATATATTCTTGTCTTTTCTTTAGATATTTCTTACAGTATCTGCTACTTTGAATGCCAGTATGTTCTCCAAAGAGCAAATGAAGAAAATTACCATCATGTGTCCAAACTTAAAGAGAGAAAGAAACCCTGACATTGATGGCTTTGAGAAATTGACAGGAGATTTTACAGATATTGAAAAAGCTTATCGCTACTTTAAGGATATCCTTGCAGGCAATGACCCAAACCATGAATTTTCTCATTCTGAAAGTCAGAATGGTTTGAAAGGTGAAAATGGTCTGAATACTGAAGAAATGAATGATCTTACAGTTATGACAGCTCTCTATGAGTATTTTAGTCATACCCGCAAAAAAGAAATCAAAGAACTTCATGAACGTTTTGGAGTGCATATAAGAACTAAAGACAGTCACGATGGAACCACATCAATTTACTTAACTTCTGATAAAAATCCAGCATCATTACAAGCAGCTAGTGATTTTTTTATCAGTACTTTTCAGAGAAGTGTAGGAGATCTGAAACAGGAAAAAATTCCCATAACAAACAGTTACCCATTAGGGGAGACAATAATGAAATTGAATGAAAGGTTTAGTAATCTTCTTGCTAAAGCGGAAGGGAATCAGTTCCTACTCCGTGGTCCAGAGAGTGAGATTTTAGCTGCCAAAAGATTTCTAGCAAAGGAAGGTAAGAACAGCCAAGTTGAAAAGAATATGAAAGTATCATCTGTACTGTACAAATACAGGGATGAAATTGCAGTTGATTCTTCTGTGTTTAAATTGTTGGAAACCGTATTAAAGAAAGAACTTGAAAACATTGAAGACAAGTTTGATACAAGAATAGAAATCAAAGACAATTCATATGACCAGAAGATGCTTATACAATTTAGGCCTAAGATCCAAACTTTTGATATGTCATCGCATGCTACTGAAAGTTTCATCAATGCATTTCAAAGTGCCTCTGCAATGTTAAGAGAAAAAGTCATCAGCCTGAAGCTTTCAGACGATCAGAAGAAAACTTTAAATATGCTACTCAGAGAAAAACAATTGGAAGATCTTCATGTAAAACTTAAGAAGAAGGAAGACAAATTAATCTTAAGGGGTTTACTAGACCATCTTTATGCTGCTGAAAAGCACATTATGAACCTTCTTAACGTTGAAGACTCAGCACAAACCAAAAATAAGGCACCACTGGCCTCTGATCTCAGCTCTCAAGAAGCTGCAGGAGCACTTAAGAAAACACCAAATGTCACGCAAAAGAATAATCTTACTCCAGAAGGACAGGCTAAGGCAAAGACAGAAGAAAAAGACAGTGATGAGTGTCCAATTTGCATGGACAGAATTAAGAATAAAGAAACACTGAAAAAGTGTAAACATGCATTTTGCAAAAGTTGCATCGACCAAGCCATGTCTATTAAGCAAGTTTGTCCTGTTTGTAATACCGTCTACGGAGTCATGAAAGGAGACCAACCAGAGGGAACAATGTCAGCTAGACGCATGCCGTTCTGTCTTCCTGGTTATGAGTATTGTGGTACTATCGAAATTAGCTACAACATGAAAGGTGGTGTTCAAACTGTAAGTATATTTAAAGATTCCTAAAAGATGTTTTTCCCACAACAAAACCAATACTGAATATAAAATTAACTATTTTCCCATTATTTTAATTCAAGTCCAGGAAAGACCTTTCTTTGGTCTGTATAAATCTGCGAGTAGTTAATTCAGTGTTTTTAGGTACAATTAAGTAATATAGTAGGAACTAAATGGTCAGATGGTGGCCCTCCGTTTTATACGCACCAGGACAGAGCTGCCTGTCTTTAATTTGTACCTTGGGAATAACTGAACTGAAATCTGTAGAGTGATATCATGTAAACAAGGTTTTTTGAGTATAATGATTCTCTGGGGCATTCTCTTCTCTGTAAACAGCAATGGACAAAAATGAATAGCAGGCTGGCTTGTAAGCTTTCCAGGTGAGAAATCAGCATTTGTTATGTGCTTGGATTCCTGACTAGGACTGAGGATGGAGTAAATGAAAAAGTCAGGGGTACAGTGACTGCAAGGGGGAGAGGAAAGAGGGAAAAAACAAATCTAAAAGTGACAATGGATGCATGAGTGATGACAAGAAAATGTGAATGAAACTTACGTGAAAGAAAATATCTGATGAAAAAAACCTCCCCAAGATCAGTCATCAGTCATGCTATATCCTTCTGAATAAAAGCCAAGATTAAAAGTATTCTGAAAGCTGGGATGTATAATTTTCATGCTTTCAAAGCATTTATGATATACAATGTGTTTTTGTTTTGTTTTTTCTACAAAACAGAGCAACCATCCAAACCCAGGGCAACCTTATCACCCAACTTTCCGGACAGCGTATTTACCTGACAATGTGGAAGGGCAACAAATTCTGGGGCTCCTCGGAAGGGCCTTTGACCAAAAACTGATTTTCACAGTGGGGCAGTCACGTACTACTGGTGCACAAAATGTTATCACATGGAATGATATTCATCACAAAACTGCCATGACTGGAGGGCCTACCAAGTAAGTAGTCTTCTCTTTATATAATATTGCTACTCAGATGAGTCAGGAAGGCTGCCCTGAATATTTTCCATATTAGAGCTTCCAAATTTTGTCACTAACAAAGTGATTGTGAAATGCTCTGTGGATCCAAACATGAACCACCCTCACCTATTTGGACAGATGCAACAAGGATGAACTTAGTCTTCTGTTGCCCCTCAGGCCACTCAATCACCAGTGAGTTGTGTAAGGCACTTAGTTAATAACTGCTCTGATTAGAAATTACTTCTAGTATAGGACTGAACAGCAAGCTCTTGATAGCACCTAAGGTTAGACTCCTGATCTCAGCCTCTCCTGTTACCTGCTCTTTGGCACAAGGAGGTGCTGGTCCATTATGATCCCAGTAAAGATTGGACTCAGACTTTGTAAAATATGATTTGAAATTCTACGTAACAGAGCTAGCAGCAAGAAGAAAGAGATTGTTGTATAGATATGGTCATGTCCTTTTAGGTGGTAGGAACCATGAGTTGTGCAGCATTTAGTGGGTCTCTGATCAGAACACAGGACATTGTGCTGGCCCCATCCACAGAAAGGGTTACCCCATTTTGGTCTTTCAAGCTATCATAGGATTTTCTGAGTAGATGACAACTCTATTCAGCATTTCTTGAGGACTCGCTGCACTTGTAGATAAAGGCAAGGACATGCGGATGGAGCAATCACTGGTACTGAGTGGGAGCTGCCCACAGCAGAGACATGAGGGAGGCTTGGATCAGCCCTTCGTGTCCTTCCAGGGCTTGTTGAAGCCTCTGAGGGCCAGGTGTTGTCCTGCAAGCTCTGAAGGTTTGTGTCTCGATCTTCCTGACTGGGCTAGGATCATAAAAGAGCAAAAAGTATCAGTTTCACTTTATCCCCCACTCTGCACAAATTCTCTCCCTGGTTATCACCTGCTTCATACACACTTCTGGTGATGCACTATTTAAAAATCCAGAGGTGCCATTATGTTTCTGATTTGAATGCTCATTTGGATACACTTCAGATCTGACTTTTCTTTTTAGAAAGATGTATACCCAAACACCCTGTCATTTTGAAGAGACACAGCAGGCAGCTTTGAAAATCAAGTTCTTATTGTCAGTTTGGACAACAAAATGCAGCAGCTCCTTAAGTTTGTAGCTTTACCCTGTCAGTACCACTTCTCTGACCAGCAATATGGGGTCTGTTTACTCCATAGGGCAAGAAGTGCATAAAACTTTTGTAAAGAGATTTATAAAAAGATTTTGATGGGAAGATTCTGTAGAACTTTCAAGTGCTTCATTGCAGAAGTAGCTCAAACAATTCTTTTCTTCTCCTAGTTTTGGTTACCCTGATCCTGGTTATCTGCAGCGAGTTCGATCAGAATTGAAAGCAAAAGGAATTGAATAAAGAAATGGATCAACTGTCAACTCTTAGTGTAATAACTGAACATATAACAGTCAATTTACTATTCAAGCACTAAGAGGAGAGAAATTGCTTTTTTCAACTGCTGTACTTAAATCACTTGTATTTCACACTCAGCTAAGAAAAGTAATCTTTTATCATCAAGCAATATATGTTCTTTTCGCAAATCATTTACTTTTCTATATGTGTAGCCCTTACAGAATCTAGGTTTTGTGAATGTAGTATCAGTACTTGTTGCATCTGCTGAATATCAAATATATCAAATTGTTCATATTGCTTTACCGGTGATTCTGATCTCCACTTTTTCCCACTTCTTCAGTCTGACTGCCAAAACCATTAGAGCCAGTACTGGCTTTTATTAGATACAGTTAACTTCAGTAGAAACACTTAATGTTAGCTTCGTGTTATTATGTCTGTCACCGTGAATAACATCATGTAACCCATCTAATAGAAAATTTTCATGCAGCTGCTACAGTGTCAGCTGTAATCAGGCTATGGACTTCTGCTTATTTTCCTTTTCATGGTAGAAATGTCATTAGTGGTTTGGGGTTTGCACATGGAATTAGCGTGGCTCATGTATGAGTGGGTATATGGATGCTGCTGTATTCTTAGCTCTGCAAAGTGATGAATGCTCAGAGCCACCTTGAGGCAAATGAAAAGTGTATATGGCCATCTCTGATAATGAGCTCCTGGGTCTGTGTCTGCCATTGTGCTTAAGCTTAAATACGCCTTCTAAATCAGCTTTGCAACTATACAACTGTATTCTTCCCATTGATTCCAATATAGGTTTGAATTGTATCATAAAGTTACTCTGCAGTGCCTAAACAACCTGCTAATTACCTGTATGGTGGTGTGTCACAAACACAGTCATCATTTCAGTGAGTTGAACCATTTTTGTAAGGCTACTAAGTACAACTAATAAAGAAAATATAAAAATGCCATCTGTGTGTTTCTGTATTCTTCTGTACACGATTTTTCTCCTTCTTGTGATACATATAGCTGTATATTTTTCTAAAACGTAGGAACTTCCCTGCAACACCATGATTTGGGATGATTTGGACTCCATGCCACCTCCCTTTTTTTTTTTTTTGAATTCCCACATCGTGAATAGGCAGTACTACTTTACCATCTCAACTTTCGTATTTAGTAGTGTTGGGCACTGTTTGGTTTTCACGTGGTTTGGGATATCCTTACAGCTCTGGTTTTGTGTTCCTGTATTTGTTGTAACATTTTACACTATTCTGTGTTCCCCCCCTTTTCTGTGCAGTAAAGATAGCAACATTCCAGTTGTTTCTAAGTGCCTGAGCTTTTCTGCACACTGAAACAAGCTGTTGTGCTTTAACCCCAGCCAGCAACTGCGTAACATGCAGCCACTCACCCCCCAACCCTGGTGGGGCAGAGAATCGGAAAGGCAAGGTGAACCTCGTGCATTGAAATAAGAGCAGTTTAATAACTAAACAAAATAAAATATACTAATGCTAATAATTGTAACAGAAAGAGGGGAGGAGGAAATAAAACCCAGGAGAAACAAGTGATGCACACCACAGTTGCTTACCACCTGCTGACCAGCCTGTCACTGAGTAGCAATCACCCCCCCAGCTGACTCCCCCCAATTTCCATACTGAGCATGATGCTCTATGGTGTGGAATATTTGGCCACTTTGTGTCACCTGTCCTGGACATGCTCCTTCCTGGCTTCCTGTTCACCTGCTCGCTGGCAGAGCACAGGAAACTGAAAAGTCCATGACTTGGGGTAAACACTCCTCAGCAATAACTAAAACATCAGTGTGTTATCAGCATTTTTCTCATACTAAATCCACAACACAGCCCTGTACCAGCTACTAAGAAGAAAATTAGCTCTCCCAGACCAGGACAGCTGTGCAGATCAAATCTCCCTGGCATCTTTTGGTCTCTCATTTCACTTTCTGTCCCATTAAGCCATTTCACGGTGTCACACCCCTATCCCACTCACTGGCTCCCATTTTGTCTGTGGCAAAGTTTGCAGGCTGATTTGTGCAGCAGAGTCCTGTTGACTGTCATGGAAAAGCTCCCAAGCCTTTATCCTATAACCAGCTGTGTAGACCTTTACTTCCTAATCGTAGCTGTACAGTTTAGGAATAAATGTACTTGATTGTAATCACAGTCAGCAGTTGTGCCTGAGTTACAGCAAGGGAGGACAGCATGTAACTGGGCTTGCTGTGGACAGAACAGTGCATTGGGAAACAACAGATTCATCTGTTGTCCATCGAGAAACAAAGGCATTCCCATGGGTTGCTCAGTGGTGTGTCTGATGATACCTTTTCTTAGCTGGCATCCACCTATATTTATCATATTTAGTGACATTTGGTTATTTATATATTTTCTTGATGAACTTTCCGTGATGTTAGGGAGGAAAAATAATTTATCTGCTATTTTAGTGTTACATTACTAAAATACACAGCATGAAACAGCTGAGAACTGTAACCTTTGAAAGGGAAAGTCCTGAGCACTCAGTTGAAAATATCGCAGCTAGCTGTCACGTTGGTCTGAGGAAAATACTCTTTCGTTGCAATCTTGCACAGTTGTAGAAGCTTCTCTGACAGAGAATCATGAAAACGGGTAATTTTACTTTGGTCTACGACTTGATTTGAAAGTTTAAGGCAGGGAGAGCGACTGTTAACCAGTGCGTGACCATTATAAGGTCCGGCGTTGAAAACACTGTACTTGTGACACCCGTGGAGGCACAACGGGCTGTGCAGCCCGGCAGCGCTCCGCGGGCCGTGAGAGGCCGGTCCTGCCCCCCGAGGAGACGCGGAGGGGACCGCAGCCCCCGGCCAGCCCCGGGCCCTGGGGAGCCGCCTGTTCCCACCACTGGGCGGAGCCCGGCGCGTCGGGTTTCCTCGATGAAGAAATGAAAGCGAAAGCGGCGGGGAGCGGAGCCGTCGGTGCAGCGATGGCGGGGCAGCGCCCGGGCGCCTTCCCGCTGCTGGTGCGCGGGGACTGGGGCTCCGCCGAGCCGCCGCCCGCCCTGAAGAAGAAGCTGCTCTGCTACTTCCAAAGCCAGAAGCGCTCGGGAGGCGGCGAGTGCGAGCTGCGGGCCGGGACCGACGCCGAGACCGGCACCGGGCACCTCCTCGTCTGCTTCGCCCGCCCCGAGGGTGAGCGGCCGGGCCGGGCGGGTCGGGGGCGCTGATGGCACTGCCCGCGGTTCGGACGGGCGGGGAGCGCCGCATCCTCCATGACCGGTGCCTGTTGTGTTGGCAGTGAGGCAGCGGGTGCTGGACCGGCGAGTCCACGAGCTCGAGTGGGGGCCCGGCGGGCGGCTGTCGCTGCAGGTCACCGCGCTGCCCGCAGGCGGCGACTCCGCGCAGGTGAGACGGGTGCGGGGCCGGGCGGGCGGCGGGCGAGGGGCCGCGGTGACCGCTCTCCTCTTGTTCCCTTGCAGGAGGAGGGACGGGCCGGCGGGGACGAGGTGCCAGGTAGGGGCAGCGTGGGACGCGGCGCGGGACTGAAGCGCCCGGGACTGGCGGGGTACTGGCCCGGGGAGCCCGGGCGGAGGAGCGGGGAGGGGAGGGAGGCGGAGCGGGGATGGGGAGATCTGCTTTCTGGTGCTTGGCCGGGCCGGGCGAACAGCGCTCTAGCGCTTTGATTCCCCTACCCTGCGCTCTCCTTCATTTCCCTCATCCCAAAACCGACGTATTTTCTAAACCGCAGCCCGCGAGCCAGCCCGCAGGCACCGCACAGACCCACTGCTCTGGCTAGAGGAGCTAATACACACACAGCTAATACACAGCTAATCAATACACACAAGGTTAATACACACACAGCTCCCTGACCTCCACCCCCAAAGTGCCTATTTGTGCACAGATGGGAACTGAGGGCGCAGGGTAGAGAAGCAGTTTGGGTGATATCACCTTATCTTTTGTTTTCTAATTTAGTTGCATTTCTTCCTGTTCTAAACTAGCAAGTAGAGCTGTTATGTAGAGTCAGAACACATCATAATAGAGGCTTTTCCAGAGATGCCAGTTTCCAGATGTGCTTCCCTCCCAAGGGGAGATGTCCTTGGCACTTCTCACGTTCAACTCAGTTTTTGTGTGAGGGCAGTGTGTAGTGCATGGGAGGACGTGCTCACCGTGGTTCACTCAGTATGACTGTGCACTAGTTTGATTTTCAACATTATGCCTGAGCCTTCTTGAGCTCAGAGTGTTTCTGCAACCAATTCAACATATGTTTTAAAAAGAGGAATCTATGAAAGTCTGGGGTTCTGTCAGTGTCAAATGAAAAAATTCAAGCTGTGTTAGGTCCTGGGTGTACACGAATGTGACCTTTTTCTTCTTGAAGTACCCAGTAACTGGGAAATCATTGTCGTTTATCTCTAGTTAATGAACCCCAGGTGTCTCTTCCCATCTACCAGAGTAAGGAGACTCCTGTGTGTACTCTGCAGGAGAAGGCAGGTAAGTGTGCCACATATCCAGCGGTGACCAGTGTATTCTTGCTTCTTTGGTTTTCATGGACCTTCCCGCTGTGGTAGTGCCCTGGTCACCCGTGTGGCTTGTGGTGTTTGTCTAATGTAGTGTAGGAATTGTGATCTCAGACTAAAAGAAATAAATGGGTTTTTTCCTTTGTATGAGTCCCTTTAAAGTCCCCACTTCAGTGGCTGCCTCGGGCAGGTCAGTTCCTTAGGAAACAGCAGTAGATGCTGGCCTCTGTTCTGGCTAAGGCTGTCCCTTCCCAGACCTTCCCAGATGCTCCCAGCCCTGCTGGGGCAACCTCTGCCAGAACATCAGTAGCTTTGTACCCCAGGTACACCTGAGCTGCTGTGGCAGCCAGCGCATGTAGACTCCATGTACCCACAGCAGTGGCTGGAACTGTGAATGGAGAAAGTGTCCAGGCAGAAGAGCACTGATTCCCCTCATTGTGTGTTTGTGAAGAAGATTTTGTAGCTTTTACTTCTGCTGTCCTTGCCTGATGCTGAAGTGAAGCGTTTTTTCCTCACCTGTTATGGCAGCTCCCACTACTGATATGCTTAACTTGTTTAGAATTCTTACCCTGTTCTTTTCCCTGGCCTTATGTGTGGTCTGAACAAAAAGTGGAGTGAAAGCTTGGAAAATAAGAAGCTTGGTATTTTTCTTAACTTTTACCTAAGGCATTGGAGTGTGATCTTTTTTTCAGAATCATGTGAGAAATTGGAAGAAGAAAAAGCAACCTCTAGGAAGTCTGTCATAGTAGTAACCACTGCCTCTGGGGAAGAAATAGAAGATGAGATTTTGGAAATGTACTTCGAAAATAAAAAGAAGTCTGGTGGGGGGATCATCAGGTCCTATGTCAAAGAGGGTCAGAGAATGATCATCACCTTTGAGGATGAGCAAGGTACGCTTGTGTGTTATGGTTGTTATACTGCTAAAGTTCCCTTTTAAAAATAGGCCTTTGCTGGTGCTGGATCTCTTTGTGGGTGTTGCTCCAAGCAAAAATGCTGTATTATTTTTATTATTTAATATGGTCTGCTGTGGGGAAGGGAAGATCACATCTTTGGTTTCTTTCCTGTGCAACTAGATGCCCAAGAAGTTTTGCAAAGGAAGCATCACAAGGTGAAGAAAATTGATCTGTTCGTGAAGCCGTGGCAAGTGGACACTCTGCAGGAGCCATGCCAAGCGGAGAACTCTGAAGGATCCCTGCCTTCCACCTCAGTTGTGCTGGAGAATATGAAGGAGACAGTAAAAGATTGCATGGTTATTATGCTGGTAGAGAACGTCAGTGGCTTGTCAGAGGATGATGGTGACTTCAGTGTGGAAATGATCCCTGAGTTACGTGCTGCTGTAGTTACTTTTAATGCAAATACTGGTAAGAAGGAGTCAGAGTTGAAGCTCTTTTTTATTAGCTACTTGTTTGCATGTGTGTGTGTGAGTGAGGCTTAGCAGGAAGTGAGTGTTTTCTGTCATATTTTTGAGGTTTGGTCTGATATTGTGTGCTTTTAAAGGAGGACTTACGCTACTAAAGTAATGCCATACCTTTTATCTGTAAGGTGTAGAGGCCAGTGAAAGTCAGAAGAGAGCTAGCTCTGATTTGGATAGTAAACAGAACAGGTAGAACTAAAACCAAACTATAACTTAGAACAAGCAATGAAGGATGTACTTGATCTGAGAACAATTTGATGACAAAGGCTGTCCTTGACAAAAGGTTTTACATGTGTAGTGGGTTCGTATGGATTAGAAGAAAATTGCACAAATATGTGGAGCAGAGCTTTTTAAGGTTATTAAGCAGACTGTGTCAGGCTGGAGAAATCTACTGTCATAGACTGGAAGCTGGGAGAGAGTTGAGGAAGCAGCATCTTCCTACAGCTTCTCTAGATGCCTGCTGTGGCTGTTGCTGCGGATGGGATACTGGTCCTGGGATGCTGAGGCAAGTCCAGCTGTCCTTACAGAGTGGCAGCATCAGTTATGTGAAGCATGGCACTAACACCACATGCTGTGGTACCAGTGAGTTGTTAAGCTACTATGTGGTTTTTAGCGTGTTCAATACCATACACTTTCTTTTCTACCTTATTAGTGATTGATGACAAAGGCATCTTGCAGGTGATGGAGAGGTGTCAGCTCCTACTTCTCACAGTGAGGGACTGGGGAGACTTTCTGGTGGACTTATGGCTGATTTTACTAGCAAATCCCATCCCAGGATTTGGGCAAAAGTAAGTGGTATGAAAAGACTGGATCTAGAAAGATTATCAGCCAAATGTCATGGCTCTTGTTGCAGAGAGAGAACTGAATTAAACTGACAGTGGTGAACTGGCTTCAGGATTCTTTCAGTGCTGCTGTGCTGGAGTCCTTTTAGGGACAAGGTGACTTTACATGTGCTTGATTCTGGGTGAGAAGGTGGGACAGGAAAGAAGAGAGAATTGAGTCTTACATATGGAAAAATTCTAAATCTGTAGAAGATAGAATGTGGTGAAAAGAAGTTATGTATCACTTTGAATCAACTTAGAGATAACACTGGTATTATTGGTAATATATAAAAATGAAGTTGCTGAGAAGTCTTAGTTGTGAAGGGATTAGTATGTGGTTTAACTAAACCAAAGAATTTTTTAGCTTCCAGAAGGTGTAGATTTTTCTGCCTTAGAAATCAGCAATTATTTGTCTCTCATGTTGTGGTCCAGTCCTAAATTTTTGGTGTAGCCTTTAGGAAATAAAAAACTTAACTGTTTTTCCCTGAAAGATATGGAAGTGATTTGACTGTCCTTTAGTGTGATGATGGGGGGGGGCAGTAGCCAAAAAGAAAACTGAGAGAATTTGAACTGTTGGCTCATGCCTGATTAGTTGTGTACAAAGCCATAGCCCAGAAATGAACCTGATCTTGTTTCCTTCTGAGGTTAAAGAGACCCAGTTCTAGTCAGCAGGAAAACTAGCAGCAAATTCTGGGTACAGTTATTGTGGTCAACAATTGTAATCAACCATGAGGGGAATACTGGGTGGCAGATACCGAATACGTGGAAAGAAGTAGCTTTGGGGGCACCTCTGAGTTGATTTTGTAATTCAGTGCTTTGACCAGTGCACACAGCGATAGTCTGCTAACACCGAGGTAGAAAAGTGAGCTCCAAGTTGGAATTTGGGTTTTTTCTATTTTCTTCTCCTTTCTCTTCCTAGATACAGGGGAATTTGCTAAAAAGGTTAATCAAAACCACAGAGCAAAGCAACAAAACATTACTGCACGGTGCCTCGAGCTAACAAAGAGCATTAGGGCTGAAAATATACCACCCAACACATCCAGTGACTATATAACCATCTACTTTGAAAATAAGAGGAATGGAGGTGCACAAGTGACGGATGTTCAACAGCTGCCTGACGAAGATGCAGCTATCATTACATTCAGTGACCATAAAGGTAATGCAGAAATGCAAACCCCTTATTTCTTTGAGAACTTCTTATTTAAGGATCAAAATGTGTATTTTCTAGAGAAATGCCTCCTTTGCCCTCATAAAACAGCAAATCTGGTGCTTTGTCAGCAAGTCTCTGCTAACTGCTAACAGTTTTGGGCCAGCTGGGCATGAGGCACAGAACCGTTTCCTTTTTCCAGACAGCTTATTTCACCCTGGCCCTGATCCTTATAGAGTTCAGGTTGCAGTTTGAGTGCAGGGGACTTTCCCTCCAGCCTGCCACCTTCACCACCAGCTGTCCCATGGCAATGTGTGCTGTCTAGGTCATCAGAGGACAATTTCTTGGGCAGCTTTTTTGGCTGGAGAGTAGGTGGTGTGGCTTGTCCAGTCAGTGACAGAAAGATGAGTGGAAGGTGAAGGACAAGAGGGAAGCTGGAGCCACTGCAGTGAAAGGGAGAGCTGAAGGGAAGTTGAAAGAAAGAGATGCTCTTTCTGTGGGAAAATGGAGGAGCTGGGATTTGATACTGCTGAGTATAACCCAAACAACTGCTGAGCTGGGCACTTTAAGTACAGCATATAAGAGAAGTGGGGGCAGAGACTGTGTGTACCTCCTCCCAGAAGTGGACTGTGTTGTGCTTGACTTTCTCTCTCCAACTTAGTTTCTGGCATTTAAAATAAATAATTCTTCAATAATTTGGAATTATTTCTATCTGGGAAGGGAGGGAAATGAATCTAAAAATGTTCTTAGAAATAACAAACATTATTATTTAGACAACATAGTTTAAAACCCCCAAACAACGAAAAGAACACAAAAACGAAACAGAAGATCTTAAATGCTGACATTAATAGTCTGGGGTTTTGTTTGTTTGTTTTAGATGTAACAAATATCCTGGCAAAGAAGCATACAATCAACAAAACACCAATCTCTGTCTATCCTTACTACACCTCGCTGGGAACAGCTCTATATGGAAAGGAAGGGCCACAGATAAAGAAGCCAGATCCAATTACATTGCCTCTGGACCCTTATATCTGGAATTATTTGCAAAAAAATAGCAGCCTCATTGCAGCCATAAACTGTGAAATGGCAAAGTGTAATTGTGTGCCAGCATGGCCTGAACCCCACTGTGCAGACCCAAAAGTTTCCTTGCATCCTTCGGCTGTTTTGTCTGAGCGGAAGAGATCAGTATCTCAGTTGGTCAAGACATGGAAGGAAAATGTTTCCGCAGCCTTTTCACAAAGCATATCAAAGTATGAAGCAATTCAGTGTCAAGTAAGCGCAGAGGTGTGGGAAGCCATTAGAAACAGCTTTCCCTGTGATGAAGTTCTGATGATCCCACGTATTTCCAAGGATTTACTTGTTCTAGTGGGAGAAAAAGAAGTTGTGAGTAATGTTGAAGAAGAACTGAAGGTTCTGATTGAAAAGGCCATCAGAGAAATTGAAAGAGAAAAGCAAAGAACTGAACAAGTGGTGACAGTGAGTCCAGGGGAATATGGAATTTTACAGGTTTCTGGTCTGGAAGAAAAATTTCGTATGGAGTTCCCAGGTCTGAAAATAACTTACGATTATTTGCAGAAAATAATTAGGCTATGTGGTGTGCCTGAGGAAGTTTATAAAGTAAAAGGGGAAATATTCGATACTATGCACAAAATGGTAAAGAAAACAGTTAATATCCACCCTTACATTTTCCAGTTTTTAGAGCATATTGATAATGAAACCCTGTCACAGAGTCTGTTTATGTCAAAACAAATTAATGCCTTTTATGAGCTTGGCACAGGAGCTGTCATCTTGAATGGGAGTACTCCTGAAGATCTCCTAAAAGCAGAAGAAGAAATAAAGAAGGAACTGGACTACAGAAGCATTGCATTGGAGGATGAGTCAGTCCTCCAGGACAAGGAATGGCAGATGCTCACCAAGGAAAACTGCTCTAGTGAAGCTGTAACAGTCACTCAGGCAGGAAGTCAGGTCGTCATTGCTGGTTGTTCTCAAGCAGTAGCAAAAGCCTTTGAGGAACTCTCCAGCTTTATAGATGCAAACACACAGGTACAAAGGGTCATTGGAGGGAAGCCCATGGCGGTCATGATGTTTTTTGAGAAAGAGAAGGTTGATGTTTGGGGTGGCTTACTGAAAAAAGGTGTGAAAGTTGACTTTAGCACACAGAAAAAGTATAGGGTTATATCCTTGAGTGGATCAAGGCCAAAAGTGCTGGAAGGAGTCAGCCTAGTTGAGCAAATACTATCTGGCCTGTACTATAAGCGTGTGGTAATTGGAGCACCAGGAGCCAAGTCATATTTCAAAGAGCACGAACGGGTTTTGGCCTCCCATGCAAAACAAGAGTTTAAATGTTTAGTCCGGCTGGAAGAGCACTCAGAAGAGCACCTGGAAGAACAGCAAGAACATAGTAATGAAGGCAAGCCCTATATGCAAGTGACCATGGGTGAAATTGTAATAGCAGTTTATAGAGCTGACTTATGCACTCATTCTGTTGATGTTGTGGTGAATGCGTCTAATGAAGACCTAAAGCACATTGGTGGCCTTGCTGATGCACTGTTAAGAGCTGCTGGTCCAGCACTGCAAGAAGAGTGTGATGAGCTGGTGAGGAAGAACGGGCATTTCCATCCCGGGAGCGCAGTTATCACAGGTGCTGGGAAACTCCCCTGCAAGAACGTCATTCATGCTGTTGGGCCCAGGTGGAGGAAGGAGGAGCCAGAAAGGTGCGTGGACTTGTTGAGGAAGACAGTGAAGAAAAGTCTAGAACTAGCTGAAACATACAATTGTTCTTCCATAGCTCTGCCTGCTATAAGTGGAGGGATTTTTGGCTTTCCACTGGAACTGTGTACATATTCAATTGTATCCTCTATCAAGGAGACCTTGGAAGGATCCAAGGGGGACAGCAGCTTGAAGGAAGTTCATCTTGTGGATATTGTACAGGATAACATTCAGGCTTTCAGCAAGGCACTTAGAGAAGTGTTTCCAGATTCTTCACCTTCCTACAGGTCCCTGCATCAGACCAGTAAAATTCCTCAACCTAGGGAGCGCAAAATTTCTCAAAAAAGCAAGAACTTACCATGCATAACAACTGAGGAAGGCCTTGATATTGTGCTGCAAACAGGAAGCATTGAAGATGCTACAGTAAGTGTTTTAAATTATCTACCATTGAAATACCAAGTGGGTTTTTTTGTGTTTGTTTTTTTTTTTAAACACAAAACCAATAAATGACCAACCCTAGACCATCATCTGTAGTTAGCAATACTGCCATGTTTGACATGTTGCTGAAATTGGCTATCACTGCTGATAACAAGAATTGCTGTTAGGTGACTGTCTTACATGGTAGATACAGATGGCTGTGCAGCATTGCATTTTGTCATCTAGTCCAACCCCAAGTAGAGTCCCCTGGAGCACGTTACTCAGGATTGTGTCCAGATGGCTCCAGAGATCCCTGTGTACATGGTATGTTACAGTTTAGCAGAAGCAACTGAGGCCAGCAGGAATCGGTCTGGGCTCCAAACCCTCCCGATCCTTCCTTGCTGGGCAGAAACCACCTTCAGGCAGCATTGACCTTTCCATAAATCCTGATTATGGGAGTGTGGTACTAGTACAAAAGCAAAAGAGAGTGCTCAGTATTGGCTAGCACGAGTACCTTGCTATGTGAGACTGGCTGGTGCTTCCAGGTCCACTGTGCTCCTGCAGCAGCAGAGACATTTTCATCTGAGCCTGGGTCTATAGCCAGTCCTGTTTTCCCTGCGTCTGTGAGATATTGGTCTGGGAAACTTTTATTTGTTCTGTCACTGGCATGAAACATGCGGTTACTATTGCATTTCCTGTGAAGAACCATCTTCTCTAATTGATTTCCAGTTGCCTGCTGCATTGAAATTCTGTTAGCTGGCTGATAGCTGTTTTACTGGGATTGCCAAAACTGGAAGCAACTCTGTTCAGAACCCTTTCCGTAATGGCTGGGAAATCCTTTCTTTCAGGTGTGGATGCCTCCCACAGCTTGTGCATGCGGCTCTTCTAGTTGGACAGGACAAAATATGTTAATACCTGCAGAATATGTTAAAATGTGTACAGAGGTCCTTCCCAAGGAGCTGGATATAGGACTTGACACAATGTTCATAAGCCTTTGTATTTCTCTCATTTAAAAGTTACTGCTTTTCTTACTTCTTTCTCCTTAGGTTTCCTCCAGTCTTGTTTGTCTTCAGGTTCTGCTTTTCCCCTAGACCAGCCATGCATGGGAGCCCTGCCTACCTCAGTGAACATAGATTTCGGTCTGTGAGCCTCTCTTGAAGAACAAACTTGCATAAATGTTTTTCAAGTGGAGGTAGAATGAATAAACCAGGAATGCAGAATTTTAAGTTTCTCCCATCAAGCTGAAATGAATTTCATTGTTAACTCAACTTTTGTGTTCCTCTGGGTAGGCTCATGGTATTAGAATTGAGCATAACTTCTATTTCATTCCAAACTTTGCTCACTCTGATTGCTGTCCCAAAAATTTACTTTGTAAGTCATCAGGCAGGTTTTGATTAATCAATGCAAAATTTAAATTTGGTACTTAAAAGGTAGAGGTTTTGCTTGCGTGTTTTTCAGACATCCATTGTTGTCATCAGTGTTGGCAAAGATCTCCAGCTTGATAAAGGGCCACTTGCTAAAGCTTTGCTAAGCAAGGCAGGGCCAATGCTTCAGACAGACTTGAGAAAAGAAGGCCTTGGAAGAGCTGAGGAGGGAGCTGTATTGAAAACAAATGGTTACAATCTAGACTGCAGTGTTGTGCTTCATGCTATTGTACCTGCGTGGTTCCAGAGAAAAACATCTTCAAAGGTATAAGGTGTTTTATTGGCTGGAATTTGTGTGGGCTTTATAGTGTGTTTAATGCCACTTTTCCTTTGAAATCAGGGACAGTGTCACAGAAGACAGGAGAGTTTGACCTGTTCTTTTTTAACTGTGGGGCTGATCTCTTGTTGATTGATGAATTCCTTGTGATGTATGCAATTACTTGTATTTTATTACCAAGCTAAAAGTGAAAGTGCTATGTTGCACACGCTGGAAAGAAAATTACCTTTAGTAACTGAAAAAATGATTGTGCTTTACAGGTCTTCGGTGACATCATCACAAAATGTCTGGAGATTGCTGAAGAACTGTCTCTAAAGTCAATTACTTTTCCAGCAATTGGGACAGGAAATTTAGGATTCCCAACCTTTATTGTTGCTAAATTATTGTTTGACAAGGTGTTTGAATTCAGTAGTAAAAATGGAGTAAATTCTCTTGAGGAAGTTCACTTTCTGTTGCAACCAAAAGACACAGCTCATATTCAGGTAAGTTACTTTGGTTTTCTTTCTCTATCATATGCTGGTTTATTTGATGATACTTGGCTATCTGATGATCTTCAAAGAATCCACAGGGTGCTTGTTCTTACACTAAAGAAAAACTTTGCTGACAGTCTCTCTTGTCTATACTCAATTGTCTCATGAACTCACCTAATTCCTCAGTCAATAGGTCTTGACAGGTAGATTGTAACTCCTGCATCAATGCCTCCACCCCTGGAAAAAAAGGAGTGTTTAGATGGAGTGCTAGTGTCTTTTTAGGAAAAATAATTGTGCTAGGTATGCTGTGCTGACAGACTTCTCCAGTAGAAACATCCCAGTATTCTGCATCCCCCTTTCTTTAGTATCACTTTAGCACAAATTTTCTGTATGCTTGCTCTAATTACTCATTTCACACCGAAAGAGAGCAGTCACACTGTGAATTAATGTCCAGATAAGTGTTTCTGCATCTGTTGGCTTCTGCTATTTTGTGCAGTAGCTACTACATTTATATAGAGAGGGGTGGCATTACTTGGAAAAGCTGAGTTAGTGTAAACTAGCCCCTCAGTCTAAGGATGCCATCTCTTGCTCTATCCCTGTGGAATGGGGCTAGGCCTTTGACTTACTCATTTGTGATTCTGCCTATTGTTCACGCTGAAAAGCCTTGCTGTCTGAGAACAACATGTGCCATCTTACCATCACATTATGGCAGATGGTATGAAGTAATTTGTGTTTAGCTCTTTCTAAATGTTTTTTAACTTGACTTTTCAAACTTTTATTTCTACTGTGTAAAGAACTTCTGCAGGGGTTGATTGTAATTTCCTTCTCTAGATATTTTTAGAAGAACTTGAGAAGAGGTGTGGAAATACTGCAGGTGTTGAAATGCAGAAGCCTTCTCCAAATGAGGCTGGCCAAGGCACAGGTAAGCTTATTTCACAGAAGCTACATGCCTAGTGGATTCTTTTATTCTTTAAAATATTCCAGGGAATGCATTCGTAATGGATGTTTAGATATTTGTTTGGTGAGCATTTAATTCTCAAATTCCAGGTGGCTGTATTTTCAGGTTGAGTTATGTCTGAAATAGTATTGAAGATGCTAAGAAAAAAATTGTACCTATGATTCCTTATCCGGATAGTCGGGACAGCAGAAGCTATCATGTGCCAAGGGCACAAGCAGAGCTTTTTCTTTTGTTACTGCAGCACTAGATTCAACTGTGAAGAGGTCAATGTCTTTCTATGTCCTGGGAAGGCAGATGAGTTCCTGGTTATGTGTCTTAGAGTGGTCTCTTTGGAATACTCTTAAACCTTTACGTGTTCAGATGAGTAGCAAAACCAAACTGAAATATCTTTGGTGTTATCCAGCTTAACAGAACTGCAGCCTGTAAAAAATCAGTTACATGTTGAAAACTGAAATAAAATTTTACAAATAACACATAGGTAAAAAATTCCACCTGTCATGCAGTCGAGAAGCTGCCTGGAAACTCTGTGAGACAGAGGAGCAAAAGAGTAAGACTTGGAAAGTTTGCTGCTCTCTTACATAGAGGTTTTACAAAGGCTTATACTGTGAAATGTCACTAAGTAGTGTCCTGTATTCCAGGTGTGCAGCAAAACACATTTTCCCTGCCATCCTGTCCTGAGTAGAAATTATGGGAATAGTGCAGGTTGAGCAAGGACTCCTGTGAGAAGGGATGATTTTCAGTTAGCATGGCAGGCAATCCTCTCCACGGGCTGAGTCTGTAGCCAAACTGTGGTGTCTATAGGTGTTGTACCCATGAACAAGTCCCTTATCTTTTACATCATCAGTCCCTTCTGCTCAGGGTCTGTATTTCTTTTCCTGCAGCTTTTTCTACTACCTCTTCAACCTCAGCACATAATTTACTTGAAATGACAATTGGCTCCATCGTGTTCCAGGTGGCAGAAGGTGATATTACCAAGGAAAAGGGAGATGTCATTGTAAACATAACAAACCAAACCTTCAACCTCCAAACAGGTATTTTAGTTGATATTGTGTGTGAAAACAGTATGTGTGCTTGGAAGGGCTGGGAAAGGAGACGAGGAAGTATTTTCTTCAATGCTTCATACCCTTTTATTTTTTTTCACAGTGTGGTTTCTGTTTTGCTTCTTAGGGTACAAAGGTTCAATTAAGTACTGTCTGAAAATTTATTTTCTTGGTAATCTATGTTACAGGATGGCATGTTTAAGACTCTCTTGCAGAAAGGGAAACTAATAATTTTTTGGTTTTTTAATATAGAATCTTTTTATAGAATACCTCTCAGACTAAAGGAGAAGACAAACCTCAAGGAGTTTTGACCTTGGGGAAACTTTTTGGGTACTTTAGACATCACTTTGTGTTGAAAAGCGGAAGTCTAAAATTTTGGCAGCAGTGCTTTTCAATGAAAACATTTACTGTTACTGGCATTGAGATATTTTTAGATATTGTGCGGATACAGTTCTGCTTCAGAAGGGACTTTAACAGTATTAACAGTAGTAACAGTGGATTCATGTGCCTCTTCTCATTTAAGGTGTCTCAAGAGCAATTCTGAATGGTGCCGGAAAAGCAGTTGAAGTTGAATGTTGTCTACTAGGTATGGTACAACATTTCTGACCCTTCTGAAGGTGTTAATGCACAGCAGGGAATCTGCTGGAATAATTTATCAATGTTGCCTACTGTACTTCCATCTGTATTATGCACTGTGTTACAGCAGCTAGTTTTTAAATCAGTTAATGTAATATTTGTAAAACATCTAGTGAAGGAAGGAAAAGAAAAATCTTCAAAAGGAGATGGCTTCTGAACACATGTAAAGATCTAAATCTGTTAGTTATTACATCCTCTTATTCCAATAAAGATTTCCATGATAAAAACAAAGAGTTTACATCGAACAGAGCAAGCAAGATGTTGTCAGAAATGTTAATAGACAAGCCATAAGTTACTGGAAACAACTGTCCACCTGCAACTCCTTTCCTTATTTCTGAGTAAGAAAATGTTTGCTTTGGCATAACTAGTAATCCACTACCACATCCTCTATGTGACTACTTTTCAGTAGTGTGAAGCTGGGTTCCTGCCTCAGAAGAGGCATTTATTTGTAGACCAAATTGAGCTGGTGAACAGCAGCTGTAATGAAAGGGAAGTAAGGATGGACAAGTATGTGGTTTAAAACCCCACAAAATAAAGGAAGTGGGAAAGATGAAGGTGTGGAGGTCAGCTTGGAAGACCAACCAAAGGAAAAGAATTATGTGGAGGCAATCAGGGGTAAAAAAACCTCTCTTGCACAGGCCAAGAGGGTAATTTGGGCTAGGCAGCCCGGGGGTAGATGTCATGCTTGTGTGTTTGTGAAGACAGAGTGCCTGTCTGCATAAAGTTCTCCAAGTCTGCAGAGCAAACCGGATAAATAAAGATGCACACAAAATTTATTTATCAAAAGAGGCACATATCTTACAAACATAAATTGAATCCTTGTGCCTTGAAAGTGAAAATAGAGAGAGGGAGTTGCTTACTCTATGGACAGAGACATGAAGCTTATCCTGGGGTATATTTGTCACCACTTCTTATTTCTTTATGAGAACTAGTACACATCTATATTGTGGATAATTGTTGATTATGTTCTACTACTTCTTTCAGCCCAAAAACCTCACAAGAGCTATATCATCACCCAAGCAGGAAACCTGCCATGCAAAAAAATAATCCATTTTGTTGCCCAAGATGACATCAAGTTTCTAGTTTTCCAGGTGCTCCAGGAGTGTGAATTACAGGGGTACACCTCTGTCGCCTTCCCAGCAATTGGAACAGGTCTGTGTCTCCCTTTTTTGAAATGGGTTCAGTGCATATGATTCTGGTGATCTCAGGGCTCAAGGAATGAGTTTGATTTATCTGGAGGGGTTATTATTTGGTGAAAATATATTCGGAAACTGCAGTCTTCAAAACTGTTATTAGAGATTTATGAAGAACTAGAAAGCTTCACTCCTTGCAGACGTTTAGTACATAAAGAGCATGAGTATTCTAGAACCAACACTTCCTTGCTAGCAGGGATTCAAAGGTATATCTGGGCTTCCTGGAGAACCTGCAGCCTGATATGTGTGCAGCTCAGGGAGAACAGCCAGGGAGCTACTTCTCCACTGCTGAAATCAGTAGATGCAACTCTGCCTGGCAGCCACACAAGCAGGGTTGATGCAGATGGAACATGAGCCAGTCAAAAAGGCCAGATTGTCCCTTTTTCTTCTCTTGTTATTTTCAGTTAGTTCGGTAGAAATCCATAGCATCGGAGAATCCAGAACTGTGCCCCATGCATGGGGGAACCCCTTGCATGAACAAAACTAGGCCTACATTTTGAGCAAGGAGTTGGTTACTGGGCCACTGAGCGTCAGGTCTGTGGCCTATTAGGTACTCAGGCTGTACAATCTACATCATAACCTGAATGGTTGCCATGCCAACAAAAGGAAACTTCCATTTTTCCCTTGCTGGAAAGGTGGTCTCAAACGTTCTTCTCATGATAAATAGAAACCTTTCCTAATTGCCTGCCTGACATTATTCTTGACCTGTTTATGATCCAAGTGATTGTGGGTATGTTCATAGCTGTTCTTGTAAAGATGTTTTAATAATTTGCAATTAGCAGTTCTTAAAAGCAAAATATCTCTAACTTTTTTCAGGAGAGGCAGGCCGCAATCCTGCTGAGGTAGCTGACAAGATGATAGATGCAGTAACTGACTTTGCAAGAAGGAACTCTCCTGCATCTGTGAAAACTATTAAAGTTGTCATCTTTCAGCCACATCTGCTGAGTGTGTTCCATGCAAGCATGCAGAAAAGAGAAAGGCCTACTAAAACACCAGTCAAATCATTTATTTCCAAGATAAAATGTAAGTAGATGTCACTTAAGTGCAGGCTATAGATCAATCCGTTTAGCAGCAGGTAGTAATAATTAATATTAATGACAATATTTATGTATTTCAATGTAGCATTCCGGAGCCCTGAGAAACGTTCCCCAAAGGAAAAAAGCACAGAAGTTTTGGAAAAGAAAATCGACCTGGCTGTTGTGCAAATTTGCGGTGAAATTAAAAAGGAAGTGGAAGAAGCTGAAAACTGGCTGAGAAGTGCAATTTCAAAGGAACAGCTTCAGACAGAAATTGTAGATGACTCCATCTCTCATTTCAGTAAAGAAGAGAATGAGGAACTGCATCACCTACAAAAGAAATTAAAAATTGCTCTTTATTTGAAGGGTACCTCTATTGGAATTTCAGGTTTTGGGAAAGATGTCTGGATTGCTCATTCAGCTATTCAGAAAATGATCCTCAGGGTAAAAGCTACTAAACAGGAAGAGGTCCAAGCAGGACTTTTACAAAATTTAATTGAATGGCAATATTTTGAAGAGGATTCCTATGTGCCCTTTGACAGTCTTACAAATATGCAGTTGGAAAATGCTTACAGGGGAAAGCAGAAAAGTATTTCAGTCACCATTGGTGATAAAAAATACACAGTGGATATGAAACTTAAATATGCTGTGGATGACCAAGGAAAACAAACAGCCATTAGACGTGTTGATAAATCTGAAGGTAGGTAAAAGCATCTTGACAAACTGAGGTTCCATGTGAAAACCAGGTTGCATCCAGCCTAATAAGAGAAGGAATGGTAAGAATATTCAAAGTATTGTTAGGAGCTTTGTGCAGTTGCTTTTCTGGAGAATGTAGAAAGGAGCTGAATTGGGAATTAAAAATAAAAGAACCCTGCAGTTTTTTAAAATATTTTGAAAAGTAGGTAATGCGTTCTGAGGTTCTTATCAAGCTTTCTAGCAATAATTAGGTGTTTGTAGCGGCTGTCATTCTAGCTCTCAGCTCACTTCTGGTTTTGAGATGTATCTTTTCTATTTACTGCTGATCCTGATAAGGAGCTACCTCTTTCTGACTCATCCATAAGCAAGATGTATGGGCTTTTAGAAGGATTTGTAGCAGGGCATATTGAATTTTAAGCAGGGGATTTGTGTAAATATGACTGATCATGTTTCTTCTGCAGATCAAGAGTCAACAGTGCTCCCTGCAACATGGGACAATATGGAAAATGAGCGACTCAAAATAGTGGAACTAAGACCAGAAACAAGAGAGTACAGAGATGTGCAGGAAAGGTTTCTGCAGACCTGTCAGTCATTCAGAATTGAAAAGGTATGTCATAATTTCTGAGCACTAATGCTTTGATGGTAAGTGATAAAATATACTAACAACAATGGAAAAAGTAATTCCACTGGGATTTCTGGAGTTGGACAAGTCTTTCTGGCTGTCACTAACTTCAACCAGCATCAGTTTAGTGGGGTATTTGAAGCAGCTCTTGAGCAGTTGCTTCTTCAGCGCCAAGGGAGAGTGCTCTTGGAATGGTTTTTGCTGTAACAGAGCACAGCATTTGCCCACGTAAGCTGTGTGTGCTGTGCAGGCAGGGGCATCATCTCTGGCCCAGAAACCTGCAAAACGCTCCTCTGTTGTTTCCCATGGAGTGTCTCTGTCATGTTCTGGGCTGGGTTCTGCTATCTGTGTGCCAAAGTTTGGAAGGATTTGAATAACTTGTTTCATCATTTGGTATAAAAGCATTGGAGCTGGGAGGGGAATCTTGGAAGCAAATCGAACTGTCTATGCACAAATTTTTTTCGTGACAGCAACCTGCCCTCTTTCTTTCTGTCTTTCTTACTTCAAAACTTTGCAGATTGAAAGGGTACAGAACCCATATTTTTGGAAGGCCTACCAAATAAAAAAGCGTGAAATGGATAAAAAAAATGGCAACACAAATAATGAGAGGCTTCTGTTTCATGGGACGAGTAAAGAGTCATTAACCTTAATTAACAACCGTGGATTTGACCGGAGCTATGCTGGAATGCACGGTAAAGTGACTATCTAAGCAACCCTTATTTTCCTGAAGGAGGCCAGGACTGATTTACCATGCCATCTGAATAGTCCTGCCTTGCAAAATCATTTGTTTTGTTATATCTCTGTATTGCAAATAAAAAGCAAATTCACTAGCTCTGAAGGTGGCAGATAAGGGATTGCTGCTACTGAAACACTCACAAACATTTGTTTTTCTGACTACAGCTGCAAACTTCGGAAATGGAACATACTTTGCTGTTAATGCCAACTATTCTGCCCACGACAACTACTCTAAACCAGACACGAATGGGAAGAAGCACATGTACTTGGCTCGAGTCCTTGTTGGAGAATATTCTCAGGGCAGAAAAGGAGCGATCACTCCAGAACCAAAAAATGCTAGTAACTCTATAGATCTGTTTGATAGTTCGACTGATGATGTGAGCCGGCCATCCATGTTTGTAATTTTTAATGACATTCAAGCTTACCCAGAATACCTTATCACTTTCACTAGATAAGTTGTTTTGATTGCAGCCAAGATTGCAGGTCTTTCAGCCTTTGTATAGGATGGAAACACCTATAACAAAACACACAGTGAAAACAATAATTAGTTGTATCAAATTAATTTCTATTTCCATTTAAGCAATCTGGCAATTTCTGATACCCCTGGAGTAGACTTCTTGTTTACACTTGGAGCAGCTGAGCATGTTTAACACTTGAGCATAACTTTGTACTGAAAACTTCTGCTAGATTACATATTAAGTCTTTGTACTGTATCGGCTTTTCCATGCAGCCTTAGGGCCTTCCTAATTGCTGATGAGGAGTGGGAAGGGATAGTGCAGCCACGGACTGTACAGTGTTGCATTTCTGATGCCTTCTTACACTCTGTAAGTGACAATCTCATTGTGGATTATGACACAGTGGTTTTCAATAAATAAACTAGTCATAGTTAATGGCTTATGTTTGTCTAGACCTCTCAGAACATTTAGCATTGATTTTCAACCACTGAACTTCAATGAACTTGATGTTACAGATATGGATTGACTTGTTTTTAATACCATAAACCTGCTGCTTTGCAGTGCCTCCAACTACTGAAAACTCTTAGCTCCTCTGAATGAATTGGCTTTGACTTATTTGGTTAGATGATTAAGAAAAAAAAATCTTCCAATACCTTCTTTACATAGTTAGTTGGGTTGCTGTTAAAGTTTTACTGTTGATGTGTCCATGTGAGCAATAACTATTGCAGGGGAACTGTGGCCAAGGAACACCTTTTCAGGGAATGTGGTGTGAAGTACTGTGAGCCTGCAATTCAAGTATCTCAGTAGAGCCATGAACATCAGGCTGTTCATTCGCACCCACCCCATTGTGACAGTGCTGGAACAACTCCCTTTGGGCCTTATTGCTTCTCATTATGTCATTTTTCTAACCACTGAAAAATGCTGACTGTTGAAATCAAGTGTCTTGAAATCAATTTCACCTGGAGCTTAAAATCAAGATATGGGTATGGGGGCCAAAAGTCTTAAGTTTTACTTTTACAATGAATAAACTTATTAAATCTCTGTAACAATACCCATGGTCCATGGTTCATCAGTGTGCCAGGAGCCAGAGGAGATGGCTCCAGGTGCTTCATTGCAGCTGGTGGGTCACTGGTACCAGTCTGACCATTCCCTCCAGAAGACAGTACTGCATCAGTTCTCAGTTTCCCATTGCCACAAGAAGCTGCAGAGGACACCAAGGTATTTTTTCACCAGTGGTTGCATTACAGGTGCCATGGGCATCCAGCATGGAACATAAACCTGCAGCACTGGGCTCTGTGCAGGCAATGAGTGACAGATGCTACTTATCCAGTTTATTCTAATCAAAAGGCAAAGGTGGGGGGCAGGAGCACACAAAGGGACATAGAATCGTAGAATATCCTGAGTTGGAAGGGATCCACAAGGATCATCAAGTGGAACTCCTGGCCTTGCACAGGACAGCCCTGAGAGCATTGTGCAAATGTTTCTTGAACTCTGTCAGGCTTGAGGCTGTGGCCACTTTCCTGGTCACAGGGAAGCCTGTTCCAGTGCCCAACCACCCACCGGATGAAGAACCTTTTCCTAATATCCAACCTAACCGTCCCCAAGTAGAGCTTCAACCTGACACTGCTTGTTCCGCCCTGACCTTGTTCCTCCAGCAGCAGTGTTGCAGAATGTGGCATATGTAAAAGTTTTCTTAAGAAACCATCTTCTCTGAGGTTTAATCTTTGTATACTTTCAAGCTTAATCAACAAGAAAGGAGATTTAATCCATGAAACAGATAGCAGCTAGCAAGAAAGCTCTAATTGCTGTCCAGGTGTTAGACAAAGTACTTGTTGGTAGAATTGCCTTGTTAAGGTTTAGAGCTCGACATGTCTCAGTGATCTCAGACCTAGGATGAGGTTACCAAAGCTTCAGGAGAAGGATGTACCACTGACAGTGAACGTGAAGAATGCCAAAAGGACATTTGGCAGGATGCTCAAGATAAGGAAGAAACTATTAAAGATAACTCAGCAAATCGGCTGAATCAGCTTGACTGGGGTAATATTTTGAGAACAATTCCCATGTGCCCTCTGACAGCCTCACAAATATGCAGTTGGAAAATGCTTATAGGGGAAAGCAGAAAAGTATTTCAGTCACCACTGGTGAGAAAAAATACACAGTGGATATGAAACTTAAATATGCTGTGGATGACCAAGGAAAGCAAACATCCATTAGACATGTTGATAAATCTGAAGGTAAGTAAAAGCATCTTGACAAACTGACGTTTGGATATTTGGCAGGATCCCCAAGATAAAGAAGAAACTATTAAAGATAACAACTGTGCTGAATCGGCTTTGACTGGGGTAATGGTAATTCCGGCAAGGGGAGATCATGACCACCAACTCACTTGGCCCACCAAGTGAAGAAACCCACCGACCCAAAAGAAGAGAAAGATTGAGAGCATGTGGATTAATTGGCATGAGAAGTAAGACAATCGTTAACCAGCAGAAGACAGGAGACTAATTAATAAGAGAACTAAGTAACTTGTAGCCAAGGAACATTACTGCCTTTGTTTGATAAAATATATGAACAGTGAAAGAAACCGCTTTGGTAGTCTCTGTGCTGGCTTTGTGGATTTGCCACCCAGCGCTTCTTTCTGCACAGAACTGTAAATAAATGAAATGCTCGACTGCATGTGTGGATTGGCCTCTTGTACAGCGGGTGAAAGAAACTCTTTTGGGACAACAGCGACACGGGCTGGCAGCCCCCGGCACAGGGGCAGAGGGGACATTCTGTCAGGTGAAGGGGGTGCCCGAGGCAGCTTTGGGTGCTCGAGGGGGAGAAAAGCTTAAGGGCGCGGGTGTGAAGCTGCGACGGGGGTCCCGAGGAGCCGTCCTGGGGCGGGTGTGCCGCGACAGACGGCAGCGGAGCCCCGAGAGGCGGGTGCCTGCCGGGAAAAGGCGCGGCCGCCGCTCTGGGAAGCGAAAGCGAAAGCGGCGGGGAGCGGAGCCGTCGGTGCGGCGATGGCGGGGCAGCGCCCGGGCACCTTCCCGCTGCTGGTGCGCGGGGACTGGGGCTCCGCCGAGCCGCCGCCCGCCCTGAAGAAGAAGCTGCTCTGCTACTTCCAAAGCCAGAAGCGCTCGGGAGGCGGCGAGTGCGAGCTGCGGGCCGGGACCGACGCCGAGACCGGGACCGGGACCGGGCATCTCCTCGTCTGCTTCGCCCGCCCCGAGGGTGAGCGGCCGGGCCGGGCGGGTCGGGGCGGGGGACCCGGCGGGTCCAGGGCTCGGGGTATGGATCAGGGTGTGGGGTCCCTGCAGGGATGAGTGAGGGTGTTGGGGGTGGCAACTCACAAGCCTAAACCTCTTGCTAGTTAAAAGATACGTTCTAACTTAGTTGTAATACTATCTCCTGTCTAGTATGTCATCTACAGTATCTATAGTACATAGATACCATATACACCCCCTAATATACAGGATAGATAGTCTCTAAACATGGTGTGATTCTTGTGGATGTCCTGTGCAGGGCCAAAACTTGGACTCAGCGATTCTTGTGGATGCCTTCCAACTCAGAATATTCTGTGATTTTTTTCTTATCTATATGCTTAGATTTGGTGTTTAGTTCTATCCTCTGGATTATGTGTTGCAGAAAAGCTATAAGCTAATAAATATATCCTACGAGCTATATGTCCATATATATTAATCTTGATGCACACTAGTATTCTCCAGATTGCTCTTGGGATAATAAAGGTTACACTAATCTAACTATATATGTGGTAGTTACAGATATATATGTATAAAATATGACATATATAAGATGCCTGTATTTCTCTAAACTTGCTGCAACGTGGAAAGGATTTAGCTGCAGTTGGGTTAGATGTACACATACACATGCATGTATGTGCATAAACACACACACAGATATATATATTTATTTTTTTTTCCTTGCCTTATGTATCCCAGTTGCTGACTCAAAGAGCCGGTAAGTTCAGGACATAGAGCCACAAGCCATCTTGGCACTGGCTGAAAGAGGATGTGAAAGGCTTGTGGGCGGAACCGGGACTCAGTGGATACCCCCATAAAACACGTGATAGAGCTGAGCTTTGCATCTCTCGTGTTGCTTTGGGGAAATAATGTCCTCTGCTGTTCCGTTTCTTTTCAGGCAGAAAGCCTTGTGTATACTGTGTTCGTGTTACGAGTTGAAAGCTCTTTGATTTCGTGAGACAGCATGTGTGTCTGTCCTGGGTCCGGCTAGGACAGGGATAACTTTTGCAGCAGCCGAGAGGGGCACAGCCAGGACCCAGGGGATATTCGATCCCACCTCAGCAAGCACAGGGGGAGCGGGCAGGGAGGGCGGTTTTCCAGTGTTTGGCGAAATAAGCGGTTGGGTGAGCAATGGCGCCTGAAGTGCTCGCCCCTATTGTACACTCTGCTATTAGGATTGGGGATGTTACTGCCCGTTTTTCTGATTTCTAGTAAAATGGCCTTATGTCACCCTGTGACCTTTAATTTTTTGTGCCTCCAGTTCTCCTCTCCATCCCGTCACCAGGGGTTGCAGGGGTAAGGGGTAGTTAGCAAGCAGCATGTGATGTGGGGTGTTTCAGTGGGAGCAATAAATTGTGGAATACCATTCCTAAACCACGACAGTGTCCTAACGTAATGGTGGAAAAGCGCTAGGTAATCCAAAGCTGTATTTCTATTCAGATTTTCACTGGGGTGTTTTGGTTTAATTTAGTGAAGCAACGAGTTCTTCAGAGACAGCCTCATGAGTTGCATTTGGAAGGAAAAGGAAAAGTGAAGTTGACTGTCACAGAGCCTGAAACCACACGAGCTACTGAAGAGGAGACACTTGAAGAAAAACTAGCTCCCACAGAGGTGAGTAAAAATTATAATCCCAACCAGAGGTTTGAAACAGTGGTGACAGCATGAAATCTGTCACTGATATTTTGCTTTCACTTTATTTTAGGCTCTGGATGCCATGAGCAACCTTCAAACAAAAGGTAAAATGCTATCCATCACTCTGATTCTTCCTGAAACAAAAGATATTGGTGCTTTTCTCCACAAATGGCTCCCGTTCTGGGGGCAGTTTTGCTGAAAGTTTCTGAGTTTGTAGTGTGACTCAGGTGATAGAGGGAAAGATGTCTGGCTGGTGACACTGCAGACTTGATCACCACAAATGGAGTTCACCTGGCCAGACTTGGACAATGGGCCTGGTTTAGCTTCCTGCTGCACTGATGGCAGGGCACGGTGGTCATCAGGGGGCTTTACGTCGAGTCAAGCAGGGCTGCTGGTGGCCTGTGGTGCCTGTGGATGTCCTGGGCTATGTTCAGGCTTATTACACCTGCACCAGGGCTGAGAAACAGATGCAGAGGCTGCAGAGTGTCTCCCAGCCCTTACTGACACCTGGGCAGCTGTGGCCAATTATCTCAATGGCTTTTAGTTGAGTTTAGTCTCTGACCCAGAGACACACCAGTGACCTTGACTTGTTTACTCATGCCTACTTTTGTGCCACCACAGAAGGTGCCTGCAGCTTGCAGAATATTGCATCTGGGCTGGTTTGGATCCCAAAATGTCGAGGGATACCCTGCAGTATTTGTTTGGTTAGCAATTTCTTTTCTTGGGGAAGGAAAGGAGAGTAAGGGTAAGAAGAATCTGCTTATTCCGGGAAATGTGTACCAACATTCTGTGACTTACTTATCTTTGTGCTGCAGAGAGTTTTGTTCCAAGCAGCGAACTCCAGGAAGAAGCTGGCTCTGCAGAGACCTCACCTTCGGTGGTGTTTGAGAACATACAAAAATGCAGTCCAAACTGCTTACGTTTGCTGTTGGAGAACATCAGCGGCCTGACTGTAGATGAGGACTTCACTGTGGAAGTGATACCTGAAATAAATGTTGCTGTAGCTACCTTTATACAAAGTCTTGGTAAGAGAGGGGGACACCATCATTCATCACCGTGTATATGTACAAGTAACAGCTTTCAGAGCCCGATTCCTCTCCTGTTAGAGATCCAGACTGTTTTATAAAAGTACCTGGGTTGCAGTCTCTCAAGAAAGATGTCTTACATACAGCTCTGCCAAAGTGTCTGCGACCCAAATGTTACACTGAAAAAGGAAAATGGTGGTGCCTCCATTCATTGAAATTGGATGAGAATGGTTCATTGTTCCCATCTTGGCTTGGGTTAGATGAAGAATTGGAAGTGCACAGAATGTGGGGATTTTTGCAAGTTGTTGAGCTATATAAAGTCTCCTTTTGAGAAGACAGGATACTTCTGAGATGGGAACAGAGACACAGTGGTGTCTTTTCCCCTTTTTTATTACAACATAGACTAATTTGGCACCCAAGACACTTTTGTTCCAAGTACAGGGAGAAGTAGACTGGGCTCGTTCTCTTCCAGGATGGATAGCTGAGGCTGATGTTGACCCAGGAAAACACGGTCCCTTCCTCCTGCTCTTCTCTTTACAGATACTGAAGAGTTTGTGAAAACATGTTTACAACACAAGAGAGTCAGAGAATTCAAAATGACTGCCAGGGTTCTTGAATTAACCCGGACCATCAAGGCCGAAAACCTCCCGGACAGCATTTCCCCAGATTACATCACAGTTTACTTTGAGAGTGCGCGGAACGGAGGGGGGCCTGTGTCAGATGTCCAGCACTTCCCTGAGGAGAACTCAGCCATCATTACTTTCTGTGATCGCAAAGGTAACACTGTCTTTTGCCTGACCAAGGTGCTCGCAGGCAGACAACTCGCAAGCAAATCTCTGCAGACTTTTCATTAGGGGAAGCCTGGCTTGCTGTCGCTAAAGTCAGCGTATGCTGCCTTTTTCCTGAGTGCTCTGGATTTAGAAATACTGCTGCATGTCTAGGGTTTCGGAATCTCTTGTGGTTTCCCTGGGTTTGGTTTCTTTTTGGTGTTTATTTTTCTTTATCTTATCAAAGATTCCTTTTAATACCTGCTTTGTGCATGGGTTGTTCGCACTGGTGTTTTTTCCCCATTTGCAGAGGGTTTTATCTGCAGTACAACACTAATTGTACTTAGAGGTAG
The DNA here is from genome assembly GCF_025592945.1 of Manacus candei. Classification (NCBI taxonomy): domain Eukaryota; kingdom Metazoa; phylum Chordata; class Aves; order Passeriformes; family Pipridae; genus Manacus; species Manacus candei. The sequence goes on from NW_026138071.1 coordinate 921,705, forward strand.
AGAGAGCAGGATCTGTCAATGACTTCAGCTTTCGCAGTTCACTTTCAGAAACTAATTAGGATGAAATATCTTCATTTCAGGCAAGAATAAAGCTAAAGAACAATCTAGTTACTATTCCTTGTGTTGAATCACTGTCCTGTTTTTGTGCTGTGCAACCTCTGGTAAATACCTCTGTGTTAGGAGACTCCTGGCGTAGTGAAGTTATTTCCTCTTAGTTAAAGATTTATCTGCCAAGTGATTCCTTTTCATCTGACACTCAGAATTTTCTTAAGAATATTTTTTACATTAAGTTAATATGTAATTTGGATCATTATAATGTGGTTTTAAGTCACTGCCAACATTCTAATTTCTTTGCTTAGTCCATTCCAACTAAATTGGCAAAAAGAAAAAAGGGTAAAATGCACTAGCCTAAAGAATTTCATTTGAAGTTAAGGAGTATTTCATAGTATATGTTGATATAGCCCTGCTCTGTGGTGAAGTTTCCTTAGGAAACAAGAGTAAGGTGTAGCTCTACATGTAAATGCAGACACAAGCATATTTACCCAACTAGTAGGAGCCAAGCCTCTTCCATTGTCCCCTACAGAGTGGTTTGGAAATCCGAGAGACATAAAAATAGCTCTTTGAAATTAAAGAGAAAAAAAATCAATGTAATAGTTCTATAACCAGAGACATTTGCTTGATTTGAAGTTAATGATATCTTTGTGTTTGTACATATGTGCACTGCCTTTCAGATGTGAACACAGTCTTGGAAAAGCAGCATTTGCTGGAACAGACACTGATTTCTGTGCATCCCTATTACCACTCCCTGGGAACAGCTCTCTACGGAGGAGAAAGACCAACTATCAAGATGCCAGACCCCGTTGGGGTGCCACTAGACCCGTATGTCTGGCAGTTTTTACAAAGGCATAATAAACTGATCCAAGGCATAAACCAGGAAATGGCAGTTTGCCATTGTGAGCTCAAATGGCCCCAGGCAGACTGTGCAAACCCCAAGGTCACGTTGTGCCCTTCGTCATCTCTCTCCGAGCAGAACAAGGCAATGATTAAGTTGATCAAGACGTGGAAGCAAGATGCTTCTGAGGAGTTCTCACGTATCATGGCACGTTACACAGCTATAAAATGTAAAGTCAAGTCAGCAGATTGGGGAGATGTGAAAACCAGGTTGTTGGAAGATGTTTCTTTGATCATAACTGATATTTCTGAGGACGTGGTGGCGATTGCAGGCAGCAGAGCAGCAGTGGAGAGCGCAGAGAAAGAAGTGAGGGAATGCATGGAAAAGGCCATGAAGCAAAGTGAAAGGGAAAAACAAAGCATAGAAATTTCTGTGCCAGTGGTCCCAGGGAAGTATGCTGTGCTACACAATGCTGGGTTAGAAGAGAGTATTCACAAGGAATATCCATGCCTCAGGATCTTTTATGATGACAAAAAAAAGGCTGTTCAGTTGTGTGGATTACCTGCGGAAGTATATAAAATCAAAGCTGACTTACTGGAAAAGGTGTTGAGTATGCCTTATACATCAGTGTCCATTGATCCCCATGTTTTCCACTATCTACAGGGTTTGGATAATAAAAAAATGTCAGATACGTTATTCCTTCAGAAAAAAATTAATACTTTTTATGAACTTGAGGAGGATACTGTGTTGCTGTATGGAGATTCTCCCACAGACCTTTTAGAAGCAGAAAAGCAAATAAAAACCAGCTTAGAATCCAAGTGCATCAATGTGGAGGACGGTGAGGTCATGAAAAAAGAGCAGTGGAAGAAACTTCTTGTCTCCTTGCATAAGACATACAGTTCTTCCCAGGAAACTGTAATCACTGAGCAGTCTGTTGGAAAAGAAAATAAAGTGATTATTGCTGGCTTTTCTAAGGCTGTGACAGAGGTTTATCAGAAGCTTAATGATTTTATAGATAAAAACACGCTTGTGGAAAAAATAATCCCAGCAAGATCAGTGGTGGTAGAGTTCATAGAGAAGGAGAAATCTGGTGCTTATTGTGAATTGAGGAAGAAAGGGGTGACAGTACGTTTTGACATCAAGACACCATGTATTTCCCTGAGGGGACCAAGAGCAGAAGTGCCAGAAGCAGTCAACATGTTTGAAAAACTTGTCTCATCCCTTTACTCAAAAAATGTGCCAATTGATAAACCAGGAGCCAAAGAGTTCTTCATTGAGAGGCAAGATTCCTGTGTTTTTGAGGCAAAGCAGAAATTTAGATGTTTCATTAGAATCAAGGAAGAAGAAGAAAAACAACAACAACAATGGAAGGGTGAGAAAGTGAAAAGAAAGCTCTACTACGAAACAAGACTACCACATGGAATTGTAGTAGCAGTGTATAAAGGTGACTTGAGTGATTATCCTGTTGATGTTGTGGTGAATGCATCTAATGAAGACCTACAGCTCCTTGGTGGCATTTCTGGGGCACTGTTAAGAGCTGCTGGTCCAGCGCTGCAAGAAGAGTGCGATGAGCGGGTGAGGATGATCGGGCGTTTCCAGCCTGGGAGCGCAGTTCTCACGGGCGCTGGGAAACTCCCCTGCAAGAACGTCATTCATGCTGTTGGGCCTAGGTGGAGGAAGGAGGAGCCAGAAAAGTGTATATGGTTGTTAAAAAAGGCAGTGAAGAAAAGTCTAGAACTAGCTGAAACATACAATTGTTCTTCCATAGCTCTGCCTGCTATAAGCGGAGGGATTTTTGGCTTTCCGCTGCAGACATGTGCAGATTCAATTGCATCTGCCATCAAGGAGACCCTGGAAGGATCCATGGGGGACAGCAGCTTGAAGGAGGTCCATCTGGTAGATAATGCTGAAGAAACCGTTCAGGTCTTGAGTGAGACAGTAAAAGAAATGTTTTCAGGTAAATCATCTTCCCCAACACCGCACGTGGAAAGCTGTAAGATGAGAAAAAGGCAGAAGAAGACAAAAGAAGGTGTGAAGATGGTTACTACAAAGGAAGGACTTTGTGTCCATGTAGAGGAGAAAAACACTCAGGAAGCCACGGTAGGTCATGGATTTTCTGCTTGCTCTCTAACTTTATGGTAAAATCCTCTTTAGTTTAAGTAAAAAAGGAAGAACAGTAGGTCATGCTGTTTTACAAGGCACTTGCTACATAAGGAATCAAGAGTGTGCTAGCTAAACGGGGATGCAAGCTTGCAAAACTGGGCGCTGGTTGGGATCTGTCCCTCTGCAGCTGTTTCTAGAGGGCAGCTTTGAATCTCAGGATGTTTTATTCTCAGCTTGGTTCTGTTTTCCTTTTTTCCAGATCTAAGGCCAACATGTAAAATAGTTTGCTTGTAGAAGGTAGAAATACCTCGTACAATTATTTGTATGATCTGCAGCTATCTTGGTTGGATATTATGGTAAATCAGTACCTGCCCGGGCTGCTGTTTTGGGAAGGCTAACAGGAAGGTTGGAGCTTATTTTAGTTCCCTATTCTTTGGATGGGTGAAAGTGACAGCCTATGGAGAATTTACTGAGTTCTAGAAAAGAGACGCCATAAAAGAGTCCATGTTCAGATTGTTTTACCAAAGTTTAGACCAGATTTCTCCCATTTTATTTTTTTATTCATTTTGTTAGCAAAGGGTTTAACTGCTACTCATATAGACCATTAAGACTCAATTTACACCTCTGATGTAGGTTTCCCCTTTTGTTTTCTTTTCTTCAATGATGTAGAGTGCATCTGGATAAATCTTTTTCAGCAACTGCTGTTTTTCATACTTTGGAGTTTAAAATATCCCTAAATTACTATTATTATAATTATCCTCCTATTTCAGTGGCCATGTTGGTGCATGTAAAAGCTGATTCCAAGAAAGCAATACTAGATATGAAAAAAACTTCCGTATGACACACATGTCAAATTGCTTGGTAGTTAAAACATCTCCAGTGGAAAAAAGCAAAGTAATCACCAAACTTCAGGACTTCACCTGTTTTACTTCACGACAGCAGAACTACCTCCCTTTGCCTGATTTTGGTTCATGAGGTGCTGCTTTTCTGATAAGGTGTAGACAATCCTACATCAGTGAAATGGAGAAAGGAACATTAAACTTTTGACATTAGGTGTACCTTATACAATATCTATGTTTTGCATCCTGTGATGATGCTGGACAAGAAGGAGCAATGCTGCAGTGGTTCTTCACAAGGAAATGTTGGAAAGTCTGGATCTGGGGAGAGGGGGTGAGACAAATGGCAGAGGATGGGTTTATTTCACCTGCCCAAACATTGGCATCTGCTCAGGATAAGGTGATTCACAGCTTCACCACCGCTGAGACCTTGAGAGCTATGGATGGATGGATGGATGGGTGGATGAGTGGGTGGATGGATGACCTGCTCACACATAGTACCTGTGGTGTTGGTATTCACAGTGGGTCTAATGCTGCCTACCACAGATTTCCTACAAATCCGGGAAGACTCAGTGTCCAGAAGCTGTGCTGAAAACCAGGTGGATCTGGGGCATCTGGTTTCTTATGCCATGTATGGCTTTGGTAGTGCTGTTTGTCTTGATGCATATTTTGGCTCCAAGTCTGGCTACAGATATTTTTGCTGTAATCTTGTTGCAGACGGATGTTGTTGTCAACAGTGTTGGCCCAGATCTGCAGTTTGGCGTGGGGCCTCTTTGCAAAGCCTTGCTGGAAAGAGCTGGACCAGCACTCCAAGTAGACTTTGACAAAGAAAAACAAAGTCAGGCTTCTGGTCCAGGGAGTGTGGTCTGCACCAGTGGACATGCTCTGGCCTGCAAGTCCGTGTTTCATGCCATACTACCCGGGTGGAATGGAGCAGAGACAGAGAAGGTACCTTTCAAATATTAAATTAAAATAAATACATTTGGAAAAACTTTGCGATCTGTCCTGAAGTTTCAGGTTTTAGCTTAGTTAATTTAGATGGCTTGACTCCATTTGCTTCTGTTAGAGTGACCTTAAAGGTGCTTTGATGCACTGAGAGCTTCTTCTCCTACTGGTTACTCTCTTTGGAACCGATAATAAATAATGCCTTAGAAAAAAAGTATCTTTACTGTGTTTTTCAGGTCCTAGAAGATGTAATCAATTTGTGCTTGAAGAAAGCTGAAGAACTTGAACTGAAATCGATCTCTTTCCCAGCTATTGGGACCGGAGGATTTGGATTTCCTAAAACCATTGTTTCTAAGTTAATGTTTGATGTGGTGTTTGAGTTCAGTAGTAGCCACACTCCAAAGAATCTACAGGAAGTTCATTTTCTCTTGCATCCAAAAGATGTTGATAACATTCAGGTAGTTTTTCTCAGGACAAAGCTGTCTATGTTACGTGCTGTTCTGGTTGTGCCTTACTAATGTATTTTAGTTATATTGCTTTCTTGAGGGAATAATTTAGCACTTTCTTACTGCTGTGGGCCACTGACAGTGGGATATCTCTCCAGTGTCTCTGAAATATAAACTCTCAGCAAGCACAAGCTGCAGACAAAATTGGCCTCAATGCTGGCTGAAAATGCCTGTAGATGCTCCCTCGTCTTTTGACAGAGGAGATCTGGCAATTCAGAGACATTATTTCTTATCATACTGTCTACACTGCGTCTTCAGCTGTTCTTAATGACATCAAAATACAACTGTAAATTCCATTAGGGGGCTCAGCAAGAGCTACATGGCTGTTAATCTTAATTATAGAAACATTCCATGGATAAACTGTGAAATACTGTCTTTGGTACCTTTTTTCTCTCCTTAGGCTTTTACCACTGAACTAGAACATAGGGTAGCTGCAAGTTGCAATGCTGCAGCACCACAGCCAAGTAAGTTGTGTAGGGGCAGGAGGTGGGGCAGGGGGGAGAATGTAAATACTGTGGAGTGGTTTTATATGTATCAGGAAACGAAATAAATCATCTGGGCACAGGGCATTTTTCTTCCTCCTAATGGACTTTCCTTCTTAAATGCCATTTGTAAAATCTGTAGGAATTCTTTTGTTCAGGGCACGCTCAACTCTTGGTGAGGCCAATCTTATCATATGGAAGAGAGTGTCCCAGTAGGAAACCCAAGTGGAAGAACTTTGCCAAACAAGCCATGAGTGATATGTATTTCTGTACCTTTAATCTCCTCTACAGAGATATATATACACGGAATGGATTTGACCCAATAGCAAAAGCATCTGAGTGAACTGCTCCAAGGGCAGAGGCTTATTCATAAGGATATACAGCTCACTCTTCTCAGTTGCTGGGTACCAGGGAGATGAATTAAGAGTGTGCAGATAAAATATGACTTAGAGAAGTTTAGGCTAGAAGGAAGGAACAGTTTTGTAGCTGTGAAGGTAAAGATGAAATCACTTGCAAAACTGATGTGATGGGATCTCCATTATTGGCAATGCTGAAGCTGGATACTCCATTTCTTGTAGGGGTTAATTCAGGAAACTGTGTTACAGAGCTGCTCAGATCAGACAAACCCTGAGGCCATTTTCTGAATTCGTGTTGCAAGAATTTACAGGAATAGAAAATGGTTTCGCTTTGACAGCCTTTGAGCAGGAAGAATACTGTGGCTTCCAGCCTTTGGAAATGGAGTAAAGAGAAAAGCAGGGACAGTGTACATCCATCAAACTGATCTAGAGCATATTCCTTAAAAGGATAAATAGAAGTTTCCATCAGTGGAAGAGAATAATATCCCAAGCTAGAGGAGAAGTGACTGAAGATATTTTCTTTCCCTTGCAGGTTTCATTAAGCCTGTTTCTACTGAAGTATTGGGAGTTCATGAAATGAGGATTGGTTCCATCACGCTCCAAGCAATTAGTGGAGATATTACCAAGGAAGATACAGAGGTTATTGTAAACATATCAAATCAGTCATTTGATGCCAAAACAGGTATTGTATTGAAGATGTAGTCATTTAGGGATAAATTTGGGCTAGTTTTTAGAAGGGGGTAGGGGAAAGAATTGTCCATAAGGGAAACTTTTATGAAATATTTTTCAGATGAGAGAGAGGGATTTGTGATTAATCCCAAAATAGATCTTCATTCGCTTTTTTACATGTCCTAAATATTCAATTTAGTTTCCAAACAGAAGGCATCTGACCAGATTTTTCTTGCTTGAAACCAGAAATGTTTAAATAAAAGGGAATGTTTAGATCAAGTAGAATTCTGAAAAACTGCTCTTGTCCTAAAACGTTTTATAATGAAACCAAGCCAAAGTCCTGGTTAAGTAAATTGACCTGTAAGAAGAAGAGAGTTCTGACACTGTGAATTAGACGCATGAGAGATACCAAATGATAACATTCAAAGCCTTGGGAGAGTTTGGTGAAGGCCATATGGGTTTGGCTAGTGAAACAATGAAATAGGAGTTGTTCTTAATGATTTGTAATCAGCAGTGAAGGCAGTGTTCTGTCTGCAGCCAGTGCAGTGTGCCATGGAGGGGACTTAGGGGAACAGTCAAGGTTTTGTACTTTGTGGGATTTTGCCATACAAAAATTTAGGGCATTTGTAGAGTACAGAAGTTGGGTAGAGTATTGACTTGACTTAACGAATGTGTACGCTTTTGTTGTGTGATTTAAGGGGTCTCCAAAGCCATTATGGATGCTGCTGGTTCCCAGGTGGTAGACGAATGTGCTCAATATGGTATGTTGATGCACACTATTTCATTTGATTAATTTCTTGGTTTTGTTGTTCTCTCTGAAAACGTAAAGTTGTTTTATAATTCTCTACTCTGATGGCACAATTATTTCACCTGAAAAAGACAGCTTTCACTTTTAGGAATTTTGAAAAGTCCCGTTCTTGTTTTGGCACCTACTTTGAGAATTTTTCTTTTCCCAGTTGTTTAGCAAAAACTTAAACATCAGTGTGTTATGCACATTATTGTCATCCTAGATCCAAAACACGGTCCTGTACCAGCTACTAAGAAGAAAATTAACTCTATCCCAGCTGAAACCAGGACAACCTTATCATAATTCCTCTGTTTTCTGCATTCTGGCAGATCAGTAGAGCTGTAAAATTCCAGCTCCCTGGGTTGGCCTCCATGAGCGCAGAAAGGCACATTCTAGTTGCATAAAAAAATAAGTGGCATAAGAAAGGATTTCTCATATAAATAAATTTGGCATGCTTTTAAATAAAAGTGAGCTGTATTTAAAGTCATCCTAAATTCTTACATTGTACTTAATAGGAAACTACTTTGTAGCAGAGATCTCAGGAAATTGAAAAACACACATTTACTTGAACTGATTCCTCAAAGAATCTCTGCAGAGTATTTACAGAGAAAACCAGAGAATTAATTAAACCCAGGATAATATAGCTCACCATCGATCTCTTTCCACTTCTTCATGTTCTCTTCTAGGATCAGGAGAACCAGCTGTCTCTCCAGAAGAGATAGCCCCTTTGAAAATGTCTCCTTCTTTATCTTCTTCTCTCTTCCAGCTGGGCAGCATCAAAGTGGCTTTATTACTACGCAAGGTGGAAATCTGTTGTGCAGTAAAATCATTCACTTGCTTTCCAGTAACCATGTGAAGAGTCAGGTCTCCAAAGTACTTAACGAGTGTGAGCAAAGGATGTACAAATCTGTTGCCTTCCCAGCTATTGGAACAGGTTTGTGTTTTCTTGGGGAAGCAATGAGGGCTGTGATGGGGATGGTTGGGACAAACTTAATGTGGGTAACAGTAGACTTGTACAAGAAACTGTTCCCTGCTACGTGCCTTTTCTTTTTGTTTAGGTCAAGCAGGACAGAGTCCAGCAAAGGTGGCTGATGAAATGTTGGATGCCATAGTGGAATTTGCAAGCAAAAAATCAGTACAGCATTTACAGACAATTAAAATCGTCATCTTCCAGACAAATATGCTGAAGGACTTCTATGAAAGCATGAAGAAAAGAGAAGATTTGGAGTCATCCACAGCGGATTCGTGGTTTTCTGTGCTTAAATGTAAGTAGGTGGGTTTTCTGTGTGCATGGGCAAATTGAAGTTCTTCTGTTTACAACTAATAAGTGACATATATTTATTTACAGCCTTGATTTGGGGCAAAAAACAATCTACTGAGAAGAAAAAGCCCGTGATTTTGGAGAAGAAAGTCAATTTAGTCACGTTTCAAATTTGTGGAGAAAGCCAAGAAAATGTGGATGCAGCTGAGTCCTGGATAAAGGATTTAATTTTAAAGGAACAAAGTGAAACTACTTTTACAAATGAGCTAATTGAAAGTTTTGGTGAGAGGGAAATTGCTGCTTTAGTAGATCTCCAGAGAAGAAAGCATGTCACCATTCAGCTTGACAGTAAACTTTCTCCCCCAGTAATTACTATTTCTGGTATTAGCAGAGATGTCTGGTTTGTTTTGGTAGAAATTCAGACAATGGTCCAAAAAATGAAGGATGTTGAAGAAGAACAATCCAAGGCGGAACTTCTTTCTAACCTGGTAGAATGGAGGTATCTAGGAAGCAACGATACCTTTGTTGCTTTTGATAAACGGACAAATATGCAGCTGGAGGATGCCAAACTAGCTAAAAAACCATATCTCAATGTCAAAATTAACAAGAAGAACTACAAGGTGGATCTGAATACTCTGCAGGCTCATGATGACCAAGGGAAAACTATAAACATTCAGCGTGTGTCAAAGAATGAAGGTGAATTACACTTTTGTTAAATAACAAAAAACTTTAATAGTGATTAATGAATGATGCTTCTGATAAATGCCATCTCAGGTATCGTAGAAAAAGTAAAGTATTCCGTAGTTGGTTTTTTTTCTTGGACATGCCATAGCCAGCAGTTTTGATTTTCACAGCTAGTGGCAGGTATGACTGAAACCAGAGCATCAATGTTAAAACCAAACACTATCCATACATACATGACTAGTGAGCACAGATTTCATGCTGAAGTCTGACAAAGGAAGTGGTGTATGAAGTGGGGGTTTCCAGTTTGTTTTAGTTAGATATTGCTATGGGGATAATTGGACTAGAGAAAATGTAAAATTTTAACTTTGCATTCATTACAGAGCCAGTGATGTTTGGAAGAGAGAGAGTACTTGTAGAATAAAGTATTGTGAACAGTACTGTCCTCTTAGCCCCTTCTATGCAGTTGGTTTTAAGATGTGCCTGTGAAGCTGAACTAGTTGTCTATCATAATAATGTAATCTCTGTTTTACATATTTGCAATCAACAGAGCTCCCTAAGGAGTGGGAAGACTTGCAAAATGAACGGGTCAAACTGGTGAATCTCAAGCCATCACATCCAGATTACGGAACAGTTGAGAAGATGTTTAGGACAACCTGTGCCAACTTTACCATAGAGAAGGTGAAATCCTCTGGGGGGGAAAAATGTCCATGCTTGGGCTAGAGACATTAATATACTTTCTAAATATTTGTTTGCAAGGTGTCTACAACCCAATATACCTTTCATATGTCAGCCTCCCTGGCACTCTACAGGGTGGATAAAAAGCAAAGCAAATTTCGTAAGAATTGTTCTGCCATTTCTGCCTTCTAATAGTGCAAAAACAGTGACCATCAGTCTTTAGGCTGACTCTGTGTTAAACTAATGTGGTACCCACTAGTTAATGTGGTGTTTCCCATTATGAAACTCTGTATTGAAATGGAAGCATGAGCAAGCGTGTTCAGAACACAAGGATTCCCTGTCATTCCCTGTCATTCCCAGAGCCTTTCACTAAGATGTTGGTTTTAACCAAAGTGTCAAGATTTGATTCTGCTTATTAAGAAATCTGAAACAGAATGCACAGGGACTTAATTGCCAGGGAGAAGATGGAATCTTTCTGAATCAGGAGAAGAGATAAATAGGAGAAAATACAGTCAAAATAAGAGTGAGACTAATGTGTTTGAAAATTTTCTTCCATCAGGAGCTTCAATAAGTATGGTCAGAAAAACACAAATAGAACAAAATATCAGTGTATTATAGAAAAAAATCATGTAATTACATGATGTCTTTTTCCAATAAAAATGGAAAGATGTTACAGAGCAATGCCTTTCAGATTATATTTTGATACAGAGACACTGCTTCTCCTTGAGCATGTTCACATTGTTGGCATAGGGAGCCAGCAACATCTATCCTCCCACCAATTTATTTTTATATAGGAGTTTCTTATGTGTTGCTAAGTTACGCATTTAAGGAAGCAAGTTTGACTTTCAGGCTTAGATCTAGAAGAGAAACAAATTCAATGTAATGCTATCACTGCAGCCTATCCTTTAGTGAGGAAATCATCAGTAAAGATGATTGAGATGTACAGAAGGCATCTTACAACATTGCCTCTAGCAGCGGTACAGCAGCCTGTTTCTAGAAATGACAATGCACAGCACAATGATTGCTGTGTACCTGGTATACTGGAGAGGCAAGACAAACTTATGCTCAAAATTACTAAGCTTGAAAATCTGTTGTAATGTGCTTTGGTTTCTGATTTTTCAGGAGGTAACATATTCAGTTCCCCTTCCCAAACCACATACTAACAGGGCATAGTGAAAATGACTGTCATTCTTTCACTTTGATTTCATTTTACTGCTTTCCTGCCGTGATAAATATTCCTTCCTACCAGGATAAATATAGTTAATTTTGTAATTTTGCAGATTGAAAGAGTACAAAATCCCTTCCTCTGGCAGACATACCAAATAAAAAAAAAATCTATCTGTAAAAAGAACAAAAGGGAAAATAATGAGAAGTTGCTATTTCATGGGACAGCTGCATCCTCACTGAGCACAATCAACCACTGTGGATTTAATCGCGGATTTGCTGGAAAGAATGGTGAGTCATTATTCAAATCAGTTCATTTCCTAGACATGTATGGGTGTTATGGACTGTCAACATTATAGTGCTGTCAGCACAACATGAAGACTGTATGAAATTGGAGAACAAAATAATAAATAACTCCAGAGAATAATCTATATGATAGAGGAATTATTTAATAGACAGTTATTAAATATTTAGCATAAAGACGCTCTGCCTTAGTTCAAAGATTGTTTTGTCCAGTTGCTCTAGTACACTCGTGTTTATTATTTACTAGCATTCAAAGATGAAGGACAGGATCCAAAGAAGTGGAGCTTAGACTTAATTGAGGTGCTAGTTGCTCTTAGAGGCCTCATCACCTTACTTCAAAAGTCCTTAATTTCTATTCTTAATGTCTTCTCCCTTAAGACTTCTTTGTACATGCCTAGGGCTGACTTGATCTTGAGTGAGCTGGGCAGCTTAACCCAGATCTAGTTGACACTTTGGTGTGGTCTGGATCCAAAAGCAGACGTTTCTCTGCCCGGATCCTCTGGAGGTCCTTACACTGAGATTTTCTTGAATAAATGAAGCCCAGCATACACAAAATATATCAGGTTGTGCACAGGTAGGAATGGCAGCCACAATTTCTTTTTAAAACATGACCAGTGGAGATGTAATTTCACTTTCCTGTCAGGAGGTCGGATTTACTCAGAAAGTAAGAGTGCTAGATCCCCATGTCCTCTCTCTGTTTGTCAGTATTGACATCCACTTTTTCATCTCAGACATGATTTATGATTGGAAAGGCAGCTTCCCTTCTGTCAGGCTGGGTAGCCAAGCAAAAGTATCCAAACGTCAGAGCAGCCAGGCAGGAAGGATCTGTCTTGAACAGCTTTCTACCAGTGTCAGAAAAAAGAAGTTTGTCTCGGACAAAGACATGTGATTCCTCTAACTTGCTGGGAAGTGTGACTAGAAAACTGTAATGGCAATTATATAGTAATTTTAAGTAGAAAAGTCTCTGAAGAATTTAAATTTGATTGATTGCAGGCTAAACAAGGCTAAATAGATAGAGAAGCCCTTTTCCCCATAGGAAGGGGGGTAGTCAAAACCTGGGCACTGATACTTACCTGATATCTATGTGGGTTCATATTTGATCCTGATACAAAGGATTATTATGGATTTTTCTGTTTAAAACTCTCACTAAATTTATAACATCTGCAGAGTTAAAAAAAGGGGGGAGCTTTAGAGATTCCTATGAGAATAAGAACACTAACTCTATTTGAAAATGTTGTCTTTCCAAACAGCTGCAGCCATTGGAAACGGAACCTACTTTGCTGCTCATGCAAGTTATTCTGCCCAGAATCAGTATTCTGTTCCGGATGTGAATGGCAAAAAACACATGTACTTGGCTCGGGTCCTCACTGGGGAGTACTGTGCTGGGAAGGCTGGACTAATCACTCCACCACCAAAGAACCCAGCAGATCCTACTGACCTGTATGACAGCGTAGTTGATAATGTGTCTAATCCAACAGTGTTTGTCATTTTTAATGACATTCAGGCATATCCGGAATACCTTATTACTTTCAAATAATAGAACAACCTTAATAGTCTGGAAAATTTTAGTGCCTTTTTACATGTGTGAATTAACAGGGCAATTCTTTATTCTTGTTTATGTTTAGGTTTCTTTAGGTAGTTATTGATCTATCCATGTGTTTAAATGTCTTCAATGAGGACCAACATAAGCAAGTATTTTTGGACATGCTATTTCAATATTCACATTTCAAATTCAGTTATGCAGAGGTGTAGGCAAGAGCTGTGAGAACAGCTCCAATCTTTTCCTGTGCATGGCAGAGGAGAGGGAGCTGCTCTGCCTTACCTATGGCCAGAAATAAGTGGCATAAGGTAGGTCAGTGTACCTACCATGTTCCAGTATTCACCATGTACAAAAGGCATCTTACAACATTGCCTCTAGCAGTGGTACAGCAGCCTGTTTCTCGAAATGACAATGCACAGCACCAAGTGCTTGGCTCCCTGTGAAGATTTGTTCAAAATGCTCCATGCTGAGAGATTCTTAAAGGTCTTTTCTGACCTAAACAGTGCTATGATTCTATGATTTTAATAACCTCACTCACCAGCAGAGTTTTCAGTCATTCTCAGGAATCCACTCACCCTTGTTGGTGCTGAAAGTCTGGAAGAAAAAAAATTTCCAATATTTAACATTCACTTTGCACTCATTGTTTCACCCCCCCTTACCCTGTTATGGCATACTTTCTTATTCCCTAGGTATAAATTACTGGACGTTGATATTCATACCATATTCAACAGGTATTCATACCTGTTTCTTAGGGGAGTTCTCCATGGTATCCTGGATTACCTACATCAAGCTTCCACATACAAAAATCAGTGCTTCTGCAATTTTCAAGACCATAAACAGGGACTTTTAATTTTGTCTTATCAGTGCAGAAACATTAACCCTTCTGTAGATCTATTCCCTAATTTGCAGTGTCAATTACAGGGGCATAATTCATCATGCTTAAACAACTTGAAATTTTTTAAAGTTCTCCTAAACAAGTAACTAATGACATTTGTACATCTTTGCATGCTGTGCAGTTAATCAGGTGATGCTCTTACAACTGCCAATCAGAAGCTGTATGCACAGTTTTAATAAAAGTAATTTTAAACAGCTACATTGTGCTGCTGAGTTGTTTACACAAAGGAACACACCTCAATTAGACTGTTGCTTTGCATTTGAGTATATGCTATAAAGGCTTAGCAGACAAAATTGTTTTCCTGTGTTGTCCGTGTAGCAGGTTTGTGCATACAAACTCCAGGTGAAATTACTCTGCCTTAGTCTAAGAAAGACCTGCGCTGCAAATAGCTGTCAGGATGTCTTAAAACCCCACTGTGATGTTCTCATTGCCTGGAAAGGGGAAAAGGGCTTACAGTATCTGTAGGTGGCAATGTAAAAAATTTCTGCTCTTCACAGCAGATGCCCATGCAGCACTTCAGATGAATGTCCTAAATAAATTCCCATTTAAAGCTAAACGAAGTTTAACCCACTCCTGGTTTAAAGGATTTTGCTCCCTGTGAAAAGATGAGGATGCTTTTCTCCCTTCTCTGCTTTTTCTGGTGCTTTTCTGTACTGTGGAAACACTGCAGCAGCCAGAGCAACTCAGTTTAGCTGAAAGCACCAGCCATCCACTGGCTTCTCCTGCTGCTGTCACCGAGCTGCGGAGTGAGCCACCACTTTCTATTTGTGTGGCCCTCATTATACCTGAACACCTTGGAAAGCAGCAGGAGCTGCAAGATGGAGCACTACAAAAACACAGATGAATTTTATCCCTGATGCGGTGGTAGAAGCTTCTTTAGTCATTTTCATATTAGAAACCTAGGAATACTGTGTTGTACAATGTTTGTGGACTGAGAAGCTGGAAAAAGACTACTGTGTATGAAAAATGAAATCCTGGCAGAGAAGGATCTGGGGGTGCTGTTTGACAGATGGTTGGATATGAGCCAGTGTGTGCCCAGGTGGCCAAGAATGCCAGGAATAGTGTGGCCAGCAGGACCGGGGCAGTGACCGTCCCCCTGCGCTCAGCACTGGTGAGGCACCTCTAATCCTCTGTTCAGTTTTGGGCTCATCAGGACAATAAAGACATTGAGGTGCTGGGGCATATTCGGAGAAGGGCAGTGGAGCAGGGGAAGGGTCTGGAGCACAAGTTTGTGAGGAGCAGCTGAGGGAGCTGGAGGGGCTCAGCCTGGACAAAAGGAGGCTCAGGGGTGACCTTATCAGTCTACAAATACCAGACAGGAGGTTGTCCCCAGGTGGGGTCGGTCTCTTCTCCCAGGTTACAAGAGCCAGGACAAGCGGAAATGGCCTAATTGGTTTAAACCTCAAACGGTTTAGATTGGATATTAGGAAAAATTACTTCACAGAAAGGGTGGTCGAGCATTGGAACGGCCTGCCCGGGGAAGCGGTGGAGTCACAGTCCCTGGAAGCGCTAAAATCACGTGTAGATGTGGCGCTCGGGGACATGCTTTAGTGGTGAGCACAGCAGTGCTGACCTAGCTGCTGGACTCGGTGATGTTGGAAGCCCATCCCAAACCCAGCGCTCCTGAGACCCCGGACCCCCCTCCCGCGCCCCGCCCGCCACCTCCCCCTCACCGCCTGCCCCGCCCCTCGAGGCGCCGCGCCCAATCAGCAGCGCCCGCCGCTGCCGCCCCGCCCCCCCCGCCCATTGGCGGGGGCCGCTCCCCCGGCGCTGCCTCCATGGCGACGCGGCGGACGGGCACTCCAAGATGGCCGCCGAGCCGGGCGGCGGGCGCGCCATCGCCGCCCGCCGCTCCCGCCCGGGGCTCGCCGCCTTCACCGCCGGGCTCCTGCTGCTACTGCTCCTGCTGCTGCTTCCTTCTCCCTCCGGTTCTTCCTCTTGTGACCACCATGTGCCCAACCGTGACCAGGTGCGGCCGCCGCGGGGCTCCTCAGGCGGCGGTGGGGGGTGCTGGGCAGCAGATGGTCCCTCGCTCCCCGGTCGCGCTGTTTGGGTCCGTCCGTCCTCGGCTTCCCCGGGGCGGGCTGTGCTGGGTCTGGCCCCGCGGCCCCGGGTGTGGTCGGTGACGGCGGCGGGCGGGCGCGGGGCGGTTCCTCCCCGGTGAGGGAAGGGTCGGGAAGGGGCTGGAAGGGACTGATGGAGCGGTGCTGCCGCGGTGAGAAGGAGCACAGGGCTCGGGGTGCTGTGTCTGCCCCTCTGAGCTGCCTCATCCAGCGGCCCGTACCTCTCCTTGCCAGGTTGTCTTTCAAGTTCCTCTCAAGGAAAATCATGTCTCGAAGCGAAACGTGGATCAACAGCTAAGAATTAAGATTGTATATGACACTAGTGTTGAGAAGTGAGTATAATGTTGTGGCAGCTTTCTTTTTTTTTTGTCTCCGTGGCTGAGAATGGAGACTTTACAACTAAAGCTTGATTGTTTTGTTTTTTAAATGTAGCTTGCTGACTGAGAAAAGACATCTTATAAAGGTATGTTATATTTGCTTCCCGTTTTTGTGCCTACATATTTTATTATATGCATAAAATTAAGTTTAAGGTCAATTTAATTAGAAGCTTTGAATACCAGCAATTTAATATCCTCTAGTCGAGAAAACCAAGGCTCTGTGTATAGATTATGCCTCTATTCGAAATAATTCCAGTGTTCTGCAGACTGTAGTTTGACAGATGTTTGCTGTATCCCAGGGTGCAAAGGTATCAGTGAGAAATGTGCATGTAGTTTTTAAAAGCCTCTTTGAAGCTGTACATTGAAATTAATACTGGCTCCCTTTCCATTTTGTCATTCCAATAACAAAATATGAGAATACTGAAACAAAATATTTCTTCAATATGTTGATAGTAATTGAACTTCTTGGGGAGTCTGGGTTTCCCCTATTCTGCTGTACCACAACATCTGGCAAATTTCATGTAAGTCGATAGTTAGTGCCTTTCAGGTGAGTTGTGTCTGCACTGCTAGTGGGTGACTTTGATTTTTTTTTTGTCCTGTTCAGAACAAACTCTTCCCCCAAGCTATATCTTATTTGGAGAAGACGTTTCAAGTGCGCAAATCCACAAGTACTATATTACTAAGCAGGTAGGTGAAAGTTTGTTGAAAATCACTTGCTATATTTGATATTTAACATTGTGTTGTATAGCTTTTAAAAGTAGAATAGAATAAGAGTGTAGGAAATGCCCTCCTGAATCAGACCACCTGATCCAGGGAGTAGCAGATGCTCTTTTAGGGTGTATACACAAATCTGCCAACCTTTCATTATTGACACCTGCATTTTGTTATGTCGGAAATGTTGAAGGCTATACATGCTGCCAGTTCCCTTTTATATTTACCTCATTTATGAACCTGTTCCTAATCTGTCTTTGAACCTGTGGATGCACCATTAACAGCTGGAAGCATTATGTCCTTCCTAGCAGTGTAACTAACAATTTTCACTGTCAAAGTTTTATTAAAATACCAGTATAATACTTTCAGACTATTCTAGACTTTTGTTCTAATAATAAAACAGTGCTGACTGTCTTTCATGTTTCATTGAAGGCAATGTGTGACAAACCAATATTTAAGGAGGAAAGCTGACCCTCACAGATATTGCCAAAAAGCCTGCGCAGACCATACGAGATGTGGGCCGGTTATAGTTCCTGAGGAACACCTCCAGGTAAGCTCAGCTGTCCAATCTTTGAAATAATCTTTGAAAGATTATTGTTTGTGGAAATTAATGAAAAAGTAAATATTGCTAACTGTGCATAAGTGACCTCTTTGTGGGAGGTCATTAATTCTGAAGGACAGAACAGAACACCTCAAGTTAATGGGAGTTCTGTAGTTTATGTTGTTGAGCCAAAAGTCAAATAAAACTGGACTAGTTACTGTTTTCTAAGCCTGCATTGTAATGACGTGCACAGAGAGGATGAGATTTGAAGCTTATTAAACTGCTGCTAGTCAGCTTGTTATTCACCTTGATCAACGAGTTGGATTTTCACAGAGTTAATAGTAAGTGTTGATTTTTTTTTTTTTTTTTAAGTCCTTGTTTGAAGAGGTTATCTACTGACCCGACAGCATGGTGCAGGAAATGCTTCTGACATGTTTGTTTGCATGAATTTTTGATTCAGCTACGGATGTGATCAGTAGATTTCTTTCTCTCCTACTTTTAACTTTTTTTTTTTTAAAGCTGCCATCTTCATGGTGTCTGATAAATCAAAAAAGCCAGTCATTTGAAAGCTATTCCTTGGCTCTGGTTTTGTTTACTCTCTTCATAGGGCGTTTTCTTACCTTCTGCTGTTTTACAATGGGATTTATTCTCAGCTTCAAGCTAATTAAATTGTCATACGAAATTTTGATCATAGATAAAGTGTATTAATTGTCCCATTTGAACATTGCAAAGCAATGCAGGGTGTACAACGAGAGTGACTGGCACCGCAGGCCCACTGGCTTGCCTGACCAGGAAGGGGTTCGAGATGCTGACTTTGTGCTCTACGTTAGTGCTCTCACTACTGAAAGGTGTGGCCATGAAAATATCATTGCATATGCAGCCTACTGCCAGCTGGAAGCTGAAATGGACAGGCAAGTATTCCCTCTGTTGCAAACTCTTTTTTCAATTAAGCTTTCAAGTTTTTTCATTGTTCAGTTGTGGAATTTAATTGTTTGCTTGTGTTGTATAACAAGGTAGGAGTCATTGAAATAGACAAGTGCTGTATTTATGTAAAAACACAAAGCCATCAAATAGTGCTTAACTTGCAAAGTCTAGTCACATGAGTTAAAGCTAATCCTCCGCTGTTAATGCCTAAACTTTATCTCAAGATCGTCTTTCTGGTGGAGTGCTTCATGTGTTCACAGAGTCATGTGTTCACAGACTTAAAGGAGAATGCAAGTGGCTCTGCTTACATGACTCTTGTTTCCAGCTCAGTTGTAGTTGCTGTGACAGGCTTTGTACCTCTGTAGGGTCTTATCTAAATTCAGATCTCTTAGGCTGTTGTCACTAACACCTGTGCAGAACACTGAGTGTAGAGATTGGTTGATCCCACCTCTCCCCATCCCAACAGTAAACTAGTCACTGAATCCTTAACAGATAAAACATTTATAAATTATTGGGTAAGTTTTTTGGAAGGACTTATTTTTACATTAGTCTGTATTTTCTTTAATCTTCTACTGCTTCAAGTGAATGTGATTTGAATTTGCTAGTATTTTACTGAAACCCATTTAACTTTAAAACTGTCTTCCAGGCCAATAGCAGGATATGCCAACTTGTGTCCAAATATGATTTCAACGCAAGCTCAGGAATTCATTGGCATGTTGTCTACAGTGAAACATGAGATCATCCATGCACTGGTGAGAGTTGATGTTATAAAATGTGTTTCCCTGAAATTGGTGCCTGCTTGCTCACATGCTTCCAGCTTGTTGTAAGAGGAGGATGTTTGATGGAGGAAAGCTCTTGCTTTGCCTCCTTGAATTTATGTGTCATTTGCCTTGGAGCACATTACTTGCAGTGTATGTGCTACTTGCAGTGTATCTGTGCTGCGGTGGGAACTCTTTCATGGCGTTTGAATTTGGATGTAAATGTCTTACCAAAGGTTTCCATGTGCTTGTTTTTTAACCTGAAGGGGTTCTCTGCTGGACTGTTTGCATTTTATCGTGATGATGATGGAAAACCTTTGACACCAAGATATGCAGATGGACTCCCTCCTTTTAATGAAAGGTATTACATGTTTTTTGGACCTCTTGGTACTCCCATGAAGGATATTTTCCTGTTGCCTTTTTAGGATGTGTTCTTGCCTGTTGAAAATCCAACTCCATTCCATTATTAGAACACTTTGCCTGTATTATGTTCAAACACTGGTATGTGGTGGTTTTTTAGTCTTTCTTTACACTGCTATTGAGCACTTGTATTATCCACATGTATTACAAATTAAGACAGGATTTCATTTATCAGGAGACTTGAACTTAAGCATTACAATGACCTGTGCCTAAATTTTGATGCTGATGAACACCTGTCTAAATGGAGAATTGTGTTTTCTGTAGGCTGCCTAATGTCAGTGCAGTTTGTTTTTAAGATATGTATCATTCAAGGTTTATAGTTATGCGGAACTGGCAATGTGTGTAGTCTGCTGTGTGAGTTTTCTGACTTGTTATAGAATGAGCAATTTGCTTTTTTTTTTCCTTTGTTTAGTTGATGTGGTAGAAATGTTCTTCTAGAGATTTTTTTGGAGGTGGAAGAGTAGAGAGCCTTCTTTGTTCACCTTTTTATAATAGCCCTTCTGAGATTTTGAATTTCATTTCTTACCCTCTTGGTAACAGTCGAAAATATATCTTGAGTTTAGAGACATATTTTTAAAAATCTTATTTTGCCTTGTTAAATCAGAGTTGTGTGTGTAATGAACACATATCTTAAAAAGGAGAAATGTTGCATAATAAAATTTTTAATTTAGAAAGCTTGAAGGAAGCACAGAGATTATATTATCCGTGATTCTGTTTCTTACGGCGAAAAATCTTTTCACAGTAGCAAGTCTTTGTGGGAAAGGTTTGTAACCAAAGCATTCTCCTTGCAGCCTAGGTTTGTATCAGTGGAGCAGTAAAGTCGTGCACAGAGCAGTGAGGTTATGGGACGTACGTGGTGGCAAAATGCTGCGCCATGCTGTTCACCTTCTGGTAACGCCTCGTGTAATCGTAAGTGTGGAGTAACTTCTAAACTTCGTGTGCCAAGGTTCCCATCGTGTTCTCAAGTCATAAAATATTCCTTACTCTTTAAGAAGTAATAACCTACTGTTGAATACCCTTTCCCTGAAAGCATGGCCCAAAGCCTACTCTGTTAAGACTGTGGAATTAGTTGAGAGGGTGGATCCAAAGTGGAAAATGGGTGCCAGACAGTATGAAATAAATAAATTGACTTAATATTGAGAGACAAGGAAGGCACTGGGAAGTAAATTATGACAGGTTAAGCAAAACTGATGTTGAAGAGATTCCTTAATCCTACTCTTTAGATGTTTTCCTGCACACTTAGACACCTAGTATTCCTGTTCCTTTAACAGATAGCATTGTCATTGCTTTTCTCATTTGTAAGATCATTCTATTTTCTACTTTTCTCTTTAAAAGCATTGTTTTAATATTTTCTCTAATTTTATTGATTACAAAATAATATAGTTAACGTTTTGTCATGTTTAAAAAAGAAATTCCTCGAGTTTTCTTGGAAATCTTTCTTGCTTCCCATGCCTCTGACTCTCCCTCTGTGCCATCAAAAGAACATATACTCAAGTGTAATAAATTGGTATTGTAAATAAGTTGTAGTGTTAATCATATTTGGCCACAGATAATCTTTTTGTTTGTTTTAAATCTAACACAGTATATGGAGCAAACTTGGATTAATTACCCCTCGTTTTGCTCATTTATTACCAGGAGATGAGTAGGCAGAGTGTTAGGTTCTCTGTTGGGGTGCTTGGTGGCTTAGTCAGCCTCTGAGTAGAAGTGTTTTACATTGAGAAGAAAATAAAATAGTAGAAAATGAAATGCTGAAATACTTTTAAAAGATAATTATAGAGCAGTAGGACTGCATGTGGGTCTCTATCTCAATATTTTGAGAGTTGTAAATGTTTTCTTTCTAGGAAGAAGCTCGAAAACATTTTAATTGTCCAATTCTAGAGGGAATGGAGCTTGAAAATCAAGGTGGCATGGGTACTGAGCTCAATCACTGGGAGAAGAGATTGTTGGAGGTTAGTGCTGACACTAGGAATGAAAGGGGATGTGGGAATGTCTGTTCCCTCCACCTTGATTTTTAGGTTTAGTGTGGTACCTACTGGAGCCTTGAAAATGCAGGAGTATCAAACCTCACTGAAATACATCACAAACAGTTCTTAATACTTAAATACTTAAATTTATCCAGAAATGGGACATTTATCTCCTAACCTTTTTGCTAAGTCTCAGAGTATGAGTTTGAGATGCTTACTGAAAAACTAAATGTCTCTTACTTCTGTCTGCCATTTACCCTTTTGAGGAGGTTTGCTCCCTTTTTAGTGCAAGGGGGATAGTCCTTTGAATCATTTCAGCTTTGTTGCCCTCTGCTTCATATATCAAATATATGATCATTCTTCATTACCTTGACTTCATCTCTGTTCATGTGCCCTGGCATTGGCTTTTGCCATCTGTCTTCCAGGACCTTGTCTGATCAAGAAAACACTTATTTTCCTCCTGACATTTAAACTAATTTTTATTTATAACTTTGTGCTGTGTTAGGTTTTTGGCAGAGGTACACTTTCCAGCCATTGGTGTATGCAGTGAGGTAACCTAGAAGGGAAATGCTTCAGGACAGACCTTTTATGAAGGAGGATGGGATTTGATTGTCGGTAGTAAAAAGAGACTGGAAATAAAATGCCTTTTCATAGGAAGGATTTTCTTACAGTGATGATTTTCAGTGGCTTACTAATAGTAACTGGTAACTTTCAGAATGAAGCAATGACTGGATCCCATACTCAGAATCGAGTCTTTTCCAGGATCACCTTGGCATTAATGGAAGACACAGGGTAGGAATTAAGAATTGGGGTTGGGGTTTGGTTCATTTGTGTTTGGTTTTCATTGTACTTGATCTTATTTAGAATTGATGCATTTGTACTTACCCATCTGCAGCACAGCAGCTAATCATCATAACTGGCATTACACTAAACAAGGAGTTAGACCCCGTATGTTATTTTTTCTTCATGTATTTCAAAACCCATTCTTAATTTAGCCTTAAAAAGCAGGCATTGCAATGCATAGTACTGTTTGTAGAGTCTGTTTACTTTTTTTCCTGATGTAAGTCTTCTCTAATTGCATACAGTACATATTGATTTTTTTTCCCCCAGCTCTTCTTGCAGATAGAAAGCAGAAATTGCCTAAAATGTCATCTTTCTGTATGCATTGTTCCTTTGCAGATCATGAAATTTTCTTCTAGTTCATTGGGAGCTTGAAAAGCAGTGTAATTGTAGTATATTTTGTTACAGGCAGGGATGCAGTTTCCCTTTTTCTTAATTTGAAGACCTTAAGGCATAGTACGAAGTTCTTTGAGCTGAGTTTTATTAACCAGAACTATATTCTTATTATAAATGAAGCCAGTAATCAAGGATTCTTAGCAGCAAGGCTGTTTATTCGATAATGAATGAGCAAAGCAGCGCTGGGTGCAAAAGGGGGCCTCACCAATACACACACCCTACAGAGTGTTTTGCAGTCTTTTATACATTTGTTCCAGGAAAGTCCCCGCCCAGTTTCGTTTCTTGGCCCATGCAGGCTCTTATCAGTGGCTGAGGGGAAAACTTCAAGTTTTCCTTTTTCTTATCCTTTGGATAACTTCTTTCCTTACGCATGCATATTTACTCGTTGCATATATAAGCAGTATATTTTTAAGTCTTATTTGGCCTTAGTGGTATTTATTTGTTAAAAGCAAATTACATAAGCATATTTACATGAGCATATTTAGCATATTTACATTTGGCAGTTTGAATAACCCTCTATTTCTTGTTCTTTATTAACGTGAATCATTGTGCAATTCCTCACATTCTCGTTTTAAAATCCCTTTACAGGTGGTATAAAGCAAATTACAGCATGGCAGAGAAATTAGATTGGGGACGCGATAAAGGCTGTGACTTTGTAATGAAGAGCTGCAAATTCTGGATTGACCAAAAGAGGCAAAAGTAAGGATACAGTCTTTTAAAAAAAAATTGAGAGGAAACCCTGGTGCTTATTTATATTTGTCCTTCAAATGTAACTCAGTGAAAAGAAGTAGGGGCAGATATAGATGAACAAGGAATGCTGCACTGCATCCCACTCAATACGATAAATACAGAGCCAAACATCTTAGGGTGTAGGATGCATTTACACTATGAGAAGACTGTGCTTCAGAGAGGATGGGTAGGACTTAATCTAAAAGTGTTTGCCTTCTTATTTTGTCCCTTTTAATTGGAAATGCAGCCTGTGTCATTTTGCATTACTAGACTGTACTAAAAGCAACAAAGGGAGGTGATAGGCATCTTCAAAACAAAACCTGCCTTGTTTGTTCCTTTCAATACTCATATATTCCTAAGACACAGCTGCACAGTGGGCCTGTTTTGCTTGTATATTTTTTTTAAAGTTTACAAAGCAGTGTCATTAAAACTAAATAGGTGAGTGCATTGTAATTTTGATCACTGTCT
Source organism: Manacus candei (assembly GCF_025592945.1). Lineage (NCBI taxonomy): Eukaryota > Metazoa > Chordata > Aves > Passeriformes > Pipridae > Manacus > Manacus candei. The sequence goes on from NW_026138071.1 coordinate 945,994, forward strand.
TGATATTCTGAAAGGTCATACCCAGACAAATAACAGTAATTAACCTCCATAGAAGAAGTTGATGCTTCTTTGTGTCATTGAGTGAGTGTAAGGGAGAATGGGAACAAAGAATCTAGACAGACTGTTTATGTAAAGCAGTTAAAGTGATCTAGTGGGATCTTTATTCTTCTTTTTTTCTTTCTTTCTTTTTTGAGGAGGCAATTAATCAGTCCATACTGCGACACTTTGAGGAGTAATCCTTTGCAGTTAACCTGCAGACAGGACCAAAGAGCAGTAGCAGTGTGCAACTTGCAAAAGTTTCCAAAGCAGTTACCTCAGGAATATCAGGTATAATGGATCTTACTTTAACAAATAACTGAAGTGTTTTCATTGTTGAGCTTTGCAGCCAGATGATTATTTTTTTTTTTCTTCTGAACTAGTAGATAAGGGTAGATAATGTGAAAAATGTCTGCCTAGTTTATTCCAAGGAGTCTGAAAAAAAACCCTTGTGATATTAATAAAAGAATAAGGAGGTTTCTTGACCATCTAACCAAATACCAGATGGAAAAGTTGCTGTGTAAAAGAAATCCCTCAGAATGTTTTGTTTGGGGTATTTCTTCCCCTAGTCTGCTGCCCTGTGTCACTGCACACTAAGAAATGTGTTCTGTTTACATCTCAAGGAATGCACTGATTAAAAAGAGGAGAGGCAGGGGCAGGAGTGGGGAGTGATACATACAAATGTATTATTTATATATTCTTAAATACTTCTGGTTTTTCTGGTTCATGGGTATTGTAAGTTGCTGTTAACTGCATTCCTGAGTGTCACAACTAGTTCTTACAGGTGTAGTGATTGGGTCTGTTTAAAAACAGTTGTACACTTGTCTTTGCACAAACTGCTTCACTACTGTATTTTGTTTTGCAGTACTTCGACAATCTTAATGGAGTACCAGCAGAAGAATTGCCTTATTATGGTGGCTCAGTAGAAATTGCTGACTATTGTCCCTTTAGTCAGGAATTCAGCTGGCATTTAAGTGGTGAATTTCAACGCAGTTCAGACTGCAGAATAATTGAAAACCAACCAGGTCAGTACTCAGGTTTTCAGTATGATATTGCAGAGACTGCATTTCTTAATTTGAAATGGACTTGCTGTATATTCAAACTAATTGGATGTGAATTTTTTCACTAGTCAGGTTTTACCCCACCAGCTGTGTAAACACTGTGTTGGAGTTAGAAGCATAGCAGTACAACCTTGTACACCTAGGAGGCAGACTCCCACATCTAATGCAAGAATTGCTGAAGAGCAGAGCAGATAATATAACACAAAGGGTTAGGGTGGGTGGGTTGGTTGTTTTTTGAGTGTCTGAAACATAATTCCACTTTCCACTTTTGTGGGGTTTTTGTTCAAGGCAAGGAGCTTTGCAAATTACCAGAATATGGGTAGTGCATGGATGTTCAGTATTGCAGAACTGCAGAATGCTGGAGGATATTACCTGTCTGTGCAGTTGTATCAAAAACAAACACACCCTCTGCCCTGAAGCCAGAAATCACAACTGGTGCTCCCTGGAGGCAAGCATAACCACATAGTTCTGATGGAAATTGCTTGCTGGTTGGGGTTTTTTTGTGGTTAGTTGACTGGTTTGTTTGGTTTTAAAATCTTGTGTTTCTTCCCACTTTATTTTCAAGATGGTATAATTCCCAAATTGATGATGATTAAGGGTCTGAAATATTCCAAAAGTAAACTTTAAGTTGCATGTGGAGATACTGACCATTATAGGCTTTTAAGTTGATGTGGACTTTGTTTCTCTAGTAAGTTGCAATTCAGTATATTCCTTCTACCTTAGATCCTACCAAAAACTATGGTGCAGAGAAATATGGACCAAACTCTGTATGTCTTATTCAGAAATCTGCATTTGTTATGGAACAGTGCAGGAGGAAACTCAGTTACCCTGACTGGGGTAGTGGATGTTACCAAGTAAGTATGTGTTGGGTTTTTATCTTTTTTTTTTTTTTTTTTTTTTAAGTAACACTTAGGAGAAAAGCCAGGTATAAAATGTCAACTGTGACTTAGAACTTGCACACTGAACATGATCTTCTCTACCTCAAATCTCTAGATCATTTGACATGCTTTGAAAACAATTATCTTCCAACCATAAACCTGTAATTTAGCTAAGTTAAGTGTGTGACCTCTGGGATAGCTTGTGTGTTACTCCCAGTCTTGCTAGGGACATCATCTGTCTTAGCTGAAGAGAAAGTGTCACTGGGGTAAGAAGGAATAATTATATGAAATGTTATGTTGTTGAAGCTTAATGCTAATTAGTCACTCTGATTTTTCAGAGGTGGAAAGCGCTGTGCACATGTCACTTATTTTTCATTATCCTCATTCTCTTCAGGACTATCTCACTAAAGGTGTCACATTCAACAGCTGCACAACTAAAAAGTAGACATGAACAGAAGCCAAATTTTACTCATTCTCAGTTGATGATCTGCATCATTGCACAAAAGGAGTATGGTCAGTGCTTTAAAGCATTCCTGAACCAAATAGTTGCTCTCAGTGCATTAAAATACCTGCAGTTCATCTGTACTCTAATACCAGGTGTTTACTGAATGTCCTATTTACTTATTGAAAGAGCCTCCAAACGCCTGCTATGATAAACTGTAATACCGACTTGACTCTTTTTTATTTTAAGGTTTCTTGTTCTCCACAAGGGCTGCATGTTTGGGTCAAGGACACTGTGTACTTGTGCAGCCGCTCAGGTCAGGTATTAACTGTGAGCATCCAGATGAATGGCTGGATACACGTTGGGAATCTGCTCTGCCCAGCCTGTTCGGACTTCTGTGACTCCTGCCCCCCAGAGCGGGATCCTCCAGCTTCTAACCTAACAAGAACTGCACCCATTGGTAGGTTGCCTTATTTGCTGAAGTGAAACTTTAATGTTCGATATCTGAAAATTTCAAAGATTTGTGTCAGCTCTGACTGTTGGGAACAGGAAAGAAAAACCATGGCTATTCAGAGATCCCAGGTATAGGAGGTAAAGGAAGATAGCAAAGGTGCCCTGCTTTTTGCTGTGTGGTTGTGCAGAATGGTGGCTAACACAGGAGAAATGTGTCTGAAACATAACTCTTTCATGTCATGTCTCCTGGTAATCATCCCAGAAATCTAGCTTTAACCTGGGAATTTACCAGGAAATCCAGTCTGTGTTTTGAAGGCCATATCGTTATTATAATCTTAAAAACTGTCACCTCGTGGAAAGTGAGTTCTCACTTGTGTAACTTCCCATTGACAGTGTTAGTGTTGTAATCCAGCACACGAAAGATCAGAGTCAGTTTTCTTTTTGAGGGAGGTAAAAAGCTTAATTCACTAAATACCAGTTAATGTTTAGTCAAGAAGTTTACTAAAGCTCTTTCATGGTTTGTAGCGTTCTCTTTGTTATTTTATCTTCTCTTTAAATATAAAATTTATAAGCTTTATGGTTTTTTGTTTGTTTGTTTTTATTTTAGACTTGTGCTCCTGCTCGTCCAGCCTGGTGGTAACCCTTTGGCTACTGATGGCCAACTTAATTCCCCTGCTAACAGGATTGTTTCTCTGTGCATAGAGTTAAGCTCGGGGCCAGAAGATGTTCCGAGATGATACACTATTATGTTGCACTCCTTACTGTGGAGCACAGAGTATTTGTCTCTGCAGGAAGCTGTCTTCTGCTGAACCTCATCTCTCCTGGCAAGTATTGGTGCAGACAGTAGTCAGGGAGGTGCTGACAAAAGCAGCCAGAGTTTTGAGAGGAGGAAAATTTACCTTGTCATCTCAATAAGTGCCAGTATTTTCCTGAATTGCAACCTTTGGTTTTTTTGACTCAGTAGCAAGATCCACTATGCCAACTGTGTTAGACTACCTGGCAATTCAGTTAAGATCTGAAACAAGAACTCTTCTGTAATAGAACTGAGGGTTGTTTTGTTTTTTTTGTTATGTCTGTTGTGTGACTGGTAGCAAAGTATCCTCAAACTGGAAATATACCTCAGTGGTTTAGTCGAAAGCCATGTAAAAATAAGTTGTTGTCACTGCTAATAACCCAGGCCTGAACAGGTTGGGAATTTGTTTGTTTTGTCAATTCTTACAATTTATGGGTGAAGGAATAATTTAATGGGATAGACCAGTAGTTAGCAGTTGTCACCACAACTTGATTTTGCAGCTTTGAGGCTTCTCAGAATTCATACTAGGTAAAGCAGCTAATTCTTGGGGTTCATTTGCATATACCTACATGCACAAAATGGAGTTTCAGACTGATAATGAAGACAACTGTCTAGAAATCCCATTCTCATTTAGCATGTGCCAGTTCTACTGTGAAATTTAATACATAAAATATTTGAATATTCTCAGAGTAATTTTCTGGGCAAATATGTTTCAGTACTGATATCCAGACTGTAAAACTGGGATAGAATTTACGATCATTTTTTATTTTGTTGGTTTGTTTCTTAAGTAATGAATAATGGCATTATTGTTTCTTAAATAGTATGAACGTAACTGCAAATGTTCTCACTTTTTGTTGAAGGGCAAACCAGTAGCAATGGCAGCTATAATCTTACAGGACCATGATGATGTCTCTAGACCAAAAACTATATTGAATGTGTAAGGAAAATCTAATCTGTTTTCCTTTTCTTTATTTTCCACCTCCACTTTTTCTTGCACATGTAAATACTATGGATTATTTGAGTATTTGCAATAAGTTGAGAATCAGACGTTTTGAAACACTTGCGGGTACACTTTGCTACAAAACTAATAATGAGAAAATACAGAAGAGGAAGGAAAGGAGTAAATATCAAGCTAAGGAGAGCTGCTCTATAGGACCCTTGTAAGGATGGTTTTATAATGTATAACAAATAGTCCCGTTTAGAGTAAAAGAAACTGTCATATGATTCAATCCACTGTCTGTCCTTTTAGGATAGTTTTCATACTTGGAAGAGTGTTAAACTTGAGGGAATGGACATGCCCAGTGCACTAAAAAAGTGCAAAGATGATGTTACTCTGCTTCTTAAATGTGCTGTGATATTAGAATTGTCAGTGACTGGATCCCTTTCTAAAATGGAAGGTAGGGAGGTGTAGTAAATTTTATTTAGCTATAATTAAACTTTAAATTATTAAAGGACTTCCATCATGATTGTAAGAAATTCTTAGTGCCTACTGGACTTGTTTGTTGTTTTTTTTATTTAAAGAAAGTCTTACGACACTGCTGAGGCAAGTAAGGTGCAACCTAAAACTGTCTGAAGGCATCACAGTTGAGAGTACCTTGCACTGGGTTATGTCCCCTTCTTGACTGCAAGTTAAGTTTGCTTTGAATTATACAAGGCCTAGGCTAGACTTAAACCAGTGTTTCAGAGAAGCAATACAAGTCAGGACTCTAATGCTTTAAATTTGTGCAAGTTCAAATTACGAAACACTAAGATTGGAAAGTGAACACTAATCATATGTCCACAAAACAGTCAGTGTAAATTGATTCCTTGGAAACATAAAGGTTTGAGAATACATCTTAGGTCCCAGAGCTTGATATTGTATTTTTTCTGTTGTGCAATAATACAGTTGAAATGGTATCACTCAACAACAATGCTTTTGATACTTGAAAAAAAAATTACTGATTATTTTTCCTTGCTGTGGAATATTTGCACTGTCTGAACTTTCTGGTTAACTTTATACCTGTTAAACTTTTTAACTGGTGTTAATTTATTGTGCTCAGTATTTGATATGCTGGTCTCCTGTCTGTGTAAATGTGAGATTTGTTATATTTAATTGAATATTTTTATCTTCTACACAGTTGTTTATCTTGAGAGTTTTTCTTCTTTTTATCTCTCTTCCTGAGAATTAACTGAAAGATGGCTTAGAAAGTCGATGCTTACCTACTTCTGGATTGTATGCATTAATTAAAGAAAGGGGCTGTAGTGCTTTGTACTGACAGGGAAAAATCTATGGGAGCTCTTGTGGTCAGGGTCACCAGTACCCGCTGAGTAGCTGCATCAGTGAATCCAGTGAAGTAAAACTGCTACTGCCTTAATAATCTGAGATTTCAGTCGTAATTTCTTTGGTGTGCAGCCCTTCAGCTGGCTGTGAACTGCAGAACCGGACGTGACTTTATGGGGTCGGGTGGGGAAAGTACTCCAGTCAGAAAAATGCAATGTATTGTATCCCATGAGTGGGTTAGCAGCTGTTAGCAGCTGTAGCCTTGTGGGAACTGCCAAGGAATGTGTCAAGTTCAATTTAAAGTGACAACGAACTGGTAATCATCATAAAGAATATTTGAGTAAAGCTGACTACCTCAGTTGTGTTTGTCTTTGCATTCAGCTTCTAGCCTGCTGTGAACTTCCAAATCTTAAGATGAATTAAGTAAAAACGTCTCAGGTTTCTAAGACTAAAGTAAATACAGTAGGAAGCATAAGCCATTTTTGAGTGTAGAACATAGCTAAAAATGTAGCTTTATACCAATCAGTTGTGTAGCCTTAAGTGTAGTTTATGCTGTAAAAATCAGAATTGCTTTTAAATAAATACGAAGTTTGCAGGCAGCTCCGTTAGGTGTCCTGACTGCAGGTGGCCAGTCTATCCTATTGCATCTCTTATCCTGAAAACTTTGAAATGTAGCCCAGTTAAGCCTTTGTGTTCTCACCAGAGTAAATGGGGCACCAGGAGCCCTACAAGTTGTGCTAAGAGATACATGAGGTAGCTCACCTGTGGTAGAAACATTTTCAGTATGTAGTGTCCACAGTTTTAATTTTTAAAAAAACATTCCATGTTTGCTTAGGGAAACAAATTAGTCTTGTGGACTTTTCTGATCCCAGTAGTTCAAAGCATTTCAATTAGAAGTCGAGGGAAGTCATACTTTAGGAACACATTTTTCTAGTGTTTCAATTACAAGAAATAATTATAGCTTTTGGCTGGAGAACGCAGCAGGTAAAACCACACTGAAAAGCAGCAATTCATTCCTCCTGAAATGAGCTGAGGTCTTGGGAGACTGTCATGGCCTTTGGTGTAGGTTAATTACTGAAAGAGAATCATGTCCCCCATTAGTTGACTGTCAGTCCAAAGCAGCTCATTCTTTCTACTGTGCATTAGTAAATTGGGAAGACTTATGTCGCTTAAGAGCAGACATCTCCACAATTCCTCATGAGGGCCAGTTGTTTTTAAATCTTCCTGTACTGGAAATCTTTCTGCTTAATTGTATTCCAATAGAGAGGGAATCGTATGTCCTTTCTTCCCCTCATTTCCAGGGAGTGACTTTCAGCCAGCTGAGCAGCTCAAGGTCTTTTCCCTGTGGGATTGAAGCCCCGGTTTTTGCTTGTCTGGTTGTGTGGGTGCTGCTCATGTGTGTGTATTGCTCTTCAGGATTTGGGGCTATTTGTACACTGAATAATGTGATCTTACACTACCAGACTTTCAAAGTGCAAATGTTGCCTTTCAAATATGAAGCTTACCTTGGAGATAAAACAACTGTTTTGAGAGAACTGGCTGACCTTGAACATGTTTTTCCTATTTTGGTACAGAATGTAAATATAGAACTAAGTATTTTACACTGATTTTGGCTGGATTGAGATATAAGGGCTAATTTGTGTTATTTATGGAGTAAAAAAATTACTTATTTTACTGGTTAAAAAAAGTATGTTATAAAAAAAAAGACAAGACTGTTCATCAATAAAATGTCTGTAGAAAATTGATTCTTTTTGTCCTTTTCTTTGAGAGCTGATGACGATTTAACTGCGAGAGTAAGTGCAGTAAAGGACCACTATTACAACAGTAATTTATTTTGTAAGAATGTTGAAAAATGAACTTACATCAAGTCTTCATATTGATCACTTTATTAAACTGTTATTTGATACACTTTGAATGTAAAATGTTCTATGTTATTATTAGCTCATACATGACTTATCAGAAATTCAGCCTGACAATGAAGTAAGGAGGTTCCGGAATTCTCTATCCCATCCTCATCTATTTGATACTTTAAAACTGTGCAATATATGTTACTTTTCCACTTGAAATTGAAGATCATAAATTCCCTGCTTTGTGAAAAGGATTTGGCCACATGATTCCCATTTCAGTGGAAGGAATGTTGGTGTTGCCCTCTGAGCCTAGAGCCGTTGGCTGTGACTGGAGTCCGAGCGGGAGAAGCTGAGCTGCCTTTGCTGCTGTCCAGCAGGGATCAGGGGTGCTGCAGCCGTTGTTTGGTACTTGAGCTAGCTTTGCTAGCTGTGAGACTGAGATTTTTACGATGTATTTGTAATTACAATACATTCGTATATATATTACTCTGATAATATTCCTCTATAATGAGTTGAAATGATTTTATAATTTTTTTTTCTTTCCTCTAAACAATCTACCCATGAATACATAGCTTAAAAAAAACCCACTTGCCTTCCTCTCTGCTATTTTGAAAAATCAGATAAAGCACTGCAAAAGTAGGTTACTCTTCCTTTTTGTTTGCCTTCTCTCAAAATAGGAATCTTTCAAAAGGGTATTAAAGCTTATAAAATGCACCGCTGTTCATTTTGTAGATGATTTTAACTCTGAAAAACACCAGGTATGTAAAGTTACCTAAGTACAACTATAAGGTTAAAAACTTCAGTGGTTCTAAAGTTTACGCCATTGGTAGCGCAATAAAAAAAAACCCTGGCATATGCACCAGGTTGTGTTTAAAATTCAGAAGTAGATGGAGATCTCTCTCGTGGAGTGTAAGATGCTTTGCTTAATCAGGATCAGGGCATTACTCTGCAGTCTGGAAAGGCATGGGTTGCTGCACTGGAGTCAGACCAGTGGAGTTTCCCAGTGGAGTTAAAATTGCAGCCCCGTTTCAAATGTATTTCTGTGCGTCTATAGCGGTCGTTTTCATACTTGTATGAAAGTCAAGTATCACAAACGGTTTTTCACTGTTACTTGTTGTGCCCTCAAAATAACAGCAGTGCCCAAGGTGCAAGCTGAGCTGTGCATCCATCCTCCCTGCCAACCTCCACTTCTCCCCTCTCAGCTGGGACCAATTCATGACAAAGACTTGCTGAGAAAATCCGATGCGAACAGAAAGGTGTTCGGTTATTTCAATTTTTTTTTCTGTATCTTAAAGGAATACAGTAAGTTTATAATGAAGGTCAGACTACTACTGATGATTCCTAGGGTCCCAAATTTGAAACAGTACCCCCATCCAAAACCCCTTATTTCTCCTTTTCCCCACACTTAAACCATTTTATTTATACATCTGCTGAACACTTGTGCGTGTCTGAGCACAGAGAGGCTTATACTGGGAAATGAAACCAAGGAGGGCCTAAATGTCACAAAATAAAAAATGTTATTTGTGTTCGAGGGGAATTATGGAATCCTAACATTTGCCCATGTGATTGCGTGTTATTGCTGTCGGAGCTTTTTTTTTTTAAACTATAATTTGTCTCTTTGAATGAGTTCTTCAAGTTTTCTGTATTTTGTGCTGTTCTCTAAGTAGCATTAGTAGGCAAAATGTTGAGGTTCTCATGAGCTATATTGAGACCTTGTTATGGAAATTAGAAGGGGAACTGTTTTCAGTCAACAAGAAAGGAATTCTAGGGAAATGCCCACGTTATTAATTCATACTGTTAAATTTTACATTCATTTCCTATTCCTTGGGTATAATGTTGAAATTAAAGGCAGATTTTTTTTACCCCCAGAACAAGGATAATGAAATACATTCTTTGCTGCCTTTACAGCAAGTGTTGTCACACAACCTGTTTCCCTGATTGCTGGGTAGTGGACAGAAGTCTTGGGAAGGTGAGAATGCAGCCAGGTGAGGAGAGGGGATCTCTACATGTGCTCTGGGTGGTTCTGCAGGCACATGATGAAATCCTGGATCGCTTGACCCTCGTAGCAGATCTTGTAGATGGTTGTAAATAATGGAAACCTAAAAGAAGCACATAGCAATTAAAAAGTTGTTAAAGTTTATATATACATTTCCATTCCATTTTAATGGAAAAAAAATTTGTTGTTATATTGAAAGTGGAAAAATTTTGTTTCTCTTTACAGTATACTTTTAACTTGGAGGTGCCTTTACTGGAAGACTACATAGGGCAATGAAGAGAAGCTAGGGGCAAATCTTGGGAGTGATAGCAGAGAAAAGCTGTCTTGGAGACAAAATTCCTATCCAATATTTTTTATTTAAAAACAATCTTGAATTGCATGTTCTCTTTTTCCTGCTGTGTGCAAAAGGGATATATTATTTGCAGTCATTACTGGTATCTAAAGGACTGCAAAGAAAGAAAATGTCTAATGATTTTCTTTTCATGGCTTAAAGGATTCTTTTCCTTTTATAAGCTGAATTAGTCATTATGTGGTAAAAAATGAGTCCACTGAATGACTTGGAACTGAGTATGTAACTAAGTGCAATTATAGGATAATATTGGATCAAGTTGTGATTTAAAGTTCACATTCTGTCAAAATGAGCTTCTCTTTTCTCTCTCATTTTTGAAAGATAAAGCTACTTGAATCTTCTGTATCTGTTATAATTTCAATAGGGTTGGGTTTTTTTAAGTATTCATTTAGCTGTGTTTGACCTCTCAGTACTGCTAATGGATGGGAGGGAATAGGATGGAGGGAAGTTTAGGTTTTCTGTTGTGTAAGCTGAGGCAAAGGTTTCAAGTTGTAAATAATCTTACATCATCCCAAACAATTAGAGGTACTTTTTATTTCAGCAGTATTTGTGGTACTAAAGCATTGATATCAGCACATGTTACCTTTTAAGGCATGTAAAAATTTTGATTAGGAGTATGCTCCCAAATTTTGTACTGAGATAACCAAGTTAAGGTTCGCACTGAGAGCAGGACTGCAATGGTGATACACTGAGAACAAGAAACCCTTTGATCGCAGATTGAACCCACACATCATATCTGCAGGCTGACTCTTTGTATGGCCTTCAGTCTTGTTTGGGGAATGGGGATGTCTGGGAGGCTCCTTTACATTATTATTTCTTTTGTTTCCTATGTATGGGCCGTTCACTGAAGTGTTGGACTCGACGATCCTTGTAGGTCCCTTCCAACTCAGAATATTCTGTGATTGTTTTCCTTGCATTTCCAGTATGTGATCTCTCATTTCTCTGTCTTTTCTTAGACACTAACAGTATCCCCTGAACTCTCTCCATGTCTGTGACTTGACTTCTAATGCTGCTCAGCCTCCATCCTATTCAGCTGACCATGGCAATGAGGAGTCAGGCCAGGCTCTACTAGTGGCCCAAGTTGTAGAAAGTAGTCATTGCAGAAATGAACAAGATAATTAAACACAAGTACTGCTAAGGAGGCTATGAAACACTTGTAATTTGCTGTTGATTCAGTTGTTTTTTTAAATCAAAGCACTTACTTATCCAGCATATTTTTCTGTTTCAGAATCTTGTAGACTTCAGCTGAGGTCTGAGGACCTTGCAGCTTTTGTCCATTCAGCATCTCGTTTTCCAGTTCCTCAATGGACTAGAAGAGAGAAGACTGATTACTTGGATCAGAGGTGATACTGCTGTGATACCAGCAGTTATCAAGAAGATAAACAGCTAATGATGCCTTTGTAAAACACAGAAGGATTTCTTCATACATTAGTGTAAAGCATTTCAAAATCCTCCTTACCTTTCCTGTGCGAGCAAAGGCTTCTGCTACTTTTCTGTTGCGCCCCCCGTAGCAGGTAGTGATCAGATCAGCAACCCCACAGCTTTCCAAAAAAGTGGCTATTGACACTGGTCCCTTGCAGAACATCTTGGCAAAGGCCACCATTTCCATGAGGCCCAAGCGTATCACTGCTGCCTTGGTATTATCACCGAAACTCAGTCCATCACAGAACCCAGCTCCCACTGCCACGATGTTCTACAAAGAAGAGGGAAGGAAACAGTCAGGCAAGGTGTGCAGTAAGCTCTAAGAAAATCCCACAGCTCTGTCTTCATCAGAACAAGGTTCAAGTTCCAATGGCCACAAGTTTATCTTGTGAAGAAAGGGGCCAGGTAGTGAGTGTTGGACAAAAGTCACTGGACTTCTAGAAAATTTTTCTAAAGTACCTACTGTTATTCCTGAAAATCAAAGCAGCTTGTTTTATACACTGATATTGCAATCATGTAGCATGTATGCAATTAATGTTTTGTTTTTCTGCTAGTTTCAAGTCAGTACTTACTGACCTTTCTTCTATTTAACTATTTAAACTATCCCACACCTTTCTAGGTTTTCTCTGAGGGTTTCTGATTTAAGCAGACATGGGTTCTATGCAGATGCTACAGTAGATCAAATTTTGGGCTTGCCTACAAAAATGATCAGTAGAATTGCCCTTTTCTACAGCTCTAAACATATTTTTCAGGATCCTAAGCACCTTTAACATCTCCTCACCATTGTTCTGCACCTCTCCCTTCCCACCTTCCACTTCCAAATAAAAAAGCAGAAAGGATCACAGTCTGAAGTCACTTTCAGCACATATAGAATCTCACTGAAGTGCCCCCTCGTTGGAAACTCGGTAGTTTTGGTATTATTTCTGATTTTCTCTGTTTTCCACGTTGAAAAACTGGCACATGAACTATGTATCTTGTCTGCGCTCATTCAATCACATGGTGACAGGAGTCAAATTAGAACCCCTGGCTTACAGAAGACTCAGGTGAGGGTAGGATTTGGCCCTAGTGGAACATTCTGGTTCGAAATCACTCACTTTTAAGGCTCCACAAAGCTCCACTGTATCGGAGTCAGGCACCACGGTAATCCTGAAATTGGGAGTCTGCATTAACTCTTTAAAGATTTCCCCTTGTGTTTTGTTTTTGCAGCCTGTGGGGAGGAAGGATGAAAGTTAGAACATTTTCACATGTTTCAGAGTGCACACAGTTAAGCTTAACCTGACATAAGGTTCCAAGGACCACTTCAGGTTTTGTGATCTCAGTAACAGGGTGTTGCTAAACCAGAGCAGTTCCCACTGCTGGAAGCCGGTGTTAAATGTAGGCAAGCCCCAGAGCATTGACCATCATCGCTTAATAACATTTTTAAAGAGCTTAAAAGTAGATGGTCCCTAATGCAGCATTCATTGTAAAACCACAGACCTTGCAAAAGATATTATTTACAAACTGCTCTCTGTGCTTTCTGGTATAATTTCTGCTTTGAAAATGTAACGTGTCACTGCTAAGTACTATTATGGAACACAAATGATTATTGCCCTATTTATTATTACAGAAGGATCCACAGATGATGAAGTTGAACGTGTGCACTGCTGGAAGCCTTTTCCTACCAGTTCTATGGAGGCCACATATCATGTCTTTACAGTGCTTGCCCAAGGAGAGCCCCAAGTGGTAAAGGGATTGAGGTTTGCCTTGATCCAGAGAGCCCATGGCCTGCTGGGCAAAGATTTCTGATTTGAGTTCCATTTAAGTTTTATAGGAGGTAGCTTGGTTTCCTTCAGGGAGAGCTCAGCAATGATTTTACTGGCCTGGGGCACCACACTCTGGTGTGGTAACTGGGTGGTTTCTGCCCCATCTCATGAGAAACTTTAGCTTTGCTTCTCATTCTTCACAGTACCAATTCTCTTTGCGGTGGCTATTTATGGGCTGCGTGGCTTTCTCTGAGGGCAAAAGCAAGGGGCAAAGCTCTTTGCACAGTGATCATCACAATATGGCTTCAAACCAGGCCAGCAGAAGTTAAATTCCCTCCAGGAAAATTAATGTAGCTCAGATCTCCTAATCATATCTGGTCCTATTTGGGCCTAGTTGCTCTGCCAGCAACTCATACCCAGCTGGTACAGTTTTCGCTATTATTGTAACATTTGCAAGGCAAAGGAACACTATTGCAACACAATTTATTTTTCTTTTGCCTCCCCAACTATAGAAGGATGTAACTTTAATTTTGACTGACTTTAAAAAGCAATGGGTTTTGAAAACTACTGGATGAACTTTCCAAATCAGGTCAGACCCAGGTCTGGGAGGATCTGAGGCCGTGTCTTGGCAAGCAGTCTGAATGGGAGGAAGGAACAGAATGTTACTGGGAGTTTTTTCCAAAGAAAGAAATGTGAAGATGGAGAAATACACCTCTGGGAGTGTGAGCACATAGGAGCTTCTGATTACACTTCTCTATCTAGACTGTGTAGTGTATCAGCTGCCAATGTACTCAGTGTTGAGCTCTAAGACACAAAACGTGGCTCTTGCCAACTCCTACAGAAACAGGACTAAGCTGTGATTTTTTTAATGGATTAAATTAGCTCTAGCGCTGAAAAACCCACTGTCAATTTGAATCTGTTCCTTCTAGCACTGAACTCTCCGGAAATAATCCTGCCTCCCTGAAGGAGTTCAGCAGGTACTGCTCCACTCTGGAACCACGTGGGACCTGTCACATCTCCCTGCTTCCTCCAGATGTTAACTTGTTGCCCAGCCACAGGTGATACTAAACCCCAGCTACCAGCTCAAATTGACTCTTTGCAGTAGTTACCAATGGTGGTTTCACAGAACTTCTCGTCAGCCACTTCTTTGGCTATGTTGGCCCCCATAAGGACACTGATTTCTATTTTCAGGTGCTCTCGAATGAGGTCAGAGATGAGCTTCAGGCCATCAGGACCGTCATCAATCCCCTAAATAAAAGACAATAGTCAAAGCCAAGGTATTAGAATAGGAAAATGACAGCAGCAGACCACTGGTAAAGTAAAAGGTATTGTATTGCCTGCAGCTCTCGTTTTAATTGGAAGAAAATGGGGTCTTATATTCACTAGTGTTAGCCGTGAATACAAATACCCTGGGTTTGTACTTTCATAACAGCAAAATCAAGGCAAGTTCAGGGAGAAGGAGTGACAGTCGAGGTAACCTTGCAAGAGGCCTCACATCCAGTACTGCTGTCCCAAGGCTTGCTTTCTTTGGTTCTGTGTTTTTCCTTTCTGTTAAATTCCTGTAGTACAGAATAAAACCTTTAAAATAAGCCTATGAGCAGTGGCTTCTTCAGTATTAACCTGATTGTTTCTTTGGTATTGAGGAGTATACTGAACTGTCTTTTTTTTTTTTTTTTACCAATCTGGGGGTTTTTTTAAGTTAAAGAAGGTAGTAAATTTGCAGGAATTTCCTTTCTTTCCCATCTTCCTCTCCTCTGCTTACTGCTGCTTGTGATGTAATTTCTATAAGGGGGAAATATAAAAGGGGAAGAGCTGGTGTTGTAGTCTGAAAAATTGAATTACATTTCTTTCATTACAACTTTAAATGGGATATTTCCTGTAATGCAGTGAAAAGAAGTGTTAAGACTATATTCCTATGCCATGCCTCTGGCTTTTAGTTTGACATTTTCTTCAAAATATTAATTCTTTTTTAAGATTACAATAATTTGTTACCTCTAACCTTAAAAAGAGATTCCTTAGTTCATGCCAGACTGAAATTGCTTCAATTTTGCAAAATCATGAGTGTTATTGTGCTGTTTAAATGCTGCCAAGAACAGCTTTAGCATGTACTTGGAAGAGGCCCTTCAATTCAGCACTCTCAGTTAAGAGTTAATTGACGCTGTATTCTGATGAGTATTTTTTTTGGCAGCAGCACCAGCTTTATGCAGCTCTCCCTCTGTCCATTTTCACCTCCATGCTGGTCCAAATGGGAACCGATCCAGGCTAAAGATGATTGGCAAAGACAGATACTCTTAGCCTGGATGGGTTGCCCCATCCTTCACTCTCCACAGCCACGAAAGCAGCAGAAGTGCTGGCAGAGCTGGGTAAGATTTAACTCTAAAGCTCCTATCCTTAAACTGAAGCTGTTTATTTACTCTACAGATTGGGTATTGTTGAGACAACAACTTACCTTGATCAGGGAAATCCCAAATGTCCCAGGTTTTATCTGTCCTGCAATCTGCTCACAGATTCGTCCAATGAATTGATGTGGCAGAACAAACACTAAAATATCTGCCCCATTTGCTGCTTCAGCCACATCTGGTACAGCCACCTGGGACAAGAGGGACAACCAAAATGAGCCTCAGGTAGGAGTCCTCAGTCCTTGCAAGATACCAACGTGCCAAAGCCATGGCAGATGCAGTGCAAATGTCCTTAATTTTAACCACATGACCCTGTGGCATAGCTGCCAGCTCTCCATGCGAGTAGCGACAGATCTCTTCTGAAATATCCAAAGCAGCCAAACTATCTTAGGTTTGGATTTTTTATAATTTTTTTTTAATATATAATTTATCCCATCCCTGTGTGAATAATCTGGGGAAGATGATGTAATTTCTAAACTAGTGGTGTCCTGGGAAGCCCCTTTGCTAGTTCAGCTCCTGGAGGTGATTCCTGAATATACTGAAGAACTCCATATGGTTCTGGAATAAGTGGTAGCACAGGGGAGCAAACTGGGGTGGTGAGGCTAAACCTCTTCTCACAGTCTTTAGTTTCCATACATCAATGGCTGTTCAATAATAAACTATACAATCATAATATATATTATTAAAACTAATATAAATAATAAACTATATCAAAAGGCAGAGATTATCATCATCTTTGGGGGGTTATGTGACTTTGTTTTAAATATATAGTAATTTTACCAATAGTTACAATGTGCTTAGTGACTCGCTGGCTGTATATTTCTCCAAAGTGTTACTCAAAACAATTCAAGCCAGGCCACAGAGGCAAGAGCAGGTGAATTTGAGCCTGCTAGAACAAGCAGTTTACAGTTGGAGAAAACATCACACTTGGATGCAGCCTTGGAGCACACAGCTTTAAGCAAGCACGATTCCCAGCGGGAGAATCAGAACTGGTGCCAGCTAGGCTTCTTCTCTGGGAAAACAGCAAAGTGGAAGCGGAGCAGAGGCTGGCACTGCTGTGCAGGAAGGGCTCCTGTCTCTCCAAAATGCTGCAAAGCAATGTAAGGAAAAAGTGAGCTTGTTTGTTTGGGTATTTTTTTTCTCAATCAGAAATGGTGTGAGGGTCCCTCCAGGCTCTGCTGCAACTGGCTCATTTCTGCTGGTGAAGCCTCAGACTTTGCTCTAAACAGGGTGAGGCTGACCTCAAGTGATGATGACAAGCCTGTTGATCTGCTAGAAGGTTGTAAAAACAATAGTGACAACTGTTGTAAAAACACAGTAACCCAGGAGAACTGTGTGCCAAGTTCAAGCACCGGGAGTGCAAATATGCAATTGCAGCACTAAATGGAGCGCTAAGTATAACCACTCCCAAGCAAGGAGATCCATCACGTGCAGGGTTTTAACTTCCCTTTACAACTGCAACTGCTCCAGAAATGTGGCACTACTTTCTTTAACTCACAAAGCAGTAGCTTTTGGCAAAATCTTGAACAGCCAAAACCCCTCACCCTCCTTGCTTCAGTAGCAGTAAATTATGTAAGCTGAATAATTTAAGTAGAGATGCATAACTTGGTATATTAAATGTCCATGAAAATTAAATACCTTATATTTTTGTTGGAATTTAGTGTTATTAATTATACTATCCTGAAATCACCCATGAGCCGATAGCTCATTACTCATCTCCTTGTAAGCCACAGCCCTTAGCTGTGCTGTTGATTTCCTTTTCAGAAGAAAAGAGATCAGTAGCTTTCCCTGTTTTCCAGAAGATGTCGTGGGTTTGAAGTATCTCAGCTCTGTATAGACAGATCTCTGCTTGCCATTTCTAGAGTTGTGCTGATGTCTGCCAGGGAGAGGATGGTGCGTCACCAGCACAGACACGGGTGTTTGAAGTCGCACGTGACGTACGAGACAAGGAGAAATCACAGAAGTGAACTATATTCCAGGGAGTTATATTGGAATGAGTTAGGTGACAAACCAGAATGAAGCAGTGGGTTGCTTTCTACTTTTAATTTTTTCAGATGATGTCTGCTTTATTTAAAAAAAAATAATTCACTGATTTCTATTTTTTTTTTCAACTTACCACATTGTGGGGTATCTTGTATCCGGGCAGATATTTAACATTTTCATGTTCCTGGTTGATTATTTCTGTGAGTTTTCTTCCGTTGATGATCTCTTCAAACACCCACATCTTGACAGTAGGATCAAATCTGTTGGACTTCTGGACATTTTTGCCAATGATTCTGGCTATAGCTGATCCCCTTCAAAAAAAATTAAATAATTAAAAGGTGAAAAATAGTTTTATTGTGAATTGGAAATGCAAATTACTTTAAACATCATAACTCATAAAAGGCCTGTGCTATACAGCTGTTCAGGTGCTTGTGACATTTTTCAAAAAGCTTTATCTACTCCCCTTCATCAAAAGCCCCTCAAGTTTAAAAACACAGAAAGTAGAACCAGGGAAAACATAACTGTATTAAGGGATCTGAAGTCATATCAAAGGCTATAGAGCAGGAGTGTGATGTACTAACAACAGTACTAAAAATACAGTGTCTGGGATTAAAATGTCTCCCTCTCCTCAAATAATTCCTTTTTTCCTGAAGACCAACAAATGTAAAATAATCCAGGTGGTAAAGCAATGCTGAGTGATCTCACTGTGACAGCCTTTGTGCATTTCATCTAAAATAGATGCATCCCACTTTCCTATCCATAACCAAGGAGTTGCAATAAGGACTTTACGTAAGCGCTAAATCCTCAGAAAAAAAAACAAACAATCCTTCAACCTGATGGTTTCTCTTTATTTATTGTTCTAATTATCACTGTAACGGGATCTGTAATACTTGCAGCCTGAGGATATTTTAACCATCCAGTTCACTTGAGTCACGCTGAGCATTTTTTAATCTCAGGTCAGACAATAATTTTATTTCCCCATCACCACTGCAGCCTTGCAAACACTCACTTATTTTCTTGGCAAGAGAGAATTAAAGACCCTGCAGAAAATATTGGAACTATTGTTTAATGCTCTTTAAATTATATGTGGAAGAGGGGTGATTATTTTTACTCCTCTATTCCTTCTCTCCATTTAAAGCTACTTCAATCTTTCAAATATTGCTTATTTTACTAACACAACTGAAAGAGAAGCTCCAGTTGCAACACTTGTCCTCTGTCCCACTTGTAACACACCTGCAAGGAGAAACATGAGCAGGATTTAGCTGTGGTATGTTTTCTGGAACTCATAAAATTCTTGAGAATATCCAAGACAAAGTACAGGTAGGTCTGTGCTGTCAATGATTCAAAGGGCAACTTCATTGTAACTGTCTCTCCTTGACTCACCCATATTTTTGGTAGAACAGGTTTACACAAGGTTGAATTGCTCAATAAGTAGTAAAAGCCCAAGGGCTTAATCTTAATCTTTAATGATAAAGAAATCCTACGGAGATCAGTGTTAACTATATGCTATATCCAGAGCTGTCATAATGCTTTAGTTAGTTAATTAGTTAGTTAGGGCAGTTTTTTGGTTGGTTTGGGGTTTTTCTTTTTGTTTTCAGGTTTTGTTTTGTTTTGTAAGGGTTGATTGGTTTTGATCCTTTACAATGTTTAGGGAAATGTTTTAGGGGTGAACCTTTACTGTAAGAGTTCTGCTGTTTTGAAAGAAAGTCATGCAGTTGTATCATACATTCATATTATTTATAGACATACATTCATATTATTTATAAAATTACTTATATTCTGGTTCTCTTGCCTTGCTATCGACAGAAAGCACAATCAAAGCTTGAGCTGAGGATGAATTGTGGCTGTGCACAAGACATATGTATTAATAAGAAAAGTGTTTTTTTATAAACTTGAGATCTAAATTCATTGTCCATGTTGTCCAGCACAACCTGGATGATGAAATTGGACCTCAAGCTTATCCATAAAAATAACTTTCCTAGCTGTGTACCAAGAACATATGATTTTCTGTTTAAAGATATAGACTCCAGCCCTAATTTCTGAAATCTTGAATGGGACACACAACTCTTAGTATATAAATCTGATCTTCTAGCAGAGCTGTCATTACCACTGATCGGCCTTGGGAAAAAGAATTGCTTTGTCTGTCAGGGCTGTGTTCTGTACACCACGCAGGCTTGGCAAAAGAGGGCTGCTTATGCAAACAAAACCAGAGACACTCATGTATAAACACTTTGCCATTCTTTGTTTTATTTTCTCCCAAACTCAATTCAGTGAAGATTAATAGAAGGCAGAGAACTCCACTTGGATAATTTTAAAAAGTAAGTGAAAACTGCCAATCAGATTTTTCCCCCCAGTTAAGTTAATTCATGTTGAAAGTGATTTACATATTGCTAAGAGAAAGAAAGCTTTTGTCTGGAGATTTCCTATCAGTATAATGAGGAAGCTTTGATATAGAATAACTCAAATAAGACCCATTATTTATGTCTGTGAACATGGAAGTATTTGTAGCATATATCAGATCTGGTGAAAAGTAGAGCTTAACAGAGCCCAGGAAGCAGCTGGTCCCTTCCCTCTGCACAGGGCAGGCAAATATACTTAAGCCATTCCTAATAGTTTTTCCAAACAGGTCTTAAAGACCCCAGCGACTGCAGGTCTCTTCTCTTCCCCAACTGGCCCATCCTAGGACTTTGCTATCCTACATATTAGAAAGATCCTCCTCAAAGTGCAGTAAGTCTTTCTTACTGCAATTTAAGCCTATTTCTGTTCTAGAAGGGTGTCATATTGTTTTCCTTTAGATGCTTGAAGATTATGTCGTCTTACAGTCTCTTCCTTAGAAAACCACACAAAATTTTTTGAACTATAGTATTGCTCAGATTTGAAGGGATCACAAGAGCTCTCCGGCATGGGAACATCGCTGAGTTCAGATGGGTTGCTCAGGGCTTTGTTCAGTTGAGTCTTGAAAACTCTCCAAGGACCACCTCCACTCTGGGCAACCTGCCCCAATGCTTTATTGTTCTCATAGTTGTTTATTTTCTCCTCTCTTTAGATATTGAGTCAGAACCTTCTCTGGTTCAATTTATGACCACTGGCTCCCATTTTCCTTCCATGCACCTCCATAAAAAGCCTGGCTATCTGTCCATGTTGAAGACAAGAATCCAGTTCAAGCTGGATCCTTGTTGAGGACTCCGCGGCCTCAATGAATCTAATCCTGGGACAGCTTTTGGATTCTGAAGGGCCAGGCAGTGAACTAAACCTCTGTTTTTAAAAGCAGATAACTGAGCCATGATTAACATAACCACAAACCCTCCTGCACCTGACAGGCAACCATAAAACACAGAGCAGCACTTGCTTCACTCAACCATATCACTCATGAGCCTCCTGGCAGTGTTGACTTAGCAAGTCCCCATGACCTGCTGAACTTCTGCAGCTGACATGAGCTTTTGCAGCATGCTGTGTCACGTGTCAACCACAATTCTGAGCTGCAGGAAAGCCTCAAGAGCACAGATATGAACTGCCACCGAAATATTCAGGAGGAACATAAGGAAAAAAATGTTTGCCAAAGGTAAATATTATATTTCTACGTTGTGCTAAAACAACCTGTTCTGCCACTGAGGCTATGAATAGATGTGATTCAAACATCAGACCACAATGTTTATCTCCTCCCTGAGGAATTAACAGTCTATGCACATAGTGGGAAGCAAGAGATGGGCCCAGGCAAACATGCAGTATGAGTAAGTAGATAATACTAAATGAGCTGCGGTCTCGGTATCTCTGTGGTAGCTCTTTCCAAGTTTGTAGGTACATGTGGAAAAACAGAGAATTTTCTCAAGTACATATCTGAAGGAATACAATTAAGTGACTTTAAAGAATGTCTTATGGGAAGGGGACAGCCTGGGAGAGGCAGGAGGTCCCTGCTTGGCGGTGTAGCAAGAGAATGATGAAGGTGACTGTCGGCTGACCAAAGGCTAAGTTTGACTCCCAAACATGCAGTCATGGCTGTTGAGGGGCTTAGAAGGGACGATAAGCTGCCTGCAGGTGAGGGAAAAGACAGCAGCAGGGAGAGGGATGCCTCTCCTGAAATGATGTGGAAACAAATTACAGGGCCAGAGAAAGCCAGATGTGTGACGATGAGTTCCAGAAGACTTAGCTGTGCAATTCCATGTGAAAGGCTGTGTCTGAGAGTTGTCATGCCCAAAGAGCCTGTGATCCAGCAAGAGCATGCACTGCTTTTGCAGAAAGCAATGCATTGCTTTTGCAAGGCAGGAAGGCGAAGAGCTGTGTTTTAACTCTGCTGTGTTCTCAGCAGCTCACAAGCAACCAGCCACTCCCTCACCTATTGATTTTTCTGACATTTGCTTCCACTTAACTGTCAGATATTTTTAAAATCTTAAGGAGTTTTCTCTCCTTGTACAAAAACAATCCCCAGAACTACCTCGAGGTTGGGTTCGCTAATCCCAAATGCATGCACATACACGTTGATCTGTTTGTTTGTGCTCAGCTTACAGAAAATATAAGAAAAGTAAATGCAAAGTCCTGTGAGATGGGCTTGCTGACTTCAGTGGGGTCTTTCAGACCCAAGGAGCTCTGGAGAGCTGTGCTTTTGTTCAGGCTAGAAAGGACTGAGCAGTAGCAAACATGTTCATAAAAATGGGAATAAGAATAAATGGGAGACCTGAACACAAGACTGTGTCTGGACCGAGATGCAAAAGGACATGCTCAGTAGAATGGAAGTGAAAGGTGCCAATACATCGTGGCTTTAAACGAGTCCTGTGCCCCGGTTCCTTCAGAGGAACACAAACAGCATCATCGCTCTCCTCACTGCCGAATGCTACAACCTGAACTGCCTGGGCCCTGCCTCAGGCACACACAGCGACAGAGCTGCGGCTCCGGGCCTCTCTGGAATCTGCCGCCAGGATTTAAGAGGCTCGCGTACCTGGGTGATGCAGGAGCATCAGTCTTCCCAGCTCTCACGGGCTAGTGCATCTCGGGGGGACGACGGTCCCTGCCCCAGGAGCCCACAAGCCGGGGCAGGACGGGGTCGGGGTCGCGGTTTCAGGACCATGGAGACGCTCCGCTCCCCTGGCCCCGCCGCTCCCCGCACTCACCTGTTGCGAAGCCCCCGGCCGCGGCGGGGAGAGGGAGGAGAAGACGAGGAAGGAAAGAGGAGAAAAAGGAAAGAAATGGGGGAGGAAAAAGGAGGAGGGCAAAGGGAGAGGCCCCCCCGCGCTGCGACACTTACCAGTTCCCTGAGCCGACGATGCAGACGCGGAGCGGCGACATGGTGCGGGCTGCGTCCCGCCCGGCGGGGATCGGCTCGGCTCGGCTCGGCGGGGTCGGTCCGTCCCGCCCGCCAGCACCGCCCCTGCCGCCCGGCCCGGCCCCCGGCGGTGCGGGAGGGACGGGCGGGAGCGGGCGGCGGTCCCGGGGGCAGCGCCGCGTCCTCCCCGGCTCCGCCCGCGGCCCTGGCGGATGCTCTGCCCGCGCCGGTCCTTGCGCCGACGGATTGCCCTGCGATCGTGCCCTGGAAGGGGGAATGGGGAAAATGGTGCTTTCTCCGAAATTTACGGGGATGAGGACCAGCGTGGGGAAGGCAGGGAGCCCGGCACTTCTTGTGGGGTGTGCCCTTCCCGTCCACCGGCAGCCCCGAGGGTTTCGGCAGGGTGGGTACAGTGGGACACAGCTGGGCCATTCGGGGCAGTGAGAGACATGACAAGGTCCCACCTGTACTGCCCCACAGGCACGTAATGGTTTAAATCCTTTCGGCATGCGAGGAGCCCACCAGGGAAGGGGTGAGTGCATTTGCAGAGCCAGATTCAGCTGATAAATCATCAACTACATCACAGTTCCTAACATGGGACATCAAATATAAGTTATCTGCAAGAAAGGACAAATCAGAATGTTGGTCCATTTCCCCTACACGATTTTATCATGCATAACACCCTACAAATGAGCACATTTTACCTCTCAGCCTTTTAGTACACCCTGTCTCCTCTTCAAAATGTCCTTCTCTCTCATTTTTGAACCAAAGAGCTACATTTGCCACCTTGCACTCCTGCTTCCTCTCATCCTGCTGTGCCCAGGCTCCCTGCCCCACCAGGGGGCTGTAGGCTCAGCAGTGACCACATCTGCTGCCCTCGCACCAGGGCTTGGCTCTGTGGGTTCCTGGCTCCATGGGACACGGATGCCTGACACTGTCATTCATCGAGGGAGGCTGGCTGCCAGCTTTGGAGAAGCCTGTGGGTGTTTCTGGAGGTACACATATGTTCATCTCACCTGCTGTTAGCTTCGTTGGCTATTTGGTGCGTCCTGATGGTGGTGAGTGTTTGGGGACTTAGAGAAAAAAAAAAGGGCAAACCCCTGAAAAACAGTATTTTGAGAAAATTACTGGGAGAAGCTGCTGAAAAAGAAGGTGTAGCTGGGACCCTGGGCATGTGTGAAGCCTGATGGGAACTGCGAGAAGAGGCATTACCTGGAAGCACAGTTTGAGCACAGCCAAGGCACAAGAGCCTTTCTCTGGTTCCAGGTACATTTCCTCCATTCTCTTGCTTGTTCACCATGATTTGCTTCTTCCTCTGTGTCCCTTCACTCTCTTCTCCCTTTAACTCACATTCCCCTTGTGAAGAAAATCTAAAGTGGGGGTGAGGAGGGGCCATCATCCTTCTTGCCCCGTCCAACCCCTGAGATTTCTTTGCTTGTTGCAAGCTCTCCTGTGCTGGTGAGTCCCCAGGCCCCATGGAGGGGACACACTTACCAGAGCACTGGCTTCTGCAACTAATGCATGGCAGAGAAAATGCCCCTCTTCTGTACAGTAAATAAGTATTGCAAACTGTAACAGTTTCATCTAAATTAATGTGGAAGCTTTTAATTACAAAGGGGAACTGTATCAGTTCAGTGGCCTCTGGACTGATGGATTTATGTGCCTCCACATTCCAGTTGCACTGACCATTTGGTGGGTGCACAGAAGCTGGCAGGGGTGAAACTGGCAGGGGACAAGCAGGCAGATGGATACGGCGGCACTTGTGAAGAGCAGAGGACACAGCCTGGGACTGTGAGTGCACGCATTAGCTTATCCATCTGTGACACTAATTGGCTGTGGAAGTAGGTAACTTGTGCTGCTGCTGAACTCTCCTCTGGATTCATGCAGTCACTGCTCCATGGAGATGGATAGAGAAGCATTCACTTCCAAAGGACATTTCAGGTGGTCTGCAGCAAATTTTACTTGTCAGGTTCAGATGTCAAGGCTGTCTTTGTGGCACTGTTGTGTGGGGACACAGAATGGCCCCGAGAAATGGGTCCTTTGTCAGATTCCAGAGCCCTGGAGCCATATAACACACGCCGGCGGATGCTGACGATGGTTGTTTTATCAGGCAATGAGGAGGATCTGCTCTTTCCCATGAAGGCTCCGTGTTTGTTTTTCACATAAGCCCAGGAAGCTATCTCTGAAGTGTGAGTCATTGGTACGTAACAGACATAAAAACTCAGTCTGCATAACAGGGAGCCTAAAGACAACTCTCTCAAGGCCACCCCCACCCAAGCTCACCTGATCTTCTGCACCTAATGGGTCATGCACACGCAGCAGCCAGCGATTACACAGCTGAATAGTTTTCCTCTGCAAATGGAAAAACCTCACTGTCAGTGCAGCAAATCCAGGGCAGCCGACGGGAGTTTTTTCTATGCCAGGCGTGGCTTCTTTCTGTGGTGGCAATGCAATCTCAGAATATCCTCAAAAACGTGACTGAGAAATGTCAAACTCAGTATCCACCTTAAAACTGGTTAGGTTTTTTGCCCCCTCTTCTCCTACTGAGAAGCTGTTTGAGAGCATTACTCCTCTCACAGTGAGAGCCCTTCTCCCTGTTTCATATCCAACTTATGCCCATCTGCTCTTAGCACAAGCACTGTCTATAAATGTGAGTGATTCTTCTCCCCTGGTGCTTATTTTCCCTCTCTGCCTGCCTAAACCCCAAATGTATTTACAGAGAGGAATCAGATCCCATCTCACCAATCATTTTGCCAAGCTCAGCAAGACATGCTCTCTGTCTATTCCTCTGATTATCTGGATGTCACTTCTCTGTACCTGTTCCAGAATGAGTTCAGGCTTGCTGAACACCAGTAACCCAAATGATGTCCAAATATTTCAGCTGAATTTTAGCCAGTGTTTTGTATATATTTACTTTCTCTTCTTGAAAATGCACGGCTTGCTACATGTAAGGCTGCATTTATCTTTTTAATAACTGCATCCTGCACATGCTCCTCCTCTTCTGTTTTTCATAGTGGATAAATTCTAATTTACAGCAGAAATGTTATCAGTCTCTCAGTACATGTCTCTGTACTGTATGCTGTTACATTTCATCCAATGTCTCTTATTAGGGCATAACAATCATATAATTTGTCCTGTAGGATTTCCTCTCCATTGAAAATATCATCCAACTTTGCCATTAGCAAATTTTGTTACCTCACACAGCAGTTTTCACTCCCAGTTTTCTTGCTTTGTCATTTTACAGTGCTTATGTTAATTCTCATCTTCTTGAGTTTAACTAATAATTTTCTAGGTGATACCAAGTCAAATGCTTTACCAAAGTCCAGGTTGATAAGATTTATTATTTTTTCTTTGTTCATATCTTATCTTATCTTATCTTATCATTATCTTATCAAAGAAAGATATTGGGTTAGTCTACATATAATGTACCTAGACTACACTTTTAACCCATTTTCTGCTTCCTTTCTTCTGTTACTCGTGGCTAACATTTCCTCTAAAAAAGCTTAAAGATTTCAGTGGTAGAGATTATTCAGTCTTTAGAAGTGAAAGATAGAGACCTCTCGAGTTTTGTGGCTGTGTCACACAGTAATTTCCATACCCACGCTCTTTAGTCCATTAATTGTGCTGCCTCTGCTCTCTGTGGTTAGTTACATTTTTTTCCTTCTGGAGTCTGAAGCAATATATTCCTTTAGCTTTTAGGTATCTGCTGTGCTGTTGTTGTGGGCAATACTTTCCTTTGTTTCCTTTGCAATCATGCAGCTAAACCCCTTATGCTTCTGTTTTGCTTCCCTGTGCAGGTCTGGGGTTTTTTTTTTTGATTTTGAGCTGCACCTTTAACTTTGGGTGTTTGAATGACAGTTTTCTCTGCATATCACTCCCTTCTCCTTTTTTTCTCTAGACTTTCTGCATATTCCTGAGATGTCCTGCACTGTCTGCATCCTGTGAAGTAAGATTCAAGGAGCCTGTTCTGTCGTGTGACTACTTGAAAGCAAAGCAAAGTAGGAATTTTGCACTTCCGGGGTCGTGACCAGACAGTAACACTCCTCAGCATCTTAAGGAATGAAGGCTTCAGGGTTTAGGGGACAATGAGCTGAAAATTAAAGTTTTCTTTTTTTTTTCTTTTTTTTTTTTCCCAAACCTTGTGGGCTAATGTCAGTAGGACTCAAACATTTAATTTCCTCACCTGTGAAGCTATAGGTAAAGTTAAAGTTGAGGTAGGTCTGGAGTTTAGAACAAGGGTTCCCAATTTCTGCCTGAGTGCGTGAGAGGAGCTCACCTGTTGTGAGCGTCCACGAAAACCTTTCTCTGGTTGAGGTCTGCAGACCATAAAAAATCTGCCACTTCAGTTCTGCCCAAACAGCAAGCACCACACCTGACCTTAACCTTACACTAGACAGCCTGATGGACTGCACTGGCCTCAAAATTACTTGGACATCACAGGCCCCTTCATTTTCCACTGGAAAATTTTTGCACAGATGCTTTCCCTGAATTATATTCAAAATGGAAGATTTGCATGATTTTAAATGTAATTTGTATGCTTAATTAATTTAAATTATTGATAGCAAATAATAACCATTTATATTGAGGTATCATGTAATATATCAAAAAAGCTTTTCCTGGATGTTAGGTACAAATAAATAATGTCAGTTTGTGCCCCTAAGAGCTGAAAGCCCAAAATACTTACAGCTTTACAGCTTCCACACAGACTTCTTGCAGTCTGCTTTTATTGACTCATGGGATCTAGAAAACAAATCAACAGTGAAATTTTTACTCCACTTATTTCATTAGTTGAATTTTCTGCTGCAGGTTCTGATCAGATTATATAGGAAGAACTTTTTTTTTTCACACTTAAATTAGTTCTCCAACAAGGTACTTAGCAGAAAACAAGACTGGATTTTAGCTCTATAGAAATCTACATAATTCCAAGTAATTTAAGGAATTTAAGCAGAACAGACTGAGAGGCCAATTGTAAACCATCTGTACTCCTTAGGACTTTCTGTAATCCAACAGAGAAGTTTTTCAGGAGAAGCAACAGGATTATAGCAGAACTGGAAAATGCATATGCCAGAGAGAAACAGTACTGGTAACTTAATTTTCTATTAAATAGATATCAAACCCCAGGCAACTGACCTACAAAGACTTTCCAGAAACCAAATATACCCACTCTGTAGGCAGCACAGACTGCAGTGAGAAGGAAGGATATAATTTGGAAATTTTGAAGTAAATCCAGAATTGATCAGAGTGTGCAGGTACAAGTAGGGCATCTGGTAATGAGAACAGCTTGGTATCAGTATCCCTAAAGCAGAGATTACATGGAAACACAGTAGTCAAATTATGGACTGTGTAGGTTTGCCCACAAAAATTACCAAGTGCTTTGGCTTGATTTCCAGACTGAAATTGTTATCATGACACACCTGGAAATGGCATTTGCAACTGAGATAACAAGCATCTAAACATGATAATGGAGATTTACAGCAGATGGAGAGATACTCATGTTGCCATAGGAACCATGCAGGAAAAGTGTGTAGGAGTAAAGTATGGTACAGAAAAGCATCTGGGAGAAAGGGCTGGTGACTGAAGAACTGAACTCACTCAGCAGCTCTTAAGGTTAGATGACACATTAATAAGAACATATTAGTTTTTCAGGATATTGAGAATCATGGAGGAAAGGAGTCCTAACAGCGAGCTGCAGAACAGCTGAAGGCAGCAATGCTGTGTTGTGCCATAGTGTAGGGCAGAAAAAGTCTCTAGAGAAGGGCTGGAGACAGCCATGAGATGGATGAAAAAGCTGCAAAGCCCCTCAAACACGATGACAGCATGTGACCCCTTATTCCTGCTGAACATACTCAGGACCCAGCTGGTGGTAAGGGAATGTGCTTGGACTCCTCTCCCAGCAGCAAGTCCATACTTGGGAAGTGCTTGGGAAGTGACTCAGTTCAGCTCATTCATTGCCTGCTCACTCTGCCCATGCAGAGAACCTGCTGGATGGTCCCCCAGTGCTGCAGGGCTGACTCCTCTGTGATGGACTCACATGTGGCTACATTTTCTGAAGAAGAAGTCAAGTCCTAAGCAGCCAAATGTGTGGTTTTGAATTCCAGAATTTCCCACACAAAGGGCTTGAGTAGGGGGCTATCTAGAGGAAGTTCCTGTTTCACTCTCTGTTGGGGTAAGTAACATGGCAGAAAAGACCCCCTTGAGCTCAAGGTGAGGAGTCCAGGTAAGGATCATCCCAGGGATTTTGAGGCAAGGCAGAAGGAAAGCCCTTCCATGGTGCAGAAGGACCAGACAGAGGTGACAAGCTCCAGCCATTGCCCTTTGTGCTAGAACAGCCTGCACTCAGCCACAGTGGGCGGTGAGGAAATACCCCGAACTCGGCCTGCGCACGAGTTGGAGAGAAAAGGGCAGGGAGGCATCCCTGTGTGACTTGAGCAAGCAAAGGATTTGCACTTGGGAAAGACCCAGGAGACATATCCAGCTGTCAGCAGCAGCTCCAGCACACTGCCAGATTAAAGCCACCCGTGCTGGGAAGTGATGCAAGGGCAGGGAAAGGGCTTGAAACACAGTGCTCATCCATGGTGTGGCTACGGAAATGTCTCGAACTGATTGTAACACAGTTATGTCCTGCTCGTGCTGGTGAGCTGCCTCTCCAGGACAAGCTTTAGTCTGTATAGGGAGTTGGAAGGCCCTCCAAGACAGTATAAGTGCTTTGACAGTTCCAGATGGTGGGACTGGCACCAGGCAGAGTCGTAGGCTGTCGAGGTCTAGGAGATAAAAGGTGTGATGATTGTAGTTTGTCAGGTTTGAGAGGGATGGAGGGCCATGCCCTTCAGCCTTGTGTGATGGCTCCAGAGCAGTGTCGCTTCTGATATTTTTGCAGCTCCATGGCTGTTGTGATGAGCATGACAGCTCCAGGCTGTGCCACGCTGCTCTCCAAACAAAAGCATTAAAGAAAGATTACACAGGCAGCAAAACTCCAAAGAAGCCTCTCCGGAGGCAGACGCAAGGTCCTTCAGTCCCATTCTTCGTTGGGTTCCCAGGGCACAGTCCTTTCCTCGGAGGGTGTCTCACAGGGTGGAAGCTACTGGGATTATAGTCCCAGCTTCCAGCCAGACTGAGCCCTTGCTGCTGCCCCAATTTCCATTTCCATGTCTGGACTGTGTAGGATTGAGGCAATGCTGGACCCTGGAGCATGACTCAACGCAAAGTCACACTGAGTGCAGCTCAAAACAATGCCAAATGTGAGTGGGAAGGATGTGAGTGGGTCATGGACAGGGAAGGAAATTTTGTAGGCAATGTGAGCTGCTGTGCTGTGTAAGTTTGCTGCTTTCAGCTGCACCTACATTACAGCAGGATTGATAGGGACTGATAGAGAAGAACAAGGAAATCAGGAGATGATTGACAGTGATTGAAAAGCCCAAATGAAAAAGGGTTTTGAATCATTAAAACTACAGAAGGATTAATTAAAACCTTTAAAAGCAAGCACCAGAAATCCAGTGTTTCATACACATGTCAAATTACAGCAAATCCACAGACCCAGGAACTCAGTGATATCTACAAAGCTCCAAAATCAAGAAATTCACAATGTAAAATACTCTGGTGGGTGAAATAGCTTGTGCTACATTCACCTAAACTTACCGGCCATTTTCACCTACAGCCAGGAGAATATAGCCATGTGTTCAGTGTGTTGAAGGAGAAAGGCTGTTTATTTTAACCAAACTTCCTTTCTTATTCCTGTTGTCACAGCACCTATAGTTTTAGTAGGCAGGTATCTTTTATTCTTGTCAAGAATAGGAAGTTCTTTCATGTTCATTACCCAGAAGAAACCAGAAAACATTGTTTCCCAGACTATTAACAGTATCAGTTTATAGTAGTATCAGAAGTATCAGTTCCTTGAGAAAGAATCTATCCCAGTAACAATTGTCCAATTAAAAAATGCAGACGAAAAGCTTTGCTAGCAATGTTCCTTTGTGTTATTCTCTCATCGCCCAGCACCTCCCCCAGTTCAGCAATGATTATAAGAAGTCGCACTTCTCCTGCAGTAACGGCAGCTACACTTTTTGGCTCTTTTCCCAGGTTTGATGCCATTCCTCCGCAAGCCTGTAGAGGACGTAGCTCCCTTAGCAGACAGGAACAGCAATAGCGACGCTTCTGTTGCCCAGGTACCAGAGTGGAACACAGATTTAAAACTGTTAAACTTGGTCTCATCCAAAGATACTTACTAGGTCAGGAAAAAATCCTGTCCGATCAACAAGGGAGTGGTAGAAAACTTGTATCATTATTTTTTAAAATATTACACTTTTTTTTTTTTTTAAGGACACAGTGATGAAAAATATGCTGACATTTAGAGCTTTTGCTCTTTGAGCATAGTTTGACCTTGCTGCTCTGAAGAAATTATACTGATCTGAAGAAATGCTAAGCATGTTAAATGGCTTTAAACTGAAAGAGAGTAGGTTTAGATTAGATATTAGAACGAAATTCTTTACTGTGAGGGTGGTGAGGCCCTGGTACAGATTGCCCAGAGAAGTCGTAGATGCCCCATCCCTGGAAGTGCTCAAGGCCAGGTTGGATGGAGCTCTGAGAAACCTGGTCTAGTGCAAGGTGTCACTGCTCCTGGCAGGGGTTACAGTGAGATGATCTTTAGGGTCCTTTCCAATCCAAGCCATTCTATGATTCTATAGTTCTGTGTATAACCAGAGTATAAACTTTGAAAGAAATCAACAAGAGTTGTTTTGGGTTTGATCAGATCCTGGTCAGTTTCCTGAAATTAACAGAATGATGAATGAACAGAATGAAAATTTGGCAAATTTGTTTTTACCTGAGTTATAATCAAATACAATTCACTTCAGCTTGTAGCCATAATCAGGCTTACAAGGATTTTATCTGACAAATGTTGGCAAACATATGTTATCCTATTCACACGTTTCTCCTCCAGATCTACGGCTCTTCCTCATTTCTTCCTCCAGACCAGGAATTCCCAGCCAGTGGCAAGGCTTTGGCAGGTTGCAGGCAAGGCACAGCTGCAGGACCCCAATGCTCACCCTCTGCTGCACTCACAAGGGCCAGGGTGGGATCTGGGTCATTTTGAACCACTAAATTATAACTGGGGAAGTGAAGAGAGCAGTGAACTGAATACAAGTTATAATTAGTAGCACCCATAAACTAAAGAGAAAAGGCGGCTTGAAGTGTGTAAGCCCTAGCAAACATGGTTGAGTTGTCAGTCTTTCTGAGCTATTCAACATTTTGTCAATGCCATCTTACGAGAGCCTCTGGTACTGCACGTGCAGTGCCTCTTTTTAAGAGAAAAAAACTAAATGCACAGAGTAAGAAAAGCTGAGTTCACCACCCAGTGCTCAGGGGCTGCACAAACATACACTAAAGATCTCTGGCCTGTCTGGGGTGTTGGAGGCATTCTGGGTGGAGGAACATCCACTGACCACCTCTGATGGTTACAAAGGTCTAGCATGGGTGAAGCAATGTCTCTGCTGGAACTGGTTGTCCTCAAACAGTGGGGAAACAAAGTACACGAGTGTACTTCAAATTTGCTTCAAATTTTCCCAGGAAAATTTCAGTGGGAAATTTCAGGGGTATTGGCATGCATTATGATACCATGCGATTATATTATAATTTTAATAGAAATGTGAAGTGATTGGCAGAGCAGGAACCAACATGTTTGGAGGGCAACAAGAGACCAGTTCTGGCCAAAATTTTCTCTGACGGACAACATTACTCTGCTGATCTGTTCACCTGCAGGTCCACAGGAGAAAAATGCAGCTGAGAAAGCCTTTTTTTTTTTTTTTTTTTTGCTTGCAGTGACAAGTGTACTTCTAAAAAGGCAGAAGTGGTGGATTTTATGTCTGTGCAGTGGTAATATCTTATGTCCCTGTAAGAGAATTCTAGGTATAGATGCCACAAGCACCTGCAGTCTGATAGCAGAATTTGTGTGCTTGGCAGGGAGGTATGGATATGTGCTAATTTAGAGCCAGATTAAAGCTTGTAAATATATTTTAAAGACATGATGCTCATATGGTACTGTCACCATTTGCTGGCCAAAGGCAAAGATTTGAATGTCACTGGGAAAATGCTGGTAGGAGATGGAAAGGCCAGGGCGGCTTTCATGGGGTAAAGAGCTGCTACCAGGGGAGATGCTGTAGGAAAATAAACTGTTTGTATGAAATATACTCTGCTTTACATTTTTGCTTCTATGTATTATTCTCATACAGAGAATTTTTAGCATCTTTTGTGTTATGGTTGTTTACAGTATTATAGGTGTATAATAAGAGCTGGAGAACAGAGGAGGGAGTTTGGATGAGACGTAGAGCAGAACCACAATCTCACTAACCACAGTCATGCCTGATTCTGCCTTCCTCTTCTCCCTATGCAGATTGATTAAAGCCAGAACGAGGATTCTCTGCCCCTGATTTTAAGAAATAACACTGCCGCAGTCAGTGAAGTTTGGGTTGTCCAGAAGCCATGCCTGCCCTGAAAGATTACACACAATCAGTTAGCTCTGCTGTCATTCCAAGAAGGAAAAATGCAGTACTTGGGATGAAAAACAGAAGGGAAAAAGGGGTTTCCTCTCGAGGCCATGCCATGGCATCACTTGGTGCATGAAGTGCTCAGTTTGACCCTGCTTTATGGGTCTCTGTGACAGCAGCCAGCAAGATCCGAGCTGGCACATCTCCACTGTATACAACACAGCTCAGATCCTTCACTCCTCTCAGTCATCTCTCATTTTGAGGGGAGAATTCCTGTAGCCCTGATATGGGAAAATGACTGGAGGTAAGATTGCCTTTATGGTAAGATTACTGTTACGGAAATTATAGGGGAAAATATGGTTGCTACTCCCTGGATGGAATGTGGTCAACATCCCTGGCCACCCACAACACAATCTTAGGGGGACTAAACAGAGAGTGGAGCAAAAAGGAGACACCTCAGCTGGGCTCTGTCAAAACCCCTGCAGAGAAGGGAACTTGGTGGTACTTTCTAGCTGATGAGCCACACAGAAGCTGAAAACCCAGGGAGATAATGGTCCTGCTGTTGAATCAGCAAACACGGCAAAATTACTCTCCTTGGACAGACATACATCCAGACTAGCCCGAGATACCTGCCTACAAGGTGCAACCAGCCCTCACTAAGATGCATGACTAAAGTCATTCAGGCTACACCTGAATGTAAAGAGTAGTATAAAATTTCTGTAAGTTAAGAATATAAATATAAGAATATAAAAGCACATATAAGTTAAAAATGAGGAGAATCACAGAATAATAGAATATGCCGAGTTGGAAGTTAGAGGACTCCATCAATAACTTCTGGGACCAGTGAATGGGCTGAACCTGTGTTCTCCCTATAGGAACACCTATTGTGTAAGAAGCGTACTCTACGTACACTGAACGATTATCTCGAGCTAACTTTTGTTAGGGATTAGAGCTTGTTAGGATGGTCCTTTGAATTAGCGTACTGCTTTGAATGCGTTTTTGCGGTCAGATACTATCATCGGCAATCCCCGAACCTTAACCTGTCACAACGTTATTAATAAAGGCTGTCATTCCGTAACGTGATCTGTTCAAGGGCGCTGACAGCCTAACCACACATGAAGGCTTTGAGGAAATTCCCCCTTTTCCCCTGACACCCGAGTCTGAGGAGCTCCCTCAAGTTTGCGAGCACTGCCCGCACTAAAGATGGCGGCGGCGCTGACCCGGAAGGGGCGGTGGGGCCAGGCCGGGTGAGGGAGCGGGAGGGCGGGATCGCCCATCCCGGCGCGGCCGTGCGGGAGCCCGGCCCGGCCCAGCCCAGCCCAGCCCAGCCCGGCGCGGCCGAGCGGGGCGCGGAGGTGCCGGCGGCCGCCGCCATCGCAGCCCGCATGGGGCGGGCTCGCTCCGTGCGCCGGGGCCGGGGGCGCCGCTGAGGGGCGGCAGCCGCGGTGCCATGCAGGGCGCGGACCCCGCAGCGGCCATGAAGGGGCCGGAGGGCGAGGGCAAGACGGAGCCGCTGCCGGCGGCGGGGCAGAGCGGCGGCAGGAGCGGCGGCCGCGGCAGCGGCAGCAAGGGCTGGCAGTACAGGTGGGCGTGGGGCGCGGTGAGCGGCGGCGGGCCCGGGAGCGCTGCCCGGGCTGCCCCGGCGCGGGTGGGCGGCGCGGCTGCCCCGGCTGCAGCCCCCCGGCACCCGCAGCACCGCCGGGCGCGGTGCGGGGGCACTCGGGCACCCCGTGTCCCTGTGTCCAGCGTCCCTGTGGAGACGGCGGGCGGCTCCCGCTCTCCTGTATCAGCACAAAGCTGCCGGGGGATGATGTGCTTTTGCTCCCCCCTCTCAGATCCTCTTTTCCCCTCGCAGAGCGCGGTTTAAAGTTGTTGGGGGGTGGGGGCGCTTCGTCACTTTCCAGCCTTCCCAGAAAAGCCAAACTTTCTGCCGAGTTTTAGCTCGATGTGTCAACTTAATGGCAGTCTTTTTATTGATGCTTTCTGTTTGTTGCTGATAGCAAAACTGAGTGTGTACGGACTTTATGTCTTATCTGACTTGTTTTAAGAACGGCTGCGCTTAGCATAAATCAGGATGATTACTGAGGTACAGCAAGTACAGCAGAAGAGAGCTGAGAAAGCCGGAGAAGCTGAGCACGCAGCATTAGTCTGAATTATTTACCTGTGTGTTTGAGAGATTTGGGGGGTTCCATATATTTTTTCCCGTTGTGCTTTCTGTTTGAACATATTCCCACTCACACGCTGGCTCTCTAAGACATCTCTTGAGAGATTTCCAAATGTCTGCTCCTAGGTCTCTCATCCTTGACTGGAGTTCTGCCATGTTGCTGTGCTGCTGTTACGTGAAGTTTACACACTTCTCCTTCTAATGGAGACTCCCCAAAGCCGTCATCTGCTAGCCCAGATGGGCTGGCTTGCTGTTCCCTGCGTGTGGAGGGAGCCGGAGAGAGCTGGAGTGTGGTACATCTGCCTGCGCCCAGTGGGACAGAGGGACATGGGATGGCTCAGAGAAAGGAGCGCCCAGGCCCAGGCTGTGCAGGAACCAAGTGCCTGGTGCTTTTAATAGGGAGTGAACAGCTCGGTCATTGCTGAGAATCTGGGTCACGAGTAATTCACTTTTCTGGTGACTAAGTGTCTGGAAGAGAAGTGGTGATTTCAGGGTGAATATTTCAGGCTGCTAAATAGGGAAAGCTAATTGTCAGATTTAGTTATTGATTGCCTTATCTTCTGTTTCCTGTTGCTTTTAAACTTTTTTTTTAAAAAACTCTGGATTCAAGTAGAACTGAATTTTCTAGAGAAAATTACTATTGCTGTAACCAAGCACACACTTACTGTTCATGTGTTCCACATGTGAAACACAGGATTTAGTTTATGCAATCAAAATGGAAGTATTTTATGTTTTTGTGTGGAATTGGAGGCAATGAAAGGGATGAGATACCTGATTTGCCTGGATGCCTTTTTGCTGTAGTACGTTTGAGATGGTGGTCACAGTTCAGTGCTGTGCAGTGAAACTCCACTTTTTAAAATTATCCATCCAGGTCTTTTGTTTCTTCTTTTGGTAGGATAAAAGTTGAACTGACTCTGAGTCAGTTTGGTAGCTTGACAGCTCTAAGTGGGAACTGTCCATGTTATTCCTTGTAGCTATCAATATCTTGTTTAATTTGCTGTAATACTCTAATGCAAATTAGTCTTTCTTATTTGTTTTATTTCTAGAATATTGGGACAGATTTAATGTACTAATGGTATTATTCTGGACACTTGAGATACCTCGCTGTTAATCTCTGCTGTCTTGGAAATCAATTATTTACTCCTAGATTTGTCTCTTTATCTAATTACCCACAAAATATCACCTTTTCCCCTTGTCCCTGTAGGAAGCTCTCCTGGACAAGATGCTGTAGCTTAGATTTCACTTTGTGAATCACTTCTGTACTAAAATATGTTTGACAAAAGAGAGACACCCACCAAAAGAGAGACAATGATCAATCAGTGTCTGAAGTATGGGTTTTAGAAATAGGGAACTTTTGGTGGAAGTTTGCTCTTTAACTTTTCTAGCTCAAAGTGAGAGTAGGTTGCGGTCGCACAGCCTGGCAAGAGTACGGTCCTAAAGTACTTGCTTCACACGGCCCAGGTCTGGTACAGAAGTTTAGTTCTTTACTTGGTGAAGCATCTTGTCAAAACAGCTGTAGCATAGTTGTCAGACAAATAGGAAAACAGGTACTTGATACTTTAATGCTCCGAAAGGGGAATTAAGACTATAGACAAAAAATAAACCTCCAGCACTGCCGGAACCTGAAATAATGAAAACTGAATCTCTCAAAGAGGTGGAATGTCACACATCCTCAGCACAGAGTTAAGTCTAGAAAATAAAAAATGAAGCAGAAAGTCTAACTTTATATTTTGGTAAGAGCTAATAGGGAGATTTTTAAATAGCTGTGATAGAGTTAGACCAAATATTTATCATCGTGGAGAAGAAACAACCAGAGGCTGCCAGACACTTGAGGTGATGTGGTGATACAGCTGAATCTCCCATCAGACTTCCTGCTTGTGGCCTGTGTACTAGTGAGTTTAGGTAGCCAGTACAGGAGTGCCTCTTCTGAAATTTATAAGGGCTTGGTTTCTTCAGAGGATAGGAAGACACTTTTTTTTTTTTTTTTGACTTACTAGAAGTTGAGTTCTTAAGAAACTGCTCTTTTAGCCATCTGACAGGAAATGATCTTGTTTTCTTGTGCATATATATAATCAGGGTCAGAGAGTGTCTGAGAGCAACCAACCCTTGGCTGCATTTTCCTCACTGGGGTCAGGAACAGCCCAAATGTTAACTTGGGTTTAAGTGGATAAAGAGAGCCTGAGAGGCTGTGCTACACCCTGAAGTCTTTAACCCTGTTTTCATTTAGAAAAACGGTTACCAGGAGGAGAGACTTCTGAATAACTTCAAATTATTAAAAGATAACTTGATAAAGTCATTTAAGATTATAACATTTTCTTTATTTTAACAGTAAGCAAGCTGAGAAGTAAGTATAGCCTTACTCATATAAAGAATTATTTGCATTCAGCAGTTTTGCTCTAGCTCTTGACCATCTTCATTTGGGTTTTGCCTTGCTCTAGGTTAAATGAACAAGAGTAGTTTCAAAGCAGTGAGAGAAAGGTGGCAGGTTTGGCAGGTATGTCTATGACATGTGATTTGTGTTCATTCAAGTAGCACAAAAAATGTCTCAAACAGAAAGCACAATCTCTGTCTATGAGCTAGGTGGAGAGCTGATCAGAATGTGTGCCAGAGAAGTATAACAAGTCCTGTCAGCCTGGC
The DNA here is from genome assembly GCF_025592945.1 of Manacus candei. Classification (NCBI taxonomy): domain Eukaryota; kingdom Metazoa; phylum Chordata; class Aves; order Passeriformes; family Pipridae; genus Manacus; species Manacus candei. The sequence goes on from NW_026138071.1 coordinate 984,188, forward strand.
TTGAGGGGCTTTCAGATTATTTTGAGAGAATTGACTTGCAATTACTGGTTCTCATTTACCTACAAAATGAGAAGTTCAGAGTGCTGTGGTTGACTAGTGAAACAGGGTAGTCTTTCCCAGTTGGAGATGTGAATGTGCTGTCCTCTTATGTTTTTCTTAGTGGTTCTGCTCTCAGATACATAAATCAATTCAGCTGCTATTAAAAGGATTCCCAACATTTCTTCCCTTGCTGGTAGAAATACATGTAAAATGTTAATGAATTTCCCAAATGATTGCTGTTTTTGAAGCTTACAAGTTGTATTTCAAAACCTATTTGCTTTTTAGTTCTGTGTGTATTTTTGTAGATAGCTGCCTTTGTTCCTTATTTCAGAAATGGTTTTAGCATCAGCTTACTACAGATTTAGCCACTCATAGCTATAAAAATGCTACAGATTGTGTCTTTTGCTCTTTTTTTAAGGAAGCAGCTAACTTTAGTTAGCTGATCCTGAAAGTTTACTTGAGTGCTTCATGAGGGTGATTCACAGTTGCCAGTTAGTATATAAAGCCATTTGGATGAAAGCAGCTTCAAGGACTAAACTTCCTAGACTGACAGTACTTTTTATTAGTTGGGATTTATTTTTTTTTTCCCTACTAGGGGTGACAATGGCTGGTAAGAGGGTTCCTTGTGCTTGGTGGCTTCTGCTTGTTGTTAATAAGGTTATCAAGTTAAGGCAGAATTCTCTTGCAAAATTGCTCCATGTGGCTTTGGGCTGGAGTAAGAGAAAATAAGAGCAGAGAGAGAGAGTTTTGACAAAAGAGTAGCACTAATTTTTTTTGCATCGAATGCAAATGGATGACGTGAAACAATTGGAATGGTTGCCAGTCTTCTTTTAAAGGCTTTGTTTTGCAGTTGATACTATGCAAGCACTCTTCATAAATACTAAAAAAAGGGAGTAAACAGTTACTGACCTTAATTCAATCTTCTGCATTTTGAGCAGGTCAGCATGTGATAGTGTAACAGAAGAACTGGTAACTGGAACACATGAATATATTTTAATTCTGCATTTTGAGATGATCATGAACTCCATAAAGTGATCCCATATGAAATGCATTTTAAAGACAATGCTTATTTCTGAGTTTGATACCAGTTTTTTGAGGGTGACTGATGGTGCTTTGCACGTAGACGTGAAGCATGTGAAACTGAGCTAGGCTGTGGAAGTATTTGATTTTTATTCATGCTATCTTGCCAAAATGATCTAATTAGTAGTAAAAAAGAGTGTCTTTAAACTGATACAGTTTTCTTTAGTGGACGTTGATGAGGATCCTTTGTATTTGGGGTGTCACTGATGTCAGTTGCAAGAAGAGGTGTTGAGTGTTTCTAGTTTCTATGTGTTTCTAGTGATTTCCATGAATGTTTGATCTTGGGAGGATAAATTTCACCTGTTTGGCCTATAAAGCTGAAACCAGCTTGCTTAGAAACAGATACAGGAGGTAATGGCAGCACAGTGTTCAATAATGCTTGGTGTTGCAAACCTCTCCCTTGCTGGTCCTCTGTTCTTGTCTGGGCATCAAATTCATGCTTAGGCTGCAACAGAGAGTGTGAACTGACCTAATTTAGTGGCTCTCGAGAGCAGGCCAGAATTTAGGTTAAAGTCCCTATCACTTGATGAGTAGAAGAAAAGAAAAACCTCCCAAACCTTCAGGTAAATGTTAGTGTCATCCTAGGACAGTTCTCTCTAATGCTGGTACTCCTAGAGCTTCCTTTTTATTACACACCTCCCTTGTTCTGGGTTTTCTTTTTGCGCTGCTTGAAACAAAATTCTTTGGGATCCTACATGGAATTTGTGTGTATTTGCTGTAATCAATAACTGTAAACCCCCTGCTCGTGATGCACAGCTGCAGAGGGAGAGAGAGGCTGTGATTTTGCGATGTCATCTCCCAGGTGGGAGGTCTGGCAAGGGCTGCTCCTGTTTTGACTTTCACCTGCTTTTGCAGCCCACCCCACTTCCTCAGTATCCTGCTGTCCTAAGAACCTGCTGGCATTGTCACATAGAGGTGCCAGCTGCCAAGGGAGACGGCTTTTGTGTTGGCATCTTTTGGGTTGGCTGGTGGCTTTGATGTTAAGCCTGTGTCAAAGTAGATGATCTTCCTTGCTTCTGTTTCTGATGATCCTTGGAGATACCTCAGCACTGCCTTCAGAAAGCCCATGCTGCTCACTTTGACTTGTTGCTCACCTTTTGCAGTGTGATTCTGAATGCTGAAAAGAAGATTTTCTCAAGTGATTGCTGTGAATTTTAGAATTTATTTCTGCAGTTTTATGTGTTCCTTTTTATTACTAAAAATCAGATTAGGACTGCTGTCACATTTGTTTGATACACTGGAGGGAACTGGCTGAAAAACCTGGTGCCTGAATTTCTTTATCCTCATTTGACTCTTCGCTTAAAGAGTATACCACGCTTATAACACCGATTTAGAAATGCTGCACTTCACATAATTTGCTCATTAGAATAGACAAGAAGCTCATATTTAAAGTGATTAGCCAGTTTTATCCATCTCAGTATCCATTCTGTGTTATTAAAAAGTTAAGGTCATCTTTTATCAAGCTGATTTTACAATAGCTGAAGCTCCAGGCACTTTTCAAAAGGCAAGTGAGCCATTTGTGTTCACACATGTATTTACACTTGGAATAATGGGGTTGGAGCAGATGGAAGCTCACATGTGTTGTAAATTAAGACAAGTAAATCTTGGTGTGCGGGGTGGTAAGTGGATAGAGTTGGAGAAACAGGTTTGTAATTTAAACAGAGGCTTCATGTTGATTGGTGTTCTAGTAGGGAATATGAGCTCAATTCCTGAACCAGGTGACAAGGTCTGGGTTCCCTTCTCTGCCCCTGTGGCTCCTCAGTGAGCAACTATTAAGAGCATTGTCTCTCTCCTGCTTCTCAGAGCATTCCCATGTTGGACAGGCAGCGGTGTCATATGTGGGAGTTGCTTCTGGCATCACAACGTACTTGTGTTCATGCTGGGATTTCATCTAGAGTTCAAATTAAGCGAAACTGAAGATGCACAAACTTTTGAGTAGTTTCTAAATATCAAATAATTTGTGCTTTCAATAGAATAGGTTTCTGCAGGGTGTAATGGCTGTTACAAATGTCTATCCGTCACTAAGTGCAAAGAGTATTTTTCAACTTCACCTTTTCTAATGCAATTAGTATCAGAGAGTTAATTAAATTGCCTACCACATTAACATCTTGCTTCACCACACACATTCTCTCCCCAGAGAGAAGATGAAAAACAAACTGCATGTGCCTGACCTAATCACATTGCTTAATGCAGGAGCAGAAAGCACCAGCTGCTGCTGTGAGGTCGAACCTGGGAAGGTTCAAGTGCTTACTCACCGAGCTGTGAAAATTAAGGCACAAGTGCGATGACCCCTGTTTAGTTAAGGATCGTGCCTTGACATGCCCTCTGATCACCTGCCTGCGCTGATGAATTCTTGTAGGGGATCGCTGCCTGCTGGAAATGCTGTCAGACAACCTTCTTTTCAGGGTGCTCGCAAAGCTTGTACCATTTCAGATTTTCTGCACTGTGTGTCTAAAACTGAAATGGGAAGGGAGGACGGGCTGAGGTTGGGTAGGAAAAATATTGTTTCTTCATGTGTGTTAAGCTGCCAGTCTTGTATTTGACAGCCTGCTTAGGAGCAGGCATGTCAGTGTCAGGGGGAAGGCTTTTTGCTACGGCTATGCATTTTTTCTTTTTCTTTCCAGGTGTAAATTTTAGAGTTTCTCAATGAGGCTGGAAATCTCTAATCTTGGTTAATGTTTAGGCATTGCCAGATCAGTTTCCCAAAGAGCCCAGTTCACACTGCAAAAGTTGGTTTCATTTGTTGCATGGAGATGCATCAGAAAGCATGAGATCTGCTGGGTGGAACTGCAGGATGCTGTATGAAGGAGGTGGTTTCTGACTCTGGCTCCGACTTCCTCTGTGGTAATACTCATACATTATTAAAACTGCTTTTCCCCTGTGATCACAAACTGTGTTCCTCTTTTTCTTGAATGCCTGGTTTGGAACAGTTGGCTCTGATTTTGCAAAACTTTCTAAGGGTCATGGCTGCAGCTGAAACCAGCAGAAGCCATGGTTTGAATGTATGAATAAAATAAAATTTGGGCTGCAACTGTCTCAAAGTTATAGAGGCTGAAAATTCACTGTGCCTCAGTTCTCTATATGCAAAATGGAATGACAATGTTTTCATCCTTTTATTGTTCAGTATATGACTCCTTCATAAGGGTCCATGGCAAGCACAAGAGAAGAAAACCACAAGAAAACTCATTACTAGTGCATAAGTGACAAATGAATAATACCTTATACTCATTGCATGATGAAAAGGAGCACTTTTTTTAATTACCTCTTCTCTGGGAATTGCTGGCCACTTAAAGCATTGTACAAGAAAGTAGTCCTGCTCTCTTTATGTGTTGTCATAATCATAGGTGGTTAACATGTGCTTTCTTAATTAGAGTTTAAACTTTCCTAACATCTTATGCCTCAATTTAAATGTAGGAATATTTTTGTTTAATTTCTCTGTGTCCAAGAATTATAGTATAATTTGGAAAGCCAGCCAACACTACTACATCCTGACTGCTCCCCTAGGTTTGGTCTGACCTGAGAGGTTGCAGAGAGCACATGCTGGTCCATTGGCCAACTAGAAGGCATTTACTTGTGTTGAATCCTGAAGTGCACCACTTGTAACTGTTTGCCTGCTAGACTTCACAGTAATGGCCATTGCTTCTTGAGTTTTGTGGTTCACACAGGTTTTTGTCTGTATTTCTGAATATTTAGATAACATTAATTGACAACAGTCAAGTAAGTGTGTTCTTGCCTGCTTGAAAGGTGGTAATAAATTGTTATGCTCAGTATTGAATCTGAAATGTTGCAAAAATCTGAGGTAGCTGATCAGTATATTAACTTCCATTTCAGTGTTTTATTGCTGCAGAGTCCAGGACAGCAATGTGTACTTGTTAGTATAATCATTTAAAAGTCATAATCAAAAAAAAAAAAATCTCAAACCTGCAAAGGCATATCTGTATATTTCTGGTAGGCTAAGAGCTACTAGACTAGAAACAGAGCAAAATGCCCTGGGATGGAATGTGTAGCAAGCTGAACCATGTTGGACTGTGCCTAAGAGTAACTAAGTGATACAGAGGTTTGCTTCACCACTTCCTGTGGATAGTGCTTACCAGGATCCACTGCTTTCTGAGGTGTCATAGGTAGCAGATCATCAAAAACTGCCAAGATGCTCATCTATCAGTGCTTGCCTTGTCTGTGTTATATCAGTACTGTTCACGGGGCAGAACAGCTTTAAGTTGACTGCTTGAGCTTTCTGAAACTAGACATCAGGTGAAAGTTTTGAGTTTTGTAATAGTAATATGTGAAACTGTGCATTATGGTGTGCTGATGTAAACTGGTAACATAAATGGTAGCAAAGGTGCAGGCAACAATTATTTGACCGAGGTATCAAGTGGGTAGTTCAGACCTTTAGAGGTGCTGCTTTTTCATATGCTCCAGCTCTAAAATGTTGTTGGCTGAATCTACAGTTATTTTTTTCCAGCTATATCATTGCAGAACAATCTGCAGGGTTGGCTACTGACTCTCGGGTCCACTTTCAGTTCTGTTCTGCTGACGCAAATCCGCAAATAAATTGTATGTGAGTGGAGTTCTTGCTGACTTGAGGAGTTCATCTATGTGTGAGACAAATTGCTTAGCTGAATCTCACTGCAATTTTTTCCAGGCAGACGTATTGTGAGAGCTAAAGAGCTCTGTAAATTATGAAGTAGTTAAATAATCAGTTTTACAGTTGTTCAGTGAGAGCTACTTATTAATTAAATATTATCCGTTTTCTTTTTTCCATTTGCTACTCTGTAAAAGTGTTACAATTGTATATCATTGACCTGTGCCATTAACGCACAAAAGAGGAGAATCAAATACAAGTTTAGTTAAGATGGTTTTAAAACAAAAACCTGTAAGCTTGATTTAGTGTTCCCCTTGAGAACTAGTATTGATAGAACTTGAGGTGCAAACACAACTACTGTGTTCATAACAGGGGTTGGGGAGGCTGGGCCATGGGAGAGCCCCTCTACTCCTGGGCAGGAAGCCTGGGCTATGTCATGACAGCTCTGCCACACTCTTTCTTCCTGGCAAGCCTGCACTGCTCTTCCAATGCATGTCTGTACTCCCAAGGATTTACAGGACGGTGTGTTAGGATCAGTTTTTGTATCTGATGAGGATGTGTGTGTTGCTAGCATGCTTGCAGCCAAGCGGTGTTCCAAAGTATCCCCAGGGTCTACTGTTGATGTTCTTGTGATAGTGTTGGACCGCTTTTCCTTGCACTTGTGTTCTTGGTTTCTAAATTTATAACTGAGTAGTCAAACACATGAGCTGAAGAACAGGAGCTCTGCTGCCACTTTACAGTTCCCTGTAGGGCACTGCTGATGAATTGCACAGCAAGGTTAGATTTTTTTTTTCTTTTTTCCAAAAGCTGTTTGGAAAAGCAGAGGTAATGTATTGATGTAGATACTCTGTAAGCAACCGATGCTTCTGCCTTACCTTGTTAGGGGTACTGGGGAGCCTGCTTTTGCACCACTGAGCTGTGGGACTGGAGTGTGCTTAATTTGGTGGTGGTTTCTTGGGGGCAAGTCATCTTTGCAGTTGCAAAAGACATGCCCAAACTGTCTATTGCTGACATAGTTGTTTGGGATTTTTTTCCCCCTTTTTATTCTCCCCTACACTTCCCCTCTGTGTAAGGAAAAGGGGAATCAGTGCATTGTAGATAAGCACTTTGCAGTGCCCAGTGAGCAAAAAACAGGCTGTTGCCAACAGTGACCCTGTGGGCAGACAGAGACGAACAAGTTCAGTGAAAATGGTTATTGCTTTTTCCAAACTGTATAGTCAAAATCACTAATTGGTTTGCACTCTTACAATCCCAGTTTCTTTCTTTTCTTTTCTTTATGCTTTGATATCTTTTAATATGAAGATGGTCTCTTTCACCAGAATTTTGCATTTTGCTGTGAGCTCAGTAGGAAGAAGTGTCTTCCCTTGGCCAGGGTCCTAAGGCACCATGTTGGTGCTGGCAGCTCTGGAGGCTGGATCCCCCTTCAGGAGCCCTTCCTCACATCTTCATGGGCTGGATCCTCCTTCAGGAGCCCTCCCTGACATCTGCATGGGCTCCAAATTCCTGGCCATCCTTCCTGCTGTGAGCAAATCCACACATACTTGGATGCTGCTTGTAGTCAGGCCTTACGCAAGTCTGTGGGGAAGCCTTTGGCAGCTGCCTCTGCTCTTCAAGCAGCTGTTGGGTCTTCAGAGACTTGGCTGCTCAAAGTATCCCACGTGGTGCTGTCTGGGTCCCAGCAAAATTAAAATCATCTGAAGGGCAGTCTTGGAACTATTGTGTAATGGCTTTCCAGATGGGTGTAATTTTGCGCCACTGCTTGCAGTGATTTGTTTGTGGGGGGCTTTTGGGGAGAGCTGCATGTGAGGTGTATGAAAAAAGGGTGGAGAAACCTTTTGCATCACTGTTTCTTCTAGGAGAAAATGTTGTCCCAGTACATGTCAGGTGTGAGCCTGGGTGTCTTGGCAGAAGCTGCTGAAAGACGTCATTGTGGGACTGCTGTTCCTCAGTATCTGTTCAAGGCTTGGGTGCTGCATGTAAACAGGATACAGGGGAATTTGACCTGACTGTCACTATCTTGTTTCTCCCCTGGGACAAGAGACCACCCTGCAAGGCACTGACAGCTGCTGCAACTTAAAGAGTCATGCTAGAAAAGGATGAGTAGAACTAGAAAAGGATAAATAAGCTAACAATGATCCTTTGTGAGTCCTTTATTCCTATTGTATTTTAGTGACATGTAGATATGTAGAAATCCGGCTTGTGGGAAACATCTTTGACTTAGGGGATGGATAGTTTTCTGGAACGAATATGAACAGATGTGTAATTGTTCATAGAATTCTGTCATTTGCTTAGGTGGACAGTTTCAGTCCCTCTCATAATATTTATAAACTAAACAAGTGTGAGAAATGGGAAGTCAAGTTCAGTGGTGTTCAGCATTTTGGAAAAAAACCCAGATTTTAGGAGGTGGTGGTTGTGCTGAGCTGGAGTTCAGATGTTTCTGAGACAAGTTTCTGCATAATTTTTTCCTAGGTTGTGATTTGTATAGTATCCTCACTTAAAGTCACTTAAAGTAGCCCAGCAAAGTTAAAATCAATTTTATTTTTTTTTTAATCCTTAAGGCTATGACATGTCTGTTGCAACATTTCCTTTCTTTGACAGGACATGTGAATTTCAACAGAAATAGGGCCTTTAGGAGTTGTTGACTCATTATTGCTGTTCCTCTGACAATCTGAGACTGTGATGAGCCTTTTGGATAGCAACAACAGCATCTTGGCTATGGAAAGATACACATACCCATGGGTGCATGTACATGCATGTAGGCAACACTGTGAATGCAAAGGTCTTACTAAAGTTGGGAAAAATCCCAATGTAGCCAGGCTTCAGTGTCAGTGTTGAGATAAGTTGTTCAGTGTTTTGTGTCAAGTTCACTTCCAAAATCTCTTTGGTCGAAGTCAAAAACCCCAATGTGGGGAATTGTGAAGGCTTTTGAAGTGCATGGGTGACTTTGAAACAGGTTTTACCAGCACTGTTTCTAATGAAACAATAGTAAGGGCTGTAAGGAAAACCTTACTCATATTTTACAAACTGTGGTTATCTGTGAGTAGAGCCACTGCCTGAACCTCAACCTCTTGTTCCCAAAGTCTACCATCTTAAAGCCTTTTGTACTGCTCTGTAGAGCTTTGCTGTTAATTCCATACTAGTGAAATATTACTGGGTTTTCTGTGGTTGTTATTTGGAATTTTTTTTAGAATATTAACTGTCTTACAATACTGCTTTAGCAACAACAAATATCTTAGTTTAACTTTTACTGCAGAGACACTCATCTTAAAATTCTTGAAGAAATGCTCTAGTTATAATCCCTGGCCTTGTTCATAAGTAATACTGAGAATATTTTCCAGTATTCATAGGAAAGTACTAGTGCTTACCCAGAAGATTAGGAGGTTAACTGTAGTTCTGTCCTGTGTTGTGTGCAGTTATGGAATTACTTTTTGTGAATTGTGATTTGCAGACTGGATTTAGATTTCTTCAGTGTATAAAATTGTTATTTAAAAACAAGCCTTAGTTTAAATGTTGAAAATTCCCTGCCCAACGTGGTGTGGGAATTTGTGCTCAGATAGTCTGAGTAGTGCCTATAAGGTCTGTGCTTTTACTCTTATATTTGGTTATTTGTTCACCCCTCGGCCCTTATGCTGTCACGGGAAATATTTGCAGTATCAGCCAAGTTTTTCCTTACCCTTGCCAGGCAGGCGGTCTGTTACTGGCATGGGTGCTAAAAGTTTGTCCAGCCTTTGGCAGGGTGAAAGCTAAATACAATCTTTTGGGTTTGTGCAGTTCTAATGCAGATGCATAAGCACAATTAAGGAGGAAAATAATTCAATCGATATTGTCCAAGAGGCGGCTCATTTAGCAGGGACCTCTTCTCATGCTCCATCTCTTTGGACTTTGGCTCTTCTAATGTCCTCCTAATCTCCCACAGTTTAGTCTCATCCCTGGCAGTGAGTGGGAGGTACCTGCTGAATGTACTTCTGGGCTTCACCTTGTCCATTGAGTTATAGCTCTTCTGTTTGAGATATGGGGTTTGGGAACCCCCTGTGTGAAGAGTCAGGGATTCTGGAACACAGCTGGTTGGTGTGTTTAACATCATGCACTCGTGTTCATTTGCTGCAAAGTGCTCCTTTCAGATTGGCAGTGCTCACATTGCTGGGGGTGACTGGCTTGTTTGTCCTCAGTCACTTTTTCAGACTTCTGTGGGGGGATGTTTTCAAAGCCTTTCAGTTGAACCCTCCAACTTTTGGGACTCATGAGGCTAGAGATAGAAGTTTTTGAAGAGGGGGCATTGGGAGAAATTTGGGTATAGTCAAAATGAAAATCCAAGTGAAGAGGAACATGCAGATGAAGGCAAAATGTAGTCAAGTGGTCATTTGATATGGAAGTACATCACCAGGAGAGCTGCACTCCCTGCTACAGTGGCTTTTTCCTTTTTCCGAAGACTGACAAAATCAGCCATCTCATATGTCAAAAAGAAAAATGGTCAAATGATTTTAATCAAAGACTTTAATTTCCCGTTGTCAGATGAGTGGACTTCCCTGGGCCATACACATAGGTGTGCTGTATTCACTGCAGTCCGAAGTTACTTTTCTAATTTTTCTTGGGTTCTGTTAAAGGTTCCTCTGATTTAGGCACTTCAGTTAATGGGAGAGCACAGTGCCTCTAGCCCGAATTGCAGGGTTGTGTACGATGTCTCATTGAAAAGCAGGAGTGAAGCTTGCATTCACTAAAACTGAAAAACAGTTAGCTGTGACTAGGGACGATTTTCTGACGATTAAAACCCAAGCTCATACATTTTTATGACTATGCAATCTCATAACATTCAGCTAAATTAAGGCAGTGAGGAAGTCTAAACTGTACTTCCCTTGTATGCCAATAATAACAAATGAGAGGCGTCTGCAGAGGATGAGTTTGATTATGTCTCCTTTAGCTTTTCATACATTTTCATACATTTAAAATACACGATAGCCTGAACACCCTCTGCTCTCCTTGGTTTTACTTTTATCCTTAGTAACACTTAATGAGCTATTAGAAATTAAATTCCTAGATAGTCCTACTGGCTGCTCTCCACTGCAGGATATTACTGCAATTCTGATTGCTACTGTAGTAGCTAGAATGTGTATTTTTGCTTTTAAATCAGTAACTTGTTTTTCCTTAAAAATATATACATTCTTGCATCTCTTGTTTGAGTAGTAATACGGAATGAGAGTGATTTACTCTGTTGCTGTTTTCATTAGTGTCGTCCTAAATGGCTTCCCTTAGGGTGAAACAGTGTAACATTACATTTATCAAATTGGCAGGTATCTAATTAATCTGGTGATACTGACACTGTGTATAAATGAGGTGTAGAAAGCAGCTTCAGCTGTTATTTGAAATTTACTTCCATACTTAGTCAAACTGTGTTTGCAACCAAGACCCACTAATAGAGATGATCCCTTGGCTGTAGTAATCCTGTTTTTCCCCACTTTTCCCCTTTCGCTGATATGGCACTACTTTGACCTTTTTATGACCAAGACAGGCTGCTGCTCCATTGGACTCTGAATAATTTCATTTGATCTTCAACATACTATGAACTACCAAAATTTTAACTTAAAATCTAAATAAGATTAGTTAAATACAATTTTTTTTTAAAAAAAGCAAATAATGTCTGATATTTGGGTTCATTGAAATAATAGGAACTCCTCATGCTGGAGACCTGAATTGTCTATCCAAGAGTGTGTTCTTCACTGTAGGATTATGCCCTGCTGTAAGAGGCGAGGGCATTGAGGTGGCATTTCTAGAACTGTGGGAACATACAGCATAAAACAGGTCTTTAAACTGTGATCTTAAAGTGAGTAGTTTGTAGCCATAGCACTTGTAAGCCTTATTTAGGGCAACTGATTTTCAGAAGCAGCAATGTATTTTGCCTGTATATGCAATGCCAAAATGACTTCGATGGATTCTCATTTTTGGTGGATGTTGCAAGTTCAGTCTTTGAAAAAGAAACTACCTGATTTTCCTGCCAGGCCAGAGGAGGAGATGTTTTGGCTCCTGCTTTAGATTTCAGAATATGTTGATGTGACTGCACCTGCATGTTGTGTTCTGTAGAACATCTGTTTGGGAGTGTGACTGTTTGTGCAGGGAGAAGGGTGCTGGGCATTAGGGATTAATAACACCACACTGGTGTAGGACCACCTGTGGACTGTTTTGTTGGTGACCATGATAAAGGTTCTGTTGAAAAGCTTGTGAAAGTGAATTTTGTTCAGGCGTCCAAAAATAGAAAGCTTACTTAGAAGAGGGAGTGGGAACCAGAAGCAGCATGGATACTAAGTCTTTAATTACCTGAAACTTGTAAAAATGTGTCCAGAAGTGCCTGTTGAATAAAACAAGTATTGCTGAAGCTAATTATGATTTGAAATTATTTGGAATTTAGTAAATATAGTTAAAATGTCTTTAAGAAATTATTTTAGGAACGAGACTGGAAAATCTGTGAGGTGTAGCTTTATTAAAATGATAGTGCCCTTCTAAAAATGAAGATGAAAATTCATCATCTGAGAACAGATGATGATGATCAGAAGCTGGGAAGATCTAAAATATGTTTACTGTTGGCTGATTGCTTTTCTCTCTCTTTTGATAGTGATCACATGGAAAATATTTATGGCTACTTAATGAAATACACCAATCTTGTCACTGGCTGGCAATATCGGTAAGTCTTTTATGGTGCTTTTTGGTAATGTTGGTCTCTGCAGCATCTAAATGAACAGGTTTCAGATTTTTTTAATAATACTTGGATTTCCCTATTTCTCTTAGACAAACTTTTTGCAAGAGTCTTATGCTTTTCTCAGTATAGATTAAGCTAATGTGTATGTGAATTATATTTGTACTAAGACATGAATAAAAAAAGGCGTAGGAAGCAGTTAAGTCATTTGGTGGCTTGTAACTAAGCTTGTATGTGTAAAAAGCGTTTACAGCATTAGGTTTTTTGTCCTTTTCCATTAAAAAATATTGTCTTTGTGTTTTCTGTTGAGTCTTCAGCTTTTTGCTAAGTCATGCCATCATTAAAAAAAAATATTGAAGACTTCTTTACTTCAAATTCAAACAAGCTTTTTCCTTTAGTTCTCCAGGATGTCTGTCTGGCCTGCAATAACTTGATTTTCTATGTCAGGTGAAATTCTCTGGTCAGGTTTCCTGTTTGGTCCTGTTATTAGACCAACACAATGCAACCAAATTAATATTGGAGAGACTACACTGGCCAATTGCCTGACTCAAGTCATTAAGTCCCAATGCCATCTGTGCCAACTTGTAATGAAAGTATTGACTTCTCCCAGTACCACCACCCTCACAAAACAAAAACAAAAAAGGAAAAGGAGCAGGTTTTATTTAGTGTATTTGCTTTGTTGTCATTGCAGGTTTTTTGTGTTAAACAATGATGCTGGCCTGCTGGAGTACTTTGTGAATGAGCAGTCCAGACATCTAAAGCCCAGGGGTACCCTGCAGCTGGCTGGGGCTGTCATTTCACCCAGTGACGAGGACTCTCACACCTTCACAGTCAACGCTGCCAGTGGGGAGCAGTATAAACTAAGAGGTAGGACCTGGATTCTTGGGCAGGGGATTCTTCCACTAGGGGACAGTCCTGGCTCTCACCTGTGGCTGCTTGGCTGGCCTTGGCTGCACAGCCCAGGAGAGAGAACTTGTTTGCAGACTGCTGCAGTGGGAATTGTGTGCAAAACTTTTCATCCCGCTCTTCTTTATGGATAGTTCCCTAATATTTGGGTTTCATGACCTTCAGAAGACCCAGAACTTCATATGTGTAGAGGGGGGTTTAATCTCCATGTATAGTGTCCTTAAATTGTACTGATTCAAAGTTTCTAAGTCATTGTAGGTGACAGCACTGTGTGGATGCTTGGCAGAGAACTGTATTATTCCTAATGTTCAGCTTGTTAACTGCCTCGTGGTGGTTATAAAATCCCATTCTCTGATTTTGTAGGCTACAGAAATCTGGGCTAATAACTTTTAGTATTTCTTTCCTTGTAGGTTTGCTGTCATTTTCTAATTCAGGGTACCTTACTCTTATTCCAGGAAAGTGTTTCATGTTGTTAGCTGATGATATGTGTGAGGGGAGTTATGGTTTGTTGATTTTTTTTTTCCCAATTAATTTTGTAACAAAAAAACAACAAGAAAGAAAGAAAAAGTATATACTATTTATGCTGAACTTGCTTTAGTATTATAGTTATTACATGTGAACAGGTTTTAGATTTAAAAAAAATATTATTTCTCACTGTTAAAATCTTGCAAGTGTTTTAAAGAATGAACCAGTCTTTTTTGTCCCTACTTTGAAATGTCTTCAGACATAATCCTTTTGGTTTGCTTTTGTTAGCTACTGATGCTAAAGAACGGCAGCACTGGGTTAGCAGGCTACAGATCTGCACACAGCATCACACGGAAGCTATTGGAAAGGTATGACTGATATTTTCATGGGCAGAAATAATTTAGGCTGGTAGAAGTAGTTGCAATTACAACTATCCTGCCATCTAAGACAAATATTACGAAAGGGCCCATGGTTGGGCTTGAAATTTGTGTCAAAGAACGTTTTTCTGTGTAATAGATGACTTGTAATAGGCATATGCTCTAGGAATGAAACAGAGTGAAGTCCATTAGCCTCTGAAGAGCTGAGTGAGCAGGTGATGCTGAGCTGGTATTTGAACAGGGAGCAGAGATGAAAGATCAGAGTATTAGCCCAGTATTTTTCCAGTGGCCTTGCATGTTTTTTTTTTTAATGGATGAGGAAACAGGACTTCATGTTGTTGAAGCCCTTCCCTTTTGGGAGCTTTGCTTTTTTTTTTTTTTTAACCTTTACTTTTCTTCTAAAAACCACTCAACAGCCCACAAATAAATTTAGGATGAATTCCCATGTTTGAGAAGCAAGTCCTCAACACTATATCTGGGTACTGTTGCTAACCAGCAATGTGGTGGTTGCAAATACAATGTATTTTATAGAACCTCCTGATTGGCATAACACCTGTTCTGATACCTGAACAAAGCCTTGCTTTTAAGTTACAATCAACATCTTGTAGCTGGCTTTGTTGTGAGAAATAAGTTCAATTAGTAGTTCTAAACAAAATTCCATTCTCTTAAATGTTAGCTCTATCCTTGCAGGACCTTTTAGGAGTCAATTTCTGGTACTGTTGCAGATCAAGGACTAATTTTCAAGTCAGAGAAGTGATACTTATTGATCAATCCAGTTTCACAGATTGATCCTAATTGGACTGTAAAACAGGGCAACTGGCAGCAGACAGTGTAAAATATTTAGCAGTTGCTACTAATAAGTTATTAGGGCTTTGTCATCTATCCTTGCTCTTTAAAAAATCAGGAATTAAGCTGTTCTGCTTTATCTTTCATATTAGAACATTTGTTGATTATTAGGATTAATTGTAAATGTTTCTCAATATGCTTATTTATTCACTAGAACAACCCTCCTCTGAAATCTCGCAGCTTCTCTCTTGCATCCCAAGGAAGCGCCAACTCTCCTGGTGTGCAGAGAAGACCCAGTCAAAATGCAGTTTCCTTCTTCAGTGTTGGACATCACAGATTGCCAGCAGGAAAAAGAGTTCCCATTATGCAACCAGATCACCTTGTAGATGTTAGAGAGGTTTGTATGCTTTAAATCATCTTACAGTTTTTTGAGAGAGCTGTCATGTTGTTTGTAGGATTGTGCAGAAACCTGCTAGTCTTAGTTGGATGTATTGTCAGTAGCATGTCCTAAGCTATTACTGCACAGCTGTGTGAGGATAAGGAACTTGCCTTGGCTAATTGTAGAAGTATGTGGTGTTTATTCTGTGATTTTTGTGCTCTGCAACAGTATCCTGATGCTGAAGATAGAACTATGCATGTTCTCTTCCTTGCAAGTCCTGGCACTACAAGTGACAAGGGAATATCGTTAAGGAGGAAGTATGACATCATATACTGTGATGCTATTATACACTTTTCTTCCCATGTCAAGCTGTGGAAGAACTGACTAAGCTGTGCTTGTATCTCCTGTGACTGAGGAGAAGTTGGTCATGATTGATGTTTAAGAATAGTAATACCACTTTCTGGTATGCTGATTAATTTGGACAAATTGTCTAGGGAAGAGAGAGCAATTCAGAAGCCTGCTTTTTTTTTTCCACTACACATTCAGGTGTAGTCTATTTTGGGGGGAAAAACAGAAATAATTACTTTTCCATCTTGAGTGACAGAACAGACGGACTACTGGTTGATGGAACTTGTGAATATTTACGGGGTAGATTTTAGACCTTAGAATCTGTGAATCTCTCTGTTCACAGCAGACTGTTCTTGCAGATGTCTTGCAAAAGGGTAACTGCTGACATCCTGTTTTTATCCTCTAATAGCAGTAAAGTCTCCAATAGTACTAATGCAGAGACATGTGAAATCCTGCCAGGTACTCAGGAAAAATTCTAGCATTCCTCTGGCTTCTGTGTTTTGTAAGCTGTTTCATCTGCTTTATCTTGTGAAAGAGAAGTTTGTCTTCCAAATTCATTTTAGAACTGAAACCTTATAGGCAGTTGTTTTTCAGTTTGATTTTCAAGTTACCTCTTACTTGTGATAAACTTCTTAGTAGTGTGGTGCAACACTTACAGCATTTGGTGAACTTAAATAATACTTTCACTTTCCTACCTATTACATGAAAGCAGTGACAAGATAGAATACGGCATTAATATTTATAGAATTGATGCCAATAGCTCTCTGAGCAGTGTTTCTTTTTTGTTGTTATTGTATTTTGGTGTTTGAGAAACTGCCTTTAAATGAGGTAGTGTTTCAGAAATGGCTTTTTCACTTTTTGACTTTTCGAAAGGCGATATGGCATTCAAAATTTTAGGGAGGAAAGGTACGTGTGTGTGTGTGAGCTGGAGCACTGAAGCAGTGACTTGCATTCTCTAATTGGGATTCTCACTGGGTGGGAAGTAAAGTGGAATGATTTTTCTTGGCATTGCAAAGAGCACAGGAAACTATTTATGCTCTCTCTTGATTGCTACTGAGTTGGGAGACTCAGCATGATTATTTACCAACTTCAAAATTTTTGACCTGTACAGATGAAGAATCCTCAGTAGTAACAGCTTTTCTCAATGTTAGTTTGCTTGCCTTTTTTTTAAAGCTAAAATGCTTATTAGATACAATGCCTACTTTTTTATTTAAAGATATAGTTGAAATACTTCAAGGGCAGGTACGCACCTGTTACACCTGAGCATGATACAGCTTCAATACTTACAAATTCTGTTTGAGAAGCTGTGGGAAGAGCAACTTCTCTTTCAAAGGATCTGCTGGCTGCATGGTGACCTTTTTTGATTTTCCTATGAATTCCTATTGCTCTATAGCTGGGCCTTCTGTCAGTCTCTTTCCCTTTTACTTCCCCTCGTTCTTGGCTGAATATGTGTCACGCTGCTGACTTGGATACCTTGCAAAGCAGGAGATTTAAGAGGATCTTTATGCTGACTTGCACTAAATGCAGGTGTATGTGTTTGCAAAGTGAGAACAATTGCCTGTAAACTTCTCATTGATATTGCATTTTTAGTCACAGTGCTTTTCATCTTCTTGCACTACTTTATTTTTTTTTTTCCAAATCTGAGTGTATAAATAGGAAAAAACTTAGGACTGTTCAAAGTGTGTTGGTTGGAAGGGGAGATGTGCCTATTTGAACTGCAATGCTCAGCATAGCATGGCTTGTCCTGTTGTCTGACCTGATGCTGGAATGAAGTGCTTGGGTCCTACCACATAGTAAATTACTAACAGTGAAGGTCACCAGAAGGATCATCATGATTTGTCAGCTGACTGTCTGTGGATTTTGGTTTTTTTAATCCAACACACTTTTTCAAAGTACTGGAAAAAAACTGCACACAAAGACTTTTATCACGTTCATGACTGGAGGAAAAGGAGACATATGTTGTGATAGCAGTGGTGTGTTTGCATAGACAAGGCTGTATATAATTGTTTTACTAGCTTTCTGCCCTGTCAGCTCTAAGGCTGACTCTGCACAGTTAAACACTTCCAAAGAGCCAATGCTCTGTGCATTCACATGCTACATACCAAGCCCTTAAGTGTTCCAAATACCACATACCGTGACCTTGGATGAATACATGTTCCTTAAGTATTGCATAAAATCTTAAAATAGTTCCTAGAAGGGATTGCAGGCAGAAGTACTGAAAAAAAAATCCAGTAAGATACTGCTAGGATTGGTGAATTAAAAAGCTACGTAGTGCTGTAGCAGTTATAAATGCATTAATGCACCTTAGATTCTTTAAAGAAATTCTGCTGCTGCTCTGCTAAATCAATCTGTCTTTACATTTAACTCAACTGCCAGAACATGTAATGATTACAGAGCAGTGCTGTCCAGTTACATTGATATTTGTTGTTCTGCCCCAGAAAGGGGACTAGCATCCCTGTGATTCAAAGATCAGGTAATACTGTGTTTCTGTGAGTGCTGCTTGGTGGCTGGTGTGCTTTGCAAAGCACGTGTGGGCAAATGTTGTTACAGATTCTGTGATTTAAGGGTGTGGAGCTCTGTGTGAGGGCAGAAGGGAGCTAGGGGGGGAGAGCAAGGTGGACAATGACAACAGGACAACTGCAATTTGAACACATAATGAAGATGAAAATCCTGCTGGCTTTCTCCCCTCTCTGCAAAGTACATGGTAAGATAGTGATCCTGACTGTGGTGTCAGTGCAGGCAACAAATGATAATCCTTTATGGTTTGAGCCAAAATGAGTAATGTGGATTTTTCCTTTGAAGTACTGCATCTGTTCTTGTAGGGAATGAAAAGATCTTTATACCCACAGATAGCAGAGCCTTTTCCAGTCTGTGCAGAGCACGGAGTTTAATTACTTCTCACGCAGAGTGCATGTGGGGTTCCCCTCATCCTTATCAACTAGGCATGAAAGTGTTGATATTTGTTGCAGCAAGTCTCATGTTCAAATTCCTTCTTTTTTGAATGACTTCGATTATTCTTTTGCTTGTTAATAAGGTGCCATGTATTGCCATGGGAATTTCATTATGCATTTAATGACTCTGTAGTAACTGCATCAAGAAAACGAAGTACAGTTACCTTGGCATACATCTGTTACCTTGTAGTTTTATTGTCATAAAACCATTTGGGATCCTCTGTGTGCACAGCTGAACACGTATCACACAGCACTTCCACCCCCTGGTAAGTGACTGTTTTGTTTGGCAGATGATGTCTCAGGCTGAGGGCCAGCAGAGAGACTTGATCAGGAGCATAGAATGCCTTCCTGTCTCCGGTCACCTTACGTCCTTGGATCAAGACCTGTTAATGCTCAAAGCAACTTCCATGGCAACCATGAACTGCTTAAATGACTGTTTCCATATTCTCCAGTTACAACATGCTTCTCAGCAAAAGGGATCCTTACCAGCAGGTGGGTATAGGTGCACACAGAGAGCAGAACTCTGTAACAAATACAAATCCTTCCCTTCTTGCAGAAAGGTTCATTCCACTGAATCCATTTTCACATGGGCAAAGAAAACTGGCTTCTTATGAGTTTTTCCAGAGCCTAACTTGCTTGTGTTGGGTGGAACTCCATGCATGTTATGTTTTTGTTTTTGTTTTTAAATATATATAGTATATTCTATCAAAAAGTCTGTGGCAGCAGCTGCATAAATATAACATCTAATTGTTGTACAGCATCTTGCAGCAGAGTAAAACTACATAAGGCACCACATCACGAAGACTGCCTTTGGGATGTACTGACCTCTCAGGAAAAGTAACAGTAGAGTGGGAATTTTGTGGAATTGCAGAAAATAGGATGTATAGTGTCCAACACAATTCTGTCAAATGTCATAGGTTTGTTGTTTGGGTTTTTTTATTGCACACTAAATAACTACTATAAGCATTTACATGTGTGTAGCTTCCATTTCTAGTTAAACATTAAAACAGCTCTACATTTGCACAGGTTATTATTAATGTTATTAATATATCAGTATTCTTGTTCTGAGTTACTGTCCTAGTCTAAACCATGGCCTGAGACAAGTGTTGCATTCCATTCTGAGACCAGAACAGACTTGTAGGCCAATGCAAATTGCTTAAAGGTTAAGAAAAAAAGAAAATATCTTTTAATAAACAACTGACCACCCCAACAAACAAACCCCCTACAAACCCCAAACCTTACTGCTCATGGGTGTGGAGTATGTCCATTCACAGACAGCAGACAAATATGTTGCCCTGTCTGCACAATTGATCACTTCTGTGCAAGTAGGATCTTAGCAGATTGTTCTGCCTAATTCATGTGCAGTGTATGGAACTGAATGTGTTCGTTGTTTGTAAATTCTACATTTTATTGTGCCTTTTTTCATTTGTGGCTTTTTGTGAGCAAAAAGCTTTTGAGGATTTTCAAATGCTTCTCTTGCACAACAGATCTGTAGATATGGTAAGTATGTAACAGAGTATACTCATAAGTTGTCTCTTGCCTTATCTTTCCCATATTCCTCTCATATTAGTGGTGCCTGCTTTGCCAGGGCATATTATTTTAGAGCTGTAGTTAGTTTAGCTTCTAGGATAAAAAAATATGTCCTATAAAAGTATTAAAACTATATAAAAAGAATTTGTGATTGTAAAATCACCACAGGCATTAAAAGAGGATATGTGAATAGGATGAATTAACTTTTTTACTGTATTTCAGTTCAACATTTCATTTTAAAAGTGAAAAATTGGATGGCACCTCTCCAAACCTCTGTCCGAACTCTGAAGTTACTCACACTGAAAGAACTCTTCCTATTCCCTTTGAATTTTTTTGACTATTGATGAATAACAGTGGGAGGTGCATATCAGAAGTATTTTTGTTTTGGCATTTTCACATGTGCACTACTAAGATGGTTCTTTGACTTGTGTCTGGGGACATAAGTAGGGTCCAGTGAGCACCACTGTAACAACTTAAGAAGAAGATAGCTTTGTATTGTTTTTTGGGGGTTTTTTTGACAAGTGTTATAGATTTATAATTTTTTAAACTGTACGGGTAGAAGCTTAGTTGACTGACTGCTGTTCAGTTGGTATCTGCCTGTTAATGTCCAAATCTAAAAAAATTGCTTGGAGATGTCCAACTCTTGGATATCCTAAGGAGATGGATGGAGAGGGGAGGATCAACAAATTGGATGATGCATTACTGGGACCAGAGTTAACAATAGACCGCTAAAAGAATGCATGTTCCTTTCTGCAGCCTTCCACACTCACCCCTGCCGTGGCCTTTCTAGAGACACCATAATACACTTGTTCCTTTCAAGGATTGCAAAGAATATTGTTATTATTATCATCATTATTATTATTGTTAAAATCCATGTAGCTTAGATTTCTCCTCTTAACTCAGGAGGGATACTTCTGGTTCAACTGGCAGAGCCTTTTTGGAGGGCTCAGGAGTTAATATAGAAAGAAAAAGAGTTGTAGCTTAATTCAAATGTTGCAGGAGGCTTTTCTATATTTAAATGTAGGAAAACATAACATGAAAAAGGAAAAGTTTGGAATCAAACTGTTCTATCTAATAAAATATATACAAGCACTATATAATCTTAGTAGGATCAGAAAAGCAGGGCATCATGCTTCACCTAGACATGACTGAGGTGCAGGAGGAAGTGATGGAGGCTTGTCTAACATAACATCAGTTTTAAACACAAAGTGGAAAGAATTATTTTTGAGTCTGTTAAAGTGGTACTTGACTGTGAAGAATGTCTTGGACAAGTGCTTGTCAGGCTTAAAAACAAGAATTAGAAATTATGTAAGAGTTCTAGTTTGCTATAAATTGTTAGATGACAAAAGCCACCAAAAAAACAAACAGAAGAGTGAAAATACTGCCCCAACACATTAAGATGTATCACGAATCACAGACTTAAAGATGAACAAGAAAGTTGCAGCTATGAACTTTTTCTAAATTCAACTCAAAAGTGGTGAAATGTACTGGGTTGAAAAAAAAAGGTACTTTGTTATCATAAAGGTGAATTGCAGCAACAATTTGCAACACTTGTGGAACAATGCTAGAAGTAAAGGTTCTACACTCTGGGAGGTTTGTGTTGTAGCGCAGGGGAAGTGCTGACACCTGTTTAAAAAGAAATGGGTTGAAGACTTTTAGGGAGGAGGAGATCACGGGTAAGGAGAATAGTTTGTGCCTGTGAAAAATAGTTGAGAGCAGATTTGAATATGATCTTCTAGTGAAAGAGAAGTATTAAGGTGGTATCTTGTCCATTCACAAAGATTAAAACACAGCCTGGTAGCTCAGATCTTTTAAAAATACCCTCCTAAGCGCAAAAATTAAACAGCACATAATTATTAAGGTTGTTTTAAATGTAGCTGATAGGGAATATAAAAGGGAGGCTATTTGTTAAGTTCAAGCTAATATAGAGGCAGTAGTGTGGCTTAAGTGCAGCCTAGACTATGCAGTTAGAGATTAGTGTGTTGAAAGTTAAAGCTTAGAAAGCAGGTGTCATGAAGAGGTTTTAAAGATGAGTAAAACCTTTTCAAAAAGATAAGTGTGACAGTGACAGTCTGAGCATCTTATTTTTTGACTTCTTTGAAACTTCTGTGTAAATATCTTAAACTGCTCAGGAATTCTTGTTTCTTATTAAGTAACAGATTAATGAGTAATAGACTATGAAAATAAACCATCTTACTGTGGGAAAAGTTGTCTTGGCTCAATAGTAAAGCTGGACTTTTATCCTGCCCCAGTATTTTCCTGGTGGAAATGCTGCTGTTTATCTGAATTAAGCTTACTCTGTCTGTTGTGGTTGAGGATGTGACCTAGTTCCCAGTAACAGGGGTCTGGAAATAAAGGACTGTGTAGGAAGAGGAAACAGACACTTTAATATAGGTTCCCAAGCACAGGGAACTTCTATCTGGTGGTAGAAATTCAGGTTTCCTAGTGATTTCTGTGTTTACAACACAGCCAAGATGGTTTGTCAGTTTGTGTATTCTTCAGTAAAAACTGATTGGAATCACCTGTACACTTATTACCCTTTGAAAAAGAATGGAACATTTTTATTATTAATGAGGAACCCAATATGTTCTGATAAATTAACTGGGAGTAACTGGAGATGCTGGAATCATCAGGTGGGTAATAGCCTTCCAAGTCCTGCAGCCTTTTTTTTTTTTTTTTGACAACTATTATTTATTCAACAGCGTGTGCTTACCTTTTCTGCAGCTGAGAAAAGACAAGCACCTTCTCCAGAGAAAACACTGACGAAAAACTTCGGCTATATCTCTTTTTAATGTAGGACTGAGCTGGGTTTGAGAAACTGATAAGTGAAAAGCAGCTTTCTTTTTTTTTTTTTTGGTACCAGTTAAAGAAAATTGTAAGGGTTACTTAACATTCTTGTGATACTGGGTTCCTCCTGTAGTATCTGATTACACCTTTCATGACACCAACTAGTTTCTCCAGTCCAAGTTGCATGTATTACAGCTCACCAATCGCAGTGTTTGTGCTAATGATCACTGAAGGTGGTGTCTCATTGCACCACCTTTGTTTAGTGGCTGCTGGAGGCATTGGCTGCAGGAGGAGTTGGCTGCTTTCAGCTTATTCCATAAAAAAATAGCTCTTTTTTGAAAAACTGCTGTTTACTGACCTTGCAGAGGATGAGCAAGTTTCAGCGCAAACTTTCTTTTGCTTCAGGAACGACAATCAGTTGGTTGGAACCGAAGATCTCTCTGGCAAACCACTTCAAAAATGGAGCAGCTCAGAATTTCCCAGCAGAGATAAACAAACCAGCATCTGTCAGAGAAGAGCAATCCATTGCAGAGCCCTGCCAGCTAACAAGGGTAAGGTAATGTGAACATCCCATTTCTGTGGGGAATTATTTAGAGGAATATCTGTGAATGTTTCAGTCATATTATGGAAAAATTATTTAATGACAGTTATTCTCATACTTTTGATTAGCTGTGCTGGAGGAGGAGTGAGTCCAGTTGCAGTAAACGAAACTCTCCACTTTGTTTTTTCAACAATTTTTTGCTGCTTTATGTAATTAAACATCAAGTGGAGGGAACCAGTTGGGATGGTAATGCAAGGTGTTGAAATAGGCAGTATTGCCTTGCATTTTGATCTAAAACAAGTAAATAATGAAGTGCAAAAAACCTAACTGAAATTCATGACACTCTCAGAATGGGCCCAAGAAGAACTGCCTAAGCAGACAAAAGACAAAATTGCTGGTCTCCAGCTATTACATCTCCCTGTCTTTTTTTTCTAGGTCTTGCTGCATCTGTTTTTCTTAATCTGAACAACTCTCATCACTTGACTTCAGGATGGCTTAATGTATTTGAAATACAGCTACAGTCTGTATCATTATCAGCTACAGTCTGAATCGTTATAACTGACAAAATGGATTTGAATTGCAAAATACTAAAGTAAAAAACCGGCAGGGATTATGATGAAGAACATGTTTTCCTAACTAAGCTAGAAAATCATAATTACATTCTCTTTATGCTAGTTGGTTTCACACAGTTGTTTAGCTGAGACTGTGTCATTGTGAAAAGATAATGTGCTGGTTTATGTCTCTGCAATAGCACTGGGCTGTCTTGGAACAAAATCGAAATGGAAAATAATTTTTTCAGTTGCTGCAGTTTATAGTTTTTTAAATGGTTCAGAGTAGTTACTATTAAGTTAGAAAAAGAAAAGAAAAGATGAAACAAAGCTAGGAGCTTTCAACTAAATCACATAATTCCATTCTTCCAATAATTAAGCAAGTTACAGTTTGAGTACTTAATATATACATGGGATATGACTGATGTTATCACTGCCTGTAGGTATTTTCACCTCCCGTAGTTATGATAGCAAACAGCATGGCATCCTTGGAAAGGAGTCACCTTTGTGATACTGCACTTTTCAGATTTGAGTGCTGTGTGAGGGCTTGGCCCTGTGTTTTGGGTAGTTGAGTGTTCATAAATCTGCCTCCAGCCAGGACAGCTGCTCCAGGACAAATGGCTTTGCTTAGGCAGAGGCATACTGCTGCCTTCCTGTGGCATTCAGAGCCTCTCCCTTCTGCATCTGCCTCCCTCCAGCTGTTTGCCCCAGGAGGATGCGGCTCAGAGCCCTAGAAATACCACAGTCCCTTCTGCCTGAAGCGTCTGACTCTCAGCTTGTGGTGTGAGGGTTGTTAAAATGGTGCTGATATAATTTCTACTAATCTGTCTGCTTTAGTTATACAGGCAACCAGCACATGCAGTGTGTGTATGTGTGGGGCTTTGTTGTTGCTTTGTAAAACTGCTATAAGTTACTTTTCCTTTTTCCTTCACTGTTAAATACTGGCACTAGCAGCAATATGATAATGCTTGTGAAGAGCAGCTTGTGAGATGCCAGGCAGGATGGTAGTCATGTAACTAGGAACTACCATTTGATACAGCCTCTGGAATAATGATGGCAAGACTGAAAAGACTGAAATAGTGTGGAGGTGGAAGGATGTTATTGAGGTGGTTGGAATTTCTGGTAGTTTTTGCATTGCTGCTTCTGTGTATGTGCTAGATGCTTGCCATTCTGTGAGCTCATAAAACTTACAGGAAAACAGGTCATGATTTCTTTTAACTTTTTTTTTTCATGACCCATTGTGGGAGGTGATGAGAAATCTTAGCCTGTATCCTCGAGATGGAATCTGCACTGAGTTATCTTAATATCCCTTCAAATTCTTCAGCAGTTGTTTATCTTGTGAATAGATTCCGTTGTGTAGCTCTCTGCAGGGGTTTTTTTAGTCTCTTTTCATACATGGACAGTTAAATACAATCTGAAGTCCTTTTTGAATACTCTCTGGCCAGTCACATCTTTGAGCTGAGTTTATGGCTCTTATTCCAGGAACCTGAAGAAATAAATCCAGATGAGGAGCTGGAGGATATCTGTGATGATAAAGAAGATGATCTAGGAGCGGTGGAAGAGCAGCGCAGTGTTATCTTGCATCTCTTGTCTCAGCTGAAACTTGGCATGGACTTAACAAGAGTAAGTATAACTGAAGTGTGAAGACTGGCTGCAGTAAAAGTGAAGTGTCATTTTAAACTCAGCTTCTATATTGTGTTTTATATTAAATTGTGTCCTGTAGCAACTTCAGGTCCCAAGATGTGATGTCCTAGTTTGAGGTAGGTTTAAGAGAAATGGGCTGAGGAGGTGGATTTTCTTTGATGCAACTGACAATATCTTTTCTATTACCTTTTCTTTGTGTTTTCTACTGTGTTTTTGTTGCCTTTCCTGTAATGGCCTGTTTTCTTTCCTGTGATTGCACCTGAGTTTTTCTTGCTGTTTTCTGCAGCCTTCTCATATTTTTCTTTCTGCTTTCCTTCCTTGATCTCTTTTTTGCCTTGATAATGCTTTTTCACTTGCATAAGCCTACAGCTGTATTCATGCAACTTCTGAAAAGAAGTTTTCTTTTTGGTTCCTCATTATTGATCCTCAGACACTTTGCTATTCTCATTTCTGTGTTTGCTTACAAGCAGACACAGAAAAATTAACACTGGAGAGAACTGGACTTGACACTTGAGTGCAAATATCAAAAGCAAGCAGCTTGGAAAAATTAACACTCATTTCCTACTAGATACTTGGGCAGCAAATCTGGGAGAATCGGGCTGCTACCAGCTTAAGTTCAATTCACTCCTGTAAAGATTTCTTACCATAAGCACTAGGCTTTTTTGAAGAAAAAATGGATTTTAGAGTGCCATGGAATGAGGAAAACACTCTCTCTCTTGGAGTTATTTTTTGAAGCTATTTTTTGGGCACTAGCTACATAGCCCCTAGAAACACTTGTATTGGGCAGCTTACATTTCACAACTTGAGAGGGGAAAAAAAGGTGGTATGAACAGGCTCTGCTGTTTGTGGGTCAGACTTAAACCCTGCTGCTTAACCAGGAATTGATTAAGTCATTATTTCACTTATATTGAAGATTGGATTTGGGATAGCTTTTTCTCTTAGTTGGAACAAATTGTCAAGCCCATCTCCCAGTTGTGACTTGTGGCTGTGTATAATGTCTTTAGTTCAGAGCAGGCAGAGTATCAGGGTACTGAAGTGAAAATCCACTTTAATACTCCAGGTTGGTGTTGCAACAACATGGCAAGTGTATTCAGTTTAACAGGCATATTTATTAAGAGTTTTAGGTATGTGCTCTTTCTCTTTGAGTGCAGCTGATTTAAATGGGTTGTCTTGATGTCATGGTTGAGACACCCTGTATTGCTGTTTACAGTAGTTAGTTATGTGGGGTTAGTTCCCACTACAGGGAAGGAAAAGGCTGATGATACCCACAGCCTCTCACTCCACAGTATTGCTCTTGGCTTAGCAAAGGGCAGAACTGCTATTTTTTGTAGTGGTGAATGTAACTGGGAAAGTATAAGGTGCCTCTGCTCAGAGGTACAGGATCAACCTATACTATGCTATTTCTCATGGATGCTTGTTTTAGTTGCTGTGGTGAGAGAGATTCTGCAAGCTCTCCAGAGCTGGCATAGCTTCGCTGCTTTTCTCTCCATTAGACAAATCCTCTCCTAACCTCTGCTCTGAACCTTCCTTGCTATAGTTTGAGTTCTTTCATACTTGTTTTCTCCTCCACAGACATCTGGGACACATTATCTTTTTGCAGCTGTTATATGTTTTTGTTTTTTAGGTTGTTTTTATTTACTGATGCTCAGTCCCTTTTAACATCTTTAGTCCTAATAGTACTCACTGGGCTTTTTTGCCTTGCAAATTGCGTTTCTGGAACCTCTGATCACTGTACTTTGCTCACATCTTACAAGAGGGACAAGAAAGTTCAGTCTGAATGTGTGGTATCCAAAACAGGACAGAATCCTCCTCTCAGGAACTTCCCTTATAAAATGCCTGTCTCTTCTGTTTTACTTACTAGAGCCTTCTGTGTTTTCTTTTATTCCAGGTGGTTCTTCCCACGTTTATTTTGGAGAAGCGGTCGCTGTTGGAGATGTACGCAGACTTCATGTCCCATCCGGATCTCTTCATCGCAATCACGAACGGCACCACCCCCGAGGAGAGGATGATCCGCTTTGTTGAGTATTATCTCACCTCGTTCCACGAGGGCCGCAAGGGAGCCATTGCAAAGAAACCCTACAATCCCATCATCGGGGAGACGTTCCACTGCTCCTGGAAGATGCCGAAGAGCGACGTAGCTGCTGATGCCGGCAGTAACTTCCCTGCTCACTCCCCCTCGGAGCAAGTAAATCTGTCTAAAGACGTGGAAGGCCAAGCAGAGCTGGACTACTATACAGTAAAATTTGTAGCCGAGCAAGTGTCCCACCATCCTCCTGTCTCAGGGTTCTATGCTGAGTGTGTAGAGAGAAAGATGTGTGTCAATGCCCACGTCTGGACAAAAAGCAAATTCTTAGGAATGTCAATAGGAGTGACAATGGTTGGTGAGGGTAAGTGTAACTTCTGTCTTTTATTCATTTTAGCAGGTTGTTAAAATATTAGTTTGATAGCAGATTTGATGTTATATTCCTCTGGTAGGGGAATACTGCTTGGTAGTTTTGTTTCAAAGACTTCAAAAAAAATTATAATAATCTGCTTGCAAAAGATGTGAGAGGGTTTTTAGATTTTTTTTTTTCCACATACTTCTGGTTTTCCTCTAATCTTTGTGATCTGCAAGACTTAATATATGATCATTGGTGATGTCTTCCCTTATTTTTACTGTTTGCGTATTACAGAAGTTGCTACAAGTCATCATTATAAACAGCAAATTTTTGTATAGGGTGGAAAAATAGATAGGTGTATGCTTTGCCAAAAATCAGGATTATATTTGGAAATAAAATTTTGACTTTTAAACCAAAGGGCAGTTACTGTGATGTAAATTGATATTTATGAATAAATTTGCATCAGACATTTGTTAAATAGAAGTGTTGCTACATCTCCCTGTATTGCTGTCAATGTATCTTACTATGCACGTTTTGATTTTCTTTAACTGGAAAAATTGGATCCTTTGGGGACAGAGAAGGGTAACTGCCCTTTAACTGTAATTTCCCTTTAGTACTAGTATTTACTGCAAGAGATGAGACAGCCTCTCCCATTCTGTGTCCCCTGTGTATATTGCCCAGTAACTGGGGATTCCGGGCCCTTTCATGTAAACTACGCACCGGACAAGGGAATGACCAAGGGAATGGCAGGGGATGTGGAAGGCACATCTCGATGCTTTGGCTGTACCAGGTAATCTCAGAAGCTGATATCTCCTCTAGGGCCTTTCTCAAATCAGATTATACGTTTTCCGAATTTCTCGTGTTGTTCCTACTGATGTCAGGTGCCCCAGTGATCCTGTGCTCCAGAGGCACAGACTGAGGCAGGCAGCAGCCAGGTGTTGTGCTACAGTCTTGTGATGGCAAGAGGTGGACCTTGTGGTTTTGTTTGTTTGGGTTTTTTTTTTAATAGGAATGACACAAACCAACATATCTTAAAACTCAAAGAAAAATTCTACTACTTTATGAGATTCTTGACATTTATTGCAAAAGCTACCGTCAGGCAAGAGTTGGGTTTATCTTGGCAGAGGTGTGGTAAAGAGAGTTGTCTCTGCTACCTGCCTTCAGATAGGGTAAGATGTATTATAGGGAGGTAAAACTGGAGTATTAGCCTTCCTCAGGATCTGCAGTTCAGGGAATTCATTTGTTATTTCCTTTTGTCAGTGCAAGTCTTGTCTTGCTGTGCTCCAGAGCCATCAGTAAGAGAGTGACCAGCCCTTTTACGTACTACTGAGGAGTGTGTGCACAGCACAATATTGTGCTTTATGGAGCAATATTGCTGGGATAAGTGTTTTTTCTCCAAAAGAAACATAAGTGCATGTTACTCAGGTTAGTACTTTCAGGAAAATGCTTGTATCTAGAATCTAATAAATGTCACTTTTTTGTTTTTTTTTTTTTTTTAATTTTATTTTATATTTTGGTGTGAGGGGCTGTGAGGAAAAGTAGTCAGAAGTTGGATTGACTATGTTTCAAAAACCTGGCCTTTTCTGAAATGATGCTGATTCAGGGATTCTTGTATTTCTCCACACAGGCATCCTAAGTCTCTTGGAACATGGGGAAAAATACACGTTCTCTCTGCCCTGTGCATACGCTCGGTCAATTTTAACTGTTCCCTGGGTAGAACTGGGAGGAAAAGTCAGCATAAACTGTGCAAAGACTGGGTATTCTGCAAGTATTAACTTCCACACCAAACCCTTCTACGGTGGCAAATTGCATCGGTGAGAATGTTTGTTTGTTTGAATCGAGATTGATCTCACTGTCTTAAAGGGTTACATGTTGTTTGCAACATGCATTGTAAGTGCACTGCAGGGATCATTGTCTTAGGATTTCTGTGTAAGAAACTTAAGACTATCGAGTTTTAAGCAACTTGTAGAAAATCTCTAGGTAAAATTACCTTTTCTGAAGACAAAAGTGGTAATTCTTTTAATGGTAGTTCTTCACTTGTATGCATGTTTTGAAACTAACAGGTAAACGAAAGAAGATCCAGGGGAAATTTGTTTGGGGTTGCTTCTAGCAAATACTAGGAAGTGTCTGCACAGTTGGTGCAAAAGAGGTTTTTTTGACATTTTGTAGTAAGACTGCTGCAGATTACTCTTGTGCTAATATAGACAATTAATTGAGGAAGGAACAAATTGGGTGGTAGTAACACAAAGAATCCAGAGCATTTTGCACTCTGCTGTTTGCTGAATCGTGTTTATTTAAATAATGTTGGAGATCATGATATGAAATATGTAACAGCTTAGGACATCAGAATTTCTTAGATGTGGGTTGCTCTCTCAGGTTGCAAAAAATCAGCAGTCTTCTCTAAATCATTTTTCCTTAAACAGTAGACTAAGGCTGTATTTGTTGCTTAAAGAATACAAAAAACCTCACCTTGCCCCATAAATTCCCACACCTGCCTGGAATTTAACTTGGAAGTATAGCTCCCCTGTCCCAATGGCAGCTGGAGAACTGAAGCTTTCATGTAATTCTGTTTCACTTGATGCAATTTGAAAGTGACACATCGTTTGGATTTTTTTTTCCATTGATTACAATGTATCTTCCACCTTGGGATAGCTCCTCTTGTGCCATAAAAAATGAGTGGTAGGATGTAATTTTACTTCAGTGATTTAATTTTGGAAACTGTTTTGTTATTTGTCTCTCTGAAATTAGTCACAGATGTAGAGGCTTTTTAAAGAGAGATCTGTTCAAGGTACTGCAACTATTGAAAATTTGACATGGTGATGATTGGACATTGCCAAAAGAATCTCTTGATGGGGAAGCAGCAGTGTTGTCATGGTTACCCAGAGTGCAAGTGAGTTGCTATGGCAATGGTATAGATTTTTTTTGTAGAGTGACCCTTCTTGTTAGACCTCAGCTGGATATTGGCTCCTTGGTCCTGTACCTCTTTAGCTGGATGAAATATAGGATAATGATAACGAGCAGCTAGACATATATCAGTCATGCCAAGCTTACAAATAACTGCTACCAGATTTTTATCACTAGTACTAGTTCAGGCAGATACTATGGTCTGCAATGCTGGGAATGGATGTGTGTCACAGAGCAAAGCAACTTAGAGAAATACAAGTTGTAATGAGAGTTTAATGGAGCAGGTCAACACTGCACCTTAGTAGTGAGTGATACAGCTTTGTTTACTTCAAGCTGAGCAGAGACAGTGATTTTATGATTGATGTTAAAATACTAGATGTCAGTATTGTGTTGTTACCACACAATGCTTGGAAAAAATCAAGTCTTAAAATTGTGAAGATGTAATTGCAGAGTCAGACTGGGCTGGTCTCTGGCATCCTGTGGATTCAGGCTGTTCGTGGAACTCTTGGGAGGAGAACAGGGACTCCACCACGTGTAGTAGCTTTGGTGAGGTGTGGAAGTCGCAGAATGAAAAGCAGCACAAAATGAAGGCTGCTTGCTTGTCACTTCTCTTTCAGTTGGTTTCAATAATTGTTAGTGCTTGTTAACTTCCACAAAAAACAAAAATTGTAAATGTGCTTTTATTCTTAAAATGATGAATCTTAAATTTTTGTGATGGAAAACTGTGTGTGAGAGCAGCAGATATTTATCAGTCTGTTTGGGATTTTTTAAAGATATTTCTAGTGAGGTTAAATTAGGTTTAAGCTGCTGGACCATGATGTGGCAGAAGTCCTGGCTGCTGCCTCTTGCTGTGAGCTGGCTGTAAGCTTTCCCTGCTTGCCCCAGAGATTCCCTGCAGCTCTGATTTGACTGGTATCCAGTGTCTCTGTGCTGAAAGGTCTGACCTGTTATCCTTGTTTTGTTGCTTGAGAGATTAATTTCTCTATTTTGATGCCAGGTCAGTATAGATACAGCAGGGAGTGACCAGTGCATGTGGAGGAAGGGAAGTGGGATTGGTGTTCTGTGCTCCCTTCTTCCTCTGAGTGTGGCACCACACACAGGGTGGGAGCACAGAAGTGCTGCTTTCCTGCTCTCCTGTATGTAGTTGTGGTGTGCAAGTCAGTTGTTCCTAGCTGCTCAGTATAGAAGTGTGGAAGGAGATGTAGCCTGTGCTTTTTGTGTGTGATGATGAAATGCAGGAAGGGGAGCTGGAGAGTGGTGTATTTTAGGGAGCTTGGGTACAGGTAATTGCAGTTTAATTGGAGCTGGAGATAGTGTCCTTTGTGAATCCTGCAGCTCCTTACAACTGAGAACATCTCAAATCTGGTTTGCATAATGTGCAAACCCTTTTGATTCTTTGTTTCTAGGAGAAAAGTTCTGTTTGAGGGTGGTAATTTGCTTGCCGAGAAGTGCTCCACAACTGGGTCAGGATGGAGTGGGTGTCAGAAGGTCTTTGGACAGGTCTTGATGTTGAGGAGAAAAATGTGCATCAGTGTGTAATTATGGCGATACTTGAGCACTGTGCAGCACCTTGAATGAAATAGTGCATGTTAGAAAGACATTTTTCATATCTTGTTATTGGCAGAGGTTTCTGTGGACGAGACAGGAAATAAAAGCTCTCCTGATTCCTAGTTTCCTACCTTGTTCTTCTGCCTTTATGTGTCTGCTGCTTATATGAGCAACATAAAAACGAGACCACCTACATATGGAGAACATTGAAATATAAACATTTGAGATAAAGTGCCAGCAGGTCATGAGATATATTCTTGCTAGAAAGTTTAATTTTTATTAAAAGAAGTCTGAACTATGTACCTGTGATGTGATGTTTCAAGTGGCAATGATCAACTTCTTGTTACATGTGAACCGGCCTGTGTTAGTTTCTTTTTCATTTTCAATTCCCTTAAAAGGTTTGAAATAAGCTTAAGGTGAAGCCAAAAATGGAGTTTCCTGGGTAACCTGAGGAGAACTAGAGCAGTGAGTGAAAGTCACTTTGCTCTTTCAGCTTCTCCATGCAAATGAAATTCAAGGAACTAACGTTCTTCAAGGCAATGTGGCAAGTTTGCAAACTCATTCAGGATTGAGTGATTATGCAACTAAGAGTCCTCAGGTGATTTTGGACATGGCCTTTTAAAACCGAATTTCTTTGCTAGAGTCACGGGTGAAGTGAAGCAGAACGCAACGAACACGGTGGTGTGCAGAGTGCAGGGGGAGTGGAACAGTGTGCTTGAGTTCACCTACAGCAACGGGGAGACAAAATACGTGGACTTGACAAAACTGACCGTGACAAGAAAACGAGTCCGGCCCCTGGAGAAGCAAGGACCCTTTGAATCTAGGTAGAGTATGTGCTTGCTCGTACCTGATCCTTTTTGCCCTAAACAGTCTGGTGAGTGCCTTAGGAAAACCTGCAAATGTAGAAATTATTTGTGCACAGTGCTTAGCAGCAGTGATCTTAATTTTTCATGCTTTTAAAAATAAAAGTCAAGAGTACAGAAAAAAAGTGCAAAAACCAAGCGCAGGCACATAGTTGTTTATCTTGTCTCTTATTCATGAACAGATGTTTTTTCGAGTTCACAAAGTGCCTGCTAGAACAGAGCCTCCTTATATGTTTTGTTTTTAACCGTCAGCTGCACAGCAGGGCAGCTCCTGACAAGGGACATCCTCACAAGAAACTGCTTGTTGAATAACGCTTCCATAGCAGGTTTAGAGGGTTCGCAAACAGACATTAGATTGGCACTGCCAAAACCTCAGAGCCATTCCTACCTGCTCCCAGTTGCTGGCATAGCCGTGAGCCCTTACCTGCACAACAGCATCGCACTGGGACCTGGGCTGGTTTTCACGTGTAAGGGGAGGGGATGCTCCTGTTCTGAGAGAACTGCTTGCAGTGATCCCCTGTTCGAGGGGACACGCTGAGGAAACTTTTGAACAGTAAAGTTACCCAGTTGTTTTGCAGGAGGCTGTGGCAGCATGTGACAGAGTCTCTGCGGGATGGAGACATTGATAAGGCTACAGAGCACAAGCGAGCCCTTGAAGAACGACAGAGGAACGAAGAGAGACTTCGTGCTGAAACAGAAACACCTTGGTGTACTAAATACTTCCTTAAAGATGTAAGTTCCCAAGCATTTAGCTGTTGATGAAGACAGGAGCAGATCTATTATGCAAGCAGGTGCACACGTGTGTTTGTGTCCTGTCCAAATAGAGAATTTGGCCTTAGATCTTATAGTTTAGGTCCATGGGATCCATAGGAGTAAGGTAACATAAAGACTCCTAAACATGTAAAGGTGTGACTTTATTCTTCACTTCCCAAACACGTTGATTCTGTGATTCCCTTGCATCAAAATGTTTGCCTGTTTTGTGGTCTGGTTTCCTTTACCAAGCACACGGAAAACAGCTTTGCATATAGATGTTTAAGTAGAATGTAACAGTAAGTATCCAAAGAAAATGATCAATAGTACTAATTTTGCCTAGGCTGTGTGTGTATGTACCCAGCATATTGCTAGAAAGAGTGAACATGAGTTTATTCTCAACTTTGCACTAATTTTTTTGTTCTTCTACTTTAGATTTTGGATATAGCTTATTTGTGGCTTAGCCTGTACTTCAACAATGTTAGTAGCAATAATACAGTAAGATTTAACAAGGTGAACTGCAGCCTCCCTAGGAGGATTGGGGGTTGCTGGTATGATAACTTTAAAACAGGCTTTTCTTGTGGTCCAGGTGATGAGATCCTTTGTGTGGAGAGCTTTGTTGAGCCCTTTGCAAGAGGGGAGGACTTGACTGAAACTTATGCTGTAGTAGTTAGATTCTCCTTACAATTGAAGCTTTATCTGTAACACAGCAGTAATGTAATTACACCTTCTTCTTCCCATATCTATGATTTAGTAAGGGTTTAGAACATAGTCCAAAAAGTTTCTTCTCCTTGGCTTTCTTCCAGTTCTGTTTTGTAAGGTTCAGGACTATCTGTTATCTCCAATAAAAGTTTATGTTCTCTAAAGCTGTGTTAGTGTAATTAGCTCAGACTTACATAGTTGTATTGTTAGTATCCAGATTTAGAAAAGATGAAATTCTGTTGCTAACCCAAGACACAGATGTACTCAGAAAATGTTTAAACTTAATCCTGAGCTACTTCATTTCTACATGAGCAGTTGGTCTGTGTTAGAGCTGACAATCCTGGGTAACTGCCTCTCTCCTGGCTGCTTATTTGGCTTCTTAAAGTAATTTGGATCATGGAGTGGAGTGGCTCTTTGACTGGGTTAATTACAAGTGCAGTCGACTCCCAGAGAGTGCTGTGGCTCGGCAAGAGCCTGCATGTGTTCTGAAGTAGTGTCAGAAGCCTGCAGTGTTCACCTCTGTGCCTTAGTCTGTGGAGTTGAAGGTATAAGCTATGTCCCTCTGGTTTTCACAGTTATCAGCCTAATAGTTATGTGAAGGGAATTCTCTCAGGGCAGTGTCTTTATTATAACCATGTTTTCTCTTCCAATTGCAGGGAGATGGCTGGGTTTATCATAAACCCCTGTGGAAAACAGTCTCTGCCGCACAAACTCAGCAAACAGACACTAACTAGAAAAAGAAAAACTGCTTTAAGATGAGTTTTCTGATTTTCCTCTCCTTTTCCTCTGTCTCTCAAAACACAGTAATCACACTGAGTGTCCCCTTTTTATGTAATTGTGCAAGTTTAAATGAGCGTAAAGAAATAACTATACTAGGGCACTTTAAAGCTATTTAAAAAAAAGGTAAAAATCCAAGTTGTAGAGACAAACTTGGCAGGTACATTCAACCACCTTGTTTTTTGTATGACCCAAGAGATTTTATCTGCATTGTGTAAGATTCTTCTAAGTAGATCTGATTGCAAAAGCTGCCTAAGAGAAGAGAGACCTGTTGGATTTTGGAGTGACATAAGAGCTCTTTTGGAATCTGCATCAAACCCTTTAATAACTGAAACCTTCTCAGTACCCATGTAGACAATAGCAACAAAATATTGCTGCTTTTATGCCCAGTAATTAACCTTCTTGGCGAAAACTGGAGGGGTGTTTGGAAGATGTGCCCGAAATCAGTATTAAGAAACAGCTGGATCATGACGACCTTTTCTTCGGAGAGAACGTGTGCATGCATTGGAGGAACATGGAATATATGTAGAGACTACTTTTCTTTTTTATGGATTTATAAAAGCAATTAGACGTGTAACCATGGAGAAATTTTTCCTCTGAAACGTTTTAATATACTTGAAATAATTGACTTGAATTGGAAAAGTAATTTGAACACTTTTCAACTCTAATTTTATTAAATCTCTTTGAGTGACTGATTTTTCTCAAGTTATAAAGTAATGAGGTTTGGCCTGTTTTTTTTCTCCTCCAACTTCTCTTCCCGAGGACTAAGGCTTTCAAAATGAACAGAAAATGTACAATTTTTGTATTTAAATTTTTCTGCCCATCTAATCATCTCAGAGATGAAGTATCAGTGTTACAAACTGTCCTTTGGATTGTTTTGGTTTTTTTCCTGTGGTGTTGTTCAGAGCAAAGCAGTGAAATGTGACCTTGAATACATGGACTGTAGGTCTTGATTTTTCATCTTACCATAAAAACAAAAAACCAAACAACTGATTATGCTGAGGACTGGGTATTGATTTGAAACACAATCAGATATCAGGAAACTGTATTCAGGTACAAACATCCTTTTTTTTTTTTAATAACTATTTTATTGAAGTCTAAGAATTGCTGGCAATTAAGAATAGTACTTATTATGGCTTTCGTTATTGTTGTAACTACAAGCTACCTTAATTTTTCCAACAGTGGTGCCTTACTCTGTTTTTTCTTCTGATGTAGTCTTCCAATCAGTGTATATAACATTATCTGCCACTTCCCAGCCATTGCAATGGCTGCACCTGATCCAGCATCGTGAGAACTCACAAGTGTGTGATCTGGTAAGATGTTTTCCATAGAGGAGATGCAAGTGTAAGAATGCATCAGAAGGTTTAAATAACCATGTTAACTTTCAACACAAACTGTAAATCATGCAAAAAAAAAAAAAAAGGAGTTGGGTTTATGCACAACTGTTTTGATCCTCTTGTACATTTTTTTTTTTTTTGCTGTGAAATGCACTGAGATCTCAATGCGAGTCATAGTCTGTTTGTGAGAAGTGGGGGGGGATAATAAAGCTACAAAATGATTCATTTGTTCTGTCTGCTTTCCTAGAGATCAGGTGACTGGAAAGAGTAGGTTGTTATTATCTTTTACGCTGGAGATCTGTCTGGGCTTTCCTTGGTCCCAAAAGTGGGATATTTTGGCACTGTGTGCTCAAGTAGGAACTATATTCTCCAGCAGAAGAATGTTTTAGGCCCTACTTGTCTTATTTGTGATATTCTTTCCAACCATCCTGTTATGATAGTTTTGGATATCCACTGCGCATTTTCATGTTTAACCAGGAATAAAAGTAAAAATTAAAACAGTGGGATTAGTTCCTCCTTGTTTCTGGATCTGTGGCATATTTGGGGTGCACTCCTAGCCTATTCCAGGATTTGGGGTAGGAATCATAGTGTAACATGAATTTCTTCCATGGTTCGTTGGTACCTGCACCAAACTGGGGGTGGTAGAGAAACAAAATAAATATATGTTTCATAGTTATTTTATCTGTGTCACTTGGCACATTTGATTTAAACAAACAGAAAGGGCTGTGGTGCAAGGTCCAGCTTTTAATATTGCAGTGATCAGAGCAAAAATAAACCTTTTTCAGCTGAGCATACTCCAGGGATCAAACTTGTGCTTACTAAAATAGAGACTTATGACTCAGTCCCTGAGCTCTGCTTAAAATTTTGATTTGGGAACTTGTCAAGGTAATGGCTGTAAATCAGACTGAAAAGCTCCTATGTTGACCATAAACCCATTTGTGTTCCTTATATAACATTATCAGTCAAGTTATTTCTCTTCCTCCCTCATCTGGTATGCTTGTGGTTTCACACTAGGAAAGCTGTTACTAATTTTGTTGTGTAAAAATAGACCCAATGCTGAAGAAGTAGCTTTATAAAACACATGAAATGATTTCTTTTAACATGGAGATGCTGCTAGGAAAAAAGAAGGTAAAACCTTCCTTTGCTCAGATGATCACCAGAACTGGAATGGTTCCTGATGTGGATTTAGTTAGGATGCAGATTTCTACTTCTCAAAACAAAGGACATAGTTGAAAACAGTTAAAAAAAAACCAACTAGCCACCGTACATCCAGCTTAAATTGTAAATGTGATTCTTCTGGGAGTCGCAAGCACCCTGTGGACTAATGG
The DNA here is from genome assembly GCF_025592945.1 of Manacus candei. NCBI lineage: Eukaryota > Metazoa > Chordata > Aves > Passeriformes > Pipridae > Manacus > Manacus candei. The sequence continues at coordinate 1,022,423 of NW_026138071.1, forward strand.
ATGTATTTTTAACTCTGACCAGATTTGATTCTCTTGCATAACTGCTGTTGTTTCCATCTTGTACCTTCTGGAGCGCAGGGAAGGGCTCACTGCTGCTTCCTGTGTAGACATTTGCTAGAACCACAGTGTGTTCAACAGGGAGCATGGCAAAATGTAGGACTTTGGCTTATGATCCCTTCTGTCTTTTTGGCCTGATTGGGCTCCACTGAATTTAAGAGCAAAGTTCTGATTGATCTCAGTGGTTTTAGGCTCCCTGAATTGTAAACAGCTCTTGGAGCTTAAATAAGTGGCTTTCTTCAGAGGTGCTGTGCAGCCTGCTGCTCATGGAAAACAGTGTGACAAGTCACTCCTATTTAATGCAGGCATTCAGGCATGTGATCCTGATGGATTTGTGTTTTATGAAAAAAAATGCAATATGCAAATTGGGTTGCTCAAGGTTTTGGGCAAAAGGCAGGAGAACAGATTAAGTTTTCAGTATATTTACAGTGTAAACTATCAAGCCTAGGATGAAGTCTGTCTCCCCAGGAAAATCTGGATTTCAGCCATCAGAATCAGATGCAGCTTTCAAGTGTCTGGTTTGCACAGGCTGGTCCCTCTGTCCCTGTCATCTGTGGGAAACACAGGTCAGAGTGCCTTTTAAAGCCTCTTGAGCCGAACTTGGAAGACCAAGTAAACATATTTATCAGTGTATCCAAACAACTTGGTACAAAACTTGGTACGAAAACTCTGCATGAAATATTATGAGAAGGAAAGATTGGACAGCCTGAGGGGAGTTCGGTGTGTTCCTGTGGTTTTTATATTCATGACAGAAAAGCTGCCCCATAGGCTAGAGCAGTAGTTAAATGTATTAAGGAAATGAGACTGAAGTCAGGTGGGTGGAAAAAGTGTATCTGTGGGGAACTGGGGATGATGTGATTCAAGAGAAAAGGGTTAACTTGAAAAATTGTAAGATGACAGGAGGTAGCAGCCAGGTGAAGATTAGTGAGAATGACAGGTGTGGTCACAGTTGCAGGTGGAGATTTATATGTGGTAGCTAAGCAAATTTTTTGTTATTTAAATTTCATGTAACCTAGTTCATTCCCCTTCTGTCCTTTGAAGGATTTAGGGACAATTTGGTTCTAGGCTTTTAATTTAGGAGCTGTGGAAACAGTCCAAAGAGGTGGAAACAATAGCTAGAGAAGAAAAGCTTTTTGTATGGGTTGGTGCTGTCACAGCATTTTAGTAAACCAAACCAGCCCTGCAGATCTGCTTCCCTGCTCCACACTGGGGAGCCTCGGCTGTAGAAAGCTCGTGGCTGCTGTACAGTTTGCTCCTTTCCCCTCTTTCAGGGCTGATCCATGCAGCTGCGTGGTGGCAAGCCAGGAATTCCTCTCCAGTGCTATCCTGAAAGATACACCTCTGTGTAGGTGTCAGGTATGGGTGTGCAGGGCTTAGGATCACTTACGGTTTCTATTCCCTTTTGCTCCCAAGGGTGGAGGAATTTGCACAGTGCCAGAGTTCAGAGCAAGTTATTACTTACCTTTCCTTAATTGCTTTCCAGAATAGAGGCAGCCTGGCTTGGTGTGGTGATTATGGGAATAAAGGTCTGAGTTCTGTCTTATTGAGTTTCCTCAGGGGGGGTAAATCAGCAGAGGGGTGCGAGAGTTGCAAGAAGAATTAGCCAACACTTTTGTGTTGACACTGTTACTGTAGCACAGATCTGGCTAGAGGAGGCTGGAAACTGGTCTGATGGGGGAAGGAGTTGTCTAGATACTCTGCATGGGGAGATTTTAGTGTGAAGCAGCGGTGTCTACACTGGTGACTCACATTTCTATCAAAGAACCTTCACCTGAACTATCAAGGACACTCAGGAATTCACCAGTGAGAAAAGGTGTGTTGGAGTTGCAGCATATCAGGCTTTTGCAGAGTGGATTATTGTGTATCTTTGCACAATATTAAGGACTCTGATCAATGAATAATTTTCTTGTGTGCCAGTGTTTCTTCCATTGAGGGTATATTACATTTCAAGATGGTTTTTTTGCTGCTACAACAGGGGTTTTGTGTGTGTAAAGGCCATTAAAAAAGGAAAATTGTCTTGTTCTCTGCAGATTAAGCAGCTGGAAAAGAAACTCATGAGGGCAGTATACAAGGACTTAAAAAAGATAGACATGGAATTCAGGTGCTTATTAATAAAAGATTAAACATTATTATTTTAAAAAATAATAAAAAGAATGCTTTGGCATCATTATACATTTAAAGTAAGTACAAAATCAGTTCATATATAATGTTGCACTGTAACCAAAGTATTGATTCCACAGGTCACTGTATCTGTGGGAGGAAACAGATCTTATAAATAAGTTATGTACTAGATCTTAGTTCCATTTTGAAAAACACAGCGAGGTGATTCTTTTTCCCCTCATGGGCTAAATGCTTCTGCCTCATCCTCTTGTTCCTCATTATGAGGGTTTTTGCCTGCTGTGTCACTGCATATTCGTGCTCCCATCGCTGTCCTGGTGCTCCCCACCTGGAGCAGCTGTTTTGCTGGCCTCGTTGTCCGTGTTGTTGTTGAGGATGTCATCGCAGTCCATCTGTGCCATCAGGTTGAAGCGCTCGGCCACGCAGTGGGCAGTGAGCCGAGCCTCGGGGTCGTGGTCCCAGCACTCCGTGATGGTGTCGCACAGAAAGCGCATCCCCTGTGGGCAGAAGGGCTCGAATTAGGATCTGAAGGCAGGAGGAAGAGGAGCTGATCTAACAGTGTTTAATTGCGACTTCTGACAGCCTCCTGCATAACGGCTGGTTTTGGCCAAAAGGAAACAGCCTTGGTAAGTTGTGGCAAGTGCTGGTGCTTCCACCATTACTGGCACTGCCTGTGTTAGAGCAGCAGCCTCAGCTCACCCAGGATCTGCTCCCAAGCACTTCCCAAGCTCCCTGGAAATCCTTGCTGGAAGTTGGCTTGTGTTGGCTGTGGGACTTAAATAAGGGCTGGAAGGAAACAGGTCCTCCATCTCCTGTCTCAGCCTTGCCCATTCAGAGCATCCTAAAATCAGGAGGGACAGAGGAGGTGCAAATGGTGACCTGCAGGATGGTGGGTAAGCCCAGGCCTCTAGGTTCCAGCCTGTGCCCTGGCTGTTACACCTGGAAGGAGGGTATAGGTGGGGTGAGTTTGGAATTAAATTTCCTAAATCTGACTTCTTGTTTTAGTGGCATTCTGAAAGGGTGCACCGTGCCAAATACTCATTGCGTTAGGCAGCTGAACCTTGTTCTCTCATCACAAAATAGTGTTTTGCTTGAGGTGTGGTTGGGTGCTTCCCAGTGTGCTGCAGAACACATGTAGTTCCTCTCAGTTACAAAGCTTATGTCTCCCAAAAATATATTTTTTTTGGTCCAATTGTGTAGTGCTCTGAAAAGAGTCAATATTTTGGTCTTAGAAACAAAATAAATGGTAGTATTGAGCTGGTATTTTTCCCACTCTCAAGTTAGTAACACAGTTAGCACCAGAAGCTGTGTTGAACCTTCCTTTGCCCATGTAATTCCTATCATGTGCTATTGCTTTTGGCATCATTGTCAACTAAGGTTGGAACACAGTGGAAAAATCATTATTCTAAATAAAGCTTCATGTTTTTCAGTGGGTTTTGTGTATTTCTTGATTTGCAATTGAGAGAACCCTGAGGTCGTCATGTGGACCCAGACAGGAGGAAAATGCAAGTCCTACAGATGTGTAGGGTCAGTGTCATCTGTCCTTCTGGACCTTTCTGCTGAGGTCCATTGTCTTCCATAATGGACACAGATTGGATAGAATGGGACTGTGCAGTAAAACTGACAGATGGTGTGTTTCAGTACCTCTGACGTCACTCGTTTATTAGCTTAGTTGAAAGGATTTGAGGATAATTGATTACATGCAAAAATGAGCTAGCTTAGGCAAAGCTTTTAAAGTAAGCCTGTTCTCAAACAGAGCATTGCAATGTCAAATGGTTTAGTCATTAGATTTTCTGTGGTTATTTTACCCTGAAATCAAGACAGTTATTTGTAGTTTGCCTTGTCAGTCGTGATGATGCTCTTTTGAATGGTACAACTGGAGCATCTTGTTTCACTTACAAATGGACTTAGTTTGGCTTTTATATTTGATGTCTGTTTTTCCAAGATTCCAAAGGTTGCTGAGTTGTACAAGTGATTTTTAGTGGCAATATTGACTTAAGCTTCCATTGCTCCTTCCTGTCCTGCACCAGCCCTCCAGTTGTGGCCAGTACATCCGTCTTTTCAGCTGCTTCGTGAACCAGATCCAGGAATTCACCTGGCCTAAATAACTTTTTTCTTTTTTTTTTCTTTCTTTTTTTTTTTAATGTGTTGGGGTGTGAAACAAGGTAGAAGCATGGGTGTGAGGCATTAGTGAGTTATCTGGGAAACTTTGGGATAAATCTCTTCAGCTGTCTTTGTTGTGCAGACTTGCAAACAGTTGCCCTGGAGCTGCTGCTGGGTGACTCAGCCCTGTCAGGGAAGTTAATGCTGACTCTTGCTAAAAATCCAACCATGGCCAGACACATAGGTCCTCGCTTGACTGAGAGCAATCCTGATGCTCTCAGGAGTACCATGGAAGTACCATCTGGAGCTCTGCAGCAAACTTATTTTCATTGTTAGGAACATCTGAAGGTGCTGCCCATTCAGGTGAGTGACTTGTCACAGTTTCTTGGTGTCACCCAGTGCCTTCTCCCACAGGAAGCCAGCGCTGACCCCAGGAGTGGCACAAACCGGTGGCTTTCTGCAGCTTCCCAGCAGATGGTGCTGCCCAGTTCCTCATCCTGGGGAGAACGGCTGCAAAATGCCCGGAAAATGCTGTAAAGCCAGGCTTGAAAGGAGATGTTTATTAGATTAGCCAAGATTAGTCAGGGGCAAACTTTCAGGAACACAACATAGCTTTTCTGTTCCTCTTCCCCAGTGACCATCAGCTGATCTAATAAAAGTTCCCTCCTTAAAAGCCTTGCTCTGTTTGTGTGCTGAACCAACCCAACTACAGCAATGTTGTTTCTGGGAGGTGACTGCAGTCAGCCTCCCCTCAGCCCAGGGAACAGCACAGTTATGGTCAGGCTCTATCAGAGTGTGATTTTTCACAACCCAAGCCTCTGTATATTTTTTCTGTGGTTTCAAAGTTTATCAGAGACCCTAGGAGGTGAATGTCTGAGATGAATACTCAAAGGCTTCAAATATGTGGCAGTGCTGATTTGAAGTTCCTGTATTTGCCTTCATTGGGAAAGAGGCTGGGTGAACTTCTGACATGGACTGGCTGGCTGATAAACTCCCTGGGGGTGCAGCAGAAACCACAGATTCATTTGATGCTGTTTGCAGCTTTGGTCAGTCAGGTCAGTTGTGAGTCTTTGGACAAACATGGTTTTGAGAGGAGACACTGTAGGGAACACGTGGCCTCCTGAGGTCAAGAAACTGTATCTTTCCCTTTGAAAAGTCTGCCTCTGAGTGCCACCCGGGCAGAGCAAAGGCAGTGGCAGTGTGTTTTATGGGTGGACATTGCAAAATGATGCACTGAACACTGCAAGGCTCTGAAAGCCAGCAGGCTTGATGTTTCAGCTTGTTTGTCAGGTGAATGGGATTGTTGATCAGCAGATGGTGTTTTTCACAAGATGTTAATGTCATGGGCCAGTGTGCCTGTTACCCCTCATGTCCTTGGTGAGTGGAAGAAGGCACTGGCCCTGGGACAGAGGATCCTGTCAGGGCCGGGGGGAATTGTGTTTCTGTAGCTGTTTGGTCTGGGTGTACTTGTGGATGGTTTTAACAGAGCACATCTCATCACAGCTGAAGTGATGGTGTTCTAGAGCACTGGGTTATGCTTTCTGTGCTGACACACTTTGCTTTCAGACCCTCTGAAGGCTGGTCAAAGACTTCCCTTGGCAAAACCTGAGCCTAGCAGGGTCCCTGCTCTCAGCTTAATGTGTGTTCCCTGGGTGTTTCACATGTAGGAGATTCTTCCTGGTTTGCTTTCCTTGTAGAAATGGAAATCTTTCTCTCATGTTAGAGGTGATTTTGAGCTTGAAACCTCCACAACCAAGCAGACAGAAGGCTGGATGCACTTCCTTTCTCCCCTGTAACTGCTGTGAATGGCTGTGTGCCAGGGACCGCATGTTTCATGAGCTAGAGCCTTCTGGATAAGGTGTTTAGGGGAGAAGTGGGGTGGACTCAGATGAATTACTGTTTTGTGAGAAGAGCCTGCACTGAAGTGCTCCATTTTGCTGTTATCCTCCAGGTAACTGGAACCCATCTCCTGGCATTCAAAATGCTTCCTAATCATGGCTATTGATCAACAAATTTTGCTGTACCTCTGGCTGGTGGCTTTTATACACCAGGGAAATGGTTCTAGTGGGGTTTGTGTGGGCCCAGCCAGCCACAATGGAGCTGAAAGTAGAGCCGAGGAGTTCTGCCCACTTTTCCTTTGATTATAACTTTAACAATTTTTCAGGCTGTTTTGGTCAAGTGGCACAACAGGGGTTGCTCTTTCCTTGTTGCTCCCAGCTTACCTGATGCACCAGCCAGCTGCTTGGGATCTCGGGTCGGCCTCTGCCATGCAGCACAATGTCCCTCATGGTGTCCACACAGGGCTGCTCCTGGACTTTTGACCCAAAAGGCAGCTCATAATTCTTTACCTCTGCAAGGAAGCAAAAGCAGCATTACAGGATGTTTTTAGTGCATTCCTTGCTTTGTTTTGGTATGGTCCACCGGATAAGAATACACTTGTTTTTTGCAATCTGCAAAAATAAACAGATCTGGAAAAAATTGAGAATTTGAACACAGAAACAAAGTGCTGGGTTTTCACATAAAGGTTGTTTTCAGAGACTGCACCGAGGAACCATCTGACCACCCCCCTGAACCCAAGAGGTGCACTACAAAGGACCTGGTTTGTCTTTAGGTGAGACATATTTTGAGCAGGTAAAAAGTGTTGTGCTGGTGAAAGATGGGAGGGGTGACTACAATACCAGCATTTAGATTCCTGCTGCAGGCATGGATTGGCTTAGAGGAGAAATGGCCCTTACAGAAAGCAACCCTGTGTTGTGGGAGGCCAAGGAGAAACTGCCTGTTGCAGAGGTGAGAGGCCACCCTGGTTTCTGCTAGCTCCTCCCTGGATATGAATGCAAGTGAGAGATGAGTGAGGAGGAATGGCTGGGATGCTGGCTTGGGAACAAAGGATGCACAGGCCATCTGAGCCAGGCAAGGGCCCCCCACTATTGGGCATGGGGCATGCAGGGCAACTGGGGCAGCTTTCTTGCCAAGGATTGGAGATTCTTGCAGCTTGGTGGGTTTGTATTGCAAGTAGGTGGGATATGGAAGGAAGGGAATGAGTGGAGCAGGCAGAAGGCAGGTAGGGGCCAACACCAGGGAAGTTAATGAACTGTTTTGCTACACTCAATTTCAGTTGCCAGGATGCAGCTCTGGGAAGTGCCTGAGTCTAGGGTTTGTGGGTCCCCATTGCAACCTAAACTTTCTAGTGTTGTCTGAAGAAAAAAATGGTTGAGGAGGTGGAGGCACATTTGGCTCTTCCTGCTTGGTTTGGTTTGCATCACTGGCACAGGCTTGGGTGTGACACAGTGGCTGAGTGGCTTTGAGCAGGGCCTGGAGCAGGTGACCCCTGGGAACCCGTCCCGCTCCTTGACCACTGAGCCACTCCCTTGAGCCACAGCACACAGAGCAGGCAGCCAGGTGGCAGGGATCTGCCACCAGCTCTCGGCACCCCTGCAGGGACCTGAGCCACGCCAAATCAGGTTCTGTGCCATCAGTGGGGATGTGGGAGTAAGGAAGCAAAAAGGCGCATGGCAACCACAGTGCAATTCTCCTACCTCCTACCACTTCACATCTGGAGGCCATTTCCCACAAAACAAGGGCCATAGAGTAGACATCCATCTGCTTGAAAGACTCCAGGTCTTCCAGGTTCACCCTGGACTCCAGGACCTCTGGGGCCATGTACCTGGCAGTGCCTACCTGCCCACAAAGAAGAGAGAGACATTAGCAGGGTGGGCGAGGACCGTGGCCACATGACAACCAGAGGTGGCTTGCAAAGGGTCCTCCGGAGAGGGTTTGTGGACCATACTTGCCTGCCCGCTGTTGGCAAAGTCGTCCACTGTGAGGGAAGGGTCGAGGCGTATGGCGATGCCGAAGTCGCAGAGCACACACTCCTGCTCATTCTTCACCAGGACATTTGTGCTCTTGATGTCCCGGTGGGCGATGGGGATCTTTGGCCGGCCGCAGGCGGTGTAGTCGCTGTGAAGGTGGGCCACCCCGCTCACCAGGGAGCCCGCCATCTTCTGCAGGTCCATCCAGCTCAGGACGTGGCGGGACAGGTAGTCCTTGAGGTTGCCCCGGCTGTGGTAGGCGGTGATGAGCCAGTACTCCCGGCGGGGCCCTGTGCCCCGGTCCTCGGCAGTGAGGAACTGCAGGACGCTGTCGTGCTTGAGGCTGGTGTCGGTGAAGATCTGGCTCTCGTTCTTCCAGGAGGAGTACTCCTCGCAGGGGAAGATCTTCACGGCCACCGTCTCGTACTGCCCCGAGCGGCTGTGGCTCAGCTTGGCCCTCCACACCTCCGCGAACTGCCCTTTGCCCACCATCTCGTCCAGCTCGATGGGGAGCAGCTCCGTGGGGCGGCTGCTGGTGCAGCTGGGGCTGGCGCCGGCCGGGCTCTCATCCATCAGCACGGACAACTTCTCCTCCCGCTCCGTCGCCCTCCCTGGCTCCGGCAGCGCCGGGGGCTGTCCCGGTTTCCCACCCCACGCCTTGGCTCTCTTGCGCCGCTTCTGCGTGCGGCAGAGGTAAAATATCACCGTGATCATCACCGCCACCAGCAGCGGGGGCAGGAGGCTGATGGCAGCCACCGGGATCACCTCTTTGCTCTGCAGCATGGAGTATCCTGGGGGGAGGAAAGCAAAGGCGAGGTGCTGCTGCTGCCGCGGGTCTGCAACAGCTCGTTTTCATCACGCAGAGGAGGAAAATATGCGAAGCTGTTAATGAAGCGCAGCCCTTTGCGGGGCCGCACAAACCCATCTCAGCACAGAACCCAGATGTAGGCAGTTAGTGAGGGGAATGCTTAGTTTTGGTCTCAAATTTAGCTCAATTTATCAACAGAGGGTCCGGGATGCAGGCCAGCATCGCTTGGGTTGGGCAGTGCAGCACATGGGATCCTGCTGCTGCCACCTAAGTGGCTCTGCTGCCTTTTGGGGGTCCCAGGCACCACTTGCACTCACGGCATGGGGAGCTGGGGTGGAAATAACAGTGATAAATCCAAGGCAAGCCTCGAACAGCAAATCTCTGAGGGGGTTTGGGGCTGGAGCTTTGCTGGACCTCTGTGACACACGGAGAGCCAGAAGGGATGCTGGGGGTGGGCAGGACCACCCGGCCCAGGACAGCACTGTGATGCTTTGCAGGATAATTAGAGTAAAGGAGCATCTCTTCAATGCTGTCTGCCAGTGTTGGCATCTCCTTCCTCACTCTGTCACAACCCTAACCCCATCATCTGCCAGGGCATGGCTGCTTTTGTTTTATTTCTTTTAAAACCCTTTCATGGGGTGGTGGGGGGTGACATGCACACAAAGCCATAACCCTCACACAACATATAATTGTCTGATCCTTTGATGTTCACAATTCCTGGAATAAGCATGCTGACTTCAGTAGAGATATTCAAGTAAAATCTTACTCAGAGGTTTTTCTGCCAAGTATAATAACCCAGGGGAAGAGGGATAAGAATCATTCCATAAGCAAAACTCTCGCTGCTTGACCTCAGTGTGTGCAGATCATAATTCAGGTTCTGGAAAAACAGAGCGTTTAGCTATTTTCCTTGGCAAATTTCAAAAAATTGTGCTGCAGCTAATTTCTGCAAGGCTGTGAAAGCGTTTCTAAAATAGGCATCAGGTTTAAACCACAAGATCAACCTAAACTGATATAAATCAATAACTAACTCGGGAATATGTTTATTTTGGAAAGCGTTAGGCCTGGATATCACCTACTGCTTTAATGGATTTACCCGATGCTTCAGATCCCATCTTTGAAACTCTGAAGAAAGAGTTTAAGGGAGCTGCATGCACGAGTCCTGAAAAGGGGACGTTAACACAACTTCAGGAAATTCCTTCATGAGGATGCCCCATCCTGATGGAAGTCTTTTGATACACAGGGGTTGCAGCAGGGCTTAGACCTCTTCTACAGCAAGCAAATGTAGCTGCTCTGGCAATAACCACAGGTCTGTAAACTCACACCTTGTTGAGCATCTCTCCCGGGATCTTTTCATCTCTGCTGAGGGGAGATGGAGCTCCAGGGCCAGGCTCAGCTGGAGCAGAGGTGGAAAGGACTTTGCATGCTCCACCCTGCCCAGCACCTCCCCAGGGTGTCCGCTGGGCTCCTGCATGTGCAACTTTAGAAAATGGTGCCTCTGTGTATTCATTAGGGTGGTCTCTGAGGCCTGATGGAGTCCCCTGCAGCCTCAGTGTGAGGGCAGTGCCACCCAGCAGCCCAGGCCTGAAAGCAGGGCTTAAGGAATCGAGAAATAGAGAAAAACCTGCCTGCTTCAGCTGCCCAAAAAGTGCTTGTCTCTATTAGATATTACTCTGCTCGGGTGTTGTCTATACCATTGAATATGATCAGAAGTTAATATTTAAAATGCAAATGATTCCTTAAAGCAGGAGAAAAGGATGTAAAGAATGGGGTCTGTGAGGCTGGGGCTTGCAAAGCTGGCCCCATGACCCAAAACAAAGAGGAGAGAATTGTTTAAGACCTGCACTGCTCCCTCTACGACTTTCAGCACTTTTTTATGCTAGCTGGCAGGAGAAGGCTGGTTATGGAGCCTTTGCTGGGGGTGGCATTTCCAATGAGCCAGTTGTCATTTTGTGTGAAATTACATATCCTAGCTTTGGGATTTGACTATCTCTCCCTAGAAGTGTGTGTACCTGTTATGTTTGGCTGGGGAAGCAGCAAAGAACTGTCAAATTTAGCATCATTTGCCTCCATTGAAAGTGGCTTGTTTGTTCAGAGAATTTGCATTTTATGTGATGTTTTTCTTTTTTCCTTGTGTTGCAGGGAAGCTATGCTGCTGGCTTGCAGGTTCTGCTGAGGCTCATTTTCAGCATCTCCTTGTTCTGTGATAATGGAAAATTGGAGGAGTTTCGCTTTGCTTTTGTTACAGGTCAGATTCTTGATGGACACTTGGGATAAACCTGGTTCATTTGGACTTAGGGAGGTTTGGACAAGCCCCCAAAGGCTCAGGATCTGGTTGGAAGCATTTCCAAAGTATATGACCCTCCTGAGGTACAGAAATGGGCTGCCTCTTAGTTTTCCCTCCTGTGGATTTACAGCTCCTGTTGAATCTCCAGCCATCTGCAGAAGCATCCACAGGCATGCCAAGCCACACTAACATGTGTATGCAGCTCCAGCTGTCCCTGCCCAAGAGAAACTCCACTGCAGGGATCCCCAGGAGAGCAGCAGGGGAGGCACCACCATGTGCCAAGCCCTGTGCCCCGGCACCTCCACCTTTTGGGGTTGCAGCCACGGTGGATGCCAGCAGTTCCCGTGGGGGTGTTCTGGGGCAAGATTTGCTCCAACATGATTTATTTAAAGCTTTCAGAGCATTGACTCACACTGGGTTACATCAGCCCTTGGGTTCCCCAGTTGATTCACCCTGTGCTGAAGGGCACAGCCCACCAAGAGATACAGTGGATTTTCCATCACCTAATGTTTCCAGACAAAGGCTGGAGGTATTGCATGGAAGGATGCTTTGGCTACAGGCAAAAAGCTAGGCTCACTAATGGGGTACAGATTTTAACTGGCTTTTATACAGGGAGCTCAAAGAAGGTGCTGAAAGAGCCCCTTGTGCCATTGCATCTCCCACTCTGCTGGAAATACAAGTGATTCCTCATTGGCACTGGGTGCTGCTCCCCCCGTAAATATCACGAACGAAAGCACTCACCATTGGTGTGGTTTTCAAAGATGAGTTTGTCGTTGCACTCCTGCTCATCCACGCAGCCGCAGATGTACATGACCCCGTCCTCGCTGGGCTGGGGGGCCATGATGCAGCGAGAGGTGTTGTAGTTGGGGACCATGAGGTTCTCGATGGGGCGGTGGGGGTTGTGGCAGAGTGTGCTGATCCTGATGCTCTCATTGTCCTGTCTCCTGCGTGTTACAAATGAACCGACACAGCATTAGTCTGGCAGTTCAGCCTTTGTGTCACCTGCCTGTCACCTTAAACCTGGTTCTGAGATAATTTGTTTTAAGCTGCATAGGGAATGACTTGTTTGCAGCAGTTCTGGTGTAATTCTAATTACACATGCTTTTGGACGGCTTGTGCTAAAGCCATTTGTCTCTTTGCTGAAAAGAGAAACGTTTGGCACACACGAATAGTAGGATGAGAGCCAGAGACTCTGATTGTTTCCAGTAGATAATTCACCAGTTCATAATTGCATCTTGGATCAGGTAGGGCCAATGCTAAGCATGAGTGCCCTGTGCATTTTTTGGGGCAAAACTCCCCTTTTACTAACACCAGCTGCTAGACCAGCAGGTTTTGGGGCTGTACAGTCCTAAGGAAACTCACCAAAATGAGGGTCCCACAGGACCATCATACATGACTTTGTACGTCACCTCTGCCGCAATACAAGTCACAACACCTGTGCCTCAGCAGAGGCTGGGGGTCTCTGCTGCCCAAATTTCTCCTGTGCAGTGGAGAGGTGTGGGCTGGTATTAGTAAAAGGGGAATTGTGCCACAGATAATACACAGGACATCTCTTCCACTGGAGCCTTCCCCAGAGGAGGCAGAGTAACATAGCACTTTTCATGTTTCCAAGGCAGTGATGGGGAATGACTGGCCCTGCATGGGCTATGGGTGGCTGGAGAGCAGTGCAGCTACTCTTGGGGGAGTTCAAAGGAAATCACAACCATTAATTACTTTTTCAGGGATAGCTTCTGCTTTCTGACTTGCCCATGCAAAGTGAGAGGGTGAAGGTATGGAGAGGTTTCACAATGTCTCTGATGTCAGCTGGGAAGTCATATATAAAAGCCAGGGAAAGAACCTAAATTTGTCACTCTCTCCCTGATGAAGTCCACTGATTTCAGTGCTTCCCATGTTTTCTTGGAGCTACCAGGTAATTTGACAGAGGAACTTCCAGCAGAAGAGCCCTAGGAGGGTGCTCTTGCAGCTGAAGAGCCCTAGTCCTTCTCTATGGACTGCCAAGTTTGGGCACCTGGAGGATGTGAGCACAGTGCTCAAGAGCATGGAGGCAAAGCTGCTGCTGTGACTGCAATCCCTACACAGGACAAGTTCAGATGATCCAAATATGCCTCTGCAAGTGAGCAAGGAGCAGCAAGGCTGGCTTGGAGGTGAGTCCTGTCTGCAGGGATCTTATTCTATGGGTGGACCTTAGAAAGGGATTGGAGACACTGGGAGGGGTAGGCAGGATATTTGTGACTCTGTAGCTGCCTCACTCCATCTGATATATGATGCAGGGTGCAGTTCTACCCAATGCAGTGGGGCTGCTTTCCTGGTGTGGGGATTCCTGCTGCTTTTTCCTGTGGGCTGTCCATGGGAAAACCCATGGAGATGTTGGATTGCCTACCCAGGATTTAAGGTGGCTGCTCCATGTGTGTAGGGGAATTTGAGGCAGGGGGTGGATTTTGTTGTTTGTTTGTTTGGGTTTCTTGTTGTGTTTTGCTTTTTTAAAAGTCCATAATGCAACAATTATCTTGAGGCAAACTCCTACTGAAAGCTGGCGTTCAGCATTCACGCTAATTAGCAGGTTGAGATAAAGCCTAGCGATAAGTGCTTGGCTGGCTTTCACTTTGGCAGCCAAATTAAAAGGGAAAGAAGAGGAAAATCACTCTGGGCAGACCCAAAATGGGTGTTTTTTTAGTTTTGCTCATGAGGACCAGAAAGCTGAGGGAGGCACTCTTCCGGGCCAAACCATGCAGTGCGTGCTCGGCCTGAAATGCAAGATTGCGTTTCCTTTCCAGGCACCTCCCGCAGGAGCAGAAAAGGGTTTTTTCAGGGGATAGGAAGGAGGTGGGTTAAACCCAATGTGTTAAACTCCAGTTTGGTGTCAGCTCAGATATCCATGTGCTGGATGGGGACAGACCTCAGCTGCACCCCTGCATGTGAACCAAGGTTTTACCAGCCTGATGCAGGAGGACATCATAGACTTGGAGGTCAGAGTTGCTGGTTTGCCCTTGGGTTCAGCTCATAAAGCTCAATTCAGAGGTTTACGGGGCTTTAGAGATCCCACAGCAAACTTACCACTCTTTGTGTCGGGTACTTAAATGCTTAATTTATTTAGAAAATAAACTGGTACTAATTATAGGGCAGACCAAATAGTTTTTTTACAGTGAATTGTAACTTTAATTATAGTGGAGTCACAGAAAGAGGAAGAGAAAGTCCTGAATTAGTTCAGTGGGCAATAATCCAAGCACAGGGGCACATGCATGTGCATTTCCATGAGCTCCCACCCAGCAAACCCCTTCTTCCCCCACATCTCCCCTTGACAATGGGCATTTCCTCTCACCATATGGCCACACAGATCTCGTAGGGGTCCTCACAGTAGGAGTTGAGGTTGCAGTTGCTGTAGCACACCTTCTCCTCGCAGGCAGGAGACGTGGAGTCGCACCACTTGCACAGGTTGGTCTTCAGGCTGCGGCGAGCGCTGGCACTGCAGGCTGCAGCGGCAGAGAGGGGGCAGAGGGTGAGTGGGGCCGTGCTGGCCCAGAGTGGGGCACTTTCAGTAATTCACACAAACAGTGGAGAAGCAGTCTGAACTGACCCTATTTCTCCGTGCACTTTTTTTAAGCTTTCATTTTAGAATCACAGAATAGAATCAATCGGGTTGGAAAAGACCTCCAAGATCATCAAGTCCAACCCCTGACCCAACATCACTGTGGTTACTAGACCATGGCCCTAAGTGCCACATCCAGTCTCATCTTAAAACCTCCAGGGACAGTGAATCCCCCACCTCCCTGGGCAGCCCATTCCAATGTCTGATTACTCTCTCCATGAAAAATGTCTTCCTAATATCCAATCTATTTTGGTTGGAGCAATTTTGCTCCACTGCTCAGTCAAATGTGTTCTGTATTACGCCAAAGCCTAGAGGAGATGGGGGGATGCTGTTGGTGCAGAGGCAGGTCCCACTGAACAGGAGCTTTGCAGAGCCTGGGAAGCCGCAGAGAGCCGCATTTTCCCTCTGCTTTTCCTGTACCCTTTATCATCAAGGGGAAATTTACTTCTTCCTCTACAACCTAGGCTCAGATTGGCGTTTCCCCTCATCCTGAGCACATGCAGTGTTCAAAAAGGGACATCCCCGGCTCTCTGCATGCCTGAAGACTTCATTTATTCCCCTCCCAGCAGGAGGAGAGGTGCTGGGGAGGGAGGCATGGCCAGTCTGGGATAGCTCCCTTCTCTCCTGCTGTCTCCTCGTCCTCCCTCTGCCTGTTCAATGAGCCCAAGCTGGGAGGTGTGTTTGCCACCTGAGAAGCGTGTTTGCCACCCCGAGCATCTGTGTTTTTGCAAGAAATGATGGCCTGAGACTTTCCAAGCTCTGGGGCAACAGGAGCTGCTCCCTCCAGGGCTCCATTGCCCGCTCTGCCCTATCCCAGCATCAGATGCTCTCCTGTCCCTAGAGCCATGGATCTGCTGCAGCAGTAGGAATAACTGCTGCCTGTGGGGAGCTGCTCTGCCTGTATCTCACAGGCATAACATTATCTCTATTTTTATAGAAAGGGCGCATGAACCATGCTTGGTTAAGGGATAAATCCCAGCTAAATTTAAACTTCCTGTTTTAAGGCTGCTAGATGTCCTTAAAAAAAAAAAAAGCCAAACAAGCCACTAAGTGGCTTATGTAGAAATGTATATTTATACTTTTTTTACTTAAATATATACACTCCAAATTGTTCAGGTATGAACCTGAACTACAGCAGCTAATTTTTTGAAGGTTTGGGCCATCCATGGGGGCGTGTTTCTCTGGCTGCCATGTCCCCAGTGCACCCAGCACTGCTGGGTGCTCCCAGCCCCTATGGAAAAGCCAGTCCTGGCTCACTGTACTGCAACAGCCATCACAGGGTTTTCCATCACCAGCTGTTGGTATGAAGAAGAAACAAATTGCAAAATCCCTGACTGTGGCTTGCCAAGCCTCAGCCCTTGCAAGCAGGGCCCTGTTGATCCAGGAACACACCCACGGGCACCCCCAGGTCTGTGAGCAACCTGCAGGACCTCCTGTGTCCTTGGTAGTCACATCTGTCACCTGTCTGTGGTCCAGGGCCAAGCCTAAGGACCCTCTTTAATACTGTCTCAATAGCAAAAAGGGGTTTCTAACAACTCTTCTCCCCAAATCCAGAGCGCACAGCCTGCTCTGACAGCATCTCATGTGCCTGCTCTGCTTCCCTCAATGGCCCAGACCCCCCTCCCTGCGACCCTCATAAAGAGCTGCTGGAAGGCTCCCACACAGAAATAAACCATTTACAAGCTCCTGTGGCCTCGTACGTAGGGCCAAGGTTAATGGCAGAGGGGAAACCTGGCTGTAGCGGAAAAGCCTGTTACATCTAAAGGCTGGAAGGAGGAAATTTTGGTTTAAGTGACCCATGCCAGGCTTAAAGTGCAGCTCAGCAGGGTTTGTGTTGTGCCAGGTGGTAGGGGAGCTGAGAGCAGAGTGGGTGAAGATATTGCCCACAACCTCTTGTTCAGCACCCCCTATCCAGGGGGCTTCTCTGGCCCTGCTGAAGTGCCTTGTGATTTTGTGGGTGATCTCAACAGATCCAATGCCCCGCATCCATCCAAGGGTTAGCTACCAAAACCATGGCTTCGGCTGGGATTTGAAGCACTTGCAGCCAGCATGAACTGCCCTCAACTCCCAGCTTCACTCTGCCAGGGCAAAGTTTGCAGAATCCCAGGCAAAACTCCTCTGGAGGATGAGAGTTTTGGAGGTGGGATAGAAATCAAGCCCAAGCATTTGTGTGCAGCTCTCAACCTACAGCGGCAGCCACTACGCCCTACAAACTCTGTTGGTGTTTCTACATGGGAACAAGGAACTGAAGGTAAATTGGTTTCCCCTTCCCAAACCCAAGTCCTGTCACAGCCAGGTCTATGCTCTACTGGTGCTGCTGCCTTAGTTCTTCTTTCACCCCTTCAGCTCAACCCATCCATGCCACGGCTCGTGCTGTGCTTGCAGCAGGCTTGTGCAGGACTGTGGGCTCAGCACCATCACCCAGGGATAACTGGGGGCCCTGCAGAGGAGCAGCAAAAGGACAAATCCAGATTGTGGAAGCTGCTGGTACAGGATGAGGTTTGTTATTTATGTATTTATACCTACCAGATACGTTATTTACTTATTTATGTCAAGGGTTTACTCGAGATCTCAGAGCAAAACGCCAATGTTGTACTGCTGTGTCTGGTGGTGATCTGGACTTGGCAGCTGCCTGCACTGTGCAGCAGAGAAACCAGGGCAGATGAAAGAGTTAAATATGGAAATGAGATCCAGAAATATAGTGGTAACCGGACAAAATTCTTTGGAGACAAATTGTTCTAAACTAGCTCAGGCTGTGATTCTGTTATCTGCTCTGCAAGAAAGGTCAGAGCAGGAATATCTCTTTTTTTCTTGCCCTCCCCTTCATTCTTCTCCTAGGAAGTTAAAAGAAGAGCACAAAGCCCACTACAAGCTTCTTCAGGACTTTGTGTCCTTGAACCATTAGCTCGTAGGTACAATTTAACTGCCACATCACTCATCTTGGCCCTGATTAGACCCAGATGAACACTTTCAATATTAATAGTCAGATGATTTAATAAAGCTGCACGAGCAGTAAAAGTAACAATACACTTCCATAAACGGGTTCCAGATGTTGCCAAGGCAAATGCTAAACATCAAAATACAAACTTCAAGAAAAAAAAAGCTAAAAAAAAAAAATCTGGATAAGCAAAACTTGGAACAAACTATAAACTAATTAAATGTGGGTTGAGTTTTCCAAAAATAAATTGAAGCCATAAGGATGTGATGTGAGCCAATAAATAGTACAGTTAGTCAAAGTTACTGTGGAACAACAGTTGGAAAGATGGTTTGAAGTCACCGATAGGTGGGCTCACAGCGAGCTTGGCTTACCATCAATAGGAAGGCTTGTTCTCCTGTGCATGACAGCGGGATCAAATCTTCTGGTATCTATAACTGGGACCCCAGAGAGGTTACTGAGAGCATATGAGATGATTTTCAAGTCAAGAAATAAAGAAAAAATGACGCCAGAAGTGCCTGTGTCTCTCTGGCAAGAGCAGTGGGGGTGATACCACCACCCAAGGACACCGGGATATTTTTTCATGCGTGTCGGGGAAGCTCTCCCGCCTCTCATTGCCCACACTCTCTACTTGGCCACCTGCAAAGCCCATTGAAGCACCACTGCTGCAGTCAATAACCCATCCTCTTTCCCCATAAAAGAGTCATTGAAAACAGCTCTCCAAGGGAATTTCATACCGGTCCCATACTGCAGCCACAGAAGTAGTCAGCCCCCAACAGATGAGCTCTTTGCTCATTTACCAGGGGCTCAGCTGCTCTTACTGCAGCTGTAACAATATAGCAGGGGGCTTTTGTGAGCCCCTCTCTACCAGTGCATTCCCAGAGAGCAGGTAGGTCATCCACCACCCAACTCTGGCTCCAGCTTTCTGCACACTGCAGTCCCCATGGAGAGGAAATCACTAAGGAGCAAGCCTGGGGTGCATGGAGGTGCAGGCACAGTGCATTTGTTATAGCACAGGAGAAAGTGCTCTGTAGCCCAAGCAATGGCATGTGCAGGCAATGAACACTTTCAATTCTCACGTATTCTCCCTGACATGCTTTTTCAGAACACCTAAACACTATACAGGCTTAAGGAAAGGTGCTTGGTGTGAGATCCCCAGCTTTCTCCTTCCCAAGGTGGAAGGGGACTAAGGCCTCTGCCACCCAGGACCTCCATTATACAACTTTCAAATTATGCTCTGTCTTGCCATGATAATTACCCTTACATTGCTTGTATTTCTCAATGACAAAGAAAAATTGATAATTTTCAAGTCATAAATGCTCTACATAGCCCCTCTTTCATGTGTATCTCCAAGTACCCCGGAGTGGGGCTGACACTAATTCAGCAGTCACAGAGGGCTGCCCAGCTTGCTGTTACTGTGGTGGCTCTGGGAGCTCTCTGCATCATGTTTTCCATGCAGGTCAGTTAACCTGTAATCCCCAGGCTTTGCACGTGGAGAGACTAAGGCCACAGAGATTAGCTGAGGTGATCTGCAGCTTTCTCTAACCAGCAACACACGAAAATGCAGGACTAGGGAGCACTTCCACCTTGCAGACATATTGCTCCTGGAAACACCTGAGTAGGTGTCCTGATGGAAATCCAGCCTGTGCTGGGACCTGCTTTCCCACCTTGGTGAGCCTGGGATCAGTGGCAAGTCCTTTGTCTGCCGGTAAGTTTAGGATTAGGCTTTACCTTGGGCTTTCATCCACGGGTAATGACACAACTACACAATAACAGAGCCTCTCATAAAATTATTATGAGAACAAACAAATTCCTTCCCTTTTATAAATGCAGTATTTTGTTTTTAATACTAAACCAACAGCAGAGCTGATGGGCTCTGCTCTCTCACTGACCCATGTGAGAGCACCAGGTCCTTGGTGTTCTCCATCAGCACGTTACTCCTGAGTTGCCTCCTCCACGAAGCAACACCCAGTGCCATGGCTGGGCATCAGGGTAATGCCTATGTCCTTATTGGCAGGAGATCCAATACAGGGTCAGAAGCTCCCATTGCAGTTGCCCGGCATGACCATTTATCAGAGGTCCCATATTTCTTGCAGTCAGGTCCAGCTTGAGCTGTTGGAAAGCACCTGGTCTTGTTGTGGCATCCTGCTGTGCTGCAGAATCTCCCCAGAACCAGACCTCAAAATGCTGTACTTTTATTTCGGAAGCAGCTTGGCTTCCTCCAGCATACTTCTGTTCTCCAGTGGTGGGGTCTGGTGCTACTTTCCGCTGCTGAACCAAAGACGTTTTTAGTATTGGGCTGTTCTTCTCCAGCCATGTGTTTTACTCTTCATAGGAGAGATAGAGCAGACCAAATGGAGCTGAAAAAACTTATTATCCTATTTTCTGCCTTTGCAAGGCACAAGCCACCGGCTCTGCCAGGAAACCCAGCAGTACACAGGCTGCCTTCGGATAAGAGGACCAGGCTCTGCGCTCAGGTATGTGGTCCCACATCTCCCTGCATTATAAATACTGTACTTGGCAGAGTACAGTATGGAGCAAGGAATGAGCCAGAAATGTTTCCTGGTGAATAAAAGAGGACTGATTTTGATTGCATTAGACATCAGTGCTTCCCAGTGCCAGGAAGACATGCAGTATACATTTCTGGTTCGCTTGGACCTTCTTCAAACAGGCTGGTAACTGACTTATTCCACCACTTATTTTTCCTTTGTGAGAATATCCCTTTAAATTAAGTGTTTAGCAAATACTGCTTAGTCCCATTACAAAGTAAATTGGGTATGGATCGTACCAAGCAGGCTCCTCCAATCTCCTTTGGATGCTGAAATTACATCATGATCTAACTTCACCCCGGGGAGAGATGAGCTCTGCAGATTACTGTCCATACTTCTCCTTTGGTAATCTCTGACATTTCTTGGGTCCATTTCACAAGTTTTCTACGTGTCAGCACAATGACTCTGCTTTTGGGGTGTTAGGACATTTCATATAGACATATCGCAGGGCTGCACCTCAACAAAGCTGGCAGCATCCAGGCAAGCTGGAGTGCCAGGGGCCAGCGAGGTGATTCCTGGCACTTGGCAGGGAGAATTTGGTCGGAGCAGTTTCCCTTTGATTTCGGTCAGTTGATGTCTGCGCCTGTGGGCAATGACAGGGCTCCTCTGTCCGCCCATAGAGCCACTTGTCTCCTCCATCCACCTGACAAGATCTCAAGTTTCCTTCCCAGATTTCACTTTCTGATCCCCAATGCTGCTCCTGTGGGGACAGCCCCTGCTCCATCCCTTAGGGCCCTTGCCTGGATCCCGGGGCTCTGTGGGTGCTGAGCCCGGGTCCAGCTGGTGTCCAGCTGGGTGCTGGCAGGGAGCAGCACACTGCCCCAGGGTGGCTGTGCTGGGCTGGACAGCTGCGGTGGGGAGGCTGCAGGGGCAATTATTTGCCATACCATGCTCTCGCTTGTGTTTAAAAACAACAGCAGCTCAACTGACTCATAGATCCTACGGCCTCTGAGTCATTTTTTATTTCTGGATTTCACTGCTCTGCCCTTTGCAATGAAGGGAGCTGCATGTGCGCGCGCACACACACACACACATCAAGTTCACATTTGTTTTTCCCCTATAAAAACAAAACGATTTCCATACCATTAATGAAACAGAAATGATTCGACTTCGCGTAGCCTGGCTTTTATTTTCCATTGTATAAACTCTGCAGATGAAATAATGATGGCTGTAAAGTAAACCTCTCTTTCTTTTTTTTTTTCCTTTCCCTTTCCAGGCAGCCTTTTTTCGAAATAGCAATAGGGAGTCACTTACAGGCTTGGCTTGTGCTGTGCCTGTAGTAATTAACCCCTTCATCCCTAGCTTTTCCTCTGCTGGAAGTTAGCCACAGCGTGGGTGAAGACATCAGCAGGTCTCCTCTGGGACTAGAGGCAAAGCGGGGGAGCAGAGAAGGCAGGGAAATGTGGGAAAGGAGGCCAAAAACTGCTCTGTGCAGAGCAGTGGATTGTGGCTGGAGAGATACACCCATGGGCTGGACAGCTTTCCTGGGAGAACCAGGGCGCTGGCACTGCAGACCCTGAGGTACCTGTAGTCTTCCTGCACACCCCATTTTTCAGGTGCAAGTGGGCACCACAGTTTTGTGTTTAGCCTGGCAACCCTGACCTGGGTCGCCTCCCTTCCCTCTCACTCCCCTGGGACCACCAGTGAAATGTTCTCTCTCTTCCACATGCCACTGCAGAAATAATCTGTGGTAAATAATTAATCACCTAATCTTGCTCTCTCTGTTTACAGGGTCGTTATGATTTTATGAAGTACTCAGAGGAAAATTATTAGAGTGAGGTAATACCCTACATGAGCAGCAGATACAGCTGGAGCTGGGCGAGCACGTGCCTGCCTTGCCCTGCGGGACGGGGTGAGCTGCCCTCCCTGCGGGAGTGTGACCTCTGCTTTTTGATAGACCCTCACCATCACACACAGTCTGCCCACGCAATCTGTCTGTCTTCAAGGCTCCTACACATGCCGCAAGCATTTTTCCTAATCACATCTATCATGCAACAGCACAACCCTGCACCCCCCCAGCGCTGGTTCAGATGCTTCGACGATGCCAGGCCCGGGTGGGTTAGTGACACTGACTGAGATACTGTTCCACTTCCCAGACTGGGTGATGTGTTTTATATTATTTCTCTTGGATTTATTAAGCATTATGTAACTGGCTAACCAATCCCGCATGCGATGCAATCGTGGCTGATTTCATGTCAGTGGAAAGTAAACAAAAAATTGCTCTGAAGTGGCTGAACTGAAATCCATTTCCACATGCAAAGTAATTCCTGGAGGATCTTCCCCATCTCCTCATGGCTACTTTGCATCCAGGCTCTCATGCAACCCATTAGAACAGAGTTATGGAAAAATTGCACACAGAACACAACAGTGTGTTACAAGCAAAAATTATTAAGATGAAGCTTATTTTACGTAAACATTTTTAAAGTAACTTTGTGGATTTCTGCTGCCCCTTGAAACATGTTACTATTGCCTATTGCTTGTCTTTTAGTTGGGTAACTCCTTCAAATGTGAAAATTATTCACCAAAGAAAGTTTGGCATTAAAGTTTGAAAAACACGGGAAGTCCTGAGGTCGTGAAGCCCAGCAGGACCCAGCCCAACATGGCCAGGAAGATGTTCTCCCTTGCTGAGCTTTGGAAGTATCAGGTGAGGCAAAAATTATCCCCCATTAGACTCTGAACTCAAGCTTTCCTGGGAGCCCTTTCTTTCTGGTTTTATGGGCAATATCCTTCCCATTAACACCAATTTGCACCCAGAGATGTTGACCTGAGGATGGGGGAACGTGGAATGCATAAAACAGTAGTGGCCTTGCACTATTTCATTTGTTGTTCCTCAGTGTCTGAAACATTCAGCAATGCCTGAAAATTTTGTGTATTTCTGGATCCATTTCACCAACACACTTCACTGAAACATCAATATAAAGTTGGTGGCTGGGGGTTTCCTGGTTGTGTGTTATTTGCATCATTTTTCAGTAAGCCCCTATGGCAGCCAAGCACCTGCTTCACCTGGGCAAGGAGCTAAGTCCAATTAAGGTGAATTGCTGTATCAGACCTGCCTGGGTTGGTGGATCATGGAACACTTGCCACATGGAACACGTGCCACTTGCTGGGCTGCAATTTGAACATGAAAGTGGCACAAAGCCATGATCCAGCATCAGATGATGGTTGTGAAAGGGCAGGATGAGACAGCCCTGAAAGTGCAAGTTCACAGTTCCATATGGGTGTCAGCCTTGTGCTGACTCTCTAGATGAACAAAGTTGTCCCAAAGCAAACAGGGAAGTTAGGGGTTTGTCCACTGTTCTAGAGACTGGTTTACTTCTTTGGTAGATGAGCAGGGATGCTCTGCATCCTGCCTTACAAAAGTGGCTCAAGGGAGGGTTGAAGTTTAGCACAGGACAGGAGGTTAGCACAGGAGTCCCTCACACTGCACAGGACAGCAGCTTAACAGTGGGCTTTTCACACCCTCAGTGCTGAGTGTGTGTTGGCTGTTGTGGGTTGCTGTGTAATTGTGGCCGGTACCTCCAGAGCCACTACCACACCAGGCACAAACTTCCCTGGCAGACAAAAGCAGTTGTGAGTTTGCCCAGTAATAACTGTGCTTATCCCATCAGGCATTCGGCAAGTCAGATGTGAGGAGCTATAACACAATCCAAATTTCACAGCCATCCTGTGTCTGAAGGTGCAACCCAAGACCTCAGCTGGCAACAAGTCCCCCTCATTGCACCTATGACCCCATTCCTTTATTTTTCCTATCTTTTTCTGTCCTTTCTACCTATGTGTTGTATTGGAAAAACCTTGAGAGAGCAAGCCAAGCCAGCAGCACAGCCAGAACAAGTATAGGTCTGGGAGGAAAAAAACCCACAGCCAGGGGTCAGCCCATGTATTCAGGCAGTCCTGTGTGGTCACCTGCACCAGGATCACTTCACAGCCCCATGGCCTCAGCAACTCCCACCAGCCCAGACAGCGTGTGATGGGAACATGCCATTTCTCCTTGTCAGATGGAAAGCAATTTATTCAGGGTCTGAGGAGGTGGGGAAATGCTGAGTTTCAGCAGTTCAGAAGTAGTTTTAGCAGCTCTGCCGGCACCTCTGCTTGTCTGAGGCTTTGCAGGGTGAAGCAATGCATTAGCATATGTCATGGCATGGTGTGCATGGGCTGCCAGTGGAGTCTGCAGAGGGCTAAGCTGCCACATCCCCTATGGAAAGTGCCTTCTGATATTGGTGGATTTGCATACCATGTTTTCAGAGGGCTCTGAGATTTGAGGCCTTTGAAGAGCACTTTGCAGTGATCCAGTTTTGACTAAATTCTCCTCTTAAAAATAAGTCCCTTTTCCCACCTCCCACACTGCTTGGGAGAAGGAGTCACAGCCTGGTCACATGCAGCTGGTTTGAGCTCATCTTGTCACAAGTCGCTGCAGAAATTGCTGAGTATTTTAGAGCACTTTCAGGACTGGGAGGTGAATGGCAGAAGGTAAGAGTCAACCAACTCCACACTGCTGTTGCCATCATTTTTGTTGCTCTTGTTTCTGCAGAGGTACCAAGAGTCTATCTTATATCCCTTTAACTGCAGCTTCTGCAGCTCATTCTCAGGAAGATGTTGCAAAGAGGAGTACCCCTTTTTACACTTAAAAAGCTGCAGCAATGACCAAGGAGAAAAAGCACATGAGCTGCAAGTAGGTAACAGACATAGCTCTATCTAACCTACAAATTCAAGTAAAACTATTGCATGGCAGTCAGGGGTTTTTTACCATTATCATCATATTATGCTCTGGATTTCAGTTTTGTGTACATTTTTCAAGCTCTGCAGGAATCCTGGATCTCTGTGAATAGATGGAATTGAAATTTAAAGATATCGTCCAAGTAGGTAAACACATCAGAAACATTATCTGGGTCACATTTGGGCAATGGAGTTCACTCTGTTTTAAGTGCAAATGGTTTACTGATGATTTAGATGAACTTCCTGAGGAGTGTTTGAAATTCCTGGCACACATTCGGTTTGCCATCTGCTAGAAGGTCTTTGATGAGCCCACAAAGAGATGTTAGACCGGAGCTGCTCTTCATGTCTGGGTTGGACTTTTCATGATTGACTAGTTTGTATTTTTTTGCATTTATATTACTTTGATTCCCAAGGAATCAGATCAAGTGGGGCTTGCAAGGGACTCTGTGACAAGCTGCTGGGGCAGGGATGCTCTGTTAATTTTCCATCCATGTGCTGTCATCAACTTGTACCAGCACTGCCAGTTCTTTATGTCTGCTAAAATTATTATGTAGAGTTGAGTTTTGCCCTCATTTAGATTGGATCTAACAGTAATTAAGTAATTTGTGCTGTCAGAGGGAACTTGAACTTGAGGCTAGCCTGGATTACAGACACAAAATACTTTTTCCCTTCTCATAAGTGTCCCACATTTAGCGTGTAAATAGACGGTGTGTTCTTCTCTTTCATGCCTTTCTTGATCTATTGAAAATATCTTTTAAAGAGTTTGTGTTGTAACCTACTAAAAAGCACTGCACAATAGGGTTGAATTCAACTTGAACATTTTCCATTTTCTAAAGCAGAAGAGAGCTATGGTAGGAGGGCAGAAGGAGCAGGGGTTTGGAAAGGAATTTTTTTCAGGTATGGAAAAAATTTTCAGGTATGTCTCTGTTGACAGAGCCCGAAGTGCTTTTACTCTGCACATAAGAGTAACAGGAGCTTTCTTGTCTTTGTGATGCCTTTCAAGAGATCCCACTTGCAGGAGAAGGAGAAGATTCCCACAAGTCCCAGCCAGTGGGCAGAGCTGCAGCACACCTCCAGAGAGAGTTGGCAGCTGGAGGGGATGAGGTGCAGGGGGCAAAGCTGCTCCTCCAACATGGAGGAAATGATGAAGAGTGGCTTCTCTATTCACCATCTTCTGCTCCAAGATCTCATCATTTTGCATGTGCACTGCCTTTTCAACTCAGCATCCTGCCTCTGGACACCTCCTGAAACATGGTGAGTCTGAATATTGCTGAACAGCACTTCTGCCCCAAAACTGCCTCCCAAGCTACAGCCTGTTGCAGAGCTGATAGCCCTGGTGAGGGTGAAAGGAAAGCTCAGAGGCCTGTGACGCTGTTTTACAGCAGGTGAGCACAGGGCAAAGATACAAACCCACAGTAAACATGTGCTGAGATCCCACCCCCAAGTGAACGGCCTCTGCCTCTGGTGGGAACATCTGCGACCATTTTCTTCCATCGAGTGCCTTTTGACATATTAAAGACATGGCAGGAACTGACCTCCCAGGGGATCCATTGGTCTTATTTCTGTGGATGCTTGTACCCTGGGTCTATTTGAAGAAGGATGATTCATTCAACTTCTCAAGCTTATGGCTCTGTGTGTCACTTCCCATTGTAAGAAGAAGGGTCTTGTTTGCTATCATGGACTGGTTGGGGCTAATTTTGGGACAGATCTAGTATGGAAAAAAATGCTTTACACAGCAAGACAGCAACTGATTCCATTTCTTCCATGCTGGATGATGATATTTAGAGTCTCCCAGGCAGGAAGTTTTATCAAGCAGCATCAAACAGATGTTCCTCATCGTGTCCCAGCTGTGTTGACTGGCAACCTGCTCTGTCAAACACTCACTGGGGACACAGGCGTTCATTCTCCATGGACAGCATTTTATTAAAAAATCCACCTGAAAACAGCAATGGATCTTTCTAAAGAAATAGCTATACCAGTGTTAGTTGTAAAGACATCAGAAGCACTTGCAGTCATGGCACTCTCAAAAACTGTTTTCAGGAAGGGGTCTGAGACACCGATTTTGCAGGAAAAGAAGAGAAATTCTTCTCTGGATTTTCAGTGCTGGACACAACATGAATTCACGTTGGCAACAGCATCTTTCTGATGGGGTGTATGGTGCACTATGGCAATGTAGGACACAGCCAAGCCTTCTGGTTTGGGATGGCTGAAGTGAGAAGGGATCAGTATCAAAATCCCAGGGTTTTGCATTGCTGATCTAGGGAAAAGGCCCCTCTTAGTAGCCAGGAACTTCAGCAGATGTCTCTGGGCCTCCCAGATGCAAAGATATAAGTGTTATTCACAGGGGTGTTGGAGGAACTGAAAAGATTAGGAGAGACTCAGATATTGGAGCGATATCAGTCAGTGTTAGCTCTCAGGGGATTTTTCAGGGCTCAGCCCCACCTGGACCATGGTAATAAACCAGCCCTGTTTGCTGGCTGTCATGGTTGTGCTAGTTCCCATTGCTGGTACAAACTCATCTGTACTGCTTTGTGTGCAGGGCACACATTAGGGTGTGTGTGATGGTTCTGGACTCTCCAGCTCTCAGGCATGGCCAGAGGACGTGCCATCATATGCTGCAAGGGCAGGACAACAGCTCTTTGCAGGCTGAATGAAGGCAGGCTGGCATTTCTTTCAAAAACCTTCAGGCCTCATTAGAACTGATTCTGGAGCCAGCATGGAAGCTACTGGGCACAGTTTTCTTTGGAGAGTTTTGGATCCAGTGGAGAGTAAATGATATAGAGTTAAAGGGAACATTTCCATCCCCAGCGTGGCAAGATAAGACGTCTTCCCACAGGCAGAGCATGTCCAGTATGATGTTGCTTCAACCACTTTGAGAGTTGTTGCTTGCTATGAGAGTGGCAGGGGTGGAACTGGAACACAGGGCTTTGCATAGTGACATTGGGCAGCTGCCACCGCTGGAACTGCACATCAGGTCCCCACGACAGCTTCTAATCACACAGTGCAAATGCTGAAAAGGTACTTTAAAAAAAAAAAAGTTTTAGTCTTGAATCCAAATAACCCTGTGTAGTCACGGGTAGCACTGAGCTGAGGCATGTCCTTGGTCTGCTGGAGTTCACACGGGCGCAGACTGGCGGGCTGCAGTGCACAGCTGGACACATTAATTACCCCAACGCCAGGATGCATTTGCTGTAGTATAAATCAGCTGTCGTTTGTCAGGCATGTTCCTGGCTTATCAATGGGAAGGAAAACACTGCAGTGGAACAGCTCCATGAAAGGGTAAGTCCTGGAGCGGTGTAATTGGTGGGAGCATGGGCTGCAGAGGGGATTGCATGATAAGCAGGCACTCCCACTTCTCCTAAAATTTTGACAGTTACCAGCAGCTGGCAGGAGAGTTTCAACCCTACATGGACCGTAGTAAAAAGATGAACCAACTGATGAAGAAGAAATAAGACTCTGATGGACGCTACAGATCCTTTCCGGAGGCAGGATCACGACAGTTGACTCTGAATTCAGGGATGTGCGTGCAAGCAGGGCCAAGACAGCTTTCAGCCATCCCTTCACTTCCCCTTGAAGATCCCTAAGGAAATGTTATCCCACAGTTGGGGTCCAGCACAGAGATAATGTAGCTGTAATCCCCAGGTTTGATAGGGCAGCCAGCCATCAGTGGTGTTATCTCCCCTCTGCGTGGAGGCCCCTTCCAGCACGAGGCTTTCACTTGGCACACAGCTCTAAACATGGGATGTGAAAGAGCAAAGTGTGTGGGAGCTGCTGATTTTGTCTCCTTGGTGGGACTGTTTTTTTTAATAAAAAGATCAGATGTTGCACTTCCTTGAAAACACGACAATCTATGGGAGAGTTCATTAGTTTATGGCAAGTTGTAACACTGTGGAGCCCGGCAGAAAGCAAATGTTATTGCAAAGAGTTATCACTAAGGGGAGAGGAAAACAATGTCCTGAGGAAATAAACTCGACAGAGCAAAACACGGAACAATATAAAGCCATGGAGTACGGGCAGTAGAGCTGAATATTTTCTCAGAATAAAAGCCCCCAGTCACCTGTTTTTAATGCCAGTGTTTGCTTTCTGCATATTCAGGGAATATGTGGGATACAACTATCCAGAACTCTATCTCTAATGGGAGTAACAAGTATCATGATTGCAGCTGGCTGAATTTATTTACTACTGGTACACAAAAATGTCTTTGTGACCATTATTAAATAGTGATAACACCAGTAAAACACCAGTAAGCATAAGTTTTACTACTGGTTTGTGGTTTTATTTGCTTGGGAGTTTTTGGGGGGTTGTGGAATTATATTTCAAAAAGGACTTTCCTCCACAAAGCCCCCCACCAAAACACAGATTTGAGCAGCTTTAATGATGACCAGCCTGTCTCAAGTCTGAGAAAAGCTGGAGGTGCTAGGGGAGAGGAAATGCCAGTTTTCATAAATCTGACATAGCTGTACGCAGCCAGTCTTTTTAACCTTCAGTTAATCTAAGTTACACCAGACTGAAACAGTAGTATTGAGTTTGGAGAAGTGTAAAGCTGAATTCAAAATAATACATTGCTTTCCTTGCTCAGTTTCTTGCCACTTGCAACACTGCAGAGGACTCCAGTTCTGCATTGTCAGGGTTTTTCTTGTGTTTTTCCCTTTCACTTCCTAACTGGAGAATTTATTCCAGCTTTGTTCTTATTTAGCCTCATGGTAGGACACACAAGTTTCTCCTTCAGGCAGTGGGATGCTCTGCCTGCTCCCAATCCAGCTACTTACACCCAGCCAATGTGGGGCCCTTGCAGCCTGGTTTGTTTTGTGGGAATAATTTCTTCCTTGGTGTTTTGGCTGGCTTAAATCAACACTAAAGCAAAACATAGCGTTACTTGAGAAGGATTGTAACAACCAACCCTGCAGTCCTGTGTCCTGGGGTAGGCAGCACCCACTTCCACATGCTACATAGACTGGGAGAAGAGGTTTGCTCAGCTGCCCGGGCTCAGCCTTGGACCTGCAAAGCCCCTTTCTGCAAAAGGATGTATTTGCCTGTGAAATGGAGGGTGACTCCTCCTTTGCCCTGTTTCTTCCCCCATCCCCTCACAGCTCACATTTGAGCCCATGTTCTTGAACTGTGCATACATTAGTGTTGGGGTGCAATTCCAACAGCTCCTCTGCTCAAGGAGTGGGCTGGCATTTTGGTGGCACTATGACCCCTGGTTTTAGCTCTGCTGACCTCAGAAATAGGAAGCCAACTTCTTGAACAAGCTGCCTAAGGAGCCTGGGATAGGTCAGAGATTTCTTGGGCAGATCAAAAGCCAGAGATGTTTTTCTGACAGCCCTGGAGCTCCCTGTCCTGATTTATGAATTATATACACTCTATATATTTAGCTGAAGAGGCTCACTGGGGGAACAGTTTGTGTAGGCAGGAAAGAGCATATGGCTTCAGAGAGCCACCATCTACCAGGAGATAACCCTCAAACACACTCTCTGTGGAGCCATCAAAGTTCCATGAGGGACCATGACAAAGGGACCCCAGGAGACTAGGCAAAAATGTTAGGATATTTTAGTGGACCAGCATTTTAATAGGAGACTGAGTTATGGGGAAGCAGACCCAAATCCCAGAAACTGGGAGATCTAGACTTGGGGCAGCAGACCTGCAACTTCCCCTCATTTCAAAAATCTTCTTTCTCTTGCAGCTCGCTCTGCCATGGAAGTCCTATGTGCCTTGGCAGACTTTGAGTTTCTTCTCCTCTTTTGGAGGTTGGATGCCCAAAGACACTCTGCTGGGGTTCTTCACGCCCTGAGAGCTGTCGTCGCACCAGTGACACTTAGCTCACACTCTTGAGGTTGCCTCCACAGGTCAGAGGGCTGTGGTGCTTTGTTATCCTCTCTGTGAGATGAGACTGTGTTCAGCCCCATGCCTGCTTGTCCAGATGTGAGTCCTGTTCCTAACAGATGGAGCACAAGGGAGACTTTCCCAATACTGATACAAAACAGAGCAGAAAACCTCCTAATTCTTAACTTTAAGGCCAGAGTGTTTCCATGTGCACAATACAGTAATCCTGATATCAAGTCTGTAGCTTCTGTACAGGTTATAGTTCCAAGCAGATAGTCTTGTAGTCTTGAAGGCTTTGAGCAACAAAAATCTACCACGTCCCCAGCCTGAGTAATTACTTGCTGGAACAACTTTACTGTCTTGTGCTCTAACACAAATGCACCCCATTTTAGCTTCCAGTGTGTACATCTTGTTTTTCCACTGCTCCATAGAAGAGGAAGCCCTCTGCCAGAAAGCACCTCCCTGGGACCTGGCTGTAGAAGGCTCACTCACCTTCCAGCTCCCTCCTGGCCAAACTGAGCCTTCAGTCCCCTACATCGTAAGACAGTTTTCCAGTTCTGAATGATCCTCGTATTTTTTTCGTCCTGGGCCAGGTAAGTCCAGGACTGCCTTGGAAGGATTCTCTGCTCACCTGTGTGAGGGTTTGTGCTAGCAGCAGTGCAACTA
Source organism: Manacus candei (assembly GCF_025592945.1). Taxonomy (NCBI): domain Eukaryota; kingdom Metazoa; phylum Chordata; class Aves; order Passeriformes; family Pipridae; genus Manacus; species Manacus candei. Next base: position 1,053,874 of record NW_026138071.1, read on the forward strand.
CAGCTCCTGTCTGCACCTTCTGCTGAGAAAGTCATGCAAAAATGCTGCCCTCCAGCAGCCACTGCCACCAGGGAGGAGTTTAAGGGTGGATATTTTGAAGCCTTGCTGGGGCTGGCCGGGGAGAATTAGGGAAATACGGTGGTCTGTCAGACTACAGCCCTTTATTCCATCATGTATGGACAAGAGTGGTCAGAGGTGCTGTGTGATGGCCACTTCACCATGTTGGTGATCCAAGGCATAGAGACAGGCAGCATGGAGCACAGAATGGGGTCTCTGCTGCCATGGTGTAAACTCTTAGGGAGAGCAGCAAAGTTCCTAAAGATGCTCAGCTGGAGTCTGAGCCATGTTCTCTATGGCAAGTCTTAAATTTCTGTGCTAAGAGAAGCAACTTCGCTGCTGTCACCAGGCTAGCACTGTCACTCTTAAAAGAGAGGCTGGTACGGTTTGTTGCTTGAAGAACAGCTGAATGTGTATATTCTGTCTCTTTGGGGAACTTGCTGTTCCCTTCTTTTTTAATGTCAATGCAAAGTGGGCTCCCAGGGTATTTCTACTGTCTCAACATGACTGTAGGGTCAATCTTATCGCTAAATGCAAGGGAAGTGGATGTAGTCTTAGAAAACATCTATCACTGATGAGCTGAATCAGAGAGCAAGCCTTGCCTTATTTTTTTTTTCCCATGCAGAGGCAAATTTTGTCATCATATCACTCACATAACCTTTCAGATGAACTTAGTAATCATGATATGTTTTGGTTTGGCTTCTTTCAGATTAAAACCTTGCCTTTCAGAAAAAGGAAACCATAAGTTAAATAACTCCAAAATTAGGTATTTCTGAAGGATAATTAGTGGTCTTCTTTTTTACCAAAAACAACCCAGGACTGTGCTTTAAACAATACCTTGTAGTAATTCCTGCTCCAACTGCTATTAAGTTAGCAGGATGTTATCGGTATAGTATCCTACATTTCAAACCATACGTTTGGGTATTATCTACAATAATGAATACTATATATCTCCATAACTTTTTAAAAAATGAACCAGAGTTTGTGTCCTAAATCTCCCCATCTGGTTCTCTCTGCTTGTCTCTCTGCCCCCAGGGTTGTATTTGCCTACACACAAACTACTCACCGATCATTCTTTTATTCCCTGTTCTTGTAGATAGGGGGACCCACATAAAGTGAATACAGATACAGATCCCTGCCCCCAGTTATTTCATTTGGATGCAAAAATACTGGTGTTGTAATCCTCCTACTTCATTACTTGGAGAAAAAAAGCAATTCTAGTTGCCTTGAAATTTCTATAGCAAGGGGAACAGGTCTGTGTTGGTCAGAGTTCACTTTAAAAAGTGTCAGTGTCCATGCAAATATATAAATATACACTATATAGGGATATATGCGTGTATACATATACATAGGCTCTGTATATACAGAAAGACACACACACATACTTAGGAGATGTGTATATAACACTCATTTATACACAAATCCATTCCCTGTTATGAAACAATCATCAAGATATAAACAAGAAAAGTTAAACCACGGATGGGCACATTTTCAAGTGCTGCTGGAGGGTTTTATCTACAGTACTGAAGAAGTGCTATCAAAACTGAAACAGGGCACTTATTACAAAGAAATCTTTACGTAAGTGCTGGAAAGGTTTGCCGAATAACCAGATGTTGTTGCAAAGACACTTCTCCTCCCCCTCTCCCCACTTCTTCCTTTCTTTAATAGTTCGATTAATTCTGCGCATAAACCAGGTCTGATAAAAGTTCTAAGCTGCAAACTTCACCACATCTGGACACTGTCGAAGCCAGATCGTTCAGCAGTGCACTTCAGTTGCTTTTAATCTCCCACAATAAAATAAAAACTTCCAACAAGTAATGCTGACCTATATATATTTTTGCACTGTAAACACTGACATCTGCGAGCTGCTCCAAGCGAGCACGCAGCACTTTCCACCAAGAGATCGCTCGCCCTTCGCCATAAGAGCAATACACAGCTGATGCAGTTGCAGCAGCGAATTCTACTAAACTCTCAGCTATTTCCAATCCTCTGGCTAATTGCTGTCAGGGGAGAAATCAAAGATTAGCTGTTTTGCTGGAGGAAGGAAAAATAAACGACTTCTCAGAGTATGTTGCTTAACATTGCCTAACCAGAAACATTTTTCTACTCACAAAAGGAGAGCAGCAGTAAGGGAAGCAGACTCAGACTCCTTCGGTAACCCATTTCTGGATCCCACTAGCAACAAGAAACCCGGTTTCACGGCTTTGACCAATTCATCTTCCTTCGGTGGAGCCAGTCTCCTGCGATTCTGCTGTCAAGCCCGGAGCCCCGAGTTTGCGAGGCTCCCAGCCAGGCTTGCCGGGAAGGCGGATCCAGCCGCTAAAGCCCAGCTGTGCGTGGGGTCCGCCCAGGAACTGCAGTTTATGAACAAACTAAGCCTGACTCTCCTCTCGAAATATATACAAATATGGGAGGGGGGAGCTGGGCAAAGGAGTCAGGCTCTGAGAAAAAGAGTTTGAGTTTTGTTTTCTGATGACAATGTGGAGTTGCTCCTGGCTTCACACGGCCCAAGGATCTTTGAAGGGGACCTAAAGTTTGCTGTGTGCATCTAATCAAAAAGGCATGGGTACCCCTGCGTGATTCTTTCATCTGAATAAAGCATGAAAGGTAACGCACCAACATGCTGAGCTGCAACTAACTCACTACTTTTCTCTTTTAGAAATTAGCTTTTAAATAAGCTTCAATGGGTTACATTTTTAATAAAAATAATTAGAAGTTTTAGGGCAGCTTTTTCAGAAAGACCACATCAATATGAGCTTAGCCTAAAGTAGGTGCTTTTGACCCATTAAAGCAGCAGGATTTAAATATACATGTTTTCCTGAAGCAGGGCCTAAAATAATAACATAGAGCATTTCTCCCCAAGATCCAAACTGCTATACAAAACTTGTAAGAAATATTATCCCACTTGCAAAAGGGAAACTGTGAAATGTAGCAGAGTTCTGTCTTGCCTTGGTTGTTAACACAATTAATCAGTGGCAAAAGGAGGAGTAAAATCCTCAAACTCTTGCCCTATGATCTACCCCAATCCTTCAGATCAATGTATTCGACAGTAGCAGAGAAAGAAATGCTGTTATTAAGGCTTTATGCAGGCAAAAAAAAAAAAAAAAAGGTTTTGTAGTTACTGATAAATACATTGACTAATTTTTAATACATATGCTGGATTCTAATTCAGTAAATCTCCAGCTTTTTATTTACCCATTTTACAATTCATCTTTTAGTTCATTAATCAGTTTCAGGTAGATATGTTGTGTATCTATATATGCTTGTGTGTGTGCACATTCATTACAGGTGAAACTTTTGTTCCATTGGACTTGAAGGCCCTTTCTTTGTATCCACCTTTCTGATAATCTGCACCCAGTTGTTTTGTAAACTATTTATATAAACTATTTATATAAACTATTTTGTTATGGAGTTAAATAAGGTATCTCTTTTCCCTTCTGTGTTTAAAAAGGAAAAAGGGGAGACATTAGATGAGGTACAGACACAGCTGATAAACATAAAGTGTGTCTCCTATGCCTTAGTGACACAAGCATGGTAGAGAGTAGCTTGGCCTCTGCAGAGAGATGCTTGATCTGCTACTGATTGCTTCAGGGTGCCCAGGTGGAAGCCAGCTCAGCCTGTCCTCCACAGGGAAATGGCTGTATATCCCTGGGATAACAGAGCAAGTTAGGTGGATACCCCAAGGGAAGATACCACCTGGGGTACACAGAGGACATATTGGAAGAACAAGCCTAGAAAGGTCTGGCTGACCAGGGGAGCTGCCTTGTGCCCACAGCCCCACAGGACATTGGCTCCAGCTCCAGGCAAGGTGTGACAATGCCCTCCCTCACTTATCTGTCTTTGCATCCAACTGGGCAGTTTGCTGTGTGCTATGTACTATTAGTCAAGAAGAGATGGGCTGGCCCGAGTTACCACAGATGAAGTACGGCCTTTGAGGACTAAGGACAAGCAGATGTTCAGCAAACTTTCAGAAACACGTTATTTTCCAATAAGCATAGTGGAACTGCTATGTGCACAGTGGTTTCTTGGGGTGACCTGACAACTCTCCTCTTTTGGATTCAGAGCATTTCAAAATGCCCGCGGATGCTCAGACTGCCAGTTGGATTTTCAGATGTGAGCCCTTCTGCGAGTTACAAGACAACTGGATAAGGCTTGTGTTAGTAATGTCACAGATTATTCATGATCCATGGGAGCCCTCTTTAAAATCAGGAAGAATCCCCCACTGCCTATAAAACTTGGAGAGAAATAATGTCCCCAGCAGGAGCCCAGAGGGGCTTTAAACAATGGTGGACATTGACAAAACATGCTGTATGATTTGGAAGTGCAAGGGAAGCATGGGGTATTATTTTTTTAGCAGCAGAACTTGGGAAGGCAGCAGGAAACCTGCACAATGTCACTGCAGCCAGGGACCCTGAGCTGTGGGAGCTGCAGTTTCCAAAATTCTAGGCAATCCCAAATAACTTTTGGGCCAAACTGAACCCTGTAAAATGCTTCATCCTTTCTGCAGAATAATTTTAGGGAGAGATTTGGGGCCAGACCTCCCTGAAATGAGAACAAAAGCGGTAGATGTCCTATACAATGACACCTTTACAGGACAGTGGGCTTTCTACAGGAAGCTGTGCAAGGGGAAACTTTTGCGAAGCAATGCACGTCCCACTCTTTCCAAATAGCTGTACTTATTTCTAGATGGTGTTAGACCTGCTCCTTGGTAAAACATGGTGCCATGATGACATGGGCAGGAGTTTGCTTTCTGCACAGGGGGAGCCTGTCTGTTCAGCCCTTGTGTAAGACTGCACAGAGCTAGATATACCCTTCTGTAACCTGCATTTTCAGTCCATTGAGCTGAGGCTACTGTAAGCAACCTTCACCTGCAAAATAGGAGGAAAGGGAGGCTAGGAGCTTGTTTCTTTCCTAGCGCTGTGCTGTGAGTCACGCAGAGTTAAGTGGGGAGCCCTGTAGCACGTGCCCCACTGACCTGGCTTTTCTCTGACTAACAGCTCCGTTCTGGAGACCCTGGTTATTTCTTAGATCTTATCCAAGGAAAAGATTCAAACTAAAAATCTGCCAAAGCTACTCGGGGGAAAGTGAGTAAGGACTCTGGGGCTTAGCCTAAAGTGTCTAAACTCACATTATAGAGCTTTGCTTCCATGAAAGAACACAGTGACCTTTTGAGTAAGACACTGGGGAGGAAGAAGAGATAAATGGTTATTTTTATTGTTGGCTTGTTTTTTCCTTTTGGTGTAAATTCCCCTGCTCCTCTATTAGTGGTCTGGACAGCCTCATAACTCAAGGCACACTGAAGGCTGGATTTAAGCTGAGGAACGTAAGGTCTCTGCAGGGTGATTTTTAAGTTGCATTGTGGGAGAAGTTTTCCCAAAGTTCTCGTTTAGGAGCTGAAGATATTTACTAGAGAAGTAAAATAAAACTTTGGACACCTGAAACAATATAACATATATTTAAACGAAGGTTGCAAGCAGCCTGAGTTTCCACCGTGGGAGGCAAGGCTCAGCAATCAAACAAGAGATCTGAAGCTCCAACGTGAGCACTAAATACCCCCGTGCAGGGTAACGTCACAACGAACATGTGCCGGACCCAGCTGAGTCAAACTTATTATTCTTCCCAGGGGTGAAGATCACCTCATGTGATGGGGAATGTGAAGGGAGAGAAGGGAACCATGTAACCATGCCCCAGATGGTGCTAATGCAAGGGCCAGTGCTCCCAAGCTTCCCCAGGCCTCCTCCATGCCCTCTAGACCCCAGAGATCATAGTAGGAGCGCTGAGTTTAAAATGACTGGCTACAACAAAAAGTGTTGGGTTTACTTGTGCAATCAGGAGATGTTCCCTTGGCCCTCTTGATTTCCTGCACATTACATGACTGGACTAATATTTGTTGCTTCTACATTGTTCTTTACTTTAATCTGTTTATGTCAGTAGTTATGTTGGGCTTTAGATGAGCTCCATGAGTGGTTTTGTCGTGAGGAGAATCAATTTTATACTTTGAAGTATTAAAAGACAGGTCTAAGGAAAACAGCTACCTGATAGGATTGGGACTTAGCTTCTACCTGTGAGCAGCAGAAATCCATACTCCTAATTTATGTGCATTTATTGTGCAATCATATTGAACTCCTCTCAAGTTGTCCTGGTATTTAATTAAACCCCAGAAAAGTCATCACTTCTGCATCGTATAAGCCTGACCTTGGCTTCACTGTGCCATCAGCAACAGTTGCCTGGGAAAGATGTGCATCCTGCAGGGTGGATCCAATCCAGCCATCACGTCCATCCTGCATTCACCTAAGGAAAAATACCATGAAAAATACCTTTGGCATTTTCCATTCTCTTGCTACAGCCTGTCCCAGTGATGGTGTGGCAACATTTGATGATCAGATAGCATGAGGAGCATGAGCAATTAAAGCCAGCACTGCATCCTGAGGGACATGGCCATACCTCCTCTGGCCACAGGTGGCCTTGTCTGCGTTGCCTCAATCAATTCTCCTCAGCCCTGCCAGCTTCCCCATGCTCCTGCCTCTCAGTTAATGCTCGTTTTGGTAGCCATGAAGCATAATTGCACTTTTTGTGATGCCTGACTTTTGTTGGAGTCTTTGCATAGTCCAGAAACACTGGCCTAACTTCTAACTTCTCACAGATGGTGTGCAACAGGTTCTTTGATGAATGCTGCATCAAGATTAAGTAAAGGTGTACCACCTCTAACATTTACAATGTTACTGAGTTGGTTTGTTGGGTTTTTTCTCTTCAATTCTGTCCCAAATCTTCTGGGTTTCTTCCTCTGAAGTTTTGAGTTTTTCTCACAGCTCATTTCAAGCTCCTTTTGAAGCCACTTTCATTAAGTTTTCATTCATACTATTGATGTGTTTGTACAGATTCTTTCAAAAATGTGGATTAGTTTTGGCCTTTGTGCTTGTATTTGTGGAACTCGATCTGCCATAGCTGAAATGGATGGAAACCACTGCTACCAATTTCAGATGGAGTGGAATTGAGTGATTTCCTGCACCCATCTCTCTTTTCCACTCTCTGCTTATCTTCCCTTGAGCTTTTCTTCTTCTGAAAAATTAACAATATTTTGATTTTCCTACTGTTTAGTGATCATGTCACACAGATATTTAGATGATAGAAATATGTCTATGAGGAGCCTGAACTCACCTACTTTTCCTCCTGCAGTATTCCATGCCAAAGCAGCTACTCATGCATTTTACTGACAGTTCCTTGACGTTCACTCCTCTTCTGTGTTTTCTTAAGGATCCTAAGCAAGCACTGTTTTCTGCTGCATCCATCATACCGAGGACATCACATGCAGACAGATGCCAGGGTCTTCAGTGATGATCAGCCTTTGAAGACCAACAGCACAAGTGGGCATCACTTCAGCTGCCAGAGACCTCCAGATAGCAAACACCTTAGGTTCTGGAGGAATTAGCCTGTAGGAGCAGTTTGACAGCCTTACTCATGATCTTTGTACTATTATTATTAGTAGTAAAACTATGAAAGGATCCAGGAGCCTGAACCATGGATCAGGAATGTGCTTTTGAAGAGAAACTCCTGGCCAAAGGAATGCTTTGGCTTACACTACAAGGCAGGCTTAAGGCAGGGCACACACTGATTTTTTTCTGGTAACAGCCAAACTGGAAGGTGTGAAGGGTGGCCAGTCCCTGGAAGTGGGCTAGAGGCACCCTAAAAATCATCAGCTAAAATATGTGTGGTGTGGATGGTGGGTCCTCAGCTCCAGCTGTGTTGCTCCAGGAATCTACTCTGTACTGTACCCCATTGCTTTCAGCCGCCGGCACAGCCAGACACTGCACAGGATACGCGACTCTCGTCAGCAGGAGTATTGGCTGCTTTACTGTCTCTTCCTGAGGTTACTGAAAGGCCATGGGTGTTGCAGGATAGATGCAAAGCAGAGCCGCTGCTTTAGGTGTTTTCATTTAAGTTCTCAGTAGCAAAGTGATGGTTGTTGATGGTAGTTGTAGTATCTTTTAATTCTAACTACTTCTAAGAGGTTGAAGGGATGAGGAACTCTAAATGAAGATACTGATAAATAGTGTTGTGACAAAGCTGTTGTGAAATATTTCCCATTAATATGTTTTTTTGTTTGTTTAAGGTGTGTTATTTGCTAGAGCAACACAGACTGTCAAAAGATCCAAGGAAAGGAAACACACATAACCTTACAAAAAGCACTAGGAATCTAATTCATAAGGTAATATACCTTGGTTAGCTCTCTTCTGCCAAAAAGCAGTTTATCCAGAGTAACAGTAGGATTAAAAAGAACAGACTTAAGGATGGAAAAAGATAGAGCTCCCTGTTTTACAGAGGCTGTGATGGGAGTCAGGACAGCTTCAGAGACTGAAGGGACTTGAAGGTAGGAAGTTGAGTTTGCTTTCTTAAGGTTGAAGAACAAGGGTTATGCTGCCTAGTGAACATGCTGAAGAGGAGGAGAGTGTCCTGGTTAGAGTGACCTGAAGGAAACTGGACTCACATCCTGACCGGAGGGGATCCAAAGAGGGCCTGGCTGCATGAATGGTTGTGCCTAGCTTAGGGGGAAAACACTAAAGCTTATTCTGACCAAAGTAGCACCAGTCCTGGAATTTCTCCTGAGAGCAGTACTGTGCTATTAGAAAATACTGTTAGCCCATTTTGCAGGCTGAGGTAGGAAAATGTGGCTGAGGAAAAGCACTTTGCTGGAGATGGTGGTGCTTATTGAAGACCTCTCCATTGCACACTAGTTTCTCAGGACATCTCACTCTCCTCTAAAGCTCCCCAGGCTATAATGTACATAAGGGCTACCCAGGCTGCTGCTCAACTTGGTTTGGGCACTTCTATCACTATCCTCCTTCTATATCCAGTGTTTTAACTCTTCTCCGCAACTTTTATTACTACAAAGAAAATTCAAAGGTGAAAATAGTTTTTGAAATCATAGAATGTTAGATCCACAAAATATTACTGTACTTTATTGATAATGTTGTTTCCATAATAAAAATATTTAATACAAAGTATGATATCCTGCGTGAGCCTCACATAAATATTTCCATCATATCACTGATACGGATCAGAAAAAATTCAGTATGTGCATGCTGCAAATGCAAGTGTAATTGATACAAGGTATGTATCTTAATGTACATCTTGAGTAAACATAAGAAAACCATACCCTAATGGAAAACAGACTGTGCCTTACAGCATGCAATCATGCTTTTACATCTAAACTGGACTTTGGGTTTAGAAAACAAATCTTAAATCAGTCCTATTCAGAGGACAAATCACAGTTCACATACTTGTAAAAAACTTTTGTTTTAGGAAAGCCTTTTGTGGAAAAGCTTGGGAAACTCCATCCAGCTACAGTGGTGGAGGGGTGGGAAAGGACAGATTGAGGTATCCGTTCAAACAAGCTGAGGAAAAAGTTGAGTAAACATTGAAGACAACAGAATAGAAACCAGACGCCAAATATTAATTCACGGGGTCTTCAAAGGGGATTTTGAGATTTATTTTAACTGTCGTTGAAAGAAAAAGATTAAATTTTGGATGAAAACTGTATGCAAATTCAGCTCTGGTCAACACTGAAAAAAACCCGTTTCCTATGCAAAGCAGAAAAAAAGCAAAGCAAAGAAACACATAATATCCACTCTGTAATCCCCTGAGGTGGCCTTTAACCTGGGTTTGAAAAGGACAAGAAAAGAAAAAAAAGCTACATGAGAATAATAAAGAATGTAGTGCTGAATCAAAGGACATGAATTTGGTGCAAAAATGGGAACTCTCCAGGGAATGATGTGATATGTAAACCAGGGAACAAGGGCTCTGTTCCCGAGTGTCCAAAATGGTGTTTGGATTACGAGGAATATATAGGAGCAATCTCTTCATCCAGTTTGCCAGCCCCACAAGGACTGTGTAGGTACCATGGGATCATGAGGCAATAAACCCAAAGGCTGCAATAATGAAGGTGTATTTATGTATAGCGTGTGATACATTAACTGATGTTCTGGAGGAGCTGCCGGGTGGACTTGCTGTATATCTCTCCAAAAAGACAGGCTAGGAATAACAGAAATGCACAGGAAGGTTTGTTCCTGCTTAATGAGAAGAGACAAGATGGCTGGGGCTTTTAATAAATGACAGAGGCTTCCCCAGAGCTGAACTCGGCAGATTTTAACCACTCGGGTCCTTCCTGGGGAAGCGTGATGGGATGGGACATGCTTAGGTGTTGGCCAGCAGAGATGGTGAGCAGAATGCCCTTCTTGGTGTCATGCCAGCGCCGGGAGGGAGCTGATGGAAAAGGCTGGGCAGCCGATAGGGTAAGGAATACAGCACGAATGAGTCCTTCTCTACTAGCAAAGGATTGAGAGTGGGGAAATAACGGGCTGGTGGGCTTTAAAAAATAACCCGAGCTGCCTAATGCTAACAAACATCCGGTGGGAAAGTTATTGGCTGCTGAAAGAGACTGTGTAAAGAAAAGTGACAACTCCTGCTACAGACGAAAGACAGAAAAATATCTGAAATATTTCCTACTAATATGGCACATATTTTTTGTTTGTTTGTTTAAGGTGTGCTATTTGCTAGAACAACACAGGCTGTCAAAAAATCCAAGCAAGAAAGGCGTGAGAAACTCTGGGATGACCTGAGAACTAGAGAGAGGAACAACACCACAAACAAATCTTAGAAATAAACATTGGCAGCTGTAAGGCCGAGGGTGGGCGGTCAGGGGAAGCTCTGTCCCCGTCCCGGACGGGAGGCTCACGGCTGCGGAGCACGGTCACAACGGGGGGTGTCGGTGCAGAGGGGCACTATCGAGCCCCTTGCGGGCACCAGGGCGGGCCGGACGCCGGCAGCGCCCCGGGATCGAGCGTGTCGGTGGGCACGGCCGGCGGCGGGACCCGGGGCGGCCCCGCGGACACTCCCCGGCCCGGCCCGGCTCTAGGGCCGGCCATGGGTTTGCCCGGAGCCGGGATCAGCGCCTGCGCGCAGCGCGGCGGCCGAGCCCCCGAGCCCCATGGAGAGCGCCGAGCCCGAGCCGAGCGGCAGCCGCCCCGAGGAGGAGGAGGACGAGGAGGAGGACGAGGAAGAGGACGGCGCCCTGCTGCCCCCGGAGCAGCCCGCGGCCGCGGTGAGGGTGAGGGGGGCGGCGGCGGAGGGGCGGTGTCCCCCGCCCCGGGACCGGGGCCTGCTCGGCCGGGGCGAGCACCGGCCTTTCCTGAGCGCGCTGCCCGGGCCGGGCGGGGGGGCGGAGGGGCGCGGGGAGGCCGGGCCGGGCCGGGCCGGGCGGTGCCCTGCGCTGCCCGCCGCCGCGGGAAGGGGCTACAGGTGGGACGAGCCCTTCGTCCACCTGCCCGGGGCCGAGCCCTGCCCGGCAGAGCTGTGCAGCCCGACCCTCTGAGCTGCGCGGCTTTGCTTCCAGACTCGGTCTGGCCTCTGTCAGACAGCTTTGTGCACCCTCTGTCCTCGTCCCTAGTGTCAGATTATTATTGATTATTATCAATTACCCTTTTTGTTTCCTCCTCCCCCTTAATTTCACAAATGAATCCCCCCTTCCTGCTCAGTGCAGCTCTGCCTTTCCTGGGTGGGTGTGTGGTCCTGACTGGTTCCTGGTTGCAAATGTGTAAAAGATAACCGTTCTCCTCTGAGAGATTAAAAGAAAAACATTTCGGTGCGGATGTGTTGTGTTTCCTGTGAAAGAGGAGAGGTGGTTACACGTCCCAGGTGTTCTGAGGAGGAATTCACCGGTAGCTGGGAAGTGTTTGGATACAAAGTAATGGGGTTTGTTTGTTTGTTTGTTTGCTTTTAAAAAGGTTACTTTGTTACCTGTAAAGAAAAATACTTTTCCTTTCTGTATTTTCCTGGCTCAGGGTGATTTTTGGTATCTGAAGTTGTTAGTTTGTTAACTTTGCTCTTTTCTCCTCAAAGCAGGTTTTCTGTTTTCACTTGCAAATGTGATAGAGAACATAGGTATAAAATGAAGTCCTGTCAAAGCCTTTATCCCACAGAGACCTGTCTTATTTGAACAAATGTGGTGTGGGAGAAGGGGAGGCAGGGTTAGTAGCCTTTGCCTTGTGTGATTAATGTTGCATGAATCTTTATTTTCCTCTTCTAAAAAGATGGAAGACTGTTTGGCAAAGAAAATGGAAATCACTGTTTCAGAAGCTGAAAAGCGGACTGGGAGGAATGCCATGAACATACAAGAAACATACACTGCTTACCTCATTGAGACTAGGTGGGTGATGAGAGCTTGCTCTCAGAGTGCATGGATGTACCATTCTTAACAGATTTTCCCTCCTTCCACCCCTAAAAATATTCAGGTACAGTTGATGAGAGGATTTAGCTGGTTTGTGCTTTGTCATGTGCTTATCAACCCACTGTGGAGGCTCTTTTCCTGTGAAAACTTGGCAGCTGATCTCCAGTTTAGTACTAGTGCTGGTGTTGTGTAACTGTACTCTAATTCTTGATTTGGAGCTAGGTGGGAAAATGCATGCTTGAAAGTTGTTGCTTTAATATGGTGTCAACAACTGCTTGGTTATTTCTTAGACATAGTTTGGGCAAATTTATACACATATTTATGAGGTTGTATATGAGAGAGGTCTAACATAGTGGTTAAGCTTGCTGGAGATCACAAGAAAATAAAGAAGTCTCATGACTTATGTCATGTGGTGAAAATTTACTGTTCCGCTAATATTTGGAGTGTTTTGCTTGATCTGATCACCACATCCTCCCTGTAGATGGTCTAAGGGTCAGGGTTAATTAACTGCTTCCTTTCTTCATACTACCTTGAACTTTCACTGGAGGACTTACTGCTTTCAATCTTCTTGTATTAACAAGATTAATAATACTACTTTGATAAACATGCTCAGTACCACAAAGACAACTTAAAATGTCAAGTATTGAGTAGTGAAAAAAGCTTTAAAATATTTTCTAACTTATCCTTACTTCTCAAACAGTCACAGATGACTCCTATTATGCAGGATCATGTTACTCAGCTGAATCAAGAATTTCAGAATTAGACTTTATTGGGAGTTTTGCTTCTCTCTTCTTTATATTACCACTTTTAACCTTTGGGCCTTGCCTTGGGAATGATCTGCTATATAGATAAAACCTTCTGAAACAAAGCAGTTGCATTTTGCAAAGGCTCTGAAGAGTTCAAATTTAAAAGGCTTCTTAGCTTGTTTAACTAATGGACACGCCAGTCAAACTGACTGCAAACCTACTGGGATATGTTTTACTGTATTTTTGCTAAACTTACAAAATGAAATCCAAAATAGACATGTATTATATTTTTCAAATATTGTAGTTCTTTGGCAGTTGCTCAGATGCTTAAAAAATACTTTTAGAGTGTATTGATATTAAAGATCACATCTTCTCATGTAAAATAAGTGTTATTTTCCTTGTAATAATCTTTCTGAAGGAAAAGAGAAGAAAACTGGAATCATTGGTGTCTAACTATGATGTGAAGTGTATTCTGGGGGTAGTTTTATGCAGCCCCAGAACATGCTGACTGCATCTCCTTTCCCAGTCATCCCTGTGTTACTTTACACTCTCTCCTGCTGGTCTTTACTGGTTGTTCTTCTATAGTGGCAAAACTGTATTTTGCTGCTCAGATTGCATTTTTTCATTTAGATTTATTTTATTCTGTGGTCAGCAAATACCAAGACATGTTTGTCACAGAACTATTGAAAATGTGGGTTTGTCACATCTCTAATAAAATGGGTTCTCTTTTCCTTTTGCTGAGAAGGCAAGATTTCTTGCATAAATATAAATGGTGGCTGTTAAATGTGCTTCCTGCTGAGCCTGTAGCTGTAGGTGGGCTTACAGCAATTTGTCTGTGGGTAATAGGATATTCTGTAGCTGAAGAATAAAACTTTTATAGTAATATAAAAGGAAGACCACTTAATAATAGTTGCATTACGTTTATGTGAACTGGGGTTCCACCGTTACTGCTATCTAGGATTTAATTTCAGTTTTAATTGAGGAATTGTATCTGGGTGAATAAGAGACACAAGATGGATGCAGTGATGACCCCTGTGTATGTGGTACAGAACAGGAGCTAAGTGCTTAAACTTTTAACATGTAAGTTTCACCAGTGCTGAAAATGTTTTCAAAATGCAAGCTATGGTGTTGCTTACTTTTTCTTTTCAAAATGAAGACTTATTACTATGCTCACATTTTCATGTGACTTTTATGATTTTTTTTTGGAAGTTATATTATACCTTGATGTAGATGGGTTTCTTTGAAACAAAATGAACTCCATTCCCATAGACCACAGAGCCTCAGCAAATTCCAAGGGTTGTGCTTCTTGAAAGCATCCCCTATATTCTTGGTTTACACCTTTCTGCATTAGCTAATTAGATTTTTGTGGGGAACTATTTCTATTCAATTAGTCATGATGTCAGTTTGTTTCACAGCTTCCGTTAAACCATACAGTTATTTAAAAATAACTTAGTTTTTATATTCTCCCTGTAAGAACAGGGGACACTTCCCCCTCTTTTTGGGAAATGGCATTAAGGCAAGTACAAATTCTTATAATTAAGATGTGTAGCTAAATATTCCTTCTTGAGATGTAAGTGCTCAGCCTATGATTTGCTTTCTATAAGGGAAATTACAAATATTCAAGACCTTATCTAAATTCAGACTTGCTTGTTAGAATTTTAGGCAGCTGTGTCTTATATCAGAGTCTGCATGAAACTACAGGAACTGGGATAGTATAAACCCCTGACTCCTGCTCTTGTACCTGTTATTTTTCATGACAGAACTGAAAGTCAATCAGAATGCACAGCACCTTTATAAGTGATCTGTTTTGATGCACTTTTAGTTATAGGACATTTGGGGAATGCTGTTCTCCTTTAAAGTAAACAATTTCTTGTGTAGTAGTAGGACACTTCCCATGTAGTTCACTTTGCTTCCATCCTGCTCACTTTAAGACTTCTAGTTTGGCCTTTGTGATCAAATAATATGATGACTAGAGTGTATTCTTTTGTTTGTTTTAAATGTGGCTTTAGGAAAAAGTGGCACAACCTTGTGCAGCCTGGTATCTGACTACTTAATAGCAGGATCCCTGGTTTCCAGCCCTACTAGTCTTCACTTCCTCTTGAAGTAAATTGCCAAGGTGACTCAGTGTATTTCCCAGTCATACTGCCCCAATATGACTGGGAAGTTACTAATGTTATTTCTGTTTTGAGTATTTGGAAAGTTTTCCAGTAGTTAAATTGTGACAGGAGTGATAACAGCTTCTCTGTTAAGACCTTGGATTGCCCACCCAAAGTGTAAGAACTTCTAAAGAAAGTTTCTGTGAGAGAAGTGAACTTGGAAATCAGTAGCCAGCCAGGCTGCAGTTCAGTGGTAGTAGGGCTGCACCATGGGATTTCGGGAGTTTTTCCTTTGTTATGTTTTGTTTGAATACCATTCCCAAAGTCTCCCATTCCATGCTGGGCTAGGTGAAAAGCCCACTCTTGTGTTTCTTGGGGAGAGGCACAGGATGAAAGCCCACAGAAGTATGTTGTCTTCTGATAAAACAGCAAAAGGCAGATTTTGGTCATTGAGAGTCAGGAAGACTTGTCTGCTCCGTCCAAAGGAGGTATTAGGAAGAAAGAAAGTCTAAATTCAGCATGAGCTTTAACCAGAGGAGAGCTGGGAGGTGAAAGAAGACAGAGGCTTTGAAAACTTACTGTTGATTTTTACTTAATTGATACTATGAATAATTAATCTGCCTAATAAATGTATATTTTGATTAAATACAGCAAACTGGGTGAAGTGTAAAATACCAAAGAATCAGCTGGCCGTGAAATATCCCGTGGCAAGAGAAGTGCTTCTTTGTCATACAGCTTACCAGGTAGAAGAGCAGTCATTAGATATCAGCTGTCTGAGAGGCCTGAATAGAGAGACTATTTCTAAGTAGCTAGTGAGAAAAGTTGCCCATCCCTCTAAAATAGTGTTCCTCTGCACAGAGAGTGAACCTTGCCCACTGCAGGGGAATGGAAGTGTCACTTCTCATGCACTGGAAGGTCAAAGGCTGGAAGCAAAATTAATGCTTCTACCCCTGAAGAGGTGAGGGCTTTTACAAGGAAATAAACTCATGTATTTCCTTCTCGCCTGATTTAATATTTTGCAGCCGTTCATCTTTTTATTGCGCTCAGAATTGTTTAATGGCTCATTTGAGGTAATTGGTTTTAAACAGGAAGTGAGAAGAGGTTAATTAGATGGACTAAAGTTTTCACATTGGCACTTTGAATTAAGGCAAATGAACGTGACAGGGAGTAATGTAATCTTCGAATTGGTTATGATAACATCAGTTATGAATGTAAAAACTGAAGGTTTCAATTTTGTCTTTTTAATTTTTTCAGGCAGGTTGGTTCATGGAATGAATAACTTGCATTGTTAAAACTGTACTTAAAGGGGAAACATATGGTTTTCCTGCCTGAAGACTGTACAAGTATTATATTGTGTTTTTAGAACCAAAACAAATTGAGAAGTTTGACTGAATGTCAACAAGTGATTATAATCTTAATTGAAACTGGTCTGCAATACTTGCATTTAATGGGGGAGTTCATAATGTGGTCTAAAAAATTAGATGGTAGTGAAGGTATTGAGTGTAATGAGTACCTTTGTGAATTTCTACTTCCTTTCTGAAATAGGGTTCCTGGGGAGAAATGTTCTTGTAATTGGTGATATTTTATGGCCTCATGTGTAACCAGGTGGAGACATTTTTGCTGTGATTAAAAAAAAAAAATTCTCTAATCTTACTTGCCTGTCCCAAATCCATCTATGCAGTTTCAAACTCTTATTACCTCGTTTGAAAGGCCGTGCTGTGGGTGCAGGCTCCAAACTGAGGGCTGTGCAGTGATTTTGCACCACAGCTTTGCAAAGAACTTTGCTGCTCCCCTCCTTTACCCAACTCTGTAGCATTGTGTGCTCTGGAAAGCAGAATCTGGCAGCTTTGCTGTAAGCCTGGGTGTAAGTGGGAATCTGAAACTAGTGTTAATAATTTCAAAGTAATTTTAAATTTATTTAAATGAGTTAATTAAAGAAACATGGCTGCCTTGTTTGGTGCTACATAGGCACCCTCCTGATGAAGATAAAGCAACAACTGCAACTGTAAAAGGTAGCGTTTGCACTTCTAAGACAGAATAAATGCATGTTAGAATAAAGGATGTAAGTATGATCTGAGAAGAGAAATAGTGTCAGGCTGCTTAACACAGACTATGGTGAGGAGGTTGTATTGGATGCTGTCTAGTTAAGAAAGAACAAACTACACAGGCAGGTTTGACCTTCAAGATACTCTGTTAGTAATTTAATCTTTTTCATCAGGGTATAGTGTGAAGCTTTTGTGTCCCTCATAAGGGTTGTAAAGCTTGATTAACTTAGACTGAGGGAAGCCTAGCCTTTTGTCCACACATCTGCTTTGTCAGAACAAATTGGCAGTAGGCTTTAGATCTAATAAACTTCCTTGATGTCTTCAGTGTGAGCAGGGAAGATGCAGTGAATGGCATGATCTGGTCTGGCAGTCTGCTTCCTTCCTCCTGGAGTTCTTGAGGCCCTGTGTGGACATAAAACTTCAAGTAACAAGGTAGTGGTTTGTGCTGGCTTAGGACTAGGCTTCTCTATAAAGCTGTGGTCCTTCCCTGCTGAAGTGTTACACTCCCAAATGACCTTTTAAAAATGTCAATTAATATTTAGTTTTCTGCTTAATGCTTGTGTATGTGTGTGGGTTTGAGATGTTACTATTGTGTTGGGTTTTTTTT
Source organism: Manacus candei (assembly GCF_025592945.1). Taxonomy (NCBI): domain Eukaryota; kingdom Metazoa; phylum Chordata; class Aves; order Passeriformes; family Pipridae; genus Manacus; species Manacus candei. Next base: position 1,071,648 of record NW_026138071.1, read on the forward strand.
AAATAACTGATGTGTTCTTGTTAATTCTGACAAATACAAAGCTGATACAAAACTTGAAAACGTTTTTTGCACAGTTGAGTCTCCACATGGTCTTTGCTTCTCCTAATTTATAATTAACTCTGCCAAACAGTTATGGAGCACTGAGAGCGTAATTTACACTGGAACGTTTTCCTGTCAGAAGGCTGTGATCTCTTACAGTGACAGGTTACTGATGGTGTGTTGACCTGAACCCTTGCAAATGATAAATGGACTGCTGCACTGTGAAAATATGTGATGATCCTATCGGTGTATTTGCCTTCCTTCAATATTTATAGGATAGGAATGTGAAATGTAAGTGCATTTGCTTCTAACCTGTAATCTATACTATGGAAGTCAAGTATATGTAGTTCCCCAAACAGACTTGAATCTGTGAAGTCACTTTCTAAAGACAGTTTTCTCGATTTCATTTCTTTTTCTACTGTTAGTTTGCAGCAGAGCACTATTCTTTAGTTCTTTTCTCATATTTGTGGTGTTAAAACTGTTGAAACTTATTAAATGATAATGTGATTCTTTTGACTGCAAAAATTGGGAATTCTAAGAAAAATACAGATCAACTTTGACATGATAAAGCTACTTTGGCAAAAATTGGGTGTGTGGAGGAATGGCAAGCCAGAGCAGGATGAGTTAAGGCAGATCAACAAGCTGCCTAACTTTATCTAATGTATATTACTGTAATTGTATCTGATATGGGAGTGATATATTGAGGCCACTTACAAATGCATCCTAACAAAATTCGAGGTGGTTCTTTAATGATGTTGTGTGAAGCTGTGTTTCTGCAGCAGTGCACTTGAAAACAGAGTAGGAATGTCTGGGCTAGAAACTTCCTGGAGAGATAAACTCCTTTTCATTCTTCTCTGTGCTGACCTCATTGATGTTACAGGTTATTCACACAGTGATACTTTTAAGATCAGACTTTCACTGCATGGGGAATGGGTTTGATTAGAAGCAGAAGACAACAATTAAGCACACTCTCTGTTGAAATGAAACAGACAAATGAACTTTCCTGAGTATCTTATATTTGGGAAGTAGAAAACTTTATATTTGAAGTTGTCTATGGCAGTGTAAGCCCAAAGAATAAGGTATGTGGAGACGAAAAATAATTGCAACTTGGAGTGCTTTTCCTTAGGAGCTCATATTGACAAGAAGAATAAGAATGATATTGAAAACATAAAGTGAACTGTTCCTGCAGTCAACCTTTGTTGGTACGTTCTTAAGTCTCTGTAGCTCTACTGTGTGTCTGAAGTGTGCAAGGCTGCCATAAATGTCACTAGTGTGTACACACACCGAGCCTGCCTCTAGGTATGAGGCGATGCACTCAGTCTTAAACTTTAGTTACGTTTTAGAAAAAAATGAATAATGGAACTCTTCTGTTACAGAAAAATCAGTACAGGAAAGAAGAGCTGATTAAACACAACTCCTGTGCCAATCCCAGGGTTGCATTTCCTGTGACCAGGAAATGGTTATGCATAGGAGTGACAGAGAGATGTAATAGCAGTGGACCAACTGCATCCTGCAGTTTGGTTTTTTTTTCTTCCTCTCATTCTTGTCTAATGGAACATCCATTATATTGTGGTGAACTTCTTGTACCAGGTCTGAAATCTGAATCTCTGTCATCTTCCTGCATTTGGGTAAAGGAGGTTGCAGTCTTCTTCATTCTGTCCAATGTATCTGCTGAGCTCTGGGTGAGTCTCTGGTGTCTTCCTGGTGTCACAGCAGCATCTGTGTCTGCAGCACAGATGGGTCCTTCTGGGATGTTGGCTGGATTCTCAGGGCAGTCCTGACCTGTGTTTTTCTTGTCTCCCTATTCATGTTTGCTTGTGCAGTTGTGTTCTTAGACAGGGTCCACATAATCCTAGGAGGTATTGATTGTGTCAGTCTTGCTTAAGCGTTGATGATAACCCATGTGAAAGTAGTGCTGTTGAAACCCATGGTGTAAGTCAGTGCGGCCGCTTGATAGCTGCTGAAGCTGGAGATTAAAAGGATCTGTAATACTGAAGTACTTCTGTGAGTGTCTTGAATGGCCAGATTGTTTACCAAACCCTGCTGGGAGTTTCTCCCCTAGGAATGTAAGGTGTATGCCTTCAGCTTTCGACTAAACAATTAATCTTTCGAGACATAGTAGCTCAATTCCTTATCCATTCAATTTACCTGTTACTCAGCCATAGTTCAATCATTAGATACCTGCTTTGAGCTGAAGTGGTCTTACAGTATTTAAACTGTGCAACATTAGTGTGGGGAGGAATGCTGCACAGCCTGTCAGTCCAGCACTAAGCTGAGCTTACCCTCTTCAGAACTCTGTATTTGCAGTTGCAACTTCATTGAATTGAAATACTCTAATAGGGAAGAATTCTGTGGGATGTTGGCAGTGCAGTTTTAGTGGCTGCCAGCAGTGTGCTCACCTTTTCTTCTTGAGTCACTCTCAAGCAGTTTTAATCTGCATCTGTTAGTGTTGAATGCTATGAATACATCCTTTTTTTTCTTCTTCCTTCTGAAGTTTTTTTCCCCCCTACAAATTCAGTCACCTGGAATAAATGTCCTTTCCTCAAGGCAAGGGTAGATATACAAGTCATTCTACCTTACTCAGTAAAAAAAAAATCTTTTGCATAAATCTGTATTACATTATTTCCACCTCAAGATGTAAGGCTGCTTTAGAGTGGGATTGTTTGTTTTTCAGCAAGGTCATTAGAAATCCAACCTTGTAGGAGGTTAAGAATGGCTTAAAAAAAAATCTATAATTTGTGTGCTACTTAGATGTTTTTAAAACTTCAGAATGTTCTTATGAATTCAAGAACTGCATAACCTGACTTCAGCTGGAAGAAATAACATAGCAGTCTATTCTGCTGAGTACCATATGAGTTCATAACTTACTGTGCCCTGTTCTGAGCTCTTCAGCACAAAGAGCATATGGACTTACTGAAGCAAGTCCAGTGAAGGGCCATAAGGATGATGATGGGCTTGGAGTGTCTGACATGCAGGGAGAGGCTCAGAGAGATGGGGTTGTTCAGCCTCTGAAAGAGACAGCTGATGCTAACTGCTAAGAAGTGTTACTGACCCAATGCTTATTTTATGGTATTGCAAAGTATTTCTGTTGCTTTAAATGTATTGTGTGAAAAATGATTTTTCTTGTCAAATTTTTATATTATTTTTCAGTTCTACAGCATTTCATGATTTCTGCTTTTATAGTAACATAAAATCCTTCAATATCTTCGTAGGTCATGTTGGTTTTAAGTTTTCAACAAATTTTTCAGATGCATCAATTTTGTACCTGCTTACTCTAGCTAGTTTATGTCCTTGGTCCTTAAATATAAAAAGATACTACTTTGAACAAAAAATTGGAAGTTCTTTGAAATTTGCTGTGTTTTTCTAAAAATATCCTTTAAAATTACTTAATATTTTTGAAGTTATGTTTGTAAGTATTTTAGCTGTTGCATGCAAGACAATTTTTATCCTCTGAAGTGAAGATTTTCCCACTGAATAGCAAATTCCTTCTTATAATTCCTTCTGTATCTTTCAGCTGCTTATGAAACTGTGCTGATTTGGAGCCTAACATTGTTCCAAGAGAAATATGTCTAATTCTGTGATGTGAACTAAGTCACCTGTGTGACTCTTTACTTGACTGTGATCTACCTGTTCGTTTTTGGTGTGTAAATGCATTGACTTTTCCTGTGCTCCTAAAAAATTTGAGTGCTATCAGGCAGAAATTACAAATATTTTTTACGTTAAGTATGTAGACGTGAAATTAATTAAGATTCCTTTAGGTTATGAGCAAGTTATGCAGTAATCAGTAGTATTCTTGGGGCCTTTGCTCTATCTGTACTGCTGGTTTGAGGGAGTGGGTGATAGCTTACTAATGCTCAAATTTGCTGCTTTATCTTTCAGAGCTGTTGAGTCCCAGAGCGAGGGACAATGTGCACCAGTGGAGTCCCTGTGGCGACGTTACAGTGAATTTGAGTTGTTGAGGAATTATTTGTCCGTTACTTACCCGCATATTGTTGTTCCACCTTTGCCAGAAAAAAGGGTAAGGAAGCTGAGGCTGCAGCTTGCTTTGTTTTGTTTGTTATTTATTTACTATTGACACTCTTCTGTTTAACCAGGCTGACTTTGTTTGGCATAAGCTATCAGCAGATAACATGGATCCAGATTTTGTGGAAAGGAGAAGAATTGGTTTGGAAAACTTCTTGTTACGTGTGGCTTCACATCCTGTTCTTTGCCAAGACAAAATCTTTTATTCATTTTTAACGCAGGTATAGTAGAGTTATTTCTAAATACATTATTTGATTGTTGTTTATTTAAGATAATGTTCTTTTGCTCTTCTTCCCTTCTATTGACCCATAGCTTGTTCTATGTCGGGAGGAAGGATAGACAGTGTGAATAAGCTTGAGGTGGAAAAGACTTGTCCAGCTAAAAGTTTCTTAACAGCCCACTGCAGTTGTACAGTTGTGCTTCTAATGTACCTTATGACTTTTTTCCAGTCAAGTTTTAAGGCTGCTAAGAGAGAATTTCTACCACTTTGAAACAGCATATTGGGAACTTAATGCATGTTGGTTGGGAAAGCTTCCACAGGACTAAAGCTGAAATAGTAAGCATGCTGTGCTGCTGGCTGCAGAGACAGTACTGGCTTCCAGTTCACTCTCTGGATATCCATAGTTTCTGTAGCTTTGCGGTTTGGATCATGATCATTGTCACAAAAGTTGTGGTCCAGTTGTCAGCTGAAGCAATGCATTCTGCAGCTTTCAACTTTAGGAGATGCTGGATGGCTCTTCTTTTTTCTGTGCTTTGATGAGAGATTCCCAAATGGTGGACTGAGCAGCTATGTTTGCCACAGCACAGAATAGTATGTAGGTGAACCAATGTATAGGAGCTGAAAACAGCAGAAAACCAACCACTACACCTGAGCCAGGTGACAGCATGTGCACATAAACTCTTGTCACCTGTATGTTCTCTGCACTTTGCCTCAAGCTGCAAAGGTCCTTGCAGCTGCTGATAATCTCAAAGGCAACCCTTCTTTCTAAAGAGCTGAGCTACTTCTTTAGACAGAGGTGTGTGGCTCCTGCCCCCACTTGATAGAATGAGGTAATTGAGTAGTAAAGAGCAGAGCATTTTGGGGGGAGATTAGTATGTAAGCACAACATAATGATTTGTTATTCTTAACCCAGAATCTTGGAAAGACAATGGGAAGGGTAGCTGAGGCAGAAGGCAGGCTTACAGGAGAAGCTCTTTTGATATAGGCTCTCAAATAGGGACTTGCAAAAGCTACAGCACTCTTATATTACTCTAACTGAACATTCTTTTCCTGTATTTTTAGGAAGGTGGGTGGAAAGAAATGGTGAATGAGACTGGATTTCAGTTAAAGGTAATTACTGTAATTGTCTCATGCCTGCTGTGACACAGACATATTCCAGCAAACATGTTCTAGGCTATTTATGAAAGGCTGTTTGCTGTGAGAATGAGTTAAAGGCATTGTTTTATGTATACTTGTAACTGCAAAAAACAGTGATGTTCTTTGCACGTGATAGGTAGGATTGCAGTTGTTAAGTTCTCTAGCAGGCTTGCTATGTGCCTGTGTAATTCTGCTAGAAATGTAGAATTATGATCCTTATAAGCTTTAAAAGTAATGAACTTAAGCCCATAGCACTGCTTTTTTATGTTGTCACTTTAGTTTAGCATCAATTTAAAGGTGGGTGTCAGATTTAGCCTGGTAAGAGGTGCAAGATGTCAAAAAAAAGAAAAGGTAAGCAAAGAGGTCTGAATTGTAGGACTTCTTTACTAGGAGAAGTTGCTGAAAGGGACTAAGACAGACGGATTTGGTGCCCCTTAACTGTTTAATAGAATTTGTCTTGGAGTAATACTATCCCCATTGACATCATTGAGTTCATGGCTGGGTAAACTGGTGGAAGACTTGCAGGAATAAATGATCAAAGGTCGTGTGTCTGTACAGGTCAAGAATCTGAGAAGCTGATAGATTGCTGGGCTGTGTCTGGAAGAGTTACTGTATGGGGACAAATACTGAGCTTTTTGTTTCATTGTAATGTGATCTGCCCTCATGAAATCACAACTGAAAACTAGGTGGATTATGAAGAATTATTCTAAATAGTGAGAGCTAAAGAAAATCCCTGGTGCTCTTATCCTCAGTGTCCAAGGGGCTTTGATACTGACACTTACTGTTGATAACTTAAGTTGGCAATAATTCTCTTCCATCACAGTAGGTTTTGAATATTGCTGGTATTCACAGTGCAAACAGTGTAAAGCTCTGGAGCTGTGTGTTCCTAGTCAGTACATATTTATTTCAGCTTATTCTCATAGCAGTTCAGAAGGTTTGTACTGGCAGGGTATGTTCAGGAGTGCACACAGGGGTGTGTAAAAACTCATAGCAGAATGGTGAGACTGTTTGCCTACCTGAAACCACACTGTAGATTAAATGACAGATGAGCAAGTCCTGCTTTCCTTCTAGGTTTGATTGTGTAGTGTTTCCCTTTTACAGTTCCGGTTTCCTTAGGAAAGAAAAATAACTTTTTCAAAAGCCTGTTAAAGAGCATCTTTCCTTTATTCTACATCTAAAGAATAAACCCTCAAGATTTATCACTACACTGGAGGAAAAACCTCTATTCCCTAAATGTCTTAGACGGTAATCAGGCCACTGGTTTATGTGTTGCTGTTGCCTCTGCATTAAAGCAGGATGTGTGAAAGAGTTTGAACCAGGGCAACTAAACTTTAAATTGGGCATTAATGCAGTGTAGTATGTTACAGCTCAGTGTTGACGTTGGAAACTTTGTTTATTCTGCCAACTGTATCATTAAATTATGCCTTTCCTCCCTCCCTCCCCAACACTTAATTTTATATTCAAGGGATCTGTCACTTGGGATTTTAACCCTTCCTTTAGGAAAGAGAAAATTCCCCTCTCTCTTTAGTTTACTTAAATGATTATAGGATCATAGTAGGAATTAACTGTCTGAAAACTCCTTGACTGTACTTCATTTGATGGGGAGTTAATCTCTAAAATGCTTGTGTGTATTAGTCTTAAATCAGTTTTAAGACTGGACAGATGTTTTTCTAGAAGCTCAACTCTGGTGCAAATGCTCAAAAGTGGTGTGTGGGAGTTACTGTGCTGCGATTGGCAAGAAGGAAATAGCCCTACTTAGATGGTTGAGTGTTGGCAGGATTGTACTTCCTGCCTGACAGGGCTTTACTGAACTCTTTCTTCAGAGTGCTACATGTTTTGTGACAAGAGACAAAAAGCTTGCCCGGCAGCTGTAGGTTTGGAAGTGATCCTTTCCAAGTGTAAACCTGTTGAATGTGCATGCTGTCCCAACTCAGTGGCTTTGGTGACTGCTGTTTGAACATAAATACGGTGGTTTTTGAAATAGCTACGTAGAGGGACGGACTCTGATAATGTCAGTGTATCCAGGTGATGTTTGTACTGTGAGAGGATGTGTGAGGAGTACACATGGGTGTGTGTGATCAACTCAAAATGTAACTGGCTTGTGTATTGACTTGTTGGAGATCCAAGACCATACAAGCACCTGAAGGACTCTGAATAAACATGAAGGCTGAGACTTGGAGTTCCAGCAGGATTTTGTGTTCCTTGCACTGTCTGGAACATGCTTCCCTGTGCTACCTTGTCTTCCCTTTGCAAGATACTCTTAGAGAAGTGTCATACGCAGTGGTATCAGTGAAACAGTTTTCTCCCCGTGTCAGTCAGTCCTGAGGGTTTTGTTCACTTACCTTTTTGTTTGTGGACTATGTTTTGTTTTGATGGTTTGGTCATTGGAAGGACAGCTAAAGTTAATCTGACTCTCCCAAGTCCACCACTAAACCATGTCCCTGAGTGCCACATCAACATGCCTTTTAAACAACTTGGAGGTGACTCCATCACTTCCCTGGGCAGCCTCATCCTATGCTTGACAACCCTTTTGGTAAACAAATTTTTTCTAGTATCCAATCTAAACTTCCTCTGTTGCAACTTGAGGCCATTTGCTCTTGTCCTATTGCTTGTTATGTGGGAGAGGAGACCAATGTCCACCTCACTACAACCTCCTTTGAGGTAGTCGTGGAGAGCATTAAGGTGCCCGCTGAGCCTCCCTTTCTCCAGGTTAGTTATGGGGTATCTTCTGCTCAGCCTAAATGCAGCAGGAGGTGAAACAGTCTCAAACTGTGCCTGTCTCATCTGTAGAGGTTATTACAAGGGCCCTAAAGGAAGGCCTCTCTTCTTGGTTTGGGAAAACGCTCTATTCCCTTCACTGTCAAACTCAAAATAGCTCTTCAAGCCCTAAGTTGGCTGTAACAGTGCACAAAATATTCCTGTGTCATATACCAGCACTAACAAGTACTGTTGAAGTAACTCACTGCTTGCAGCTGTGGCACAGCCTGTTAGCTAAAGAGTACACTGTAGGAAATCTATACACCTCACAAGGTGTGTTTGTTTATTTTCCTTTTACTGGAGAGAAGGATGTTTTGATCAAAAGCAAAATCCAACCATTTACCCAGATTTGGAGTTTTCCTGCAGTGTAGATGGGCCCTGAGCGAGCTTTGTATAAAATGCATTATAGAAATGAAGAGTTGTAGTGATGTGGGACCTCTGTGGATGAGGCTGGGATCTCTCATCTGTATTGGTGTCTTATTAAGAGTAAATACCCATTGCACAATTTAATATTCAATTAAACTGGAAAAAAACCCCTCCACCTCCTTAGCAAGGTTCCATACTGCTGTTGCAGTCATTGGTAAACCAACATCTCAAAAACTAAAGCAGCCAATTACCTTTTTAATTAGGTATTGAACTTTATTCTGTAGAGATTTATATATGCTCTACTATAGAGAAGAACATTGCATTAAAATGGTTCTATTCTGATATACAAATTACATATTTTCTGTAAAGCAAGTCATAAAATAAGGAAACACCATATATAAGATTTTGATTTCACTGGGGAACTGTTCCTAGTAATAAGGAGCATATAGAGGTCACTCTACCACTGGTTTTATTTGGTTTGAAAAATATAAAATAGCTTGTCCATATGGTCTTATGTTACCTAATTGCTTCATCTAAAAAGAATGCAGGGTTGTGTATCTTAACTCCGTGATTTGTGCTGCATTTTAAGAAGGGACTATTTTTGTGGGATTTGGATTATACCAGCTTAATTTTAGTGGTTACTGTTTACATCATATTCATAAAAATAGCTTAGTTTTTTTACTTTTTAATAAAAATATCTGACATGCAGGGCAGCTAGTGTCAACTTGTTCAATGTTTGAAGATTTAAATATGCCAGGAAGGCAGGATTTTTTTCTAATGGTGCTGCCAAAGGCTGAGAATTTTTTTGTCACTGAAATTTAATTGCATTAAATTAACAAAGCTTTTTTTCCCCTTTTTCAGGCAGATTCCAGATTAAAAGCTCTTAATGCAACATTCAGAGTGAAAAACCCAGACAAGTAAGATTCCACATACTTCTTCCCTCCCTTTCCCTTTTTCAGTTACATCTATAACTTCAGGTGACAGAATATTCTCTCTCTTCAGTGTAAATTCAGAACAGAAAAATTATCTTTCTGCACTTCAAATCTTAACAGAAGCCCAGTAAGGAGGTACTGTGAAAAGGTTTGATAAATCCTGCTTCTAGAAGCAGGAAACATTTAGAAAAATTCCATCACTTTATGCAAAACGAGTATTTCGTTTTTGCTAGACTAAAAGGAAGCAACAAAAGAAACCCCAAACCCAGACTCAGCAAAAGAACCTCTTAATAATTGTTTGCAAAGAAATCTTTCCAAGTGTGAACAGAATACAGATTGATGGTAGGTCTTTCCAAAAGTCTGCTAGTGTACAGTTCAGGATGCACACACCCCAGTGTTGCTGTTCATAGTTCCCTTCAAGCTGCCAATTTTCACAGATGCTTTTGGAAGTCCAGAGGTCAGTTCAGCTCCGTTACAGTTTAGGAAGCTCTGGGACAGACACTAGAGCAATCTGCTGGATGGAAAAACTGCTCAGAATTGTCAGGGTATGTAATGGGAGGTTCATCACACCCTGGGTGCTGTGAGAAGGGTAAAATGAGAACTTCTGCAATAGTAAGAAACATCAGTGTGCAGCAGTAGAGCCAAAAGATGTTGCTGTTTGCCATCCATAAGCCAAGGAGACCCTTACCAAGTGCCCTTCTGGGTTCATCTGCTGTACAGCAGTGGCAATAGGAGACGCTATTTAGGGAGAGCCCACGTGCCTGACTACTTTCTGTTGTCTTTTCCCTTTGTACTTCCATAGAATCTCTGTGTACTGTATTAAGGATCTTAGAGGGTACATACCTTTCTGAACTTCTTTATAGACTTACCTGTGAATTGGTCCAGTCTCTCATTTTTTACTGTGCTTGCTTTTACAGCCTTCTGTGGCAGCAAGGAAGCTTTTAGCCAGGGTTTAATATAAAATGCAACATTCATGGATGAGATCGGAAGACAGAAATTCTCTCTGTGCCTGCAGGTGAAATTGGCCCCTTGTTCGAATGCTTCATCCTCAGTCATCTTCCTCTATGGATGATAGGAGTTAGCTTTTCCTGTTCTCACAGCAGGGAAACCTTCCCAGAAATCTGACTGTAGGCATAGGTGGGCAAGATTGTTTAAGGAATATCTTGTTGTCTTTTGAGGTAACAGTGTTTCAGAAAACAAAGCTGTTGTGAGAAGTGGCTTGTTAAAAAGCAGGAAAAGAGTTAATACAAGGAAAACATGAGAAAGGGCTTGTAACAAAACCAGTTCCAGGTGTCTGTGTCTCGGTAGAGCCTTCACAGTGCTTGAGAGAGATGGCACATGTTTTTTGTTGTATTCTGCCAGCTACAGGAGCTTCCAAATTGATTTGGGGGATACAAGTTGTTTAACAAATAACTGATGAGCAGAAGTTGAGGGTTTTTGTTTCATTGGGCTTTTTTTTTTTGTTTTTGTTTTTGTGTTTTGGTTTTTTTGTTTGTTTGTTTTTATAAATTCAGGGAGAGCCTTTTACCATAGCACGTGTGGCTCTTAACAGGAGGGATAATGCCTTGCTCTGCCCAGCACACTCACGCTTGAGCTGCCTGGAATATGATGCCTTGCCCCTCTGCATTACCTTTGGTGCTTGTTTGGCTGGGTGGTGAAGTGGTTCAGCAAGCTCACCTTGCTTGAACAAAAGGTGTGACTGCTGTGTGGGGTGTAGGCTTTTAGGTTCCTGGAGCAGGAGGGGTTCAGGTGCAGCTCCCAGTCTGCATTGCCTTGTGGTGCTGTGGAGCTGCACCCCTCAGCTTAGCAATGTGAGGAGCTCCACACAGCTGGAACAAGGCTGCTCCTCCAGGTCAAGTGTAGACTGGAGACTAAACCTTCTCCTGTGGGAAGCAATTTATATTTTTAATGTTGGAATTAAATGGTGATAAAAATATGGTGCTCTGGTTACTCAGAGGTAAATTTGTATCTACTGCAGACCTCTTTGATTTGGCCTCGTGGTGCCCATCCTTTTGTTCTCTTTCTGGGCTTTAATCAAAAAAGTAGCTTTTTTTTGATGTGAAAGATTTCTTTAGAAAACACTAAATCTTTTCCTAAGGCAGACTTTTTTTAAGTAGCTCTCCTTTATTTTTGTCTGGTTACTCAGACAAGTGGCTTATTCTTTAGTGAACAGTTCTGTTCTTGTAGTGTCTTCCTTCACAAAACAGGAGAGATGCATTGCCCTCACTGCCCTTACTGCCAAGTAAAATGCACAGAGTAAATAACTTATATTGAAGTGCTGTATACTGTAAATCAAAATTTCTTATTTTCCAGTGTCATAAAAGATATTTTTAAGAGACCTGCTGGTGCTCCTACACCAGTGTGATCGATCAGTTCTTCATTTGTGTCCCAGTTTCTATTTAATAGCTCAATTAAGTATCGAGACTGTTGGTAATATTGTAAAACCAGTAAAACCAAGTGAAAAGTGCTATTTAAAAAAGCCTCAGTTACTGAGTGCCAAAACTGTCTTGTTTCACATTTCTACTGTTATGATGCACTGGAAAGTAAACATCCCTTTGTGTGCCTCACTGAACTCAGTTTAGAAATTACATTATAATTATGTAAATTTTTTTACATGAACAATGAGTAGGACTTAAGCAAATACTTGAGAAAGAAATCTTTGATCTGCAACACCTTTTAAAAAGATTTTCAAAAAAATTATGTTTTTAAAATTTTCAACCTTCACAGAACAGTGGGGAAAAATAGCAGCACTTTGGTTTATGCTTTTCTGAGACAGTAAAAAAAAGACAGCTTGCTTCAGAAGTAGTAATTTTTAAAAATTATTTTATTTTTTAATGGAAGAGGAATTTGTAAGGGAGAAGAGGTATTTCTGCTGGATTCCAGGATACAGAAAGTCTTCTTAGGTTCCTGACTCTTGCCTTCAGGGAGTTACAGCATTCCTAAAAGATTTCTTGCCACAAAGCAGGATAAATAAAACTTTTCATTATAAATTTCTGGAGTGGAAAGGGGAGTCTTCCTGAGCTGAAGGCATGCTTTTTAATCTTTTGTTTTTAGTTCAATTATTTCAAGTATCTTCACTGTACGTGTCTGCAGCTGTCTGACATGCAGCCCTGGTGCATATTTTATAAAGTGTAAACTGAAAAGATTGCTCTCTAAATCCCACTGTGCAGATCAATGACTACATTTCTTTTTCCCATACAGTTTCTCTGCTAGCTTTTAAATATTTTTATGTATTTAACCCTGTGTGTGTCATAATCTTATAAAAGATGCTTCTTGGAAATCACAAATCTTAGAAACTGTAATAAAGCTTCTACTTCCTGAATGTAAGGATGAGAATATTTTAGGGGAAGACTTCCTGGCAGGGGAGGAAGAGGTGTTAAATGAAAAACCCTGGAATTTCATACTTGGTCACCCAAAACAAGTGACCCGACTCATTTTAGTAAGACCTCTTGGGTACAAGCTGTTCTGAAATACAAAGCCTGACTGTGTGCCTGTGATGGGAGGAGGGATGAAGTTTCTTTTTCCTTCTTCAACATCAACCTGGAAGGCTAATCTTAGACTCCCATTCTTTAATTCTAGTTGCATTCTTCTGTGTTTATTTTCAGATCATTGTTTAGAAATTTAAGTAAAGCTGTTTCTGGCTTCCCCCCGGATGAAATAAATACTTTTTTGTGTACCAAAGTAGGTCATGAGTTAGACTTGTGTGTAGCAGGGAGGGTTTACATGTACACAAGAGGCTGTTGCTGTGGTTTAATTGGTTACCTGTCACTAGCAAGGCTGTGGCAAAGTCATTAGCGTGAGCTAAAGGTATCAGCTTAAACTGCCTCCAAGGCTTAATTGAGCTGGCTGATAAAATGCCTCTTCTTCAGAAGTGACAGGCCAGCAGTGTGCACATGGTCACTTGCAAGGGGTTACCTGTCTGGTACCTTGTTAAGATGTAGTGGTTTGATGGCTTTTAGCCATACGTGACTCCTGTGCAGGTACAAGTCTCAATAGGATTTCGTATATAATGCTACAGTTACTGTATTGATTAGCCTTAGAGGAATTGTGGGAATTGTGAATGCTTCCTTGAACTCCTAAAGAGCTATGCACAAAATTGGCTAGATGGCAGCTTGAAAGTAAAGTATCTTTGCCAGGTCAGAAATGTGAACATGCTTGTATTAAGAAATATGCTTCAGAAGATTTCGGCTCTGTACTTACTTGAAGCTTTCCTGTTCACTAACCCTTGCTTTTATAAATCTCATTAAAAAAAAAACCAACAACCAAACAAACAGCAAAAGAGTGATGCAATAACTTCAGCTAACTGCTTTTATTTCATAAAATGTTATCTCTTAAATTGATCTGAACCTTCAACATTTGCATATGAAAAAATAGGAGTCATGCAAGTCCTGGGTTGTTCGCTTTGGGGGAATTAAACTTTGCAGTCCCTTCTCTGGGAGTCTTCAGCTAATTCCACTCCAACACAGGCCAGGCTCCGTCTCCCTGGCTGTGGCATTGTGGCTGTGTCGTGCATGCTGTGAAAGCTTGCTTTCATGATGGCTAATGATGTACTATCTGTTTCCTCCTCCCAGGAGATTTACTGAGCTAAAACACTATAGCGATGAACTGCAGTCTGTCATATCACACCTTCTGCGAGTCAGAGCTGTAAGTATTTCCCATGTGTGTCGTGACAAATAGTATGATTTATTTATAAGGCAGTATTTCTTGTTTAGTCAAGAGAAGTGGTGTATGTGTTCTAGAACGAGGGCAGTTTTGCCTGAGGGAGTCTGTCTCTGGAGTGTGGAGCAGGAGACAGCAAGGGGTGGGGGCACTGACTGTACAGATCTGGGAGAGGGAAAAGTTCCAGATACAGTGGTTGAGTTTGCCAGTGCATGTTGCTAATCTGCCCTCTCCTGTGATGACCATGTATCACAGGGGGGTGTTTCAAAGAGAATTGAGGTGTCTGCTTCTCTCTGCACAGCAAATGAGTTGCTTTTGCTGGATGTCTGGGCTGGGAAGGGCCCCAAAATATCAGTTTTCTGGTCAGACATGTAATACTTTGCTTTCCAGAGCTTGTAGTGTGAATCCTGTATGCTTCCCAGTATGCTTTTTCTTTTTTTTGGCTTGTTCTTCAATCTATAATGAATAATAGTCTTTCTAATGATGAGAATAATAATGTCATGCATCAAGATACTCTATGGGTTGAGAGTGGAAGATTATTATTTTTCTAAAGTCACAAAAAGGAAATAGGAAATTACAGTTCCAATAATGAGAGCATGATACTTTTTAGTAAGTTCAACAGGGATTTAATTTTTGATGGAAGCTATGCAGCAGAGAGGATGGTAATGGATTACCCCGTTGAGTTGAGGTTCTTGAGAGGATTAATCACTGGTGTTCTACAGTCCTGTTTTCCCAGGGCTGTGTGCGTGTGATCTGTTGGGCAATTTGCTTATGTTCCCTTTTTACTGCTGTGACAGACATAATAACAGTGGTAGCTCTTGCAGAACTTCACTCTCATTTGGTGGTACATCATAATAACAAGGGCGTTATCTGGATTACAACTCACACTTCAGAGCGTACACGTGTCTTTTCTTCTGAGGTTGTTGCCAGCATTGTAGTGCTGGCTGCAGCAGGCACTGACACTCCAAACAGCTGAAATGACATCTAGCTTGAGCAATAAGTCCTGCAGTGGATAGCTTATTTCCTTTCCCTCAGTTCACTGAGCTGGGTGGAAAAATCAAGTCACTTGTTAGAATTTTACCGAAGATTTCTCTACAGTCTTGATGTCAGGATGGACTTCTGTGTTGTCATCAATAAGTTAAAGAAGTGTGTATATAAATTTGGCATTATTCAGATAAAGGATGCCTTATATTTGTTGATCAAAAACTGAAGGGAACTTGGTTATTTATGGTCTCCATAGGCATATCCTATAATTTCCAAAGAAATACTTGAAATGCTAATTTTTCAGTATAGCCTCGATTGCAACTTCAGTCTTCTGAAATGAATGCTGTTGATTTTTCTTTCAGTAGTGGCTTAGATTAGATTTAGGCCTAATCTTGTTTACCTGTGTAAGAACATTAGGGCTTTAGCTTGGAATTTGTATGTGGGCTTTCACAAAGCAATTGCACTTCATATTGATGACCAAAACCTGTCTCTGAAACATTTTAGAGGGTAGCAGACCGGCTATATGGTGTCTATAAAGTCCATGGCAACTATGGAAGAGTATTCAGGTAAGAGTTCATCCAGTTTTTAAATACATACAGAGATGTGGGAAGAGAGAAGGGAATTTGTTGGTTATGTTGTTATGCTCCTGAAAAGTGTATCTGAAGCATTTCATTGTCTATTGAAAAGCTCTGTATTGCAGTACTAATGAGATTGCTGTGTTGCATAGAGTGATCTCCAGATCTGCTGAGCTTAGTCTCTAGTGGAAGACTAGTTTTTTGTTTTGTATGCCAGACCTTTGGGCCTTTTGCTGCTGCGTTGGCATTTTGTTTCTTCAGAAAGTAACTCCCCATCAGTCTTCATGCAGTTATCTCTTAAAAGCTTCTAGGCCCTTTTGTTGGTTAAAAATCAACAATTATATCTATCCAATTTTAGTAGCTTTTTAAAGTGAATTTGCCAATCGTTTTTTTTGATTTATATGAGTGAATTGCATGCTCAAGTTTTCCATCTCACTGGAGAATTAAAGAATCTAAACTTCTGGTTAAGGGAAACCTCCTGCTTCTACACACTGTTCAAGTGCTAAATTTAATTCTCTGGGTTAATGGATTGCAGATGTCTTTCTCACTGGGGGTTTTAAAATGAAATTAGGTGTAGTTCTGTAATAACACAAAGACAAACAAATGTCAACATAAGCAGAGTGGAATGTTTATGAAAAAATGAAGGACAGAATAGATGCATTACATATAAATTATGTGAAATATAAGGGGAACCTCTCCTTTTTTCCTTGTACAAAGAGTTGTGGATGTAATTCTTGTAACTAAGAACTCCAACAAGGTTTCATAAAGCTGAGAACACAATTAAAATCGCAGTGTACATGCCAGGATGTCCAGAATAAGTCTCTTTCTTATCTTTAATGTAGCTCTGTTTCTTTCTTTATCTAAATAATCTCTCTAACATAACTAGGTAGTTGTAATAAAGAGACAGTTGCTCTTTTTTTGATATTTTTTTAATGAATAGAACTAAACAACAGTCTACTATGAAAACAGCAACATACATGAAATGGCCTCAGGAGAAGTAAAATGCTTACAAAAGTCAAATCCCACCCTCTGGTTTTTGGAATGAGAGGCTTCTATCTGATGTGTTGTGAGTCTGGAAAGCTTAGTTTCTTCTCGATGAGTATGTTAGACCAAAATCTGTTTTAGAAAGTTCATCATTGTCAGTATCCCCTGCCCCATTTATATTGAGTGCTCGGTGATTTGTTTTAAATAGAGTTTCAGCTCTTTGAACAAGACTTTCTGCTCAAAAGGAATCTCAAACTAAATATATTTGTGACGATGAGCTTTAGGGACAGTTGTTTAACAGAGTGCCATAAATAGCCTCGCCACATTGTCAGTGCTGCTCCTTAGAGAAAGAAAACAGTTTGGCCAAGTCTAACTTTGAGGCAGTTTCCATTCAGGTGTCACCTGGAAAGAAACTGTATACAGGATGCAGCTTATTAACTTCCTTTACCCTTGATGTGTGATGTTGTTTCTCGTTTGTTTTTCCTACAGTGAATGGAGTGCAATAGAAAAGGAGATGGGGGATGGGTTGCAGAGTGCTGGCCACCACATGGATGTGTAAGTACTGACTGAATATCTGATAGTTTGATGTAAGCCAGATGTGGAACTCTCCCTCTTTCCTCTCTTTTCCCTCAACCGTAAAGTACATATGAGTACTGAGAAAGTTGGGGGTGCATTGTTTTTAAGTATACAGTGTTTCTGTGACTTGGATGCAGGCACAGTTTTAGCATCCATATACTGTATTAAGTAGCTCAAAAAGTCTCAGGAGAACCAAAGGGGTTTCTTTTTTTATTATTATTTTGAAATTGTAGAAGTGTTTGGACTTCTTCCAGTTTTTCTTTTAAGCTACTATGCCAGAAACTGGTGGAATACAACTTTAATATACTGCAGACCTGTTGAGATCCATTTGGTTTTGATAGCAGCCATTTGTACCATGCAGTAGGTGGTACACAGGTTTGGACTTGATTATAGAGAATTAAGAAATTTAATTAATCAGCACCAAAACTCCAGTGGATACTTGAAACAAACACTGACTGGATATAATAAAGAATCCTCCCTCTTTGCATAGAATCCTCCCTCTCTGCATCTGTGGAGTCAGTTGGCAGAGTATACGAAGCCCAGCCTTCAAAATAAGAGTGCTCACAGAAGTGATATATAGGCTCATGCTTTCTGCTCTTCAGGTAGTCATGTATAGTAAGTGAAACAGCATTTCTTACCACTCTGATTCCTCTTCTGTAATCCCACAGAACAGATAAATAACAACTCCAGCAAGAGATGGAAGGTGTTTCACACTTCATACAATATTTTTACCGATAAAATGCAATTTGTGTGGAAATAAAGTTATCAGGTTTAGTTTACAGTGCAGATTTACATATGTACTACTGCCTGGTTGTTATTGGTGGTGTCAAGTTATCAAGCTGTCCGTTGCTATTGGCCTTGTCAAATGGAAGAGTTTGAAGAGCCACAACCTCAGCTTCTTCAGAATAATTCTGGTTTTATCAGATCTTTAAGAATTTGAGCCCCTCTGAATAATTTATTCACAATTCTGTGTTTTGGCTAATGTAGTTTGCATCCAAGAAAAGCTATAATATATTTTAGGCAGAGGGCTCTGGTGAGAATAAAGAAATGGAGAATGTGTTCTGCATTCAGAAGAAAAAAAATTGAAGTAGAGGTGAAAATTGAAGAGATTATGAAAATATGGCATGATGTAGTGGAGCTAAGGAATCAAAAGTAGGTTTTGGTGGTTCAGGTACACCACACCAAGATTTCAAACACCTAGAAATTAAAGAGTTTGTCTCACTTCTCAGTCAGGAGGCTGACCCTTTCTCCACACATCCAAAGTATTTAATATTTCTGTCTGTAACACAGTTAGAGCTAAAGATCCAGAGTGAAGGCAGTGGGTAACTGCTATTCTAGGTAACTTTAATCACCGCATGAAGCCTGAGGTAGTTTTCCTTGTCTGTCATCTCATCTGCTCTGGCACTCTCCTACAACAGTAATCCCTTAGTGACAATCAAGCAAGAAGCAGCAGCTGTGAGATTCAGGAACTCATTCAATGACCCATGTGGTCTCCTGCCAGTAAGGTTCATATCTATGATCTCTTGAAAGTATAACTTACCAGTTCAGTTATCATTCCCATAACATCAGGCAGGAGTTTATTGCAACAGAAAGCTACTTCAAGAAGGTTGCCTAATATAGATGTTAAACTTCAAGACTAATTCAATTATTCTCTATCTACCCCATATGCTGTGGTCTTTACTAGATGTTTATTTAAACTTATGAGTTGTTATTGTCTAGTATGATCTATAACTGTTTAATGTTTGGAGAAGACATCCCAAAGCTCTTTGGATGTGTACTTGCTAAAGTGACAGAGTATGCTAAGAAAGTTGGAGTAAATGGCTATAATTCTGGTATTTAAAAGATGAAAGAAAACAATGCCAGACCTTTGATTTCTGTCCTTTATGTTATTAAGGGGTGACCCTTTATCTCTGCATCAACAAGACTGTCATTACAGGTGGAACCAGTCTAAAGTAAAACAGGGATTTAGTTGACAGTTCCCACGAAGGGTGAGAACATGTTAGGTACCTTCAGAACTTATTGCAGCATTTCTCCTTAACATTTTCTCTGGTTTGCCTAAATTTAGGCAGTCAGAAATGTAGCTTGTCTTACTACTATTTTTTTTTTTTTTTCAAATAAAGCTCATTATGAAAACCCTGTCTGGGTAAGGTAGGATTTTGTTTGGTGGGATTTCTTGGTTGGGTTTTTTTTCCCTGAAAGTTGTTCTGCCACAAGGAGCTCTAGCACTGCTCTAAATGTAGATCTTACTTGAAATGGAAATGTGGTCCATCTGCTGCCCTGAGAAATCTTAACCACCATATTAAAATTATTGCATTTCAGGACCTAGAAATAGAGAGGGTAAGCCATTTATGACCTATGTGGCTGTAGGATTTTTTCAGAACAAGTGTATTTTTCAACACGTTTTTCAAGTTTGGACTTATTCCTTACTTTGATTTATAATGTGGATTCTTGTTCTTCCTGTTCTTCTATCCCTTCTATATAAACTGATCTGCTGTTGCTGGCCACTTCATATCCTATGTGTATTCATCACCAATAGCCTTGGTAGGGCTTTTCCTGGATGTGCTGTGTCTTTGATTTTGCAGAGCATCAAAACAACTTATCATACTTGCAAACTTATCAAATTCATGTAACCAGGTCCCTTTCAGCGTGAAACGCTGCCACTTCTTCCATAGAGCCAGTTGCTGGAGAGGCACAGGGAAAAAGGGAAAAACTCAAGGATTTTGCAAAAACTTGAAAGCCAAGAGGTGCTGTAATTCACATTTGGGTCACATTGTGCTGGTTGCTGACATATGCTCAGTTCAGAGAGCCTGCAGATGTGCAAGGGATTGCCACATACTTGAGAATCTGAGTTAGCAGAATAGATTAAGGTATTTGTGGTGGGATCTCATTCATTCTCCTTATCTCCAGTGGCTCGTGCCCTGTGTCACGGGCTAAAGTGGCGTCTCATTTCTATTGCTGTGCCAAGCGAGATATGCAGTTACCTCTTTAGCTGTAGGCCTGTGACTGCAAATGTGTCCAAAACAGTCATCTTGGTTAGCAAGAATCTGCTAAATACTGTCAAACAAACAGTATAAACTAGAAAAATAAAGTGCTTTTTGCCATTTTTAGGAGACATCGGCCTAAGTAACAAAACTCTTATTGAATGCAAGAGCTGCAGAGTTGGTCCAAACCCTTGTACTCCAGATTTTTAGGGTTAAATTTCCTGTTGCTCAGAATTGATATGCTGCACTTACAGAGCAGACAAAGCAACAGACTTTGAAGGAGCTGAAGGGACTTAATGTTGTTGTGTTCAGAGCACCACTGTGAGTTATCTGGTACTTGGGCTGAATAGCAAACCATGAAAGCAGCCTCTTCACTTTTCAGAAGATATCATGTTCACATTCCTGTGCCTTAATGCTTTAAGCCTTCCAGGATTTCTTCTGCACCATGTCTTTTTTTTTTTGCCTTGGTGCTGCCTATGAAGAAAAGGAAGAAATTGGTTTTCTTTCCTGTAAGAAAAACTGCCTCATCTTCAGCAGGAAACTTATGATAGATTTTGTACTTGTCAAAAGATTGATTGTAGTAACAACCAAAGAAACAGGCCTACGGGAATGCTTGCATTAACTGATTCAGAGTTTAATTAAAAACAAAGGAAAAACCCTTTCTGGAAGTATCCTTCACTGTTTTATTTTGCGACTAGTGTTTCTGTCAAACATGTGTCCTCCCTTGTTACTGGATGTGTTATCCTTAAAGGTTAAATTTAGCAACTTTATATTTAACTATGACTGGTTTTCCCTAGATATGCAGCTTCTATTGATGACATTCTGGAAGAAGAGGAACACTATGCAGATCAGCTGAAAGAATATCTCTTCTATGCAGAAGCACTACGGTATGTACAGAAGTTTATAGCTCAAATGGAAGCTGTAGTCCTTTTTTTTAATTTTGTGTTGATGTTGAATTTAGTTTGGTATCCTCTTCTGCTCTCTGAAAAAGGGAAATTTCAATGTTGTGGAGTCTCCATGTTATCCTCTCTTATTTTGCTCACTCATATTTGATTGCCATGTGAGTGGCAATACAAATTAGAACTGAGCTAATTAATAGTGAAAAGACAAATGTTAAAATCTGTATACTGTAGAATAAACGCTGTTTATTCCTATGGTTCCACTGTTTCCTCGGCTTCCGGTCTAATAGTGCCCCAATGTGCTGAAAGCTTCAGCTTTCAGATGAGATAGGCCAAACAGAACTGCTACAGCCATTATAAATTCTAGGAACTTTCAAACTGCCCAATATAACTTTCATCAGCTGTACGGTCTTGTGCATGTAAATACTGATTTCTTTGTTTGGTTTTGTTTTACTTTAGTCTTTGTCAAGCAGTCATCCCTTACAAGTGTGGACACAAAAGCAGATTGCTTTATGCTGTAAGACTTTGCCTAAAGCAATTGTGCTTTCAGAGGGCTGGCTCTGAACCTCTTGGAGAGGCACAGTAGTGCTGTAGGGAATTGGGTTGGCGAGTGTGACGGCTGCTGTGTGGGAGCCCAGAGCACTGGTAGCCTCTCCTGGGAGACGGATGTGCATCCGGCAGTGGAGTACGGATGTAAGCATCAGCAGCCCACACAGGACTGGGACTTAGTGCAGGTGGTCAGAGGAAACTCCTCTTTTCCAGATGAAAGGCACTGTGTGAATCTAGAAACAGTTTCTTGTTTCATTGTTTAAAAAATAAAATGTGAGGAATTTTATGATTGACTAATAGATTGCTGCTGTGACAGGTGCCGTCTCCAGGTACCTTTTGTCAAAGGTGTGATTTTTCTGTCATGTATTTTGAATAAAACTATTTTACAGTGGTGTCCTTAAGTGGGTGGTAGGGCTTGTATTGCTGAGTGTGTCTTAGAATGATTCTAAGAAGAGGAGCAGAGTGCTGCTGCACTAAGAACTTTATTTACTTTGATCCAAGCTTGCTTAACTACAGCATTTGCAGAGTTATACAGTCTATGATAAGGCTGTTGAATCTGAGCTAAGTAAATAACTGGAGGTGCTTCCTGTCAAAAAACAAACAAGACATGATGCCATTTGTAAAATTTACATGAAGGGAAATGTAGTAAAACAAAGGATTATGTGACAGATCTTTCATTACTTACTTTTCAGGGCAGTTTGCAGGAAACATGAACTAATGCAATATGATTTGGAAATGGCTGCACAGGACTTAACATCTAAGAAACAGCAGTGTGAGGAGCTGGCAACAGGAGTGAGTCTTTTTCCACTTTCTTCTCCAAGATGCCTCTTTTTTTAATTTATTTTTTATTTGAGCCAAGTTACTTAGAATGACATTTAAATGGCACCAGCATGCTGGCTGCTGTTTATGAGAAGCGGTATCATATGAGCTCTAGACATCTGAGGTTTAAAGTAACTTGGTTCTTAGTGACTTAAGCTGTTTGTGCCAAACTTCTTTTATTGAATACTGAGGAAGAAAGAGTTGCAGTAAATATGACTTGAGCAGAATAACACAGACAACTCTATCCTAAAGATCAAAATTTTGGGAATTCTAAAAGGTTTCCTCTGCCTTTTGAATAGTGGGTGTTACTGATATGTGGTGTTAGCCTCTTTTATATGGAAGGTAATGTTATCTAAAATATTATCTGGATATGGTAACTGACAATTTTTTACAATTCTTAATGTTGCTTCTGGATCTATTAGTGTTCTAAACAGAACTCCTTTATGGCTTTTCTTTCTCTTAGTTTCTTTCCTAATTCAGTAGGAAGACTGCTCTGAAAGTTTATCAGCCTTAAAGAGTTTGAACATCAAATTACTTCCTCCTCACTTTGCCTGGTCTAATGTGAGCCAACATAGTTACCTACCAGTTAATGAAATGGAAGTTAAAGCAAAAAATCCGCCAAATAATAAGCACAAATGCCAGTAAAAATCACCTGATGTCTTGTGGCTGTGCTCAGGAATTCCAAATCTAGTGTGTCTTTGTTTTTGTAGACTGTGAGAACTTTCTCCCTGAAGGGGATGACCAGCAAGCTCTTTGGGCAGGAAACCCCTGAGCAGAGAGAAGCCAAGATAAAGGTTCTAGAAGAGCAGATACAGGAAGGAGAAGAGCAATTGAAGTCTAAAAATCTGGAGGGCAGGTAAATGGGCTTGACTGTCTCAAAGAAAACACAGGGCTTGTCTTAGCAAAAGTCCTTGACTGGATGCTCTTGAAGGTGTTTGCATTTTATAAGTGTTTTTAATATATTCTTGGTGTTTATGAGCTGTCTATAAAAGCTCCTGTCAGCTGCAAGTTGTGAAATAAAGTGCAGTACATGCAGTTAGCTTCTGGTCTGAGTGTATGGCTTATGTAAAACCTGATGACTTTCCCAGTTACTGAGCCCACTCTAATGGCTAACTTGCATGCTTTTATGTTCAACTAGTAATATATTTAGCAGGTGGGCTTGTGGGTCTGCAGCTGAGTAGGCTGAGGCTCAAAAGCTGATGTGCTTCAAATATGGTATTTAGTTTGGTTTACGTGTATGGGTCCTGAGCTTGTGTTCTGCAGCCTCTCATATGGGGGACAACTGACTCCTGTTTGAAAGAGATTAGAAGCTCTGGTGAGTTGTGTTTGAGTAACTGCTTCTTGGTGCTCTAATGACATTTTCTTCAGGAATGCAGAAATGAAAAATAGAAGCCAACATTCCTAAGGTGATGTGATTGTGTCAAAGCACGTTTGTCATATAGCACAAGGGGTAAACGTGGTATCTCCTAATGTGTTAGTGTTAGAGCTGGAAAGATAAGACTGGTTCATGAATAGTTCAAAACAACAGTAAATGCAATTTCTTAATCATTTTGACAGATGTATTGGAGATGTGCTTTTGTAGCTCTGGAAGCAATTTTCAAGTGAATACTTGCCTTGTATGTAAAGTCCAGCACAAATGAAAGTATGAATTACAGATATCTGCCTCCATTTTTGTTAAAGAGACCTGACCACAAATCACCAAACCAAAATTAGTTTCTGAAGTGAATTGTCCAAGTAAATTTGCATGTTTGCTGTACTTGACAGTCTTGCATCCCGAGTTTTCACATTGGGAAGATGAAGATTCTGACTTGACAACTGAAAAAGAAACATGCAATGTTTTGTGCTGAACGTCTGCATAAAGATTTAGTTACCCCAAAGGAATCTGAAGAAAAATGTGTATTCTGACTTACGCTGCTTCTATGGCAGTGATGCTTCCTGGGGAAAAAACCCCACCAAACAAACATCCTAATGTGTCCTGTGAAACTGATTCTCTAGGTTAAAAACCTTAAGAATAAGATGGAGAATTAGGTAGTAGTACCAGTTATTAAATGAGGACACCGAAGGATACATAATAATTGCAGGACTTGGTTTACTCTCTGTCAAACACAGCTGCTCTGCTGAGAGTCCAGAAGAAGGAATGTGAGCTGAGGATGGAACACTTAAAACACTTACTAACAGAGATAATTGCTTTTAATTTCAGAGACTTTGTGAAAAGTGCCTGGGCTGACATTGAACGGTTTAAGGAGCAAAAGAATCACGATTTGAAGGAGGCACTTATAAGCTATGCTGTTATGCAGATTAGCATGTGCAAAAAGGTACGTTTGGCTTGCGAAAGGCCAGGCCAGTATATTTATTATATCAGCAGGGGGACAGATGCAGACTTTCAATAACTAGGAACGTGGCAGTCACAGAAGATTGGAAATCACTAGCATAAAACCTCCCACATATTCCATCCCACTTGAACTCAGTGACATGTTAATGTTGATGTGTATATATATATATATATAGATATAGATATATAGATATGTATATATAAAGTAGACATTTGTGGTCCAGTTTCATTGTGGTCTCTGCCTTATTCTTGTGTGAAGTTCTATGGGACTTCTTTGTAGAGTCTTCTGTAGAAGAAAGTCTGTGGATGAGGTTTGCAAATAAAGTATATTCCCACCTATTGATTTTTTAATTGTTTTTTTAAAAGGGAATTCAAGTTTGGACAAATGCAAAGGAATGCTTCAGCAAGATGTGATTGTCTGGAAATGAGTTTCTCCTCCAAGTGCCAGAGAATGGAAGCACAGTATATAACACCAATGTTAAGTTGCTACATGACTTACATACAAATCATGAAATAAATGTAATTGTTAATAAAGGATGAAAAGGACATGTTGTTAAATGTTTAGCCCTGACTGCCACTTCTGTGGCATGTTTTATATGTGGGAGCAAATAATGCAGGGGTTAAAGAGTTACTGAAAACTACAGCTCTGTATTGGGACAAAGGTATAGGGAAACTTATCCCAACAAGTATGAACTGAACTGTTCTGAGACTTGTGAAACACCATGCTCTGTAATGTGTAGATCACTTCCAGATGCCCTTCTTTGCAGCCCTTGCTGTTTAGAATTTTTAATGCTCAAGGGTTCTTTGGTTTTATAATGGGGCACACAGTTGTGTTCTCGAGGTTTACACCGTAAGAGGACAAAAAATGAAATATTGTAATTCCTAGAGTTCATATTTAAATGCCTTTGCATGTCCATAGAGAAAAATACTTTTCCAGAGTTCAGGTTAAGCAGTCTCAAGCTCCTGAGATGTTTGAAACTCTCTACAGTAGAGGTGTTGTACAGTGGTTTGATAACAATATTCTGCATTTACTGGTTCCCACTTCAGTTTTGATACGGGCATTGATTTCTTATTAAACTTCTTTCTGCAAGTAAAGGAGACTGGTGATCCAGCTGAGCAGCAAAACCAAAGTCAAAGCTGGTAAGAAGCAGATGCAACTTCTGTTTGGTTGTTTGGAACCTGTTTACACTAGATGTGAATCTGGCCTGTGGCACCTTCTTGTGACTGAAGTGGTTTGGTTCTTGAACAAATAGTTCCTAATGAAGGTGCTGAAATAAAAAACCTGCAGCTTCTGTAGTACTTCAGAGCAGTAATGTGCAGAATCCACAATGAACCAAGGTGTCTGTTTGGCCCTTGTAATGATGTTTCAATGTGTGTGTGTGTGTGTGTATATACACACCTGTATGACATGATTTGCAGTTGCAGGTATTTGCATTAAATGTTTCTAATTATGAAAATCACTACTGTCTAATATTGGGCTTTTTCTACATCCGTACTGAAAGTTCCTGAAGTCTTGTGGAATTGTCAGAATTGATTGCTAGTCATGGAGAAAGCTTTGTAATATTCTGTTGAAAAGTGTATTTAATTATTCTGGCTTATAACACTACTCAGATTTTTTTTTTTAAGAGATACTCCAGAAAGTGCTTACATGTTCTTTTGATAAAACTTATCTAAATGTAGTTCCTGATATGTCCCATGTTACTTTTGTCTCTGCAGCATTTCTTTTCTATAAAACCATTGTAAAGAATTCATACTACAGCTTAAAACTCTGAAGTAAAATGCTGGTCACTCTGATAACCTGTGTTGGCTTTTTCAAAGCATATGACAGTGACACACCTGGCTGAGAGATGATGTTGGGCAGGAAGAGGCCTCTCCATTTAACATTTACAAGGAGAAGTGTTGTTCCATGCAGAGGTCGCAGTACCTGGTTCCGATACAGGCTGAAGGACTCTTACATTCCAAACCAAGAAGTTGCACACTTGATGTATTCAGTAAACCTTCTAAAGGAGTGGTGCCTTAATACAATACCATGAGGCGCTCAGAGTAGGTATTTTTCATGCACTTTGATTTTTGGTAGATCTTTCTGGTGCCTCTTTCCACACGTCACTTGCTGTACAGCTCATTAAATGTATTAGTATGCCTTTTTTTTTCCTTGCTAGTTGTACTAAATTTAAGAAGGGAACAAAATGGTTCTTGTAAGTTTTGTGCCAAAAAAAAGATAAATAAAATTGGTCTTTGATATTTTTGTTATGTTGTTTTTTGTGAAAGCACTGTCTTCCAGTTCTGAAAACTGCTGTTTGATTAATCAGTTCTTGTCCATCTTAGCTCTCAAGTGGCCTCCAAATTTGGGTTTAAAATTCAGTAAATTGTGCACAGCTTGTCTTTTAGGTGAAGAACGTAGTGCTAAGGCCAAAATTAGATGCTTGTTGCAAGTCAGCTGTCTGAATTTCATGTGTATCTTCACCTAGGTAGGAGAAGACGT
The DNA here is from genome assembly GCF_025592945.1 of Manacus candei. NCBI lineage: Eukaryota > Metazoa > Chordata > Aves > Passeriformes > Pipridae > Manacus > Manacus candei. The sequence goes on from NW_026138071.1 coordinate 1,098,962, forward strand.
GTTTGAAAACAGTTTGCATTGTTTGACAGAAATTGGGTGAAAGGCGAATTAAGGATAATTTGCAATATCTTTATTGCTTTTACCTCTGTGTTTCCAGAAAAGCATTGCATGTGATGTGTGTACTTGGGGATCTTGGCAAACAGTGAAGGTTTCTCCTCTTAGCTTTTTAACTTTTTAAGGTGAAACCAGCTAGTTAATGGCTGTTTCCATGTGGGTAAAAGTGCCCGTGTGACACATGTACACTTGTGAAATGTGCGTTTTTCCAGTTACAGTGTGGATTTAACTCCTGTGACTTGTTCCACTTTGCCTCAGTGAGCTTCCTTCAGTTACCCCATAAACATCAAAATTTGGTGGGAGGCCTTGAGAACAGTAGCAGGAAGGAAGACCATTTTAACTCCATCTTAGTAAAATGTTTGTATGTGAATGTGTTTACCTGCCTGGATCATCTGATTTGCTGCCCCTGTCACTCCTGTCCCAGGAAGCTTTGCTGGGTGGATTATCACTGCTCATGCCATCTCTGACCTTTCCCATTACTGCTGGGACCTTGACATGTCAGTGCATTTTAGTTGCTACTGTTGTCTGCTCCTGAAATGTAGCTGGGGTGAGGGAGCCTGCTGAAATGGTTTTATGGACTCTTTTTTTAATGTTGTGTTGTTTCAGTATCTGGCACATCAGCCCAAGCAGTGCTAACCCAGCAGCTGTGTGCAGGGACTACCTTGGCAGGCGTAGAGCAGATCCTGGTGCTCGTGTCCACACTGAGGAGTTTGCCTGGTGCAGGAAAGTGGTGGCTGTGGCCAAACATGCAGCAGTCCCGGAGCAGCTGGCTTGGCTGGGAGCACTGCATCTGACAATGGGAGACCTTGTTTTCTTGTGTCACTCTCCCTACCACTGAAATTCCTTTGTGCATTTTAGTTCGAGAAACGACAAACACTTTCTAATGTTGCCTGAAGGATTACAGGGAAGGAAGTAGTCTTAATTCCCCACACTTGTCATACAATGGCAGGGCAGGGCTCCGACCCCTGTTTTGTTGTACCCCTGTTCTCCATATCCCTGGTGCCTCTGTCTTGTATTTGCCTCCAGAGCTCTGTGGGGAGGGACAAGGTGTAATAAAATCCCCCATTACAGGGCTGCTCTGTAATAATGCAAAGAAAGAAAGCAAGCGGAATGGGAGCTGGGAAACTTGGCGCACAGGCCTTGGTGACCAATGCAAACACAAAATACTTGTGCATGACCAGTAAAAGCAGTTGCCTGTGTAAGCAGTGGCTTTGCTGCTGCCACAGAGCCCATGTCTGCTCCTGCCTGATGGGCTCCCACTTACTTCCCCAGCAGAGCTGTGTGTCTCAGGGCAGGGCTATCTCCCTAAGGTTTGTGAGGCTAGCTGCTGTTTTCTGGTTCTTCTTGGTGTGATACAGTGTTACCAAAAGGATTTCACGATTCTGACTTGTGGAGGGTCAAATGCAGAGAAACTTCCCCCTTTCTTCCCCCGCTGCCTTTTTTGTTGCTTTTGAATGGTTTACCTGGAGTGGCCTTCCCAATGCTGTGTTTTCTTCAAAAAGAATCTTCTGGCTCTGACTCATTGTAGAAGATATCTAAAACATGAAACAAAGACAAATTGGAAAGGATTTTGGATGGATTTGGAGAAAAACAGCTCCAGACAGTGAAAATACAGAGTATTTTTGAGATAAGGGGAGATGGTGCTGTGCTTGGACAGGCAAGGATGGAGTTAAGCTGCATATGAAGCTCCTCCTGTTTTGAGGAGAGATGCACAAGAGGGTGAGGAAGTAAGGAGAAGACAAGAGACAGGGAACAGGCAGGAGGGAGAGCAGAGATGGAATGGGTGGAGGAACTGGAGAGGATAAAGGTGGAAAGCTTCTGTACCTGGAGGCTGGGCTGTGCAGGAGAAGGGGAAAGCAGCACCGTGTGGTCCTTGTTTTGGAGAGGTAAAAAAAGGGAGGGAGGTGGTAACAGGAGGTAAGGAAGTTTCAAGGGCTGTCAAAGGCAGCTATCTAATACTAATGACAGTATAATGATAATACCTGAGTGAAACCTGTAGTGGTGAATGTGGTCTTGGAGTTCAGCACTGATAATGGTGTATCATTTCTCCTCAGCTTAGAAGGAGAGATGTATTTTTTTCTCATATTTTGTATCTGTACCTAATACAATCATTTTGACTTTTCCAAATAAATAAAACAAGAGAAGCAGCTTCAGTCTCCAAAAATGTAGCATGGACTTCATGGACACTCCAATCCTATAAACACCAGCATAATCAGCCATGGGATCTGGGGAGCCTCTTGGCTGATGCAGCTCTAAAACAGGCTGCCCCACGTACCACCACTATCCCAGGGACTACAATTAATAAATAGCTGCTTCATCTGCAGCAAACATGTTCTGTTACCTGTATATATCATGGCATATGATAACACCAACGACATTCTCTCCAGAAAGCAGCTATAAGTGTCCGCAGAAGATGAAAGGTGACATTGTGATGAGGCTTCCCTGGATGTTAAGGTGGAAAATGATGTAGTCGGAGGGAAAAGGCAACCCCGACTGCCCTCTTGTGGGTCTCCAGCAGGAGCTCGCAGGGACCGGGATACAGCTGCGGTGGGAGGGAGACGGACACCTTCTCCCCTCCTGCCCTGCAGAGGAACGAGAACCATCGAACAGCTGGGGTGTAATGGAGGCCTAAATACGAGGGGATGGTTAACCTGGAGCAGATTTCCATGCAGGATTTAGTGATGAGTTTGTGTCTTCTTGTAGGTTGCTGTTAATAGCACCATGTGTTACACTGTGATTTGCAGCTTGTGTGCAGGTTCCTTGGGTGCCTTTCACACCACAAAAATGCAACTGTGAGCTGCACTTAAAGGTTTATGAGCTAGCAGTATTTTTTTATTTTTAATAACTGCTTGGAAGTGGTGCCAGCTGCATGGTCAGAAGGAATGATCTATGGCTACTTGTGTAAGCTGCAGTCCTGTGTAAGAGATGGCAAAGTTGCCCTGGCCCAGTGCTGCTTTGAATGAGCTTTTCTCTGGTGACAGAGAGGCCAAATCTCATGATGGTTGTTCCAGGGCCTAAAAGCACAGACTTTATTTCCAGCCTCACTTGTTTGCTATTAGATTCCAAGCAAAGGGCTGGTGGCTCCTGCCTGCTCACCTCTGATGGCCCTGCAGATACTGGATGCTCAGGGAGCAGCAGGGAAGAGCCATGCTGTGCCAAGATCCCCCTGGAGCCAAGTGACAGAGCTGCGTTTGCCAAACTGGAGTGGACATTGCAACAGCCACAGCAGCACTCCCATTCCCATGTGACATTCCCTGAGCTCCTCCATGGACTGTGTCAGCCACGAGGTAATCCTGATCATTTCAAGCTACACCAGGTGCTCCTGCTGTCTTTCAGAGTGGCTCTTCCCCCAGCCAGCCCACACTGGGGCCGCATGGAGCCACCGACCTGCTCCTTGTTTGCTTCCATCAGGTGACTCATCACTGCTTCCCAGCAGCACAGCCTCCTCTTCTTCAGTGGCCCTCTAATCCTTTCCACCTCCACCTCACCCGTGGTCTCAGTAATGCTCTTACTGCCCAGGCTCCCAGTAAAGACGCTGACCAGCACAAAGCCAATGCGAGGACCCAGCAGGACCCTGCTTCCCCAAAGAGTTCCTATTTCCATTTACATCCTGAAGCCTTTGACCAGGTTTTAATTTATTTTAGGGAATGCTAGGCTGGCTCTCTGCTTTCTGATTAAGAGCAGGACCAGCCCAACCGGAATGAGAAGAGCTGTGATATGGTGAATTGCTGCATTAATGCTATTGCTCCATCAAGGAAACTGTAATCTCTTAAAATGAGAATTAATTTGACAGTATTTGTTTTTTCGTGAACGTGTTGATTGGCGCTAATCTCTTTTAACTCTGTATCAACTATTCTTTTCCCAGGGATTAATCTCAGACTGACAGGCCTATAGTTATCCAGTCTCTGTAACTATATATTTTTATAAACAGATGAAATATTTGACTTCTTTCAGCCTTGAGGAATGCCTCCTGAAATCCAAGACTTGTTGGAAATCAACGTCCATGGTTCAGAGATCTCTTATGTTGGGATTTCTATAAGCTTGAGAAAAAGCTATATGGATCTGGAGATACAGGCATTAATTTAAGGCAGCTGGTGTCTAGTGCTGTACCCTGTATGTGACTCAGGAGAAAAGATCTCCTCGTGATGGAGCTAATGCACAGCTGTGCCTGATGAAGAGTCCGCACGAAGTGTGATTTGGTTTTAACATCCTCCCAAATGAAGTGAAAAGCATATCCTTGTGTAGTTTAACACAGTATTACATTATAATTCTATGCTGTTGCTGAAATTTGACCAAACTCTCCAACATCTTGGAATAAAAGTAATGAATTAACCTTTGAACGATGTCATGTGTCTGCAATATTCACTGATGGAGTGGGCTAGTTTCACAGAATCACAAAATATTCTGAGTTGGAAGGCACCCACAAGAATCACTGAGTCCAGCTCCTGGCCCTGCACAGGACTATCCCCAGGAGTCACACCATGGGCCTGAGAGTATTGTCCAAGCACTTCTTGAGCTCTGTCAGCCTTGGTGCTCTGACCGCTGTCCTGGAGAGCCTGTTCCAGCACCAACCATGCTCTGAGTGAAGAACCTTTTTCTAATATCCAACCTAAACCTCTCCTGACACAACTTCTGGCCATTCCCTTGTGTTCTGTCACTGATCACCACAGAAAAGAGATCAGTGCCTGCCCCCCCTCTTCCCCTCATGAGGAAGTTGTAGACACGGAGGCACCATTTGGTCTGGGTAGCCTCCTTTCAAAATCTAAAATCCTTCTCAGTGTTAAATCTTCCCTGATACATCTTGCTTCCTTAAAGATAACTAATCTTTTCTAACCTCTAACTTCTCTTTATGTTTGCCATTAGCATTCCTCCCCTTTCTGCAGTACTTCACCTGATTGTATTTTTCCTGTAAGCCAGGATAGGGATTTGAACATGGCATTGCTTTTTCCAATTTCAGGGCACTTACTTAAAATATCCAGAAATAATTGCTGGTGATCATTCACTTTCTGTTCAAACTCCTTCTCCCTGCTGATGAAGTTACTGCTATTTTTAGCTTTAAAATGCTAAATACATAGTGCTTAGCTGGGCTTTTTCTGTTTCCTACCAACAAATGTAACGATTGGGATTACAAGGCAATTTAGTGTTTACTGGGTTTCATATTACTTTTAAATTTGAAAACATTTCCTTTTTCTCTCTCATGTTGACATCCACTATGGAGCTTCCTGGGCTGGAGTTAAATGAAAGTGACGATAAGTAAAATAAAGTGATGTTTGCCAGCAAACATGTGAGTGGCAGGACAGAAGCCTCAGTGGTGCTCCTTGGCAGATGGTCCTGGAGAATTATTGACTCCATTCAGGTGAAGTTTCTCCTTTCTCCTTACACCAGTTACTAGAGTGAGATGGCATTTGCATTGTAGTACTGGAGGTCTCCAACAAACACACAGGGACTGGGGAGCTGGGTCTAATGGAGATGTTCCTGGAGGGTCACAGGGCAGCAGGCTCCAGATTTGGGGGTGCTGACAGGATTTGGCTGGTTTTAGGAGAGCAGAGGGTGGTGAGGTGCTGTAGGACCCTGCCTTTGGGAGCTAATTAACCTCTGTGTTGCAAGATCCCTCTTTGAGTAGGCAGATAAGGATATAGAGGGGAAATTAGCTGTTAATAGGAGCAGGGTTGGAGATAAGCACAGGGAAAAAACCACAGAGCTCTGCAAGCCCAGCTGGAGGTTTGGGCAAGGTTGTGTTTGGGAAACACAGGCCCAGCTGGTGGAAGAGTATGTTTATAAATTTGGCTTTCAGGACTGATTCACATGAACCTGCCGTGGTCAAGAGATGGCTCTGCTCAGCAGCAGAGCTGGGATTACTTCTTCACATGAGGAGCAACATGTGGGATGCAAGAGCCCTGGACCTGAGCAACAGAGCTGAGCATTGGTGCCTCAGGTTAGAGTGGCCTGTGTAGGGTGAGATGGCAAGTTTTCCTGAGCTGCCTGAGCAGGTAAACATGCTTGTTGGTTCAAAAGTTGTTCCTGTCATCTTTGCCAGATGGGTAACCTTCCTCTCTTGTCATGTACCTTTCTGCCTTCCATTGGTGTTAGTGCTTTGTCATGTGTATCTTTCCACCAGGTGTTGGTAACACCCTTGTGCCAGGTTTGTGCCTGCAAATGGCTCGTAACAGGTGATTTTATGTGTTACCCACTCTGTAGCAGGCAACTGGTCCATTTCCTTCATTGCTTTTGTTCTGAACATCCCAGCTCCATGGCTGTTCCCCTTCATCCTCCCTTCATGCTGGTTCAGTCCCTTCCAAGTTGTTCAGTCTGCCTGATGCTGATGCTCACAAAATTGGGGTGGCTTCTACTGATATGGTGGCCATCCACAGTACACAAACCTTAATCTTTCACTTACAGTGTGATTGCACTCTTGATTTCTTTCTGTTCTTCCTATCTATTAGTTGTGGATGGAAAGGGTCTCAAAAAATGTTGCTGAGTTATGTTGTGCATAGTCCCCTTAAGTCCTCACCAATGGTCCCAGTCTCCTGGGATGTACATTGGCAAGGATGGCACTGCTTCTTTACAGGTGGTTCCATAATTATCTGTCCCTGGAAATTTAAGCTTAATTACATTTTATTATGTATTGGTTCTAGAAAGGCAGGAATGGTGTCTCTTGAAGAACATTCTTCTGTCATTCAGAAAGATGTGGTGTTTTGCTGAAGAGCTCTCTGGGCAGCATGGATTGCCTTTCAGGTTGGGTTGAGCAGCCTTGGTCAGCACTGCTTCTCCTCTTCCTGTCTGTTTTCCTGCCCTTTCCCCTTCTGTCTCCAGCTAAATGTGCTTTGTCCTTTTTTTCTCATGTTTAAAAACTGCAGAAATTCTTGCTTAGCCTTGATGAACCATGTCCCTGGCAGTCACTTTTCTTTTTTCCCCCATTGTCCTTACAGAGTGAGTGGCAAGCTGGGTCGTCCAAGAGTTCTTCAGCTGCTGCATCAACACTTCCCCTCCCAAAGCAGTGATTTTCTTGTAGCAGAGTGATCACGGTGCACTTCAGAGGAACCTCTCCTGCTGCAGGCCAGTGATGTGGCAAGAGGGGCACTTCCCCCACTGCCCCTGAGAGCGTATTATATTCTGTTCATGTCTCAGCAGCTGTCCCTGAACAAGGGACATTTCTGGAGCCAATGAATGGAAAAGCAAACTGCTGTGTGGCTGTATGGGAGCTCTAAATCCAGTTAGTAGATTGCCATAATCTGGGGAAAGAAAGAAAAATAAAACACAAACCTTGAAATAGCCTCCTCTCGCTGACTGATTGTAGCTTTGTTGTAGTCCCTTAGGTCAACACACACCAAAGATGTTTCTTGACCTCCAAGTGTTTGAAGAGGCTAATATTGGGAAGGACAAGCTGCTCTGCTGAGTGTAAAGTTGCAGTCTGACTCACATGTCCCAGAAGACAGGATCTGGAGTAATTTCCGTGTAGCATCCCTTGGTGCTGGGAGTGAGAGTCGGTCACATCCCAAGGTAGGTGTTTCAGGCAGTTTTGAAGGAATTGCTCCCTGGAGAACCCTCTCTGTCTGCCTCAACTGCACAGGGAGTTGCAGAGAGATAATTAGATTTCAGACGTAGTCTCCCCTAAATGATGAACAGAACAGAAGCTGTAGAGGATTGCTGTGGGTTTGCTTTTGAAGACTTTGCCCTCTTTTTGTCAGTAAAAATTAGAAACTGGGAATTTTACAGAGCCTTCTTGGGTTTGGTCCAGAAACACCAGCTTTGCTGTTCTCTAGGAAAGGGAACCCCTATCTTATAGATGTTTTTTTTCCCCTCTTCCTCCGGAAAAAAAAAAAAAAGTTTTCAGGTTGATGTCCCACTGGCATCTGGGTTTATGTGCTTGAAGAGCAGGACACTAATCCCAGAGGAACCAGACAGTGGCTGGAGAGCTGGGCGTTGTTGCCGAATATGTGCTTTGCCTATCGGGACGGCTGTAGGCTGGCAGAGCAGAGTCACCTGGCGGTATCCAGGCTCCCTGTGCACAGAGCCGCTGCTAATCTGCAGACGAATGTGTTTCAACAGGAAAAATAAATCTTGCCCGTACCTGTGCTCGTTTGCTCCTGCCGGAGCCAAATCGCAGCGCCGCGCCTGGCCCGGGGCTGCTTGGAGGCAGCGCCCAAGCCAACGTCACTGCTCGGGTCGGAGGCTCTTGTGCAAGCAGAGTGCAGCCAGGGGGGTCCGTGTGTGCCTGTCAAGGCTCCAGGATAAAGCGACAGCCCCTGCGTGGTTTTGCAATGTGATCGCTCCCTGCTCACACGCTCGTCAGCGCTCCCTTACCTGCCCCGTCGCGCCCGCAGCGCTCTTTGCTAATCGCTGCTCCCCAACTCTCCTCGCAGACGTGCAATTCGCGGCCGCCTCGGTGGTTGTTTGCCTCCTGGGTGTTTGCAAGCGTGTTTGTGGATTCTGTCAAAACCTGGCATTTTAGCGCGAATGCTTGTTGGTGTCACTGTCACGAGCGCGTGTCACTGCCCCGACACGGCTTTGGTGACCACGCACGTGGCACCGGGAAGGAGCGGGCAAAGCAAACCCAGCTGCGCACCTCCTTCAAACAAGTGCCCTTTGATCCAGCAGGCTTCCGCGGAGAACCCCAAATACAGGCTAAACAGAGCCAAAAAAAAAAAAAAAAAAAAAAGAGAAAGATGTAAGGCATGCTTTGCACAGGGGGAAAAGAAAGAGAAAAGAAAGCAAAAAAGAAAACCAAAAGAGCCATCTAACCCCCCCCCCCCCAAAAGCCATCTAATGCACACTCCCTGTTGGCCTTGCCTTGCAAGCTGATCCACTGTCTTTGCTCTGACGATAAAAACAAAATCCTTCAGCTCAAGTTCTTCCTACTGGACAGTGTCTGTGAGAGAAACTATTTTCATTTGTGGACCAGGAGAATTAAAATTTTCTTTGCTTATGGCTAACTTGTCCCAGAGAAGAGGCAGATCTTGGCCATCATGCTTCCATCCCCATCCAAACTTCCTCAAAGATGGAGAAGACTGATCTGAGTTGTTCTGTCATACGTGACTCCAGATGCAAAGTTTTGTTCTAGCTCCTCTGAGAGGCTTTTTGGATTTCTTACTTGGCTGGAGACCATCTCTGACAGGATCTTCAGGAGCAGAGCCTGGACTTGTACCTCTTGTTTAGAAAAAAAACCAAACAAAACACCCCAGGGCAGAGAGTGTGCAGTCAAGGTGCTCTGCTCTCCTGCAGCCTCTTCTGTGTTGACTTCTTCCAGCTGAGTGGGAGATGATGCTTCCCTTCCTCTTCTTGCATAACCTCAGCTACTGTCAAGTCTTCATTTTCTTTGGTTTTTGATTGTTTGGATTTTTCCTCCAATTATTTGATAATGGGACATGCTCTTTTGCTCATCCTTGATAATTATCTCTTTTTTTTAGAGCAGTAAAAGGAGTCAAACTGTGGATGAGTCTTTGCCATCCTGGCACTGGTGGTATGGATGCAGACATAAATCCTAAGACTCAGAAGGAGCTCATTTAGCGACAGCCCTGCGCCTGTGGGTCTGCTTGATGCAAATGATTAGTGATGTACAGCCAGGCTGGGCTGCCAAGATGTACGTTAGGGGCAGATGAATTGGAAATTGCTGCAGAAAGACAAGGACGTGATAGTTTGCCACCTCCACAGTGGGTGTCTACAGCACATGAAAGGCTGGTGGGGCTGTGGTAAAGGCTAGCCATGGTTGCTGGGGGTCTCTGTGCTCAGGGGCGAGGCAGATGAGCACAGGCTGTGGCAGTTGTGGCTGTGCTGCCCATGGAGCTGCACATCCTGTGTACACCCAAGGCTGTGTCTCCTCTGCTCATCCCCTGGACAGGACACTGGCAGCCTCTGCCCTTTTTTGATCATGGCTGAGTCATTTATGGTTGCAAGATGGTGCCCATATGAGATGCACTGGGACTTGCTGTCATCCTTAAACACTGTCTTAAGAGGAGCTCAGACTTGTGTCCCTCTGTGCTGTGAACGAAATCAGCTTTTGCTAAGTTTCCAAGAAAGGTCCTTCTCCACAGGGTAAGGACTGTCTCCAAAAACTGGGGCTGCTGCTCCTTGGGTACCTTTCCATGGGAATGCCCTGGAGCATCCTTTGGGGCTAGGGAGATGCAAACCTGATTGTTCTTGCAGAATTTATGGGAGGAGGAAGGGGAAACGGAGAGACAAACCACTGGTGCTGTGGCTGCCGCAGTAAGCTGAAGGCAAGTTCCCTCTGTGTACCATGGTCCCCTAAACTTTCATTTCATACCAGTTTAGTGCCTGGTGCCTGCTGCTGTGAATTTGGAGGGGAAAAGCTGCGGTGGGATGCTATTTTAGGTTGTGTGTGCAATGAAGCATATGACTAGCTTGCAATTAATGAGGTGGCAGGTGAGGCTCTTTTGGGCTGAGATCGCCTGTATTTTGTTCTCTGTGTGGATTGCCCTGCTCTGTGATTGCTCTGCTGCAGATGGCAGCTACTTGTAACCTCTTCCTCCCAGACCCTCCAGCAGTTTAAGCAGTGCTCTCCAGCAGCAGATTGGTAACTCCCAGGGTAAGTCTGTGACTGACTGGAAAATGCTGCCATGGGAGCCTCCTTTCCTGTGAGTGTGGTCAAGTGCAGCCCACAGCCTTGGAGGCTCCTCCTTCCCCCACCCATCTGTGGCTGTCCTGCTGCTTGCTATGGCTCTCTGGCTGCTGGAGAGCGGGAACTGTCACCATCTCTGGCTGGGGGAATGTTGTGCCTGGCTGGGGCTGGAATGCAGCTGCTTGATGGAGTCACACACCTCCAAAGGGGCACCTGCCAGCTGGTCCTGGTTTTGTTCTCTGGTTCCTCTGCTTTTCTTATTGACTCATTCCCTGCACAATCACGTGTGCTTTGCTCCTCCAGGTAACAGCTCCTCTTCATGATTATTGTCAGAAATCCTTTATTTCACACCACAAAGCAGGTGCCACAGGTGTAGCCCTGCGTTGTTTGCTGTATCCTTGTTATTTGTATTCTTTGGTAATTGCAAAGCCAGGGAATCTTAGAAGGGATTTAGTATAAAACCCAGCTACAGGTTAGTGTGCTTACTGGTGTGACAGCAGGCAGTATCTTACCTCAACTTTTCCAGGTTGGAAAAGGTTCCAAGGGGAGAAATCTGTGTTGCTGGTAGCTTTTTGTGGGCTATGATGGATTCTGAAATGTCCACGTGGAAGGAAGCAGTTTGAAGAGTGATGGAAGGGCTTTAAGGTGTTGGAAGGGAGGCTGGGGATAGGCAGGACCATCTGCACAAGGGAGCACCTGGCTGTGTGGAGGCTACAGGCCAGGGATGCATTGCAGGGGACCAGTTCTCATCTGGTGGGAATGCTGGTGAGCTGTGGGTGGGGGGACAGGGCATGGGAGGAGATGCAGGACCTGGGCAGGGCACATTCAGTAGTGTACAGGGGATAGCAGCCAATGTGGTGTTTTGAACTGGGCTCAGGGGTACTGCTCCTCAAACAGGGCTTGTGTGAGCACATTTCAAGGCTTGACTGCTGTGCCAGGAGCTCTGGGATGAAATGGGGGCACCTTTTATATGAAGTATTTTGCAAACAATTAAACTGCAATTCGTGCCAGCTCTTACTCACAACATGATGACAATTACAGGAAGTGCAATGTTTGATGACCAGTATCTCCTTTTCTAGAGGGTGATCGAGATTTCTTTTGCCCATTCTGATGCAAATTTCTTTAAGATCTACTAAGAGGAAAAGCGAACAATTTATCTGGGATGAATCACAAAAACCTGCTAGTTCATTTAAGTGTAGTTGTTTGTATTGCTGCTGGTTTGCTGCTACAGGCTTTACTATAGGTCTGAAAAAGCTTTCACTGTGCAAAGAAGTGGGTTTTTTTTCTGAATGCATGACCCTAACTAGAAACTATGCAAACACAGAGGGACAGCCTGACCGTGCAAGGTGGTGCTTTTACTAGCAGCTGCTGGTTGGAGTCAGGCAGATCACAGGGGAGGATCACAGCAGCTCCCTGCACTCCCTCTCTCCTCCCCAGATTCCTTGTCTGCAGTGATTTCAGGTTAACATTCCTTCATTTGTTAATTCGGTTGCAGCTATAAAAAATAGACATCTTACAGGGAATAGTGAGAGGATGTGCAAATTCAGCAACAAGAGAAAGAGAACATTTTATTCCTGTTGGTGGTTGTGTCTTTACGTGTTATAACAGACTTGAGGACAGAGAGACATCTTGTGCTTTTGATGGCTGTGTCCAGCTCAAGCAGGTCTTCAGTTCCAGCAGGACCTGTTGGGTGGTACCACAATACCAATTATTTAGGAATGATTTGGTGTTAAAAAATTTGACAGGTTCAGACTATTAACAATGTCCAATAGTAAACAATCTCTGTGGGTTTTTTGCTCTGTGTTTTAGTGGGCTGGACACCCTGAGCTGCTACCTTGTAGGAATTTTGGTCTGATGTGAGCAGCTGTTCTTCGTCATTGGCTTCAGGATACTGCTCCTGCAAGGACAATTGAAATTACTGTACCTTTGCCTTTTTCTATTTTAGCTTCAAAGGACATGTCCCTATATTATTATTAAAATCATCTTTCACTAGACTAAACTTTGAAGCTGCAATATTAACCATTTTATATGCCTATGATCAGCGTTTCTGTGGTGAAGACACAGTGACATCCTCTTTCTGTTTTAACCCAGCCCGTTTGCTATTTTTGCATGTGATATTTTGATGCTGTCTCACTCTATGCTACACCATACTACTTATTTTCTTTATTTGTGATCCAGATAACTTTTGTTTTACCAACAGAACTTACTTTGATAACACATTTTATGGTGTTTTGAACTTGCTTTGTGGGGGTTTTTTTCACTATCTCTCTCAAATTATTTTATTTGTCTACCTTGGCACTAAATAAGGTGTGGTTTTCTTCCTTTTTAAGGACATTGACTTACTGATTTCTACATGAAAAATTCACCAGCATTAAGATTACTTGTTAGTATGCACAGCTACAGCAGAGGATGTTTTATTTTTTGACAGCTCCAGCTTCGTTAACTTCTCTGTAAACTGTGGAGAAAAAGCAGCCATTTTAGTACATAAGTGGGCTGTACTACAAACAGAGACATTTCCCAAGCAGGAACTGATCTGCAAAATATTGCCACTTTGCATGCAATTAGAAATGAGATTGACTATCATATCTTTAATTAAATATGCTAAGTGAGTTGATCAAAAATGGCCAAGCTGACAAAATGGAAGTATCCTTGATCTACATCTAAATGCACATTTTTCAAAGGAAGTCATAGCTTTTTATCATGCATTCATATTCCAATAGCTGGCATTGATTTCAGCCTGTCAGCTTGAATCTACTGGTGTTGATAAGAAGTCTTTGATAATATGACAATTTTTTTTTTTAATAAAGCTATTTTTTCCCCCCGAGATGTATAGATTTTGGGTCACCTTGTTGGCCGTGCCCTTTTGTATGAGTTACCCAGAATCTCCTGCTCCTGCTTATTTATTTAGTTTTGCTATTTTGTCAAGGTTATCAGCCTGATATTTTATCAGAGTCTATTTCCTCTGTGCCTCTGGCTTCTGAAAATTGAGATTTAACTTTGTCTGGCAGTTAGGACCTACTGCACAACTGCTCTGTGACACTTGTCAGCTCCCCAGAGGGGCTGTGGGAAAGGGAAGCTGCCTCTTCTCTTGGGACAGTGCTTTTCCCCACAGCTTTGACCCAGAAGAACATCCAGTGCATTACTTTGCACTGTCACTGTTTGTCCTCTCCAATTATGTGCTTTCATCCACCATCAGCTCCTTGTCCACCTGCCCTTTGAAGCACTGATGGGATATCTTCTTCCACCGTTTACTGCAGCTCCTCTCAGACTGGCCAAGACTCTCTTCTTTCACGCAGGGACCAGTTTTTCTTCATCTGCCTGTCTGGCTTGGCATGCACACATCCAGCCAGCAAACAAGGGCAGTTTATTTTACAAAGAAACATGGTTTTACTTACTACAAGGCATTTTAAACCATTTATTTGACTTTTAAATTACCCTCAGCGTTGAACTCTCATCTGCTTTGCAGATGGAGAGCAGCACTTACCAAACAGCCTTTGTTGTCTGGGATATCCTCAGCCCACAGTCAAACCATCTTGATGTTCTTCTGACCACTTCATTTTGCATTGTCCCTAAGGCTTAGCCAAGCTCCCTGGATTTCCCAAGCAGGTGGTAATTGCTATTTTGGAGGCTTTCTGAGCTGGCATTACATGGTCCAGCCTCCTGACTGACCTCCCAGGCTCTTTGAATGTGCCTGGGCACAAAGTGTGAGGGTATGCTCTCCTTCTTCAGGGTCTCACCAGCAGGATGCAGTCAGTCCTCCTTATTCCTCACCAAGACCTTCTAAAGGCTTTTTCTGTGTGAAAGGGACTTGACAAGTGCCACACCAGGTGTGATGCTCTAGGAGACCACGAGAGACAGCATCCCTTCCTTATCAAAGTGCACCCATGGAGAGAAGCTGAGGAGGGACCTCCCTCCTTATGTAAAATACTGTGATGTCTCAGCATTACAAAGGTCACACTTTTCTTAATGCCTACACACAGTGCCACATTCCTCTCCAGAAACTGGTCTCTTGATGTTAGCTTTGTGTTTTAAACAAATTTCTGGTAAAATTTCTGGTATGTCTCTGAGATGTTTCCTTAAATGGATCCCCCTTCAGTTCTTCACAGACACCAGCAGAAATGTACAGAGAATTGCAAATTTAATAGCTGGAGTCGTTCAGTAATAAACAGGTTTGTTAAGTTAACTGTGGGTAAGACTGAGAAACAAAGACCTTTGCCCTTCTGTTTTTAGGTAGTCAGTGCTGTCATCCGGGTTGGAGATCCTTTGTCACTGTTTGCTCGTTATCGGATAAACTAGACACACAGAGACAGCGAGATACACCTCCTTGATACACACACTGAGTTTTCTTAAGATGATAACAAGGCTACAATTTTACAAAGTCTAATCAAGTTCTCAAATTACTGCTTTGGGGCAAAGCAGTGTTTTTGGCTCAGGACACGTTATATATCTGAGACAGAGAGTGCTTGGAACAGACTTGTCCCCCATTCTTATAGTGATGGGGAAGCATGGTCAGCCAGTCCCCAGCCTACTGAGATAAACAGTGTCCTCTTAAAAACAAACAGCTCTTCTTTTTGACCCCTTTGCTGTTTTTTTAGAAAAGAAATATCTGAAAATTCAGCTTTTGGGCTGCTTTCCCCCATTGCACGCCCTTTCTGCAACAGAGCATGGTACAACCATAGAGAACAGTGCAAAGGGCTGATGTAAGGCAAAGCTGAAGCAGACTTCTTTATAGACTTTAAGATTCCTCTTGTACCTACGGTGGTAAACCGTTTTCATCCAGAATCCTTTTGGTTTTAGCATCAATGCTTTGGATGTGCCATAGCAAAGTCCTCCATTTTAATCTCTTGTTGTATACTTCCTTTGTTGTGTTTTTTTTTTTTTTTTCTGTACCAGACATTACTTCATGTACTTTTATTCTGTCTCCCTCATTTTTCTCTGAAGATAATAATCCAGATCTTTTCGATCTTTTGTGAATTGCCATGCCGTTGATCCTACTTGTTGCTCTTTGAATCCTCTGAAGTTCCCAGTCTCTGAGATGGCTGGAGATGGCTGGACCACAGCAGTCTGCCTGAGGTTGTACTACAGATCTATGTCAAGATATTCTATCTTTTTATTGTTCTTCAGCCTATTTTATCTGCTTGCTTATTTTATCTGCACACAGAAAACAGACCTGGGTGGCACCTGGGGGGAAAGGCCATGATCTAGGTTACTTCCTAAAGCATTCCTGGTATATTTGACCAAACTGTTTCTAAAGACCTCTATTGACTCCACAGCCCTGTAGGCTATTCCCAGTGGTTTGTGACCTTTGCTATTAGAAAGACAGAAAAATACCTAACCTGAAGCTTTCTCGCTGCAATGCACATCTTATATACCTCCCAAGGGCAGGAAAACCAGCTTTTTCCACTTGTCTGTGCAATGGCCTCTTACATGTTTGAAGACTCTCATCATGTTTCCCCTTTAGCATTCTCCTTGGGAACAAGTGCAGTTCACTTAGGCATTTTTTGGTCATGTTTTCTAGATCTCTTGTTATTCTTATTGACCTTTCCAACTGGGCCATCTCTTTCCTGCCCCAAACCAGACACAATACATTCAGCAATGCTGTGTAGACTGAATTGAAATGATTCCTTTGTGTCTTACAACGTTTAAGCCAGTTCATACCTAACAGCATGATGTGCACATCAGCTGATGTCCAGCTTGTGAACAACTGTACTGCCCTACTAAACCATCCTCTGAAATGTTGCTGTCCTGTAGTTTAGCCATAGTACGAGGACTTTTCTTCATCCTTACTGAGCTGTGCTCCACCGTCTTCAGCTTACTCCTAGAGGAGGCTGAACCTGGACCTGGACCCCAGACATTCTTGCAGCCATCTCCTACTTGCTGCAATCTAAATATTTAACTGTCCTTGTCCTCTGGTTGAATAGTCTGGTGCAAATCCTGATCAATTCCACTCAATGCATCCATGTATTTTGAAATAAAAATCAGTTATAACTACTTTCAAGTAGCATTTAACTCACTTCCTTTGGCCTTAGAGAAATGTCACCTAGTTCACTTCTCATTTTATGTGAAAGGCACGTGAGAAAATAATTTATCAACAGCTTTACCTTTACTCCTCCCCCCCGAAGCTGTACCTTAGCCATTTTTCATTTGTAATGTGTCTTAGCAGTTTACCTTTTCTCCCAAATTCAGAACTTCATGCAGATACAATGAACTTCCTTGGCCATTATATCTGGCTTTTTTGAGGGCCTCTAAGGTTTCTTTTAGTCCTCTCTGGGGCCTGATTAACTTATATGTTTTCTATTTATATCTGTGATATCCCAGTTTATCCCATTCATCTTTTCCCAATCTGTAGTGTAACAACCAACATGAAACAGACTCAGGATGGAAGGCTGAGGCCTTTGCTGTTAACCTGATACCCTGATGAAAAGTGACCACCTATACTCTCCTGTCTTCTTTCTGTCTTCTGGACAAATTCTGGCACTGTAAATTGTCAAATATATTTTGGAAGACAAAGTAAACACATGCTTTTTCTTATTACTTAGCTTACTGATACAATCAATAATTCTAAGAGATGAGTGAGATCTGATTTTCATTTACTTGCCATACTATGATCTTTCAAATGGTTTGAAAGACCATTCTGGTGATTTTGCAGGTAAAGATGTGTGGCTGCACAGTATCACTGGCAGCCCAGTCAGTTCAGCTTCTGACAGTCATGGATGTGCTCTGTGTAATTTGGAGAAGGTTTAATAGCCTGTTTTGTTCTAACATTTCCTTATTATTCTCATGCAATTTTTGAGAGTATTACCAGAGGACACCAGTAATGGGAGGGCAACACTATCATGGTTTTTATTATGTTTTCATGCAAAACCCTTCCTTTTTTTTTTGTGTTAAGCAATTAACTTACAGAGTTCCAATTCCAGCCTTTTAAATTTGTTTGTTTGTTTGTTTGTTTTTTTTTACTTTCTTATTTCAAGAATCTTTCCCTGTTTGGTCTTCAAGGTCCATTTGTGTCCTTCTCATTTTCCCTTCCTTTACTGCCAGCTGAAATTAGAGATTTTCCTTTTACTGGCTTTCACAGATTGAGATTTCTATACTCTGTAGGCTTTCCAAGTTGCTCAAATAATGTATGGAAACATCCCACTTGACATAATGGCTTGATCCTTGCAACCCTGGGCATGTCCAACCTCTTGGGCTTAAACATATAGAATCACAGAATCCGAGAATGCTTTGAGTTGGAAGGGACCTTAAAGACCACCTAGTTCCAAGCCCCCTGCCAATATATATTATAATAATATATTATTTATACACACCATATATATTAATATATATTTTATAATATACAAGAGATATTATAAGCATATATATATATACACATATATATATGTTAGCTTAAATATGTAAGTTTTCCTGTTTTAGCATTGAACTTTTGTTAATAAGTATCAATCTTACACTACCACTGGATCACAGCTTGGTATCCTACCTGCTCTGCAAATCTTGAGTCTTGCTTCTTTAATCAGGTAAATGTTAGACTTGTGAAGAGGTGTAAATCTGAATTTAAAACACTGTACTTGCCTTGCACAAATTCTCAGTGCATGTTAGGTGGTGTGATACATCCTACAACACTATAATGTAAACCAAGAGTATTGACAGTAAGTAGGTATGAGGTAGCTGATCACTCGGCACTGAGTAACCTCCCCAAATGGACAAGTCTTCAGCTAAATGGTTCAGCTAATGCTGTTTTTCAAATTAGATCCACCGTAATATTCAAATTAAAGAACTCAGCTGCAGTGGGACAGGCACATGGGAAAGATTAAGATGAATTAAGTAAAGGTGTGACATTAAATTGTGATATTTAAAGCCCACCAAATCCCCCTGTGGATGTTCTCTCTTTTACAGACAAAATATCCCTTGCTTCCTTTACATTTATTTCTGAAAGGCTTAATCCTAAAGTGTTCACACTGGGGTTTAAGGCCCTCTTGCTTTCCCATTTGCAGTTAATTCAACTTAAATGTCTTAGGTAGACTGCCAATCTAAGTTAAGAGTAGATGGTTTTCTGCTCTTCTTATAACTTGTGTTTTAAGGCAGAGAAATTGGTTGTTTAAGTTCTACCTCTTTGTGTCATTTGACAATTTATGTTAGGCAAGTATTACATTATCATAATTTTTGTGGCTTTTTCTGTCTATTAGACATTTCAGCATGGGACATTAAACATCCTCTCTTCTTTTAATCTTTTCTTTTAAGAGATTTATAATGCTGATTTTATAGGAATGCCATGTGGGACCAAGTCAGACGTATCACAGGTATCTGAATGTCTTGTGTCTACACAAAACCACCTTGACTGATGCTGACTTGCTATCTTTCTTTCTTTCAGACAGGTATATCTCTCATCAAACTTTTCATTTGCTCCAGGATTTTTGTGCTGTCTTCAGGTCAAGTTTTATAGCACTTCAGGCTGCTGTATTATTGTAAAATAAATGAATGAGTCAGGTCAGGCATGTTTGTGGCATTAGAAACTAATCTGATATGAAGAACTTCTTCAGGGCTCAGGTGGAACAGTGTTCTCCTCTAAACCATTTAGGGAACAGAAAAGGTTCTGGGAATAAGGAAGAGAGCTGGTTGACTTGCAAACACCCTCTTCTTTTGACCATTATTGCCCCTAATTAATTATTTCGTTTATTAGTGTCAGCTGCACAGGTATTTTGAGACATTGTATACCACCACATTTCCCTGCATTAGTAATGTGAGGAGGAGCACATGGTACTGCTCTGGCAGCATTATGACAGACTCCTGACCTGCCAGCAATATAGGGCAAGGCAGATTCTACTGAGTCAGGCTTATGCGGGATCTTGAATTGAAAGCCTGCTATAAAATAAATAAATAAATAATTAAAACACAAATTCCATCAGGGATACTGAAATGAAGAGAAGCAATTTACAGACAATGTGAGTGAATGCTCAGACAATGGACTCATTAAATTTCTGCATTGAACATTTGTGTTAGTTAAAGCCCTGGTGAAATATTCCAATTGAGAAAATGGATGGAAGTTGATTTTCTAGCTTCTACTAGCAATTTTTCCCTGATTGGATCCACTGTTGAAATGTCAGGCATTCATCTAGGCATTTCTGAAGCATCATGCATTGGATCACTGGCACATACTAGTACTAACCAGGGCTACAGTGACCTTAGTCATTCAAGAAAGGAGGGGAGAGGAAGAGAGAAATCGAAGAAAGCATTTAATTTTCTTTCTGATTCAGTATCTGATAGTTCCACAAATTCAATGGGATATTTGCATTTTTGAAGTTAGACATGTGCTTGGCTCTGCTGCTGAGCAGGGAACGAGACATAAATCTGTGATGAGGACTAGGCAGCGTTTATCTCCACTTCTGTGGCAGTAAACTGGTTTATATTTACAATAAACTGGTTTATATTTACTTCTTGCACTCCATCCAGGGTTTAGTCCTAATGATGATTACTGTTCCTTTATGTAGTTATGATTTGATACTCATTTTTTGTCAAAGGGTTTCCAGGCAAAATTGCAGGTCATGCCCAGCACGCAGAGAGTGGTAGGACACACAGACACTAAATCTAAAACTAACTTTTGCATTAAAAGAATAATGCAAGTGTGGTGGGGAGAACTCATCTGCAATCTCTGAAAGTCAAGTTATTCTCATCCTCCACCAAAGTTTTAACTTCAATTGTTTGATGATTCCACAACTACAGAAAAGTCAGGTTTAGCATTGTCTGTGAAAATGAACTGTGTCTTTCCACACCCTAACACTTCATGCTTCCTCTTGAATTTACCATGGCTTTGAACATTCTGTTTGCAAATACCTTTTTTTTAAAACATAAAGATTTTTCAAGCAGTGTTCTACATATATAAACTACTGACATGAACTGTTCACACATCATCTGTTTTTTCAAGACTTAGCTTGGTTATAAAATACTCAGTAAAAATATTGATTGTTGAAGTGCAGATTGTTTTTCACATTTCCTTTGGCCTGATCATGTAACCACAGACAGACACAAATAGTCCAACAGATTTTTTTTTTTTTTAAACTCAAGAAAAGCCAGTTGTATGTGTTGGAAGGAATGAGACTATTAACTGTGAGTTGTGACATCCACATGGGGAAGGGGAGAAGACAGACATGCTGTATCCTTGTTTTACATGAGGAAGGACAGAGAAGCAGCAGGAAACATCACCCTGGGCAGAGTCAGTAGGACAGGTCACATCATTAGACTTTGTACATCACTCCAAAGGTGCAGATAAAAGGTTAGGTGGATATGAGGGGGTGGTGAAAAAAGCTGCACTTGATGTTTGTTAATTTACCTGTCTGTGGGCTAAATGATTGAGCAGTAGGCCCAGGCTAACAGTATTTTCAAACAAACAAAAATAGTTTTTAAAAAACTGGAAGGGGATTTATAAAGAGTTGCAAGGATAAAGAAAGACCTGGAAAACAGAGTTAAAAATCCTTAAATGCATTCATTAAATCTGATAGCTAAAACTAATGATTAGAAGCTCAGGCTTAATGAATTCAGACAAGTACGAAGGCATAAATTTGAGAGTTAGGCTAAGAGGCCATCTAAAAAACATATCTAACTGGTGGACTTCTGTCTCAAATTCCCAAACAGGATCTTTCCAGATCAGCTGCTGCTTCAACAGAAGTTACTGTCTTGAAGCATAAATTTCTGAATTAAATCCTTCAGTTTGTCATGCAGGAGGTCAAACGTGATGGTTCTGCTTGATCTGTACAGTTACTTCTGAAGCCACTTCCTGTTGAAGACCTTTTAAAACACACACATATTACCCAGTGATTCCCCAAAGCCACTCTTTGTAATACATAGCCATACATTTTCTTGTTTCTAGATTTATACAGAAAAGAGAAAAAGAAAAAGAAGGAGGGGGGAAATGCCTTTTAATTTCCATTATTTAAGCCCTCTTAAGAAAAGGAGACTGAAATGTACCGTGCTCCATGCTGCACACACATTGCCTTTTAGAGGGTTTCTCACAGGTGGGCAACTTTTGAAATTCAGAAGGGAGAGGGAAGACTATATTAAAGACTATTAATATTTTCACTAGGGAAAAGCAGTTTGTCTGCTATTTACAGAGCAGTGTACAGAAAAAAATGTAGGTCAAAATGCAAGTGCTCCTTTAAGCTTCTCAAGCCACTGAGTTTATGTATTTCTTTTCTATTTCATTAGGTCAGAGCACCAATATTAATAAATAAATACCACAGTGTTAAATGACTGTCAAAACTAATTTGGACATCAGTGTCACACCTGTGTGACTTGGTGAGAAACTACCATAATTAGGAAATACATGAGGCAAAGATCCAAGGTCTGATGTGTCCCTTCACCAACTCTACCTTGGTGGTGGGGACTTCCAGATGAACAAAGCACTGCAAGATTCTCACTGAACTTGATAACTTATAGGTGCTCAGTTCCTCTTAAAACACCACAAAAAAAACGCACCATAACCCAATCTGACGTTTGAAAATTGGAGCATGTCTTGATTAAGGACATAGAAGAATGGTAAGAGAGTAAAGAACTGCACTCAAATATGCTGAGTCTTGCTTTTTAGCATTAAATACAAGACAGTCTTTCTTCTTCATATTATGCTGTTAATTGCTAAACAAATTTTTCTGAAAAGCAGGTTCCAATTGATGTGTCCTTGGAGAAAGACTTGTGCTCACCCTGCAGAAAGCTTTAATTCCTCAGTGTATTTTAATATAAGGATTTAGTGCTGAGCTTCCCAACTCAGACTTAATGCAATTCAAAAGATTTTTTTGACAGGTAAAAATGAGTAGAGTCACCCAATTAATTGTCTTTGAAGGAAAAAAAAAATAAAAGCTGCATAAATGTACATCTTCCCTCAGTTTCCAAAACTCAGGTTTTGGAAATAAAAAAGTTCCCCATTTTATTCAAAAAGCAGGTTAATGACACTTCTTGTCTTTGTGTGAATCTGTAGAGGGCTGCATGAAATGTAGACACATTTTATTAACTCCTTCCTCTTGATGCAATTATTTTGAAATAAACATATTGCATAAAGTCAGAGCAGACCTTCACACTAGGTCCTGGTGTCATTAATACTCTCTTCTCAATGCAATTTATTACACTGTAAGTGGATGGCACAACCTCTGACCTGTGTGAGGATGCAGAACCTTATTAATGCCTCTTGCTGAAGGAACTTGAAACCCTTGGCAAAGCTGAGTCACCGGGCAGATGCGTCTCACTTCTAACAGGACCTGAATGAAGGGCAGAAGCCTTGTCACGGGGACAGGGTGATCCTGTAGGACAACCTGGGAATAACTAAGCTTCTAGCAAAAAGCTTTGGGCTGCTGCTGACTGAATGACTCATTGAGCTAAGCCCAGCGAAGCTGGTAAATTTTACCCAACAGAGCTTATGCAGATTTTGGCTTCAATCCAGCAGAGCACTTAAGCACATGCTTAATTATACGCAAGTGACACGGAGCAATTGAGATACGCACGTGTTTAAGTCCGTGGCTGGCGAAAGGCTTTGTTTAGAGAAACGTGGAAAAGTTGGTAACCCCTAAAAGCAATGAAGTTGAGAAGTGCAAGCAACACCACGGCACAGCCCAGGCTGCAGATGTGCAGCCGGTTTGGGTGGAGAGGTGCTCCAAGGAACGCAGGGTCTTTAGGAAGATTTGGCTTCTAGCAATTCTCCAGAAAGTTTATGGTGTGGGGTCATGGAGGACATCACGACCAAGGAGATTGCAGTGCAGAAAACTCATCTCAGGGCTTTCTGATGGACTTGGAGGCTCTGGGAGCCCCATGAACCTCCATAAGGGCACCGGTGGTCTGGGGCCTCCTCCAGCGGGAGGGATGTAGGATGTGCCGGCCGCGGGGAACTGGATCGGGCTGTACTTCTTTACGTTGAGGGTGGCAGAGCCCTGAACAGGCTGCCCAGAGAGGGCCTGGAGTCTCCCCCTCTGGAGACATTCCAAACTCACCTGGAGGCGTTCCTGTGTCACCTGCTCCAGGTGACCCTGCCTTGGCGGGGGGGTTGGACTGGATGATCTCCAGAGGTCCCTTCCAACCCTGTGACACTTCAGCCTCCTCCCTGGCACCGACCGCGGCCGCTCCGGCCCTCTCTCCCCCGGGAGCCCCTGCTGGGAGTGAGGACGCTGGAACGACCCCGTTGGGAGCTGGGGGCAGCCCCGGCCCGAGGCCGAAGGGGCTCTCCCGCCCCGCCTCCGCCCGGGGCCGGCGCGGCCGTGGGAGCGCTGCCCGCGCCGGCCTCCTGACCCGCGCGTAACCCGGCACCGCCCGCCCCGCCAGCGGCCGCAGCCCCGGCGGGGATCCCGCTCCCGTCCTCGCTCCCTCGCTCCCCATCCTCCCCATCCTCCTCCTCCCGCCGCCGTCCCGCCGGTCCTCCGGGCGCGTTTCCCGTGGTGCAGCGCGCGCGCGGCGCTCTGGCCGGGTGTCGCTGTCACCGCCCGCGGACGCTCCGCGGAGCAGCAGGAAGAAGAAGAAGAAGAAGAAGAAGAAGAAGGAGCCGCCGCCGCCGCCGCTTCCCCCAGGCTCACCCCGCCGCCGCCGCCCCGCCGGCCCCCCCCGCCCGCGCCCCGCCAACCCCGCCATGCCCGGGGCCGCGGCACGGCCGCTCTGAGCCGCCGCCGCCGCCGCGCCCCGGCCCGGCCCGGCCCGGCCGCCTTCTCCTCGCAGCTCTGCGGCCGGTAAGTGCCGGCGGGGGCGAGTCGGGGCCGTTCGGGGCCGTTCGGTGCGCGGAGGGAGGGAGGGAGGGAGGAGGAGGAGAGGAACGGGAAAGGAAGGAAGGGGGGGCCGCGGCGCGGCGCGTCCCGCATGGGCCGCGCTTGGCCCCGGCGCGGGGAGGCCGGCGCGGAGCGGGGGATGAGGAGGCGGCGGGCGCCCTCCGCCCGCTGCTCCCGCCGCTCCCGCTGCTCCTGCCGCTCCCGCTCCGCCCGCTCTCCCGGCCGGAGCCGCGGGGCCGCGCAGGCCGCGCCGGGGCGGCGGGGATGGGGCCGGCGGGGCCGCCTGACAGACGGACGGACGGACGGACGGACAAAGAGCCGACGGACGGACGGGCTGGCAGCGCGTCCCCCCCGGCTCCGTGCTCCCGGGCCGTATCCTCCTGCTGCCCGCCTCCCCATTGTTCCCGGTGTAAGATAGCTGAAGCGTGCCGACCTGCGAGCAGTCACTCCGTTCGATTTTATTTTTGAATAACCTTCTCAGAGTCTCCTCTCGGCTGCTCGGAGGAAGCTTTTGCAAGGCACCCTCTTCTCCCCAGCGTCGGGAGCTGCTAACAAGTGCCATTCTGGAAGTGGCTTGGCAGAGGAAGGGGGACCAGTAGGAGTTAAGGAGAAATTAGTTGGGCTTCAAACACTTTCACTCTTCATGGTCTTTCCTTCCCCAGTTCCTGCCAAACCTCAGCTGGGGTGAGTTGCAGCAACATCTGCATTAAGCTGGTTCATGAAAAGGAAAGACGTTTATGTTGCCAACATAACTCATCTCTCTGATCACTTTGTTTTTGTGAACTGTTCAGAGCAGCAGCTGTGAGGGATTTTGCACAATGATTAAAAAAAAAAGGTAGATATGTGGAATCCAGTAATCACAACTTTAGTCTTGCTTTAAAGGTCTACTTGGAGCATGACCTCCCTGTCTGTCTGCATACACGTGATGTTCTGGTCCAAGAAGTGTTAGATGGGAGAGATGTCCTACTCTTGATGAACAGCATCTTTGCTGTTGGTACAGGACGAATGACAGAGGACTGTGTTTTTTCTTTTGAATAGGATCTCAGTTGCTTTGTTTATTTGCTGCACTTGCTCACAAATTTCAGTAGTACTTTTACAGGCTTGTTGGGAATATATGCCTGGGCCTGTCATGCTTCAACATTTTGGAGTGCCCATGTCAGACAGATTTCGTTGTTGCAAGTGGTAGAAATTTGTAGCCATTCTCCATGTGTTTGGTGAATATGCCTGGTGGAGGGAGGAGGTAGAAAACTAGTGCTACCCTGTATCAATTCTTGCAAGTGTTCTTATGGTTTGCTCAGAAGCAGTCTAGATAAACCAGTGGTCCGATCTGGACTTAAGAAGTTTGCATACCTTCAGGCAATGTTAGTTTTACAGTGTCCCACTTCCAGTGTCTGGGATCCGTGCCTGTGTCCAGTGACAGCTGTCATCTGCAGGAGTGTTGGCTGCGCCGGAAGCTCCAGAGCTTGTGAGGCCTCAGTTTTCCTGTGGATCCTGTGGGATCTGCAGGCTCCTGGTACAGGGTACACACACATTCACAGGAGAGGCCAGCAAACCCTGCTCTTCTTGAGGTTGTTTAGGAAAACAAAATTAAGTTTTCAATTGCGCAGTTTCCTGAGAACTGTTGTCATGGCCTTTCGTGTTGAATATGCAGCTGAATGTGTGTGTGTGTTCAGTTTCCAAAAGCGTTTGCTTTGTAGTTGTTTCTGGATGTCTGCATGCAGCTCTTCCCAAATATACATGTAGTTAGTGAGCTCACATAACTGAATAAAGCTAAAAGAGATGAGTGACCTCTTGCATTTAGGCTGTTGTGTGCACGTGTACTTCTTCTGTCTTTGCTCCTGAGGCTGAGACCTGAGAGAACAGATGTGTATGTAATCTGTGCTTTTGTTACTGTCCTTCTTGTCCATATGTGTTTCATGTCTACTCTGTTGCAAACATATTCTGTGTATGGAAGATCCCTAATATAATGGATTATGAAATCAAACAAGTAAGTAGGTAGTTATTTGAAGAACTACAATGATTTAAAAAAATGGAAGAAAAATTACTCAGAATGTGAAAAGTTATATTTCAGGCTAAATGGTGCACCTGAAGGAACACATGCTTGGGGAATATTACTATGTAGCTTCTCAAAATACAGTTTTCCCTCTCAGTTCGTGTATACAAGTTTATTTATATGAGGATTTAAAGTGCTGTGGAGCATGTGTGTGTTCTGGAGACAGCTGGTGGTGTAAAAACATCGAGGTTGGAAGTTCTTACTTCCAGCTGAGAATTTCTGTGTACTGGTAGTGTTAGAATTGAACTATGAGAACGCTAAGAATATATTACTCTAGTGAATTATGGTGATGGTACATCTTAAAGAGTTTAGCTCACTGCTAGGTAAGTTCTTTGCACCACAGGTTCAGTAATGTAAATTTGCAAATAGTGGAGTTCAGGGTGTCAGTTGTTAGTGTAGGGGTTTAGGTTAAACATTTTAAAATGTACCATTGAGGAAGAAGCATTTCTTGTATTCTGGTATTTTGGGGAAAAGCAGGGTGGGTTTCTTTTTTGTATCTGCTGCTGGAGATTTGTGATTTTTTTTTTTTTTGTGCCTGGGATATTTGTAGAGTCTTCCTCTGCTGAGGAAGACTGTGTGGGCTCTTACAAATGGAGACCTGTCTGTACAGAGCAGCTTGATGGAGTGGGCCTTAATCTATCAAAACCACTTTAAGTGGTTTAGCATAATTTGGGATTAAGTTTGATTTAATTTTGGCTCTAATATAAAATACATTTTTCTATGTGAAGTAACTGAAGTTAAATAAGAAATAGTAACATTGTGATAATGTCTGTGATAAAATAAAGATACTGTTTTTACCCTAAACATGAAACTGAAGCATCCAGCTTTCTTGTCCAGCCTTAACAATGTCTTGTATATTAAGTGAATGGGACAAGGACTGAGAAAAGTAAACACCAATGGAAATATTTTTTGCTTTGAAGACTCTTAAATGAATCTAACAGAGAAATAGATAGGTTTTATTTAAAATAAGTACTTTGTGTGCCTCTGCCTGGCATTCTAATGATAGCTGCCTTTCAAATGATGAAATAGATTCAAGCCTTCAGCTTGCAGTCTGATCTGCATAACTGAGTGTTTAAAGACAAATGTGGTCCCACAAAAGCTCCATGGATGTAAGCAGACATGGGTATCTGCTTCTGTCAGGTTGCAGGGCTTATGTGAGGGATCAGTACTGTGATTAAGTTCCACTTTAATTTGTTTAGGTTTTTTTGACAGAAATACTTTTGGGGAAAGTGTATTTCTTGGACTACTGAGATTCATGAATTTTTTTTTCTTTTTTCACTTCTGTAAATTGGAATCTATGCAGAACCCCCTGCACAGTGTTGAGTTTATACATTTAACTTATTGTTTTTTAACAGCTGAGACATAGCTATTGACAGGCCATGTCAGCAAAATACAGCCACTGGCTATAATATATAGCTATAAGGCAAGCACAAACTTCTGTCTAACAAAGGAAAATCCATTCAGATTTTCATGAGATTTATTTTCATTTACACAAATGCTGTTAGTTACTTTATTTCAATACTTTATTTCAGTACTTTCCAGTGAAGTTAAAACACAACTCCCATCTGTTTAGCTCATTAGTTAGTACTCTGTATACATTTTAAATATACATTTTTTATCATCCACATAGAACAGAATATTTTATACATCAGCAATAGTGCCATAAACTACAGAAGTGGTAAAATTTTAAACTATTTAACTTACAAATTATTGTACAAATTAAAATACAATAACATATGTGAGTATTCCAATATTATATATGATTAAGTTATCTCCCCCTGACTCCATATAGAGATATTTTTCATATATCATTCAGCATGTTGGATAAAATATCTGGAAAAATCTGTAATATGTTCTCACAAAACTTGATTATAAGTGTGTCCTAAGGGGAAATTGGCTGCCTTTTAGAAAGACTGTGGAATCTACAACATGCAGAAGGGTTAGAATCTCCTGATAACTTCTTCCACACTGTCAGAATGTTATTTTGGGAGATAATATAGAGACTAGTACTGCTTTTGCTCAGAAATAATTTTTAATGTACTCTTAGGATATTATCAGTGTGTTAATGTATTCCAGGCTATGATATCAAGAGGCAACAGTGAGAATACTGTAATGTAGTTAATATATTACTAATTTATATTACTTCATGATTTCACTGCACTTTTGAAAACAGCAAGACACAGCTCAGTAACAGCATGTGTATATGGCCTGATCGTGCAATTGATATACTCTACTGGCATATTAGTATCACAGTATCTGCATCTTGTCATGGTATGTGCAGAAAACCTTAAGACAGTGCTGTCTAATTCTTCCCTTATGACTAGGATGACATTTTTATAAGCGCAGAATTAAACAGTCTGATGATAAAATGAAATCTGTGTGGGAAGAAGTTCTAACCTGCAAACAGCAGTAGGGTATAATTTATGAACAGCCTATCAAATATAAACTGTCTAGATCTCTTGCACTGGGAAAAAAACCCCCCAAAAAACGACATAAAAACCAAAACCAAAAATCCAGGTGCCTGTAAAATGTCCGTACAATTTCTTGATGTAACATGTGATATTACTCATGCCTAAAGCTGTTATGATATCTGTGTGAGCTCAGCTATGAGACTGATAAGCCTTCTGCTCTAAGATTGTTTCAAATGGCAGCTACATCTATAAGGTTAAAAGATGCCCATTCATAAAAATTTGTACAAATTTCTTAAATGTTTATGTAGTAATTTTCCCATAAAATCTGTATTAATTTTACTACTTATGTACCCCAACACGGACATAGAAGGCATCATTAGAGAGGTTTACAATGCCAGTAACAGCATGACCGGGTCGTGTTACCTTAGTGCAAGAGGTGAAGTGAGAAATACTGATGCTGGGCAGGTTTGACATAGTCACATGTTCATTAGCACTGTTCAAGAAAGGGAGAAAAAACAACTTTTTACGCACTGTGAATGTTAACTGCTATGTGATTGTCGTGAAAATTTGTCAGATTTCTTTTTTTTCTGTTGTTAGGGTTGTATATGAAACAAGGAAATGGTGATAATGCTCCTAAAAAGCATGTGTGCACATGTGTGTGTAAGACATTTGTAGCATCTATTTATGATGATGTCTGGCCTAAAGCTCTAGTCATGGAGAATGAGAAGTGTTCAGCATAAAGTGAGATTTATTTTGCCAAACAATAAGCAGCATATGATGTGGGTTAGTGCCTGGGATGTCACTGGGGAGGGGCAAAGCCAGTGAGCAGCTTCTAAATTCACCATCTTTCTCAGGCTTCCTTGGGTAGTGAAAACTATTTAGCCTTGCTTTCAGCAAGTGATTCTGTAGTATTGCATTGCAGACATTCTTCAGTTTTTAAAAGGGAGGACAGAGGGAGAAAAATGAGTATTTAAGCCAAGAAATGAGTACATTTCATGGGATCCATGGATGATTTTTTTAGTCTGTAAGCATTATAACAGTCAGAATTTCCAGATGCTGTGGATGATTTTAGAGTTTCTCAAGCAAGAGTGTTCTGAATCAAATTACTGTCTCTGTTGCTGACCTCCTAAGGTATGATTCTCCTCAGGTTAGGACCACTTAAACAGTAGTTTTTAACATAGGTCACTGTTATATGTCAGTCTCTGTCAAGTGAAATATATGTGAGATGAATGACAATGAATTGTCAAGCTTTTTAAGTTGGGTCATTTATAGCACTGAGCAGGTCTAGATACATCAGTAGCTATATACATAAATTTAAGAAATGTTTCCTTTTGTTTCTGTAAAGTTTCTTTTAGCAAAGAAGTTCTTCATGATAGACTTCATGGTAAACTCAACCAACTCCCTTTTTGCTGGAGTAACCTTACACTGCCTACCTTGAAGAAAATTTTTGTAATGACCACTAGATCAAGTGCCAAAGGAGGTGGTGAATCCTCAGGGTACCAAGATGTGATACAATTATTTTAGACCACAATCACTTGCAGATTTTCCAGACATACCCATGGAATATTGGTTTTCAGCTTATGTGTTGACCTCATAACCAATTTTTTTGAAGGTAAAGTCTAGTGTGAAGGTGCCCTGTGTGAATATTGCTTTAACAATATCAAATAAGAATGAATCATTCATATGGGAGAAAGACTGCTGTCATCTCTCAAGGAGGAAAGCTTTATTAGGCTGTGTTTCTCAGGAGCTTCCTCTGTCACTGGTAAACCTGACAGTTACACTTAGTGATGAATTTTCGTCTGAGTCAGCAAAAAGATGTCAAAGTTATGTGATTGTCTTCTAGGGAGCAGGAAAGCTTGTATTGTTACGGGGTGTAAGGAAGTGAGGGAAAGCCACTTGGCTTTAATGTTGTTTTTTCCTGGTAGAAAATATGAAATTTTCTTTTTAAATGACTAGAAAAGAATTTTTATGTATTTAAAATGTGGTTTTTTATGATCACCAAGGATGAAATTAAGGGATTGGGGGGGGGGGGAATAAAATAGAGTTTGTAGAAGAGGAGCACGCAGAGGATGATCATCCAGTTGTCACAGTATTTTGCTGGAATATGTAGAGTAGGTGGCAATTTGTAGACAAAACCAGTGGGCTTGTTGTCTGAATCTGACAGTTAAAAGTAGATCATGCAAACCAGGCGTGTTCAGGCTGGTGCCTGTTAGGAACCTGTACTCAGTGTTACATACACTATATTGGATCAAATATAATGCAGCTTTAAGTGTGAGTTTACTGTCACTTTTCAAGGAACAGCAATGTAAAGGGACAAGCTGACAGAAAACCTAATCTCTCAGTTCTTTGCATGACCTTGCAGTTTACTGTCTAATGTGCCGTTGTATCCTCTCTGGATTACATTCCTTATAGGTCAGAGGACAGGCAGGGGGCTTTCCACAGTTGTGGTGGTGATGAGAGTATGGCTGCATGTGTAGAGTTACATCTTATGTGCCTAAAATTTGCTGTAACTCTGGACAACTCTTCATTTCCCATGTTTGTTTGGACACGAGTTCAGCAGAGCAGTTTGGCTCTGGTTCTTGCTTCTTGGGTACGTGGGCATAGCGATAGAACAAGGAGGAATGTCTGTAAATTGAAACAGGGTAGATTTATATTAGATATTAGGAAGAAATGCTTAACTTTGACGGTGGTGAGACACTGTAATAGGTTACCCAGGCTGTGGGTGACCCCTCCGTGGAAATGTTCAGGGCCTGGTTGGATGGGGCCCTGAGCAGCCTGGTCTGGTGTAAGATGTCCCTGCCCACATGGGAATTGGAACTAGATGATCTTTAAGGTCTCTTCCAACCCAAACCATTCTAGGATTCTATAATAAGTTGTTGCCCTTTTACCTCACGGGATACATCTGTGCATTGAGGGAACCTCAGCTGCATCAGCGTGTTCAGGGCTTGAGGACTTGAGACTCTTAACATGGTTGGATGAGGAAACAGTATCTAGAAAGCAGTCCATAAATGCAGAACGTTTTCTTTCATCAGAATCTTGTAAGTATATTTTTGCACTTTACAGATTGGTTTCCTGCTTGCTTAGTATTATGGGTTGTATTGAATGTCTTTCACTGAGACTTGGCTTCATCATGAAGTTATTTGACTATGGGTTCTCAGAAATTTCAGACCTTTTTGGGATGGTAGCTCTTAATTGTTGGTCTGTGAGTTAATGGCATCAAGAACCTTCCAGATTTTTGTTCCTAATGATTATAAGAGTTATTATAAACACAGATCATATCTTTTGATCAATCTGAATTCCTGTTTTAGTGTATTCTAGGACTTAATTAGTGAGAATTAGCTGCAGGGTACCAAAGTTATTGAGGTAGAATCCAATTTCCACAATCTTTTTATTCAAGAGGGCACAGTCTTGAGGAGTCTGAGTTTTATTTTTTGGATTATTTTCAATGTTAGTTAATGGGCCATCATATCTGTGTTATTATTGTTCCTATAAAATAGTTTCTAGGCATCTTGTGTTTTGGCTTGCCTTGATCTGAAAATGGGCTTAAGTGCCTGAAAATTGTTTGAGAAATTTAAAACTGTAATGAGGAGTAATTACCTTGGGGTATGTGGTAGAAGTCAGTGGGATTCCTTGTTCATACCATCCTTGAAGTATCAAGGGAAAGAGTTATCTGGAAGTTCTTGTTGGGGTTGTGGATAGCCTTTTGAAGAGGATACACTGCAGAAGCATACTGGATTTAGTAGTTACTTGATTTGCCTTTTTTTTTTTTTTTTTTTTCTTTTGAAGTGAGGATCAGCCAGATTAAAAAGGCTGACTTACAATTCTGGAATTTTATGTAAGCAGGATAGGAATAGTTCTTAGCTGATTTAATCTGACCACAAGTGTTGGTTATCAGCAGGGAGGTGGTGGGCTTATTGCTACAATGGGGAAAAATATCCTAACTGTATGGAAGGATACTCTTCTTGGCAAATTTACATGGTCTGTAACATGCTTGTGTTCCAAGAGGGGTTTTGAGAAAGTGACCTAGTTGCTCACTTCCATGATTTTAGAGTTTATTTCTACTCCTTCCCCCTGTGGCTGATCTCATACGGTCTTTAAATACTAACATGTGTCTGTTTATGTGCTGACTCTTCTGTTTATGCTTGATGAAGGTGCTTGATACTGTTCTGATGCTGTTGTATCAGAGAGTGCTGGTTAGGCCACAACAATCCCTGACTCCGCTGATGAAAATTGCTCCTTGGTGCCCAGTTTGTAATTGCTGGAATATTTTGAAGAACAGTGATAGATTTTCTTTTTTGTTTCATTGTTGGTCAGTGCTCTCCCTGATGGAGAATCACAGCATTGTCTGCTCCTTGTTTTTCATCGTGCATTAAAGGAAAGAAAGGGCTGCCACCAGAATATACAGTTCAAGATGGTGCTTCTAGTGATACCCAAATCATTGTAATTTTACTGGTTTTATATTCATATACTGCTGCCATCTCTGAAGGTTCCAAACACCTTTTTGGAAATGTCTTGTGCATTTTGATCACATTTTGTCACCTGTGATTCTTTTTCTTTCCTCGAGGAACTATTATATGGGCTTATTTATTCTACTGACTATGTTACATGTGTGTTGCCTTGTGTTTATGTTAGTAAAAGTGAAGTACATATTTATGTTCTTGAAGTAGTTTATTTTCTCTCTTTCATGTTTAGTTTTGTCATTTTTAGTTGCTAGGTGTATTAGTCCTCTGGAATAGGTAGATCCTTGAAAGGCTTTTTTTTTTTTTTTGTATAGGTAGAGTAAACCTGTAAGGTTTGAGGAGTGGAGCAGTTAATAGAGATCTGTGTCTTTAGCTTTAGAAAGGGCTCTTTCTGATCTTCTGGCCCAGACTTTTGACCCCACCTTTTCAGGTGGGTCTGAGAGATGACCACTTAGGGTAAAACTGTAGTATTTGAAAAACAGTATAGAAAGTATAGGATTTGCTTTGTCTGTCTGGAGTGAATCTTCTACTAAAGAGGTATTCAGTCTATCATGTTTTAGATTAACTGGATTATTTGAGGTAGATGAAGGGTATGTTTGAAATATAGCTGCAATGAGATAAATATCCATTAAAAATGAAGCTACCTTGAGGTATGACACTGCCTCCTCTGCAGGTTTAGATAAGAAAGTGTTCCTTGCCAATATCCCCATGAGAAAGGTTAGTCCACAGAGAGCCAATGATATTTTGCAGGCTTTGTTTCTAGATGTTACACAGAATGTAATCGTACCCCGAGTAAGTTTACTGTAATGAAGTTAGGGAAAAAATGTCTACTTTGTGCATGGTGATGTGCTGAAGTTGAAATTGCAACTTGGGAGAGTGATTCCTGTATTCTAAAATACTTGCATTGCTCTCACAACCTGAGAGCCCATGTTGAAATAACATTTTCAAATATTGAAGCAAGATCTAGAAATAATCACCTGTGCTCTCTAAGATCTGTTTTGTTGTTATTCATGTCCTTCTCATTTATGGTTTAGAATAGCGTTGTTTTTTTCCTCTTAAGTTTTCCATATACTGTCAAGTATGTAAATGAGAAATGTCTTCCAGAACCTCTGAGATCACTTTTGCAGCTAACTTCCAGGTTTTTTGATCAAAACCTTCTTGATTATACTTTCATTAGCTTATTGTCCAATGTTATTTAGTCTTTGTGTATGCATTAAGTAATTGTCCTGAATTTTTCTGTAATTACTATTTTTCTTTAATGCACATAGATGGCCTCTTAGAAAATAATGAAGCTGAAGTAAAGATATTACAAGCAAAGCATGCTTTTAAAGGAGCAATTTTAGGTATAAGTCAACCATGCAAGCATTAAAATGACAGCATTGAGCTTTACCTATGCCATTTAATTTTACCACCCTCATTACATCACTAATATATTATACCTTAATATTATACTTTAGTATTTAGTGATACTAAGTAGCCCCTACCTTTTTGAATGCATAGGAATTGAATAAGCAGCTGCTCTATACTTTGCTTTCTTCTCATTGCATAATGCATGTTCCCTTACTATGCTCTGCTTAATCCTTCTCTGAAGGCAGAATGAGTATATTTCTTTGTGAAATTCCTGTAATGGTTATCAGTAGGCTTGTGAGGGCCTCATAGGTAGTTCCTACTGCTCACTTCACATCTAAATCAAAGGTGGGTCATTGCACCCGATTTAGAGACAAGGAAGTGGAAAGAAGGAGCAGGGATTTGCCAAGATAACAGATGTGCCCAAAAGCAGTGGCAGAGCTGTGAAAAGAAGCCAAATCTCTCTCAGTTCTGTTACATTGTGGTGGTAACCAGTGTTTCTCTCTTCAGTCTTACTGTTATGCTTACCTTTTCTTGATGACAGTCCTGCATTGGAGTGTACCCATTCCTCTCATGATTCTCCACAGAAGTGGCTGTTCCATGTTAGTTGGAAACACACTGGTTGGTTGTGCTTTCTGATCAGTCATTAAGTCCTGGGAGAGGTGAGACTGTCTCACCCACCTCCTCACAGTAGTTATCAAAGTAACTGCAGTAGCCTTACCTGTCCATCTGAGAGCTGCTGCCTTCTCCCCTC
This sequence comes from Manacus candei, assembly GCF_025592945.1. Taxonomy (NCBI): domain Eukaryota; kingdom Metazoa; phylum Chordata; class Aves; order Passeriformes; family Pipridae; genus Manacus; species Manacus candei. The sequence continues at coordinate 1,134,344 of NW_026138071.1, forward strand.
AGCATTGTGCTGGCTGCAGGAACAAGAGCACTATAAACTGATTAGTTCACCCTTGTGACCTGTATTGAACATTGCTTATTATTACAAGTATTTTAATATACTTCAGGGAAAGGAAATGGATATTTCTTATTTTATGGCTGGAGAATTGGTGTCTGTGAGTAAGATGAAAGTTTGCATTTGATACGTGTGTCCATTGAGCTCTTTAAGAACTTTTTTTTTTAAATAACAGCATTGCATTATCTTTGTATTTTTAAAGTATTGTTGTAATTGATTTAATTGCAGCCTTGAGTACTCAGCATTTTAGGTGAATTTGACCCAAATGTGTCAGCATAAGCACCCAGAAAATGTGGAACGTATAATTATTGATCACCTATTTTTAAAAAGTTTTGGTAGAAATGGCTTGTGTAGGCTTGTATTCTATTTTGCAAGGTAGCAAATGGTTGTGGCTTTCTCTTCATGTGCTCTGTGACTCATTTACACATTTTGGCATTTGCAACAAATGGAGCAAGGGTATTATAAACTATCTTACTAGTGTCACCAGTTTTTATGGAGCATTCTATGCAGTGTGCTGTAGAAAAAGATATATCTATATCTAGATATAGATACACACACATGCATAAATATTTATGATCATTTTATTAAAAAAAATTAAAAATCAGTGCCAATAGGCTGGAAAGGTGAATTATGATGAACCAAGGTACCCTAGTGAAGGCAGTCCCTGAAACTTCTGTATGTTTGCATGCAACTTCTTGTATTCTCCCGGGGGGGGTGTATAATATTTTAAATATTTTTAAAAAGCAATCTGGAAAGAAACACTAGAAATTTTGTATACATATATATGGAGTCATAGAAGGTTTGGGTTGGAAGGGATCTTAAAGATCATCTTGTTCCAACGCCACTGCCGTCGACAGGGACACCTTCCACTTAGATCAGGTTTCTCAAAGTCCCATCCAGCCTGGTCTTGAATGCTTCCAGGGATGAGGCATCCACAGCTTCTCTAGTCAGCCTGTTACAGTCTGTCACTGCCCTCACAGTCAAGAATTTCTACCTAATATCTAATCTAAACCTTCCTTCTTTTAGTTTAAAGCCATTCCCCCTTGTCCTGTCACTACAGGCCCTTGTAAAAAGTCTCTCTCCAGCTTTCCTCTAGGCCCCTTTTAGGTGCTGGAAGGCTGTTCCCTGGAGTCCTCTCTTCTCCAGGGTGAACAGCCCTGTCTCTCTCAGCCTGTCTGCATAGCAGAGATGCTCCAGCCCTCTGATTATCTTTGTGGCCTCCTCTGGACTCACTCCAGCAGGTCCTCATCCTTCTTACGTTGTGGCTCCAGAGCTGGATGCAGCACTCCAGGTGGAGTCTCATGGGAGCAGAGCAGAGGAGCGGAATCCCCTCCCTGGACCTGCTGCCCACAGTGCTCTGGATCCAGCCCATGTCACAACTGGCTTTCTGGGCTGTGAGCACACGTTGCTGGGTCACATTGAACTTCTCATCAACCAACACCCTCAAGTCCTTCTGCATAGGGCTGCTTTCAATCCATTCTGTTCCCAGGCTGTATTTGTGCTTGGGATTGCCCCAATTCACTTGCAGGATCTTACACTTGGCCTTGTTGAACTTCACAAGATTCTCACAGGCCCATCTCTCCAGCCTGTCAGGGTCCCTCTGGATAGCATCCCTTCCCTCCAGGGTGTCAACCACACCACACAGCTCAGTGTTGTCGATCCCACTGTCCGTGTCACCAGCAAAGATGTCAAACAGCACTGGTCCCACTACCAGCCCCTGGGGAACCCCAGTCGTCACTGCTGTCCACTTGGACATTGAGCCACTGACCACAACTCTCTGAGTGCAACCATCGAGACAATTCTTTATCCTCCAAGGATGAGGAATGTATGCACACATACATACAGACCTTTGCCATTTGAGCCAGTAGGGTAACAGAGCAACAGTGGGTTATCATCTTCTGTAAAGTAGCTCTTTCATAGTGCTAGTGATGAGTAGAAATGCTTCCCAGATACTTGCACATAGTAGATGAGTGGTGAGACCCAAGGAATTTAAAGGCTTGTAAAAATAAAAAAATCACATTTTTAAAAGAGGAATGTATTTTTTTTTCTCTGTTTATTTTTAAGGCGAAAATATGTGAGATGGGCTGAGAGAGTTAGTCTGTGAATGCTGAACAGAGAAGGGTCCACTCCTGCACCGTGTTCTGACACACTGTCATTGTGGTAAATCCAGCCAGTGAGTTAACCTCAGAAAATTAATAACTGGGAAAAAAAAACCTGCCAGGCTGTTGGAGTGTAAACAAGTGTGTCTTTATATGAGGTTGGAGTAGGCACAAAAGATAGGCTGAACTCTCAGAGTTAGGAGCAGGAATCAGGATTGCCCCTTTCAATGACCATTAGCTGTTAGATGGGCTCAGCTTTGTGTTAGAACTGCACTGTTATCTAAATCAAATAGTAAAAACATTTGATACATTATCTGAACTACTTTTATGAAGTTTCAGCCTGAGGCATGTGATACGTGGAATTTCACAAAATTTTCACCAGTTGGACTGAAGTTATGTCTAGTGCCTGTTTTCCTAAATATAAATGCCATTGGAAGTCCCCAGAGTGACCACTTTTGAGTGCCCAAGTTTCATGGTGCAAGGGCAGAAATTCTGCATTGTTCTTTTGAGGTTAACTATACAATGCTGGAAATTCCCAGATAAACTCTCAAAAATGACTATTTTCTAGTAGGTTATAATTTAATGCCACAAAACCAGTGGCTTTTTTTTCCCCGATAAACCCATAACATTTCCTATGATTTTTTGACTATTTAAAGTATGTTTGCTACATTGATGACATCCCTGTGGATTTTGACATGTAACCGTGGCTTTGTTAATAGAGTATCAAAAGCTTTTCAGTGGGTACATTTGATAATAGATTGTGGTTATGCTGGTGATGATCGAACAGAGATTTCAGGATAGGAAAGGTGGCAAAGATTTTCACGCATGGATAATTTTATGCACGATAAGTAGATTTTCCATGAGTAATCCTGTTGATTGTAATAGGACTATTCACAGCTCAGTATGAGTGTAAATCTTGGTGGGATCAGGCCCTGTACTGGCATGTGTTCAGCAACATGGAGCACTTAGAAATAACTGTGCAACAAGTCATAAGGGTGTTTGTATCATATGTTGCCTTTCAGAATGTGTTGATTTTATGATCTGTGAACCTTTTCAGGCTGATTTATGTTTGATTACTTTCATTTTGCAAGTCAACACATTCTGATTCATTCTTAGAAACACTTGTGTGTTAATTTCAAAGTCATTCTTTTAGCTGTGTCTTATTTTTCTGAGTAGGGAGAAGAGATAATTTTATTTACTGTTCTTTATTTAGAACCATTAAGTAGGGTATTATTTTTTACTTTCTAGGCTTCTGCAGTATGTTGAAAATTGAACCTTTGATATTGTGAAAGCTAGCTGTGTTTCCTTTTATATTGGACTATATCCATATTTTAATAGTGCACATAAATATATTTTGTGATGTGATGAGACTATTCAACATGTTTCATGGCTTGATAGGGATTTAAAGTGGATGTTAGAAATCTGTTAAGCTCTGATTTTTTTTTCTTTCTTTTGGAGGGGTTTATGTTGATGGCAATTTTATTCATGGAAATGCTTAAACATTAGTAGTTTTAAATATGCTATTAAGCCATGTTGCTATCTCTTTCTTCATTAGCATTAGGAGTTAGGAATTACAGAGTTAGTGGTGACTTCTACGCTTCCTGTTAGGAAGAAAGCATTTGAGAATGTAGATAGACATTTTTTCCCCTGATCTGAATTTGGCATAGCCATTGGGTATGTCTGCAAGGTGTTCATCTGTGTGTGTACGTTGCATTTGTGGAGCAGTTTCACAACACCCTTTAATCTGATCTGACCGCTGACCGCTGCTGAAAGAATCAGTCCCGTTCCCTCCTCCCTGATTCTTCACTATGGATCTCCTGTAAGCCTGGCCTGCTCGGTCCCACTGATCCAGACAAAACCTCATGGCTTTTCTGGGGGTATGTTTTTGTCCAGCTCCCTTCTCAGTTGCACAGTGCTATGCTCAGCCCAGAGAAGGCAGCAAGGAGGTGTAGTGGGGAAGAGGTGCAGTGCACAACCCTTTGAGCAGGTAGCCCATGTCTCAGATTGTTTCTTGTGGCTGTATCATTGAGAGCTGGGTAAATAAGAAAACACACCAGATGTCCCACTGGAATGGCCTATCTGTTGTAGTTGATTTTATAGAAGTTTGGCTGTTCAGAAAGGTTTTACTAGTCATGCCAGTAAACTACTCTGATTATACAGTGATTGGCTTTTTTAAAAATTCAGAATAAACCTTTCCAAAGTGAATTTCACTAAAAGGGGAAGGAAGAAAATTGAATTCTGTGATAGAATAAGAATGTTCATTTAGGGAGTTGTATAGATTGTATATACATTATGTTCATTTAAGTTTACAGTTTAGCACAAATCATTGTAGCATGACCATAGAGTTGAGCCCTAAGAAGCTGAGGGTTTCCCCAGATTGTGTTTTTAAAAGCTTATTCTGTGTGCATTTTGCACTAGTAACCTTTATACATTTTGTGGTTTGGGCTCTGCATGCACTCATTCTTCCAAAGGCTGTTGTGGAAGCAAGGATGTGGTAGGAATGTGCTCAGGTACGTGTTCTGTAGCTTCAGGTATTTTTTCATTAGGAAGTTTACCTTGTCTTATCTTAAATGAAAGCAGACTTCCCAAAATGTGGAACTGAAATAATGTAAGGTGTACATTCCAGTGTAAGGTTACCCTGAAACCATATAATACCTCGGACTGAGCTCAGTGTCAGCTTTTGTGAGGGAATCTTGGAGGTAGATGTTTTTGTCAGAACAGTATTGAGTTGCTAAAGGCAAGTTAGAACTGCTGTTGTACATCCTGGCTGTTGTGTTTGGGTTGTTGTATCTTCGAAAATATGGTCAAATGGAGTTTATTGCTGTACATGGAAGTCTCATTTCTCTCTCAAGTCTTTGCTATAATCCTTCAGAAGGAGCTAAGGTTTAAACCATAAGAATAATTAAATTTCAACAACTTTCTTTCCCTGTTTCCCTCAACCTTCTTTCATTCCTTTTTGCCTTGGAAAAGTAGGGAGAAGATAATATACAAAAGAAGGTGGAGTGGGATACAGATATAGAAAGTAAAAAATCCTGCTTTTTAACACTTAAAAAGAGAAGTATTAGTCTTGAAACAACAAAGACTTTTCCAGGACATTGTTTACAAATAGAAAAAGTCCATCTTTTAAAAAACAAAGCAAAAACATTAAATTAGTTCTGTTCTACAAATAGATATTAAACTGCAGATGATTTTTATCTTTTGTCCCTGTTGTTAATCCTTAAAACATTTTTTTTCTCACCTCTCATAAATAGTCTTTTGAATCCTAACTACAGAATTAATGTGTTTCTGCACATATGAATTTTATTTTTAAAGTGAATACAATTTGTATCTCTGGGTACTTGCTCATTCCATCAAATAATGCTTTACTGCCTGCTTAAGAAAAGAAAGGAGAAGACAGAATAACCCCCTACCCACCATCAGTCAAAGTGGAGAAAAAGAGCTGCACCATGTGTTGAACTTCACTGGCAAACAAGTTTTGCTGCTTTCCTTGAGGGTCTCTGTTCAGCTTTACTTCGTAGCAGCCACCATCCCAGCAGACTTTTTGAATCAATTAATGTTTTCTCTTGATGGTGTTTTAATTTTTGATTCTTAATTGAAATGTTGTCATGCTTTTCATTTAGTATGTTTTTGTTTAAATGGTTGTTTCTTTAATTAGGAATACTGTCTTTAGTGCTCAGTTCTCCAACTTACTGCACCAGTATTTGGAAAAACTGATGTCAGGGTTACTGAAATGAATAGTTCTGAAGTACAGCCGTAGGGTTTGGCGAAGCAGCGGTTTCTGAAATGAAGCGATGTGGTTTGCTGGATGGGGATGTTCTGCAAGCAACTGTGAAGTACCCTTTGAAAAGAGAAGGTGCTGAGATGGTCCCATGAGACCTTTTCTGTGCAGTCCTTCCCCTTCCCCTCTCTCCCCCTCCAAAACTTTTCTGTACCCAGGAAGCTCTGCCTGTAGACACCTCTTGTGAGATGCTTTTCCTGGAGTAAAGGCTTGGAGACCCTCTCCAAGCAGAATAGATACTTTAGAGATTTTATTGACAACTCTTTTTCTGTCAATTTATAGAGAAACTATATGCACTCAAAGAAAAATTGTGAGATTACTTGGTGAGGCTTAATAGAAGTTCTGAAATTCCATGAAAAACACAACGTCTTATGCCAAGAAATGTACATATGTGTGTATGTGGTTTGTATTTTTGTGGCTTCCCTAGAGATAATCTCAAAGTAAGTTGATCTTTATTTTACAGATGCATCTTGCACTTAAAATATGTATTTAATATTTGCAGGCTTGCTAAAGTGTGCTTGTTTGAATGCTTTTAACTTACATCCTTTATCACACAGTCATTCTTCCAGGCATACTTCGCCTCATCTTCAATTTAAATGATAGGATTCCTTTTATGTGAGCCAAAAAGGTGTCAGTTGACAAATTACACATGTTTTACTGAATTAATTGCAATTGGGATGCTTCTTGTTTGGATTAATAGCCTATTTTTGTTTGTGGTTCTTTGTTTTAAAACATTACCTGCAGCGGTCATGTAGCTTACATTGTGTTTAGTCATTTAGAATATATAGCCTAACCCTATGAGTTCTCATTATTTTTCTATGAAAACCCAGATATTTGAAAGCCTGATTTAATAAGCAGTGCACTCACTGCACCACTTCTGATATGACTCAAGATCATGACTGGAAAACAACTTGAGCGCTTTTAGTTGCGTGACTCTGCTGAACCTACTAGTCAGGGTGAGAAAGAAACTGTTTCTATATCCTTTGCAACTGAGAGAACCAGCAAGACCAATAAACACCAGCACGCAGCTGGCCTGTCCTCTGGGCAACTGCTCTATCCCGCCAGCTGTCCTTGGGTTCTGCATGTCACAAATCTTCCTGCCTCTGTTGGTGAGAGCAGCGGGCTCTTCTGCACTGTTAAACACTCAGCTTCTCTGTCTGCCTACCTTCCTGCCAGGAAGTAGCTTTACATCCAGGATTTCCGGAATTCATACCTAATTTCAGGGTGATGTGGCAGTATCCTCCATGTGGAACAAACTTCTGTGCTGTTTTTGTCAATGGCCTGAGCAGACACATTAGGGCCACCATGTTCTCACACTTGATACTGTTTGTTCTCCCTTGAATGTGTTTCAGCATCTTGAGTTTTTGTATTTTAGTACCTGTCCACGTCATTGCTTTGGAGAATCCGCAGTGAGCTTATGCTGTGGTATTTCTGTAGCATGGAACAAAAGCATAGTGAATGACAGTGTGTGTGAGATGTACCCTGACTATGGATTGACTTGGGATGAAGGCTGAAATGAGCAGATGTATCAGTTTATTTTCCTTGGAGTCTATCTTTCAAGCTAGATATTTAGAATGCTCTACCAAAAAAACCAGTCTTGACTTTAGGTTTTTGCACCATCTTTTATCAAATGATGGCTCCATGCAAGGCAGATTCTTAAAACTTCAGTTCTGTCTCACATTTCTTACTTGGCACAGGATGCTCCACACCAATAAGACGATAAATTCATCATCATTTTCTTCTTTTAGGATGTTGTTGCAAGATCTCTCTGGGAGATCTGCATTGGTGGGAAAAATACAGCCTTAGCGCTCTGCCAGGTTTTGTTTGTTTGTTTGTGTTATTGCTGAGAAACTATCAGTATGGTTTCCCAGTTACCTCCAAAAAATACTTCATGGATTATATAATGTCTGCAGGTGGCTGTGTGGCATACCAGACCTGCATTTTCCCTGGAAGACATCTGAAATCTCATTCTCTTACTCTAAAATGGATTGATTTGAAAGTAAACTCGTAACACAGCACCACCTGAGCTCACTCAGGGCATTCTTTATGCATTCTTGTTGTCCTTATTTGAAAACAGGTACTGTGAAAATCAAGAGCATGATTTCAAACTTCCTTATGTTAGAATTGCAGGAGAACAAAAAAGGACCAATTGCAAACATAAATGTTCTGAACAGTATTTTTCCATGTTCTTCTCCCATCAGAGGTGATTTTGGTCCCTAAAATGGGCTTTTTATGTAGGAAGGAAGAATAATAAAAATATTGATGACATTTTCATATATAAAGAGATTTAGCTTGGTGACTCTGTCCTCCTGACTTCCAGCAGAGCAAGGCTTACTAAAAATAATAAAGTATTTAACTGAAAAGCTTCTTTCTTTGGCAAGCGTCTTAACTATTGAAACTTGTAGAAGTCAGACCATCCTGTCTGTCAACCTTTCTTTGTATTATTCAGAAGTTCAGAACCTTTCACGATAAAGAATAGAGACAAATGTTCTTTCACTTTTGAGTTATAAGATGTGAGTTGCTATCAGAGGGTGTTAATGGGCTTTTTACTTTGTTGGGGTGTGTGGTGAATTGTTTTTTTTCTTTGTTCTTTTAAGAAATTGAGTTAGTTTTACTTTCAGAAGGTTAAGAATCAGTAGTAATATTTGAAATACAAAAATATTTGAAATGAGATTGAGATTTTTCAGATGTTTCTGCTAGTGGCTTCCATTCCTACCATGTTCTCTAGGATTTCACCTAAAGAGAAACCATGATCTATTTTATAAACTCAGTGTAGTTTAGTATTGAGTCTTCACGAATGTGTGAGATACATTGAGAATTTTCAAAATATTTTCCTGGTGAAGGAAATTATTTAGAAGGGGATCAAATAGATCAAACTGAAAATGGAAATTTAGAGATTTGATTTACATTTGCTTGATCGAGTCTGTTTTGCATGGGCTGTAGTGGTGCAGTTCTGCAGGGTGATGGCCCCGATGGTTTTAGGCAGAGAGATCTGATTTCTTTGGTTATGAGTTGTCATTGTGAGCTGCAGGGAAAGCAGCACAGCCTCTGACTTAAGACTTGAATGGAGATGGAGCCTTTCTCTGTGGTGCACTCCAAGGTGGATGGAATTTAAAGCAATATGCCAACACCACATCTGTATCATAATTCTGAATGCATCAAAATCAAAGGTGCTGACACTGTCGTAATACTCCCTAAGATCCCTGTCTGGTGCTTTATCTGGGCCTGCTGTGTGTTGTCCAGCTCCACTGTGTTTCTGCTCCCACTCCTGTGTCTGCTGTAGCATTTGTATGTGTAGCCTTTGCCCTCCAGCTGTGGGGAGATAGAGGAGTGGAGGAAGGATGTTTTCTCTGTCTGTCTGTTGGTATGTCTGTCTGAAGGAGCAGGCCAGGGCAATGTGGAATGGTAGGAGTTATGGGCCTGGGGAATAGGGTGAAGGAACCTGACTGCTGTGGCTGGACATCCAATAAGCCAAGGAGAAGAGTAGTAGAACTATCTTGCATATATAACTAGTAGAATGAGAAGATGCTGCCACTTCCAGCTTCACAAAAGCCTGCCATTCTATGTTAAAAACCAATTAATAATGTCATGACACTTGTTGGAATATTATGATTTTATATCTGTCTGTGTAACATAAGTCAATTTAAGGGTATTGCTTTTCATGATTGGAATTTATATTTCCTGATTAATGCTCCAGCTTAGTGGAGGTAAAAGAGAATGCGTTTTTTACTAACAGTTCTGACCTCTCTATAGTCTTTATGTGATATATACCTTTAGCCAGAAAATTGCATTTTCATAGAATCACAGAATGGTTTGGGCTGGGAGGGACTTTTAAAGACCACCTAGTCCAACCCCCTGCAATGAGCAGGGACATCTTCAACTAGATCGGGTTGCTCAGCCCCATCCAACCTGGCCTTGAATATTTCCCTGGATGGGGCATCCATCACCTCTCTGGGCAACCCCTGCCAGTGTTTCAGCACCCTCACTGTAAAAATATTCTTCCTTATATCTAGTCTAAATTGACCATCTCTTAATTTAAAACCATTATGTGTTGTCTTATTGAAACAGGCCCTGCTAAAAGATTTATCCCCATCTTATAAGCCCCCTTTTAAGTATTGAAAGGCTGCAATAAGGTCTCTCCAGAGCCTTCTATTCTCCAGGCTGAACAACCCCAACTCTCTGAGCCTGTCAGCATAGCAGAGGTGCTCAGCCCTCTAAGCATGTTTGTAGTCTACTCTGGGCTCACTGCAGCAGTTTCACATCTTTCTTCACTGTGTCCCCAGAGCTGGATGCAGCACTCCAGATGGGGTCTTGAGAGTGGAGGAGTATCCCCTCCCTCAACCTGCTGGCCACTCTGCTTTTGATGCTGCCCAGTTTTCTCTCACTTGTGGATATTAAGATGTTCCAGCAGCTACAATATGCCCTGGGGTAGCAGCAGTGAAAGGGCACAAAAGGGACAAGGAAATAGGAGAACAGGACCAAAATGAAAGAGGCATTTGTAAAAGACAGTCAAAATGGAAAAAGGGAACAGAGTAAAAAGGGCACACAGGAAAAAAAATAGAAGTTTTCTAAGGGATAAGAAGGAGGATTTAGCTATCATTTAATTACCAGAACTTTGCCAGTAGTCAGAGGGTACTTTGGTTTGAAACCTTTTATTTGAAAGCGTTCAATTGGGTACACATGGATGTGTGTGAAAGGAGAATCTTTCTATGTTACACCAAACTATCCAACGTTTGGCTCTTATTCAGTATCAATTTTAGGAGTGCATGTGTTTATGTTGAGTACTGACTTGAGCTCTTATAAAATGTTTTTAAGTAAAAACTTTTAAGCAAGTGCACCAATTGTAGATGTTTACTATTAAAACTTTCTTTGTAGGTAATTGCACTTAAGAATGAACATTGAAGACAAGCTGGGAGGATTATTTCTTAAATGTGGTGGCATAGACCAAATGCAGTCATCCAGGGCTATGGTAGGGATGGGTGCAGTATCTGACCAGTCTGGAGTATCGAGAGAACGGCAAGAGGCAGTGCTTCAAGATCGGACTATGCCGCACCAAGAAATTCTTGCAACAGATGAAGTGTTACAGGAAAGTGAACTTCGACAGCAAGAGATGATTTCACATGATGAACTCATGGTCCATGAGGAGACGGTAAAAAATGATGATGAAATGGATGCGCAAGATAGACTTCCTCAAGGGCTACAGTATGCTGTTAATGTCCCTGTAAGCAATTTCTTTGTGAAATATTGGAGAAATTACTAGGAAGCTTGATCTGGTAGTCTAATCCTACTCTGGCAAGAATCTATTAATTGCTTGTTTGGATTATGATTATCAAAATATTTATGAACGGGTGCTATTTCTGAAAATGTCATTTGCCTCTGGCTGTGGATAAATTTTACCAATTAAGTATAATCTTTAAGTATCTGTTTTATAAATATTTTATAAGCAGGCTGCTACCATAGAACTAATGCATTAAAATGTGCTCCTTTAAGTATATTCAATGTTCAAGGGTAACTACAAACCAGAATAAATAGTGATATTAAAAGGTGCTTTTTATGCTGTTTATAGTACTATTTAGTTGCTTTTGCTATAGGAAGCATCTTGTGTGTTTTTAAGGTATGTGGACGCTTAGCAATTGCATTCACACTGCAGGTTGGACTGTGACACTTCATACATGACCATAAATATGCCCCTCCACGATATCTCATAGAAGGCATACCTTGGCTTTCCCAGAGAGCATGTAGATGACTTCCTTTCGAAAACAGAGCATCTGCCTGTAATGCAGCACATCATCACTGTTACCCTTCAAACATAAAGGACAATTACCAGGACTATAAACATAGATAGCCTTACACACGAAGAATAACCTTCAGAAAGGTAGCACTGTTAAAACACTTCTCTGTTAGCTGCAGATCAGGTGGTTCAGGTGTTAGAAAAATGTAAGAGTATCATGGTCTTTTTTAAGGGTCACATTAAATGAAGATTTTTTTTTTCCCCCAAAACTTCATTTGAACTGGTCTTTTTTTTTTTTCTTAAAAAATACTTCTGTCTTAAATATATAATAAACTATTCCGTTAAATCTTGCATTGACAACAGCGTGGACTAAAGTAAAATAGGTATGAAAAACTGAATGGTTTTACAGATGGAAGTGATTTTAACATAAGAACTGATCTCAAAATCACCACAGGTCAGGAAAAAAGACCTTGGGAGATGAATGAAAGGATACATCAAAATGTCATTGAGGAAATTAACTGTGCCCTTTTTATTTAAGATACATATTATTCCTTTCACTTAAATTTCTGAAAGAATGAAGCCAGAAGATAATTCCCTTAGAAAAAGGTTTTCTGTTTCAGCAGTTTGTCATCTTCTAAAATTGAAAAATTGCTTTTCTGTAGTGAGAACCTTACCTGAAACTGGCACTTGGTATCTTAACAGATCAGTGTAAAGCAAGAAATTACCTTTACTGATGCATCTGAACAACAGAAACGAGACAAAAAACAAATACGAGAGCCAGTAGATTTGCAGAAAAAGAAGAAAAGAAAACAGCGTTCACCAGCAAAAGTAAGACATTGATTTGGCAAAACCAAGATTAAAAGGACCTGAAGATTTGGTTGACTATGACTAATTTCATTAGCATTTGAAGTAGTTAGGCTGGAAATTGTTTGTTTGCTCAGTAAAGATGCAGTTCTGAAGTTCAGCAGAGACCCAAAACAAAACTGATATAACAGTGTTTTTCTTTGAACTCTTTTTAGCAACATGAACTCTTGACATATTTTAACATCTGTCTCTCCAGGCAGTTCTCTCTCCAAATATTTTTTTTTTTAAATTATGAGTCAGTAGCTTTGTAGACAACTTTTAAATCATTACTCTGTATCTATCTAATAATAGTTGTGCTTTTCTGTGAGCCTGACAATTTTATATGCTTCATGCATAGTAGTGAAAAGTTTTAAAAAGAAATCTAAAATGGTAGTTTTGAAAATTCTAAAAAGTTTACTAATATATATAAAATAATTTACTGGTAGGGAAAATTCCTGTGGTCATAATCATCTTCATATATGTATTTATTTATATCAAGAAATTCTTACCATAGCTGCTGGTTTGTTACTTCAAAATTTGTTTTGTAGATCCATTCGTGAAGAGTATGTACCCCTGTATGTCTGAAAACAATTTTCTCCTATTGAGAAGCACTTCAGATAAAACCAGAATCATTTCACCTCATGAGGTAGCAGTGCTGTATCTTCTAGTAAGTCCCCAAATCAGTGTTAACCTTCAGACTTAAAATAGAACATATCCAGGCTGCTCTGATAGACAGAAATCAGTTATATGTTATCACACGGCAGCATTAAGATAAGCCTACTCAGAAATCAACCCAAACTGTTTATACATTGAAGGAAAACTCACCGTAACAGCAAGAAAATCTCCCAGACCTTTTTGTTGCCCTGGGAGCAGGACCTTCCAGTCCTCCCCAAAGCACTGTCAGATAAGGTTGCACTTGTAGTATTCTTGGAAAGTTGAGAAATTGCTTCAGATTGGGTGTGGAAGCAAGTTCCAAATCCTGTGCATTTTCTTCTCACTTCTCCCTTTGATAGAAAAAGGAGATCTAGGTTGAGTACATCCACAGATCACTTCCATGGAAACATGGCAAGGTAGGAGAGGCGTGTGTCCCTCTTTCTACAGACGTGAACTTGCATGCTTCCTTTTTATCTCCCAATCTGCCAGGTTTAGTCTTTTGAGATGACAAAAGATTGAACAATGATCAGGAGAATCGTTAAGCAGGTTGTTTTTCAGTCTCTTTTCCACTTTTTCAGACTTGTCAGAGTAGAAAGGCAGAAAAAAGCTGAAGGACCAACATAGGTGAGAGCCTGCTGCAGTTTAAGTTTAGTATTTCCAGAGTAATGGGGTTGATTTTCCCTCCAACAGCAGCTGGAACTTTGACAAATGGAAGTCAGTTAACATCCTGAAGCATTTAAAATTCTATCTTATATTAGTGTAGTGATCAGATAAATAAAAAGTCATTAGTTACTATGAATCCTGTCTCCTTTTCCCTCTTCCACGCACACACACACGTGCACACACATACGCACGCGCACACACACACACGCACAAGCTTTTTTTTGTTGCTTTTATTAGGGGAGCTGCATTGACTAAGTTAACTTTCTTCATTTAAGATGTGGTACAATGAATAGACGCAGTTGAAGAGCCCAGGTTTAGGATAACTGTGACATTAAATGTTATTCTCTGCACAATTATTTTAAAATTCCAACATAATATATGAAAAGCATTTCATAACATGTATTTAAATTTGTTTTAAAGACCCAGTCCGTTTCATCAGCTGTATGTGGTTACAGAACAGAGCTTTTACAACTGTCTCTATCTGTGACTGGAGCTGTAACATACCAGTCTTACAAACGTATGAATGTACTTGTCCTTCAGAGTGAATGCACAAGAATTTGTTAGCTCGAGACTTTCACTCTTGCTGAGTTTTGATGCAGCAGAATTTAAAGTTAGGTAGATCCTACAGTATTTGCTACTATTGCAGAGCTACTGTTTCAGTTATTGACTCTCTCTTTCTCATCACTGTCATTATCATAAAACCTAAAATGTCGTAGCTAATCAAATTGCAGATGTGTTTCCCCATCAGACTTTCATTTTTTGTTAATAACAAGGGACTAAACGGTTTTATTTAAGGTTACTTAAGCTTTTCTTTATAGTTCTGTTTCCAGTTAAGCAAGACTTTTAGAAATGTAATTTGTTTACTGGTTTTCTTATTCTCTTGCCAGAGATAGTAGAGTCTGGGTTTTGGTTTGGGGTGTTTTTTTTTTCTTTTTCTTTCTGACAAATTAGAGAAAACCTGTGATTAGCTTTATTGACTAAGGTAGATATAGTGCAATTTTTAAATATAAGTTTTTTTAACTTTTATGAAAATAGTGGCTTTGTTTGACAGCAAAGCAATTGAGTGTGGCAAGTTGAATTCGTCAAGGAAATGCTTTAATATGTATATTGAGTGAGCAATACTTTATTGAGTGAAAAACCTGAAAGGGGAGAATGCTAATACTATTTTCTTGGTTGTTTGGCTTTGGAGTTTTGCTTTTTAAAATATAATTTTGCCTCTACTGGTATTATGTAGACGTAGATAATTTATATGACTATTTTTGTTAAGTTTTAATGCCTTTTAGCAAACATTCAGAGTTGTGATTTGAAAATAGAATATAACTTTTCACTTTTGCTTTAAAGTATGCTTATCCATGGTTTAGTGCCCAGAGGTGATTTGGTTACTTTGCATCCTTTCCAACGGATGGACAAAGTAAACAGTAGCGTATAAAGTGACTCAGCTGTGTCTAGGGAAGCTCTAAGCTGATTTTCCATGAGCTGCTTTTGCCTCTGTCCTGTTGAAATATCTCTTAATGCACAACGAGACACAAGTTGGATTGGACTGCAATTGGAAATGTGTACTAGAAGCTTAACGCATAGCTTTGTAGAAATTAGCATTGTTTTACCTGAAATATTTAAATTCTCTGCATCGCAAAAATTAATGTGTTTTTTTTTTGTAGTTAATAAGACACCTTTAGAGGGTAGTGTGAGAACAAATTTTACTCTTTTTAAAATAGATCCTTACAATAAATGAGGATGGATCACTTGGTCTGAAAACCCACAAATCTCATGTTTGTGAGCATTGCAATGCTGCCTTTAGAACCAACTACCATTTACAGAGACATGTCTTCATTCATACAGGTACTGCTTGACTTCAAATTTGTCTTTTTCTACTATATAAAGAGTTGTTTACTTATGTTAAAAATGTTTTCAGCTCTATGCGAATTTCAGTTTTAAGAGTGTAGCTAACTTGGCATCTAAGCTTAGAGATTCCATGCACCAAAGTGTCAAAAGAATACCAGAAAAAAGAAAAAAAAAATCAACATATGTTTAATAAACTGAAGACCTAACTGTTTACAAGGTTTCTTTTCTTTCTTTATCAGAAAGTTATGGGTTGACTTGTAGCCTAAGTGCCAAAATTGACCCCTTTGTAAAATGTGCTCCGGCTGCTTATTTGCCTGATGAGGTATCTCTCTGGTTCGGAGAAGTGAAAAAGGTACTTACCATTATAATAGCTTGCCAGTATCCTGAATGCAGACTTATGCCAGCATCGTGATTGATCTTGTTCATGAGGAAATTACAGCCATTCCAGATCACTCTTCCGTGCTAGACTTAATGTGACTCTTAGGATCATGGAAAGAACTCCGCAGTTCCTATACTTAGTAAGGCTAATGTTTTTTTTTGTATTAGAGTATTTTTGGAATTCGCTCAGATGCTGGTTTTTTTTAATAGACATTTTAATATTCCTCAAAAGTAGTTATCAGAAACAACAGTGTGTAGATATTAACTTATGGATGTGGAATTATATTGTTCAAGGTGAAAAACCATTTCAGTGCAGTCAGTGCGACATGCGTTTCATACAGAAGTACCTGCTACAGAGGCATGAGAAGATTCATACTGGTGAGTATAGTGCCTTGAGTATCTTTACTGGCGTGCTTAAAAACTGTTTCCCCACTCAGGCAAGGTTTCTGGTAATAAATATGCAGCCTAAAACCCTGTTGTAATTTGTTTTTACTTAACACATGTTATAAAACTTTAAAAAAGAAATTAGTTTTGTGCTTTCAACTTGCTCCACTTTCCTTTTGGCTGTAAAGTGAGTATGAACTCTAGTAAGCAGATCTGTAAGTAGTTTTCTATAAATAGCCCCAGAGCAGCAAATCCTGAAGTTTGTGCATTCATAATAGTCAAGGTTTGTTAAGCAGTTCTATCTTTTGTTCTGTCAAGTTAATTCAGGTAACGGGGACTTCCAAATTCCATTTCCATAGATTTATTTGTTTGTTTGTTTGTTTGTTTGTTTGTTTTGGAATTTGATGGAAAAGTGCCAGGACTAAAATGGCCAAAATGCCTAACCCCAAAGGTATTAGTATCAGCTTTTCTTTTCACCCACTTTTTCTTTTAGGTTTAATTCAGAACTGTTCTAAAAGTAAGAGTCTTAGTTTAAAAATACGCAATATAGGTCAAATAAGGCCTGAAGTTTTAAACCAAAGAGCGTTAAAGTTTATTCATGTTTATTTTTTTATCTTGTTGCACCACACAGAACCACATTCTTTAACAGGTTTGGTTTCATTGGGTTTTTGGCATTTTGGTGCATGGCCTTTCAATCCCTCTTTAAATATTTTGTAATATGGTCCCTTTTGGACTAGATGCCAATTTCTCAGCCTCTTTTTCAGAAAAGCAGAGCTGGTGAATGTGCACAGTGTTTCTTGGCTGTAGCATTTAAATGGATATGAAAGCTACTAACACGCAGTGCAGTGTGTGCATGTGTAAGGGTTGAGAGGGAGAAAAAACTCTGCAAAATGAATTTTCAGAGCAGTGTACAGGGAGTTACATGCACAAATGCCCTGTTGTTTATGGGATTTTTGTATCCTAGGTTGCCATGAGTCCAGACTAAGTAGGTTTCCTTCAGCCAGTCAGCCACAGAAGAGTCTTCCATTCTTCTGTCCAGTGTCTTTGTTCTGCTCCTAGTCTTTCCTCTGGCTCTGAATTGGTGAACCATGCTGCCTCCACTTTGTGTAGATACTATTCTTGAAAAGAATGCTCATTCACTCTCTTCCATCTATCTGTCCCCCTTGCAAAAAAAAAAAAAAAAAAAAAAAAAAAAAGGCAAAAATTTAAGTGCAGTCTTCACATTTTTTGGAAGATTTTTCTTTTTTTTCAAACGAGGATTATTCCCTGTACGTGGCTTTGAAAATGAGAGTCTGGGCAATTTAGTTAATTAATGCTTGACTGCAAATATTTTATAAATTGATTTAATTATCTTTTCTAATTCAGCTTCTAGCTCTAATGAGAATTCTGTGTTGATTTTAAGCTTTGGAGGGAGGGGGTGGTGTTGGTGGGATTGCAGGTTTTTATGCCAGCTCTACCATATGCTAGTAGTTGTTTAGCAGAGAAAAAGGTGCCATTTAACAAATTAACCATATTGTTATCTGACTTTTTAAGATACATATATTTTCCTCCTTTCCTCAGCATCCTGAGGTATAGTTTGGTAGTTTCTTAGAAAATTGAAGATGGTGCTTGTGTTTAAAATTACTCAGGTATAGTGTAGTTAATTGGCATTCTGCATGCCTGTGTGTGCTTTCACCTCTATATGACCGTGTTTACTACTGGGCCTTAGCTGTTTGTGTAGTTACTCTGTTGTTCAGGACTGTATAACTAAACCCATCCAGAAAAGCTGCATTTTCAGCTTGCTTCTCTAACGAGAAGGTGTGCAGTGGGTCTGCGTTTCACTTTGATGGAAGTAAAGAAAAGATCTATTTGTATCATTCATATTCTTTTAAGGAATGTTCCTTATAAATTAAATACTTCATTTTTTTTCTTTTTATTTTGCATTTTTACCTCTGGGAATGATCACTTTTAGCACCAGTTTTTGTACAGTGTTCAAAACACTGATGGAGAACAGGATGTCTCTTACTCTTTTAAAAATGTTTATAAAATTTTCCTGTTTATTTTAAGCCAATCAAAGCCAGTGGTAACACTTAGAAGCCCCATTTTATGCCTGTTACAAGCCCCCTATTTACAGGTGCTCCAGCTAGTTCCAGTCTGGTTTGAATTTGGTTCTCTGAACTGCTCCTTCAAATGAAATGTTATGAGGGAGTAATGAAGCAATCAATGAACAACCTTTTTTTTGTGTAAATAATTAAACAGTTGCATCTAAAAGCAGACATTGCATTAATACAAAATTCACTTACTAGGAATAATTGTATGTAGAGGAGGGCAGCAGTGCTAGAACCCTGCTGCTAAACTTTTCCCTAATGAGTCAGAAAATTGCCATTTTAGTTGTCAGAGAGGGAAGAGTCACTAGTACACAAATATTTTCGTATTTTCAGTTTACTAGACTCCAGAAGATGCTGAATGTTCTTTTTTTTTCCTAATATGTCTGCTTTCTTTTTACTTAGAGATGTTTCTATACACCTTACTCACTCATGCATTCATGTGTCCTAATTGTGTAAGCCACCCTACTTTCCATTTTAATCACAAAAACTGAGATTACATTTAAAAAAATAAAACAGCAATGGGGCTCATGATTCAAGTGCCTTCTTATTCAGTCCTGCTGATTTTTTTTGTCTTCTTTGTTATTTTATGATTTGTTTTTTGTCTGTTTAGATTTTAAAATGCCTGAGGTTTTATAATTGTTACAGCCTTCATACACATAATATTTGTACAACACTTTATGTACAGTTCTATTACTGGGTTTTAATAGATTGCCAACATAGACAAACACATAAGCTGTGTTCGTAAATAATGCAGTAATTATTGTATTTTTAAATTTTGACTTCTTTTTATACATCTAATTCTATCCCACTCAACAAGACATTTCAGAAAAATGTCCTGGATTCTCCATGCATTAGCAAAAGACTGTTATTAACGATCTCCTCCATTTGCCATAGATCCTGTTTGAAAAGTACAACAAAATTGCAGAAGGCATCTGAAGTTTCAGGCCTCTGCTAAGAAATTATTATTGGAAGCGTATCTCCATATTAATTTTTAATCTTTTTCTAACATTATCTTCCTTGTGAAGATTAAAGCCAAAATTAAGTATGGTATCAGTTTCACAAAGTTTTTCTTAATCTTACTTCCATTCTGGAATTCTACTGAAAAATACCATTTTCTGTGTTGTGCTGAGCAGTTCAAGGGCAGTGTCCGTAGAATTTTCTCCCAGTTAAGGCATGGCCAGCAGTGCCTTTGTATGCACCCTGAAAGTCTCCAAAATAGCTGGTGGTCATAATACACCAAAAACCCTCAGAACCCCTGTTTGGCCCTTTTTAAGCCTTGAAATGGGAATAGGTAGCTGAGGGAGTCTTCTGCCAGCAAATAACCAGCTTGAGTAGATGAATGTTAAGGAACTCTGTGACCATTCATTTGCAGAAATGAGGATAAGGCTGCAGGTAAGTGTATTAAAGAAGTGTTCTGCATTTCCTGGGGTAGCAGAATAGCTCCTTAGGGGGCTGTTCAGAGCCAGAACAGGACCAAGCTATTTTGCTATAAGGCTCAGACAGATCACCAAACAGTTGCTCCTTTCTCTAGAAAAACATAAGGTAGCATGAAAGCAAACTTAGAGACAATGTAAGGAGAGTTGTTGGAAGAGGCAATTTAAAAGAAACACCAGGTAGAATAGTGGAGCAAAGGGAAAGAAAACTGTAAGGATTAAGTAGTAGACTTTGGGAATGGAAGAGAACAATGGCATCTAAAGATCTTGCCTCATCTTGCTGAAAACTGAAGACAAGGATTGGAATTTGATGCAGAAAGTCTCAACAGGCTTGATGGGAGTAAAACACCATAGTCATGAGGGTGCCCAACAAATAAAGAGAAGGTGAAGAATGAAACTGGAGTTTGAAAGTTAAGAAATAGGCCAGAGAGAAGGATTTGCTTATAGACAGTATGAGAGAATTATATGATAGATATTACAGCTTACAAAAGTGCTGAAAACAAGCAAAGTTTTATGGTAATTATTAATAAGCAAGAAATGATAAAGGTCTCTAACTCAAGTGAAAGAAGAGGTAGGATGCTGAGGTTGTGAGCTTGTAGAAAAAAGAACTGATGGAAGAAGCTGAGAGATCTGAGTAGAGGAGATAATTTGATTTAGGAGAGAATAAATTGGAATAATTTCATCTAAGAAAGGAATTGGCTGAAAAGCCACATGGAGAGGTAAGAATTAATAACTGGAAACAGGACATAAGCTTACAAAGAGAGAGATTTAGAAATTGCTTGGAATTAAGGCAGTTGAAACTCTGGGCATTAATGATCTGACTAGGAGCACGTGTGGGCGATACAGATATTTTTCATTCTAGTTTCTATAAATACAGGCACCATATTTTAAGGTACTGTATTTCCATTTCTAGAAGGATGTGGCTAAACAGTTCTATTGTAAATGGAAAACCACACTCATAACATTTTAAATAATAAAATGAATTAATTTCAAATGTTAAATGTTGATAATTATTGTTAATTTAATAAAGTTAGTCCATAACATAATTAGTAAGAATAAAACTACTTCAGAAAACAGCAATAGTCTGCATATTTCTGGAAACAAAGCATAGATGGTTTATATCCCAAAAATCAGTGCAGTGCAGTATCCAGAACAAAGAGGATGTTGACAGATGCTGCCACGACAATCCCTGATCTCTGTGTCAGTCCAAAAGATTTCATAGTAAATATTAAGAGGAAAGATCACTATTGTTCAGGCTGAGTTCTATTAAATAATAGTGAACTTCTGTAAAAGCAAAACTAACTTTTCAATGCACTTGGAATTTTTAAGTTTTGTCAGAGAAACATAGAAAATAAAGAATATCAGAGGGAAGATGTAAGGCAAAAGTTAAAAGAAACAAAAATAGAGCCCAGAAAAGATCATTGCAGGGCTTCTTTGTGAGGAAAAATAAGGGGAGAACTGAAGATGAATTCAGGGCAGTGCATATTTTCTGAACAAATGCTTCATGAAAGTAAAGGATAAAACCAAAAACCAAACCGAGCAAATGAGAAATCTGTAAGTATGCAAACACCAGTTTAGCTATAGAGGTTCCTTTTTTTCAACTTAGTTTTTAAAATAAAATATTTTTAATTAGTTTTTAAAAAATAAATAAATTTGAGTTCTGACCAAAATAGTAGGATTTTTTCAAAGCAGTTATTTCAATTCTACATACAGATAAGGTAAAAAATATGGAAAAATACAGAGCACTCTCAAAAATGTTATATTCAAAGTTTGGAAATGCATAATTCTCTCCTAGAAGGGATGGGTTTGAGTTCATGAGTTGGTGAGAGAATTGAGGTATTTTTATACAATCGTCTGCCCTAAAAATATGTGATGCAACAGCAGTTCAGGAAGAGCATCTTTGCAGTTCTTCATTTGTTAAGTGTAAGACGTATATTTGCACCACCATTAGAAAGAGGGGTAAGGATTTAGTTTTAAAGGTGGTTTGTTTTTTTTTAGCACAAAAGCTTAAAATAATTTGAGGCATCATCTACTGAGTATTGGAAAAATAGTGGTGTGAGCAAGCCCTATGTTGTTTTTCATTAGCAATAGACTAAATCCTCTTACTACTATTAATAAAGAATGTAGTATTTGACCGGGTAATTGTATGGAAAAACGTTGATTCATTTTCTTCAATTAACATTGCTACATGTTTTTTGTCAGGTGAAAAGCCATTTCGTTGTGATGAATGTGGTATGAGGTTTATTCAGAAGTATCACATGGAAAGGCACAAAAGAACTCACAGTGGAGAGAAGCCTTACCAGTGTGAATATTGTTTGCAGGTAAGATGACTTGGTGAAATCTTTCGTGATTGACAAACAAAACAGCACTAGATTCCCAAGTAGTACAGACAGGGATTTCTCCATGGGTTGTAGTCATGTGCATACACATAAATGTATAACAAATGTTGTTTCTGTTAAAGTGGGCATTCTTGATGCACAGAGGCACGGCTGGCTGTGCTTGATTTTATTGACTGTTGTTTGACACTTCATTAGAAACTGGTAAAGTGGATGAATTGTCAAGTAAATTTGTTAGAATGAAAGGTTTCTTTCTGCTAATATATTTATTTTTCCCTAATAATAATAATAATAATCACCATCGTCATCTTTTTCAGTATTTCTCCAGGACCGATCGTGTGCTGAAACACAAACGTATGTGCCATGAGAACCGCGAGAAGAAACCGAACAGAAGTGCCACCAAAGTTGGCTTTTTGCCATCGGAGGAAGATTCTGGTTTCTCAACGCCTATGAAAGACAGCTCCTTGCCAAAGAAGAAAAGGCAGAAAACAGAGAAAACAAAATCTGGGGATAAGGAAAGTTCAGATAAATCGGAACACAAGAAGGACAAAAATGACTATTTGCCTTTGTACTCTTCCAGTACTAAAGTAAAAGATGAATATATGGTAGCGGAGTATGCTGTTGAGATGCCACATTCTTCGGTCAGTGGAACGCACTTAGAAGAAGCAAATTCTGGAGAAATACACCCACCTAAGCTTGTTCTCAAAAAGGTTAACAAGAGGAGTCTAAAACAGCCACTCGAGCAAAGTCAAACCATTTCACCTTTGTCTACATATGAAGACAGCAAGGTTTCAAAGTATGCCTTCGATCTTGTGGATAAGCAAAGTTTACTGGACTCTGAAGGTAATGCTGACATTGATCAGGTGGACACATTACAGGAAGGGCCCAGTAAACCTGTACACAGCAGCACTAATTATGATGATGCAATGCAGTTCTTAAAGAAAAAGAGGTATCTACAAGCAGCCAGTAACAACAGTCGAGAATATGCCTTGAATGTAAGTACCATAGCATCTCAACCTTCAGTAACACAGGCAGCTGTGGCCAGTGTCATTGATGAAACTGCTACAGCCTCAATATTAGACACACAGGCGCTGAATGTTGAAATTAAAGGTAACCATGACAAAAATGTCATTCCAGATGAGGTACTGCAAACTCTGTTAGATCATTATTCACACAAGGCTAATGGACAACATGAGATCTCTTTCAGCGTGGCTGACACGGAAGTGACCTCCAGTATATCAATCAATTCCTCTGAAGTATCTGAGGTCACCCAATCTGAGACGGTTGGAACAAGCTCTCAAGCTTCCTCATCAGATAAAGCTAGTATGTTACAAGAATATTCAAAGTTTTTACAACAAGCTTTGGACAGAACTAGCCAAAATGATGCCTATTTGAACAACCCGAGCCTTAATTTTGTGACTGATAACCAGACTCTTACAACCCAGCCAGCATTTCCTTCCATGGAGAAGGTCTACACATCTATACCTGTCAATAGCTTTCGATCAGGAATGAACTCTCCATTAAGAACAACTCCAGACAAGTCTCATTTTGGACTAATGGTTGGTGATTCGCAGCACCCTTTTCCCTTTTCAGGTGATGAGGCAAATCATTCTTCTTCCTCCTCTACACAGGACTTCTTGGATCAAGTAACTTCTCAGAAGAAAGCAGAGGCACAGTCTGTTCATCAAGCATATCAAATTAGCTCCTTTGAGCAGCCCTTTAGAGCTCAGTACCATGGGGCAAGAGCTGGAATATCATCTCAGTTTAGCACTGCCAATGGACAGGTGAACCTTCGGGGACCAGGGACAAGTGCTGATTTCCCAGAATTTCCCTTGGTGAATGTAAATGATAGCAGAGCTGGGATGACTTCTTCACCTGATGCCACAACGGGCCAGACTTTTGGCTAAGAAATCTTTGTAAATAATACTGGCACTTTAGAACACATTTGTCAAAAGGGGGTTGCTCTGTAAAAGATGGAGTTCTGTACAGCTTTTAAGAGCGCTATGTTAAAACAAAAGTAAGCTGATATTAGCAAGACCAATAACTGCTTCTTTCTTTTTTTTTTCCTTTTTCTTTTTTTTTTTTTTTTAAATTTTTTGGTTAGCCACCAGTAATTGAACTGCCTGATGTTGGTGCCCCTATCAAAGGCAGTTTATTATTCACTTGTTCGAGTCCAGAAAATATTTTACCTTCTATGAAATTTAAAATAAAAAAAATCCCCAGGTAAGACTTTCCCCCATGATTGTTTCCTTGCTGGTTTCCTTGTATACTTTGGGAGGACAGTAATTGTCTGATATTATTCACATTGTCATTTCTAAAATTGTCAGCATAGTCATTGCTCTTCAGCAGGGAATCAACATGTACTAAACACACAGAATAAACAAGTAAGTTTCAAAGGTCAAGCAAAAACGGCTTTAAAAGATGGCGTTTTCTAGAAGAATAATCTTCAGTCTCTCAAAAAAAGTTTTAGATCATATGCCCTTTATTTCTGCTTTGCATTACCTTGAGTTGTGTTTGGAGGGAAAAAAAATGAATTCTGATAGACTAACTCTACTATTTAAAATTCTAATTAATTTAAAATACTTTAAACACTTTTTTTAAGCAGAATGCCTAACTGCTAAAACCTTTACTTCATTCCTGAAGTAATGTGTATTTCTTTGTACAGCTGAATCTAGATGTAACTTTTTAATGACTTTTTCATACACAGATACCAAGATTTTGGAGTTTTAGCTAAAATACTCTATAGATGACATTCCCAATTGCAGAATGCTTACACAAACTGTGTATTCCAAGATTTAAAAGCTTAATTGTACCTTACCCTCCGTACTCATAACGATTAACATAGAGCACTTAGCCAACTTGATAGTTTTCGATTTCTCAAAAAATAAAACCATTTTGAGATTTTCAGGTTTGATACGGTTGCATCATTTTCATCTCACACAACTCCAGTAATTCTCTTCAATACACTTGAGATGGGGTATCCTTAGCTTCTCTAAAAACTGTTTTGATTCTCTGTCTGGCATTTTGACAATTCAGACCATTAAATTTATTGAAGCATCCCTGAAAGCTGAAGAAGCAGGCATTCAGATTCCCTACCTTTTTAGTGTTTGCTTAGTGAAAGTCATTACAATTTTACCAACCCCAAACCGGTGAATGATGCTAGTGAACAGGATTTCTTTTTCCAGCCTAGGAGAGTGATCAGAAGTTTTCGTTGCATTTCACAGTATAAATAAAGGACAAAGTTTATCCCTGTACCACGAATATGTTTTTTTGAATAGTACTTTGTCTTGAAGTATACGGTATGGTACGATAAGTAGTTCTGTGTGCATTTTTAAGGTGGTAAGATTTGAGTAGCCTAACTATTGTGTAGTTTAAGTTAACAAGTTACAGATTTTTGAACTGTAATGTTCATTCTATTGCACCTTCCCTAAAGGGACACTGTCTGGTAGTTTAAGGCAGTTTAAGCCTCATGTAGGCCGATTAACCAGGGAAAAACACACACACACACACACACACACATATATGGGTAGGTATGTATATGGTGATTTTTTAAAAATAGGATTGCATACATGCTTTTACAGTGCTGTTGCTAGCTGGTATCTCTCAGACGAAGCCATCAGATAGGAGAAAAGACTGCATCTCAAGGGGCTGAAATATATTCTATCTTTTAAGAAAGGACTTGAACGGGACCTAGAACAATTCCCACCTCTTCTGAAAGCAGTAGCAATATTTTTCTTAATTTTCATTACCAGGAAACTGATCCCACTCTTTATCTTTTTCCCCCTGGTAGCACTAGTACAGCACTAACTTCACTTGATACAGTTGAGGGAGAAAGGGTATTTATTTTATCCATAGTTTGCTTCTCTTATTGGCAAGAAATACAATTTATGTAAACTTATTTCTTAATACTTTTGTATAAGAAAACAGGTTCTGTTTTGATTTGTTGACCCCTCTGTATAATACAATAAGGTGTTTCAGTGTGCTATGACTTACCAATAGTTTTGCCCAAATATTTGGCCCCAAGTTAAAGAGCGGGCATTAGGAGAGAAAAGTAAATTCCTTTTGGATTATTGATGATGCATTTAAAGAAATTTCTTTGAAAGAATATTTTTAAACTGATTCTGGTTTTCTTCCTTTATGGTCAGTTTGGTTTCTTCACTTTCTATTCTATGTTGCACAGAAATAACATATATGGCCCCTATATCCCAGGAAGCCACTTCTTGTAATGCATATTTTGAGTGTTTCATTTCCATGACATCTTTGCTTGTGCTGCCTGAATAATACTGTGTTGGCATCTTTGCTCTCATGCCCTGATGCTGCAAGTAGATGGTCATTAATTGTACTATTTGTTGAATACAGCAAGGAACAGAAGGGAAAAAAAGGCCAGGTTATTACTGCACTGCCCTGGCCCCATAGGGAGGTAAGAGGAATAAAGCCTCCTTCTCCCTAAGGGGGCTGACTCAGCTTTATTTGAAAAGGTTACTGCATTGATACTCTGCTGGGAGAAGGTGATTTAGGAGTAAGGGAGAGTCGCTCTCACTCCATCCCATCTCCACACTTAGGAATTGCTCCATGGGAGCATGAGGGAGCAAACTGTTGTACAGAGTGAAGGAACTTGCTCTTCCTGCAGCCAAAGGGGAATCACCTGAGGAAATGTTATCCCTTACGTCAGAACTCGTTCCCTAGCCTGCTGCTGAGCCACTCCAGCTACACTCTGTGCCTTAGGACAGGCTGTGAAGTCCCCGTCTAAGCCACAGGGACTATCCCATAGGGTTCTTCCACATGTACAATTAAAAGTGATGTGAGTAGTTGATCCGCTGATGCGTGAAGCTTTCTGCACTGGAGGAGTTAGCCAAATATACTGCTATGATTTAGATTTAACTCAGTAAAAAGCTCCTGCTTGTTTAATAATGACATTATTTAATAACATCTTTCACCGCTCACGTTTTGCTGCTTTTAATCTACAGATGCTCATTCTTCATGTTGATCTGGGCACTGTTTGTTTTTTTAGTTTTTCATGTATGTTTGGAAAAAAGCAGCTTTGGTTTTCTGCTCTGTTCGTGTACTGATGCTGTTCAGTCAGTCAGCACAAGGCTGGGGTGACTGTGTGTATTCCCCTGAGCCAACAACAGACATTCTTAATGAAAGGTCATGTAAGCACCAAATGTGTGTGTGTGTGTAAGGTGGACATTTGGGGGATATCTACTAGTGTTAGAGCAGTGATAATTTTAAAAAAAGAGGAAACTGATGACATTTATTAACAAACTATATATATACACAATACATGTGTATGTATATATATATATATATATAAATATATACGCACTTATTAATAGGACATATTTTGGTCCTAAATTACTTGACAGTGTCCCTTTTAGCATGAATCTTTTGATATGTTTTACCATTAATATAACAGACAATGAAGGAATCAGCTTGTAATGGTATACTAATAGGCATTTACATTTTCTTCCTTTGATTTGAGAATGAATTAATCATAAATGACAAGTTTTGGGGAGAAGGATTAACCATGTGTATTACTGTATGTTGGTTTACGAATAACAACATAAACAATTTCAATTGGACGATAAAAGAACCATGTTTATGATCTTGTGTCTCCTAGTGTTGTCTTTAGGAAAATTGTGTTTCAAGAAGAAAATAGGACAAGGAAGTATTCATGTGAAATAACAACTTGTATTATTTTTATATTATACTTGTCAGTTTTTTGGATGACGGGAGCTTTTCATTGTTAATTGAGAAGTACAGTAAAATCTTGCTAATTCGCTGACTTCTAAACAGAGCATCCAGTAGGTTTCTACATCCCTGATGGTCTCTTCCCACCTCTCTGCAATGGTCTAAAACATACTGTAGCGAGGTCTCATACAATAATACTGTACTACTTCACCCAAGTATACTACAGCATCTACATTAGTATACTGGGAGATAGAAGGAGTATTGAAAACTAAATTACAGTTGTCAAAATAAATGAACAAAGTACATTTTGTGATGTGACATCCTTGCTTTTGTTGCCTGCTTCTTCGCTATTTTCAAAATTGTCATTTTTAAAGGGTTTCTAAGACATTGCTGCGAATTATTGGGGTTCTACTGTAACTTTTGGAGTTTATTCTAAAGTATTCATGTTCTCCTATGAAAACTTTCCACTTGGACAGATACATTATATTCCACACTTGATCAGAATATTTTTATAGTATTTGTATCATGTGTAGTTACTATTTGAAATGAACCAGAATATTTGGATGAATTCACTCTGAATTTTGCAGCATTGGATTACTTTATGTATGTATATTTGCTAACTAAATTTTCTTGGCTTTGAGAGCTTTGATTTTTATTCTCCTTTGTTTGCTTGTTTTAATACCATTACAAATTGCAGGGAAAAATCCTAATACTCCTGGGAATCCGGTTGGAAATGTTAACAGGCAGGAATATGCTTATGCCGTCGGTACCAGTACACATGTGAACTTTCAAATTACATGGTTGGTACTGAAGCAAATGAATAATGCCACAGTTTCATAGAGTTAAATGTTTTACTAAAATGAAGCCTTGTAACTTTGAAAGTTCATTCGACTTATGGTAATGCATGTTTATGTTAGGCATGTAATGCATTTAGCTGAAACTCACTTTGCAAAGGACAAGCACTAAGAAAGTATTACTGCTAATGAAAAGATGTGTCTAAGTTTAAAATTTAAACTTTTCTTCAAGTTTAATTTGCTTTGTGTCAGGGAAATAAATTTATAGTCGCTTTTGCTCTACTCGACCTACAAAACCTTCTGTTTCCTTTCTAAAATTACATCTTTTGGTAGGAAACACAAACTGAGGCAAGCAAACATTTCTAAGACTTGTTTCTTGCTTTCCTTAATCCAATGGATGGAAAGGTAATATTGTGTAAACAACATTATTTTATTTTTTTATGCAATACCATGCTGTAAATATGATTTATCAAATAAGGATGTACCTATGATTGAATCTTTGATTCTGCACAGCTAGAGTTTATATATAAATATAAATGTGTCTTGACAATCAAGGACTTATGTCAGTCTTCCTTTATGACGTTTCTTATTGTTATGCATTCCATTTGTTTGACTTGAGTATTTGTATTGTCTGTAAAGTATGTAATGTTTTTATAGCTTGTTTAAAACAAACAAAAAAGCCTGTAAATATGAACTGATCACAGTACTGCTCTGTTAGAAGGCATAAGATGATGTACTGTTTGTAAGCAATAATACATGACAGTGCTAACTTGACAAGTAGCATAAGGTTAAGTTCCAAAAATACCTTTGGGAGTTAATAGCCTTGTTTGAGTTAATGAATATTCTTAATCATTTTTTTATAAATAAATTCAAATGTCCTCCTGCTGGAATATAAAACATTGTTTACACAGCACAATTTCAGTCACAGAGAGGACAGTCTTTAGATCTATGGCTTCATCCGTACACACTTTGAGTAAGAAATGAATGGCTTGGCTGCACTTCTGCGAGATGAGGAAGACTGCAAAAGTTGAATAGCTGTGTCTCTAAAGGATGAGAGATACTATTCTGTTTCTGTGCTGATTCCTGACAGTTCCTCTACTTAATTTGGAGTCTTTAAGTCCTGATATTGAACTGGTGAGACTGGGGCCTCCCACAGAAAGGAGTAGTTCTCTTCTTATTTCATATGCAGATAAACAGTGAACTTAGGAGTCACCTCGTCATTTGAGTTGCATATTTTTCAAATTATGAGCTATGAGATGTTGAGATGGGTTTATTCTGATAAATAAACTAAATGTCAAACTTATAGTTTGAATTGAATAGGTATTAGACTGTACAGAGCAGCATAACTATTTGAACAGTCATCACTGCTTTAGAACCTCCCCCCCAATTTATAAATGTATATGACCTACATTTTATAGAAAAAGAAATGTTTTTAAATGCTAGTCATTTATATAATATGTGCTTTGAAGGATTTGCTAGTCCACTTCTGTCACTTTTAGTACACTGGTATCTTTTATATGTAATGTATGCTTTTTATTATTATAATTATTATAATTATTATTATTGTAGTAAAACATTTCAGTAGGAGGAATTTTGCAACAGTATGAGGGGTTGAAATTTTCATTGTCAGAAATGAATTATACTGGACTTTGTCTTTGTAGTCTTGTCTTTCTTTAATTGCTGTCTGGGAGGGAACTTGGTATTCAAATAAAGCAAGTGACTTCCTTTTATTTTGAAGGCATACTAAACAGTGCTGAATTGGATATGAAAATATAATGAATTTGAAGACAGAGAAATTAGTACAAAATCTAGTGTACAGAAGAAATTGTGTTACAAAAACTTTATGATATATATAGTGGAACACTGTTACAGTGAATTTCTGATATAGTGTTATTTTCTGAAGTCAATATGCCTTCTTTGTATTTCAATTAATTAAAAAAAAAGATAATTTGTATAGATAAATTTAGGACAATAGGTTTATTTCAATTATTATACAGTATTTCTTTATCCTACAACATCTATTCCGTCCCTTTGTTATCAGACAAAAGACCGTAACCTGAATTCCAAGAGTTAAAGTATGTATATAGGTGAGAGATGGTTTTATAGGAACCTGAAGAGTATGAATTTGTATATTCCTTATGTTTCTGACAGAAATCAGTATGTGAGTCTCTCATTATTCCTGTGAAATGAGGAATTTCCTGATACCAAGAGGAGTGTGTGTGCATGTGTGTTTGTGTGTGTGTGTGTGTGTGCACATAGGTACATGGAAGATGTTTGGGTCTCATGGCAAAAATGATACAAATATAAAAGGATTTAATGTAGTTCAACATATGACTTACATTTAATACGTAAAAACATTTAAATTTCATAATTCAAAAAAAGACAAAAATAGTTTTGCAGGAAACAAAACTATTTGGATAGCAAGCTTGACCAAATGAATTTTTTTGGTTAAACTTGATATATTTTAAAGGATTCTATTTCTGCCTTTATTTCTGCCCTAAAAGCAACTTAAAATATTTTGGGAGTTATTCTTCCTGTTCATTTGACTGTGAGTGTAATTTATATCATGGTTTACAAAATGTGGCATGAAGGATTGGATTGTTCTATCTGTATAATACAATGAAAGATTGCTTTTTTTTACATAATCATGGTGAATGGTATTGTATTCTTAGGACTGATTTATTCATTAAGTGACTTAATGAGTTTCATCACTTTTGACGTTATTGTTTTCTTATGGTTAACTTAGTCTTTTTGGGTTTATAATACCCTTCTATGTATTGTGATACTAAGGGAAGTTATGTTTTTGCTTTATTTTTAATTAAACTAATAGTTTGATAATTTATATTTGCAAATGATGCATTTTAAATGTGGTCACTTGCTGTTTGAAAAATAAAAATATAGAATACTGTTTTATGAATAGACTTAGCAGTATTTTTCGTGTTAGATAGTTTCGAACAAAATCTGCTTTCTTGACGAGACAGATGAAGACATGTAAAGATACATATAATTGTGAAGAACTGAAGTGGATACTTTTCAACAATTAAATGAAATATTTAAATATTGATTTGAGACATACAAAACTTATTTGGGTTTTCTTCTCCTTTGGATCTCATTGCCTCCTTTGATTACAGCAAACAGAATATCTGACCTTAAATTTAATCCTGGTTGTCTGAGAGGATTGCACTGGAATCACTTCAATAGAAACACCTAGTGTTAGACTGTCAGCTTTCCTTTTGTGATTTTTGTTTGCACTGGAGGGAGTTTATTCAGTCCCAGCAACTCCTCATAATAATGAGAACCAGGACGTCATTTGAATCTCAGATTTAAGAAAGGTGAACTTGATTACTTAAGATTTCAAGTCTGTTGTATAACAGCATGCCATGTGTGCTACATCATTTCATAGCATGTGTTATATATGGAGTATTTGTTACATAGATTTTTCTATTGTTGAAGCAATTATTTTGAGAAATATTGAAGATTATAGCATATATACACTTACAAAACCAGAAATATGCCCCATAGCATTAATTAAGTTTTTAAGTTAATTTAGTTTTCTCACCTTTATTTATTCGTGTGTTTACGGCATTGTTTCCCTGAATCTTTTGGTAGGGTCCCTCTTGGTAAATACTCGATTTTGGTGCAGTGCATGGCTCTGTTGATTTTACTTCATGTAAGAACAAGTTTTATGTGAGAAAGTGTTAAAAGTGGCACAATGCTCTTTAAAGAGAAAAAACAGTAGTGCAGTAGCATGTGAAGACTTGAGCTGTGCTCAGATGAGCACGGCAGGAGGAGCTGTGCAGGTCTGGGATGTCAGCAGCCCCTCTCCTGGTGGGCCTGGAGCCTGCAGGGTCACTGCCTGGGCGTTCTCCACCAGCCACCTCGGGGAACCTCCTCTGGGCAGCGGGGGCTGCAGGAGAGGAGCTTTTCATCTGGCCTCAGCCTAAACCCCCTCTGAGCTGACTGAATTTGCAGGGTAGCAGAGAAAGGGCACTCAGGAGAGTTGCTCTTCTGTCTTACCCAAGGACAGCAGCCCTAAGCAGGGGTGGCCATGCGCAGCCCAGGGTGGTCACTGACTACATCAGCACAGATGTTTTGGGAACTGGCCATGGGAAAGCTGCTGGTTTTCAGTCCCTCTGATCCGTGTTGCTGTCTCCTAGTGCCTTTGCATACCTCTGAAGTGTGGTGTGAATACAGCACCATGACTTGATATGACTTTGTTTCAACCTTACTTAACGTGGTATGTTAACATCCAGCCAGTATAGTAACTACTTTCAATGGTTTCATGTTTAATATTTTTAAATTGTGGGTGCACTCTGCAACATGCCTGACAAAGTGTCTCTGTACTCAGCCACCCTGCTTGTCTTTATGTTTGCTTATATTAGTTATACTGATTTTTATTTGTTTTAGTTATACAATGGAAATAAGAAATCAAAACTGATCATTTCTGCGTATTGGCTTACGTGATTAAAATTGTCAAATAGTAAAGTGATACTGAAAACAAGATATTTTTCGATATTTTGATATTGAAAAAATTTGCCAGAAGCTACATTTTGGTTTGAGTGAGAAAAATTGTCTATTTAAATTGGCTTGCCTTTTTTTTTTTTTTTTGCTAGAAGAAGGAAACAATTTTCTGTTAAAATAATTGGTTATTTGTGTATTTAGAGGCATTAAATATATCTAGCTGAAATTAGTATTTTTCTTGCACTGCACAGGGTAAACTATTTTGTAGCTTCAGGTTAGGCAGCAGTTTATGATAAAGTTGAGCTATTTGGAGGTGGGTTGGCTTAGGGAGGTAGTCTGGAAGAGTGTTCAAGTGTCCCGTGTGTTGGTTATCTTCTGCATTGCGCTTGGCAAATCAACAGAATATAGTCTCCGAGAGAATATTGTTTGCTTTTTTGTCTGCTTTAGCTGTCAAGACACGGGGTTTAAAGAAGAGAGCTGTCCACTGGCATACGGAGTTAAAATGGAGCCCATGTGTGCTGTCCTTTCTGAAGCCAACAGCCCTGCCCTTGTTGCTCAGGTAAGTTGCCTCCTCCGCAGTGTCCTTCCCCTGTCACACCAGGGCTGGTCTTCAGGTTCCTGCTGCACCATCTGCTCCAGCTTTTCAATTTCAAAGGTAGTCAAATGCATACGTGTTTGAGTCACTGGCAGAAATTAAACAGGATGGTTTGGTGAGGTTCCGTTTTAAAATGTGTGCGTGTGTGTCTTTTGCAGCTACATCACTTTGCGTGTGTAAGCAGCCATGCACATCGTGCAGAAAGCATGAGATCCAGTTCCTACCTCCCGTATTTGAACTTCTGGATGATTGCTGGATGTACAAGTCACTGTTGTTTCTTTCTGCTTAGAGTCCATCATCCTGGGCAACTTCTGCCTGTCTCTTGTCTTCCAGGAGAGCCAAGACATGTTGCTGTGTGATCGCTCTGTGTGTGATTTTATTTGGCCAGCGGCTGCACCTTTCAAGCTTCTTGCCTAGAAATGTGGGTGCCTAGTCCCAGACCAAGCTTTGTGCTGATATCTTTTGAGACAGATCAGTGCACTGCCAGTAGCTTGTACATAGCTGCCTTCATTTAGAGGAGGTGATACCTTCTCAGCTGCATAGCCTGAGAGAGGTAAGCTGGCCTGGCTATAGAAATGCAAGCAGTGGCACTGAACATGTGTTAGTTTTCACTTTTATTTATATATATATATATTTTTTTTATTCTCATGGTCAGATGTGATCATTAGTGCCATTTCACAGAGGCAGAAGTAACAGAGCTTTTGTAACTGCTGTTAGATCAAAAGCACTAGCCTGGCCTAACTGAAATGAAGAGGATCCATTTTTTTTTCGCAGTGTGATTTATAAAAAAATATTTCTCTGTTGTAATATGAATAATGACTGTTCAAAATGTGTTATACTCTGAAAGGTCTTCAGGAGCAGCACTTCTTTAATCGGTCTTTCTTGCCACAAGATAAACTGAGTCATGAGAGACGATAAAGCAACGACTGCGAGTGCTGGAAATGTTCAGGGTAATTGCGAGGTAATCTCGACTACGCAGTGCTGTGTAAGAACAAAGCAGAGGATGACATCAGAAGCTGAAAGGATGACTTATTTGTTTTCTCTCAAGACCTGTGTTTTCTTCCATTTCTCTTGCCAGTTCCTGAAATCATCTTTGTTACAAAGCTAATTATAGACAGAACAGCCTAAGAAAGTTACAGCTCAGAAAGACGGATAAGCAAGCGCAAGGATACCACTGGGACAAAATTATCTTTTTGTGCAAACCAGGACTCAGAAAGGGGGGTTTTCTTTAAAACAACACTTGTTACCTTAAAGGAAAGTGTCAAATCAAAGTGAACAGGATGATTGATCAGTCTCCTAGTCAAACACGTAGCTAGAGTGATGGATGTTGCAGCCACTTGAAAATGAGCTCTAAGGACAGTGCGAGTCCCCACAGCGGGTGTGGAAATGCGCTTTGGCAGTGTCAGCTCTCACTGAGTTGTTTCCTGAAAATCCATTTTAAGGAACTGAAACAAGAATGTTGTAGTGATGGTCAGGTATTATATTGATAACTGCTGTTACACACACTGAGCAACATCAGGTAAAAATCCATTTGAAAGGCAAAGTATTATACAGTTTGCAGTGATGAATGAACTTGAAAAAGGCTGGCTCTTCATTTAGTCTAGGAACATACTCTACGTGTCACAGCGTGTTTTACTGTTGATCTAGGATTTGTAGGTCATTAAGCAATGTGATTAGCTAAATTGTGTAGTTTATTCACAGTCTGTGCTGTGTACATGGAAATTGCAGTTTGCTGTGTTGTAAGACATGTATGCCTGGCAGCTGAAGAAGATGGTGATGAGGTAGGTGGTAATTAACATCCATCCTACTAAGAATCAGTCCTTTCCACATTTCATAGGATGGCTCAGACCTGTGGATGTTTCAAATTCACATCTCTTGCTGACCAACCTCTGCGCTGCTACTTTCCCTGTTTCTGTGGACCACATTTGTATCTTTGACACCTCTGTGGTGTTCCCATACTGGTTTTATCCCACATAACCTTTTGGCACCCTCCTTACTCTCTTATATCCATCTCCAGACTCCATTCCCTGGACAAATTTCCACTGACACCATATGGACTATGGAAAGTCTTCTTAAATCACAGTTCAGGATGTCTGATAACACAGGTCTGCCAGTCTTTGGATGGTCCATCTACCAGTCCTGAGGACCTATGTAACTTGAGGGAAAGGATTCCAGTTGGTCTGTGGAACTCGCAGTGTCCATTGATAGCCCTGAAAGCACTCAAGAATTGGACTTTGATAAAACAATTTTAACTTTTATTTTCATTTTCCCCCCCTTTTATTCCCAGTAGAGCTAAGGTACTCAGCATAATGAGAGAGAATTTTATCTGGGACTTCTAAAAAACTTTCTCAAATGGTTTGTGATGGTTTTCCTGGAATGTGGTGTAGACCCTGAAGCAGTGTGGAGGAAGGCCCACATGAAGATGCTGGTGGCTGAGCCAGCTGTGAGTCATGCAGCCATCCTGAGCATGCACTGAGGGAATTTATACCATTCCACATCATCACATATTCATTACAAGTAAGCTAAGTTGGAGCCACTTCTCTTGCCTTTGTGCTACCTTATTATTTCCAAAATCTGTTCTTTAAAGAAAGCAAACTGCTGTGGATGTGACTGCCACTGGTTGATTGCCTTTGGAGATGGGACAGTTTATGCCAGTTATGGTTTTCTTCACGTGCTGAGTATGGAAAAGCAGTGTGCTCCTCCAATACACACACAGCCCTGCTGAAGGAATGCTCCTTCTCTTGGAAGGATTCTCTTGCCAAGAAGGAAAATGTTGAAAATTGCCATGACTTAAATAGGAGCAGACAGAGCTCAACACCGACCACTTCTGAAAGTGCTTCTTAGCAGCAGTGCTTGGTGATTTTAATGTGTCAATGCGGTCCTTGAAAATACCTTTTGCTGGAATTCAGCTGTAGTTCTTTCCAGTGAGGAGGCAGGATTTCCCAAAGAAGTGTTCAGCAGTGGGGAGTGGCCGTGGCAACTGGCCCAAGAAACTTCTTTAGCACTTGCCTTGTGTGCACATGTGTGTAGGGGCAAAGATGCCTGCAGGCAGGTGACAGGGCTTGGTCCTCCGGGAATTAGTGACTCTTCATCAGTTCTGCAACAAATCGAACATACTTATTTCAGATTTTGCACTGGCCCTCAAGACAGGAGAATCTGGCTGAACCTGTTCCCTGGTAGTTGTACAGAGTGTAAAAAGGGAGCTGCAGGAGAGCTTTTGAAATATTCCAGGAATGGAATATCCTGGAATGATACCCATAGAATTGGGATTGTTCAGTCTGGGAAGGAGGCTTAGGGGTGACCTAATTGCAGCCTTACAGTACCTGAAAGGGAGCTGACAAGAAAGATGAAGAGAAACTATTTACAAGAGCATGTAGTGACAGGACAAGGGGGAACGGCTTCAAACTGAAGGAGGGCAGGTTTAGATTAGATATAAGAAAGAAATTCTCTACTGTGAGGGTGGTGAGACACTGGCACAGGTTGCCCAGAGAAGCTGTGGATGCCCCAACCCTGGAAGTGTTCAAGGCCAGGTTGGATGCAGCTCTGAGCAACCTGGGATAGTGGAAGGTGTCCCTGCCCATGGCAGGGGGATTGGAACTGGGTGATCTTTAAGATCCCCTTGAACCCAAACCATTCTGTGATTCTATGATTTCCTCAGGCTTCATCCTCCTTTGAGAAGTCATCTGTCTCCTTTGAACTCTTCCTTTCCTTTTCTGCCACTTGCTTGTCCTTGCTGTTTCCATCCAAGAGTGAAGGCTTGTTTACACTTTGCCCTGCAGGACACTCTGGAAAATCCAAGTGGGTTCACTAGGCTACATGGATGTCTTTTGTAGGTACTTTACTGAAAATTAAAATGGCCCTAACACATTTTAGAAGTAAATGAAATCTGTGAATGCTGCATGAGCTGGCTCTAGATTTGATCCTGTTAACATCGAGACTGTCCAAAATTCGTGCCTTTAATTCAGATGGAGTTTTGCCTATGCAAGGTCACAGAATTTCTTGGCAGCCCAGGGCTGAGAAGTTACGCTGGAGCGAGTTCCTATCGAGACCGAGATGTGCGGAATCAGAGTCCCCTTTCCCTGTGGCCAAGCGTTTCCTCCTGCTGCAACCGAGCAGCTATATCAATTTGGTTATTTATTTTTATTTTTTATCAGACTCCTGAGAACAGCAGATTTAGTGGAAGTCTGCTCCTAAACCCTCGGTAGTTTCCCACCCCCTGCCATGCCCGTGCCGCCGCCGCGGGCGCTGCGGGGTCTCGGCGCTCCGGGAAGCAGCACCCGGCGTGTGTCCCACGGGCCCGGGTGGGACCTGCCCGAGCCGGGCAGATGCAGATGCAGATGCAGCCGCGGGGGCGGGCGCGGTGCCCGGGCAGACGTGGCAGCGCCCGGGGCCGCCCCGGCGGGAGGCGGCGCCGCGGGAGCGCGGGCCGGGGGCGGCGGCCGCGGGAAGGAGGGAGGGAGGGTCCGGGAGCCGCCAGGTGAGTGGAGCCGGGGCGGCAGGGACACCCTCGGGCCGGGGGGGCACAAACCTGAGCGATGGGGACGGCGCAGGTGGTGCTTTGCCCGCTGGTCCCTCCGGCCGCGGCGTTGCGGCGGCTCCGTCGGGGCGGAGGCGGCGCGGGGTGGGGGGGAAGGAAACGGGGGAAAGAGAAGCTAAAGAATCAAAGCCATGGGGGGGGGCGGGGGGCGGAGGTGGAAAAGGGACCCAAAAAAGGCAAAAGGAAAAAAAAAAGGGCAAATTAAATGGGGGGGTTTAAAAAAAAACCCTTTAGAAAAAAAGGTAAAAAAATTAAAAAAAGGAAAAAAGGTAAAAAAAAAAGGGACAAAAGAAAAAAGTACAAAAAAAAAAAAGGGGGGGGGAAAGACAAAAGAAAAGGGGGGGGGAAGGGGGCAAAAAAACTTTTAAAAAAAGAAAAAAAGAAGAAGAGGGAACAGGTAGTTGGAGCGCTCTCCGGGCAGGGTGGGCAGCGCGGCGCGGCGGCGGCCGCAGCCCTTGGCAGGGAGGTGTTGGCAGCGCCGCGCCCTCTGCAAAACCGAAGCCGTCCGGCCACACCGGGAAATTGAAGTTGTTGGGGAGAGCCCGGGCTTGTTTCCCCACCTGTGGTGTTCCACAGCCTTCGTTACACTACAAAGATATGTGAAAACATAACGAGCTGGTGCAGTAAATGAGTAACTGGGAATAGCCAAGAGCTGCTCT
Organism: Manacus candei; assembly: GCF_025592945.1. NCBI lineage: Eukaryota > Metazoa > Chordata > Aves > Passeriformes > Pipridae > Manacus > Manacus candei. The sequence goes on from NW_026138071.1 coordinate 1,173,363, forward strand.
GTGCGGCGTTACCTTCGTTGCAGTGGTAGCCGCTTTATTTCCCTCTACTTCCCGCCTTCCTAAGAGTCGCCTAAATTAGGTGTTTTTAAGAACTTGACCTGGAGAAGAGTTGGGGGGGATTTATTAAAACTAAAGTGCTGTTGGCTGCTGGGTCCCTGGAGGGAGGGAGGCTTTGGAATTACCTCCTCTGGCAAGGACAGAGCCTTCGGAGGTCGTGGGACCACACGCAGTTGTGCTTGGGAAGGCGTTAACCTTTCCTCTTAAAAATCAGCCAGCTGTTGAGTAGCTCAGAGCAGCGACGCTTAGCTCAGAAATAGCTTTAATGTGATGATTAATAAAATAGTGCTTTGAAAGGATGTGGAGGGCACAGAAATTTGATCTATTGGAATCTGGGTTTGTAATTAAATATAGAAGTGTTGCAGGGAAAGGAGATGAGCCTTTGTAATGTTTTTGCAAGGTTTGCTAATGCTCTTCTGCTCTCTTGAATGCTAAATGGTATGGAAAGATTAAAACAGCCATTCGTCTTTAATTTATAGACTGGTAAGTGTATTTGGCAGGAACTTTAGGAAAAATAACATCAATTATCTCCCAAGCTAGAGGCTCACTTATATTAAATTGTGCCTGTTTGGTTTATTTGGCCTGCTGGTGTGTATAGCAGAAAAAGCTTCCTCAGAGTTGGTGACCTGGATAGATAATAGCGCACAAAAACATCACTGTGCTGTTCAGCAGCTTAGGAACCACGCTGCGCTAGGACAGTACTGCATGGGGCAAGGGGGGTGCTCCTGCCACAAGGACTTTTCACTTGCAGACCCTAAATTGCAAAAAATACGAGCATGTTGCATGGATCGGGTTGTGGCTGTGTGTGCAGCGGCCGTCCTGGCATGTTTGTTCAGCTCTCGCTTCTGCGCTTTGTACCCCCTCCTGTGTTTGCTTCGGTTGCCTCCTAGGGATGAATAGATCCATGCGTTGTGGAGGGATGTAAATAATTACAGAATTGAGTAAAAAGATTTCAGGCAGTTGGAAATGCCACAGAGGAGCAATAGCGGAGAGGCAATTTCCTGAGATTGTGGAGGAGAAAGATCTTACACCAAGGTGAGCAGGAGCAGGGCTGAGCAGAGAGGGCTCCAGAGCACAGGGCAGGAGATGGGTGTTAATGCAGAGAAAAAGGAAGGAAATGGTGGGGTAAGGGGATTTAAATGTCTAGGAAGGTAGAATGTCTTGCGAGGTGTGCTTCAGGTCTGAACTCCCTGCGTGCAGCCCTTCTTTCTGTATTTTGCAAGTTTCAGGTGGGTAATATCAAACCTACACGTGGTTACACACGGGGCACGCTGAGTGAGTGGCTTCAGCCACTCTGAGCCACTGCAAGGGGTCAGGGCCATGTCCTCCTGGGGTCCCTTGGTGGAGTGGTTTAGGAGAGCAAGGGGCTGCAAGGCTGCAGCCTCCTTGTTTTCCTACATCCGGACAGGATTGCTGTGGCAGACTGGAGTTTGGATGGCCCCAGTGACTGCTTTACTGAGTGAAGTCTCTATTGAGGAAGGGCTGCACTGGGGAATCTTAGGAGACTATGGCTATTCAGTTGTAATCTTTTTTCACGTTGTGTATTTTCTTCCATTTTTTATTATTGTGGCTATTTGCATAAAAACACGAGCTTTGTTTCTTTGGAGTTTATCTGCTCCTGCTGCTTTTGCCCTGCTTGAAGCCCCAATCTCTCTGTAACAGCAACCATTTATGATATTGTGAGGGGTTATTTGCTTCAAAAAATGTGGAGGAAGCAGCAGGGAATCAATGAACTCTTATAGATTTGATGCTGCTTAACTGGCCACGTGGGCAGGGCGAAGAAAAACCCCCTGTGCTGACCATTGTACCCCAGCTGTAGGAGACCTTCTGCAGCTGAAACACAGTGGTGGAGCAGCGTCTGCTTTGGGTATTTACTACTGGGTATTTCAAAGTAGGGTAATAAGGGCAGGATGGTGAAAGTGCTGATCTGGGAGCTGGGATTCAGACTGATACAGAAATCCTGAGTGACACAAAGCAGTGTCTGTATGTCTCTGTCCCTGTGCAATAGGAAAAGCACATTTCTGTGGGTTGCTTTGTCTCCAAAGTTTGCAAGCTTGAGGAGTTAGAGATTCCTACACTGTGCCCATAATTAGTTTGGTCTCTGGTCTCAGGTAAGGTGTCCAGCCATTGGTACAAGCCTTCTGTGATCATGGTTGGTTCTTTTAAGCATGTAAGCTCAACTTGCCAGGAAATTTACCATCCCCAGGAGAGCCAACGATCCAGACAAACTTCCCTCTCCAGTCATGGAGCTTGCTCCCCTCTGGCTGCAGCCCTCTTTGTCTTGCCTAGGCATGGTGTAGCTGTACTGAGGAATGGCCAAAAAGGCTCTGTTGACAACTGGTGAGGGAGGCTGTGGGTGGCTTGTTGATGGCCCTCACAAGAAAATTTGGGGGAAGTTAAGACTTGCAGCCAGCTGGAGGGAGGTGTACAAATGTACCTCTCTATTATTAGAGAGAGAACTTAATTTTAAAGACAACCTGATGAGAGAAAGAACCAGCAATTTCAAGGCAGAGAAATGCTTGTGCTAGCTTTCCCCTTCTGTAAAGATGGGTTTAGTTACCCCTGAAATAAAGCCTGATGCTGCTTTCTTGGTTACATACATGGTGTTGTTTCTGCCAGAGTATGCCTGTGACTGATAGAAGTCTGAATTTGGGCCATTGCAGACAAGACTGTAGCTCCAAGGGTGGGTGTGACTGAAAAAAGGCTCCTGTACATCAGTACAGGGGATGGCTGAGAGCATCAGGAATGCAGAGTGTGAGTCTGTGGTGGTGAATCCCTTCCACTGCTCCAGTTGCATCTCTGCATCATGCTGGGAGAGGGGCAGAGTGAGGTAACTCACTTCTCAGGGGCGAGGTTACATTGGCAGGACCCTAGTCTGCAAAAGGTACAGCTGGAGGAGATGTGATCAAGGCTGTGAAGTGATTGGTGGTGCTGGGAAGTAAATAATCCGTGTGTCCTCTGTCACTGGAGCACGGGGCCATGCAATGAAATTACCAGGCACCAGATTTAAAACCAAGGAGAGGAAATGCATTTTGCAGGCAACACACAGTGAAGTGCTACAGGATGCTGGGGATACCAGGGGTGTGGATAGATTCAGGAAAGGCCACCAAGGGTTGTTAAATGTAGGAATAGTGGTAGAGCCTGTGCCAGGAGCAGGCCTTGGGAGGTGCTGGGGGAGCATTGCTCTCTGCTTGCTGTGGTGTCACTCTGTGGTTCAGCATCTGCTGAGAGCTGCTGTCGATTCCCTGTGGGTAATGGCCTTGTGCTTTGGCAGACTGAGAAAGCAGCAGTCATGTCTTCTGTCTTTCCTGCTTTCACAGTAAAGTGCAATAAAACCATGAATCTTCTACAATGGAGGATCCCGCACTGCAGGAATTTGACCGAGAGGAATAGCTGACTTTCCACTTGGATCAGCCTCGCCTGTGGTTGTTTTGGAGCTGTGCATTGGGCAGGCAGAGCCAACGCGAAGGATATGATGTTCAGCCTGAATGCTCCCCAAAGTGAGGGTTATGTCCAAGAGCTCTTCCATGAGGAAGCACAGCAGGTATGTCAGAGAGCCATTTCCTTTCCCAAATTTCCATCTCCATGGTCTCTGCACTCCTCCTGGTCACCTCTGTGGGAAGTGAACAGGACCAAAGTAAAGACACTGCCCTTTGTTTTGATATGTAAATCTGAGGTGTATTATTTACAAAGGGAAAGAGGTCAGAGGGAGCAGTTGCCATAGGAAAACTCTCATTTCCCTGGAGTTTCAGGTCTCAGTTCCAGCAGTGCTGAAATTCACTGTGCCCCCAAGTACCAGAGTCCTGTGTCTCCTCTAGAAACAAAGTGACCTTATCAGAAATGACTGTGATGGGAAGACCATCTTAATCTGCTCTGTTGGTCCCAGCTGGTCCTACCTGGTTTGTCATCTCCTGTAAGAGACTTCTCCCATGCACCAAGGACCCTGCTTGCCTTGGTGGGGTGTTTGGCAGGGACAGGAGGAGAAACTCAGTACAGCTGCAGGCTCTGTAAAGGACCACTGAATGATGGTTTTGGTTCATGTAATGAGGTTAATTCACTGAGCCTGAGTGGGACTCTGTTGCTGCTTATCCTACAAGAATATAAATAGGGTATCGCAGGGAACATTGTCTTTCAGGGCCCAGGGATCCCAGCAGCCCTACTGCCCCTTTATCTTAAAGGCAGCTTGCAGCAAAGGGCTGCCTTAGCAGCTGTTGGTGGCTGTCCCACTGTTGGTGGCTGGCTGTGGCACCACTTCTGCAGCCTGCCCTTAAAACATGAGAGGTAAAACCAAGGCTTTGCTTTTTCTAGGTATCTCAAACGGAGACCAAGCCCTGGTGGAAGATCCAGCTGTTTGTATGGGAGCCGGTGCTTTTTGGAACATGGGATGGCGTCTTCACCTCCTGCATGATCAACATTTTTGGAGTGGTTCTTTTCCTGAGGACAGGATGGCTCGTGGTGAGTGAGTGCTGACTTGGCTGGACGTTTGAATAGACATTTTCCTTCACACCTCCTTACTTACATCACCACCCAAGTGTTTTGGATTCTGGGCTGTTTGTTGTAAACATTGCTTATGCCCTCTGGTGTTTTGTAGCTTTTCAAGAAGTTCTGGTAAAATGTAAAGCTGAAGTGGTTTTTGTAAGTGGTTTCCTATTTTAGCTTTTGGAAAGAAAAATTAAAACACAACAAACAACCTTGACAATGAACAGGGACATCCTTGTGTTGTATTGTCAAGACAGAATAACCACTTTTCAGGTGAAGTGTATCACCATAGTTCCAGGTACTCAGCCATGTTCCTAACACCACTGGAGCAGATCTCTTCTAAATGCATCAGTGATTGAGTCCCTGATTTCTTGAACAGGGAGTCCTCAGTCAGTTGAAATTGTCATTGCTATCAAAGAGAATTTCATTTCTGGATCCAGAATAATATCTCACTGAGAGTCAGAGCCTGGAAGAGTGTCCCTGCTCCCCTCATGATGAAAAATGTTGTATTGTCCCTTAACATTTCCTCTTAGAATAAGGAAAGCTCCCCCAGGGATGGATGGGATTTGAGCTTCAGGCAGAGTTCATGTCACAGGCATGAGTTAATGTCACAGGCATGGTGAACACCTTCCAAAAGGACCAGGAAGACACTTTGTATTGAAAATTACTGCTCTGGAGGTGTTGAGGGGAGCTGCAGTCATTGTGTTGAAGAAGTTGGGATGATTTTCTATCTTCCTTTTCCTTCTGATTTTATTTCCTCCACATCTCCTTTGAAAGTAAGTTATTGCTGGACCAAACACAGATAAAAATAAAGCCAGTAAATAAAAGAAAAACTGAACCAGCTGGAAGTTAGCATGAAAGGGAAGGGAGGAGAAACTGAGGTTGGCAGAGCGCTCCCCTGGCAGAGGACAGTCATACATCGAGCTGTTCACAGTCAGGCTTTTGCTATAAATTTCCAGGGCTGGAGCCCGGGCTGTTGCAGCTTTGCAGTTGCAGGGGACCCTAATCTTGCCTGAATGTTGACCAGGAGAGTTGCTGCACTAACCCCTTCTGGCGCATGCATAAATAAGCATCAGCATTTAATGGGGGCTTTTTCTTCCCACTTTCTCTGCTTGCTATTGTTGCTGTGAGTCCAGCCTTCCTCCTCGGGTCTTGATGTTAACCCTTTCTTCTTTGGAAACCATTGGATTGCCCATTAACTAACTGCTGCCATAGCCTTGTGCCACCGGCACTTTCTGGAAAAGCCCAAGGCTACATGAATTGCATATTTTTGCCTTTTTTTTTATTTTTTTTTTTAACTGAAGCATGTCAGATTTATTAACCCTTTAACCTGAGGGTAAACAGTTGAAAAAAAAGAACAATTGTCCTTTTAAAAAGGAGTATGGAGTTGGAGTGGGCTGTGGTGCTGACCCAGCCACAGCTGCGTTTATGCTGCATTTATAGCAAACCTTGGCTCTGTTCCCCACTGACCAGATAACACCCCTGTCAAAGGCAGCAGGATGCTGAACCAAAATAGGATTTTATGATGATAGCAACATCCTGGATATGTTTCTTTTTTTTTCACAAAAAACAGAAAAGAAAAAAAAATCTGGGATTTCAACCAACCCCAGAGCAGGGAGGCAGCCTTTCAGTGCTGGTGATAAACAAACCCCATCACGGCTAGCGTGACCTCAAAGATGAGCACTGCTGGAACAAGGTTGGAAAGGGGGGATGTGGACATGTCCTGTAATATGGGTAAAGGCAGGGAAGGGAAGCCAGACCTTAACGAGGCGCTGGGCACTGGAGGAGATTTCTGATTGCTGTGCGCTGGTCTGAGTGATTTGTCAGCAGAGGAAGGTGGGCTGGAGCACGAGGGAAAACTTCTGACCCTGGAAAAGAAATTACAGCCGTGTGCGAGAGGGTAGGAGGGTGGCAGGATCCCGAGCTCAGAAGAGGTCCTTAAGTGCTTTTGGAGGTGCTAAGCACCTTCTCCTTCTGAAAATCCATCTCTAAAAGGCAAACCGAACACCCCAAAAAATGGGTCATGCTGGCCCTTAATGCTGCCAACAGGGACCTGCAGCTGTGTTTGTTCAGAGGCTTTTGCTCCATACCCCACACTGAGACTGTGGCTGGTGCAGCAGCTCCTCCCGGGGCCCTCCCTCTGCCGCAACCAGGAAGGGCTGGTTTTTTTTCAGCGGGGCTGAATCCTGTGTACAAAACTCCCCCGAGCCCATGGAGGGCGAGAGCCACCTGTCACTCTGTGTACGTCCCTCAGATAAGGGCTGGCACACGCTGGTTTATGAGACTGTTATTTATCTTCCATGCTGTGTTGCCTTTGGGGTTTTGTTCTTTGGGATCTCATTGTTTGGGAGGATCAGAGCTTTCAGAGGTAAATTTTCTGAAAAATTAAAATACGAGCTTGGTGCTATTAATAAATCTGCTTTTGCAAATCCCAGGGGTTCAATTTTGAAACTACTTTTTGTTATTAAAGTGTTTTGTGGCTTTTTTAAGCATGTCATTCTAAACCACGCAAATAGGCAGCGATCCCCTGCCTATGGTGGCTGAATCATTGTTTGACCTCATTCCTTTTAAACCAGAGGACAAAATCAGTGATTCATGGAGAAGTCTTGTGCAGGGCTGAAAGTTGGATACAATGGTCCTTGTGGGTCCCTTCCAACTCAGCATATTCTGTGTGATTCTGTGACAGAGTAGAACCAGCTCATGTAAAGGTCTGCTGAGCCCCAGGCTGAGACAGGTTTACATCAAAGCGGTGCTAATAAGAGCTGTAAACTTGGCAATCAGTAACGTTAATTAGACAACTAGAGGTATCTGTGTGCATTTCTTTTAATCTGTAATGACTCCAGATTCATACATCACTAGTGACTAGAGGCAGGTAGGTCCTTTTCCTATCTCAGCGGAGTTGGTGTGAATTGATCTTTATTTGATTATTTTTTTTTCATTCCAGGGAAATACTGGCATTGTAATGGGCATGTTTCTGGTGTCCTTTGTCATCCTGGTTGCCCTGGTGACAGTCTTGTCTGGAATTGGAGTGTGTGAAAAGTGCAGCATTGGAAGTGGAGGAGTCTACTCCATGATTTCTACTGTCCTTGGAGGTCAAATAGCAGGGACCATTGGCATCCTTTACATTTTTGGCCAGGTAATTTGAAAAAGTTGTTTAAAGAAAATTTAGAAACTTTGCAATGCAGGTATTAATCTTTGCTTTCCTGCCTCATGAAGCAATGCTCCAGGTAAAATCTGGGTAATGCTTCACTCTGCTGAGCAACATGGGAGGCCACCACAGGGAGCATTCAACCCCACTCTGCTCCCCAGGAGTAAGCCTGTGCATGACAATGTGCTGTCTGGCAAGAGTCACAATGGTGGAGGAGTTGTGTGTCTGAACAAGCCATGCAGGACATGCTCTCCCATCCCAAATTAGCCCCATTGCCAGGACATGCCCTTGCTGGCGGGAGACTGAAATTAAACAGAAGTGGGAGAGTCAGGGTGGCCACCTAAAGCTCAGTGAGCAGCTGTGGGCTGGCGGGTTGGCCTTGGTGTGCTCCCCATGCCCTTAGGGACCAGGCAAGCCTTGGCTGCTTCTCTGCAGGAGCCAGTAGAAGTGGAGCTGGTGTGGGAGGAGGGCTGGGCAGTGGTAAGTACCACTTCTTGTGAGCCAAAAGTCACAGTTCTGGATTTTCTGAAAGATCCCAAGGACCTTTCATGGTGGTGAAGCACAAAAATACACAAGTAGTGCACATAAAGAATGGAAAATAATCTCTTAAACCTGCAGTAACTTAACCCCCTCCCCCTATAAAGACGTTATGAACAGTATAAAATGTGGTGAGCAGAGAAGCATTTTTATGGAGGTTTGTTTTTAACTGACTGGTTTACAGCAATCTCCAAAACCCCTTAATAACCCCCAAACCAAAAATAATCCCCTCTTCTCCTTTTGCTCCAGATTAAAAGCAAGTGTCCATAAAATACAAACTGAACCTTGTTACAAGCCAAGATATGGAAATGGGCCACACATGAGAATCCTTCCTGTCATATTTTCCACTCCTGCTCTCTGAGAGGACCCTGTCTGGGAAAGCAATCAGGTTGCAGCCTGTCCTGAGGGTCATAAAAGCTGGGCTGCGGCAGCGCTGGCCCCTGTGTAGGCATCTCATGTGCACGGGGGAGTGTAGGGTGGGAGCTGGCAACTCAGTTAAGAACTTTGCCTGCTCCCAAAACCTGATGCCTTTCCCTTCTTGGCCGTGCTTTTTGCCCAACGTGCTTTGCACCAGCTGCAGGCTGCTCCCCGGTACGAGATGCTCATGGAGTGCTGTAACTTCTATCATCAGACAAGCCCAGCCAGAAGTGGAGTATTCCCTATTCCCTACTCTGACTGGGGCAAGTGGGGAATGCCTGCTCACATGCTGCTGATGCAGAGAGTCATGGTCTGGTTCCCCTGATCTGTGCTAGTTGTCTACCTATGATGGAAGTGAATCCTTCAGGATGTCCAAGGTGTAGGTGTCTGAGTCTGGACAGGTGGATGCCCTGCACCTTGCTGAAAACCACACATGAACCTGCATCTCCTGGATAGACCCAGATTGTTCTGAACACCCTCAGTGGAGGAGTGCTGGGTCTGTCCAAGGTGGGGGATCTGCAGTGAATGAGGGGTCTGCTCCGCTCTTGCTGGCTTGGGTGGGGGTTTTCTCCCATCCAGGCATGTGTGAGCTGTGCTGCACATCCCTCATCCGTGAACAGGGATAGTGGGGTTGCAGGACCCAAGCTCATACCACTCATGTCAGCATGCCAGCAAACCCTGACCTGGTTTTCCAGGGATGCCATGCACTGGAAAGGGTTGTTGCTGAAGTGTCAGCTAGTGGGAACCTCTAGAAGGAAATGTCCTGGTATTTCAGATTGCTGTCCCGCAGTGGGGTTTGAGGCCCGAGCCTGTGTGCAGATGTCCTGTCCTGCAGACTCTCAGCCACCCTGGGCAGAGTGCGTGTCCTGCCCTGCTGCAAGACAAACAGGCAGCTTTCCCTAGAGCTTGGGGGGGGCACAGCTTGCACAATGTGCTCTTCTTTAAAGTGCGGGCTCTGTTCCAGCAACAAGATGGGGAGCCAGTGAAGCATCTTCTTTTACATCCAAACTAAACATTGAGTTAAAAATAACCCCTGGAAGGCAATGAAGGGGCAAACAAACTGCAATTCTTCAGACAGGTGTTGAACCGGGACCCTTTCCTCCAGAGAAACAGGAGAGGAGACGTAGAGGTTGACTCATCCTTTTCTCCCTCAGAGAAGCCAGTGTGGTTTCTCCTGGAGTGTTAATGGAGGGTAAATTTTAAAGCCAGTGGAATGTTGCTGCGGGGCTGGCCCTAACACCCAGCCTTCTCTGTCTGCCCGGGCTGTAGCTATGCTGTCCTAGAGCAATAAGGTTCAGTCCCTGTAGGCCAGAGTAACATCAAAAGCATTGTATTGTGACAGCAAATGTCTGTTTGTCTGAACAGAGATCCCCAAGCCCGTCATGGGGATCCCTTTTCTGCCATGGGGCACTCACAGAGCCCTGTCCCTCAGTGTGTTGCAGGTGCCATGTACATCACTGGCTTTGCAGAGTCCATTGCAGATGTCCTGAGCCTCAGCAACATCTGGGCAGTGCGTGGGATCTCCCTGGCTGTCCTGTTTGGCCTGCAGGGGATCAACCTGGCTGGGGTGAAGTGGATCATCAGGCTCCAGCTCCTGCTGCTCTTCCTGCTGGCTGTTTCAACACTGGACTTTGTCATTGGGTCCTTTACTCACCTTGATCCAGGTAAAACTGGGGGTTTATTGCATTGAGGTCAGGAGGTGTTAATTTCCTGGGGTTTTCTCATCATTTGTGTGTGTGAAGTTACACACACTTGGGCAGAGGTAGAGTTCAGAGCTTCCAGATGTATCCCTTGTCCTTTGGCACTGATCTTTTAGAGGCAACCAATAATTTTGCAAGGAAGTAAGTATTTCCAGAGCATGACTGAAGATGTCCTATAATTTAGGTGTTTAACCTCGGGAATTCAGCTCTCAATGTGTGTGCTTGTTATACTTGTACTGCAGTCAGAGATTTTCTAGCAACAGAGAGCATCTGTGTTTGCAGTTGCTCTTTGTTGCCTTCTGCTGCCTAACTCAGCATTAAGCATTGTGCCCGTGAAAACGGAGGGTTGTGACTTTGAGATAAGAAGATTTTCTCCTGGAGTCCTCTGAGGTCACTTAGACTGGTCTACTGCCTGTGCTGAGCTGTGCTGGCTGTGCCACCAGTGCTGGCCCCGGGCTGCACACCACTGGATCTGCTGTCCAGGGTCATGCTGGGGAGATAAGGAGGGAGCTGGGTGAGGGCAGGTGACCGCTTGGGTTTCAAGGAGCTGTGAGTGCAAGTTCTCCTGTTAACTTTTCCCAGACTGAGTTCAGCCAGCAGTGACGGCTCCAGCTTGGGCAAGGCAGAGGTTCAGTGCAGCCCTTCTCGCACCTCAAGCCCCCTTCCCCTCCCTCCATCTGCATTCCCAAGAAGTGTTCGCTGGGAAACACAACTGAAGGCGTGGGTTGTTGCTGTGTAAGCGACCTACAAGTGCCGCAGCAGCCACTCCAGCAATAAGTGTAATTAGCTGAGTAAACAGAAGGTGTCACCTTTTTCTTGGCTTCCTCTGTGTCCGGCAGCACCTTGGGGGGTTGCAAGTGACCTACTAAAGTGAGTTTAAAGGGAAGATCTTCAGTTTTGATTGATAGCTGTGATTCAGCCACTGAGCGAGGTGGCAGGAGGTGAGTCATGTGGGTACTCATAGCACTGATGGCACTGCTGTCTTTCATGCTGCTGTTTTGTTTCGTGCTGCTGGTACAGTGTGTGAGGATGATGTGGCATGGCATGGGGACAGAAGCAGCTGCTCCCCTTTAAGACAGAGCATTATGGAAAGACACTTATAGAAAGAGCCTTATGGAAAGAGCTTTATATTTAGCATGTAAGAAATGCCCCAAATGGAAGCCTGTGAAAGTTTCAGCAGTACTTGTGAATGAAAATGAAGCAAGGACAGTTGTTGCTGTGGCCTGTTTTGCAGAGAAGGCAAATGAGCTGCTCCAAACAGCTGTATTTCATTGGAAGTTGTTTTCTCAAGTAAATGGAGGGGTTTTGCATTTTGTTTTGTGCTCGTAGGAGACCTTTATGATAGTAAAGAAAAATGAATACTCAAGGTGAGGCCTGATGGTAGGAAAGTGAACATGGCCCCAGGAGGCGAGAATTAGAGGAATACAGACGTCAGCAGGAAACATGCCCAAGTTGAGGTCAACATAGTTGTCTTTGATTTCCTCCACTGGTGAGCACTATGTCATTTTCTTCTGACAGAAAATAGAGAAAGGAAGGGAAACGAGGTGGCTGAGCATTGCAGATGCTGCAGTTTAGCCACAGCTGACCAAAGGGAGGAGGGCTTCCAGTGGGTGGAAGGACATTGGGCTGATGGTGGCCAGATCCAAGCCCCAAATGCAAGTACCCCAGAGCAGTTCTGCCCATACAGTGGGACCTGCGGCCATACAGCTGGCAGGGAGAGCTGTGGGTTTCTCTGCTTTCACAGACCGCTTCCCGGTGAGAGTGCGTTTTCCCTCCAGGCTGGGCGGTGGGATCCTCTCGAGCCCTGCATTTCCCCAGAAGGCCTCTGAGTGGTGTGTCAGCACCAACGGTGAGCGCTGGGCTCTGAGGAGCCTCCTCAGGCTGTATGGATGGATGGATTCTTCTCTCCAGTGCAATTGCCCCCACCAGCAAAGCATCCCTCCTGTAAGAGGGCTGCAGGTGGGACGTGCAGGTGTCAGTGAAACTCCCTCCTCAGAAGCCAGCTCATGGCAATGGTGGAGTGCAATGCATCAAAGCCCAGCACTTGGGGAAGCATTTGAGACCCCTTTGAGGTGAGCAGTCCACTAATCATCTCTCCACAGCCCTCACAAGCATGCAGTTGTTTTGAGTGTGGTTCTGTGGCTGCAGCGGGGACTGAGCGTGCAGGGAGAGGTAGTTTTTGAGGACAGACCTCTGAGCTGGATTTCAGCTGACATCTTTTCTGGGTTGTGTCCTTTTTTTATGGCAGGTTTATGGGCTTTCAGTTCATAGCCTCAGGTTGCAGTCTCAGAACCTGTAAAATGGGCCATGTGCCGTTATCCTGCCTTTCCTGCTCCTGTCATGGCAGCCTTTTCCCTCACTTAGTGTTTCCAAGTGCTGCGCACATACCAAAGGACCGCACATCTGCCAAGCAGCAGTTATTTGGATTTAAATAATCTCCAGGAATGCCTGTCCATCTTGAAGGTCTTAACCGGCTGCCTTTGTGTGGTTGCCCTGGGTGGAGTCCCCTGCTCTTCTCCCTGTTCCCGCAGCTCACACCCAGGCACACACCAAATCGGATATTGTCCAAGCACTCACTCCCTTCCTGTGGTTTGCCTTTATTTTTAGTCTGAGGACGGAGCATGTTTACACAAAAGGGGGCTTCTCAGCAGGGCTTCCCGCTGCTTTTTCTCCTTTTTTTCCTCTCTCTTGCCGTGGCTTGCTCCCGCTCCAAAGCCAGCCAGGCTCCTGCAGTCCGGAGCTGGGGCCGGAGGAACTGAGCAGCTCCAGCAGACAGGGAGTGCTCTGGGTCGCTTCTCCAGATGCTGCTGACCCCGCTGGGACTGCCGGCTCCCTGCCAGCCTACCCTGTCCCTCTGTCTGGCCCCGAGGGCTTTGCTCCTTTCCACAGGCTGCCCGCAGGATGGGGTGGGACTGAGTGATGTTTTGGAGTTAATCCTAAATCCTCCCTTGGCTCCAGCTGGCACTTCCCCTGGGGCTGGGTCACAGTCCCAGGCTAGGATCTCAGCCAAGGGTGGGTAGCGAGCAGAGGAGCTCCCTGTTCTGTCTGAAAACGAGCCTCATTGAGCTGTCTCTGGGCACTCATCTTAAAATTCAGGCCCCCTCCATAAACAGAGATCCCCGTGGTCCTTCCTTCAGGCAGAAGACATCTATATTCTCTTTATCCCTAGGCACAGGTTACTGTTTATATCAAACCTAACACAGGTGAATTGAAATCAGTCTGTGCTCAACTTCTCAACCCATAACCAAGACCCAGCACTTGCTACAAATGTTCATAGTAGCAGGGATTTTTTGGCTTGTGTACATCTGCATTTTAATCCTGGAGGTCCTTACCTCAAAATCAGCCCAAGTTATTCTGGGAGGAGCAGTGAATGCAGAGGAGAGGATGCTCCTATCCCTGACCAGCTCCTTAGAACAGTATGTGAAACTTTTTGGCCTTTTCATGTCCCGAACGTTAGAGTCACGGAAAAAGAAGATAAGCTGTCCGTTAATGCCCACTCTTTTATTTTCCTAGCATATCTCTGCTAATTTTTGTGTAGGGTGACTCCCAAATACTCCCTTTCAATTAGGCGCCTGCTTTCCTGTTTTGGCAGTGGCTCCCAGGTGCCCTGTTAAAGCAGAGCGGCTGTGGGAGCGCATGGGGGGCGATCACTGGGAGGAGGGCTGGTGTTAATTTGGCTGTGCTTTGATGGAGAGATGAAAGGAATCACAACATGAGCAAAAGGGGCCCGACAGCAGCTTCTTAAATGCCTGGGGGAGAAAACAATAAATTATTTTGTTGGTAATTCAGTAATTGTGTCCCCTTGGGCTGGGATCCCCCCTGTCCTGCAGCAGACGGTACCATGTGGCTGGGGCAAGCGTGGAGCCTGGCTGTGTGGGGCTAAGCCCTTTCCTCCTGACTGGGAAATCTGAGTGGTTCATTTCTCAGGGGCATAGGGAGGTTTGAAAGGCATGTTGCTGTCAGGGTGCTTCTGCTTGTGATTATTTTCCATGCAAACCACATCCTTCTTGTCACCCACTTGAGTTTTAGCTTCCCAAAGTTGCTCACACAGAGCCCAGAAAACTCATTTATCATCTTCAGTTCTTCCTCTGAGGGCAAGTGCTTTGGAAGATTCATCCCCCTCCAGTGTTCTGTGGCTGAGCTGGAGAGTTGATGCTCTCCTGCGGGTACCACTGGTGAGGAGCTGTGGGAGATAAGCTTTGCCTGAAGCTGCTCCATCAGACAAAGAACCTGCAATTGTTAAAGTGATTTATGTATATAAACACTCCGGTGCAAAGATCTCTCAAATGGTGCCTCTGGGGCTTTGATGGACTGAATTAATTAATTATATTCCCCCATATGTAATATGAAAATTATCAAAGGATCCTAGTCAGGGGCTTTTGCTCGACTCTGGGTTGTTTTGTTTTATTTTTGGGTGCAAGGGGTGTGCCCCAGTATCATAAGAGAGGGTGCAGGAAGGATGTGTGTGTTAGAAGATGATCTGTAGCTAATCCCAGAGGCTTTATCCAGGCCGATTGCTGACTTCCTGGCCTGAGACACATCTGGAAACTGGCATCAAATTCCCAATAGAAATCACTGAATGAGTGGCAGCAGGAAAAAAAAAAATCTCACTTTGCTACCGAACAAGGTAGATACCATGGTGAATAAAAGCAGGAGGCTGCTAATACACTCGTTATTTATTGAAAAACATGGGATTGCTTTTCCCAGGTTTTTCCAATTATAGTGCATTGAATGGCCCTGACATCACTCTTGAGCTGGGGCCAGCCTATTCAACAGTCTGGCGAAGACATTTATTAACTGGTTACCTGCCAATTGTCTGGGCTGGGAGCTGGGGGACAGATGTGTTTTGAAAAGTGATAACATTGTTAGAGGCCTTATTTAGATAGTGAGAGGAAAGCTACAGCGCTCTGTCCAGGCTCTCTGAAGTAGGTATTTAAAACAGTTTATTTAAAAAAAAAAAACCACTAAACATTAGGTTGAGATGTAACTCTGCGGGTTTGTAGGTAGATTTTCACGGTGTTTCCTTGCTGGAGGACATCCAGCAGCAGTCCTTTGTTGAGGAGCAGCAGTCTGACTTGCTGACAGGTGTCAGCTTGGGGTGTCAGTAGAGCTGCTGCACCCCAGGGGCTGGGACTGGCGTCCCTGTACCCTTGCTCTGCTGAGACCAGGCAGGATTTCTGAGCCCATCACTCTGAAGCATCGCTCAGGGGGTGGGTAAGGAGGGGAGGAGAGCTCTGGGTCTGCAAGTCCCTGCCCTCCTTCACCCACTGGGCTGCGCTGGTGATGGATGCCACAAACATCTAATCTGCTCTTAAAAATTTCCCGTGATGGATCCTTTGCTGCATCCTTGGGGACCCTGCTCTAGTCACAGCTACGTCAGCTAACCCTCTCTTCCTGCAGCCAAAACCCACTATTTTGAGTCTCTTGAGGACTTGGGGACAATCTGGTGTCCTTCCTTTCTTCATTGAACCACCTTGCTTGGAAGACCTCTGGTGTTCCTCTTCAGTCTTCTCTTTTCCAGGCTGCGCCATCTGAGTGGCCATGTGGGGCATGGGAGTGAGCTGCCCTCTGCCACATGCTGCCAAGGATGAGGAGGGTCCTGGTGTCACTTGAAACCCTAAAGCATGGTACTCCATGGTGGGACCAGCTGGCCCAGATCCATTCCTGGAGTAGGAGAGGGTTTGCTGAAGTTGTTACAGGTTTAAACTTGCTTAATAGGTACTACTGCTCCTCGTTTATACAGGGGATTTTGTACACATTGTTTGGTTTAATTATTTGCTGTTTCCCTGCAAGGCAATTCTAAACTCATCTTCCTAGAGGTTGTAAACAAATCCTGAAATACCTCAACTGGCTTTGTCCCCTGCCAGATGCTGCCTTCATGTGGGCTTTCTCCATGCATTCCTCCATAAAGCCTCCTGTGCAGGCTCTCTGCTCACCAGCAACTTGTTTAATGCTAGAGAACTAATAAAACTGACTGGTTTGAGAAAGATATATATATATATAATCTCACAATCTCTCCCTCTCTCCCTGTTGCTGTGTTTAAACAGGACAGCTTTATTTAATTGCATTGATTTTTTCTCTTTTTTTTTTGCCACCACATAATTGTTTTCAAATGATGAAGATATTTTACCTCCTCTTTTTTTCATTCCCCCAGTGTTTAATTCCAGTCACAGTTCAGCTGTGCCCTGAATCTGCTTTCCTTATTCAGGGATTTAATTTATGAAGATAATTTCTAGATATTAGATTCTTCCTCCAGCCGCTGCACTTCTAGTTTGCATTCCTCTCCTAGGCTAAAGAGAAAACTTTGCATGGGCCATGGATCCTTATCTACTGTTCATCATCTTCTCTCCTGGCTTGTGCTAATAATTTTTGGCCTTTTTTGGCTGTAGATGAGGGATTTTGTCCTGGTTGTACCTTCATTAGCCTGGGTGATGGCCCAGTGGTTCTTGCTGGTTTTCTTTTTTACTCAAAGGGGAAGTGCATCCATTGAAAAATTGATTTTGGTAGGAAAAATTTATTCTCTGATTTAAATGGAATTCAATTAATAGTTTCAAACAAACAAAAAAAATTTTTTTGGGATGACAACATCTTGCTCAACCTTTCCAAAATCAAACACTCTTTGATTTCCAGTTTGATTTGCATTCTGAAGCTAGACTTGAAGCTGTAGATGTGTGTGTGTTGTATAGAGGATAATGAAAACCTTCAAAAAATAAAAGCAAACTGTCACTTTAGACACAAAATCAGAAAGTCAACAAATGGAATAGTTCTGTTTTGAAGTACCACTATCACGTGGATAATACATCCATAATTTCGAAGTATGAGATGCTCTAGTCATGAAGGCAGAAGGCTGTGTAGACCATGGCAGGATCCAGTGGATTCAGTTATATCATAGTTAACTGCTTTCATTTGAAAGATGGGGATTTGATCAGCACGGTTTGGGCTTTGTCCAAAATAATACACTCCAAGATAGAGAGGAGGTCACTCCAAAAAGTCCAAAGGATGTGTGTCATCACTGTTCATCTGCCATTCATTTTCCTCCAATTGTTGTGCCTTGACTCAGCCTAAATTCTGATTTCTTGAGGCCGGAGTTTTTCATTGGAGAAGTTCTGCAGAGCCTCCCACAGTTGGGAACTCTGGACATGACTTCCAAGAAATACCACTCTGTAATTGATAATAATATCCCATTGATGAAAACTCTTTTCCTAGAAGAAGGATGGAGCAAGGGATGCTTTACTTCTTGTCCTCTTTGTAATGAATAAAATAGTTTTCACCAGCTGGTTTGAATACTACCGAGCACACCAGGCTGTGGATACCACATCAAAAAATCAAATAATAATGGAAGGATTTATGGATTACAGCAAGTCTAGTTCTTAGCATTAAATAATATAAAACATAAGTGGAATTTAGAAACTTGAAATACCTGTGCTAAAATATCTTCCCTTTTTTCTCATAAGTAGAATTTTAAAGTTTCTACCTGCAGAAAATATCCATTTTTTGGCTTTTTTGCAAAAAATAAAAGTTTTTGTCAATCCATAAAGACAGAGTAAGAGCCAAACAGCTCTACTAGCTACTTCCACAGGCACATTCCTAAGTTTTCCTTTATTTAAGCAGTGCTTTTCTGATGAGGAGCTGCCTGTGTGGGTCCTTTCAGGCTCCAAGTGTGCTCTTGTGTACGTTAGTGGTTTTCCACTTTGCCGAGAAGCTGAGGTGGAGATAAAGCAGGCACATGGGGAGTTTGGCAGAAATTAGCATTTCCTTCCACCCAGTCCAGTCCTGCAGGAGATGAGATGTGGCTGGGGAGAGCTTGGGGGGGGAGCTTAGTCTGCCTCATGATCTGAGAGGGGTGAAAGCATCCTGCAAATGAAAATTGCTCCATCAGCTAAAGACAAACATCAGAGAGAGATTTAAGCAACTCCCTTTGTTTATTCTGCCTTTTGTGCTATTTTTAGCTGTTGGCCAGCACTCAGCATTGCAGGTCCATTGGCTTTAGGGAGAGGAGGTGCTCGTGACCTGATGGCTCTCGTGGTTGGGATGCCCCATGAGGAGATTGGAGATGAAGCATGAGTGCATTTACTGGGGGTGCATTTACCAGAGAGGGAGGATGTGAATACTTGGGTTTGTCACATATGACCCCTGAGCAGTTTTTTTGCAGGTTTCCTCAAACAGATCATCCCCAGTGCTTCTGCTCCAGGCTTTCTTGCTCGCTTGAGGGTATTCAGTGCAACACATCCCATACTCCTCCGTGCCTCTGCTAACATAGTGGACCATTGCTGATGTTAAAGCTCTTTCCAAGAGCATCCTGCAGCAAGCTGGTCTGCAGGATCCACTGCCAAAACCCTGAGCAACTTAAGAAGAGGTCGCCCAGAGTGCTTTCCCTCGACAGCTCTGTCAGTCTCCACGCTTGCTAATTTGTCTGCTGAACTGAGCAATATTTATGCATGGGGGTGATTCATCTCCCTGCAGCAAGGTTCCTGGCAGCTGTCAGTGTGACGCCTGTCTCTATACTGGTGGTGCTCAAAGTCTGATCTAAATATCCCAGTTTTGTCTCTGCCAGTGGCGGTGGGGGATAGACAGGTGCAGTGGAGTGTGGTTTTCGGGAGAGTGCTAATGGTGGGATGCCTCGGAGCCCATGGCAGCAGGAAGCCGTATTGTGTGTTGACTTTAAACAGGAGGTTTGGGAGATCAGCTCTGGAGCAGAAAACAGGGGCTCGGGAGGAACAAACACTCGCTGCTTCAGAAGGGCGGCGATTTCCTTTTGGGTAAACACGTCATTAATCTCAGGGAGCACATTCTTTTCCATCAAAAGATAAGGGATTCGAGTAGCCTTTCTCAGGGCTTGGCCTTTTTAAATTGTTTTAAGTGTGGCTTTCCCTCCTTCAATTACAGACTGCACATAATCTCTCATTTCAGTTTGGCTGGGCTTATTGTGGGTGCAGAGAAGGTCTTGGGCAAGGGAACTCCTTCCCTTCTTTAAATTTGCTCTGATTTGTTTTTCCCACTAAAACCTGTCTGTTTTTTGCTATTTGCAGCTCTGATGAATTTGAAACATAAGTGTGGTGTTTATCCTAACTTATGAAACAATCTCCCTAGTGCTGATGATAAAATAGGAGCTTATTTGTTCACCACAAGTGGAAAAATGGCAATGGGCTTCTCTCCCTGCCCTGGGCTGCCTCTTGTTGCTCAGCTTTGTTTTGGCATTTTTGAGGGTGCCACTTGCTGTGGTCAGCAAGCCATAGGGTGATGCTGGCTATGGCACCCAGTGCTTAATTTTCAGCTGGCACCATCCTCTGTGGGGAGACAGCTGTGGAAGAGCTGCTGCTTTCACTTCTGCTCCCTGTGGCTTGCGGTCTGCGGTCGCTCTGAACTCTTCTGGTAGCAAATGTATTTAACTGGCATTTAAGGATGAAATTACAGAGGGAATTGAGTCCCTTCACTTTCTTACCTCCTCTTCTTCCCAGTACTTCTTCCTAAGGGCTGCCAACAGCAACATGGATTGGGGTGGGGTAGAGCAGGAGTTGTGGAGCTCCTTCATCCTGCATCTCTCAGTGCCCTGACAGCTCAGGCAGATGCTCTGCAGCATTCCTGCACTGATCTGTGTGCCCACATGCCCTCGTGTTAATTGTGTAATAGCTTCGTGTTTGTCACTGCATAGTCATTGACCTGCATGTATTCAACACAGAAAGTCTTCTCTTTTTTTTCCTCGTCTAGTTTAAGACTCCCCAGGCATAAATACTGAGGCTATGGGAGTTGTCAGCAAATAGGATGTGGCCCTGAAGACTGAGATGAACCCAAGTCATGATGTCATTTGTGACATATGGAGAGTGAACCTGCAGGGAGTAGTCAGAAGTCCTGTGTTTACTCTTGTTCATCTGGGCTGGGCTGCACATGCCCCATCTCCAGCTATGGAGCTGTGCTACTGCCCACAAGTCCAACATGGAGCTGACATGATCCTGGCTCATAGGAAATGTGCACTGATCTATGCTGACTCAACGTGGCACTCGTAGTGCTGCAGAAAAGGGCAACCCAGCTTTGGTGAATGTGGTCCCTTGGGTAGATGAGTTCAACTGTAGCTGTCAGAAGACAGGGGCATCAGTCTCATCAGTCCATCCCATCTTCCTCAAGTTCTGCTCCCCGGCAGTTCTTCTCTTCTCTTGCTGTTTCTTCCCAGTCTTCCAGCCAACACTTGTCTATCCAAAGGTGAATTAGGAGATGTCCTGGAATATGTTAAAACATTTTTATATCCCTGTAGAAGGGATATAAAAGGTCATGTTTATTCTCTGTACCTGTCAGTGCAGCTCTGCTTCTTGATGCCCTTTGCTTCCATGACTCACCAGTTTCCTCACCATTCTCTTAGAGAACTGGGACTTTTGGTGAAGATCTCTTCATGCATCCCACAGGCCAAGTGTCAGCCCGCAGCAAGTTGAGCAGTGGACTCGTGGCACAGAAAAACCACTATGCTGTCCTCTGTCCACCTCCAGTACTGCTTCCCTCTCCCTGTTTTCCTCCCCAACCTTTCCACATTTTTCTCATGCATTCCTGCCTCCACCTGCCCTGTGGCAGGCTGGCCCTGTGGCCTCCAACTGCCCTACTGGCAGCAGTAGGGCAGTGCCTGAGAGTAGCAATGGTGGTGTTGGACTTGCCTGGGAAAAAATATTGGGAGGACCTCGGGAGCTGGAGCTGGGCAGTTGCAAAGGCATGGCTGCAGAAACAGCCTGGCCTTGGAAGAGCTTGGAAATGTGATTGTTAATGTCAGTATTAAACAAGCCCAAACACAGGAAGCTGAGCGTGTGCACAGAGGGATGCGGAGGCTTGTGTCTGCACCACTTTGATTGATTTATTTTTCATCTGCTGGGAAAGGTGATTCAAGGTGTTATTTGCAGCCCTGGTGCCCTCTTCATGCCTCTTCGATTATGCCAATCCACTGGGGATGTGCACCATTTTCAGTGCCCTTCACTGGGTGTGCTGCATGGTGTTGCAGGGCTGTGATTGTCGTCAGCTGGACCCATGTAGTTCTCCGGCACATCCCGCACTTCACTGGGGAAGTCCAGAGCCATCCAGAGTGTGGCTGTGTTGGTGCAGAGCCTCTTTCAGAGCTGTTGTGTCAGATGATCCTGTACTGTTTGTTGCCTCAAGTTAAATTTCAGCATTTGCATAGAGCAGGGGGAACACTAAGATAAAGTCCTTGGGGTTTGGACAACATTCGTGGCTTTGCATCCATCTCTGCACATCCACAGTTTCTAAGTGGGTGGTTAAAACTATGTATCTGTGATTGCACACTGAGATGCTGAAAAACCTATTGCTGGTGGTCCTTTGGCATCAAAATGTTACTTCATTAAAGGCTGGCATGCCTGATTTTCCCTTGACAAATGAAGACACTGTTCTCCTGTGATAGGCTATGGGCAGTTAAGTATGTAAGTGAGTTTGTGAGTTTGGTGATCACCAGACCATGGATGAACTTATTCTGCAGGCAGGAGAAGAATTAGTGTTAAAAGGGCTTTTGGAGGGAGAACTTCACTCCTTCCCTGCTGTAGAGCACTTCAGCCTACGTAGGAATTAATTTCTTTTAAGCCACTCAATAGCCATTTGATAGACCTCAGCTTCTGAGAGTTACCAACCTGACAGAGCTTGACTTGCCCACTGGGGAGTTAACATCTCAGAAGTACTGGGCTTGTACTTGCCCTCAGCTAAGAGTTTGGAGGAGGAAAACGTAAGCATGTGGTTGGTGAGGAGTGAAATCTTATCTTACTGCAGAGGTGTGTGTTCAGATGAGGATGGCAGCTGTGGGACCAGGTTGTGAGGACCATTCCTGTTTTCTCCACACTCGTGTGCCTGGATATTTCCAGCACCTGCACCAGGACCTTGTTCTGGGTGTGTATTTGGACTGGCATCCAAGGGGAACAACTGGATTTCAGAGCTTATGCCAGAAGGGTTTAGAGATGGAAGAAGAAATGGGAAAAAGAGAGAGACCAGAGATAATTATGCCAAGGATATATAATTACTCTTTGGCTCTCCATGTCTTACATCACACAGGATCCCGAAAATGCTGAGATCAGACCTAGGAAATGTGCTGCAAGACAAACACTTCCAGCTGTTCCTCTGAAAGCAAATCTCAGCAAGTACCTTCCAGGCAGGAAGGTGTGGGTTCACGTCTTTAGGAAAAGAAAAAAACCCACTAACCATTTCAAGCCTTCAGCATTCACCTTTGTAATTAAAATCTCTAATCACAAGAAGAGTGCAATACATAACTGTCTTCTGGGAGCTGTTTCTTAAGGTGGTTTTCCATTTTTGCATTATTTAGCCCCTGCCTCGGTGCCAGGCTTTGCTTAACCTTAAGCTTATGAACAGGCTTATTGAATTTGGCCAAGACTTGACTAGTCGGTAATGAGCTCCAGGTTGCCTGGAACTTGGCAACGCCATCGTCCTCTGTGCCGTTGCATAATGGCCTGACCCTGCGTAACCGCAGCTTCGCCTTGCGCCCCTTCTCCAGCCTCTTGGAGTTCCCCCTCCAAAACCCCGGGCCTCATGGAGGGGCTGCCCTTGTAAGGGGTGTCTTGAGTGCCAAAAACCTCCTTGGCTGCTTTCATGCCCTTCCACAGGGTCAGAAGTGGGAGAAAGTGCAAGAAAAGCTCAAACATGGAAACCTGCCAGGGCAGAGGGGGAATGCAGCAGTGGCAATCAGATGAAAACTGGTACCTCCTCCCAGGCATCCCTGGTGGCTGGAGGGATGTGAGAGTCCTGACCATCTTCCTCCTTCTCCTCTGGCTGCATCAGGCTGGTGTGCAGCCTCCTGTGGTCCCCCTGTGCTTGCAAATGGAGGATGCTCATCCTGGAAGCTCTTCCATTTCAAACTTGCTAGATGTTTTTTATTGTTTATTACATCATTTTAATATGGGCAACTAAAAGGACTTACTTAATTTGTGAAAAATCACAGGAATAATTCAGATGTTACTCTAAGTCAATTTTTCCCAATTGTTTATTTATATCAGCTCAACCACTTGAGAAACCCATTATTTGCTTTATCCTTACTGAGTATCTAATGATGAAAATAAATTGTTACCACTCTTTATTGTGCATTTCCCATAAGGCTGACACGGCACAGAGAAGGAACTGGATTCTTTTCTTCTAGCATGTCACGGGGAAGATTGTTTATAGCACTTCAGCTCCAGCCCTCTGCAAGCCAGCTGAGAGCAGGATCGTTAAAGGCAGGATTTAGAAGCTGTGGGGTTGCATAAATTGATCGAGAGGAAAATTTGTCAGACAAACATCTTGTAATGAGCGAGGAGGGAGGAATCTGTTTTGAATCTCATGTACCCAGCAGTAAGCTGGAGAAAAAGATCTTACAAAAGAAAAATTAATAAAACGATCTTGCCTTGTTTAGAGATCAGAGTGCCAAATATAGGCCCTATCGCATTTCCTTCCCTCCTCCTTCCGAAGCTCGTCCTTTTGAAGTGCACTTTCAATGGGATGTGGATAATTGACTCTGTGAACAACTGACCAAGTGCTCTGTTGGTTTAACCGATTGGTCTCAGTTGCTGATTCTTGTGTTGTTTTGGATGATTTTCAGCCCAATTGCCCTGTCAGCTACAATTAGTCCCATTAATATGACAGCTGAAAGGTCATAGATGACTCGCTCCGGTCGCAGGCACGAGGGCAGGCTGGAGATACTCCCAGGATGTTGTCCTCAGCTCTGTGCTCCTGTGCCCATAGTTTGCTTAAATTGATGGCGACTGCAAATCCTGGTGCAAAACCAATCAAAAGGGATGTGAGATTTGCTTCACAGGAGGGTGACTGAATGAGAAATGAGGTTGCAATGACAACTAACATTTGGATGAACTTCTCTTTAATTAGTCAAGAAAGTTCCTGGTTCTGTATACAGGGGAAATGTGGAATGGCTGGGCTTCCTCTCACCTGCCAGAGCCGTGAGGAGAGGAAGCAGAAGTGGGATAGAGATGTAGGCACATCCTGTGGCTCTTTCAATAAATCCATGGCTGTCGTTTTCTGTGGTTCCAGTGACATCTGCCATGGTTTCAGGCTTTGTTTCTTTCACCCAGGATTTCCGCTTTGGGGAATTAAGTAGGAAAGGGAAGGACATAGGAATGAATGGAGCACAAGGTATCATTTCACTTCTTGAGATTAATAGCAGTCAGATACATACAGATGCAGGTCAGACATTGGGCTCATGAGTCTCATGGTCAGTCTGTGGCCATAGTATGGCCAAAAAAGTACCACAGGAAATACAGCCTGGTTGTATACTTGGCCTTTTGTATGAGGAAGGAAACAGAAGGCACCCAAAGTGCCTCATTTGAATTACATAGCCTCAAAACACCACTGGAAGACCCCAGCTGGAGATGGTTTACTTGCAAAGCAGGACACTGTGCCTGGTGAAGTTCTGCAGGGGCCTGGTTTTGGTTTGGTGTTATTTGGCATTTTTCTTAGCTTCCTGGATGATGCTAAAGAGAATATGCAGATTCAGTTTGAAGGTGGCCCCCAGCTGGGAAGGACATGCAGCCTCTGGCAGAGAGAGTCAGGCCTTCAGATGACCTCCACAAACTAGGAAAATGGTGTGAAAAGGACAATTTGTGGTTAGGGGAAACCTAAATGATAAAGACAGGAAAATATGAGAGTAAGCAATCAAGAGAGAATAGAGTCCACTTCAAGGGAGACTTCTATGAATCAGTGGAGCAAACTTCTGTCAAGTGACATAGATGTATTTGATGGTGCTGCTGCGAAGCACAGGTTGGAGAAGGCCTGCAGATCTTCTTGGGGTGAGATGAATATTTTGCTCACTTCTTTTGTTTTACTAATGAAACATTAACATTTCTAGGAGGAGCCCATACTCTGTGAAAAATCCCTTGGCCAAGGACCAAATTTTCCTTGAGCAGTTTGGTGGGAGGTTTGCAGCCAACCCATGTGCCATCATGGATGTGGATCTCAGTTGAAGGCACTCGGGTCTGGTCTTACAGGAACATACAGCCTACACAAATTCCCCCTTTATTTCTCCAGAAGCTGCACTTTCTGCAGACATCTGTGAGGTCCAGAGGTCAGTGTGTTGTGCTGAGCTTATTCCCTTTAAATCTCATCTAGGACTTGTTCCTAGTGGAGATAGCTAGTGCTTTTAGAAAGCCTAGCAGCAGGAGACCTCTTCTATCAGTGTGTTTCCATCCATGTTTGGGAAACACAATGAATGCAGATGTAGTAGGAAACTTTTGATTATCTATAGGATTTTTCTGTGACAACTTCAAAGCTCTGTGGTTAGTTATATTCTGAGACTTGAAATGGATATGTCTTGTGTTCAGAGCTCTGATTTAATTTTCCGGTTTAATCTATTGTCCAAACATTATTAATGTTGTCTTTGAGGCATGGGACAGCTTTGATGGAGTCTTTTTTTAATTTCTGGCCATCACCCTGTGCAGCCATAAACAACATCCTGCCTGCTAATGAGAAAATTCAGGTTACTGCAGTCACATGTCTTGTGGAAATAGATTGTAGTGGCAGGAGAAAAAAAGGAACCGACTTTCCTCACCTTCCAGCCCCAGCTGGCACGACCATTTGGAGTACTGACAGGGAGGAGAAGTTTCCATAGATTAAGATACTCCATTAAAAGGCAGTGTTGCCTATTGAAAATGAAATTTTGAATTTCATAGACATATCCATTAATTCCTTAACCTATAGCTATCATAAGCTATCTTTTCTATCTGTAAGCATCTAAAACCTTTCCTAGTGAATGCCCTGCTGGTACGTCAGCTGTCAGACTCAACTCTTCCTAATAAATCCAGGTTTGTAGAAGAATTTGATTCATCCTTCCACTGTGAACTGAGGGAGTAGGATCCTCCATTTTGTATGAGTAGATGAGGTGCCTGATGATGATGTCCTGCCTATTGCTTTCCCCTCTCTCCTATCCTCTGTAAAACTTTTTGTTTGGAAAGTAAAAACTTTTTGGTTTTGTGCGTGACTTAGAAAGACAGGGCAGAAGTTGATGTGGGGAGTGGGGCACAGCCAAGGGTCTCTACATTTGCTCCTTGTTGTGCCATGATAATCATCTGCAGAAGACTGGGGGCGGGGGAGTGCGGCTGGTTGTGCTGCACAACCCCATGTTTTGACCAGATTTTGAGATGCTAATGCAGCAACAGGAGAGCAAAGGCATCAGGAGGGTAAGTGTATGATGAGGCAGTGGGCAGTTTTAGAGTTCTTTATTCCTCCACTGAGAGAGTCATCTTGTAGGGGAGAGACCACCCTGCAGCAAATCGGTATTTTTGGCTTTCGGTTCATTGGCAACCAGTGTATACATTGGTTGTGTTGGTAGCAGCTTCACAGCATGGGCACATCTCAGGTCTTGTCCGTGCAAGAGCTTGACTAACAGGAACGCAGCACTGGGATATGGTGTGAGGGCTTGCTCAAAATTGCAGTTGTCTTATGGCAGCATCATTTTGCTCATTTTGGAAAGAAGATTAAATTGGCATGGATAAATAAGTATAGATAATATTAAAAATGTAATATCTGATCCCCTAGGCAGTTTTCCTTAGTAGCCACGTTTCACAGGAAGATGCCCTGATTGCTTGGAGACAGGACTCCATACAATCCATGTTCTGGTGTGGCAGGAGCTGCCCAGCCTGGTGGTGCCTCTCCATGTGCTGGTCTGCACCCCTGCGCCTTTCCTTGGCACTTGCAACCTCGTAACCACACGGACCTCTTTTCTGCCTTCGCCCCCCACCGTGTAAGTTGATAGTTATCCTTTCAAATGATCCCTGGAAGCAGCCGCTGCAGTTTGGTGTGTTGAGAGGACGGGTGGTCGCTGAGAGCAGCTGGAGAGTCTCCTGCAGCCTTGCTGGCTTCTGAGGTTCTCCTCTCGCCCTGTCTTTGCAGAGAACGGCTTCGTCGGCTACTCCGCAGAGCTGATGTCCAACAACACGCTGCCAGACTACAGCCAGGGGGAGTCCTTCTTCACTGTTTTTGGAGTGTTTTTCCCAGCTGCCACAGGTACTGTTAAGTTTTGTCCTCCCCCTCTTTCCCTCCACAGGCACATCTCAGAGGTGAACAGAAGCAAGTGGAGTTCCTCTGGGCTGCAAGGCGAAGCGAGCAGGACTGCACTTGCCCATAGCAGACTCACGTGGTTGATTTAAAATGTTCAGGCTTCCCTCCAGTATTTGAAATTTTGTACTCTCCTGTCCTGTTCACTTGAATGTGCTCTTCCATCTCTGAAATCGGAAACTGCTGCTGAACTCTGTGGGTTGATGTGGTGTAAATCCTTCCCTGCCAAGGACAAGGTTCAGGCGCTGATCTTGGCCAATGCTGTCAGGCCACGAGATATCAAGCCTTTTTAAAAGGGCTGAGCATGAGTTATCATATAAGATGAGCCTTGTGACTTGTTTGCACTGGGAGAGTAGGAAGAGCACAGGAGGACTTTCCCTCCATCCTTACCTCAGTAGGTGGCTGAGCTGGGCTGATGCCACTGCTCGTGATGTTGACCCACCACTTGCTGCATGGCATCATGGGTTCATGTTTGTATGTTGGCAGAGCTCTCATTCATGAACTTAATTAGATGCCTTCATATTATACATTCCCTTAAATTAGCAGAAAGATGCATGTCCCCTTTCCAGAGCTGACAATCTCCAGTGGGAATGCAATAACTATCAGTTGGAGTTACAATACCTTTTGTTGATGCTGGGTGTTTTAAGCTATAAAAAGTACCGATTATAAGCAGTTTCCATAGCGATGAATCCTTGGATTACAGAATGAATTTTCAGAGGATTAGCTCTAAGCAACTCGCTGGAAGTTGTTTGCAGAATTGCTGCAGTACAAGGAGACAAATGAAAGGGTTTTGTGAAACGGGTGGGACTGGAGAAATGGTCTGGTAGCAGAAGTCACTTTGTCAGGTGCACCTAGTGCAGGACTTCAAATTATCCTTTGAAATCCTTTCTCCCAGCTTATTAGGGTGGCTGTTGCCTCTCTGTAGACTTCCTCTTGGAAAACTCACTGGCCTGAACTATCGGCACCACGGAGAAAATGGCTTCTGCCCTCTTTTTTGTTGTCGTTTTTGACTGGCCCACCTGAGTCCCCCAGCCAGAGAAAAAGACCTTCCTCGAGAGCTCTGCCTCTGGTGCAAGAAAGCAGAGTTCATTGGTTATAGTTTATTTCCAGTTCATTGGTTATAGAAGAAGGAATAGTTATGACAAGACTGCGCAGAAAATTACCGTGATTAGCCATATTAAATGATTCTTCATCACTGCTAATGCTTGGCTGCGAGGAAGAATGCCAAAGCTAATAGATACAATTTATTTAAAGCCCTGGCAGCCTGTCGCTCTGTTTAGTTAGCAGTAGTAATACCAGTAGTAATGTTAAACATTCTCTGAAAATACAGTTTGGGATGATGTATAATTACTTTGGTTGTTACACAGCTTTTTCATGTGTTCTTTTTAATTGCTTGGTTATTTATAGGATTTAAATTATTCCTTTGGAGTAGCAGTGGCAGTAGTACCATATAACATTGTTATTGCTCTTGTTATTGCTGTTCGTAGCAGAGATCAGGAGCCTCATAAAATGTGGGGTTGTGTTTGGTGCTCTGCATGGAAGAGTTTGTGGTCTGATTAAGAAAATTCTAGGATGGGAGTCAAGACTTCTCTGGTACAGATCACAAATCGGGAGCCCATTTTTGGTGAGTGCTGGGAACAAAGCCCACATCTCCTCGGGCTGGGGCAGTAAGTGAGAGCTGGTTCCCCCAGGCCCCATCTGACCCCACTAGTGTAGCTGTCATCCTCCTCCCCACAGCAGGGGTGCGATGGATGCTGGGCTGTAAAGGGGGCTCTGGGTTGCTTGGGGTCCTACCTGGTGGAGCAGAGCTGCTTCCCACTGCGTTGTGGACACTGTCTGGATGCAGCCAGAGCCTTCCAGCAGGACAGGCGGTCTGTGAGATTGGAGATGACATTTCAGGGATGGGCTTGGCAGGAGCATTAATAGGAGTCTGGTGAGACTTGATGGGATTGCCAGTGCCTCTGATGCAGGGCAGGCAGTGGGATGCAGACTGTGAGGAATGACAGGGACAGGTGAACATTGCTCCCAGGCTGTCACCTCCAACTACCCACCTCTTCTGGAACCCCCACAGTGACCTGGCTGAAGCACTAGAAGCAAAATCCTTTGCCTTAAGATAAAACAGAAATTCGAGGAGAGTTCCAGCAAAACAATATGCTATTTAGTTTTGAAGGGTTACATTGAACCACTTTGAAACAGTTCTTTGACCCAGAGCAATGTTCTGTTTATCTTTAGTTATTAAATATTGTGTTTACTCTTCTTAATTTTTAGCATATGCTAGTTTACAATTTAAGATGCTGCTTTGATAACAAAGTTTTTAAAAAAAATGTTTAGGAAATTGTGAAACAAATTGTTTGCGCTTTTCTGAGATGAAATGTTCCTCTTTGAAGTGAAACTATTTTGATCTCTTCAGGATAAGCTTTTTCCTCTCTGACTAGAAATGGTTGTCTGAATTCAACTGGTTTGTTCGGTCTCTGGGATGTACTGAAAAGTGGTATGAAGTTGCCTGTTTCCACCAGAAATAACAGAGAAACAGAAACTTTTGAAATGCAGGCTGGTAGCTATGAAAGGAAAGAGTGGCAGCCACTTCAGGAGAGGGGAGCAGGACTTGTGGGGAGACCCTTGCCGGGACCAAACAGGCAGGAGGAGCTGTCAGGGGGATACTTCAACTGGAGGGCATGGGATGGTCATCCCAGCCTGTTGTAGACCAGTAGCAACATGCTGCCTCCTACAACCGTCCTCCTTGGATTGTTTTGCTCCAGGTCGGGTTGTTTTCTATTTCCCTGTATTTTATTGGTATGACTCCGGCAACGCGAGTGAAGTTATCCTGGTTTTACGATTGAGTGCTGGTAAGCAGAG
Source organism: Manacus candei (assembly GCF_025592945.1). NCBI lineage: Eukaryota > Metazoa > Chordata > Aves > Passeriformes > Pipridae > Manacus > Manacus candei. The sequence continues at coordinate 1,203,585 of NW_026138071.1, forward strand.
GCTGCTCTGTTTGCTCCCTGGGTAATAGTTGTTTAAACCATTTCAGTTGGATGTGCAGTGCAGCTGGCTTTATTCCCCCAAGTTTGTCATTTAATCACAGAGAAGTTGCTGAGCGATCAAAAATATACATCTAGAGCTGGCCTAAAAGGGCATGGAAGACTCAGATTTGCTGGTTTCAGTCAAAAAGACCGAAGTACTCACTAGATACTCAGATGTGAACATGCCCCTATAGAGATGATGTGCATTAAGCAGAGGTTTTTCTACATGTTTATAAGTACCTTCTTAATGCACATGTTTTGCTACTGTGCTGTGACAGGCAAACAGCAAACTACCCAGCACAGGGAGAGAGTCTTGGGAGCTGCCTGCCCACAGTCAGCTCCCAGCAGCAGCCATGCAGCCATCAATGCATTTTTAAAATGAAGATAAATGTCATTTCTGTTGTGCAAGAAATGTTTTTCTTTTTCTACAAAATCCCCAAGGTTTTCTGTCTAATGAAAGAAGTGTGTTGTCATGCGATACAAGAAAGTAACTTGTCATTTGAAGCGGTGGTAGTGGAAAGTATCATCGTACTGAAACCAGTTCTGAAATAAACCATATTTGGCACTTGCAAAATGACAGCAAATAGATTTAGAAGCTTTGGGCTAAGTTATCAGATGATGTAAGCTGGCACAACTCCATTAAAGTCCATGGAGAGGTGCCAGCTTACATCAGTGGAGAAGTTGGCCCTTTAAAAAAATTAGCTACAATTCTTATCTAACATTTTCCATTCTTCATCTCTTGGGTGAAGGAAAAAAAAAAACCTTTTATATTTTATAGTAAGTTCACTGAAAAATGCAATGGGTGTTTGCAAGCGATCATATCTGCAGTCATAAACTATAGCTGGTGGAGTTAGAAACCAGAGCTGGTGGAGCTGGTGATAGTGTCTAACAGACAATGTAGGTGGTCCCGTCCTGCATGTATCCACCACCTGGATGATGCCCAGAGCCAGATTACACTGGGAATAGCAGCAATGTACAGGCCGTCTCAACCATAATTTCCTGGCTGGGTTGACTGTGTTTTCATGCTTCCTTGTCCAGAAGCTTTGTCATTATCTGCTGCTCTGTAAGATAATAGCCAGTGTGGAAAATCCAGCCTGCTATCTCGTTGAAACAGAGAGGTGGATAATTTTCTCTGTGAACAGTCTACAGATATGATTGATTGAGTTCAGAGGGGATTGGCCATTTCCCTAGGGATTTCTTCCCTGTGTCTGAAGAAAGGAACGTCCTGAATTCTCTGTGTTGTTGAGGTTCATACGCGAGTGTAGGGTTTTTACTCTGTCACGCAGCCAGAATCTCTGGCAAGGCTTTTTGTGGCTTCTTGCAAGTCAGACCAGTTCTCTGGCAGGGGCTGTCAGAGGCTTTGGATGGTGGAGATTGTTTAGGATGGTGTTTTTTAAAAATTAATCAGGTTGTCCTGTCATTGGAAAGTGGATTGGTTAGTCTTACAAAAGACCTTCTTAGAACTGCTCTTTGGGAGCAGTCATCCCATCTGGAAAATTACTTTTTGGGTGGTGATGAAGAGGTGACTTTGGCATTGTCCATACATCTGTACTACCAGATTGTCCAATACTTTTGTACTAGTCAGGTCAGAGACATAATTGCAGCACAGAGGAGATGGCTTTGGCTTGAGTGGCTCAGAATATCTGTGTTGGTTCCCTCTATGATGGCCTTGGCCTTTGGCCCTGGAAGCCATGAGACTGTGGTGACCTCCTGGGGGCCGTGGCAGAAGCTAATGATGAGCAGTGGCCTGGATCTGACCCCTGATCATTGCACAGCAGGTCAGTCATCAGTCTCCAGATCCTCTTTATGTGGGCTCTGGCAGGTCATCTCCTGGCTGCTCCCGAGTGTGCGTGGGTCCGTGGGAGGGAGGCAGTGAGGCAGCCCGGGCTGTGCAGACACCGCTGTGCTGATGACTCACCTCTTCAACTTTCTTCAAGTTCAGTCCAGAAAATGCTGTTTTGGTGTTTCCTTGGTGCTTTGCTGAGGCAGGACTTTGGATGAGGAAGAGGTGAGTAAAGCTCAAGATGTAAGATTTAAAGGTGGTGCCAGATGTTTGAGAGACTTGGCAAAGAGGCACATGAGATTAACATCTGTCCTCCTGACAATAGTTTGCTCCCTTTGGAAGAAAAAATCAGAGTATTCTCAGCTTTCTGCTTTGTCCCTGAATGGCAAAGTAGTGTGTCATCAAGAGTGCTTCACAGAGACTTTGTTTAGCATGATATTTGTGACCATTTCCATGGACTTCTGCCTAACTTTTTTCACCTCCAGCTAAGCCTGTTGTGTAACTGCTTAAAAGGGACAGGGCTTGAATAGGTCTTGGATGCTTTATCTAGAGAAAGCTACAGCAGTTGACAGGCTTTTAGCTGTGCTGTTCAGAAATACATCCACAAAATAGTCTTCCAGGGGAAAATTAAGGAACTCATTTTGATTTGTAATGCTTTTGGTATGGTGTCAATCTGGTCTGAATCTGGAGGAAAAGCTCTTCCAGAAGCTGAGAAATGCCAGGATTCTGTGGGGACCAGGGAGTGGCTGTTGGTGCTCTGTCTCCAGGGTGGAGATGACAGAAAAAGATGGCTGGTGAGTGGACTGATCAAGGGGAAGAAAGAGAGATGAACAAGGAAAAGGTATTATTAATAAACAAATAAAGCCATGGATGTGTTTGGCAACAGGTTGGTGCCTTGTGCTCATCTATGTGCTATCCTCACAGCAGCGCAGTGAGGAGAGGAAGTGTTATGATTTCCATGGAGCAGATGAGGTGATGAGCTATGAAGATGCACAGCAAAGCCTGAGACAGAACAGAGACAAGTTCCTGTTCCTTGATTGGCAACCCAGCCATTGTGCCCTGTTGGCAGCCTATCAGTGGCCATGCAAGGTCTGTAGGTAATAGGGAAGGCATCCATCTGGCTGATCTGTGTTTGTCCCCTTTATCTTGAGATTTGTCCCATGACTTCTGTTTATCCTTCATCTTGGGAGGACCATTCCATCAGCACTGCTGGCTGGCTCCTGGCCCACGTGTCGTTATGGAGACATTTGTCTGACATCTGAGGTGTGGGATGGTGATGGGCAGAAGTCACATCTTAAAGAGGCTCTTTGGTCCTGCCTTCAAATTGTCCCAATTCTCGTCATGATTTTAAATCACAGATTTTTATTTATTTATTTATTATTTATAGCAGATACCTACAGTCTTCTAGGAAAACTTTTGGGATAACGTGACAAGGCTGGTATGACTCCTCCTTCAACCCTGGACAAAGCCTCTTAACCACTCTGTACCTTGGGTTTCTAGTCTTAATGTGGAGGCTCTAATATTTTACTTCATCCCATTTCCTTTTCTTGCATCTTTAGATGGTAATTTTTTAGGCTAAGGACTCTCCCTGATTGTATAATACCCTGTACTCTGGCCTAAAATAACAGTTCAGTACTTTATTCTTAGTCCTGCCATGTGTTTTCTACGTGACGCTGGGACAATCACTTGCCCTCTCAGTGTTTCTGTTTTCCTATCTGGAAAGTAGAGATAATGCCTACTTCCAAAGCAGATCCCTTGGCTGGAAGGTGCCACCTACGTGCAGAGAGCACTGTTATTCCCTCTGCTAAATGTGCATGTGATCATCACTCAACATGGACAGGACAGGCTGTTCTGTAAGGGTGGCTGTCCCCCATGAATGCAGGGACCTGTAATGGATTTGGTCCGGGGGTAGTACCACCTGCTACATGTGCTGCCGTGATGAACACTGGCATTTTTCTTTTCAACAATTGGGCTACATTGTCATCTGTGAGGTTTGTATTAAGATAAGATGGGTTTTGTTCAGATATTGTTTCTTTTCCCCTGCCCAGCGTTGTTCAAACTGGACAAAGGGTTCTTTGATGTGTTAGAAGTGGCTTGGTTCTATGAAAGGCACAGTTTCTTACCAAGCAATCCATGGGGGCCAGTATTCGTTTGTGTGGCAGTGCAATGAAGTGATACAGTTACTACTCTGAATCAATCAATGAACTGATTGACTAAATTATATTACATATTTTAATGTGTATTATATGTACTATAACTTCTCTTGACTCTAAATTGCACTTATGTCTGCAAAATACAGGTGTGATGGTTGGGTTCGACATGAGTAGAGATCTCCGGAATCCTCCCACCAACATCCCTCTGGGGTCTTTGGCTGCTATTGGCACCTCGTAAGTCACAGATCGGGGAAAATTTACTCTGGAGACAGCCCTGGGTGTGACCAATCCATTTCACGTTTCCATCAACCTTGTATTACTCAGCCATCTGGAAAATTAAAGTGTGGCTCTCATTCAAATTATCATCCATTACCACCACGTAGTCTGGGTGGGTTAGAGAAAATCTTTGTTTAATGTCCTTCCTCTGCTGGGTGGAATGTGTGTTGGTGTTGGAATGGTTGAACTCCTGCAGCCTTGCTGTCCCAGAGTGGGATGCAGAGTTCTTGAAGGCTTGGGGTGTGTGATTTTGTCATTTATTGCTGTTGATTTCAGAGGGGGTTTTATGTTTTTTTTTTCTTTATTTCTCTATATAAATAGAAAATAATAATTAAAAATTTGTATTTTTTATTACTGGGAGAATGAGGCCAAAGACAGGTGAGATGACCTACCCACCTGCAAGGCCAGGGTAACAGAGGAGCCCTGCATCCAAGCCAAGTAATGCTCTCCCTGAAGAAATACAACTTTCTAGGAGTAAAGTACTCCTACATATTAACACACCCTCCCCCCCGGTAGGTTTTCCTGCCTGCTTTTATTGCCACCTAAATTACCTTTGAAATTATTGCTTTTAACTGTGTACCAAGGTTCAGTCAGGAAGGAAGGATCTTCAAAATTTGGAAGGATTCCTGGTGAAATTGGTGCTTGTTTTAAGTGGGGGGATTCCACAGGACGCAGGAGCATAACAGATACCCAGCTATTCATGGCCATGTGATTCCCATCTCTGCTGTCTGGGCTTTACAGACAGACTAACTTATCCCCCCAGCTGAGTACTGGAAGGGCCAGAGACCCCAGAGAAGGATCATAACCGAGGCTGCAGAGCAGACTGGCTGCGCTGGTAACACTACTGCCGGATGGGGGGACCTGTGTACCTGCAGAACACAGAATCACAGAATGGTTTGGGCTGGAAGGAACATTAAAAGGCCATTTAGCCAAACCTCCGTGCAATGAGAGGGGACATCTTCAACTAGATCAGGTTGCTCAGAGCCCCATCCATTCTGACCTTAAATGTTTCCAGAGATGGGGCATCCTCTCTGGGCAGCCTATTCCCATGTTTTACCACCCTCATCGTAGAAAATTTCTTCCTTATAGCTGGTCTGAATTGACCTTCTTTTAGTTTAAAACCATTACCCCTTGTCCTGTTGCTGCAGGCCCTACTAAAAGGTATGTCCCCAGGACTGGGATATTTCTCCATGCACACCTCAAGAGTGCTGGTGGCTTCCCCTCAGGGGTTACCATACAGTTCTGCTGCAGCTGTCCCTAGCACATCATAGTGGGTAATAAGGACCAGTATTAAATTTAGCCCTGAAGCTAAATCATGCAGGAACCATGCAGAGTCATGCAAGACCCAACTTGACTGTCTCCTGGCTCTCCTAGTGAGCAGAATGTTCAATGGCTTTGTCTTGCTGGGGGGAAAAAAATGTTTATTTTTGTTGTTTGCAGGTGGTTTCTGTACATGGTCTTTGTTTTTTTGCTGGGAGCCATTTGTACCCGTCAGTCACTGCGCTATGACTTCATGATAGCAGAGAAGGTAAGTTGTTCGAATAACCCAGCATGGTTTTAGAGAGTGGTGCTTTTAGGTTGTCATCTGCCTTGCTGAACGCTTGAATTTTTCAAAAGCCTAAGGAATTTGGGTACGCATCCCTCATTAAAATTCAGGGGGATTTCCCTATTGCAAATCCCAGTGTACAATTGATTTGAATAGCTTTGCATTCTCCAGCTGAATCTTGGCATTATCACCCAAGCAATAGCTTTAAGAGCTAAAGTATGCTAATGTGGTCTAATGATAAATGCTGTATTTTATTCAGTGTATCCTTTCTCGTGTGTGAAAGCTTAGACCAAATTGAAATCTCTAAAGAACTCCCCTGCTTATCTTTACTAAGTCAAGCGAAGCTCACATTTCCATATCTAGCAGGCTGTAATTGCAGGGCAAGCAATAGGATTATTAAACTCCAGACGTTCCACACGGGTGTCTGTGCACGAGGGAGGTTTGTAGTGTAACATGCTACGTCTCACCATTGCAGGCCTTTAAAAGGAGAGCAAAAGATTTTGGTGTGTGCCATTGTCTTACCTTGAATGGGATATAAAAGGGCTAATTTTCTGTTATTTGGTTATTATCCAAAATCATGGGCTCACTGTATTTGACACAATTTCTTGTGATTAATTTGAAGTTGAGAAGCTTGTGTTATTTTATTTGTAACATGGTTTTTAATCTAAAATGTCAATTTAAAACCCTGGCTTTGTTTTCTAAGTAATTTTAGCTCTAGACTTCTTCCAGCCCCCCAAATAAACTCCAGATTGTTGGTGGGGCTCTGCCACTTCCTGCTAAGGTAAAAAAAAAAAATCTCTGTTTCAGGGTAAAAAAGAATGAGCCTACCTTCTCTAAGGCATCCTCTTTGTTCATCAGTGACTTAGTGGGTGAAAAGTGTAGTAACAAAAAGAATCAGATTTAAATGAATCAGCTGAAGAGAAAGAGATTGTTAAAGCTGTGTTTTAACTTCAAAACCCCTAGGGAGGAGATGAAAAATCTCCTAGTAAAGAGTGAGAAGATATTTAATAGTGATAAATACAAAAAACAAACAAGCAAACACCCCCCCCCCCAAAAAAAAAGAAAAAGCTTCTTCAGGTTTTGTCTCCCTAGTACTGAATGAACCAAATATGCAATCCCAATATTCATGTTGCTTCTTTAAGCTATCTAACTGCTTTAGATTTTAATTACATCGGAGAGAGGGAGGAGGGAGAGATCATTACTCCTCCAAACTCTCCCTTTCTGTCACTCACAGGTGAGCGAGTGCTTGGCTGCTTCTCTTGGTACAATATTTGTTTGTCTTTTTAAACATAAAAATGAGATTCAGTAATTTCACTTCTAATGAGCTCCAAGTGCCAATTCCTTGCAATATATTCACACTCCCTGTGTTCAAAACCCACAGCAAACCCTTTCATCAGCCTCAGTGAAAGGGACTCTTCCCCTCTAACCCTGATTTGAATGTCAAGTAGCACATTTAAATGCGAGCATTTTTAGCAGCTAAAATAATATATGATGTCTGGCACAACTGTTTGTTTATTCCAAGTATTTTTCAGAGCAGGGTAGGATTAGAGGGGAGGGAAGGGAAGATTCCCACTGAGTGTCTGTTGGTCTAATGGCAGCTGATATCTGCTCATCTTTGCCTCAGGTTTCTTCTGTCCCACAAGATAAAATTCACAAAGCCAAGTGGATTTTCATGGGGAAAGGCAATGTTGTGGTAGGAAGTTTGTACAGTTCTGGATTGTGACATTGATTTTACATGCCTTCCCCAAACAATGAACTTTTTATGTTTTTTTACCCAATCTCCTTTTTGCTGCATGCAGATTTCATAGACAGGAAAAAGCCAGATGTTGCTTGACTCATCTTTAGCCATGTGGATTTTTGTAATTCCTTCTAATAAAGAATGTGCCACCTGACTTCAACAGGGGCAGAACCTAGGAGAACCAGTGTTCATTTTTCACCTTCTTTCCTTGACAGGAGGGGTGACAGCAAAAGACATGTGGGATGCAGGGCGCCTGTATTTGCTGGCATTCTCTGCTGCAGAGTCTGTCTGCACCTCCAGCACTTGCTTCAGTGGAGTATGGGCAGGGTTTTTCTCTCTGCCTGGCCTTAGTGCTGGTGTTACCCCCATACCTTGCTGCTCTTTGTGCCTGGCTGCTGGCTGTCAGACTTGTGTGGTCTTGCAGGACTTGGGGATGGCTCAGGTGACCCTAGACCTTAGTTTCCTTAGTTGTGACTGTCCATGTCCTTACACAGTGGTGCAAGGAGCACTCCCATTTCAAAGCTTTCTTTCACAATGTTCATATTGTGGGGGTTTGTGTATTTGGGTGGGCTTTTTTAGATGTGCTGTCTGTGCTTGCAGCTCTTGACAGTGGGACCTGCTTAGAGGGACCCCTGTCCTTGCTTCTCTGTGACAGACCAAGAACTGCCTTTCCTTTTCCTCCATGCCTGCAGGAGATACTCCCAGACTGAAAGGATGCTTTCCAGAAACCAGTTCTAAACCCAGCCTTGTTAGCACTATGGCTTTAAAGATTTTTTTTTTTTAAAGTTTCATGTTGGCCAAAGGAAATTCTTTTCTCATCGAAGACAGGAAAATAAGGTCATTGTATTATATCCTTTGGAGCATGTTTTTTGAGATGCCATTTATTTAAGTGGCAATTTTGATTTGGTTTTACTGTGGGTTTTCTTTCAGGATTGGTTTTCCCCTCTGAGACGCAGGGGTTTGTCTTCCTGTTTTGGATGGTTGGAAGCCTGGGCAGCTTTTCCTGTATGATGTGCTCTGTATATAAGTGATCTCTCCTGAAATAAACTCACTTCCAGTTACTTAAGGGGAATCTAATAGCTGCAGCTTTGCTGCAATTGCTCCAAGTGACAAAGAATTTCTTGGATATGAGCTTGTAAAATGTCTCTGTCGGTACAGGATGTTCAGTATTAAATTACTTTTATGGGATAATTTTCCTGTATTAATTGCTTGTACTTTTTACCACAGACCAATTAAATAGTTGCTTTCCCAGGGCTCTCTCTGTTCATTTAACAATGTTACAAAATATATGTGATCTCTTAAAATACGTGTATTTAAGACTGCTCGGGGGTCTTTAAAGGACAATATAATCAACTTTGCATTCTCTCTGCTTCCTCCAGGTATCCTTGGTGGGTTTTTTGTTTTTGCTAGGGCTGTACATCTCATCCCTGGCCTCCTGCATGGGAGGGCTGTATGGAGCACCGAGGATCCTGCAGTGCATTGCCCAGGAGAATGTGATCCCTATGCTCACCTTCCTTGGACATGGGGTTAGTCATCCCTTCTCTGCGATTGCTGTCAAAACTTCACCTGAATTTAAGCACCCGAGATGTGTCTGTAGAGTGAGATGAGGGATGTGTGAAATGCAAGGAGGGGAAGGCTCAGGATCCAGTATCCTATGCATAGGCAGAAAAGCCAGGAAATGGGTGGTTTCATGAAAAAAGCAAGGCATCCAGCTGCCTGTGGTCCTTTCCCTGCCCTGAGCCCTCCCACAGGGTGTGTCATTGTGCAGGAGCAGCTCTGCTTCTCCCTGGCATTTTGCTCACCCACCTCTGTGCCCCAGCCTGGGTCTGTCTGTCCTGCCACACATGGACAGCTGTTCCTGAGGTCCCCTCCCTCCCTCTGACCCACTTCTTCAAGATGTCCACAGTAAAACAGCCACTTACGGTATAACTTTGCCTGTTGGATATTTTTTGCAAACACCTTATCTACATGGTGCTGATCCTGACCATGACCAAAGGAAGTACCTAGCTCTTCTCTGCCCTTCTGTCCAGGGCAGAAGCCTCAAATTTTGTCTTGACACTTGGTGAAATGGATGGTAACTGTCTGTTTACCTTTTTTTTCTGTTTTCTTTTTTCTTATTCTTTCCTGCACACTTTCTTTGAGCTGTTCCTGTCCTCTGTGGTAACCTCATAGCTGAGGATGTGACTAGTCATGGTGCTGTGGATTCAGTCTCTGTGCACTGGAGAAGAGGACTCTTCTTTGTAAGATAAGGTGCCTTTTGGACACTATTAAATAAAAACAAAGAATAAATTTGAAAGGTTAAGTTAGGGGACATCTAAGCTTTAGATATGCTTTCAAACAAAGTCTTGCTTGGAATATGACAAAAAGCTTTTCCCTTGTCCTCATGAATAATCTTCATTCATGAGTCATTCTACTGATATCAGTCAAGGTATCAGTCACCAAGGACTGTAGTCTTGGGTTATACATCCAGAGCAAACAATTTCTTATGATTTTCCATTATTCTGGAGAGGGAGAAAATAATTCCATGACTCTCAATAACCTGCAATACCTAACTGTGTGTGGAGTGGCTGGAAAAGCCTTATGGTGCTCTGCTCCTCCAGAGCACCTTGTAAATACAGAAAAATATTTTACAATAGTGGTATTTATGAATGTTTTAAAATATTTAAATGTTTATTAATATAATAATTTTCTATCCACTGTTTTATGTTTCTCAAAGTAATTTGCTAAGATAAAAGTCATAATAATAGCAATAATAATAAATAGTAATAATTATAGGGAAAGTAGGAACAATAACAACAGCAAAAACTTCCAGCTCCTGAAGGCAGTTTTCAGGTGATCCCAGAACAGGCTGTTCTCCACTTGGCAACCCTTGTGAAATTCTCAGTGGTTTATCAAAGGTGACTGGAAAGTTGATTCCCTCTCTGCTCTGATAGTTTTCTGTCTTTCTGTCAAATTTTCTGCAGTGAACTCCAGGCAGAGTGCCTTGATGGGAAGGGCTCAAAAAGAGGTGAGAAATCAAAGACAGATCACTTTTGCCCCTTTCTTCTCTCTGTCACCTTGAAAATTGTTTACATTTGGTTTATGGAGAGTAAATACATCTAATTTGTCCTTACCCTTCTGTACCACATCAGTTATTCTTTGAAGAAAGTGTGGTCACCAAAACCTCAGCTGATGGGAAGGACACAAATGTTTTCTGTAGAGTTAAACCCAAGCCAGAGGCATCATGAGATCATTCCATCTGTTCCCCATCTCAGTACATCTTTCTGATACTGAAGATGCTTTCTGAGATCTGTGTTCCTTTGTCCCAGAGATATATTTCTATTCATTCTGAAAAGATGTAACGGTCCAGAACTGGTCCCCCTTTCTGCTAATAAATAAGAGGGAAGGAAATAGAAATAGTTTCAATTCGAGCTGTGTGTTTATTAAAGAAGTAAATGCAGTAAGTGAAAACCTAGCATATTTTGTAAGATATTTTCCAGCAAGGTCTTTACACAGCCTGCATAGGCTTCTCAGGTGGCAAAATGGCAACACGGTGCCTGGTCCAAGGAAGGGCATGTTAGACCTGGGCTCAGTTCATGAACTGAAGGCTGAAGTATTTCCACCTCTAATGCTCTTTGCTTTCTCTCTCTTTATCTCCTCCTTTCCCTGCCTCCACCCCTTCCCAAAGGAGAGGAGCAGGTGATGTTTCTCCTGGCTGCCTGCTTTCCCAACACACGCCTGGCATTGCTGGGGGCTGACTCCCACCCTCCAGCATCCCTCCTGCCCAACCTCACTGCTGCTTTCCTCCTGCTGTTGGGTAGATGCAGCTTGGGTGAGTTAAAGGAGGGAAACCCCATGTGCAGAGACTCAGCAGACCATGGGTTTAGCTCAGCTGTGTGTCAGGGCAGGGCCAGAAGCTGCTGATGTGAAGGTGGCACCGCTCTGTGCAGGCAGAGCTTCCTTGACCGTGGCAGTCAAAGCTTTTCCAAGGGCAGCATACAGGAGCCTTTGGGGTAGGCAGCCATGCAGAGTCCTGTAGAATAATTAGAGATGAACAGTTAACTCTAATTAACACATTTTATTGCCAGACTTCCCATAAGCCCTGCAAATCTCTCTGAAGGTTTATTGCTGCTTTAATGACATTGTTTTACCATGGAGATACAAGTGAGAGTGGATGAATTTTCCAAAGACAAAGCTTGAGTAAGGCTCAGGGATGAGGTGGGAGCTCAACAGCTTTTGGCTTCCAGCCTATTCTTTAATTTATTAGGCCTGTAAGCCTCTGTTTGCACATGCATGCATGTATTTCATGACTAAGAGGGTACTTTGCAGACAACCCAGGTAACCACCCATGGCAGCTGAGCAAGTGGGGAATCCTCATGGCAAGGTTCATGGTTATTAATTTAAATGTAATTTTATTTTATTTATGAACTAGAAAGGCCCCAACAAGACTCCAGTGGCTGCGATTTTCTTAACAAGTTTCATCACTATGGCTTTTGTCTTCATTGGGCAAGTAAATGTTCTTGCTCCCATAGTCACCATCAACTACATGTTGACATATACTGCTGTAGACTATTGCTATTTCTCTGTCTCCTTGAGCCACAACATTCAGCAGAAGCCTGACGAGATCCAGATGGGAACTGCTAGACCTGCTCACTCTTCCCAACCTTTAATTTTCAACAAGCCCTCAAGCCGTGCAGCAGATGGAGTAACTCAAAGCAGATCAAATGGAACCTTGCTGGAGTTCAAAAAAGACATGGACCAGATTTTTAAACCATTCTGTAGTGAGTCAGGTACTTGCAAAAAAGAAGGAGCTGAGAATTTAACCCGAAAGGCCAAACAAAAGGCGAAGAAGCCAGCCAAGCAGACATTACAAGACAGCTTTCTCCTGGATCTCCATCATGATGCTGCCCCAGTTCAGTACAGCTGGGATGAGACCACGAAGCCCCACAGCGAGAGCCAGCAGGACCTGGATGAGCAGGGCTGTCAGAGTGATGCAGGTCAGTGTTCTTCACCCACTGTGTCTGCCCAACACACACCTGGGATGCTGGAGCAGGAGGAACAGTTCTGCAGAGAAGTGATGATGCTCCCTGGCCCGAGGGGAAGAGGCTAAGGGCTGTAGGAGACAGACATCTCCAAGCTCAGAGGGAATGGTTTATAACCTTGGCCCTCCCAGTGCTTTCCTGAAGGCAGGCGTGAAACTAGCTTTATATTGGGCTGTCATTCAGTGATTCATAGCAATAATATCATTTATTCCAGGTGAAGGTAGAGTTCATTGCAATGCATCACAGGAGAAGTTCCAGTGCGATTTCCTACGGAAGATTAATCACAGGAAAGCAGGCAGGACTATATTTAGTGTTGAGTTGTTTACTATATACTCATAATTCTACAGAGACATGCTTAATGCTGTACATTAAAAAGGGTTTGAGTGTATCTTGAGATTTTCTTCATCCTGGTGTGGGTTAGGAGGAATGGAGCCATGTGAGTCTAAAACTCAGGCTATCAAAATTCAGTGGTCTTAATGCCACAACTGGACTCTGTAATTCAACATCCGTAACTGAGTGTCTGAATTTGTTCTGTTTGTGATTGTGGGTATTTGATAAAGTGTGTTTGCATGGAGTTTCTCATTCCCACTGTTGTAGTGTTTCATCAGCATTAGTCAGTGAAGCTTCATAAACCCCTCTGAGGAAGAAACTATTATTTTTCTTATTTCACAAAGTAGGGAAACTGAGGCAGAGATAGACAGATGTAGCCTTCAAATGGACTCAGTACCAGAGTTGGCAACATTTTTTGTTTTTTCTTGCACTTCTTTTCAGTTTTCATTTTAGAGTTTTTGGTGAACTCTGTCATACTCAGCAGTCAGCTAGAATTTTTGCTTTGGTTCCTGGAATCTGGTAATGTAAAATAGAAGAAAAGACCCCACATTATAGCTCTTTTCTAATCTTTTTTTTTCTTTTCTGTAGAAACATCTATAAAGCAACAAAATCCAGAGCTGGGAATTCAGCAAATACCAGAAGCCTTCTACTCCAGATTTTTCAGTCACTGGGTGTCCTTTGCTATTGTAAGTAATTTTCTTTTTTTTTTTTTTGAGCAGTGGTTTGTGATTGTAGAAAATAGAAGGAAAATCATCACAAAATACACTCCAGTACTTGAAAAAATGGCTTTTGAATCTAGTATTCCAGGATACCTGAATTAAAGTACTCAAGGTACCATGCATCCAGCAGTTCAAATTCAGAGAAAACCTGATGACAAATTAAACAGGAGGAAAAAAAAAACCCAGCCCCCACCCCAAATAAACAAACAAAAAAACCCCAACTCAAAACAAAAAGGTACAGATTCAAAGTCTGTAATTTAAACTTTAAAGATGCATGGCTGGCTAGGAAAAAGATCAGTGTCCGTCTTTTCACTGTGTACCAGCCTGCTTTTTCTTGCTGTGGGATGGATTGAGACATCAGCTTCAAAGCTGTGTTGCTTTTATTTATGAGCCATTTTCTGCAAGCTTGGGGTGGGGTTTCATTAGTGCTGACCTCCTGATTCCAGCAGCCCGGCTGTGAAATTCCATCTTTTGAGGGAGGAAAGTAGAGCATTCCTCCAGTATGTTACTCTAAAGAATAAATAATTTATAAATAGCTTCTGTCTCAAGCTGCTGAGAAATTTAAGACATTTAAATTCATCTTGGGAAGATTGATTATTGGGCAGATGACAGGGAAAGGGTCAGATATGCATAATGAATGAACCATATGGCTGTGCTGCATGGACGAGGATTTCATAGCTGTGCATAAAATGTAACAAACCCACTCAAACAACCCACCAGACCCTGTTAGTTTAATCCTCAGATGGAGTTTGATACATGCTTTTCAAATTCACTGCTGCTGCTGCCTGCAGCCAGGTCCTTATGAGGGGTCCCACCAGGCTGCAGCACCAGGGGTGGGTTGGATGTGGTGGCCCCTCTTTAGTGATGTCATCTTTAGGAGGCTGTGTGCTGATGCCACCTCTGGGCTTGGTAACTAATGTGGCTCCCAAGTGTATGTCAGGGCAGAGCATTCAGTTCTCTGCCTTTGCAGGAGATGACTGATGTGTTCATTAAAGCAGATTTGGTTCCCTGTCAATAGTCAGACTTGGGAGGAGGTTGCAGCAGAGCTGGGACAAGCTCAACGATAAAATACAAAAACACAAAAGCAAAAAACAGGTGTGTTTATTTATCCTGACTCCTCTCCCCTCTGCCCTCTCTTTTTGTGCTTCACTGGTCGTGTCAGTCGGGACTCATTTAGCTCTTTCTTTGCATGCTGCCCCTTGCTGTTCCTAATCTCACCCATGGAGATGCTACCCCATTCATATGCCACTTGAGCCAAATCTGTCTTCTGAGCTGGTGAGCCTCTGGATACTTCTCTTGGAGTAGCCCAAGCAGAGACCCACACTGCTTCTAGGACTCAGGGTAGCTCTCTGAAGCTCCATGCTGCTGAAGATGACACTGTAAACCTGTGCTGTCACCTTTTAGAAGTGAGACCAAATGAGGCTTTCTGTATCATGGGAACATTTCCAGGAACCCTCAGCCATGACATACCCTAATCTTTTCAGATAACAGTAGGTGGAAATGCTGTCTGTGTGGCCAAAAGCCACTCGCTGTGGGCTGTTTTCCCAGGCAGGAGATGGTGTGGGTCCTCAGGGGTCCTGCTGCACCACTGGCCTCAGCCACCAATGCCCAAGGGCATCCATCCACCCATGTGATTGCAGGTGGCATCATTACTCCCACGGGCAGGATCTGGGCTGTGCAGCAGGTCTTGTGCAAGGAGGGTCTCTCATGTGCCCATCCCAGCACATCGTTAGGAGGAGACACCTAAAAGGACCCACTCATCAGGATAATTCCGAATGGCTGTATCCTGGGGCCTGCCTGTACATGTCTCTTACACAAGGCTCCCAAGAAAACCCTGAGAACGAGGTGTGACGATGCCATCAAAGCACTGGTTTTACATGCATTGAACACCAAGATGCTGCATTTCTGGGGGAAAAAAAAAAGAAGTGCATTTCCTGATGCTCTCATAACAACTTGAAAGTCCCAGCACTGCCTCAGTTATTGAAGAGTTTCTGTTAAGAGTTGCTGTCCATGCTCATCTTGCCAGGTTGAGGAATAAGCTGCTGACCTGGTCAGTGTTGGGCTGTGTCTGAAGGTGAACAGTCCTTCCCGGGCACCACACTGCCAGTTCTCCCACAGAGAGTTCTGCTGGAGCAGGAGGTCGGTGAAGCTGCTGGGCTTTGCAGAAAAAGGACTGTCAACATCATATTACCTTACAGACTCTGGGATAATCCCAAACCATGTCTTTCCAACAGGCAATTGTGTCCCTCATTATAACGTTTGTCATTCAGTGGATCTACACCCTGGTCAGCCTGGGTGCAGCAGTTATTCTCTATTTCTACATTGGCAGAGTGAGCCCAGGACTTCCCCTTGGTGAGTATTTTTTCCCCTGTATTATTAAATCTGCTTAAAAATTCATTAAGCTTTAATTTAACTTAATTAGGAATTGAGACTCTTGTGTTTAATATGCAGGTGACACGGTGAATGATGAGGTTTTGTTTCATTGCTAGTTTTAATAAATTTTCTCTCTGACTCTTTAATTTTCTATTGGATTATAACTATAGCTAGTGCTGGTTTGATAGTTTGAACGTAATGCTTATTGTTTTATTATATTGTACTTTAAATGGCAAAACCAAATACTAATACTAAGACTTAATGGGGGTGGCAGTTTGTAAATGTATAACAGCAATGAGAAAAATCCACTATAAATTAGTTTCAATAAACTTAATCAATCTAAACCCACCTGAGAAAGCTTTAAGGAAAATGAGTATCTCACTAAATCTCAGCATTTGTAACTGTGGAACAAGAGAGCCTTTTGATTCCAGAACTAAACACATTGAAAGTGTTGGGAACATAATCTGGGGAAATACTTTTAGGCAGAGGGCATTAGAAGGCTCTGTGCATGTGATTAGCTTGAACAAGTTTAAAACAGTGAAGCACATTCAGAAAGCAGCTCATGAGAGCCTATAGCTCCTTAGCAAGGCCACTGGAGGGGTTTGCATTGCTCTGCGTGTCTAAAGGAGGGCAGTGTGGGCATACTCACCTATTTATGCATACACACATACATACATACACAAACAGTGCATGGCAATGAAAATGTTGGAAGGAAACACTCAAAGTTCAGCCTGATTTTTACGTTATTTTGTGGTCACATGGCTTCTGGTGATCTGTGAGTTTGTTCTTCAAAGGTTTGAACAACCCTTTTGTCTAGAAAGGCTGGGAGACACTGGTCTGAGAGATGCTCTGGATTAAGAGCTAGATGAAGGCCTTGAGAGGAGAAATGCCCTGTGATTGACACATCTCTTCTCCTCTCTCTTCCCCTCCAGCAGCCTAAGCCAAATCCAGCAGGCACTGACAGGTCTCTGTTCTCTCTGTCCCTCACCACAAACTTCTCCTGCTGCTTTTGCTTCCAGCTCCAGCACTTTCTTGCCCCTGCAGGGAGCCAGCGCAGGAAACTAACTCTACAGAGAAACTAAAAAGAAAGAAAAAAAAGTGTTGGCGTAATATGCTAAGCCAGCTCTCTGTGGGGTCAGACAAGAGGGAATGAATGGTGAGACCACAGCTGCCTTGGCTGAGGTTGGCTGAATGGCTTCTCCAGTCTCCCCATCCCTTGAGTGGTCCATGGAGGAAAAGGTACTGCAGTGGGTGTCCATGCTTTGCTCTGGCTTTGCTGGGGTTCGACACGCTCTCAGGCTGGGAAGAGATAGCTTGGGTTCATTTCTTGACAAGTGTTTAAAAGCCACAGCATGTAGGAAAACTGCAAGAATGTTCTCACCACCACAAAATCTTTGCAAGTTAATAACAAGCATGTTGGTTTGAGATTCTATGCAAAAATTGAGTGGTGTAATGCTCTTAGGAAAGAATTAGCAGCATACTGACTTCTCGTGCCTTTTCTCCATAGGAGCAGCAGCAAATTTCAGTTTCTTTGGCTGGATTAAGTCGGTTTTGATCACTTTGTGCAGGTTGGTACCAGTCACTTGGCAGTGACCAACATGTTCCTCATTGTTCCCATGACCCACTGATGTGCACAGAGAGGGGTGGAAGAACTGAATGCTTATTAAGCAGGCTGCCTACCCTTTCTTGCATACTCAAAGTTATTCTTACTTAATGGTAAAAATAGCTGCTTGGTCTCATTAGCCTGGCACATGCTGTGGATGTGGGGAAGTGGAGTCTCTGCTGCTCTGTGTGTAGGCATGTCAGCTGATGATCATATCTTGGTGCCTGAAGCTTTATCTTACCCCAAAGGTCTGTGCTCAACCTTTATGGCTCAGGTCGAGTGGGAAAATCTGGCAGGAAATGAGAAATTGGACGCTCCATCTCTTCCACACACCATTCACTGAAAGCGAATTACTATGGTAGTGGTGGAACTGGCACACATGGAAGCTGCGCTCAAGTTTCAGAGAGGAAATTTGGGGGGGAAGCTGCAGTAGTTATAAATACAGTAAACAGTGTCTTTGGTGAAGGAACCATTCAGTATTGAGTTTGCATGGGACTGCAGTCCATTGTCTTGGCGTTTGATTCCCAGAAGACCTTGAGGGTTTTGTTTGGTTGGTTATTAACTAGTTTTGTTAATGTATTTTGATGCTATTAATTATTAATTCCATCTTGTTGGGTTTCCCATAGCAGGTTGTGACCACCTGAAATGGCTTTGAGTTTCTCAGTTGATTTGGTTGCTTTTTGGTTGGGGTGAGTGAACACTGTAGGAAGGACTGCACAACATGAGCTGCCATGCATTATATGTGCAAATTTGGTGGCTCCTTTAAAGTAAATGAAAGTCCAGCACAGTTTAAGCACACTGGCACATACCCATGTCTGTCTTGCCAGCTCCTGCCTCTGCCCACAGTCCCTATAACATGGCCACATGCTTTTGGTAACAGAGGTGGTTAGGGAAAGAAGCCAGGGGAGATGGGACCTCCCTGAGAGGTCTCCATGGCAGGCTGAGAACAGACAAGACAGTTGTCCCACATCACGTCCATCCCTCTCTCTACCAGACCATTGGATGCCTCTGAGTATGGGACTGGGTCCCTGAAGACCCACCTGTCCTCCACACCTCTTGCCCTGAATAGCTTTGTTCACACAGGTACTGCTGCCTCTTACAGCAGTGTAAAGCTGCAGCTTACCTAAGCCTTAGAGGATGAGAGCCCAGGTCAGACAGACTACCCAGAAGAGGGGTGAGGGGGTGCAGAGGGTGTGCACTGTGTTGTGGCAAGTGAATCCTTTAGGTTGCTCAAATAATCTCTGGCAGAGGTTTAATATTAAAATGAAAGCGTTTCAGAGTTCGTTGGCAAGGTTCACTCTACTACTTACTAGATGGTTAAAGCACACAGAGAAAAATCAAACTAAGCCCTAAAATCAGTCAATGTGAAATTAAAATCAACCAAAAATTATCTACATGGAGGCTGAGGCCATAAGAATGAAAAGGAATAAGGGAGACCTTCCTGTTGAGTCACAAGGGTTCTTGACACCTCTAAGGCTCTTAAGTGCTTGACGAGGTCTTAGTCAGTGCTGTATGCTCTTGCAGTTTGGATTTAAAGATGTGCAATCAGGTTTTCTTAAAATCAGCCTCTGGGATAAAGAGATTGCAGGAAAATCTCCCCTTTTATTTAAAAAGAGTTACAAAAATTACTGTAATTTTTCTTATTGCTTCGGAAACTATAAGAAGGGTGTTTTTCATTAGAAATGATTCATGCTCCTTCTTCTCCTGCACAGTGTAGAAGGTGTTTGCCGTAGTCAACATCCAAAGATGAAACTTATTTGTTAAGAAAATGTATATTTTCCTATGTTTACTGGGGGAAGGGAGTACAATTTTTGTGTGTCTTTTAATAAAAATTCTTTCAGGTTAGCTCTCTGCCTCCAAAGGGCACCTGGAAGGATTTAGCCTCTTCTTGAAGAACCCTGCCTTGTTTGCGCAGCCGAGAGCGTGGCTGGGAATGGATGACAAACAAGGGGTGATGCAGGCACCTCTACTTCTCTGTTTGCAGGAGGAGGCCATCTCCCAAGGAGCAGATTGTAGTGACACCATCCTTTGCAACAGTTGGCATGGAGACCAGGCAGCTCACCGAGGAGAACGCTGACTTCGCCTCGCGGGACCGCTATCACCAGTCCTCGCTCATCAGCAGAGAGGAATTTGGAAACCAATTCCAGTGAAGGACACACACACAAAAAAAAAAATCAATCCATTACTTCAAAAAGCATTTAGAAGTGCTAATGGGTGCCACGGTGCCTTGTGAAATACTTGAATTTATGCATAAAGAATGTGAATAGTTATTTATGTATTTGAAGCTTGTTTGTTTATGCAAACTACAACATTGCTGGGCTTCAAATCTTACCCAAACTGAGGGAAAAATTGGAAATGAAAGGGCTAGTCAAAGGGAGTGATGAGTTTCTGAGGACAATATAACTGTTTAAAAGAATTCAATTATAAGCCCTATTGAGGTCTAAAGACCGTTGCCACTATAAAAGCTTACAACACCCCATTTCGGATGTCCTCTGGGGACTAGGGACACTTTGTGCCTGGGAGTGGTGACCTCGGCAGCAGGAGCCAGCACCCCACTCCCAGCTGTGCCACAGATGGATGCAACCTTCCAGGTCAATTCACTTCTCCCCTTGGCATGAACTTCCCTGCTTGTAATACAGTAATTTTCTACCTCAGCATTTCAATTACCAAGGTCTTAGAAAGTACTTTAAGGCATTAGACAATAGGCCAGAATCAGTGGCAAGTGCAAGAAGATTATGAAGTGGATTCACAACTGAAATTGCACATTTAAATCCCGTAATGCAGAATAATGACCTCTTCCCTATAACTGTGAAATGATGTCTTAGAAGCTGTTCATAGTGATTTGCCACATGCTTGCTGATATGAAACCTAAGACCTGACAACATAACTGTGCCCATATAGAGCATCTCCTGGCTGAAGGGGTAGATGATTCAGAAGTGCTTTAACAAAATAAGTTTAGCCTCATCTTTGCTTATTTTGCTTAAAGTCCATCCCACAGTGAGCTCCCACAATGAGCCGTTTCTCCTGCTGCCATGATTTGGGATGTGGGAAGTTCAGCTGAAGGTGCTGCAGGATTTACAAAACACATCTTAGGGTTGATGGGCAGTGTCTGTGGGGGGAGTGAGATTTTATCTGGACCTCTCATCACTGTTGCTTCTTCTCCTCAGGGAAAAAACCCTCCACTGAGCACTGTCCTGCCTACAGGCAGCCATCCTGGCAGGGACCCACACAGGCACGAGCGAGGGTTCTGGGCTGAGGCAAGCTCCAGCAACACACATCACTTGTGTAATATTGTTGTACCTTGGCATTTACAAGGAGAGGGAAATCACTGCCTTTCACTTTGTTTCATCTCTGATCATTTCAGCCTTTAGATTATTTATTTCTCCTTCTGTGCAATAAAACCTTGAGATGCCAGGAACTGCTCTCTGTTCTTTCTTTGGGCACACTCAATGCCTTTGAGCACCGTTCTGCTTGCCTGTGCTCAGTGCCCTGGTGTTACCAGGTGGGGGGGGATGCTCCATCCCATCTCATGATCTGACCCAGCTGCAGCTTTGGCTCTTCCACTTTTCTCACAGAGGGATGAACAGGAGGCTTTCTGCTGACATGAGGAAAAGAGCCACCCTGGCACACTGCAGAAAGCATACTCATTTTTCAAGGTCACAGGTCTTTTACTAAGTGTTTTTAACCTTAATTATCTCAATGGAGGCAAGAAGGAAGTTGTGTTTGTGTGACCAGCTCTGAGTCACCTCACGTCAGTCATTCAGTGTTGGAAACACTCTTTCCAGGGCTCCTTCCTTCCATTGCCTTTTGCTGTTGGTTTCCAAAGGGACTGTATCCGTTGTGTGGATGTGGCTCGGTGTTGAAGCTTCCCCTGGGTTTCCTGGGACCAGTGGTTCCAGGGAGCCTTCCCTGTGCTTGTATCATCCTTGACCTTGGCAGATACTGCTGTTGTGCAGACTGAACACTCCTCGGTCAAGCTGCATGGTGCTGGACACAATCCCTGTTACAGTTTCATACCCAACCATAATGCTGTTACTGTAAAATCTAGCATTTCACAAAGTCCAGTCACATGCATAGTGCCTTTCCTTTCAGGTTGAGGAATGCCCAGCCCTGCATTTCTCTGTAGCTTGACCAGAAGAAAACCCCAGAGCATGACATGAAGGGATTAATGGGCAGAAATTTCTAGGTAACTTCTTTTTTAGCTACTAAAAAATTTAATTCCCTTCTTAAAATAAGACATCAGTCAGGAGATAGAGAGGGAGAGTGGGGAAAGGTCCCTGGGCTGTGTACCTCACTCACTGAGGAGATGCACAGGATGAAACCAGATGACCTAGTGGAGAGTGTTTGCCTCTCCAACACTGCAGTCCCTGCACGTCCCCAAAACTGGGGTGTGACGGGCCAGAAATACAAACAGTGTCTCCCTTGGTCTAGCAGTGTTGGGAAGAGGCCCTGCAGCTTTGCCTTCAGCTGACTAAGTGTGCAGCAGCTGTCCCCTTCTGCCAGCACCATCCAGCAGCTCTTTGCATCTGAGCATCCTCTGGAACAATTTCAGTTGTGTTTGTGGACTGATGAAGCTTCTGCTGGCAACTGGAAAAGGCACTGTGCTCTGCTGTGGAGGGGCCCAGTGAGGGAATGTCTGGGGTGCAGGGATGGGTTGTGCCTTGGTATTTCTGGAAAAAGATGGTGACAGGGCTGGCATTGGCACCGGATGGCAATTGCTGCTCTTGGGACGTGGCAGCAGAGGAGATGCTCTGCAGAGCACATTGTTCCAGGGGTTTCTGGTCATTGGGCTCCACGTGCTGCTGCTGGAGAAACTCTGCCACCTCTCCACTGGCACTACCACCACAGCAGGAACCAGCTCCCTCCACTACCTGGTAAGTACAGGCACTGGTCCTTCCCTCCCCTCGCATCCACAAGGGAGAAATGCATCACACAGGGCTGATTTCCTCGCTGCCATTATACATTATAACAACTTTCCTGTTTAATGCTTGGAAAGGGACATGCTAATCTTTCCTAGAGCATTAACTCTGGCATAGCTAATGGTAAGAGTGGCAGGAAGCCTTGTTTTAGCACCAATAGTCCCACACCACATTCTGCGTATCATTGGAGACTCTACAAGTTCAGGCCCTGTGGGTAGGCAGGGCTTTGCACATCAAGGAAGCTTTTCCAGCAAGCAAGAAAGAAAGCAGTTGTACAGCTAAAGATCGTGGTGTCATGTCAAAAATGGCTGTAGCTTCAGTAGCACTCTAAAAAAGAAAAAAAGGGTGAAGTTAGGGGGGTAGGAGTTTATTAGCTTCATGTTTAGTGGCTGAAGGGAAGGAATGTAGGTGAGGATTGCTTCTATGAGTGGTATGTGCCACTTTCACCCCCTTGAGAGCCAAGTTGTGTCTGCACATGCTGAGGTTTTCATGAAGCTTCAGGTTCCCTGAAGGTGGGTTTGGGACTCGGCTCTGAGCATCATATGTCCTGTTATATGTCAAGGTTGCAGCTTTGTTAATGTCATTGTGGAAAGGCTTTCCTGTTTTCTAAGCCACATAACCTTTTTCTCATCTATAATTATTTTCCTTTGGGTTTGAAATTTGATCTTTTTGTTATTATTATGTAAGAAATTAAAATGTTCTGCAATGGGTCAAGGGGTGAAAACATGTTTTCGAAGGAGATGTGGATATGGCAGCTCTGTTTTGTTCCTTTTGAAGATTCTAACTGTAAATTTGTGGCTCTGCTTTTGATGGTTTCCTTTGCAGAGCATACAAGGATAGAAGGCAGTTGAGGATAAATATTTTATTACTTGCCTTGCAGTATTGCCTAGAAGCACATGCTGCATTTGTGACCCCTCAGCACTAAGCAGGTCCGAAAATCAGAATTTTCTGCCTCAAAAGACTTGTACCACAAATAGTCAGGACTAAGAATGGGCAGAAGAAAAGTGAAGTTTTATTGTGATATTGGCATTAGGAGACAGCTCCTCAGTTGGTATAAATTGTCATCCATCTGGATCTGCGTCCCATTAAGAATCTGCACAGGGAGAATGAATCACACTCCTTAAATCCATATCTTAGCTCAAACTTGTCTTTTTTTTTATTCTCCTCATGGCTTCTCTTGATCAGTTTTGAGTTTCCTTGGATGGTCTGTGTTGTGTATGGTGGCCAAAATATCACACACCTGCCGTGGTCATTAATTCACAGCAGACAGTTGTGATCATACTGTTGAAGTAGCAAAGAAGGGTGACAAAATATGAAATGATGCTCCTGTGCATGGATGAATTTAGGCAGGGGGTGGCTCTCTGTGCCCCATGAGCTGGTATTCTCTTGCCCATGTGCCTCTGATTCAGACAGACAGAGTTTCTTAAACAGCATCATACTTACACCTGCAAGGTCAGAAGAGTTTTGCTGAAGCACAGGAGCCAGCCTAGGATTAACATTTAGGTTAGTGGGAAACGGAGATTATTTGAACGACTGCCCTTGCCTGGTGAATTTTAGAAAAGGCAATTACAGGGATAAAAGAGAGAAGATTTTGTAGACTACCTATAAATTTGCTAACTCCATACAAAAATGGTATATAATGGACTTGTTATATTCCGCAGTGCTGTGTTGCTGCGACCCAGATTTGCCGTAGCATCACTTAAACCTAAGACAAGGTGAGACCTCAGCAGTAACAGCCTTAAAAGCTACGGATGAGAGGCTCTAGCAGCAAACTGCAGGCTAAAAATAAATCACTTTAAAACCCATACGGCACAAGAGAGGCTCCTTCCTTTTCTGCTTTCTGCTCCTCCTGGCTTTTTTTTACCACATAATTTTTATGCTTGTACCCTCATGCTTTTTATGCTCACAGCTGGGATTTGTCCCTCTTGTGCAAGAGTGAGGAGAAGCACAGGTGCTCCCAGAAACTGAGTGGTCAAGGAGAGCACCTGTAACTTTGTTGGATCCAAGTGTCAAACTTCACTGGGGGCTTCTTTCTGGATTTAACACTCTGAAGTGTTTTGTTCAGCTCTAAAATGTCTGGGTTTTCCTTGATGTGCTCCAAACCAGGGCTGGATGAAAAGGGTTCTTGAAGAAATAAATCAGAAATTTAGAATTGCTTCTTTCCAGATGGATTTGAATGGCTGATTTATTTATTTTCCCCCCAGAAAGCAAGGTATTTATTTCCAATGACAGAATTCAAAATGCAACATCATTTCAAGTTGTGTATTTTTCTGTGAGGGATGGAGAGAGATCACAAGACCTATATCCATCCTGACCTCCAAATGTCAAGTATCTAGAACAAGCTGCTTCCAACAGAGGTACAAGGCAAGCAGTTCTTGTTAAAATAAATCAATAAAATACCACCACCCCCAAAATCTCAAGAAAAATGGTCAGGTATTAAGTGCCTTTTGGATGATTGGTATCCATTAATGGATGGCTTGCGGCATTGAGAGGAGATGGGAAGGTAATTAATTACTCAGTTAGGAACTATTTGTCCACTTTGGAAACTCAGGGCTTTTAATAACAAATTCCAGGAGGAGAAAATATTCACTTTGTACCTTAATTCATCATCAGCTTAAAACTTGTCTGAGGTTTATGAGCCTGATCCAAGTTTTGGACAGATCTGGGATGAGTTTCAAGGGAGCCGCAGGAGTTTCATGACATTGGCTGGGGCTGCAAAAGGCTCCTACGGAACCAGAGAGAAGGGACTGGTCACTGTAATCCTGACCAAGTGCTACAGAGATGCCTCTTCTGTACAGACTCCTGTGGTTTTTAGTGATTTCAGACCAAAACAATGTAGAACCCATCAAATCCTGTCATGTGTCTCTAACCCGTCAATCTAGAGTAGAAATCAAGGTGAAACAAAAACGCGCTGTGTTTTTCCTCCCCCAAAACAAGGTGATGGGTGGGTTTCAATAAATCAATATCAATCATATTTTATATATAGTTTTGTTAGAGGCTTCCTATGTTGATGAGATTGTTTGTTTTTAACTCCTTTGCTGTGTGTGGAATGTACTGGTTGCTTTCAGGTGGAAGTGTTAAATGAATTTTATATATAATTCGGAGAGATGTTTGAGGTCACAGCCTCTTTCAGGAGGATGCTATGGCATTATCTTACATCAGGCTCTGCCTGGCCCATCTGGCTCCTCAGATATGATTTAATGCATTTAAATCTCCCATTAGTTTGTGCTTTCAAGGAGAGAGGGGAGCAGTGTTGGCCTGGAGCTGTCCCATAACCAGTATTAGCGGGATGTGGCAGTGGAGCATGCAGTTGTGCCACAGGGATAAACAACTCCAGCACCATACAGGGAAAAGGCAAGTGGTGGTGGCTTTCACTGAGTGTTCATGCTCCACACATACACCTTCATCCTGCTGCAGCACAGCACCACTGATGTTCCTTCCTGGTCCTCCCAGGAGGGTGTCTAACATGGCACATGGGTGGCAGGATTGGTATCCCATCCACACGACTCTCTGCAGCTCCAATGGATAAAACAATACACACTTTGGAAAAACAAAAAAAGAAGTGAGATTTTTTTTTTCCTGATATTTTCATGTGGCTGTTGGAGCTGGAGCTCAAAAATATCAGTCATAAATTGACACCTTCAGGGATATTACTTATGAAACCATGAAGGTAGGAATAAAAGTAAGGTGGCAGGAAAACACAGTAGCTTTAAATTTACAGGCACTACATCTTGGCAAATCAGGCAGCTGTGGGGGAAGGGACTGTATTTGTGAAGTCTGAAACTGCCTGAATATTGGCGTTTCCTTTCCAGGTGCTTGTGAATAATGTGCTGCTCGTGACTGGAACCATGATGGAGAGAGGAGAGAGATTATCTCATGATGGTAAGTACTGGTTTAGGCACATGGGTTCACACTGTGAGGCTTTTGCGGGGGGTGGCAGCAGCCTCACCACTGCCATGTGCTTCAGAGGCTGCAATGGGCATTCCTTGGCTCAGTGCTGTTTTCCCACTTATATTAAGCTCCGACAGGATGTGGCTGGTTCAAGGGCAGCACAGGGCCCTTTTGCTGGTGTTTCCTAGTGCTGGCTGTGCATACGGGCATAGGGTCCTACTGGTCACCCCTGTCATGGTTACAAGTGCCCTGTTTGGTTCAGAAATGCAGCAAGAGCAGGGAGCTGCTAAGTGGCTTAGATGTTGGGGAAGTCTCTTGTGAGGGAAAAGGGATGTGAGCTCTAGGCTTAGTGTTAGGGCTGTAGGCCTTGAGAGTGAGTGGACACAAGAGCATCCATTTCATGTCAGGGCCAGGTTTGGCTTTGATTTGCCCCCTGCAGCCCTGAGGGTGTATTGTTTGCCTTAGAGAGGTTTCTGTGCCTCTACTGCCTCACCTGTATTGCATAGTTAAAAGGTGTAGGAAAGCGTTAGAAGTGCTGGTTGGCAAGGCTTTCATTCCAGGGACTAACAAAACTTTCTGAAGAATCCTATTTCTTATGGATATTACTTACTACCTGAGGAACTGGTAGAGGGGAGTCCTGCATTTCACGTGTAAAGATATCTCCAAGTGTTTGAGCTGCTGCTCTGTGCTCCCTGCACCATCTCCCAAAGTAAAAAATATTTCACAGCTCTTCCCATGAGCTTTAACTCACTCCCATGATGGCATGTTACTTAATCGCATATTGGTCCCTCTGTCTTATCAAGAAGGAAGCCTTGTTTTGCACATTTAGAGTGTGTAAATACATTGGCACAGGCTGAAGGAGCCTAAAGATATCTTCTGTGGATCATGCTCCTTGGTGGTGATTGCCTTTGGATTCTAGGTCACTCAGATCACCCCATATGCCAGGATTGGGATGGTTACTTGTATGCTTAAAGCATAATCATGACTGATTTGTGCTTTGTGTCCCAAACTGACATTGGCTTCACTTGTTCCTTGAGTTTAAGCAAATTTGAAGCAAGGAGATGCCAAAAGCTGTAGCAGACTAGAGAATGGGTTGATAGAGGGATGCTTCAAAGGTGGCCTTTCCCGGGGTTTTCATCCATTATTATTCAAGCACCAGAGTGAGGATTTCTGAGTGTGCTTCATTGTGAAGTGGTGTGGAAAGGTGTGGAAAAAACTGAGCACCAGAGAGCAAGTCCTGTGTCGGGGTAAAGCCAAGGCCATTGACATGCTGGTGTGGGCTCATCAGTGCCACCTCTCGGGTGGAAAGAGGCTTTCAGGAGAGTTCGTGTTCATCATCATCGGCTTCTGCTTTTCGTGAATGGGAAAGTGGGGAGCTGTGGACCAGCCCCCACTTTTGTCCGAGGCTGCAGCTGTCTGGATGCCGGGTGTTGTTACTTGTATCTCCTCTTTGAAAGGTCGGATTCTGCTTGGCTTGTGGAAATCAAGCCTGATTCTGAACTAGCTCGATGGAAAAGCACAGGGCCCAGGAACGACTCGAGAGGAGAGGCTGCCCAAGGTGAGTTTGTGTTCCCAGGGGAGCGAGAGCTCAGCGAGTACCCTAAACCTGGCGCATCGGGACGCTGGCAGCTTAGGCAAAGCCCAACCCACTGCTCCGTGGCGTGCTCTCTCGCAGAACCAGGAGCATGAAATTATGAAGGGGAATTTCAGAACAATGAAGGGAAATCCTTTGCCTGCCGTACAGCCTGGCCTGGGAAATTCACCAACTTCTTGCAGTCTCAAATGCTACCGAGACATTTCAAAGGGAGCGGGTCAGCTTCATAAACAAGAAAGGGGCTGAAGTTATTTGGCAAGGACTTGATTTCGATGGGAATTAAGTTTGGGGCTATCGAGCGCGGGAGCGGGGGGGTGACCGGCCGTGTCCCGCCGGTGCCGCTGCGCGGGTGCGGGACCTGCGCGCTGCCCGCACCTACGCGCGGTACCGGTGTCGCTGCGGCACCTCCTCGGGGGCTGGGGGCGGTGGGCAGGGGGGTCCTGCTCTCCCGGCGCGGCTGGGGGATGCAGCAGGAGAAACAAAGTAAAAGTAAAAAGAAGCATAATTTTAAACACTATTATTGTTGTTATTATTATTATTATTATTATTGTTACTGATGCTGCAGGCAGCCGGGCGAGGGAACGGGCGGCCCGACGGCTGCGCGGGGCGGGAGGGGGCGGCCGCTGGGGGCCGGGCCGGGCTGGGGTGGGGGGGGCCGTGGGGAGCCGGGCCATGCCGAGCCGAGCCGAGCCGCGGCTGGGTGATGTCAGGCTCGAGGAGGAGCCTCCGCCGCCTGCCCTTTTACTTTCGGGCGCCGGCACTTGGCCGCAGGCTGCTGCCGCTGCCGGCCGGGCCCCCCCCCCTCGCCCCCTCCGCCATGGGCACCCCGCACTTCTAAGGCGCCGCCCCGGGGGGGGGCAGCGGGAATTCATTAAAAATCGCTATTTACGTGGTTATTCATTGCTCCGCTTCGGGTATGTGAACAACCACCCCCCTGCCCCCCCCGCCTCCCCTTCCATCCACCCCCAGCGCCATGCCGGCAGCCTGCACCCTGCTGCTGCTGCTGGGCTTGGGGCTGGTCCCGGTCCCACCAGCCGGGTCGCTGCCCCTCGCTTCCCCACGGCGTCTTCCTCCTCCTCCTCCTCCTCCTCCGTCCCGAAACCGTCTCGGCCGCCCTTGCTCGCCTCCCGCCGCGGGACAAGCCGACAGCCCGGGTGAGTGCCCCGCGATGGGGATGGGGATAGGGACGGGATTTCATCCCGGCAGCAGTCGCGGTGCGGCGGAGAGTGCGTGGGGTCCCACACCGTGCGGGTCTCTCGTGGCGCGGGACCCCGTGCACCCTCTGCCGCACCGCGACTGCTGAGCATCCCGCATCACCCAGAGCTGATTCAGCTGCGAAACGTAACACCAGCAGCACCCCACCACTCCCCATACTCCTTTCCCTTTTTAATCTTGCCCAGCTCATCGTGCTACAGTCAACTGCTTCAGTGGGTGAAGGTTTGGGATGGGAGTTGTGGGTGGGAAAGTGTAAACACGTTGTAGCTGCGTGGACTGACTAGGAAGGTGAGTGGTGGAAACTTCACAGAGGAACTTGAGAAAGGTTTTGGGGCATACCAGGATACTGGCAACACTCTCGACCCACCAAAATGCTGACCAGGTAGGAAATTGGTGGTTCTTGTCGGTGGCCTTCAGAGTCTGGCTTGCCTCCTGCTTGTCTCCAGACATGCCCTCATCTCACCTTAGGTGCTGACCCACATCCAGGTGTGGGGACAGATGCTATTAGGTCTCTATAAATACCCTCTCTTTCTATGTCTCCTAGAGACTGTCAGATTAGTCATGTATAAAGTCACATTTTTCTTTGCGTGCTACATCTACAGTGTAGTTATCAGGAACAGTGATTAGTTTCATGCTTTGCAAATTGTGCTGAATTTGGTTTCAGTACAGGACAAACCATATTTTTCCCAGAACAAACTGGGCTCATTTCAAGTGTCACTGAGTAAACTGGCTCACTGAAAAGGACACATAGCTCTAAGGGTGACTAATTCTCAATGAGTTTGGAAAGTGCTGGGCATCTGCAGGTATGACATATTGTCATAATTTGACATATTATACCACCTGCAGACAATATGTCAAATTAGTCCTACACAGGTTTTAAGTAGGTTTTAGGATTGATCGCCTGCCTGGGCTGGACTGTCAAATTTCATCTTTTAATTATCGTGTTTTGGTACTTGGGGTTAAGTTTACTTGCATGGGGCTGTACAATTTCAGGAAATGTGACAAATCTACATTTATAACATTTTAGTTTTCTTCACAAACCTAAGGCGTGCCTTTGTTGGATGTATCCACACTAGACAAAATGTACAGTTGAGGATCTCAGCTGGAACGTACCCTGCAGTGGATGAGAAAGCTCTTAACTAGCTGTGTTTGTGTGAGAGCATCTTGGTGACTAGGATATTGCCTCAAAATGAAGGAGATTTGGGTCTGTTCCCAGCACAGCCACTTCTTTGTGCTACTCCAACTATCGGTTTGCCCTCCAAACTGGGAGAGAATAATGCTGTCTTACCTGCTACCAATGTTGTGAAAATAAACTCTGCAACTTGCCAGCAAAGTGCTCACCAATTATTCGATGAGAGCTGCACAAACTCCTCGGTGGACAGAAAAAAATATTTAATTTCATCTCAGCTTTCGATCTGGCATCTTTTCCTGTGACCTTGATGACTCCTGAGAGTCAGCGGAGGAATGCATTTCCTTTGTTAAGAGTCTGAAAAGCTCAACTATCTGTCCACATGCTGGAAAATCCATTTGTCAGGCTACCAGTGTCTGGCTGCCTGGCTCAGTGGTGGAGGCTTTGCTCCGTGCAGCTAGTGCTCAGCAGCTACAGGTGCTCGTGAATTATGTCAACCCCATCCAGAAGGAACGGGGGATGCATCATGAAGGAGTGATAAATAGCCCAGCAGTAGCTCTCTCCCCAGCAAACGGCATCATGAATTACGCTGGGTCCTGACAGCTGCGATTCACTTGCTGTTAGCTCCAGCTCTATGCCTGTCAGTCAAAGGAATTGTTTGGTGTTATGGGGGCAGGCTGGGGAAATCTCCTGAATCACTCTCAGGTTGAGTTCCAGGTGCTTGAGAAATCCCTGTTTGTCTCACCACTGCTCCTGCCCCTCGGAGACATTTTCCGCCTTTGAAAACACTTGCTTGAAGTGGGGGGAGCATTTCTTGTGAACCCATCACCCCAACACTATGTGGAAATGAAGATTACATCTCCCTTTGAGACAGTCTGAGACTGGGAGGCAAAAGCCCTTTCTCAGGCAGGGCTTAGCGAGCAGATGGTGAGGCAGTGGGTGTAGAAATGGGGCTTTTGAGTCTCTCACAAAGCATGAGGCAAGGGAGCAGGGCTGCCCTCAGAGCCTCACTGCCTTCCTGGCCAGCCTGTGCCTCAGTCTGCATCTGCCGCCCTCCCTGTTGGGCAGAGAGATGAGGACAGATGGCTTTTGCCTGTGTTTAAAATACAGTCTGAACCCAGGGAAAGGAACACAGGAAAAAAAAAAAAAGATGAAGTAGGAAGCAAGAAACCTGGTGGTAGTAAAGTTAAAATATTGTCAAAGCCCTGCATGAAATCCCTGCCGGCAACTACTTCACATGGGTGCCAATGAAATGAAAGGGCACTGTCTGCTGCCAGCCTTGGGCAGGTGAGGGTTTGGTTACAATCTCTGTCCTCCTGCAGGTCTCTGTATTCCAGGCTTCCCATCTGTGAAGTGGTAATAATTCCAGCAACACCACAAGGGCACCAGAGGTGGGACTGAGCCCTGAAAAAGTCCCTATGGCTGGGGTCACCCCCTTTTTCTTCAGTGTCCCTTTTCCTGTTATTTCTGACCCACATGGGTGCCCTGCCACTGTGTCCAGCACAGCATGTGGCTGCTGGCAATGGGCTTGCCCTGAGAAGCTGATATGCTTTTCTGCCATCTGTGTCTGTCCTTCTGTCCATTCTCCCTCTCTCCCATGCCAACTGTCACTTTTCTTTGCAGCTCCCCTGTCACTTTTCTTTGCAGCCCCAGAAATAAGGTGTGAAATCACCTGAGAATGAACCATCTTTACTTGCAGCAGAGATTTAGGCTGGCTGCTGGAAGAAACTTTCCAGCCCTCCTAGAGGGGATGAACAATCTGTATTTATTTATGTCTTCTTTAACTTTCTTCTGAAACTTTCTGCGTGAGGAAGAAGCAAATTTAGGCATGAGGGACGAAGATGCTGAGGATGCTTGTTTGCAGAAAAGTGTGTTGCCTCCAAACCTTCCTCACATTTTGCAGTATGTATTTTGTGGCTCCTGGGGGGCAGAAGCCTGGCTCTGCCTGCGGTCACACTGATGCAGAGGAGTATAAGACACTGCTGTCTAGCTTTGATGCAATTTCAGGTGACTGTGGTGCAGGAATGATGCTTCCTACCCCTGAGGTGCAGGGACAAGGAGGGATCACCCCCCACGCCTCCGCATCACTATTAAAAGGCTGCAGGGTTTTCCTGCCTTGGGCATCTTCACTGCTCCTCTATGAGCTGTAAGTGTATTTGGTTGGTATGCTGTGAACACGAAGTCCCTGGGGTTGTATGGATTTAGCTCTGCTCCTTTGGGGTACATAATTAAAAGCAAAAAAGAAATGAGAAGAAAAAAATGTATTTCAGAAAAGGAGGGAGATTAGAGATCATCTTTTCTGCCCGTTTCCCATCCCAAGCCCCAGAAGGTAGCAAGGGTTGTGCACTGACCAGCTGGGTTCACATCAATCTGTGGAACCACTTTGCGCAATATTTAAGTGCTAAATGAATATGGTCTGAGAGATAATTGTGTAACCTGGCTGTCAGGGAGCACACAGTGATGCGTATTGATTTACACCTCGCTGCGCAGTGAACGTGCGTGCTAAGCTGTGAGCAGGGCACAGTGGGTAAGGGGAGAGCTGCTGTAGCTAAAGAGGTATTGGGCTCTCCACGAAGTTTAATTTCCCAGTACCAAACCACCAGCACCAGCCTGTGCCTGTTCAGCAGGTGTTTGCAGTGTGTGCTGCTCCAGAAGCTGTCATCACTTTGAAGGGATAATTTAACTTGCTTTAAGTTTTCCTTGTGGCCAGGAGGACGAGGGATATGGGCAGTTTCTGCCGTGTCTGCAGGGGCTGATGCCAGCTTTGCTGGTGCAGGGGTGCCTTCCTCAGCAAATATTCTTTTCAGTATGAAAAGTCGCAGATACTGAGGAGTTTAGGGGAACATGGGGTTTCTGGGACAACTTGTTTCCTTTATCTGCTCTTACAGACACCAGTTTTTGGGCTGGCAGTCAGAAACTCGCTGTGATTGAACTCCCAAGCTGTTCTATGTGCTTCATCCTCCTTTCTCCCTATCCTGCTCATCTGCAGGGGACATGTCACAGCTGGTGAGGCTGATGGCTCCATCACCATCTCATCTCTCAGAGGTGGCAGAGGATTATGCTTATTTAGCAGAGGGCTGTTGGTCTTGGTTGTTGTAGTGCAAAACAAGCGGATGCTGCTGAGACTGGGACTGTGCAACCAAAATGTAAAACGTAAAACATGAAACTTGGTAGCATCAGCCTAGTTGTGATAGTTTTAGTGAAGCTAATAAAACAACCCCAACAGAATAAAGAACTATGTCAATTAACAAGCTAATCAAGGCAGTAAAATCTCTCAGAATAGTGACAGTTTCAGTGCTGTGGTGTAGAGATTAAGACACCACCAACGTCTGTGTTTCCCAGAGACTCTTCTGGAGTCTCTGCTGGAAAGACCTACTGGCTGGCACTGTGTGTTCCCCATTGATGAGCACTATGTACCATTTCCAAAACCAGTATAGTGGCAGGGCTCAGCTGTGGCTCAGCCTGCTGCCTTTTTGCAGCACAGAAATGCTGTCTTTCTGCCTCTGTCTGAGCCTTGCCCAGCCCAGCTGCCCCTGACATGCACAGGGTTCTCCAGGCAGGGCTGCAACCTGTGAAATACCTCCAGAGAAAATAGAGCTGGATGGATCATAGATAGCCAGTGTAAACCCTCTGGATTCTGGCTTTCCTTTCCCAAGTAGTTTCAAGAGAGTTTCTATGGTGTGGGAGGTGAGGAGGGTCTGAGGGGGTCAGGTTGTCTCTGGGCAGACAAATAGCACTGCTTAAATCTGGGCTGATCCACTCAGATACGCACAGAGCTCTTCTGGAAAGAGTCATGGCCAGATCCTGGCACCTGTTCTGGTATCTTTCTGCTGTTGAAATGGTACAGGGAAACTTTGGGGCAGTTGACCAGCCAGTGTGTCAGAGGGTGCTCCAAGCAAATTAAAGGTTGGTTATTCAAAATATTTCCCTGACAATGTTCAATACAAAATCCATAGTCTGTAGCTTGTGAGCAAGCTTGTCACGAGGCCTGAATACCCCAACCACAGGCCTTGTTATTTACATTCAATTGAAGATGTAGGTCATACAATAGGTTTTTTTCTCTTTCCTGAATGGCTGAGCACAGAAGGCAGAATCCAATTTTCAGTGGCAACAGACCTGATTACAAATTCAAATTTTTATTTCTCTGAGCAGTTTTGTGATATTTGCATTGTAATTTGCTGTTTCTGTAAATATGAGAGGTTCATTTGCTGGGATATTCATCTAGAGGAGATGCAAGAGAGCTACAAGCACAGGCATTGTGAAAGAATGAAATCTGTGGGTGCCTATAAGGAGAAAATGGTTTTGTCACATCTGACAACCCTTCCCTCTCACCGTTTTCTGCATACATACAGCTGATTTGTGTTTGTGCACCCATCACCATATATTTTTTAATGCCCAGGTGTTATATATATAACATCCTGCTGCTTCAGCAAGGGGCACAGTTCATGCAGAGTCCGCGTTCATCCTTTCAGGCTGAAATCATTTGCATCAGAGGACAAGGAGAGAACTTTCCCACCCAAAAGGGAAATGATGTTGCATTACTGAGCGACCAGCCCAAGTAATAATATAATCTTAGAAAAATGCAGTTCCCTTGAGTAAAGGAAGCTCTGTAAACTTCAGCTTCTCCAGGCTGTTAGCATAGCTGTTGCCTGTGCTATAGTAACGCTGCTGTCAGACCCAGTCTACTGAAGTGCTCTGGAGAGAACAGGGGGAAAAGGGAATAAGAACCAGTTCCTGCTTAAAATGAGCGCCTCTTGTAGGATCTGAATACTGTGAGGTTTAAAATACAGATTTTGGGATCTTAGGTCACATCCCTCCTTTGCTGTTAATTTGTTTTTTTATCTCAGCTGTGTGCTGGATAGGGTGATGGCCACCCATGGTCCTGAAGAGCTTGGAGAAGGGGCAGGCAGAGCCAAGGTGAACAGAGGAGGGTAAAAGGATGCAAGGTTTCCAATCACTGGCAACAAAAGCCTGGTTGTATAAAACCAGGGGAGAAAGAGGCTCAATTTTGGAGTTGTCAGTGTTTGGGCAAACCCATGGAAGAGAGAGACATTTGAGAAATTTACTCTGTGAACAGTACCTGTGGTTTGTTCTCTTCTGCTTGCCACCAGGGTGGGTGGTGTTAGTGTGTACCATGGTTTATTTTCGACTCTATGGGTGCTAAGTGTGTGTGGGTCCCATGGCCAGGACGTTCACTGAGCCCTTGGTCTGGGTGCAGCAGCTCCCCAAGTCGGACACTCACTAGAGTCTTCTCTAGTAGAGTGTTTGTCTTCACAAAACCTGTAGGAACTTGCTGTCTTGGAAGTTTCTGCCTTCCAGGTTAATTTGTTTCATTGTAGGAGGACAAACAGAACTGTCTCAGGAGCTTCATCTCTTCAGAAACCAGTATGAAACGCATGAGGTATAAAAGTATAATTTAAAGAGTGCCTGAAATGCAAAAAGAG
This sequence comes from Manacus candei, assembly GCF_025592945.1. Lineage (NCBI taxonomy): Eukaryota > Metazoa > Chordata > Aves > Passeriformes > Pipridae > Manacus > Manacus candei. The sequence goes on from NW_026138071.1 coordinate 1,239,357, forward strand.
GGTGTAATATCCTATAAGCTGCTTCTGCTCCCATGCTGCTGCCCCCTGTCCCTCTGTGGCTTTGGATGGAGCAGTTTCCCATTGCCTGTCCTCTGTGCAGGCAGGGCAGTTGAGGAGGATTATATCTGCTTTTGCATCTGCTGTGCCCTTGACTTGGAGTCATTTGATAAATAGTTTTGCAGTTGGTTACTTAAGCATCTCCCAAGCTGCAGTCAGCATCTCAGCTGTGGGCGAGGGAGCATTGCTGCCAAAAGTCAGGATCTGTGTCAAGAGCCTCCTAAGATTTGGCTGTCTTTCCTTAAAACCCCAACTCCTGGAGTTGTCATTACAGGAGAATCACTTAGAGGGGTAGAAAAAGACCTTCTGGCTGTTGAGGTGGTAGATAAAAATGCCTTGGAAACATTAGCTGCAGTTCCAAGAGTCACACAAGAAGCCCAGGTTGGGTGTATTTAAAAAATACCACTAGCTCAAAGCTGATCTCCAGAGGCTTTTGAGTCCAGACAGAAGAACTGTTTCAGACACCCCTGCCTGCATGGCTCTGTCCATGCATCTGCAGGAGGAGTGTGACCCTCTCCATTGTCTTGCTTCCCTAGGAGAAGAGAGGGTATGCAGAGACAGGCAGGGTAACACAGCAGGAACACTGGGTGCAAACCCAGTTGCTTTCTGTCCAGCAGTCCAAATACCCTGTGCAAGCACCTTGACTTTGGTAGATTGACTCTCTGCTGGGAGAAGCAAGCTCCATCTGCCTTTTCACTCTTTACAGGAACATGAAGCTAGGACAACCTTTAGAATTGCTTTCACAGCATCCTGACTGTGGTCAGGCCAGTTTAAGCTGTTTGAGGGTGACCGTGTCACTCACAAGGGGACCAAATGCTGCAGGTCCTTTCCTTTACCCTCCTGTGTGAGCACCCCATCTTGGACTGCCAGTTTGGTGCTTGGAAAAAGTCCTCTGGAAATGCCATGACCTTTGCAGTTCTTTTGCCAAGGCAAACACGAAGATGTTTGAGGGACCTTTTACACAGTGGTCTGATGGTAATGAGGACCTCGCAGCTGAAGTTTGGGAGGAAACACCCTTTTCTTTTTAACTCTGAGCTAATTTAGCTCTGAGATGAAATCATGAGGAACAGAGTGAGGAGGAATTTTAAGTGGTCTGATAGAAAGGCATGCATACTGTGCACAAAGGGTTAACTCAGCAGGGTTAGCTGTTGTCCCAGGGGTGCAGCCCAGGCTGGGTTTCCCAGAGGACATCATGTTGCACACACACATTTAGGGCGTTTTTCTCAGCATTTTTCAGCAAGCTGTGATGGCAGAGGTTTTAAAGGCTGTTACAGGATCAGCCTGACCTCTTTCCTCTATAACCAGGCAGACATCATTGTCATTTCTGCTACCAGAACCACCCTTAGATTCCCGCAAGGATCTCCAGACCATGAGAGAAACCCTGTGCAGGCATTTTGGACTGATGAGCAGGGTTCTTTGGTTGCTGGTAGCAAAGGAGGCCTCTTTTTTTCTTGAAGAGCATGCTAAAAGGCACTTCTGCATCTGGAGTGACAAGAGGAATTTAGATCTATAGAGCACAATTATTCACGTCACTGCTTGTTAGGATGCTGGCGTTAACACCCTTCCTCTTGTGGAAAATCTCTTAAGCCCCGAGGACCGATGTGAAACGTCACGCTCTGGTGAACTTTGCTGAAGCAGGGATGAATCACACTAAGTTGAAGATTTGGCTTTAATATATTATCTGAAAGATACCTTCTGTGATAGCCTAGCAGGAGGGTACTGCTGCACACCCACCCAGGGCATCAGGATCTATTTTAGGGGGAGGAGAACAGTTTTTGGAGTATGTGTAAGTTGGGGGGTGGAAGTTGGGATTTGGATATTTGATGGGTTTTTCATTTGACCTTGGTTCTGAGTGCTCTATAAAAGCAAAAGGCAGGTCTGGAAGCGATCTCAAGACATCTCCCAAGGGATCTTGAGATGTCTCCCCTTGCAGGATCACCCCAGAAGATATTTATCTAACACGTTTTTAAAAATGAGAAGAGTTTCACAGCATCTCTGAATAACTGTCCTCTTACAGTTGTGCCATTATAGGTAAGAAAACACTTTCTTATCAGGGAAACTGTAGCAGCTGATAGTTAAACTTTCTGCAAAGAAATATCCCAGACAAATGCTGGCTAGGTTTGACCCTGCATAACTTGTAAGATCTCACAAACTGACAAGGTAATTTAGCAATCTGGGGGGGAAACGCAAAAGATAACCCTGTCTATTGAACTAATTTCTATCCCTGTGATGGGAATGATTTCCAGGAGTGAAAGCATCCGCAAACCAACTGCACATGATTTGCTTTCCTTGTCAATTGGAATCAAGGACCCTGATTGTGGAGCATAATACTGCTCTTGTAATTCAGCCTTTATCTTCGTGCCGGAGCTGGGCATAATTGTATCTGTGTCTGAAGGGACAAGGAGAAGGGTTTTAGTAGCTGGTGCTCACAAAGGCATCTTTAGAAAGCTCCCTACCCCTGGTACAAGCTTGGTAGAGCTTAAATGAAAATACCCCTGAGTAGCTTTAGGCATTTGAACAGTCATCATTGTTTGATTCAGATTTGGTTACAGGGCTAACATCTAAATGTTAATTCTTTTTAGGACATTATCAGCTCTTTCAGCAAATGCAGAATGGGGCTGCAGTATTGGACTGGCAGCCAACCCTGCAGATAAAAGCCTTTTGAAAGGATGTTTCTTAGGAGGGAAACATAATCAGGGTAAGAATAATCAGAATAATCATAAAGATGGTCTTTTCTTAGGGACACGGAGCAAATATGATGCACGAAGAAAGCCAAATGAGCACCAGGAGGCTTCTGACCTTGGGAATGGGAGTAACAGCAATTTTGTGGTCTCTGAGAACAGTCCACACCATGCAGACAGATCCTCATGATCCTGTCCTGTAAATTGCTGGTAAAACTGGAGATCGTACGGTGCTGGGTAAACTGTGTCACGTGCTGGGTTAAGACTGAAGTTGATGGTCACCTGATGGCATGAACATGCCAGGACAGTTGATGTGAGGTGGCTCTACGCTGAGTAATCTGAGTTGGTGTGTGGGCAGATGGGTTTTGGGTACGGATTTCTGACTTCTTGCTCCTCTTTGCTTCCTTGCTCAGCACACTGTGCCCGTATGCATCAAGGTAGGATGTGACCTGACCCTGACTCCCTGTGAGTCCTCAGTGACAGCTTGGAGGGTGACAGACCAGTTCTGCCCTTCTCTGTCACCCACTTCACTGCTGGCCACACCTGAAAGAAGGTGTCTGTTTTTCAGCCTCCCCAAAACACGTGCAGAAAGGCACTGGAAATGGTAAATCCCTTCCCCCCTGGTTCTCAGAAAGGAAACATGTGACTGCAGAGGCACTGGGAGAGTGGTGCAGGGTAGCAGGAGTCTGCTCCAGCTGCCTCCAGGCATGCTGTTTCTCTGCATGTCAGTAATGACAGGTTGGTGAGTGCCAGTGGGGAAGGACCTGGCTCATCCCCTGGAAGAAGGAGGTCCGGCGCCATCCTGAGCACTGCCACCTCCGCTTCCGGCGTCAGATCGGTGTGGTGTCATCTAGGAAATGCGATTTAGATCATCATCCTTTTGCAGCAGATGGGGGAAGGGAGGTGGGGGCCCTTATCTCTTCTGGGGATTAATTTCTCTTTAAGCTGCTTTATTTTTTTGCCTATTTGCTCTTTTTCTCCATCCCTTCACAAGTCTCACTGTCCCTTGCTGGAAGAGTGGGAGCTATGGGAGCATCCGAGGTTCTCACTATCGTGATATCATGCCCTGCATCCCACCTTCAGCTGGGGGGTGAGAGCTGGGTGTAAGGCTTGGGCTTACTGCCAGTTTTCCCCTGGGATGGGATTACATTTTGCTAGTTTACATGGCGGGAGGAATCCAGCAAACCTTTTATCTGTGTGTCACCAAACTGCATCTACCACTTGTGATTCTCCTGCATCCAGGAGAGCTCTTCATCCCTCTCATCCCCACCACGTCCTTGAGAAGTTGCTCAGTTCCGAGGTTGGTCATCATCCCTGGTGTGACTGACAGTCAGCAAACCTCTTTGGCACGTGCTTAATGTTAAGCACAGGGAATAGTTCCCTAGGGAGCAATTCTTAAGTGCATTGCTGGAGTGAGGCTCTGGTCAAGACACCTGGACCAAAGCCCGCCTGCATCAGTGAGCAGCATGGCTCGGCTGGGAGACCAGGGATCCATGGCAGTCCCTGGCTGCTCCCAGTGTTGCCTCTCTTCATGGCAGCACCCCTTTTCCCACTTCTTCCTCCATCCTCCCAGTATTTATTGTCCCCTCCTGGCTGTGGGAAGCAGCTCCTGGGCTCAGACCACTTCGGAGCAGTGACCTATCATTTTGTTTCCAGAGTCTGACTTGAAAATACCGTCTTGTTTTCTCCTTGGTCTGCAAAGGGCTGAGCTCTTGGCCCCTGGGGCAGATGGCTCCTGCTGCATGTATGCTTCACACTCCCAGGCATCGCTTTTTTGATAGGCATTGAGCTTTTGTGCAGAAAAATCTGTGCTTCGGCCCATTGGTCTTATGGCTTTAAGTAAAATCCCAAATAATCACAAATACCAATAGTTTGGGGGTTTTTTCCCTTGAAAGATCTGTTTAAATCAAATACAAGTCACTGAGCTAATACTCGAGTAAATAAGCTACATGGAATGACTTTGGTTATCATGAGGTCAGACAGAATGAGCTAATGCTCCCTTCTGACCCTGAAATTAGACTTTTCAGAAAGCTAAATTTTATCCTGCAGCTTCTAAGTCTCTAGCACCTTTTCTTACAGAGGAGCTCGAACCCCAGGTCTGTGTGGTACTCTGCCCCTCGTGAAGCTGCTCCCCCTCTTATCACTGAAACACAACCAGGCTTGGAGGCAGGTTTCTTATACTGATATATGCATACAGTTTAAATGACTATGGGCAGCTGCCGGGGTGCATGAGAAAGTCATCCAATGGATTGTGATGCCTGGCTAACACGCAAAGGGCAATTAATCTCTCCATAGCAGCAGCAAATTGCCTCCCCTGGAAATATTGTCCCATGTGAGATTTTCACCAATTGCAAACTTTGCAGACAGATTCCAGGTTTCTGGAATTACTTGTGTGAGAGCTCTGGAGAAAGATCCATATTAGAAATGAAGTCTCGTGCTTGCAAAAGTGGACAGTGGCATGGTCCTGCTCCCTCCAGCCTCTCCAGCCTGTTTCTTTCCACTTAACCAGCACTGTACACACCACCATGGATTTTTCTTTTTTTTCCCCCCCCTCTCTTTTTTGCAGCCAGGATGTTTTTTCTTGCCTTTTTATTGTTCCAGTGACCTAGCAACTCCACTTTGGTGGAGCCCTGCCAGGAGACTTCCTCCCGAGCCGTCTGACAGTCTCCAGCAGCACTACCCTCGGATGGGAGCAGAAGTTAAAACGACACGGGGCTGGGTCCCTGTGTGGCTTTTGCTCTGGCTTCATGAGTGCTGGTGAGGGCACAACTGCCTTCCCGATGAGAAAAGCTTCCAGGGGACTTTAAAAACCCTGGAAAGCAGAGGGAGAAGCAATGCGTGGGTGATATTTTGTGTAACATTTCTGCAGGACATTACAGAAAAGCCTAGAGGGTTTTAGAAGTGAATTCGGTGGTGCTGGGATTTAGCATTTGGGATCCACGGTGCAGGCAGGGTAGTTGGAGACATTTCAGCATAGTAGGGCAGCGGAAAAGGGATTGGAGAGGAGGTGTGAGTGCTCTGAGAGCTGTGCAGTTTGGGAGATTTATTTTGGCTTAGTTTTACTGATGTTTACTAAAAACAGTGAGAAAGAAATCCCTTTGGTAGTGCTCCTGGGACCCGTCAGCTGGTTCTGCCTTCACCACTCCCAGGACTGCAGGGGCTTTTCCCACATTAACACCAGGAGGCAACCCTGGAGGGACACTTCTGAGGTAGAATATAAACAAGCTGTCAAGCAAGAAAATACAGCTATGTCAGGCTTTCTGCTCAAGAAAGACAGAAAGGAGGTCCCGAGGTGCTGGAGGCTCAGTCCCCTCTTCACTGAATGGACAGATGGATGGATGGATGGACGGACTGGGATTTTACTGGAACCTTGGCATGTTTATGTGGTTTTTAGAAGTATGGGTAGTCATGAGGCAGCTTATCGCTGTTGGAAGTGGGCTTGTATTCGAATATATTTTTCAAAGACTCAGTAATAAAACAGGACTTTGTTTTTCTTTTTTTTTAATTCAGTTGCTAAAAAGCCATTTAAAACCAAAAGTTAACGAAAAGAGGTTTAAGGAGTTGCTCTGAGCCCTGGGCTGGTGGTTTTCAGGCAGCACAGGTGGTGCCATGGATCCATGTGGTCCCAGGGATCTGTGGATTGAACCAAACTGTCCAAGAAAGATGAGTAAGAAGCTTAGGATTTCATGGACTTGAGCTGGTGATCCGGGAGCCTGCCGGTCCCCAGGGAAGTGTTTAGGACACCAAAACTAAGAGGATGTAAACCGCTTGATAAGCAGAACAATATCCTGTCCCTGCACTGTGCAGGTTTTATCCCCAGTTGTGGGCACTCCATATGCTTGCATCCCATGCTTTTGGAAAGAACCACAGATATCTGTGTACTCTTTATTTTGGAAAACCTGTTCCCCTGCTTCTGGGTACTGCTTGTAAGAGCTGTAATTGGATCCTTCTTTTTCCTGTGGCATCTCCAAACATTAGGCTCTGGGATAATGATAAAAAGTGTAGGAGGCAAAAATGGCCTTTGGCATCCTCCAATGTCCTGTATGGGAGGTGGTGTGGAAGTGCAGAGTGTTTTTGTCTCATAAAGCAGCAATGCAAGCAAAGTGCCATGGCCTGGTACTGGGAGGGGCTGAGGATGATGCCAGTGTCCCCACCCGCATGGGCACCCATTGCTGGTAGTGGCCAGGTAGGCAGGAACCACCTGGACCTTGGCACTCAGAGCTCCCAGGGGCTGCTGCTAGCATTAAGCCCCCATCACTTTTCTTGAGCTGACACATTAATGCTCGAGTCACCTTTGATGCCTGCATAAATCCTTCCTATTGTGGTTAAAATGATTTAAAGTCCTGTGAATTGCTGTCCTGCTTTGCTTGGAACCCAGTGGAGAGAGGGCAAGGAGCAGAAGGACCAGACCAGGGCACTGCCAGAGGAAGTGTCTATAGGGTACTTCATCCAAACCAATCCCCACAACAGGGTGAGTGGCTCTGTAAAGGCTTCTTCTTCTCCATACACCCTGTCTTGCCATCTTTCTTAATCCAGCTGGAATAATTCCTTTTCTTGATATCAAAAAAAAAAAAAAAAGGCAAAATAGGGCTGACCGCATGTGGCTAAAAACCTCTTGCATTTTTCCCGTGCTTAGTGCACACGAGGGACCTTCCCTGAGCAATATTATCAGTGTGTTTACGCTCAACTGACCCATCTCAAGTATGAATTTTTTTTTAAGCTCCATTTCAGCCCCCCCCCCCGTTCTCCCCCCAACTCGAACTGCTTCTTTCAGAGCAAGAACAAGGAAGGAAATTGAAAATCCCAAAGAGCCCTGGACGGTCCAGATTTAGGGCTTTAGCTTTTGTTCGCACAAACTCACTTGGCTCCTAACCGGCCTCCACCCATGATCCCGACATCCGCAGCAGCCGTTCAAAACAGAGCACAGAGCCCGGCCCCGGCAGGGACCGCAGCCACCCCTGCCACCCGCTGCGGGGCCAGAGCCCCGGCTCTGCTCCCCACTCCTTCTCCCTCCTAGCCTGCCTTTCTTCCTAACCTTTTCCTACAGCCCGCAAGGAGTTTTCCAAGTTGAGATTAGCTTTTTTTTTTTTTCCCCCTCTGCGAACCTCGGATGATGTTAAGATTATGCAACGTTAACAGATGTGGGCTTTGCAATTATAGCTGCCTGTCCTCGGGAGGAGCCTGCTTTAGCTTCACGCGCGCACAGCTCTGCATGGGATGCTCCCGGGGTGGCCCATTGCCCTGGCAAAACAGCCGCTGCATGGGCGGCCGTACCGGGAATGCTCCCCAGGGAATCGCCGCCCTCCCCAGGAGGGACTGCTCCGGAGTGAAGGGCTACTCTGGGCAGCCGATCTACTGCTCTTGGCTTTCCTTATGTGCAAAGTCGGATTAAATTTGTGTTCCCCAGGCAAGAAAGCATTTTTCTGCCCTTCGAGGAGAAAAAAATCCCATGTGCAGGAAAGAAGTGGGGCTGGGATAGCTTATGGTGTGCCTTGGCTGGCTGCAGTGCTGCTGCCAGGTACTGTCTGTGGGGATGCTGCTCCCGGGGTGTTAGCAGGATACATCCCTCCTCTCTCCCTGCCCTAAAATATCTGTGTGAGATCACAGTCATGGCAGAAGAATTTTGGTGTTGTGCTGACCCATGGCTGAGTCTTGAGCATCACCACGATGCTGCCCCGGTAGCAGCCACCTCTGGAACAGGGCAGTTCCCGTGCTGCATCAGGAATGGAGTCAAAAAATTGTTGGTCCAAAAGGGAATTTTCAGGAGTCTCACAAGGTAGATATCCAACTGGGCTGCCAGGGGCAAGCCCAAAGCCTCCAGAAATCAGCTGGAACTTGATCTGTTTGTCCTGGCTGAGCTATAACTCAGCTCGCAGCAAGCTGTGGACTTGTTATGCTTGCAAAGAAAAAGTAACTCCGAGCCTCGACCTGTCTGGTGAGCATCACTGCTAGTTTTAACTAGGAAGGAAAACACGGGTGCAGTGGGTGGCAGGAGGGTTTTGTGCTGGAAGTCAAATACTTGTCAATGGCTGTGGTCATGTGGAGTTAAACTGTGGAAAGCAGTTGGCAGCTTAGGATGTGACAAAATTGTTAGTGACAGATCAGCACCTGAGTTAAAGGGCCGCTCTGCTTAAAGCCTTTAATGCATCAGGGGAGGCCAGATGGTCTTGTGTGGATTTTTTTGGAAGAAGTTTGATCTAGTCTATCCGCTCCAGAGGAGGGTTGTCTTTGAAGTCTAATGTCTGCAGGCAAATCAAAAAAGAGATTGTGTTTGTCTTGCACTTCTGGCAGGCTTGATGGATGTGTGATCAGCTGAGATTTCATGTCTATTTTGTTGAACAACCTGATTTTTTGGGGTTTCGTTACTACATGCTGTGGGTTGGATTTTCCAGCATGACTCATGCTCTGCACCCAGTGAACTGGGGAGCTGAGCCCCTGCTGGCACGAAGTTTTCCTCTCTGCACCAGGACCTGGCATACCTTGCATGGCAGAGTTAAAAATGCCAGATGACTCTAAAAAGCCTGTGTAAATAATACCTTCTTATTCAGCCCCTCCACTCCCTGGCTGCACTAAAAGCCAGGTTTGCTGGCGCCCACGATAAGGGGAAGGGTTGTGCTTCAGTTTATTCCCAGCAGCTCTGCAGAGCCAAAAGAGGATAGAGAAAACTCTGAGGTGGATTTCCAGGGCAAACAACCACCAGACAAGAAACCAGCAGTGTTTTACTTTTGAACTAGTTGCATTCAGTCAAGGTTCGTAGCTGAAGGCACTGTTTACCAGCATTTCCAGGGTTACTTTTTAAGAAGGGGCAATGGAATGCCTGCTGTGGTGTCCTGCTATATATTTTAGCCTGCCTATCCAGAGCCCTTGTTGACAAATGACTTGGCAACCTGGGAAAGCAGATTTGCCTCTGTCTATACTCATCCCCTAAGGGTTTCTTTAAGCATCTGCTGCTTTGCCTTCTCTCTGTGCAGCAAAGCTGGCCCCTGAGGTTTTACAGTCAGTACGGGCTGCACAGCTGAAAGCTTTTAGTGAGAGGGGAATGGAGAGAAATTCAGTGTGCTGCCCTCCAGCACGCTCACAGTTTTCAGGGCTGCTATAAATGGACTTGTGGGCTACAATTACAGGCTGGGTATTGGCTTGCAGATGTACATAGCAAGTGTCCCCTGCCACTTTGCATCCCTTTGTCAAGATCGTGAGGACAAGAAGGTTGTTTCATGGGACAGGAGGTGGCTCACAGCGGGCTCTGGGTGGCAGCAGCTGTTTGGCGTGCTCAGCAAGGTGGGCATCACAACCAGTGCTAGGGCTGTCAGTAAAGGTACCCCAGTGGCTCTACTCCATTACAGCGCTTCTCTCCTTGGCCCTCTTGGTGCTCAGACTTCCAGGATGAAATACAGACTGTCCCACGTACACCTCTTTTTTTTGGTGAGTTCCCACTGGAGCTGTTGCAGACGGATAGAGGACAGCATTTCGAAAATTACCACTTCAGTCATGGCAGGTGCAGCAACTCCAAAGGAGACATACAAGACAAGGGAGAGGTGTCCCACCGGTGTTTCTCTGAGATACAATTTTTTTATAGAAAATACTCCGAGGCCAAAAACAGATGCAAAGCTTAGCCTTCAACATCAGAGCTTTTGGGCAGAGATGGTGCCTTTAGCTACTGCTTGTATATCATCCATAGCCCTGTTGATGCCATGCACATGACATGCAGGACAAGTCCCATAACCTGGTCTATCTCTGAACTGCAAAGTGGGGAGAGTTCTCCTCCCAAAACTGCAGCTTTCTTAGCCAGGCTCCCATTCTGCCTACTCAGTAAGAAAAGTGTGTGTTGGGCTACTTTAGCCCAGGGGCTGTGTTTTGGTTATAAGGAAGATGGACAAAATTGGGATCTTGTTGTTTCAGATTTGGACTTGCTTTGACTTATTGTGGGCTTTGGAGATCATCTGAGGCTGCAGTGCCAGCCAAGTCTCGGGGCTGTAAAGTAGATGGTGGCTGCTGGTTTTTGTGTGATTGATGTGCAGGGAAATCCTCACACAGCCCTAGGTGGTACCACAGGCTGGAAACCCCAATTCCTCCAGCAAATCTCACAGGAACCACTCAGAGCAGCTGTTACTAGTTGCTCAGCTCCAGGCTGGATGACAGACCCCAGGCTGAAGCTACAGCTACTACACCAAGTCCTGCTGCTGCTGACAGTCAGTGTCAATGACTGAGATGAGGAGTTGGCTATCGAGTAACGTCTTCAGTCCTTTCTTAGGACTTATTTGGGGAATATGTTTGTATTCCAGGGATGTACTTTGGAAGATCCCTTAAAGCATGTAATGCCTGTTGATGCCCCTGTGAGAAGTAATTTTTGGGTCCATGAGTTAGAGCTGATAGTAGAAATGCAGAAGAAACTTGTGCAGAGAGGGGAGGAGGTTGCTGCCGTTAGACATCACCATGGTGGGGAGCAACTGGAGGCAGAGGAAGAGCTAGCAAAGCTAAAGGGCAGTGGTGGCTTGGGAACCAACATTTATTCCATAAATGTGTTTCCTTCATTTTCTATTGAAAAAGGAAAATTACTATGAATGATGGGAGAGGTGGGGATTTGGAGCAGCCTTGTATCAGGAGCAAGAGAGCAGACTGAAACAAGGTTTATGCAGGGTGAGCAGGGGCTATGGCCATGTTTACTCACAGAAAATGGACATGTAGATGCACAAACTTCGTCTTGTTTCTCATATTCTGATAGACATTACTGTCAGATATGCCAAAATGTCCATCACCTTGGGGTGCTTCAGTGCCTGGATGGGCAGTATAATCCCCACCATACACTGATCTCTTCTGTCCCTGGTCCCTTGTGGTGTCTGGATGGGTTATGCCAACCCTCCTGACTCCCCTACATTTCTCAGCCAGCTTCCCACCAGCTCTCTGCAGGTGATGGAATTTGAGGTCAGGTGTGAAACAAACATCGACCAAGTGCTCATTGTGGAAAGAGCTGTGGAGCCCTCTCCTCTCCCATCTTACACTCAGGATGGGGCACATGGGCTGTGCTGGGCTCCAGCTGCCCATCAGCTCAGGAGACCTACATACTCTTCCCATGGACTCTACACTGTGCCTATCTCCATCAGTTATTTGTTTCAGACTTTTCTTTTGCCTCCTTTAAAGATTTATTTCTCCTAACACACGCACACACAAAAAGGTATGAGGGTGCTGAATTGAATTAATCTTGTGCACAAAGGTGGGTTTCGGCATTTGATCCCACAGACCAATCTAATTTCCACAGGTGTCAATCCAAAAATAAATGTCAGGTCTCTGCTTTGATGATGCAAATTTTTTCTGTCGTGTAAGTAATTGAGCTCAGAGCTTGGCCTTGGTGTTACTGCAGTGAGCCGAGCCTGCACATCCAGTGCTGATGGGATCTAAATTCTTTTCTTGTTTTTCCTTTTAGTCATTGAAAACAGCTATCAGGAGGGAAGAAGTTCAAACACAGGGATAAGGACTCCTGGTGCTCCGGTGGACAGTGTGGAGCTGGTGATGATGCTGGCTGGGAGCAGGGAATGGGCATCACTTCCTGCCAAACACGGAGCGGTGCCAGCGGGGAGCAAGGTCATGGGGCACATTGGTCCTCTGGCTGGCAATGGGGATGTCACCCCACCGGGAGCAGGACCCCCAGACAACCCATCTGCTGGGACAGCAACCCACCTGCCCACCCACAGCCATCCTCCTGGTGAGTTTTATTGATGGGAGGGTCCCGGTTTGCTGTGCCCAGCCCATGGACTGAGCATAGCCAGTGGGTTAGGAGGTGTTCCTGCCCCACGGCTACAAATGCAGACTTTTGGAAGAAATCCAATCTCAGGAAAGCTGATTTTTTTTTGTTTTGTTTAACATTACAACAAAGATGATTCTCAAGAGCTGCCACTGTTTTTCACTACCCAGCAGTACCCACAGAGTCCTGCCCATCCACAGAGCTCAGAGCAGAGACCCCTGGGCATTCCCACACCTCCTTCCCAGGAGGAGCTCAACCCCATCACAAACCCAACCCAGGTTATAAGAGCCCAAGTTAAGGATGCCTGACCAGCTCTGTCATGATTTGTAGCTGAGGTCTTCACATGGAAATCCTGCAAGTGAACACTTCCCTTTGGGCTTGTTCATAATCTTCAGCCATAAGTAAACCAATGTACTCTTCTGAGCACGCACTTAAATCAAAGCCTGTTTCCCACAGTAGCAGAATAAGTCTGTGCTGATCATCCTGTCCTCACCTCAGTTTTTTTTTTCTTAATGTCTCCGTCTGAAATACATGTCTGAGATGTGAGCATAGAGGTTTCCTTTAATTTTTTTAATTCCTTCTTTTTTTTTTTTTTTCTACTTAGAGACTAAAATGTGGAGCTGGCATGCCCAGGCTGCCAGCTGCTGGCTATCCTGGCATCAGCTCCTTACTGCTTTCTGCATTTTTAATGTCTTTAAAAAAAATAAAAAAGTGTTTCTTTTGCCATTCACAAATGAAGACAAAGTTTGAAATGCCATTAATTTTTGGTGGCAGAAACCCTCTGTTCCTGCCAATTCCTCTTGCAATTAAACTGTGCTCTGTTAAGCAGAGGGATGCAGCTGTGACCCTACCTATTGCAGGGTAGGGCTGGGTACCACTGCAGGTGATGCTGCTGCCACCCAGCCAAGACGAAATAACTTTCCAAGGGGAACATGACCCTCTCTGTGTTGCTTTACAGATGCTGGAAGCCATCACCATGCTGTAGGCAGCCAGGAGAGAGGCAAGAGGGCTCTGGATTTTCCCAACAGCCCTGCAGCTGCTGAAAGGACACCACCAGGCTTGGAAACCGTCAGCACTGATTCGGCTGAGGGGACAAAGGGTGGGCACCGTGGGGTCTGGAACATGTTGGGGTTTAACAACACAATGAGGACAGTGCTGCTCCCTTCATCTTCAGAATCTCATCACCCAGGTGAGCCATCCCAGTTCAGCCTGGGAACACTGAGCAAGTGTTCCAACACCTGGGAAAAAGGTGCTGTTGAGCAACTAGGCATTGGTTAAGCATCACAGAGCTTTGTGGATCCAGCTCTCCACTATTTGCTCAGGGCAGTTTTCTGACTTGCTTAATGCATGAGGGCAGAGAGAAGTACCCATATGGCTTCTCCTGGCATGGAAAAATATAAATTACTTGGTGCAGCTCCGAAACACAAAGTTGCTGTGAGCATAGTGCAGGCAAGGGCCTGTGGTCTGTGAGGCAGGTGGAGGGTAACAGCAGGGGATGCTGGGTGGGCAGCTAAGCCCATCTCTGGGCTCTCATTTGCTTTCCCCTGTTCTCTTGCAGGCACTGACAGCCCCTCTCGACTGGTGAGCAGCTGGGTGGGCACAGAACTGTCCAGCAGCTCCCCCGTGGACACTGCAGCCACTTCACCCAGCCCCTCCAGGAGCAGTGGGGGAACCAGCCTCGGCACTGCCCTCCGTGGCTCCCTGAGACAGCCCCAATCCTCCCCCCGAGCTTCAAGTACCCAGACTGGTGCAGACCAGGTCTTGCTACACCTCAGGGGTGTCACAGGGAACTCCACAAGCCCTTTGCTCACAGCATCGCCTGCCACTGACAGCGCTTTCAGAGGTGAGCTCTGCTGGCCCACAGCTTTGTTTTATAGATTTAAAAAGCCTTTTTATAGCTTTTGCTTTCTTGAAACAGAGAAGATGCTCTGTTTTGCATGTGCTCTGTTTTTTATTATTTGGATGGTTAGCTGAAATTCCCTGCTGAAAGCAGGAAAAAGCAGTGGAAAAAATAATTTGATCCAAACCCCCAGCATTTTCCACTTAAAAAAAGGTTCTTTGGACCTTATCACAGTGTTTTCTGCAGGGTGGGTGTCTGCAGCTGTGAAATATCTCCACTGGTCCAGTGCCAACTGCAGAGCCAGGGCAGCTCCCAGCCCCACCTGAGCTGTATCTCCCACCCGAGTGGTGCTGGAGTGGGACAGGAGGTTGGGAACCCACACTTATGGCCACACCGAGTGGGTTTGCCCTCAGCTAGACAGGGTGAGATGCCTGTGCTTAACAAATTGGCTTCCCCTCGCTTGCTCTGCAGCAGCTGACTTCTGGAGCTCTCAAAAACAGACTTTGCCCCGCTCCACGTGAACTTACTGAAGACCTGTGTTGCTGAGTCCTTATCCTGTGCCCGGGGCAAGCACATCTCTGGGGTTCTCACAGTGACATGTCCCTTCCCTCTGCCACAGCTGTTGGGAGCAGCACCAGGGCTGCAGAAAAGAAGAGATCTGGTATCCAAAGGACAGCACCTGGCTTCACAGCTCAGCCCCTGGCCTCTGTGCCCTCCTCAGTGGCCCTGGCACAGGGACATTTCCCTGGGCCTTCCACGGAGCACCAACTTGTCCCTTCTCTCCCAGCTTTGGAAAGCACTGCCACAGGTGAGCTCAGTTAGTCTACAGTTTGTTCTTTTACCCTCTTTTGTGCTTCCTTAAATATTTTTCCCTGTGTCCCATTAAGCCCTGGGATGTGTAGTGAACTGCAGGCTCATATGGCGATGTGGCTGCACTCAAGTTTCCTCCCTTTGCTGTTTGATGCAGTTTTCAAGCCACAAAAAAACCACTAAGAGAGCCTGGGCTGACTTCCACCAGTCTTAGAGCAGAGGTGGGATTTAAAGGCAAGTCTCTGCAGTCCTTTTCCCATGAGGTTTTCTGCTGTCTGAGACACCCTGCTCTCGTGAAGCCTGGCAGCAAGCCCTGAGTTTTGTGCAAGGCCTTCCTGCGGTGAGGGGATTAATGCCTTTCCAAAAGAGCACTTTGTCCAGATTGAAAACTTCCCATGCTTAATATCTGTATGTGTGCTGTAAGCATCTGGGAAGAAAATGGATCCATCTGTTTATAATTTCATATGTATAAATCCAGTTTTTTTATTGTACTGTAGCCGTTGGAAGCAGCTACCAGCCATCCAGCAACTCAGCCACGGAGAGGAGAGCTTCGGATTTCCCTGCCACCAGTACCTCCATTTCCACAACAGCCACCAAGGGTGGAGGGAGGACGTTAAGGTCTCTGCCAGCCAGCACTGGGCTGGTCAGTGTGGCAGAGATTTCCACCTCTGGCACTGAAATCATCAGCTCTTCAGCCCAGACCCCTGGGATGTCTATGGGTGCCCAGGACGGTGATGGCAGAGGTTTCACAGACCCCTTGCTCACAGGCTTGCCACCTGCTTCACAAAACACTTCCACAAGTGAGTTCTGATATAGCTGTATATCTCAGAACGTTATTTAAAGATTTATTATTAACAAAATACATCCTTTTTATTTTAAAGAAAGGAGGAATAATATTGTGTTTGGCACATTCTGTACATTTAAAAACATTTCACAGAAATGAAAGTATGGATAAATATTATTCCTGTTGGAAGGGGAGGATAGATTTTCCTTGAAAACTTTCAGTGAAATTTTGCTAGCAACAACTTCAGCAGTTCCTATTTAGAGACCATTTTTTCCCCATCTTAATGATTTCCCAGTATTAAATATTTCCGTATTGAACACATATGTTGTCTACATCTACTGATAGTAGATGAAAGGAGGTGAGGGGTAGTAGATGAAGTAGATAGGGATGAAAACTACCCAGGAGTTTTCATTTGTGTGTATGCAGTTTTGTGTTTCTTTTCTCCTTTTTCAGCCTTTAGCAGCAGTTACAAACCCAAGAGTGTCCCAGCTGCAGAAGAGGCGACGCTGCACTCAGGCACACGTGGTGCTGACGTGCCCAGCGTGGCAGTGGGGACTGCAAATGGCCACATAGCTGGGCTGACAAGAGGCTCTGCCACCAGCACCGGCCCCACAAGCTCTTTGGGGGTGACCTCCTCCTCCTTAGGGACTGGGACACATCGTCCCAACAGCTCACGGGAAGCTACTGATCTCCCAGCCCCTCCCGGGGATCCTTTGCTCACAAGCTCTGAAAGCACGTCCAGAGGTAAATCTGTCAGTCTGAAAGCTGTCTGCCTTGGGGCTGGATGAGACTTCACATCCCTGCTCTGTTTTTCTTTGGACACAGCCATTAGTCACTATTGGATACATGGATGTTTTTATTACTGTCTGCACAGGGCTGGCAGCGGGGTGGGTGGGAAGGGGGAGAGTGGATCTCAGCTTTTGGGTGAGAAAGTGAAAAACATCAGCGTTCTCATTGCTAATGAAACTCCTGTGCTGGGAAGAGCATCAGTTAGAAATACATGCACACACTTTTACCATGCCAGAGACACTTGCTGGGGATTTGCAGCTGTCGTCTCATGCTATGTCTGCCGTGCAGGCTGGTCTGTAGGACATGGGGTTTTGATTTTCATGGCTTTTAGTAAGGCACATGTGCTTGAACTTGAGAGATTCACCTCTTCTCAGAGCAACTCAATGAACAGTTTAGAAATGCAAACAGTCACTCAAATGTATATAGCTCTGTATGCATAAATCAAACCCTGGTTTATTGTATCTTAGGTGTCAGAAGCAGCCAACGACCAGTTAACAGCTCAATGGCAGAGAAAAACCTCCTCCTTTCCTCACCCACCAGCGATTCCATTTCAGCCACGGGCAGCAGCAGGGGTGGGAGGACCCCGAGGTCTGCCACGGGCAGCAGCCGGTGGGCAGCAGAAGTCTCCACGTCCAGCAGTGGCACATACAGGGCCTTGGGCACAATCCGATCCTTGTCCACATCTCCTGTGAGAGAGACCTACAGAGTTCACGGGTCCATGCAAATGACGGATTTCACCGAGCGGGTGGTAGACTCTTCCCTAACACACTCTCACTCTCCTTCGGAAGACCCTTCCCCAGGTGAGCTCACATTAGAAAGGAAATATCATTTTTCTTATAAGCCAAAGGAGGATTGTTACTGCAGCTTGCACTTGCCCGACTCTTTTCTGCTGTGCATAATATACTGTTTGGAAGGATGCAGTGTGATTTTGCGTCTGAAATATTTCAGCTCTTGCTTGACTAAAAATATGTGGTTTAAATTTTTTTACGGAAGGGACACATGTGTGGAAAGTTCCATCACGCCAAGAAAAATAATTAACGTTCAAATAGCAGTCCTTTTTTAATATCTCCAGTTGCTATCTCCGTGTTATAGGCAAGAGAACTAAGCAAGTGAGGATTAGATCATGTCCCTGCAGTCTTTGGGATCAGATTTCAGTTCCTACCTTCTGTCTTGCCTCTTGGACCGTGCTGCTTCCCAGAAATTGAACCAGCTCAACAAATTTAGGGCTGCTTTGAATGTGGTCTCTGAGGTCCTTCATGCTGCTTTTGGTCCTTCATACTGTGGTGCTGAAGGGTCTGATCGCCCTGATACTATTTCTTCAGACTTCTCAGCATAGTGCCTTGTCTGAACTGATTGCCAGGCTTTTCTGGGTTGTCACGATATTTGTTCTAGCAGCGTGGAGTGCGCTCAGGCACATAATGGTAAAATCAAGTGTACAGCATTAGTATGTCAACAGTTTTTATATAATAGCACTTTTCTCAGCATAAAACTATGTTTTTTAGAAGACAAATTTTTCTAGGAAGGATTTATGTATTTGGAAATTTCCTGTTTTCTCCGGATTGACATCTCATATTTTCTACTTGTGTTTGTACTTGCTGCCTCTGGGTGTTACTGAAAGAAAGTTCATTTTTATTTATAGTTTCATATGTGTAAAAATGTAAATTGTTTCTTTATCACATTTTAGTTCCTGGAAGCAGCCATGTGTCATTCAGCATCCTGTCAACAGAGAGAACCGATTTCCCCACCACTGGCACCTCCGTTTCCGTAACAGGCACCAAGAGTGGAGGGAGGACGTTAAGGTCTCTGCCAGCCAGCACCAGGCTGGCCCAAACGACAGAGATGTCCACCACTGGTACCGAAACCATCAGCTCTCCAGGCCATTCCCAGTCTTCTTTGGGAACCCCGGGTGGTGGAGACAGAGGTGCCACCGTGACGTCCACGAATCCATTGCTCACAGGCTCACCATCTGCTTCGGAAAGCGCTTCCCCAGGTGAGCTCTGGTCACGTCTGTGGGGCTTCTGCCTGTAGACATTGGACTTCTGTGGAGAAGTGAGGATATGCTAGAATGTGCTGGACAGTGGTGTTGGACGTTATGGATGAAAATTTCAACTTCCAGGGAAAAATGGAAGTTTCTTATATTTAGTCACCAGAAAAACCCAGCCTTACGGCCAGAGCAGTCTGGCCTCGAGATCTGCTGTGTTTTCAGAGACAGCACAATTTCAAGTCTGCCCTATTGGCTTTGTTTATACAAGCAGAAGCAGCACCAGTCATTCCTGACTCCCACCCTGGGGTGCAAAGGCAGTATATACTGATCCCATACAAGCCTGCCATGCTTTGTTCTGAGTATCAGGAATTTGGGTGCTGCATAATCTCACCTTGCTCATTGCGGGTGCTGAGGTGGCAGTGTGGGCACGTGGTGCCCATGGTGGGACTGCGGCACCAGGAGCAGTACTGAAGGGAAGCAGACCCAAAAGTGCTCCCATGACTTGTTTCTAGTACCCTCTTCAGGGTGTCTTCCTGTGAGCAGCACCTCCTTGCACAGAAAGGGGTTGTGTCTTCACAATTAGTGTTTTCTCCAGGTTTGGATCTTCTGACACGTTCTATCTGTACCGTCAGCCTGAGGGCAGTGGTGGAAGAGAGCACACCTGCCTGTTCATAGCTTAGGGCACATAAATCCATTTTGCTTTGCCCTTTCTCAGCAGAAGGGACCTCAGCAACGGGAGGACACCTGCCTCTCACCAGTACACCCAGTGCAGGGATAATCACCACTGATCAGGAGAGGAGTGCTGTGCCCATGTTGGACACCCATGGAGCATCCAGTGCAGCAGGGAGTTCTGCTCCCACTCCACCCCGCACCAGCACCTTGGACGTGGTCCTTCTGCTGTCCTCATCAGCAGAAGAGCCTGGGAAGCAGAGTGACGTTTCACAGGGTGATGCTGGACTCGGTGAGCTTCCAACAAAGCTGCTGCCTGCATTTTCTCCCAGCATCTCAGTGCCTTCTCCTTCACCAAGTGCTTCAGGTGGGTCTTGTGATTTCCCAGTTTGCTGTGGAGGACTTCCCTCCTCCTCACCTGCCTCCCAAGCTCCCACCCTTCCTTTTCTAGCTTTAAACTATATTTGCAGTTTTAGTAAGACTGGTTTATAGTGAAAGGCATCTGAGCACTGCACAGTTGGTGAGTTACTCACCTCATGGCACTTGAGGCAGAGCTCCTTGTGTCAGGAGCTGGACAGCCAGGCAGCTCTTCTGGGCCACTTGTGAAGGCTGCCATGGAGCCTTGGCCTCAGTCTCAAACCTGGGGAGCCTGGCACGAGATGTGGTGGAGGACTGGTAGACCTTTTGCCTTTCCTTATATCCCAGTTATTGTATGTTTCAGCCTCAGCTCTGCTGCCAGGGTCCCACAAGAGAATGGTTTGAAACTCACTGGTCTGCCCAAGGGAATTTTCTGCCGGACATTCAAGACCATGTTCTACCTCCCTGCCATGATTCTCCTTCAGAAAAACCATGCACCCCAATCTGTTTTATTTTTCTGGTATAAAGGGGAAAAGTACAGACAATCTGGGAATCCCCCTTAGCAAATAAGTGATGTTCGTCACCAAGTGTCACCTCTGCTGTGGGGGTTGAAATATTCAGATTTGACTACTGGTAGAGGCCTCAAAGGTATTATTAATACACAATGTGTGTGTATATGTATGTATGTATATCTGTGCTTTGCAATTTCAGGGAGAGGCAGAAGAGTTTCTGGTGTTCCTACTGAGACCACGTACATCTCAACCACACTCTCCAGCCACAGGGAGGAGACATCTCAAGCTGCAGCTAGCCACAGCATGTGGAGCACAGAGGCAGAAAGCCTCACACCTCACCTGGACACAGCTGGGGGGACCCGCATCAACCCCCTCCCATCCTCCACAGCTTGGCCTGGGGTGAGACACATGCCATCTGGCCAAGCAGGGTACCCAGAGCCCAAGGTCACCATCTCATCCAGGGTCTTCACCTACTTCTCAGCTGCTGGTGAACCTTCCAGTGAGTTTTTCTGAACTCTGGGATAGTGTTTGACTGCTGCTCCCTTCCCCTCCTCCATGGTGTTGATATGACCACTAGCACCTGTCACAGCTGTTGCAGGTGTCATGGGTAGGATTTATAAATGGTGGTGGTTCTGCCCATTAGTGTTGTATATCCGCAGCTGTCGATGCTCAGCAGGAAAGGCCTCAAGAATGAGACGTAGCTTGTCGCTGTAGGACACATCAACTGCTTGTCTGGGTTGGAGTGATAATTATAAATAACATAAATATACTATTATGACTCTAATGGTACTAGTTGTCCCTCTGGATTTAGTCCTGTTTTTTGGAATAGGCTTTTTGTGTCAAATCCACATTTAAGATAGATAGATATGTGAGATCTACTTCACATGTTTTTAATCTGTGTTTATCTGTGCAATTTTATTAATCTACATTTCCAAACAGAATTATTGTAGAGCTCACAGGATGCCTGCTTTTTGATCCTATTCCAGCCATTAGCAGCAGCCATCACTCCCTAAGCAACTCAAGTGCTGAGGAAAGGGTGTCCAGCCCCGTCACTGATCCTGTGTACAGTTCATCCACGTCTGCTGGTGGTGAAGAGAGGATACTGCACTCGGCAATGGATGGCACTTTGGCTGGTGGCATGGAGAGATCTTCTTCCTATGCCAAAGCTGCCAGCTCTCCAGGACCAGCTAAGCCAACATCAGTGGAACACGGTGGGACAGCCAACACCTCTACCAACAGTAGGGACTTCACAGACCTTGCAACAGAGACTGTCTTTGTACGTTCTTCCAAGATACCCACTTACTCTTCTTTCCAAAATGATCTCACAAGTAAGTTGATGTTCCCTGCTGTACATTTTGGGGGAATTCATGTTTTCCTGTTTTTATCTATGTTGTACATAAAATTCTTATTCATTACTACATGCAATGCCACCTGTGAGTTCACTCAGGGGGTTATTTTCATCAAAGGACTCAAAGTCAGAACACACATAGATGGGAAACTGTTCCAGAAGTGAAATCACGAACCCTCCTTTTTTGATGGTTGCATTACTTTTTTTGCATCCTAACCAGTCTCTTTTGGATGATGCTTTCAGAAGTGTTTCATGATGACCTAAGTCAATTGTGAAATTAAACCAAATTTTCAATACCTTATTTTTTTTTTAGAGATGGCTGTACATTTGTATTATGGGATTGACTTTACCTTTTATGCTAAATAATCTGAATTTTTTGCAGGCGGATGTACTATTCATTTACGATTTCCTAACTGCAAAGTTTTGAATCAATGAGTTTATGATAAGCTGGAAATTAGCATAATGTAATAATTTCATCTTGCAGAGGCATAAGTTCACTGTGTCTAAAAACAAATTGAAGAAGATGGATATTCTGTAGATGGGAATGGAGGATAAAAGGAAGAGGTTATGAGTTTTTTAAATTACGAGTGATAAAGAGAACAGATGGGTTTTCCTGCTTAGCTTGCAACAAATATCATGGAATGTTAAGTGCTCAATCACTTTAGAAAAGCAATACGTGAAGAACAGTGTTTTGGAAAGCTACACGTTTCACTGGAGCCTTGTGTCTGTCAGGGCTCCCCATTTTAGAACCAATTAAAGAGTGCACAAGACCCCTAATTCCATACCCATGCTTGGATGGCGCTCCAAATTTTTAGAAGAGCATGGACCAGTTCACAGACAAGAACATCATCTGTATTTAACAACTGGTTTTAATACAACATCAAATTACTTTCATATTACTCTGTCTTTCTAATATATTTTGTCCTTTTACTCCAGACTTTTCAGGTAGCCATCAGCCAGTCAGTAGCATTGATGCCACTGAGAAAAGGACCTCTGTTTCTCATACGGATGGCACATACATTTCAACCACATATACCAGAGGAGGAGAAAGGACCCTCCTGTCTATCTCCAATAACAGCACCTCTGCTGACTCCTCAGAAAGTTCCACCTTTTTTTCTGAAATTTCCAGCCCTTCTGATGCATCAAAATCTTCTGTGTCTCAGGACAGGTGGACCAATGCATCGAGTGATAGCAGTTTTGTTGAACCATCTACAGAGCCACTACTGGTACACTCTTCCAAACTGTCGACTTCTACAGACAGCATAGAAAATACAACTGTCTTCAACACTGACTCTGATTTGTTGGTCACTAACAGATCATCTCTATCTTCATCAGCATTTCCAGTGTCTTCCTCACTGTCATCGCTGCATCACTCGCTGTCACCAACACCACCACCAAGTCATCTGTTCACACCGTCAGAATCACCTGAGCCACACTTGTCCTCTGTGATGGCATCTTCACCCCCTCTGCAGGCTTTGTCATCCTCCTTGCCCACTTCCTCATTACTTTCCCCATCTTATTCATTAGCATCTTTATTGCCTCTGTTTTCATCACCCTCACCCATCTCACAGTCCAATGACAATGATCAAGCAAGCATCACTGTAGCTACAACGGTGGTCAGGCAGGTGCCCTCCACAGCTGCCACGGCTGGGAGCTCACCCAGAGAGACCAACAAGCACAGTGTCACACACCAGCCCCAAAACAGTACCACCTTCAACTCCACCGTGTCTCCTCTCCCTACGGCACCTATGGAGCTGCTTGGTGGACACACTGTGTCTGTGTCCACTCCTGTCACAGTAACAGAGACTGCCTTGCCTAGAGCTGCCACCACCCAGGAGGGCAGCTCTGAGAAGGCAGCACCACTGCTCACCACAGCCAGTCTTGCTCCACGGGTTGGTCCAACAGCCCTTAGTTCCTCACCAAGTGCAACAAACCACAGCAACATTGTCCCCGCAGTGGCACTGACCACGGTCAAACCTCCTGTGCTGACAACACCGGCCAGTCACCGGCCAACCCCAGGGGAAGCTACCACCACGAAGGACCACAGAGCTCAAACACCCACTGCCACTAAGCACATGTATACCACTGGTGAAAGCACAGAAGCTGTGAATCCGACCACTGCAAAGCCTGGTAAAGTCACCGAGGAAAACATCCCTGTTACAAGTCCTTCTGAAGCCACTCCAACCATCAAGACCACTGTGAGAATTGCAACTACTTTGGCTGCTACCAAACCAACCACTGTTCCTCCATCCAGTAGCACGGCGGGGCTGAGGACATCATCTCCAGCAACAGGTAATGTGTATAATGGCACACTCATCAGTGGTGGGGCAGGGACGAGGAGGGCGGGAACACCTGGGTCCCAATTTTAAGCATCATCAAAGGGTTGTGTACGTATGTATGACATGTCTGTTGTCAGCAGGGTTTGAGGGCAAGAACTCTGTCTCCATGTTGGTATTTTTAAGCTAAGGGTTTAGCAATCAAGTTGAACTGCTGGAATAAGGGTGAGCACTTTGGTGAACTTTTATGATAGAGAGGTTAAGCTGAAATTTGACAGTTTTGAGAAAATAAAGCTGGCTGACCTTCCAGGTAAGCATAGGATGCATTTTATATTTGATGATAAGTTAACAATATCAATTGATATCAATTAATATCTATCTTATTAATGAGAAAATACAGTTGGCCAGCACTTGGTATTTGTGTTGGAACTGCTTCTGTTATTACAACTTATGGTTGTTTTCTCCCCATCTCACTAAATAATCTCATACTCAAGGGCCCATTGCTTCTCCTGGTAGACTATGTACCATAGTCTTGCTCAGTGTGTCATTAACATCATTTATTACCACTGCCAACCTCCTTATCTTCTCAAGTAAATACATTTACTGAAGTTTTATATGAATGGAAATTGGCTATGTGTTTCAAGTTCAGAGCCTGGCCTTCATGCTGCTGTAGCATATTGTGTGCACTAAAGGCATTAATCTGAGTAAAATACTGGCAATAATATATATGCCATCCAATAATTAAGTATTTAAAGCTTATTTATCAGACTGATTAGTTTTAATTATAGCTATGGCTTCATGAAAAAAAAAGTCACTGTAGGGGAATGAATTTTTTTTAATTGAAAAATTAAAGTAGTGTATCCTTTTTAGCAACAGATTCACGCTTTTGCCAAATTATTCTTTCCCTTGAATACCGATATTTGCCATTTGTCAGAATACAAAAGAACCTTCTACTGCCTTGGACATGGTGCTTTGTTCATGGGCACTCACTACCACGAGAGAAGAGCTGCCCTAGTCCCTGCAAAAAAAAATGTACAAAGCACAAACTGAAGGATGGCCAAGTGAAAGCCATTGTTTTAAAACACACCCACTCATTTCTGGCTGCTTAGATTAGAGACACTAAATGGCCTCTTGCTGATGCTGAGGTAGCTGTGCCAGGCTAGTTGAGGCATGAGATTACATCGAATGGTGTTTCCCACCGCAGAGGTTGGCTTTGGAGTGCTGGTCTGCAGAGCCTGTGTGATACCGTGGTGTACCGCAGTGCCGTCAGAAATGGACACGTGGGTTTGCTCTTGTGCCTCATGCTTTAACCACAGACTCAATCCTTCTTGCCTCTGTTGCAGTGCTCAGCAGCAGCCACAAAATAGGTATGAGTGCTGTGTAAGCTGTCTTGTTTGTCTTGTAGCACCTTGTTGCTGACAAGTCCACAGCCCTGCCTGTGGTCTGCCCTTACACACGTGTGTGACACGTGTTGGTGCTCAAGTGAGTGACATGCACAGCAAGAACCTTTTTGACCAGGACATCTTTTTTTTTTTTTTTTGAAGGGAAGTATTGGATATCTTCTCCAGAATTTGCAATTTGAGTTGGCTGATCTGTGAATGATCTGAGACTACGGTCATTAATCCCCTGATACGCCATATATCACAGTGGTCTCTGCTCCCCAAACCCTTGCTCACCCAGCAGAAAGGGCATTATGAGTGGTGGCACAGACAGGTATCACTGCTGTGCCCATCCCCAGGGTGGCATGGAGGAGCCCTGGAAAAAGAGGTGATAGCAGCCAGTGCTGCTTCCACCGTAACTGGGTAATCTACAGCCTGTATCAGTGTTCAAGCACTAGCTTTGGATCACAGAAACAGGGCTTGGATGAAAAGGGCAGGACTTGGTGAAGCAGCCTGTGCTCCCATGTCTAGCTGTGGCTCTCGAGGTTCATTCTTTGGTTTCTCCATCAATAACCGGTGGGTTGTTTGTCTTCAAAAAGAACTCTGAGATCTTCTGATGAGCAGTGCTGTAAACAAGCTGAGTGTTCATATTAACATGGATCCACATTGGACCTCAAAGGCTTTTGAATAAATATTCAAGTGGCTTATATTTATTCTTTCAGCTCCAACAGAATAATTAGAAACAGGGTAAATAGTAAGTGCAAATGATGCAATGAAGCATCTGATAATGCTCAGGGAGTCACAGAAGGAGAGCCGAGCTGATCTTTTTTAGCCCAAAAGTTGATGATTTTTATGATTCAGTAACTGTAACCTGGGATTTTTTTCTGCTTTTGTAGATGTGGATAAATGTCTTTCCAATCCTTGTCCTGCGCTGGCCACCTGCAACAACACCCATGGCTCCTATATCTGTCAGTGTCCTCTTGGATATGAAATGGAAAAAGGAAAGTGCAATTTAGGTAAGAAAAGAAAAATGAAAAACCGGGGAGGACAAGATGGAAATAATTATCTGTAATCTTCTAAAATAAATTAACTTGGGCTCAGACTAGTTCAGGAGCTTAATGTTCCTTCCAGCCACCACTTTTGTCAGAGCCTTTTACTTTTTACCCGAGTATGGTGTCTGATGCCTGTTGTGTTGAGCTGCCCGGGGAGCAGGCGCAGAGATAGCTGAGGGATTCTTGAAAATGCAGCAATGGAGCAGTGGGCTCAGGCTTGTTAGTAAGGACAGACATGTCCCTTCTGTTCCCAATGTGTTTCACAACCCCCCAAAAAGCATTCAGCAGCTTATTGTAGCTCCCAGCCGTGCAAACTTCGGTGACAGCACTTGGCTTGGGAGAAGTGAGCAGGGCTATTGTGTAACCTGGCTTCAGTGGGATCAGCCATGTGCGGAAAATTAAGCAGCCGTGAAAGTCTTTCTAAGATCAAGGTCTTGTCTCATATCTTTAGCATTTTCTTAGAAGCACAGTTATTAGTTGGAACTCAGGTTCTGACCCCCTCCTTTCTATTAGCAGACTCTCAAGGATTTACAATGTCCCATTGTATAGGGGAATTTGTTTTGACAGATTTTCTTCTGACCCTTAATCAACAAGGATTATAGGCATGGAAATTTTACTAGGGAAACATGGGTGAGGTGTCCCTGAAGAGTGTTTTGAAACATTTCTTCGAGTTGGAATGTGTCAGCTTCTAATTTAGAGAGTTGTTTTGATTATGCCTTGAAATGGGATACAGGCAGATTATATAACTACTGTGAAGGTGATTCTCATTTTATTTTTTGTCCAGAGTTGTTATATTAAAGCTGTCTGATATAAAATTTGTGGTGAAGATAGGCTCTGGATGGAAAAAAAATGGGAAAGAATTATAATGTTATCTGCAACCATATTTGTTTTTCTGGTGGAACATAAAGCTGGAGCTCTGAGTTCTCATTTCCACTGAGTATCTCATGACACTTAATACAAGATTTAGGGGTATTATCTCTCCAAGTCTGGACAACTCAGATTATTGCATTCTGCTGCCGTGAATCAAATATGAATCTAAGCACAGAAAAATGCATCTTTTGGACCTCTTTTCAAATGTCATTGCTCATTCTCTCCAACAGTTTGAAAAATAAAAATGTCCTTTCTACGGTGCTTTATTTTGACTTGCTGGTTTGCTTTCCTTCCATCGCAGGGAGGGGTAAGAGATTTGACATGTTTACCCCAAATTATCATAAATAACTTTGGTACCTGTAACTTATTGTCTTGTTACTAATTTTATCAATTTCTCTCTGTGTTCAGGAATCCTTTTAAATTAGTCTGTGTTCCTATATGAAATGTATGAACACTGCAATGAAATGCTGGCTGTTCAGCAGCATTAAGCTCTGGAATTTGACTGGGACTCTGGGAACATTGCAACAACACTTGGGAAAAAACCCAAGGCTGTGACTCTGCTTTACTGGGGCAGTGATTCTCAGACGCGAGTTTTCTGTTTGCTGTGTAAAGATATTTTCCATACAAACAGCCTCTCATGTAAGGCAGATGAAACCACATCTACATACGGCACAGAGACGTGTTCCAACTAACTTGTCTTGTTTTCCTTTTCAGTGAGAATATTTATTGGCCAGGTCCCCTTGAAACCTAATATCACCCATGGGAAGTATGCAGAGCTCTTCCACGTTGAGAGCGAGATCCTGGCCGTGGTGAGTGTCCTTGCTGGGACTTTGGCAATGCTGGTGGGACAAGTTCCCTTTGCTCCTCTTGTGGTTGTCATGGGAAGCCATGAGTCTGCAGCATGGGTTTAGCCTTTTCAATCATTGAACTACCCTAGTCTGGTGTAAGTAGGACTGGTGAATGTACTCTTTTAAACCCATCATGCTCCTCTCCTCTGCCCTGCCCCAGCTGTCAAGACAGCAGTGGAGAAACCTGGCTCCTATGGAGCTTAAGGCAGCATATCTGCCTGGAAAATCCTGGATCCCTTTTCTTGAAGTGGTGTGCCTGGATACACGCTTCAGTAGCCTCCATCCTCTCCTACTGTCTTCTGGCTTCATTGTTTTTTCCACATCTCAAAAGGGCATCAGTGCTCCTCCGAGGTCAAACATTAAAACAGTAACTCTGGGCCCCACCACTCATTAGTAAATCTCATGGATCCTGGAGCAGGTTGTGCTGCAGCCACCTTGCTCTCAGCCAAACGCTGTGGGATGAAGCCCAGCAGCAGCACCCACCCAAACATACCTTCCTCTGGGTGGAGTTTTTCAGCCATTTGACTGTAGCCGTGTGACCCTCAGTCAGTTGAGCACAAGCACTGGATGAGCTGTTGGCTGCCCCATAGGCTGAG
The DNA here is from genome assembly GCF_025592945.1 of Manacus candei. Classification (NCBI taxonomy): domain Eukaryota; kingdom Metazoa; phylum Chordata; class Aves; order Passeriformes; family Pipridae; genus Manacus; species Manacus candei. The sequence goes on from NW_026138071.1 coordinate 1,267,948, forward strand.
CCATCAGTTGCTCCAAAAAGACCCCTGGGCTGCGGATAGGTACATCTCTGTACATTTTTTAGCCAGTTCATTGCATGCACAGGTTCATCCTGTTAGCAGTTCCTGGACTGGCTGCACTTTATTCCAGCTCTTTGGAATAGGTGGAGATGCTGCCAAATGGGGGAGGAGTTGGGGGGAGTCACCTTGATGCTGCCCACACAGCTTGCGCTGGGGGGTAAATACAAACAACTGCACAGATCCAGGGTCAGGGAGGCTCCTTGGAAGATGTTCAGTCTCTGAGGTGCTGCTTTGAGATCAGCCTTGCACGGTGCTCTCTCCCTGCTGACATCTGGCTCATCCTTGGCCTTTGTGGTCACTGCCGAGTGGGGCCTCAGGCAGATGCTCATGTCAAAATCCCCAAGTCTTTGTTCTTGTCCAAGGCTGCACGATAGTGACTTTGTCCATCTCTTACTGGCAACAGGGCAGTGCATCTTTCTTATAGAGCAAATGAACTGCTGGGATGTACAGAGCCCCCATGGTCTCAGCAGGTACCTCTGGCAAGCACAGGGGATAGAGTCAATGACCCAGCAGGAGGACCATTCCATGCTATGTCCCACTGGGCTGCCTCCCTCCATAATCTTCTGGGGCACTAACAGCTGCTCTCTCCTTCCCTTCCTTGCAGCTCAATGCATCGCTGTCAGGCTTGCCGGGGTACCACCACTCCACTGTTAAGGCAAGCAGGTAAGACTAAGGCTACCAGGGGAAGAATGAGAAACTTGAGCATTTGGGATGTTCAGCTTGAGATCCACATTCTCCATTTTGGGTTGGTGCTGGGCTTGATACAATCTATCCTGGCAGTGGTACAGGGAATGAGGAATGCCTGACCATCTTGCCTGGTTCTCCTGGCCTGAGCAGCGCTGGGACAGGCTTGGGAGCTTCCCAGGAGGGATTTATGGCTGGTTCCAAAGTGAGCTACCAGCATCCCTTCCAGCTCCAAATTTTCTTCTCTGTGTGTAGTTTTTTCCTGTTTTTAAGGTCTGTTACAATGCATGTAATGCTGTGTCTGTGATAAACATGGCTTATGTTAATCAGAGTCCTATGTATAAGGTGCTAATGATGACATCAGAATTACCCATGATACTCAGGGCTGTTTTGTTTTGTTTTCTGTTAGGGAGGCAAATATTGTGCATGTTTCAGTGCAATCCACGTTCTCTTTAGCATCCAACGTGACTTTCTACGATGTTATCAGCAGTGTGAAAAGCTACATTCGAGCTTGCAAATCCCCCACCGAAGCCTGCCAATTCATCTCCAACCTGAAACCACTCCACAGAGGTAAACAGCATCTGGAGAACTATGACAGGAGGAGAAAAGGATGTTTTATTTGGCTTCTTTTATAACAGAGGGAGAAAGATTTGGCATTTGGAAAAGCCCCTATGAATCATTTTATCTTATTTAAATGGGAGTCATCTTAAGAACCTCACAGTACAAAAGGGACCCAGATACCGAGCCTTATCTTTGCCACATGTGTGAGAAATCTGCGTCTCTGTGAAAACATCACACAGCACCGGATTAGAGGCATTGTAGGGCAGCCTTTCATCTCTGGGATGTGACACCGGGCCCAGCCAGATCAAAAAAGCATAAGTCTTAATTCCACCCACATGGTTGGGAGCTGAGAAATGGTGTGAAAGCCAAGAAACAAAACCCCTCCAGTGAAGTCGATTAGAGCTGCTGGAGGCTGCACAGGGAGCTCGTCTCTCCTGCCTGCCCAATTTCAGTGTTGCGGGGTGTAAAGATGGTTCACAATTAAGACCTTTTGATTTCTGTACTGAATCCTCTACCTGCTAAAGGGGAACGTGGATGCAGCACAGAAAGATGTGGAGAAGGACACCAGTGTTGTGCGTGATCTTCTCAGGTGGACCCGGTTGCTGGTTGTGGCTCTGGTTCTCACTTCCTGTGGGACTGATAGAGGAGATTTAGCTTTGAGAGGTACCTCAGGATGCATGGAGTGAGCACCCTTGAAAGATGGTCTCCTGCACGGAAACTGCTGCACGTGGAGCTTTGTGACTTTGGGGAACAAGGCTTCGAGGTTTGGTTTTGAGGATGAAGGGTGACAGTGTTTAACCTGGCTGTAGAGGGAAACTCCTTGTATCGTTTTGGCAAAGTAAACATGAATATGAGAAGTTTAGTGTGCTTTTATTGAAATGTGCTATATTTTAAAGCCACACTGCACCATGGATTGCATTAAATTTTTTGCTAGACCCACTCAGATTATACCTACACATTACCTCTGATACAATGCTTCTGGTAAAGTCTATTTCTAACTTGAAATAAGCAGAATTAAGTACTTAAAAGTAAGTACTTAAAAAAAAAGATAGAAAAAAATTGGATCTAGCAGGGAGTGGTCTATATAAGGTGAGTGCCAAATGAGTGACATATTTTCCATAAAATCATATTTCTCACGAATATTTCTTCATTCCATTTAGTCTGACCTCCCAGGAAAAAATGTAAATTTGGTGACAAAATTTCCATCATTTATCCACAGTTTTGCTGAATGCTCGTTGTAACAAATCTGACTTTCTAAAGTAAAACACTGCTTCAAAGTAATGTAAATGAAAGGACAAATTCTTTGTTTGAAAAATGAAAAAATCCAGTGCTTAATATTGAAACGGAAAAAAATTGGTTTGGGCTGAGTAAAATATTTTGCTTGATATAAACTTAAAACATGATTTTTTGAGTTGTCTCATGGGGTGAATGTGTTTCAGCTTGAGCCAAACCAAATTTTTCATTTTCATTTCCCCTTCTGCCTCAGAGCTGAAACATTTATTATCCACAAGAAATGGTGACATAGGGTAATGTTGCCTCTCTCCTAATGGCGCAAACACTGTTAAAAAAAAAAAGAGATTAAAGCAGCACATGAGCTGAATGTGATGCCTGGGGAAAGCAAATATGCATAATGGTGGGTTCATAAAGGGCCATGCTGATGTCGACCACCTCTTCCCAACAGTTGGCAGCTTGTGTGGACAGAAAGACCCTGAATGTGACAAGGAAACTTCGGAATGCACTGACTTCGACGGAGTTGCACTCTGCCGGTGCAAAAGTGGGTACTTCAAATACAACAAGATGGACCACTCCTGCAGAGGTATTGCTCTCTGTGTGGTGCATTTTCCCTGAATTTTGCTTAAACTTTTTGTTCTGGTGGAAATGAGTGTGTGTGCATAGCCCTGTGCATGCAAGAAGCTCAATATTATGAATAAATATTAGCAGCTCAAGTTTCTTTTATTTAGTTAGGGGGCTTTTCAGCAGACACTGAAGACACAGTCTCTCTCTAGGAATAATATTATCTCTTTCTGGTGCATGCTGTGAGTCACAGCAATTGAGGAGAGGGAGAAAGGGGCCTGGCTGCTTTGGGCTCCAGTTCAGTGGCACAGAGCAGAGATGACGTGTTTCTCTGCCTGTTTTGATTTTGTCTGAACTCTCAGTGAACTTAGGGGAAGTGCTTTAAACTCACAAGCTTATATTAATACATCATCAATATTTTAAAAATTTGTATCCGAAAATGATTACAAATTTATTTTTCAACTGAGTTCCTAGTAGAAATTTTAAGCTTAAATGTTACATTATTTTTTAACTACTCCTCAGATCAACAAATCTGGTTTTGCTACATTTTAAACAAGGTCTTTGCATGCCAGTGATCAAAATAACATCTGTAGGATCAGGGTGTCCATTCCCTAGTTTCAGTGTTTGTTGTAGGGCTTCTTAAGAAATGCAGTTTTCTGATGACATATCAATAAGAATTGCAGTAGTGGTTATATATTGCTTCTGGCACTGTCTGCTGGGTTGCTGTTGAAATAGGAGGAGATGTTTTGTCGATTCCAAATCTGATCAGAGAGTGAGGAAAATGTGCCTAGAAGTAACTCATGTTCTGCAGATTCTGGGATGGACATCTCATAGTCCTACCTCTCCTCCACTCTATGGCTCCAGGCAAAATCTTTCTCTTTGTGTTTTCCTTCCTTCCCTTCATCTTGTATGTTGGAGGAAGGATTTCTATTAGGAAATACTGACCATCTCCATTGACCCTAGAGAGTCAGAGAAGGGCATATGTAGTGGCTGGAGAGCTGAGCTGAAACTTGGGAGATTTTTACCCAATTCTTACTCCATCATAGACAGTGGGGACACAGGGAAAGTTACTCTATTTGTCTTGTTCATATCTCTTACCAAGCAGTGTTGTGAAGATAAATACCTGAAAGGCTGTAAGGCACTTGGATGCGATGGTTGCAGAGGGCTAAGAGATTTAACATCTTGTACATGTGGTTACTCCCTACTTATGGACCTTGTTTTCCGTGGAAAATATAAAAACCCTACCTGCACACAGTGAGACCTCAGTTCCAGCTTCAGCTCACTGCTGTCAGTAGGAAACATCGTACTGACCGGCTTCAGAGTGTCTGAGTGACAGGTTTGATGTGGGATTTAGGTTGTAGTGCATGAGGATAGTTCCAACTGCATGGTGCCACACTCCGACAAGATACCAGATTTTCGGTATCAGTTGTTCCCATCTGGGTAAGCCAGGGGGTTGGGGTTTCTAAAGGCCTTTTCAGAAGTCAAGCTATGGCCCTCATTTGATATTTAGGGCTATTTTGCTGATGAATATAGCATACAATATGCTAGCCTCTTTGAAAATCTCTGCCCTTCCAGTGCCTAAACAGGAACTGAGGTCTCGTGAGCATCCGACCCTCATTGTGGGTCATGAAAATGCGGTGCAGTAGCTCCAAATATAGCATTTGCAAAGAGGGAAGTGGCTGTTGTGCTGCCCTGTCCGGTCTCCCCCGTGGGAAGGCAAGTGTGGCTGGGAGAGCTGCTGGGGCATGGGGAATTTGCTGCCCCAACCCCCAGGTTTTATTCTGTCCTGCTTTGCAGCATCTGTCCTCTGGTTGAAAAAGCATCTCCTGGACCAAGGAAGGGTTGAGTCCCTTGAGTCACAGCAGTTTCAACATGTTGGCCAGGGTACCTCTTGATGTGCAGTTCAGTTGTCTCTGGGTCATTGCTGGTTTTCAACCTTTTAGTGTCTTCAGGGCTATTTCAGTAACAGAGCAACAAACCCAATGTGCCAACTTTTCAAGGACATGCTATTTTTACTAGTACAGAGTGTTTCTGGAATGAAGCAAGGAGCAGCAAAGCAGGTTTCCAAAGAGACCTCTGAGAATCTTTTGGGAAGGCAAAGGAATCCTGAAGAGCACAACTCGATAGCTTTGGTTGGCCCCTTACACTTAGGCCTTTCCTTTGTTCCCTGCTTATGTTTGAAAGCTTGCCAAGTGAGTGTGACAGTGCAAGGTCTCCTGGGGACATGTTCAAAGGAGCAGGAAAGATGCCAAAGGAGAAAGCAAAGTGGCAGGAAAAGGCAGGGTGAGGAAAGGAAAAGACATAAGCACCAAGTTTTTAAGTAAGAGAGAGAAATGAGTATTCAGGATCTTGCTTTTCCTCTTTACTGCCCCTATATCCTCCTGGCCCGAGAAGGGTGTGCCAGTGAGGTCCCAAGGCTGCTCCTGCTCAAGGCACAGCTCCAGCTTTGAGACTGCTCAAGGTGTATGTGCCCCACACATGTTACTGGGCTAGGGCTGAGGTTAGGGTGGCCTCCAGCATCTGCCTGCCCACTCCTGCAGGCCTTCCCAAAACTCCAGCAATGAGCTGGGGCTGGGATACATGGGGCTGCTGTGCTCATTAAAGAAGGCAACTCCAGTGAGTTCTCTCCCTTGCACTGCAGATTTTTTTATTGCCTGATCTTGTAGTTCATTTTGGTAGAGCATTCACTCCATAGTGTTTTCAGTCTGCTTTTGTTAGCAAGTGAAAGGAGTAATCCATCCAGTCATCTTTTGCTAATGCCTCAATGTTATGAATGAGCCCAGCAAGGATCCTTTGGGATTTACTGCCCTTGCCCTGCTGTTTCTTGACTGAGGCTCTTAAGTCTTGCCCAGTTACCTCTGGTCTCTTCCTTCACTTCAAATAAACCATCTTAGAGGGAGAAAAACATACCCAGTACAAAAAGTGTCATGATGAGATGCAGCATGGGGCTGTATAATGAACTTCACCCTACTCATCCCCAGCTATGGCAAAATAAATGTAATGAGGGAGGTAATGAAGGAGTAGTGGGGCTATATGGGGCAAAGAAAAGTGTGCAAGACCAGGTATCATGGGCTTCAGCATCCCATCATTGTTGGTATCAGTGGCTGCAAGTCTATGTCTGCAGATGCAATGTTCATGATGTGAGTGCATCACTCATCTGTGTCCACACATCCTGCAGGGAAAATGGCTGAGTGACATGGGATGCTTTGTAAATGGTATATAGGCAAACAGTTTTTCAATATGGCCACAAGCAAGGCCAAACATCCAAGAGCAGAGTGCCAGGCACACTGTGTGTTGCATCTCCTGGAAAGCAGAGACTTGGGCAGAGCTGCGAAGGGGGTCCGGCAGGTAAAAAAGAGATTCCCAACTCTGGCTTCCAAGGGTAATATGATGCCAGGGTGCATTTAGGCATTATGGGCAGGCAGAAGATGGGAAATTTTGTTATCCCTGGGCTTTTGACATCTATTTCTGGGAACCGAAATCAAGAGGATCAAAGAGAACTGTTTGGAGAAAAGCTGCAATAATTAGGGAGACTCAAAGATCTCAGTGCCCTTGGCTGTATTCAAGGTAAAGGAGTTATTTGGTGGTGAGGAGGAGAAATGGGAACATATAACCTTTACCAATCTGGTAAGTAAACATCCAAAGTCTGGAATTTGACACTGGGATAATTCAGACCAGAAAGAAGGTGAATGTTTTTAATGGCTGGGGAAATTAACTTTGTGAGCATCTGAACCCAAGGTTGTGGTTGATTGTCTGTCACTAAAAATATTAAAATCAGTCTTGGCTGTTTCTCTGAAATGTAGCTCCAATTCACCTTCTCGATTTGAAACTGGAATTAAATTCAGGGAAGTTCTGTGACCTGTATTACAACGGGGAGGTCACAGTCCCATGCTCACTGCTGGCATCAATATAATTTGTTATTGGTGCTGGAAGAACCATAAATTTCTGAATCCATCCAGAATGCTAGTTCTGTCTTGGTTTACGGTGATTTTACCAACCCATTTTAATAGACAACATTTGTCTGTCTTCTCTCCTTTCCTCCCCTCCTGCCCTTTGGGTTTTTGACAATACAATCCCTGGCTGTTCCAGTGGGAAAAGGCATCCGGTGTGCTAGGAGCAGCACAGGAGGGGGAGAGGGCTTTGCTGCAGCTTAGCTGGGACCTCTGCTGGAAGCTTCCTCTTCTCCCTGCTTGCTGGTGTTAGAGAGTGCCAGAGCTTTTGGCTATGGGTTATCCCCACAGTTAGAGAGCAAGGCAGAGGGAGTAGGGCTTGAGAGCTGCTGCCTCACCCGTTTTAAGCACATAGTGTTTGAGGGTGAAAAAAATCCATGAACACTTTTGTTTTCACTTAACAGTTCCCTGTGGAGTGTGATGCAGGGGTTTCCCAGACCTCTGGGTGATGTCTTGGAGACCCCCAGGGGCTGCTGCATGTGCTGGCCCTGGGTTGTCCCTCTGCCCAAAGCAACTGTGTCTGTGTCACTCCTGCTCAGGTCTTTGAGTGACCACCTTCACTGCCTCTGCTCAGGCAGCAGATCTGCAAGAACTCTGAAAGCATTATTGCTGAGAAAAGCAGTGATCTCATCAGTAGTTTGAATCTTATATTTGTGTGTCCAGTGTATCATCTCCTTTCCTGTTCATCAGAAGGGTAGTATAATTTCCTCAGATAATTCAGTTGATGGGATAGCTGTCCATAAGCACAGAAGTTATTTTATTTTGAAGCAATGGTTTCAGTTTTCCATCAACATTTTGCATGTAGCAATTTTCTGGGTTATTTAGACCTAAGAAATTTAATTTCTATTGTACAGTAAAATGTGATATCTCAAAATTTGATTTTGCTGCAAATTTGAAAGATCAGAAAAGAAAGTGACACAAGAAAAAACCATTATCATACCACTTTGGGTTACCATAACTGTGTTAGCACAACTTTTTGTAGCAATACTAACATTTAAAAGTAATTAATAATGTGCACCAATGCTAAAGTAATACTGTTCAAATGAGGTTTCAAAACAGAAGCTGGAGGCACTTGCAGATTTTTTTACACTGCTGTTTTGTGGGAAGCAGTACAAGTGTGCAGTGAGTTTTTATTTGGGCAAGAAGAAGTTCTGCTGGAAATTACATTAACAGCTGCCCACCTTGTGCCAGACTCCAAGCTGGCTCTGCCTGGAAGCCCTGAAATGGTCCTGTCAAAACCAGCGGGAGGTGAATTTAAGTGCACGGTGTTTTGCAGAGGACATACTGCATCCCATCAAAGTGCATCGCATTCCTGCTGTGCAGCGGTGCTGCTGCCGGGCCCCAAGGGTGGTTGGGGTGGGGCTGCCGTGGGAAGCAGTGATGGGAAATGCCTCCCTGCACCACTACGTGGTGCTCATGGCCCTTCTCTCTGTTTTTAGCCTGTGAAGATGGATATAAGCTGGAAAATGAGACCTGTGTGAGGTATGGTGACTGTTCTGCCCTCCTCCTACCCCACCATCCTTGCTTTGGTGACCTGTCAGCACAACTAAGCCGCTGAAACTCCCTATTGTTTTCTGTTCTCAGCTGCCCATTTGGCTTAGGTGGATTCAACTGTGGAAACCGTGAGTAACAAATTTTCTTTATTTTCCATGGTGTCAGAAATGGGAGATTTGAAATAAATAATTGCAAATGACTATGTCTAAAATGCAGTAGGTACACACTGCTTTTGTCAGTGTTTTTTGTTTCTTCATTTTCTGTTGAAACTAATTTTGTCGACCTTATTTAACAAAGCTGTCTTAATGCTATGTCTTAAGGAAAGATCTCCTTTCCCTGGATACTCCGTCATGAGTATAGTGGGCACATATAGTGGGCAGTCTTGAAGCAAGATATTCCAAAGTGAATCTATGAAATATAATTTGAATTATTCTGATCTATCAGTGAAGGGAATCCATACTCTAGGGAAAGAAAAACTTGTTCTTCCTTAGTCAGGAGATCCCCAACACCATCTGTTTCACTTGAAATTTCAGAGGGAGGGAAGATGGGAAATAGACAGTTAATCCCTTTGCATGAGGACTGTGGATATGTTGACTTTAGTGTTTCAAACCCACACCACTGTTTCTAAGCGAGTCTCTGTCTTTCCTGTCTGCAGCGTATCAGCTCATCACTGTGGTGATTGCGGCTGCAGGAGGGGGACTTCTGCTTATCATGGGCATAGCCCTGATCGTCACCTGCTGCCGGTAGGTACCACCACCAGGCCTGGCTCACCCATGGTGTCCTCTCAGTGGATTACACCACACTTACTGCTCCATGTGTGAACTCTGAAGGACCAAAACATAAGTGAAAGCATAGGGATAGCTAAGCAAGTGGGTTAATCAGAGACACTGAGGTATCACATTGTGCTTTCATTTGGGGCGTATCTTCTTTTTTTTCCAGCACCCAGGCTAAACAACTGAACTGCTTGTCCCTTAATGATACACCTGGAAATCATGTCCTGCAAGGATGGAGAGGCAAAGGAGTCCTTCCCACTCAGAGCTTTAAGGCTCTGAAGCCAGGAAGCAGACTCCAAAAATGCAACCTAAGAGGAAAGGGAGGTTTAGGCAACAGGGGAGGTTATACTTGCCATTTTTCAAGTGCTGTTTGTGTGTATTTATGGCTATTTTCATTTTCCTTCATGGACAAATCCTGCATGTGTTCTTATTCTGTGTGTCTCTCCCTCTCAGACACACACATGCACACATGCATAGTTCCAGTACCAACAGGCAGCTTCAATTTGGAGGCAAGATATGTTTGCTGAGGAAGCTCTGCTTCATGATTTATGTATTCTGAAAAGGGATGCCTTGCAGTAACACCCTCTCCCCACCATTCCAGTTCCCAAATCTAGGATTTCAGAGCTCTCTGATAAAGTTGGCAGCTGGATTTATTGGTAATATAGATGTGGCAGTGGTTTGGTTGGCACAGTGGTGTGCCCCTGTTACCCTGTGTTTTGAGCCAGGGGGACCAGCAAGCCCCATCCAGGAGGTGAGATGGCCAGTACAACTCCAGACCCCACAGTGCAGATCTCTGCAGGGGTGGACTGACCTTCTAATGAGTCCTCACCTTTGGCAGCTTATGTGGCTTCCTGGAGGGTACTCTGCTTTGAACTGGAAGTCCACTCACACAACATGGTACTCATGTAGGGGCATTTGGTGTCATTCAGACAGGGTCCTTGCAAGTCTTCTTTCTTAGGAATTAACATAGTGCCTAGAAGTGCTATAGTTAATCACTTGGAGACTTAAATAGCGTGGGGCCTCCCATACATTTTTCTTCCTCAAGAAAATTGAGGATTTTTTTCATTGACTCAGATGACCACACGCTTTTTTAAGAGACAAGGGGCATAAGCTGGAACAGGAGAGGTTCAAACTGAATGTAGGGGAAAATTCTTTCACCAAGAGGACAGTAAGGCAGTGGAACAGGTCGCTCAGAGAGATTCCCATCTCTGTCTTTGGAGATTTCAAATCCTACTAGACAGTGCTCTGAGTATCATGGTCTGATTTCATATCTGACTTGGCTTCAGAGCAGAAGATTGGACTATAGTCCTTCTGAGGTGACTTTTGTTCCCAGTCAAGTTCATAACATGAAGTGGTGATCTCTCCTGAGATCATGTCAGAAGTGCATACAAGATAGCGGGATAAGTTTTATGTTTTCACTTTCCCTCATTCTTTTATAAACAGGAAGAATAAAAATGACATAAGTAAACTGATTTTCAAGAGTGGGGATTTCCAGATGTCACCTTATGCTGAATATCCGAAGAATCCCCGGGCACAGGAGTGGGGCAGAGAGACCATCGAGATGCAGGAGAATGGAAGCACCAAGAACCTGTTGCAGATGACAGATGTGTATTATTCGGTATCTATCCATAGCTTAACTATTAACTCTTTCTGCCTGATACAGGAAAGAGATATTCCTTTATTTTTGAAAGTACAGATCCCTTTCCTGCAAGATAAAAGGGCAAAGCAAATGTCTTCCATAGACAGCAAGGCATCAGGAGTCCTATGGGCTCTAACTATTATCTGTGCTGAATATCACAAAGAGATGTCATTAGGAAGAATGGTAGAGAAATGTCTAGGAACATGTTGTTAGAATGCCCAAAAAGCCCAATCCTAGAGAGAGAAGGACAGTTAAGGGTTTTGGATAGACTGCTAGGATTCACTGTAGGTAGTTTTCTCCCATCCACCCTCACCGATGATGCGGAAGGTTGAGACCCCATCTGGGGAACTTCACCCCAAAATGGGAAGATGCTGGTCACTGAGGACCCCTCTTTTCTTCTACTCCTTCCCTCTCCAGGGTACAAAAAGAGCATCCCTTCAACTCTGAGGGAACAAGGAGTAATAGGCTGTGTAGGGCACAGAAAGGAACAAACATAGGACTTGCTGTTATGGTTGGTACCATCTGCTAATGTTTGTATCCAGAGCTGTGATGCTGGTGTGTCATCTGTCACTTATCTACAGCTACATGTACTTAAAGTGTGTGTGGGTTACTCCTGAGAGTGAAGGTCACAGGATTTCAGCCACGTCACACATTCTGGACTCCCTGCTTTCCAGAGCAGAGAACAGAAACGTTACTTTTTTTTCTGGCTTGTATTTTAAGTTTTGCAGTAAGCAAGTTTACTGGGTTGTGCAGCATGAAAGAAAATAATCCTCCTTCATGCTTCCACTAAGAATGAAATATTTGGAAATGAAAATGCATTTCCTAAACTATTTTTTAGACCCTTATTATGCTGAAAGGGGAACTTTTTAGCAAGCAGTGGGTGATGAGGGCTTTGCATGGATCTGCTCTGTAACAGATCAAACCAAGTGGCTTGTTGTTATTCACTGGGTGAAAGGACTGTACAGTCTTGGTCTTAGACATCAGCGTTCCTCAGCCAAGTGTCCCCAGGGGATTACCTTAATTAAGAGAAAGGAAGAGAAAGTCAGATCACTTTGTATTTGATATATAATTTGAGGGCCTGTGTTGGGAGAGGAGATATCTATCATTAATGGGGAGAGAGGTGCTCCTCGGTAATACTCAGAGCAGGAGACTAGCTTTGATTTTCTAGAATTGTTTCCTTTAAGGATGGCTCTGGGACAATATTCTTTTTGTGAGAGTGGTTTCGATTCCTGAGCTCATGGTAGAATTCTTTTGGATTAAAAATTAACTATGTACTTAAACTGCACTTGGTGGAGTCAGGTAAACTTCAAGTCTGTTCATTGGCCAGATGTCGATATCAAGATTTCATCAGAATAATCCCTTCAGGCAATACGTAACTCCCACAGTAAAAATGACTATAGGTAATAGAAATCATAAACACTCATGTCGTTCCTTCTAGCTACTGAAATAACTGCTGGGAAAGGTGGTAAAGCTGTGCCTGAAGGAGGATTTGAGTGTGAGAATAAGACCCTTTTTATTTAATTTTTTTTTTTTTTGCTAATACAGCCACCTGGACTGAGAAATCCTGAACTGGAAAGAAACGGACTTTATCCTCCCTACACTGGTTTGCCTGGATCTCGACATTCATGCATCTACCCTGGACAGTACAATCCATCCTTCATTAGTGATGAAACCAGAAGAAGAGACTATTTTTAGCAGAGAGTGGAGAGGGAGTGGCAGATGGACACAGTTTTGTGGCCCTTGGTCACCAGGTACAATCTGTTTCCTGGGTAATTCAGGCCACATCAATCTTACTCTTCCCATTTAACAGGAAGGACTTTGAACTTCGTGCGGAGCATTGCTGCCCTGAGGTATTGTTACACTTGCTGAGCAGCAGAGGGAAGGAGGAGGAAGAGGAGGGAATGGCTCAAGGTGCACATCCCTAAAAGACCCAGATGGAAGCTAACACATGTACTCCAAATTCGTCCTATGCTGCATCTTCACTCTTTAAGCTACACGGCAAGCATGGATCAGTACGGGCAGATGAACTGTGCCCAGCACTCTGCATTGAATACCACTAGGGAGTGTTTTGTTTACAGATCTCGTTCACTGTTGACTGTGCTTGTCTTCTTAGCCAGCCTTCATGCAAAGATTCACTGTGCAACTGTGTTTGGTAGGGCAAGTTTGTCCACTCCCTTTTACGTTGCTGCATTGCTATCTGCTTTGTGCACAACAGAGAAACTGGTTCAACTTTTGGCCCTCACCTTTTTACTGGTAGAAGTTCTCCAGGTGGCTGGGTCCTTGCTGAAGCCCAGTGTCTGGCAATATTGGCTGAATTCATGGGTTGATTGTCTCCAAGGAGTGTGGGAAGGTTAGTCATACCACTGCAATTTTGACTGAAAAAAGACATTTGTTCCTATGTGCTGCTTTGAAAATCTTCTATATATAAGGAAGAGTCCAAGTATATTGTTGTTTTGTCAACCAGTGTTGTTCAGAAGTGATGCCACTGCACATCGTCATGGCACTTCCATATAGGATCCTTTGGGGTTCTGTATCCCTGCAGGGATTTAAATGCCTGTAGAAACAGCAATATAATATTGAATAATTGCTCACAGGGAAGAAAAAGATGAACTGTGCATTCAGCATGCTCTTTAAGAGGAATCTGTGAAAGAGCAGTAATGCTGCAGCCTTGGCTGGCAGATGAACCTGAATTCTGGGCACTGAGGATGAAACATTGCATTTTATAATCTCCACAGTCCACCTTGCCTTCTGTAGGAGCTGTGGAGGCTTTCAGGACATTGGAAAATAAGGCTCACTGCAGGCAGTTGCATTTAACAGAGAAAAAACATGATGCTTGCACTCCTAGCATCACTTATGTTGAAGTGTTTTTCTTTCTTACATCCTAGTTTCGAGTGACTCAGACCAGGCAGGTTTACTCACCCAGGTATGTTAAGTCATATTAGCAAAACCCTGAACAGACATCAGACTGAAAGCTCATGGAGTGTATTCTGACCTGAACTGTGTACTTAAAGAGATCTTACTAATTATAGAACCCTAGAATAGTTTGGGTTGGAAGGGACCAGGTTGCTCAAAGCCCCATCCAGGCTGGCCTCGAACACCTGCAGGGATGGGGTAACCTCTCTGGGCAACCTGTTCCAGTGTCTCACCACTCCCATAGTGAAGAATTTCTTCCTTATGTCTAATGTAAATCTACCTTCTTCAATTTAAAATCATTCCCCCTTGTCCTATCACTACATATTCCTGTGAAAAGTCCCTCTGACTTTCCTATAGGCCTCCTTTAGGTACTGGAAGGCTACTCTGGAAGCTTTCTCTTTCTTTCTCTCTCCAGAGCTTTCTCTTATCCAGACTGAACAGCCCCAACTCTCTCAGACTGTCTTCATAGGAGAGGGGCTTCAGCCCTCTGAGCATCTTCATGACCTCCTTTGGACTCACTCCTTCTTATGTTTCAGCCCCTCAGAGCTGAAAGGAGCACTCCAGGTGGGGTCTCACAAGAGCAGAGGGAGAGAATCACCTCCCTTGACCTGCTGCCCACACTGCTTTTGTTCCAGCCCAGGACACAACTTCTGGGCTGTGAGCACACATTGCTGGGTCACACTGAGTTTCTCATCAACCAGCACCCCAAGCCCTTCTCCTCAGGGCTGCTTTCAGTCCATTCTCTGTATCTGTGCTTGGGATTGCCCCGACCCACATGCAGGAAATATAATGAAGTGTATTTACCGCTTATCTTTACTGCACTGTTAATCTGAGTGATCCATATTCCTGTCCAGATACAGGGTCCAGATGCGGATCCTTCTCTTGAAGCCACCTTTTAATTCAAGGTGGCTGCTTGTATGAGGATAACAAATTGCACAATTCCTTAGCCATTAACCCACCATCTCTGTAGTGTGTACATAAGCTGATATTCCCTTCTCCCCTACCATGCTTTAAAAGACAGTGCCTACAATTAAGTTTGTGAGGTAGCTCAGCTCACTGAAGCACTAAGGATCACAGGATGTGTCTCCCAAAGTGCCTAACCCCAAGTAAGAGCAGCAGTTCAGATGCTCATGTGTTGTGTGGTCACTCACTGGAGGCAAACCTGGGGTGATGAGGAGCCCTCTGTCAGGGAGCAGGTACGTGCATCCTACAGATGGTGTGAGTTCCCAGATCCTTTCCCAGCACTTCAAAGTCTGTTGTGTTCCCTATCAAAAGTGAGTACCAGGTACCCAGAGGAAGGGAAGATAGCACCAGGCAGTTATTAGCTGTGTTGGCTGAGAGGTTTCTGGTCCCTGCTCAAGTTGCTTTTGTTTTCTCAAAACTACAAGACAGGAAAGGCACCACAAGTGTGCTTGAGAAGACACAGTTTGGTGCACCAGCCATAGCACACAAATGCAGTCTTTTAATGCCTTTTATCTACTATGTAGAGACAGCAGTGTGGGCTTTCAGAAAAGCAGAACTGCCTAGGGCAGTATCCTTTGCACTTACATGAACTTATGGTGACAATGCATGCAACTTCAAGCCTGTCTGATCCATAATCAGCCTTGCAGCTGGTAGTACACAGCTTATCCGAGATGTAGGAAGGAAAGGAATGGATGCTTATGGGAAGTATTGCTGCCTAGGGAGCTGTATTTGAGGAAATCTTTAATTACAGTATCCAAAATGATGTAACAGGTAAAGCACAGGAACTAGCTGTTCCCTGCCACATTTATCAGTGTTTCCAGTCCATGAATGATGTTCTTCCCCCTTTCTTTAGAAGCTGATCTCTTAATTGCACAGGATTCATTGGCTGATGAGAACTAAGGACTTGACTCTGCTGTGCTGTGGGATCCTTCAAAGAGGAGATTGGCAGGGTCATTTCTGTGTGGGTGAGTTGCCTCTGTTTTTGAGAGTGCCCAGGACAGAAAGGACTGCCTTTCCCATGGTATGGAGGACGGTTTTGTCTCTGTTACAAAAGAAAAGGGGAAGCTGGGAATCATGCTAAATCTAAATCCAAAGCATATAGACGAGCACTGGACTTTGCCCCTATTTACTAAAGCAGCTTGTCAAAAAGGAAGTGTGTCCCAGCAATGATGGGAATCCTATGATTTGACCACATGTCAGCAATTCCTCAGATTGGGAAGCAGTTAGGCTTATGCTAAGAGGAAAGGATATTTAATTGCTTGGTTAGTTCAAAGACTGGGTGATGCACTCGTGTGTGTCAAGTTCAAAGTAGGAAATACCAATTTACAGTTGCAGGTCAGTCCTTCTATGCAAAGAGTAACATGAACTCTGTGAACAAAACTCCTGGTCTGTGTCTCACAGCACATTGTAAATTGCAAGGGATTTTAGTGAAATTGAGATAGGACTATATCTAATTGAGAGCACACAAAAGTTTGTAAGTAATTAATTTTAATTTCTTAATGATCTTCAAATTCTTCTTAAAGCCCCATCTGAGGAGAAGGGATCTCAATAAATGCAGCAGGATTTTCTGAGTGAGGACTACAAAACTTGGTCCCAAAGTAGAGAATGTTATTGCACTGAAATTTTTTCTCTGCCAAAGAAGGTAAACACTGGGGCATTTCTTATGAGGAGTTATCCATTCAGCCTGACCTTCTGTTTAGCTTTGTTAAGAAAGGAATCACAGAGCCAATGCGTAGTCCACAGGAGGAGGGAAAGGGGCTCTCCTGATCTGCCACACCTTCTCTGGGTGTCCTATGAGGTCCTGCTCAGTAGGCAAGAGAGGGTTTAGGCAGGAGGAGCCAGCACCCAGATGAGTGCAGGTGCTTTCCCACAAAGTGATCCAGGAAGTTTTTGTGAAGGTGACGGATGCAGCCTGGGGTGATTCAGCCTCTGGGTCTCTACCAGCCCAGCTGCAACCTGTGCTGTGGTGCTTCTGTCTTCAGCCAAGTGCCACCCACTCCCAGCTCTGCTGGGACAGAAGGAGTGAGTGCAGGGCCCTGTGTTTTGTCACAGTCTATGGTGGTTATTTTACTGCAGTTGTTTACTGCCACACCCCAGCATGGACTTGCCCGGCCACAGCAGGGATGTGGCCTGTTTCAGTGCAACTTGCCCCTGTGTAAAGCCGCCATTGGGATCCTCTCTGCCTGTCTGCCACAGACTAAGCAGCCTCTGGCAGTGGAGTAGGACTTGTTGCTCCTGTTGGGTATAAGAAGGGTGTCTATGTGTCATCAAACCACTTTCAAATGTGGGTCCTTCTCTATTCACTACCTAACTCCCCATGGGATGTCTAAATAAACGCAGCTCATTTCTCAGACTATTTAGATTACTGGCTACCCCAAATTACAAATTTTGAGCACACTGGGTGGTTTTGCCAAGGGGAATCGCTCTCCACTATCCAAGAGGATAAGAGCGAAGTGGCATGTTTTTTGTAAGGAGGATGCAAGTGGTTCAGCCAGATGAGGGGGAAGGAAGAAAAACTACACCAGCACTGCACATAAATCTGCTATTGCTCCTGTCTACTGTGGAAATCTAGGGGAGCAGTCAGTAAGGACACATGGGCAGTTGTGGGGGTGTATTTTTAATTACTTTTGGAAAAAATGCTAATTCTGTTGCTTGACAGGAAAAGTTGTGACAGGCATGTATTTGCTGCTATGGTGCTCTGTCAGTTGTACTGACAAAAGCCGCTCACCTATAGAAATACCCCTGGCAGTCAGCATAGGAGAGGCAGTTGCAGTGAACAGATCAGCAAAACGCGTATTTGAGGGATCATTCAAAAGGCAGTTCTAACACACAGCCTTCCTGTGTCCTTGCCATGCACTGCTGCTTTTCCCTGGCCAGCCCTCCAAGCTGCACTGGGAAAATCAGGGTTTCTTTTCATGCTGTTGAAACTTCGCAGCACTGAATTGGGCTATCTGTGATAAAAACAGGACACGTTGATGCCCTTTTACCTCCACATTTAAAGCATTACGTTTCACAGCAGCAATGCATCTCACTGCTATTACAGCACTTCTTGTAAGTCCTACTGTCATAGTCACAAACTGAGTCACCTCTCGTGAATCAGTATCTGCCTCCAAACTGAGTGATAGTAGAAGGATTTTTAAAATAGCAATAAATTACCGTTAGAGAGAGGTGTTTGTCATTGTGAAATTATTTGTGCCAATACTTGTAAAGGTTATTTGCTGGGACCTGAGAGAGCCCTAGATGAGTTTGGACATTGCTGCAGATACACCAAGTGCTGAGACTTGTCTCTGATGCTGGTCAATGGCCCTATCCATTCCACGTACAGCTGAACTTTTCATTCCCCCCATAGTAATCTTTAATCTTCAGTTTTCAGCCTTAAATTAACAAGAACAGATGCATTTTAGTTAAATGCTCTTCCTATGCCTAATGTTTTTTCTTCTTAACACACAAAGGATATAATCCAGCATCCATGATAATGACTGGGGTAACTCTCCCATGGACTGTATTGAAGTTTTTTTTTAGACCTGAATTATTCCACCATCAGAGTCACCTGGGTGCCTATTTTTGTAATACTGTTGCTGCCTTTCCATGTTGTATCTAATTTTTTTAAAGTATACTTACTGCTGTAGCAAGACCTGTATTATGTGAGATTGAACAAAACAGGTTAAAGATCTGAAACACCTTCCCAAGAAGAGAGTGAGTGTGAATTCTATGTATTTGTTTTACTGGTCAGCCAACCTGTTCCCTATCATGTAAGATCTTCTAGGGATGTAGAGATGTTTCCTGCAGTCACACGTAACAACTACTCTTCAGTTCACTCTTACTTGTCTCTCTAGAAATGAAGCAAGATCTCCTAGTTTCAGAAGGGGTATGTGCTATGTGCTCATAAGAGTTTGGGACCTTTTCAATGTGTATCTAATTGTTTATTCCCTTGAATTGCTGAAATTCAAAAGCAGGGGAGATGCTCATGACGGGGTAAGAAATAAATAAAAAAAAGGAATACACCTAATTTACAGAAATGTGGCATCAGTACTGTGAGGTGTGGGATGACACCTCTTCTGTGTCTAGTCTGTATTGCATGTTGCAATATCCTTGTTGAGGGAACACCTAGAGACAGGGGCTGATGTTTCTCAAAAGTGGTATGTAAATGCTAAGTCTTTATTCTGGTAAAATGCTAGAAGGAATGGGAGGCTTGCTTGGCTTAATGACTGCAGCAGGCAGCCCCCAGGTCTGCAAAATCCTATATGGAAAAGTCCTGTGCAATACAGTAAACACTTATCACTTCTCTTGTACAGTGCCCTAGAATTCACCTGACAAAAAAGGTCTCCAATAAAAGCTCCTAGGATAGGTTTGCTATGAAAAACAAAACAAAACAACAGAATAAATACTTACTACTTTTAAAGGAAATTCTGTTAAACTCGGTCATTTGCTTTAAACCCTGTTAAATTCTGCAGGACTTTCTCCTATCAGAGGATCAAACTTGTTGTGTAAAAGCATAATGGTTTGTTTGAGCAGCTTTCAGAATTGCAGTAGTAAAGCTCAGCTTTTGTCACCTCTGTTTCAAAAGGTAAATTTTCAGCATTTGTTTGTTCTTCTGAATGTAAACCTGCTTTATGTTCTTGACATTGCTCCATTTCCTTCCCTTTATCTCTGAATGTTTGCTTCCAAGTCGCTGGAGTTCTGAGGATGTTTTCCAAACCAGTATTATTTAAAGTTGTATCATATTTTCAACCTCCACTAATTATACAGTACTGTAGTAGCAAAATATAATTTTTAAGGATTGGATTATTTTTATACCTGCATCCAATATTATTAAATCTGGCGTTCTAGTCAGTAATATAAAAGGATACAATAAAACAATGAATATTACTATGTCTCTGCTTTTTTATTTTCTTTAGCTGTGCCTGTAAAGAAAAACATATGCAATTTTTAGATTATTTTAATTATAATTAGAAATCTAATCCCAAAAATAAGAAATTGTATAGTTCTTTTGTTCTTTGTATGGGGCCTCCTGATTGAATAACTAAACTGAAAAGCAGTGAGGAAATGAGTATGTTCTGTTTGTTGTGCCAAACAAACTTCTGCTCAGCTGAAATACAACTTGTGTTCTGATACATTTATTTTGGTAGCACTGAGCAACTCAGTCTAATTTTAATTTTTCATCAGTTTAATTTTTCGTCCTACTGGAATTGGTGAAGTTGTGTGTTTATGTGTGTGAGTGCATGTTGAAAGGGAGGACAACCTCAGGAGATGCAGGTGCAGCAGGGCTGTTTGCAAGGGCAAGGGACTGGACCTGACCACAGTGAGATCACTCCTGTCTCAGTAAGTGCTGCTGGGGACTGTGAAGGATATGCAGCTGAGTGTCCCTCAGAGGAAGAAGGAGGGCACCTTGAATCCATGAAGGCTGCTGGGAAAAACCATGATGTGGAAGAGCATTTGGAGCAATGGCAGGTATGTTCAGCTGGGTCAATTTTTTCCTATATTGCTCCAGAGCAGTACAACATGGCTATGATAGCAATCAGATGGGACTAAGGTGGGATTCATCTGTCCTATCAAAAATTAGGTGGCCATTTTGAACCCACCATCTGGCTCCTCCAGAAGCCATGAAAAGAGACAAGCATCCATAGAGAGCAGCTCACCCCATGGTAAGACATCCCTCACTCTTGACCCAAGATCCCACACCAGACAGCTGCCTCAGATGAAGTGGGTGCTACTCGCAGAGCAATGCAGAGTGTAAGACATACTTCCTGCTACATCCTGAAACTTCTGTCTACTTTCTGTTTTGATACAGTACAGAATTGTGTTTTATGCCTGCTCCTTGTCTAGTAAGACTCTGGTGGGAAAATAAAGGGGAGAGAAACATGATGAACTCTGCGGTTCTGTTCATTTGCAAGAGAAGGACTGTTAGCTGTGCCTCAGTTTTGTTACCAAGACTCTTGTAAGTTATTCTACTTTCTATGTGACATTGGTAACTTTTAAGGAAATTAACAGCAAGAAAGGATGGGTCACAACATTGCCATGGGACTAGGTAAAAGATCTTTGGAGTTATGGACAAGTACATGATTTAACAGTCCTGCCCACTTCAGATTTGCATACCAGTGCCTCTGAGACCACTGAATGCACCCACTGTGTGTGCCTTCAGCCATCTTGGGAACCACCTGAAAAGAAGTCAAAGTGCATCTGCTTCCCCTGATTATGCATGAATCTGTATGTATAGCACTTTGATTTAGACTTTCTGAAGGTTTTTTTTTTACTTTTAGCTAATTACAACATACATTTCTGCTTGTGTATATAATATATAGTGGATGAACCAAATTTACATGAGATAGCAAAATGTAGAGGAATCCGGTAAGGAATAGGATTGAAAAATATGTGGGAAGAAAGTATCAAGATGACACACATGAAGAGCTGTAAAAGACACTTGTTCCTACTTTATTGTATATCTTCTGGTAGCATGATAGCCCCTTGATTACATGCAACTTATATAATGAGGTTACACAGGACTATGAACTTCCTAATAGATAATAAGGCCTTTTACCTCTGATACTTCGTTTTGCTGGCATAAACAAGCATTGACAAGAGCAACTACTGTGTTTGTTACTAAACATAGCATAGTTTCTATTCCATGACAATTTTTCAGTGTTCAGTGTTATATCTGAGCTTTGACACACCAATTTGTTTTTACAGCTTCTGGAAAGTTATTTAGTTATTTCTTCAAAGAAGGTTTTCTTCATAATTCCTTGAAGGACATCACAACTATTGTGGCTGTTGAATTTGTCTGGACTAGCAGTCAACTATCTATTGTCTAAATGTGTGCCTAATGACTTCGTTAATAACTGTACCTGCTGATGTTTCACTGACATCAGTTCTCCTGTTTTGGCAATTCTCTGCATCTGTTCTCCTAAACCACTGAATCTCTATTACTAATTCCCTCACAAATCGGCAAGCAATGGGGCACATACAGCCTGTCACTCCCCTTCTTCCTGGAGAGGCCCTGTTGTGACCACTGGTGTGTCACAAAATGGACAGGGAAAGGCAAGTAGAGACGAAAATTCTGGTATGTGAAGATGTATGTCTGTTCAGCGCATTATTTCCTGGAGGAACTGGTGCCTTTTGCATTGCAAATGATTCACTCTGCCAAAACTGTGATCGTAATAGATATAAACAATCAGGTAGGAATAGAAACAAAGTCAAAAAATACAGGTAATACACCAGCTCCTGATGTGCATTTACTGTAGAGAAAAGTTTTAACGTGCAGGCTGCATGCTCAACCTTTAGACACTAGTATAGGCAGCAAAGCTGCACCATTTACACCTGCTGAAGAACCTGACTTTCATTTTCAATAGTGCCCTGAGAAGTTCTCTTGTTCCTACACACTCACTTCACAGCCAACGGGAAGATTTCAAGACCTGGGTTAGTCTAGCTGCACCTTGAGGCAACACTGGAAAATCTGAATGTATTGCAATGACTGAAGAGTCTAGATCTGGGACATGGACATCCCTGGACGATGAGTGGCATACAGCTCTGCCAAACACCCTCCACAGTCAGGTTTGTTCCCTCTGCACACCCATTTCCACTTGAAGCCCGTGCTGCGGCTCCCTCGGATGGCTGATGTCTGAGGGGATCACAGCACTGAAATGTGTTGTTCTAATGAGACTTTGGGATTAGTTTTTGGATGTCCCCTTTGGATGCCCCTGAATCTGGGAGGGAGGTGGTGGCCTGGGGTGGAGGCTGGACGCTGATCAAGCAGGGAAGCACAGCGCACAGGGGACAAACACTTCCCAGCCATTTCCTCCCCTTTTTCTGTCAGCTCCTTGGCAAAGTGGAGTCTTAAGGAGGGGCCTGGAGGAACTGATTGGGCGACTGGTATGGGAGGGAGTAGCAGCAGGGGCAGGAGCTGAATCCAGCATGGCCTGGAGAGGCAGCCAGAGTGGGAGGGGGGCTGAGGGGCCCCCATAATGGCTCAGGACTGGCTCTGCCCCAGCCATCCTGGCAGGACAGCCCTGCTTCCCAGCTGGGGGCAGTGCAATGGGCCCTGGTTGCTCCTGGTACCCCCAGTGCCCTCGGCCCTGCAGCTCCCTGACAGCAAGCGTGGGCTGCTTCCAAACCAGCACATCCCCCTCAGCACCAGCTCCTGAGGGGTCTGGGGTCCTGTCCCAGCCTGCCATAGGAAGGGTAGGTGCTGCCAGGGTATCACTGTGGAGATTAGGAGTAGGAGTGGGGAGCAGGCTGCACTGGAGGGGCTTCGGGGACAGAGGAGCAAAGGAGGATGCAGACAAATCATCCCACATTTCAGGCTCCACACCCTGAGCAGGTTCACATGGCAGAGTGAAGAGGGATGAGGCAGTTCACTCCCCGTGCCAGCAAGAGGCATACCACCGTTTTTACTACCTGCAAGCCAACAGTGTTTCCTGGTTCAGTGCAAGGTAAAATTTTAAGACAACCCTAAGCTGAGAAATTACTTGCGTAATACTTCTGGTCTCTCCCACCCTCCTACATACAAGGAGAACCACCCCTTCAATATAGGAGATTAGTACCTGAGACTTCATTTCTTGTTCTTAAAACAGAAGATCAAACAAAAGCAGAAGGGAGAGCTGTTTAACACACAGAGCTGTTACCTGGAATTCAGTAGTGTGTTTATAACCTGCCAGTGTTTCTGGCAGCTGAGTTTGCCAGAGACCAGCTACATAGCCATTAGACATGACTTTGCAGGGGATAACCAATGGGTTGCTCATCCTTCTTGTCTGTGTCTGATAATGATGGGATAATCTGTGTTTACTTCACAGAAAGACTTTACTGGCAGTTGTGGCAGGATACAGGATCACCCAGACCTTCAAAGTGAGAAAAATTACACCTTTGCCTGAAAAGGAGGAACTGGAAACCACTGTGGCCCATCTGATTTCTAATGGTCTCAAGCAATGCATTTTACTGGAGCACAAAGCAGAACAAAGGTACTGTTCAGCTGGAGAACTTAGGCAGGGGAGGCAGCTAAAAATAAGAGAGTTCGAGAAAACCAAATCCTCCCCAAAGAGACCTTTTTTCCCATCTTGGTCTCTATCTGGCAATTTTCAGAGGCTTCCTGGCATGCAATGTCAAAAAGTCTCAGTCTCCAACCTATTTTCCCTGCATCACAGCTGTGTTACCTGCTTCATGGCCTTCTGGGTTATTTGTCATTTCTAGATCTGCTATAGGCTTCCTGCTCCAGCCTGACCATCCCTACTTAAAAATGTCAACCCAGCAGGAGAACACTTCCTCTCAAGAAAGGAATGCTGCCACTTGAACACAAACATCTGCTGGCTGTGCTGCCTGCTCCTCCTTCTCTTGGTCCACCACTTTAGCGAGCCCACAACACACATAAGATGGCAGCAAACAAAACAGCCATAATCACTACCAGAAAAGCCAAGGTCAGTCCTGCTTCTTTGATGTCAAAGGTGCGGGTGTTTTCTGTTTCTTTTTACCCTGTTAAGCAGTAAGAAGTGCTTTGGCACAGGATTTTGCTTGTAAGAAAGAAATAATCAGAGTTTGAGGCATGGAGCTTGTCTGTGCTGGTAATTTATTGCAAGAGAAGTGAGCATGTGGATCCCAGGTACTATTTTCCAAGTGCATAATAAGCATGCCTTGGGATGGGGTCACCTCTTCCACTTTAAGAACAGGTTATATGGCACCCTCCATTTAATTTGCACTGAAGGTGTTGGTATAGAAAACTAGCAGGGGATAGCTGGTGTGCTGTCAGTTCCCATGTCAGCTTATTTAGTGGTAACTTCCTTGTGTCAGATATTTATGACTTAAAGGAAGAACGCTGCCAGTCCAGAAATCTCCTCCCAGCCTGAAGAGGAAATACAACACAGCTTGAATCTATCATTTGCCACTTGCCACCATGACGTCAGCTCAGGGCTGAACTTTCTACCTGTGGCTGGGACCTTAAATGAGCTGACGCCAGAGGAGAAAAGCACTTTCTCTAAGGTTTAGCAGCAAGTAGCAGCAGCAACAGAAGCAGCAATGAGACGCCGTGTATTCCTCGCTGTGTTGCTCAGCCTGGTGTTGGGCCTTTTGAAAGGTAAGAAACACTATCTTCTGTTTTGGGATTTATGAGAGCAACTATTGTGTGGCAGTGAATGGATTGCTTAGTACTTTCAGCAGCTGCTGAGAAGTCAGTGGTGATACACAATTCAGCATGTCTAGATTTTGATTAATTAATGATGAAAGATGTCACTGCAAGCCAACAGTTTTCCTTGTTCACAGAACAATTCAAAATCACTGGTGCCTGTGATTAACCTAATTTAGCCTATTCCAAGAGCAGTTTGCAGGACTTCCACACTAAAGCCAGGTAATTCAAGCTCTGTTACACTCATAACAAAAGGTGCAACTGTTCCACCCCAGTGCCCTTCCGGCCAGAGGCTCCTTGTCTGGAAAGCAGTGCCACCTGAACTGGCTTGCAGAGCTTTAGTTCCCTCCTGTTGAAATAAATTAATGGAAACATCACCACTAGCTTGCAAAAGGCTTGTACCGTGGTCTGTTCAAACTAAAGGGCAGGTATCATTCCTTAAGCCACTTACTACTTTTTCCGGCATTGTGACAAACTTGGTTGTTGTGGGTCAGAGCCTCCGCCCAAACTTGCCTTTCCCTGATACTCAGATATGAGGGGGTGAAGGCATCAGCAGGAGTAGAATTAAAGCAACTATATGAAGAGTTTTGTGGCAACTTGAAGCTGTGAGAGGACAGGAATTCCCAGGTAATACAAAGATAAAATTACAGAGGTATGAGCCAAATTAGGACCTGTTAAGCTTGCAATTGGTGACAGATGGTTGTGGGGCTCTGTTGACTACTGTGAGTGAACATATGTATTTCCAGCAACATCTACAATATGCTACAGACCAATTTTCAGCTATAAATCATGAGCATAGAAGTCTTCAGGACTGTTGGTTGGTTTTCTGTTTGGAGGCTTGTAGGTAACAACAAGATGTGAAAAATCTTAACCCAAGAGTTACTGAAAGCAATGTATTTCACTTTCTTCAACAGACTTTGCATCAGAATGGGTCAGCCCAGAAACTTTTTTCTTTCTAAGCAAACATTGTTAAAAGCCTTGCAGGATATGTCCATTTGAATAGTACTGGCAAGGGCCCTGCCCTGCTCAGCAGCCAGATGTCTCTGCTGTTCCATAACCTTGGTCCTAACATCCATTTCTTTATTGCCGCAGTAAATGCTTAAGTCCATTAACATATCCTGTTTCATTACATAGAAAGCTAGGTCCAGGCACACAGAGCCATAAATCAGCCATCTTTGCTCAGGTTACCTTTGACAAGTTCATCAGAAAGGTTCAATTGTAGCTCATGTGCTCTGCTGTCACCACAGATGCTGTTCTTCCTGAGTCCAAAGGGTACTCCTGGGCAACTGTTAGCCAGAGCCTTTTGAGGCTAACAGTCATTGTAAAAAAATGGCTAGTTGTGTAAGGGATTGTTGCCCCAACATCCATGGCTTGTGGCTAACTTAGATTCATATTATATCATGGTTATAGGAAAAAGTACATTTCTTTACATTGACTGGGAACACATAATGCTGTATTTAGAACTCAGTGACCAGTGGAGGCAGAAGCATTGGCAGAGAACTGGTACAATTGCTCATGTTTTCCCTTCACGTAGAGGAGACAAATGGATTACTTGTCTTTTTCACATGCCTTTTCTACATAAGCTTTATTGACTAGGAGAAAAAGGTTTAAAAGATTTTCCTCACTTTGGATTTTCAAAGTACTACAAAACTCCAGAAAAGTGGGGCCTACTTTTCAAATGTCTACTGAGATTTGCAATATTTTTTAATATATCAGCTTGAAGAGTGTGATAGTGACACAGATTTTAGCCACAAATGCATTAGTCCCACAGCTGCATGCTATTAATGTTTTAGATTAAATTATGATTGCAGCAGCATAACTCAGAGTAAATAAGTTTATTCCTAAAATATATTAACTAATTCATATTAAAGTTAGTTCATATGATCCAAACTGGCCATTTGTAAGTATCACACATTTATCACTAAGGCTGGTTTAGTATTTGTTTTCCTTACTTCTAAGAAGAACACCCCAAACCAAACCAACCAACTAACCGACCAACCAAAAAAAACCATCAAAACCCCAAACCCCCAACACATTTATACCAAGAGTTGAGAATTATACAGTTTAAATAAATTAAAAACAAACAAACAAACTTCAAAATAAATATCTGAAATACTTTGGAAGAGTAAACACAATGACGGAATGCTGAAACCAAAGTGTGAGGAAATTTTTTTACCTATTGTCTGGTATCAGCAAGGTTTCTCTTTATTTAGAAAGAATTATAAAAGGAAGGAAAAGACAAAAAATAATGAAAACTGTCATAACTGCATGGAATTGTGATTCAGGAAAAAGGGTCTTGATACCGCTGACGATAATGTAGCAGAACAAGCACTCATTGAACAGAAATTGTCTGCTTTCAGTGTCCACATAAATTTGCACAAGAGCAGGTGCTAGCAAAGGCAGTCATCCTTCCACTGCTCTGAAAGAGTCTACAGAGAGTTTTCAATGGTGCTCCAGTAGTGCTCAGCCCAGGGGTCACTTCCTAGTGAATGGGATGCCCCAGACCTTGCTCTGACAGTCTGCACTGCAGGGAGAAATGTGTGTGCCTACAACTCACGTAGAGGAGAAAGGCAGGGAGAGTTTAAACCTGCGATTGGTAATAAGGATTCCAATGGCAGGGTCAGAGAAAATGACTGTGAGAGAAAAAGTAACACAATGATGCATGAGGCCAGGGGAAAGCCCAAAGGCAAGGTAAGGCTACCCAGAGTTCTAGCTGTTCAGCCCCAGACAGGACCCCTTGCAGGTATCTGCCTCCTAAGCTGTCCTGCATGCACAGAGTTCCCAGAGCTGCAAACTCTCTTCTTTTCCCTTCATCAGAAACCACTGCTACCTCAGAAGGAGAAGAATCAGCAACTGTACCACCAACCTCAAAAACTCCAGGTAAGGAGAAAAACCATCAGACAGAAACTTCTGGGTACAGACTGGAGTAACCAAGTCCAACAGATCTCTGCAGTTCCCATAGAGATGTGTTCCCTTGCCTAACTTTCCCTGAGATCCTCTCCCAGGGGAGACAAAGGTGCCCAAATTACGGTTGTGAATACCCTCCACACTTCCCTATTTTCCTCCTGCTCTTTCCTGCAAGGAGAAAGTGTTGGGGAAGATATGAGATGCTTTCCTGCTTGGTGCCTTTGCCTCCTGCACTAGGCCTGGCTGCAAGAGGATCCCTGCAAAGACATACCCAGGGCATCCCCTGCCAAGGCTCTGAAGGCAGTTGTGCCTGAGGTTGGTCGGAGCACGGGCAGGAAGGGAACTGGGCCACACAGCATCACAGGGCTGAGCCCAGGGACCGGGTTTGGGGACCAGGGAGCAGTTCCTTCCTGAATCATCTAGGCTGGAAAAGACATCTGAGATCATTGAGTCCAACCTTTGACCTAAAACTTATCTGCCAGACCATGGCACCAAGCGCCACATCCAGACTCTTGTTAAATCCCTCCAGGGACAGTGACACTACCACCTACCTGGAAAGCCCATTCCAACGCCCAATCACTTTCTCTGTCAAGAACTTCTTTCTCATGTCTGACCCAAACCTCCCCTGGCACAGCTTTAGACTGTGCCTGCTTGTCCTGTTGCTGGTTGTCTGGGAGAAGTGACTGATACCCACCTGGCTACAACCTCCTTTCAGGTAGTTGTAGAGAGTGATGAGGTCTCCCCTGAGCCCCCTCTTCTCCAGGCTAAACAAAACCAGCTCCCTCAGCCACTCCTCAGAAGGCTTGTGCTCCAGTCCCTTCACCAGTCTCATTGCTCTTCTCTGGACCTGCTCCAGCACCTCAATATCCTTCCTGAACTGAGGGGCCCAGAACTGCACACAATACCCAAGGTGTGACCTCACCAGCACTGAGTGCAGGGGAAGAATCTCTTCCCTGCTCCTGCTGGCCACACTATTCCTGGTACAGGCCAGGATGCCATTGGCCTTCTTGGCTACCTGGGCACACTGCTGGTTCATGTTCAACTTCCTGTCAGTCAGACTCCCCAGCTCCCTTTCTGCCTGGCTGCTCTCCAGCCATTCTGTCCCCAGCCTGTAGCGCGGCAGGGGGTTGTTGTGGCCAAAGTGCAGGACCCGGCACTTGGTCCTGTTGAACCCCATACTACTGGATTTGGTCCATCAATCCAGCCTATCCAGGTGCCTCTGGAGAGCCTTCCTGCCTTCCAGCAGATTGACACTCACCCCCCTGCAACTTGGTGTCATCTGTTAATTTCATAATGGTAGGCACAGTGCCCTCATCCACACATCAGATGACACAGGCATCACATGCAGGGATGCCCAAGGCAGGGCAAGGCTGCTCAAGCTTTGGCTGCTCAGCCCCTCATGGCTCCCCCACCTCCTACGTGCTCACAACTTGTCCTGCACGCACAGAGTTGCCCCAAGCTTTTCCAACAGACAATGCTAAGCAGTGCTGCCATGTTTCTTCTTTTCTCTTCATCAGGAAGCGATAATGAAACTGAACCAACGACTGCCCCATCAGTGAATACAACCACAAATAATCCAGGTAAGGAGCAATCTCTTCAGGCAGCCTCCTCTGGGCACAGATTGGAGGAACTGAATTGCAGGGAGCTCTGCAGTGCCCCCAGAGAGGGATGAGTGCCTGTGCCAGGTTTCCCTGAGACCCTCTCCCAGGGGAGTCAAAGGTGCCCAGATCAAAGCTGTGAATATGCAGGCTGCTGTTTTCCTGCTTACTGCCCTTGCCTCCTGCACCAGGCCTGGCTGCAAGAGGATCCCTGCAAAGAAATGCCCAGGGCAGCCCCTGCCGGGGAACTTCAGGGAGTTGTTCCCTTATGGGGAGTGTAGGGTGTGCCTTCTGTAGGAGGCTGATGGCCCAGCTCAAGCTGCTCTGACATATGCTCCTGGATGTGTGGTGCTTCCTTGGGAAGCTGGAGGGAGCTTTCCTGCCAAGTGGAATACGTGTGTGGTTGTGGCCGAGACAGCTGTGGCCAGGGAGCACAGCTAAGCTGTGGGCAATGCAGTGCCCGTGTGGGGCACGTGTTCAAGCCCTGAGAGTTGGGGGACAAGGGGTCACAGACACATCAGATGACACAGGCACCACATGCAGGGATGCCCAAGGCAGGGCAAGGCTGCTCAAGCTTTGGCTACTCAGCCCCTCATGGCTCCCCCACCACCTACGTGCTCACAGCTTGTCCTGTGCGGACAGAGTTGCCCAAATCTTTTCCAACAGACAATGCTAAGCAGTGCTGCCATGTTCCTTGTTTTCTCTTCATCAGGAAGCGATAATGAAACTGAACCAACGACTGCCCCATCAGTGAATACAACCACAAATAATCCAGGTAAGGAGCAATCTCTTCAGGCAGCCTCCTCTGGGCACAGATTGGAGGAACTGAATTGCAGGGAGCTCTGCAGTGCCCCAGAGAGGGATGAGTGCCTGTGCCCAGGTTTCCCTGAGATCCTCTCCCAGGGGAGTCAAAGGTGCCCAGATCAAGGCTGTGAGTTCCCTCGACCCTCCCCCATTTCCCTGTTGCTCTTTGTCTCAAGGAGCAAGTGTTGGGGAAGATTTGAGAAGGCTACTCTTTTCCTGCTTGCTGCTTTTGCCTCCTGCACCAGACCTGGCTGCAAGAGGATCCCTGCAAAGAAAGACATGCCCAGGGCAGCCCCTGCCAGAGCCCTGAAGGCAGTTGTGCCTGAGGTTGGTTGGAGCACGGGCAGGGAGGGAGCTGGGCACACAGCAGCACGGGGCTGAACCCAGGGACTGAGTTTGGGGACCAGGGAGCAGTCCCTCCCTGTCATCCTCCATCCTGGCCAAGCTACCTGTCCCAGTGTGGAGCTGGGAAGCCCCATCCAGGTGGGTCGAAGCCCCTGCTGGGGTCACGCAGAGGAGGGGCAGCCTCCCCAGTCCCTCAGCTCTTCCTTCATGGGGGACTTGCAGGAATGCAACCTTCCTGATAGTTTCCCATTTTCCCATCACGATTGCCCAGTATCATCAACAACCTTGTGCCTCCAACTTTCAGAGGAATGTTCTTGAGGAATGTTCTTGGGGAGAAGGCCTCTTTTGATAGCGGAGGGTGTGCTGGCTGTATGAGCTTGATGGACCTGCTCGAGCTGCTCTGACAGATGCTCCCGGATGTGTGGTGCTTCCTTGGGAAGCTGGAGGGAGCTTTCCTGCCAGGTGGAATACGTGTGTGGTTGTGGCCAAGACAGCTGTGGCCAGGGAGCAGAGCTAAGCTGTGGGCAATGCAGTGCCCGTGTGGGGCACGTGTTCAAGCCCTGAGAGTTGGGGGACAAGGGGTCACAGACACATCAGATGACACAGGCATCACATGCAGGGATGCCCAAGGCAGGGCAAGGCTGCTCAAGCTTTGGCTGCTCAGCCCCTCATGGCTCCCCCACCACCTACGTGCTCACAGCTTGTCCTGTGCGGACAGAGTTGCCCCAAGCTTTTCCAACAGACAATGCTAAGCAGTGCTGCCATGTTCCTTCTTTTCTCTTCATCAGGAAGCGATAATGAAACTGAACCAACGACTACCCCATCAGTGAATACAACCACAAATAATCCAGGTAAGGAGCAATCTCTTCAGGCAGCCCCTTCTGGGCACAGATTGGAGGAACTGAATTGCAAGGAGCTCTGCAGTGCCCCCAGAGAGGGATGAGTGCCTGTGCCAGGTTTCCCTGAGATTCTCCCAGGGGAGTCAAAGGTGCCCAGATCAGGGCTGTGAATATGCAGGCTGCCAATTTCCTGCTTACTGCCCTTGCCTCCTGCAACCGGCCTGGCAGCAAGAGGATCTCTGCAAAGACATGCCCAGGGCAGCCCCTGCCGGGGAACTTCAGGGAGTTGATCCCCTATGGGGATTGGAGGGTGTGCAGTCTGTAGGAGGCTGATGGCCCAGCTCGAGCTGCTCTGACAGATGCTCCTGGATGTGTGGTGCTTCCTTGGGAAACTGGAGGGAGCTTTCCTGCCAGGTGGAATACGTGTGTGGTTGTGGCCAAGACAGCTGTGGCCAGGGAGCAGAGCTAAGCTGTGGGCAATGCAGTGCCCGTGTGGGGCACGTGTTCAAGCCCTGAGAGTTGGGGGACAAGGGGTCACAGACACATCAGATGACACAGGCATCACATGCAGGGATGCCCAAGGCAGGGCAAGGCTGCTCAAGCTTTGGCTGCTCAGCCCCTCATGGCTCCCCCACCACCTATGGGCCACAGCTTGTCCTGCACGCACAGAGTTGCCCCAAGCTTTTCCAACAGACAATGCTAAGCAGTGCTGCCATGTTCCTTCTTTACTCTTCATCAGGAAGCGATAATGAAACTGAATCAATGACTGCTCCATCGGTGAATACAACCACAAATAATCCAGGTAAGGAGCAATCTCTTCAGGCAGCCCCTTCTGGGCACAGATTGGAGGAACTGAATTGCAGGGAGCTCTTCAGTGCCCCAGAGAGGGATGAGTGCCTGTGCCCAGGTTTCCCTGAGATCCTCTCCCAGGGGAGTCAAAGGTGCCCAGATCAAGGCTGTGAATTCCCTCGACCCTCCCCCATTTCCCTGTTGCTCTTTGTCTCAAGGAGCAAGTGTTGGGGAAGATTTAAGAAGGCTACTCTTTTCCTGCTTGCTGCTTTTGCCTCCTGCACCAGACCTGGCTGCAAGAGGATCTCTGCAAAGAAAGACATGCCCAGGGCAACCTCTGCCAGAGCCCTGAAGGCAGTTGTGCCTGAGGTTGGTTGGAGCACGGGCAGGGAGGGAGCTGGGCACACAGCAGCACGGGGCTGAGCCCAGGGACTGAGTTTGGGGACCAGGGAGCAGTCCCTCCCTGTCATCCTCCTTCCTGGCCAAGCTGCCTGTCCCAGTGTGGAGCTGGGAAGCCCCATCCAGGTGGGTCGAAGCTCCTGCTGGGGTCACGCAGAGGAGGGGCAGCCTCCCCAGTCCCTCAGCTCTTCCTTCATGGGGGACTTGGAGGATTACAACCTTCCTGATAGTTTCCCATTTTCCCATCATGATTGCCCAGTATCATCAACAACCTTGTGCCTCCAACTTTCAGAGGAATGTTCTTGAGGAATGTTCTTGGGGAGAAGGCCTCTTTTGGTAGCGGAGGGTGTGCTGGCTGTATGAGCTTGATGGACCTGCTCGAGCTGCTCTGACAGATGTTCCCAGATGTGTGGTGCTTCCTTGGGAAGCTGGAGGGAGCTTTCCTGCCAGGTGGAATACATGTGTGGTTGTGGCCAAGACAGCTGTGGCCAGGGAGCAGAGCTAAGCTGTGGGCAATGCAGTGCCCGTGTGCGACACGTGTTCAACCCTGAGATTTGGGGGACAAGGGGTCACAGACACATCAGATGACACAGGCATCACATGCAGGGATGCCCAAGGCAGGGCAAGGCTGCTCAAGCTTTGGCTGCTCAGCCCCTCATGACTCCCCCACCACCTACGTGCTCACAGCTTGTCCTGCACGCACAGAGTTGCCCAAAACTTTTCCAACAGATAATGCTAGACAGTGCTGCCATGTTCCTTCTTTTCATCAGGAAGCGATAATGAAACTGAATCAACGACTGCTCCATCGGTGAATACAACCACAAATAATCCAGGTAAGGAGCAATCTCTTCAGGCAGCCCCTTCTGGGCACAGATTGGAGGAACTGAATTGCAAGGAGCTCTGCAGTGCCCCCAGAGAGGGATGAGTGCCTGTGCCAGGTTTCCCTGAGATCCTCTCCCAGGGGAGTCAAAGGTGCCCAGATCAAGGCTGTGAATTCCCTCGACCCTCCCCCATTTCCCTGTTGCTCTTTGTCTCAAGGAGCAAGTGTTGGGGAAGATTTGAGAAGGCTACTCTTTTCCTGCTTGCTGCTTTTGCCTCCTGCACCAGACCTGGCTGCAAGAGGATCCCTGCAAAGAAAGACATGCCCAGGGCAGCCCCTGCCAGCACCTTGAAGGCAGTTGTGCCTGAGGTTGGTTGGAGCACGGGCAGGGAGGGAGCTGGGCACACAGCAGCACAGGGCTGAGCCCAGGGACTGAGTTTGGGGACCAGGGAGCAGTCCCTCCCTGTCATCCTCCATCCTGGCCAAGCTACCTGTCCCAGTGTGGAACTGGGAAGCCCCATCCAGGTGGGTCGAAGCCCCTGCTGGGGTCACGCAGAGGAGGGGCAGCCTCCCCAGTCCCTCAGCTCTTCCTTCATGGGGGACTTGCAGGAATGCAACCTTCCTGATAGTTTCCCATTTTCCCATCACGATTGCCCAGTATCATCAACAACCTTGTGCCTCCAACTTTCAGAGGAATGTTCTTGAGGAATGTTCTTGGGGAGAAGGCCTCTTTTGATAGCGGAGGGTGTGCTGGCTGTATGAGCTTGATGGACCTGCTCGAGCTGCTCTGACAGATGCTCCCGGATGTGTGGTGCTTCCTTGGGAAGCTGGAGGGAGCTTTCCTGCCAGGTGGAATACGTGTGTGGTTGTGGCCAAGACAGCTGTGGCCAGGGAGCAGAGCTAAGCTGTGGGCAATGCAGTGCCCGTGTGGGGCACGTGTTCAAGCCCTGAGAGTTGGGGGACAAGGGGTCACAGACACATCAGATGACACAGGCATCACATGCAGGGATACCCAAGGCAGGGCAAGGCTGCTCAAGCTTTGGCTGCTCAGCCCCTCATGGCTCCCCCACCACCTATGGGCCACAGCTTGTCCTGCACGCACAGAGTTGCCCCAAAGCTTTTCCAACAGACAATGCTAAGCAGTGCTGCCATGTTTCTTCTTTTCACTTCATCAGGAAGCGATAATGAAACTGAACCAACGACTGCCCCATCAGTGAATACAACCACAAATAATCCAGGTAAGGAGCAATCTCTTCAGGCAGCCCCTTCTGGGCACAGATTGGAGGAACTGAATTGCAGGGAGCTCTGCAGTGCCCCAGAGAGGGATGAGTGCCTGTGCCCAGGTTTCCCTGAGATCCTCTCCCAGGGGAGTCAAAGGTGCCCAGATCAAGGCTGTGAATACCCTCGACCCTCCCCCATTTCCCTGTTGCTCTTTGTCTCAAGGAGCAAGTGTTGGGGAAGATTTGAGAAGGCTACTCTTTTCCTGCTTGCTGCTTTTGCCTCCTGCACCAGACCTGGCTGCAAGAGGATCTCTGCAAAGAAAGACATGCCCAGGGCAACCTCTGCCAGAGCCCTGATGGCAGTTGTGCCTGAGGTTGGTTGGAGCACGGGCAGGGAGGGAGCTGGGCACACAGCAGCACGGGGCTGAGCCCAGGGACTGAGTTTGGGGACCAGGGAGCAGTCCCTCCCTGTCATCCTCCTTCCTGGCCAAGCTGCCTGTCCCAGTGTGGAGCTGGGAAGCCCCATCCAGGTGGGTCGAAGCTCCTGCTGGGGTCACGCAGAGGAGGGGCAGCCTCCCCAGTCCCTCAGCTCTTCCTTCATGGGGGACTTGGAGGATTACAACCTTCCTGATAGTTTCCCATTTTCCCATCATGATTGCCCAGTATCATCAACAACCTTGTGCCTCCAACTTTCAGAGGAATGTTCTTGAGGAATGTTCTTGGGGAGAAGGCCTCTTTTGGTAGCGGAGGGTGTGCTGGCTGTATGAGCTTGATGGACCTGCTCGAGCTGCTCTGACAGATGTTCCCAGATGTGTGGTGCTTCCTTGGGAAGCTGGAGGGAGCTTTCCTGCCAGGTGGAATACATGTGTGGTTGTGGCCAAGACAGCTGTGGCCAGGGAGCAGAGCTAAGCTGTGGGCAATGCAGTGCCCGTGTGCGACACGTGTTCAAGCCCTGAGAGTTGGGGGACAAGGGGTCACAGACACATCAGATGACACAGGCATCACATGCAGGGATGCCCAAGGCAGGGCAAGGCTGCTCAAGCTTTGGTTGCTCAGCCCCTCATGGCTCCCCCACCTCCTACGTGCTCACAGCTTGTCCTGTGCGGACAGAGTTGCCCCAAGCTTTTCCAACAGACAATGCTAAGCAGTGCTGCCATGTTCCTTCTTTTCTCTTCATCAGGAAGCGATAATGAAACTGAACCAACGACTGCCCCATCAGTGAATACAACCACAAATAATCCAGGTAAGGAGCAATCTCTTCAGGCAACCCCTTCTGGGCACAGATTGGAGGAACTGAATTGCAGGGAGCTCTGCAGTGCCCCCAGAGAGGGATGAGTGCCTGTGCCAGGTTTCCCTGAGATTCTCTCCCAGGGGAGTCAAAGGTGCCCAGATCAGGGCTGTGAATATGCAGGCTGCCAATTTCCTGCTTACTGCCCTTGCCTCCTGCACCAGGCCTGGCTGCAAGAGGATCTCTGCAAAGACATGCCCAGGGCAGCCCCTGCCAGGGCCCTTCAGGGAGTTGATCCCCTATGGGGAGTGGAGGGTGTGCAGTCTGTAGGAGGCTGATGGCCCAGCTCGAGCTGCTCTGACAGATGTTCCCAGATGTGTGGTGCTTCCTTGGGAAGCTGGAGGGAGCTTTCCTGCCAGGTGGAATACGTGTGTGGTTGTGGCCAAGACAGCTGTGGCCAGGGAGCAGAGCTAAGCTGTGGGCAATGCAGTGCCCGTGTGCGACACGTGTTCAAGCCCTGAGCTTTGGGGGACAAGGGGTCACAGACACATCAGATGACACAGGCATCACATGCAGGGATGCCCAAGGCAGGGCAAGGCTGCTCAAGCTTTGGTTGCTCAGCCCCTCATGGCTCCCCCACCTCCTACGTGCTCACAGCTTGTCCTGCACGCACAGAGTTGCCCAAAGCTTTTCCAACAGATAATGCTAGACAGTGCTGCCATGTTCCTTCTTTTCATCAGGAAGCGATAATGAAACTGAATCAACGACTGCCCCATCAGTGAATACAACCACAAATAATCCAGGTAAGGAGCAATCTCTTCAGGCAGCCCCTTCTGGGCACAGATTGGAGGAACTGAATTGCAAGGAGCTCTGCAGTGCCCCCAGAGAGGGATGAGTGCCTGTGCCAGGTTTCCCTGAGATCCTCTCCCAGGGGAGTCAAAGGTGCCCAGATCAAGGCTGTGAATTCCCTCGACCCTCCCCCATTTCCCTGTTGCTCTTTGTCTCAAGGAGCAAGTGTTGGGGAAGATTTGAGAAGGCTACTCTTTTCCTGCTTGCTGCTTTTGCCTCCTGCACCAGACCTGGCTGCAAGAGGATCCCTGCAAAGAAAGACATGCCCAGGGCAGCCCCTGCCAGCACCTTGAAGGCAGTTGTGCCTGAGGTTGGTTGGAGCACGGGCAGGGAGGGAGCTGGGCACACAGCAGCACAGGGCTGAGCCCAGGGACTGAGTTTGGGGACCAGGGAGCAGTCCCTCCCTGTCATCCTCCATCCTGGCCACGCTGCCTGTCCCAGTGTGGAACTGGGAAGCCCCATCCAGGTGGGTCGAAGCCCCTGCTGGGGTCACGCAGAGGAGGGGCAGCCTCCCCAGTCCCTCAGCTCTTCCTTCATGGGGGACTTGGAGGATTACAACCTTCCTGATAGTTTCCCATTTTCCCATCATGATTGCCCAGTATCATCAACAACCTTGTGCCTCCAACTTTCAGAGGAATGTTCTTGAGGAATGTTCTTGGGGAGAAGGCCTCTTTTGGTAGCGGAGGGTGTGCTGGCTGTATGAGCTTGATGGACCTGCTCGAGCTGCTCTGACAGATGCTCCTGGATGTGTGGTGCTTCCTTGGGAAGCTGGAGGGAGCTTTCCTGCCAGGTGGAATACATGTGTGGTTGTGGCCAAGACAGCTGTGGCCAGGGAGCAGAGCTAAGCTGTGGGCAATGCAGTGCCCGTGTGCGACACGTGTTCAAGCCCTGAGCTTTGGGGGACAAGGGGTCACAGACACATCAGATGACACAGGCATCACATGCAGGGATGCCCAAGGCAGGGCAAGGCTGCTCAAGCTTTGGTTGCTCAGCCCCTCATGGCTCCCCCACCTCCTACGTGCTCACAGCTTGTCCTGCACGCACAGAGTTGCCCCAAGCTTTTCCAACAGACAATGCTAAGCAGTGCTGCCATGTTCCTTCTTTTCTCTTCATCAGGAAGCGATAATGAAACTGAACCAACGACTGCCCCATCAGTGAATACAACCACAAATAATCCAGGTAAGGAGCAATCTCTTCAGGCAACCCCTTCTGGGCACAGATTGGAGGAACTGAATTGCAGGGAGCTCTGCAGTGCCCCCAGAGAGGGATGAGTGCCTGTGCCAGGTTTCCCTGAGATTCTCTCCCAGGGGAGTCAAAGGTGCCCAGATCAGGGCTGTGAATATGCAGGCTGCCAATTTCCTGCTTACTGCCCTTGCCTCCTGCACCAGGCCTGGCTGCAAGAGGATCTCTGCAAAGACATGCCCAGGGCAGCCCCTGCCAGGGCCCTTCAGGGAGTTGATCCCCTATGGGGAGTGGAGGGTGTGCAGTCTGTAGGAGGCTGATGGCCCAGCTCGAGCTGCTCTGACAGATGCTCCTGGATGTGTGGTGCTTCCTTGGGAAGCTGGAGGGAGCTTTCCTGCCAGGTGGAATACGTGTGTGGTTGTGGCCAAGACAGCTGTGGCCAGGGAGCAGAGCTAAGCTGTGGGCAATGCAGTGCCCGTGTGGGGCACGTGTTCAAGCCCTGAGAGTTGGGGGACAAGGGGTCACAGACACATCAGATGACACAGGCATCACATGCAGGGATGCCCAAGGCAGGGCAAGGCTGCTCAAGCTTTGGCTGCTCAGCCCCTCATGGCTCCCCCACCACCTACGTGCTCACAGCTTGTCCTGTGCGGACAGAGTTGCCCAAATCTTTTCCAACAGACAATGCTAAGCAGTGCTACCATGTTCCTTGTTTTCTCTTCATCAGGAAGCGATAATGAAACTGAACCAACGACTACCCCATCAGTGAATACAACCACAAATAATCCAGGTAAGGAGCAATCACTTCAGGCAGCCTCCTCTGGGCACAGATTGGAGGAACTGAATTGCAGGGAGCTCTGCAGTGCCCCAGAGAGGGATGAGTGCCTGTGCCCAGGTTTCCCTGAGATCCTCTCCCAGGGGAGTCAAAGGTGCCCAGATCAAGGCTGTGAATTCCCTCGACCCTCCCCCATTTCCCTGTTGCTCTTTGTCTCAAGGAGCAAGTGTTGGGGAAGATTTGAGAAGGCTACTCTTTTCCTGCTTGCTGCTTTTGCCTCCTGCACCAGACCTGGCTGCAAGAGGATCCCTGCAAAGAAAGACATGCCCAGGGCAGCCCCTGCCAGCACCTTGAAGGCAGTTGTGCCTGAGGTTGGTTGGAGCACGGGCAGGGAGGGAGCTGGGCACACAGCAGCACAGGGCTGAGCCCAGGGACTGAGTTTGGGGACCAGGGAGCAGTCCCTCCCTGTCATCCTCCATCCTGGCCAAGCTACCTGTCCCAGTGTGGAACTGGGAAGCCCCATCCAGGTGGGTCGAAGCCCCTGCTGGGGTCACGCAGAGGAGGGGCAGCCTCCCCAGTCCCTCAGCTCTTCCTTCATGGGGGACTTGCAGGAATGCAACCTTCCTGATAGTTTCCCATTTTCCCATCACGATTGCCCAGTATCATCAACAACCTTGTGCCTCCAACTTTCAGAGGAATGTTCTTGAGGAATGTTCTTGGGGAGAAGGCCTCTTTTGATAGCGGAGGGTGTGCTGGCTGTATGAGCTTGATGGACCTGCTCGAGCTGCTCTGACAGATGCTCCCGGATGTGTGGTGCTTCCTTGGGAAGCTGGAGGGAGCTTTCCTGCCAGGTGGAATACGTGTGTGGTTGTGGCCAAGACAGCTGTGGCCAGGGAGCAGAGCTAAGCTGTGGGCAATGCAGTGCCCGTGTGGGGCACGTGTTCAAGCCCTGAGAGTTGGGGGACAAGGGGTCACAGACACATCAGATGACACAGGCATCACATGCAGGGATGCCCAAGGCAGGGCAAGGCTGCTCAAGCTTTGGCTGCTCAGCCCCTCATGGCTCCCCCACCACCTACGTGCTCACAGCTTGTCCTGCACGCACAGAGTTGCCCCAAGCTTTTCCAACAGACAATGCTAAGCAGTGCTGCCATGTTCCTTGTTTTCTCTTCATCAGGAAGCGATAATGAAACTGAACCAACGACTACCCCATCAGTGAATACAACCACAAATAATCCAGGTAAGGAGCAATCTCTTCAGGCAGCCTCCTCTGGGCACAGATTGGAGGAACTGAATTGCAGGGAGCTCTGCAGTGCCTCAGAGAGGGATGAGTGCCTGTGCCCAGGTTTCCCTGAGATTCTCTCCCAGGGGAGTCAAAGGTGCCCAGATCAGGGCTGTGAATATGCAGGCTGCCAATTTCCTGCTTACTGCCCTTGCCTCCTGCAACCGGCCTGGCAGCAAGAGGATCTCTGCAAAGACATGCCCAGGGCAGCCCCTGCCAGGGCCCTTCTGGGAGTTGTTTCCCTATGGGGAGTGGAGGGTGTGCAGTCTGTAGGAGGCTGATGGCCCAGCTCAAGCTGCTCTGACAGATGCTCCTGGATGTGTGGTGCTTCCTTGGGAAGCTGGAGGGAGCTTTCCTGCCAGGTGGAATACGTGTGTGGTTGTGGCCAAGACAGCTGTGGCCAGGGAGCACAGCTAAGCTGTGGGCAATGCAGTGCCCGTGTGGGGCACGTGTTCAAGCCCTGAGCTTTGGGGGACAAGGGGTCACAGACACATCAGATGACACAGGCACCACATGCAAGGATGCCCAAGGCAGGGCAAGGCTGCTCAAGCTTTGGCTGCTCAGCCCCTCATGGCTCCCCCACCACCTACGTGCTCACAGCTTGTCCTGTGCAGACAGAGTTGCCCCAAGCTTTTCCAACAGACAATGCTAAGCAGTGCTGCCATGTTTCTTCTTTTCTCTTCATCAGGAAGCGATAATGAAACTGAATCAACGACTGCCCCATCAGTGAATACAACCACAAATAATCCAGGTAAGGAGCAATCTCTTCAGGCAGCCCCTTCTGGGCACAGATTGGAGGAACTGAATTGCAGGGAGCTCTGCAGTGCCCCCAGAGAGGGATGAGTGCCTGTGCCAGGTGTCCCTGAGATCCTCTCCCAGGGGAGACAAAGGTGCCCAGATCAAGACTGTGAATATGCAGGCTGCTGTTTTCCTGCTTGCTACTTTTGCCTACTGCACCAGGCCAGGCTGCAAGAGGATCCCTGCAAAGACATGCCCAGGGCAGCCCCTGCTGGTGCCCTCAAGGGAGTTGTGCCTGAGATTGGTTGAAGCACCGGGAGGGAGGGAGGTGGGCCACACAGCAGCACAGGGCTGAACGGAGGGACCAGGTTTAGGGACCAAGGAGTTTTCTCAGAGGTTGTCCTGCACGCACAGTTTTCCCAGGCTTTTCCAACAGATGATGCTAAGCAGTGCTGCCATGTTTCTTTTCTCTTCATCAGGAAGCGGTAATGAAACTGTAACAACTCCTTCAGAACCAGTGATTACAACCCCAAAATCTCCAGGTACGGAGCAATCACTTCAGGCAGCCCCTTGTGGGATTATATTGGAGTACCCAAGTACTTGGGAGCTCTGCAGTGCCCCCAGAGTGGGATAAGTTCCTGTGCCCAGGTTTCCCTGAGATCCTCTCCCAGGGGAGTCAAAGGTGTCCAGATCAAGGCTGTGAATATGCAGGCTGCTGTTTTCCTGCTTGCTGCCCTTGCCGCCTGCAGCAGGCCTGGGTAGAAGAGGATCCCTGCAAAGACATGTCCAGGGCAGCCCCTGCCAGGGCCCTGCAGGTAGCTGTGTCCTAGATTGATTGGAGCTCAGGCAGGGAGGGAGTTGGGGCACACAGCAGCACAGGGCTGAGCCCAGGAGCCTTGTCTGGGGAACTGTACATCTTTCCTTCCCAGGTGTTCTCCATACTCCACCATCCCCCATCCCACTAGGGCATTCCAGAGTAGATAACATGTCCCCATTTAATACTGTGTCTCCCCATCACTGTTCCCTGCTGGCTCTTGCTGCAAGTGGATTGTGTTTAGATGATTTCACAAGTGTTGTTTCTTTCTACTTGGGATCTCTTCCATCAGGAGAAAATATTGGCTTCAGTAGGGTCTCTGGAAACAATATCTGAAG
The DNA here is from genome assembly GCF_025592945.1 of Manacus candei. Taxonomy (NCBI): domain Eukaryota; kingdom Metazoa; phylum Chordata; class Aves; order Passeriformes; family Pipridae; genus Manacus; species Manacus candei. Next base: position 1,309,808 of record NW_026138071.1, read on the forward strand.
ATGAACCTTAGAGGCGTTGTAGCTTCATTCAGTGTTTTTCTTTTTGCTTTTTGGAGGTTGAATAAAAATTACTGTTTTTTTCCCCATTGCACAGAAAATGTCTTATCCACAAGAACATACCTATAGAGTTAAGTGAAAGATACCAGGCAGGGTAAAAAGAAGAATCTGTTGTCTCGGAAGAGAACTGTAATACCATCCTAAGTATAATTTATATTGAAATATGACTTTTAATTACTTCTTAACCATTTAAATTAGTGATAGATATAAAATATATACTCTAAAATCTTTACAAAAGGTACAATTACTCAGAGAAAATATACTATGATAATTAACTTTGGAGTCCTCATTTTAATAGTCTGTCTGCAGTTATGGACCGTGCCATGACTGTCATAATAAGGCAAGTATGCACCAGTGCAGTATTAAAGACTCACAGGCTATTGTAGTCTGCCTTTTTCTAACAGTCACTGACTTTGACAAGCCTTGATATACTTTCTTTGTTTGATTTGGTTTTAGTTGTATTAAGTAGAGTTGTGAATGCTCAATATGACAGATAATGAAATTCAGCCATACCCCGAGTCCTCACTGTGATATCCTGCTGGATTGTATAGGGAAAACAGTTACTATATGGACATTAAGCAAGCAACATACAGCTGTGTGCTCTGTAATTGCATCTATACTCTCTAAAACATACCTGGTAGATTCCTTTAGTAGAAGTACACATGAACTATTCAATATATGAAGTATTTTATATGTGAACTGGCTATTGCAATTTCATAGAAATACTAACATCAATGTCTTTCAATTTTGTATCAGAGAACTTCTGCAGTTCAGACCCTTGTGGAAGAAATTTTGCTAAATGTGTTTCTTTAAAAAGCAAGTATACCTGCCAGTGTGACTATGGATTCTACTATAGCAACGAGGATAAGAATTGTTACAAAGGTGAGTTTGCAGAAGGGCATCTGTGTTTTTAGTTGCCTGTTCAGGTGAATTTTTCTTCCCATATCCCTTGTTTTCATGTTATAACTGAAAACATAATCAATCTGGGAAAGTGACTGCTCAGCAATTCCTTGCTTTGCAGATAGCCACTGCTACAATGACCTAGATTGTTACCTCACAAAAGAGTGAGAGCCAAAGAGGTTAAGGTTCTAGGAAAAGCTGAGTTCTCTGTCAGGGGTGCTGGAGATTGAAATGAGTGAAAAGCAGGAAAAAATGCAAGTGTAAACCTACCATCAGTATCAGTTTTGAGGATTTACAAAGGTCCAAACTCATGAAGACCTCTGAACAACCAGATTGACTTCCCCAATACTCATCACCGTCCTGTTGAAATGCTTCTCTGAGATGCTGCTGAAGGCCAAGTGTGTGAGCAAATATTTTAAGTGCCAGCAAGCAAGATTCTCAAATTTACTTGTGAGGCCTAAGAAGCAGGTTGATACTGAATCACTTTCTCTGATATGGTGAACCATGTTACCTGCTTAGTAGCTGCAGTTTTGGAGTCCTTTATATACATATTTTCTCATTAAATGTTGTAACACCTCACGGAGAGTCTTTTAGTTTTAGGCCATTCTGACAGTTTAATGTTATTCAGTTTCATAATCAGGACAATTTGGTTGAGCCCAGGATCCTGCCTTCTTCCCAGGTAGCCAGAGTAAATACCCCATTGTGACTAAATTGATTGAGCAAACATTTGTTCCCTACTGATCCCTCCAGTATATGAAAAATAGCAATGGTTGCCTTCCGCATTGTATTTCCCCATTACTGAAGGCTGGAGAACTCTAAGGTGAAACCTGACTTTCTTGAATGCTTTCTAACTTGTATTCTCTCTTCTCATTTCAGGGGATGTATACCCAGGGGTCATTAGTGTGAATCAATACTCCAATGATAGTGTTAAAACTGTGAATTCCACAGCATATGAAGAGGTGTTCAACGGTGTATCAGAATTTGTGAGTGACAATGTTGGTTTTTTTCTGTATATTTCATGTTGTACTGGGTGTTATACAGACAGAGAGGACACACATTGCCTTTAATGTGGAGCCCAGAAGAGTTGCACTTGAGAAAACTACTTCTTTCAAAGAACTCTTCATACTACTTTAGACCTATTTGTAAAAGACTTGAATTTTGCCCTCAGGGAAGTACCTGATTAAAGTAATGTCTGCATTTTTAATACCACTTTGATTCTGGGGAGTTCTCACATAAATTGCTTTGCATCTTTCACCGGTCCCTCTCCAGAAACAATGGGGCTGAGTGAAGTTGTTCAGCCTACTGAGTTTCTGAACTCC